>NC_135137.1:25564578-26814578 GCF_051014445.1 Colletes latitarsis
TTAATTTCATAAACATTGTTTACATATAACGAGGCAAGAACTAACATTGTATCGCGATTTACAATTTTCACATTGGATCACTAATTTGAATCTCTGTCCTCTAATGCTTAATTTGTTACAAGTCTTACATTTAGTAACATTACTTAAATTTGAAAACACTGACAAAAACCTTTAGAATTTGGCCCACACTTTGAAAGAGCCTGCATGTCTCTATGCGCTATGGTATACACGATTTGCTCCAAGATTTCTGTTTAAAAAAATAACTAGTTTTAAAGGCTGTAACCTCCTGCATTCTACTTTCAATACTTAAAACTACTATTCAAGCCAACAAAAATTTTGATTTCTTTTTAAATTTCATAGTTTCCTAATCTCTTAAATGCATAGATAATTTCTAAGAAAAATTTCATTCAGACAAATTTAAACAATCTGACCAATACCCGAATTTTTTTAGACTCTTTAGAATGCTTTAACACTTTGAAAACTTTAACTGGATTTAATAGATCCAGAATGTCTACAGCGTTAAAGAAAAATGAAGATGCCCCCATAGGGTTAATCTATTGATCATGCTGTTCTGAACATTCAACATTGCAAAAATGTTGAACAAAATAATTGTAAGAGTCGCGGTGATATTGTTTAAATAACAAACCGTATATTTTCAGTCGCGCTATTGTCCCAAAGGAAATCTTTTGTTTAACAAAATATTTTTGGAATCCTTTCAGCATCCTGTAGGCGAAGGAACAATGCCTTGTTGGGAAACTTTAAATTAAAACATATGCAAAGCCGAGCAGTTTTCTAACTAGCCTGTCTCTTCTTTTGAAAAACAAAGAGCATTGTATGTTCTGCAGGTTTATATACTTTCTGCCTTTCGAGCAGAACTTTAACCTATGTTATTTCCAACTTCGCGAATAATATCGTGCAGCGTGTGATGTGCCTGAACTTACCCCGTTATTTTCATCTACATTCAAGAAGCATAAATTTTTTTTAAAAGGTACTAATATGACTCGAAAATATGAAAAATCGTTACTTTGAAGAAAACTTAATTTTTACTGAAGAAATTGTCTCTTGGAACTAAATAATTTCTTTAATTACACGGATCACAATACATAAGTCTTGGCGGAATACAATTCGTGTCGATCCTTTGAACTAAATGCACTATATTTTACAACCTATGATTCATCGTCGAAGTTCATCCGATTCGATCAGCGTCATGTTTTATTCCTGTCATTTGTTCTAACTTGTTCTTTCGCGATTTATCAACGTAGTCCACTTCCGTATCTAGCTTCCAGTCGTTTCTGATTTATTTTGTAACTCGTTGCACTCTTTTTTCTCGTTTACAATCTGTTCAATATTTTCCCTGTTTGTGATTCAAGGTTGTTAAATCGTTCAATGTTTCCGTCTTCTGTAATCTGTTACGATATTTCTGTTTCAATTTTTCGAGTCAAGCATATTGAAATAAGAGGAAATTTTAAATCGAAAATATTAAGAATACAGTGGAATACAATGCCTTCTGATTTTCTATCACTATAGGTATGTCTCACATATTTATTGTTCTTGATAATTTTTCACATTTTTTAAGATGTAACGTCGCAAAGAACTTATAAGCAATAAAGTACAGAACCGTTACAAGTCAACTGTAAAAATACTACCTCAGATTTCAGTAAATATACTGCTAAAGAATATTCTTGAAGAAGAATCCAGTTTTTCTACATTGTTTCGTCGGTAATAAAATAATACATTTTATTTCTTGTGTATCAGTAATAATATAAGATAAATATTATTCATAAGTAATTGTGAAGTATCCGACGCTGATTTTGAATAAACTTTGCAGCTTTGTAGAGTAGCCAAAACTAGGGTATACATGTTTTAAATTAGTGACGGTAAAATAAGATTTAAACATAAAAATTATCTCTTGTAATCACCTGTTGTGGTACTATTTACTATTTTATCAGAGATAAGAAGTGAATTTTTAGAAAAATGTGTTATGCAGTTTCTTGTAGAAAACGACACGATGTACTCACAGTAATAGAAAATTAGCAAAAGATTACAGTGAATTTTTTATTATCCTTTATTAGCCGATCTTCTGAAGCTTCTAAATCATTAATGACGTATTTTATTATCTTATTCTAGAGATAGGTAAAATTCTTAACCAAATAAAAATTTCAAATAATAAGTAAAAGATTTATTCTTTATTTGTTAATCAGAAATAAAAATGTCAATTATGGAATTGTTACACAATAAACAAGTCAAAATTAAAAACGATGTGATTAAATTGATATATATTGGTTTCTTTGATTATTCATTCTCCGAATAAAATTTTGTCCAACATTGTTTTACTTTTACTGACACATCTAAAAATACAACAAATGCTCACAAGATTTATTATCTAAACGTATTATGTCCTAGAAATGTATATAACCAAGTATTCGTCATAGTGCGAAGACAATTAAAAGACTATTGTGTTTTTATTAACTTTATTTTCCAAGTAACATACGCTTTCAATAGATAAGACGATAAGCTATTTTTACTGTGAATTTACAATTAGCTGTAATTATTTGTATTTGACGTTAATACTACTTATATGTTGGTAGTCAGTAACAAAGAATTATTAATTTAATTCTTCGACTATTTTTGGTGTGAAAATTCGTTATGTTTTGGAGATTCACTCGCAAAATAGGAATTTTACAGAGATTATAGAGAATAATATAGAATAATACTATTCTTTACAGTAAATGATATTTCTTACTCGAATTATAACAATTGTATAAAGAAATATGACTAATTATAAATTTAGGATAAAAATAACTTACTTGATAAAATGTCAATAATTTCCAAAATAATGGTGACCAAAATTATTTTTTATTACAGTTGGCTACTAATTTGTACGTCATACTATTTTTCGGCGAAATAAGTATAATAAAAGTATGTCTATGTAACTTCTATCTATCTCCAATATTCTTCAAGACAGCATCTGAGGTGTGAAAGTTTGGAGGATAGTTTTATCTCTTAAACTGCAGCTGACAAACATATTTTCATAGGTTTTATTTTTGGCTTCTCCGAAAACCTGCAAAGTTTCATGAAAATGACGTCGGATACTTCACACGTATTCCTTATGGGACATATTTCTATAAATAAAGTATAGCTGAAAAAATATTTTAGTATATTTTTTAATTCATAAAAAATTGATAATTTTTCTTTATTAAAACAGAAAACTATCAAAAATACAGAAAGTTATTGACGAAGTGACCAAATACCTCAAAAATATAGTACATCTACTAACATCGTTATTCGAATCACTAATCATTTCGTGAATTAAAAAAATTACCCTGTTATTATGCAAGGTATTTTAATTGGTATAGCGTCTTGATATGTGTTACTATTATTATCCGTAGCGAAAAGATATTTCGCATAAATAGTTTTGAGAAGAACACATTTTGATCTTACTAATTCTTTTGTAGGTGAACCTATAAAGGACTTGAGGAAACTAACTGTACTTTTTTAAATAGAATTAAATGTTTTTTTATGTATTAGTTAATGCAGTTTAATATTCTCTATGAAATATTAACCCATCTATGTCGTAAAATTATCAGTTTAGGACATATTTTAATTTTGATATTGCTAAAAAACCATCACTTTCTTCCAATGTTAATTTAATTTACAGAAAAGACTTGATCTTATGACCATTTAGATCACAACATTTTCGTCGTAACGCATCGAGTGATCTTTTATTACAATCAGTGACGATACGTTCCTTCATATCAGTTACTATAGTCGAATCTTCAGCAGATACTTTATTCTTCAGTCTAACAGAAAGAAGAAATGTCTACATTAGTTTAATAGTTTTGAGCCATTTATACTTCGCAAAAACGCCGAACAATATTTGTGTTATATTTCTTAGGAATATTCAAATATCAATATTTTCTAAATTAATGATTTTACTACATATGTATATTGTGTAATTAAAACTTTCTTATAGAGAATGTAGAGCTACATTGAATAATATATTAAAAAATATATGGTTTTATATAGGGTATTCGGTCACCCCTGGGAAAAATTTTAATGGGAGATTCTAGAGGCCAAAATAAGACGAAAATCAAGAATAAAAATTTGTTGATGGAGGCTTCGTTAAAAAGTTATTAACGTTTAAAGTTCCATCTGTAGAGTGGCAATTCTTACCCCGAAAATGTAAAAGTGAAAAGTGCTAGTGAACGTGCTGTGAAGTGTTTTCGGGGTAAGAAGCGAGTGCAGTGACCGGGCCGTCCGATCAGCTGATTTTTATTGGTGTCTTCGACCTTTCCATGATCGACAGGGGTGCACTAACCGGCCCTATTGCAACTTGCAAGTAAATGGGTAAGGCGAATTTCAATTAATTCTCTATTAATCCCTTGCATGCGAAGAATGTTTCGGTACGCACAAATCCAGCCTGCTTTTCCAGTACAGTTTTTAATAACAAACAATTACAAATGGTTCTTACCGTATTTATTTTAATTTTCTGAAAATAATTCTTATTTTAATTTTAATACACTCTGGCGAGAAGCGTCATTCAGGTGCGAAGAATTAATTTCCTAAAAATTCCGAGAGCATCTTCCCACATTTTATTCCTTCTTCCTTGGAAACAGCGAATACAAATAATTAATAAATTCGATTTAGCTGACTGATTTATCCAATCCGCAGAGGTAACAGTTGCAGTGGTAGTATTTTTAATTATTTGTATTCGTTCCTCGACGTATCTCTGATGCACATCTTGCTACCTACCCGACACCGTGGCTCTCTTAGTTCGGACGGCCCAGAGCGCGCGGCAGGCGCGCGCCGTGATTCGTCAGTGTTTTTCGTTAATAATTCAAAAACGAAGCTCCATCCGACATTTTTGCAAAGGAAATTGTTGTTCAGAATCGTCTCAGCTACCCCACATTTCCGGTTCTTACACTATTTACGGGACACCCTGTATATACAAAATTAATCAAACCCGTGTTACTTATTCGAACCCGAATTCGAAGCTGACGCTTACACTACGAACAAGGGAGGCCCAGATATACGAATCCGAGCACGTGTGGGCCATCCGACAGTCCGCTGGGGTTGCAACCATTCGAGACTGCCTTCGCCGACCAAGTTTATGACACTTTGTTCTATTAACGAAATTCTAACTTTGCCCATGCTGGCCTTGACAAAAACACAATCTGTGTCATAAGCCTGGTCGACTCACTGAAGCCCAACACCAACCACGAACCATTATTAATAATTTCACAAGATTTTGAAACTGAAACTCTCATAATCTTAAGCATTTGCTCGTGTAAACAATTCAACAACCTTGTGTTATCTGGAGAAACAACATTTTGAAGGTTTGCTATCATTTTGGCGCAGCAGTCACCACTAATCTTTACGTTTCAGATCACTTTTAACATATTAAGCAGAAAAAACGTATTTACCCAGAACACGTGCAATATTATTATTAGTGGAGAGCGATATATAATATAAAAACTGTTATTATTTAACTACATTTACGAAAAGTATCAAAATTACTTAGTGTGCTATCTTTTTGTCGCGGAGTGTATTAGATTATCTTGAAAACGGTGCCATCTGGTTTAGAAGAACAAGTTTTGCATTAATTTTGTCTCCTGATAATGGTATAAACCTGCGAGAGCTATGATTGCCTGGCGCATGGTTCCACATCAGTGACCTACAGTGTAAAAGGACTTCGTGGAATCATAAGGCTTTAATATGAGTGCCTCTTTTCCCCGAAAACGCAGATAGAAACGTTTGTGAAACGTCGACAATTTGCTGAATTTGGATGCAGCATTTAACCGGAAACCATGAACATCGATAAATATGACGAACGTTAAGGGGGTATTTCCACTTGAAGGCATTATTTTTAGGCAATCTTTAAAGTAATTATTATAAAGGAAGTACTATGTAGTAATATAGACCAAGAATTTTAGAAACTTTGTTACGTGTTTAGTCTTTCCTTCAAGATAAGATAATGTAATTTTTATAAAATTATCTATATTCTTACTCAAATTATTGTATATTTTATGCAGTCTATCGTTTTGAATGATTATCATGATTCACATCATTGCATTTATCTGAAATAGAAAAATCAGTCCATTTGAATATAGTTATACATATAACAATCACTGATATTTATATTATTTTATGAATATCGTGACAATAAACTATCATCTTAAATTTTTCCTCTAATCAGTAATTTTTTGGAATTTGTTTGTTATAAATGATATTTTTTTGTTTAATAGGTTCTTTTTTCCTTCTTAATATTAATCATTAGAAAAAAGTGACTAAAAACTATAAGCCACAAATATTCGCATGAGCGACATCATTAATGTCGTTGAAACCGTACACAGATAGCATTTGGCAATTTAATAACATTTAATTTGGCACTATCGCGAAGTTCGGAAAATAACATTATTTTTCTACCACTTCTTTAAAGTATGGTTACGATTTATGCCATTCCGAGAAGAGAAATGCAGACCTGAATTTTAAGATACGTTTCATTTCTCGTTGCAAATTTTATGTTTATAACATGTATTTTAAGGATATATTGTTTTATATACGAATCTTTTAAGAATAAATTTTTTCTGATACATACAAGATTATGAAACATTAAGAGGCTCGAAATTTCGCCAATTTTGAAGGTTTACATATCAGCAACCATGCACTATAATTTAAAATTTCAAAGGGCATTTGTTATTCTGATATGCATACAATAATTGTACATTAACTGCAGACAGCTACGGCATACTTTGAAAATTGCATTTTGGCCAGCTTTTTCGCAATTTCGACCATGGTGCACCAACTAAAATTAATTTTCGCATTTTTAAAAAGATACTCGTAATTTTCGTATTTTTAAAAAGATTTTTAAACAATTCCTCAGTACAAAAGCAAGACATTTGTTTCAAACAATTGCAAAAAAAATGATGAAAAACAAATTTTATTTGGTAATGTCTTCACAACGTTCAACCAAAAGCGTATTCTTATCCATTTGTTAGTTCAACAGTTATAATATTTTGAGAAAAATTAGCACTTAACTTACACGTCTGATAATTTGAAAATTTACTCCAAAATGTATTCGATCTCATGTGGAATGACCCGTTATGTAATTGTAATTTCATTGTATTCTTATTGCTCTTAAATAAATACTATAAATCTTTTACCATTATTTTACAGTATTACTCAAAAAATGTTAAAACTATTCTTACTCAGACTATTTCATTTATTACACACACTGCACGCACAATTATTATAAATGAAATTAACATAGATTAATTTTTATTAAATTTTCCAAACTATTTCCAAATACGGTAAGTAATACTTAAAATATTTTAGCGAGTGTAGCTTGCAAAAGTTGCATTTTCACAGTCAAGTCGTGCGAGGGAGACACGTCAGTGTTGATTCAGGGGTCAAGTAAAATAATCGAAGTTTGCAATACTATACGTAAAAATTGTCATTCATCCGACACAAAGAAATTTTTACAATTCGACATCCTCATCTTTAACCAGTTGTTAAATAGCTTCACGACTGTTCTTTTGAAAAAATTGTACCGTATTAAACATAACTCCGTCAGTACAGCTCATCACATTTTTATTAAATTACCATTTATATTATGAATTGATTTACATTTCTGTAATAATTAAAAATAAATTACGATAAAATAAAAAAAATATAGCGCAGTGCAAGTAAATGTAAAATACTTCTTTATTTTATTTGTTACGTTGATATTTCTTATTTTTATGTGAAGTACGGTTGTTTATTAGTCTAAAATCTATCCTGTCAAAACTGTCAATTAGTTATTTTGTATTCTTTATTTCACTTTCATACACTACGATTTTATAAATTAAGAAAGCTACAATGCAGTGTTTCCAGTTGTAAGGAAAAGTGTAGTATCACACTAATGTTAGGTAATTATGTGTTAAAGGAAATTTGTAAATAAACAATATGTTTTAACACCTTAAAAATGTTTAAAAAAACAAGATGTTAAAGTACATAAATGTTTGTGATGCAAGAATTTGAAAACTTGAATTTCATTGTCAATTTTTGAATTTAATACATAAGTATAAAGAAAAATTAGTAATTTCAGAATAGTGGAATATTAAACTAACGAAATGTAAAACTTATTTTTATAAACTTAATTATTACACTCATTTTCTTTAACGATTTAAAATAGATACTATTGCACGTACGCAGCTGTTCGCAGATTGCCGTTCTACAGGCGGAACTTTAAACGTTAATAACTTTTTAACGAAGCCTCAATCAACAAATTGGTATTCTTGATTTTCGTCTTATTTTGACCTCTAAAATCTCCCATCAAAATTTTTCCCAGGGTTGGTCGAATACTCTGTATAAGAACGACAGTGTGACGTCGTGCCGTCAAAGTAATTGGTTGCAAAGCAAAAATGGAGATGTTGCAATTAGGACAATTTTTCTACCAGATTTATATTTAGTTTTGTTATTGTTTATTAATTTTATCTTTGTTGAATACTATGATTTAGTTTAATAAATAACTTGATTTCTTTAAGAATAAAAGTGTGTTACTATTGACCCCCAGAGTAAGGGACGGTTGTAACACTTTCTCTGTCTTCCATTTTTTATTAATAACTTGAGTATTACTTGGCATACAATAAAGTAACGCTGCACGAATGCTGTCAGATAATTAGGTAACATTTTCATACAACAATTTTTATACCAAGTGTAATACTTTTTGAGTTATTTTATTCCAAAGTCAAAGTGTTACTATTGACTCAGAGTTCCTCTACATGACTACCATTTTACCTAAATATAGTTTGGTTACTTTACTCTAATTCAAACTATGTATACATATAGCAACCGAGGGGTCGGTCGAGCGCTTGTGAGAGCACGACTCCTCTGGTGACAAGCATGGGAGGCGACGCCACAATCTCAAGACAAGTGCCGCGATCGTGATCAAAGTTCAAAAACTATTAACATTGCATGAAACTTGGTGTGCAAAAAGAACAGAACACTATGATTGTGTACTTGAAAAATGGTTTCTGGGATCTCCTCTTCTATTAACCTAACAATCAAGCGGCTTTTATTAATTCTCGTGAAAAAAGGAAAAGAATCTTTTCCTAGCACGATGCAAAGAAACGTAATTTTTTGACACGTGATCGTATGTGTCTCCTTGTCCTTTCAATTGAAAATAATCGAATGGCAAAACGTAGCACATCTAAATTTGCTTTTAGTTTCCATATATGTATAAGGAAAAGCTACGAATTATGACTCACTCCCTATGTTATATAACCACATCGACTGAATGATAATTACTACACATGTGCCGCGCACGCGCGATGTTCTCGTATTGTGAGACATTGCAAATCGACACAGTAGAAGATAGACGGTTCTTCGAGAAAGTTGTAATTGATCAGAATATAACTTAATGTTAATATTAGAAAAGTGCTGTTGTCATTAGAAACTTCGTTATCACAAAATCTTGTCCGCCGATCCACAACAGACTCTAATGCGAAATCGTTATAATTTCAAAACTTCAATTCAAATGCAGCACGTGTTCTAGTTGTTCAATCACGCTAAAATTTGGCATAAATGATTTCTTCATCAAGTGTCACAATCTGTTGGATTTCCTAACCGTCCCATGATGTTACAAAAATCATCTCCAGTGACGATTGTATATGTCTAGAATTTCGTTTCAGTTTTGGCCATGAGTTCGTAGAAACTGATAATAATATAGAATGAAGTTGGTGTCCGATAATAATATAGAATGAAAATTCATGTCAATAAATCATACAGTGAAAGTGATAAAACTGTTTCGGTATTAATGTACACGCACGAGATTCTCCGCGACCGTTTGGCGAGCTTCACTTGGAGTTCCCCTACGGTCGACCAGTACTCTACGTAAAGCGCCATCATGCGGCCACATGCGCGCCACATTATACAAAGATAAGAGTTCGTCGCTAGGGCGAACTGCGCTTCATTCTTGCCTTTCTTCTGCGGGTGAACTGCACAGTTTAGAAACAGATCTCATAATGAACGGATCTATGAGATATGCATACCTTCACGCTTGTAATACAAGAGTGAAGAATAGTAGCCACGCACTCTCCGTTCACACGATAATCTCAAGTGCTCTGTCCCAAGCACTCATCTTTCACACCTCGGCCAATCTTTCCAAAACACGCTGTGTTCGCTCTGCAATAGATTCACTCGAAACATTCCTCAGCCATACCAATCAATAAACATTCACACGGCAAACCCATTCCTACATTAGTAACGTTACTATTTTCAACCGGTTTAGTCGATCAGCCACCACGTGAACACTGATGCAATCTGTTCCAAAGAGCATCAAAATGTAAAAAGAAACATCGTTGCGGGAATACATAGGGTCAGATGAAATTGGCGTCTATCAGAAAACCCAATTTCCCCGGCCTTGACTCTTGCAAGGACTGATGCGACATTTATCATCCCTCTGCTCCTTCCTGAACTCTGGCCACAACATTCGAATTTTCAATCGGATAAAATCAACCGAATCAATGCGACGTCGCTATTCGTGGCCAAATAGCTTTGACACCTTCAAACACGTAAAATACTTTATCATGACCTCCATTCTATACGACCTATTTTGTTTTAAAATGAAATAATTTTCAAACGTCTGCTAAGAAATGTTTCAATATCTAGAAATTGTCTTGCAAATCATGTTTTACTCGTCACGAAATATTCAAGTACCTAGATTAAAGAAATAATGATTTTACGAAAACTTAAGCGCAGCTAGTTTTTTAATTCTGTTCCCTATCTCATTTCAGTGGTATACATGTAATAATATATAATATAATATATAATATATAACACGTAGAATAAATAGATATGTATCATATAATATAACATTAAGTTAACAAATGTATACTAGTGAAAAATATTGTTTGTCTTCGTCTTAAAAATAATCTAATACAGTCAATTTTATTTTTTTATCTTAACGTCTTCTGCCTTAATTTCAGTTTTGAAAATAAGAATTAATCGTTTGCAGCCTAAGTGTAACAAAACAACAGTTTTTAGTGAGGCTTTTATTAGTGAAAGTACAGTATATTGATAAACTAATTCTATGTTATTTTGTTCCACATATACCTTTGTTTTTGAAAAAAGACAGTAATAAAAATTGTTGAGCAAGGTGTACTGGCTAGTGTTAAATTATGGTTTCAACAATGCATAGTGGCAAAATTAGACGATCTAACAAGAAAAAGACAGAAATTGTCCGACTTCGATTTTAATATGCTTTTGTAGAGCGATCCCTTTTGGCATACGTAAAATAAATATTAAGTGTAGATACTCAACACTTTTTACGCTATAAATAAATAAAGTGGGACAATTATAAATTAGCTCTGTATAAACCTACCGATTACTCACACTATGTCTCGTAAAATTTAATATTAATTAAGTTCATAAGTTTTTGTGTATATTATACAATAGATTGAATTATACTTACAGACGATTCACTGTAGTTTGTGAGCATCATTAGACCCTCGTAAAGGCAATTCTCTTAATTACTGTAGTATTGCAACATCAATAAACTCCTACGTGGTACATATTTTTTTCCAATACAAAAATATACAAAAAGTTATAAACTGAACTGACATTAAATTTCACGAGGCATTCTGTGAATAATCGTTGGAGTTATACAGATCTAATTTATAATTGTCCCACTTTAATTTTTTATATTTTAAAAAGTGTTTAGTATTTACACATGATATTTATTTTACATACACCAAAAGGGGCCACTCTACTATTATTCTACAAGAGCACATTAAAGTCGAAGTCGAACAATTCGTGTCCATCTCTTGTAAAAAGTCGAATTCATTAAGAAGCATTTTCATTAATTTTGTGATGTCTTTTTGATTTTAGCTTTAACCTCAGTCGTCGCATTGTTCGTTAGTTTGACACCGCTTTGCGTTTTTTTGGCATTCACAAAAAACTTGTCGTCGTTACACATGCTTTCTTTTTATTAACGACAGCTAGGTCTCTCTTAGGATTATGTGTCCCTCTGGTCAGTACATAAAATTTACACTTTTAATTGCATTTATGTATATATCTTATATTACTTAACTTAATTAATTTTATTTATAGTACTTGACTTAAATTTTGGTACTTATATTTAAGTTTTAGAAGTTTGTGATGGAGTAAAAACGTATCAATGATAAGAAACGCCTTAATATTGGATTCTCCTAAGAATGTTTGAATACGGTATGGAGGTTTCTAGGTGTTTGATTCCAGATCTCGCATCATGTTATTCTTCCGTTCTTTCGTAAGGGGGCAGTCCCACAGAATGTGATCCATGGTGTGTTTACTCTACCCATAAGTGCATGCAGAGTTTGTAATAATGTGGTATCTTGCAAGAGAGAATGCAAGACTGTAGTGCTCAGCCCGATGTCTATTTATCCATATTGTGGTTCGTTTTGATAGTTTTTTTGTTTAAGAAACAGAGGTGTCTTAATTTTTTTAAGTATTTCATGAAGAATGAAGATCCTTTGTGCGTTCCCTGTGCTTTCCATTTTTCCTCAGATTCTTGGGCAGTTTTCTGTTTGATGTGTTATGTGGTATCTGTGTGTGGGATGCAGTGATTTGAGGTTGTGGACAGGGAGGTGGTTTTGGCACGTGAGCCAACAAGCTCGTAGCCTTCTATTTTGCTATGTGAGGGAACCCATGTGAGTATAATTTTCCTATTTTTAGTTACCTCTGTGAGAATTGTAAAGATAAAAGAAGAAATATCGAGTGGGTTAAAATCACAGTTGACCGTGCGTTTAAACAAAAAAAGAATTCGGTTTGAGTTTGCAACGAGCAGACTTATAACTCTTTGTATTTATATATTTAAAACTATTGCAAAATAAATATACATTCTAAATTACTACACTTCCTTAAATTTTTCTAGACCATATTTAATGTCTATTATGAATTTGTTTGTTTGAGATTTGGAGGCGTTTTTTTTTTTGCAAGTTTTGTAACAAGCTTAGTGAATGGATGCAAATCAGGTATGACTTTGTGAGGTCCCTGATTGCGTACTCCACTGCCATTTTCATGGTTGCACACTCAGCTGTGAAGATAGAGGCAGACTCTAGTAGTATCATTAGTTCAGTATAGTTGTTTTGGGAAGCTATACAGGCTGCACCAACAGAGGGGCTATCTTTTGACTTGGATCCATCGGTGAATACCATTGTATGTTTTCTGTAGTGGGTGTTTTTAATGTTGAGAAAATCTTCTGCTGGTCTTGAAGAGGATTGGAGAGTTCTTGGGTAGGTAATGGCTATTTCTGGTTAGGTTATTTGTGTGATATACTCCGTTGTGTTACATGTGAAGTCTGATAGGATGTCTGTGAAAGGTATGTACTCCTCTATTGCCTTTACACTTCTAAGTAGAGGTCTATCGTTATGAGGTTGGGAGTTACTTCTATGTTGTTGCATTTTGTAGACTTCGCAGAACTTCGTTGCCATGCTCAGATAGGATGCGGGCTATTTGATAAGCACTTTATTAGGAATTCATAGCCTAGAAAAGTTGCTCTATCTTTCAGATATGGTATTTTAGTTTCTGTCATTATTACATTTGTTGAAATTATACATATGTAACGTACAGTCGCTATCGAAACACCATCTGCCGGTACAAACGATTTTCTTTTTGTCGCGCGGATTTATCGTTCGTGAAATATGCATGGTGAGCTTTATAATCACTTTTATGATTGCACACCCTTTTCTTGGCAAAACAAGCCGACATTTTACGCCTCTTTTTATCGCAAAAACCGCACTTGTAGTACGCCCTCCCGTTTGACGGCTTTTATCCGATTTCGTTCCGCGTTGCGTCACTGTTCACTCTCAATTTATTTAAGTGCGATCAATTCTGTTTAACAAACATAGCACTGTCACCTTCGTCCGTTTTATTTTGGTGTTTTACGTTGAATTCTTTGACAATTTTATTTTCAACGATTTCACGTCCGATAGCGAATCACGCGATTTGATTGCACAGCGAAAATTTTCAAAAATACTCGGGAAACTTATGCTGCGTGAGATATTTCAACAACAGGGTCTTTCATGCGTGGCTTTTTGATACGAAGATTGCCTCAAGCTTGTCCCAGACTTGTTTTAATGTATTATATCCACGGATTTGCTTAATTTTGGACGGACAGATAGACAATATAAGATCTGCCTTGGCCTTGCCATCTTCGATGAGCCATGCTTTATAAGCTGCTTGCGCCATTGCTAACCTTTTTGTGTTACCAAGTTACAGTGTTCACATAACAGAAATGTTTACTAACAATTCCATGAAATGAAATACACAATTGAAACTTTCAATATTTTTATTTGTTATCACGGTTCGTCACACTGTGGTATAAAGAAAGTTCAATGTACCTAAATATTTTTATCCAAGTACACGTAATCGAAGATTTCAAAGTCATTAACACAAATTTGAAAAAAATATTTTCATTGTTATTTACTTTTTCGATTCCATTTTTGACTCTCTAAAAGTATGATCAGAGTAGGACGACAAATGTCGGTGTTCGGCGATTGAAGTACTTTCTTATTTAAAAATTGTTCTTTAAAGTATTTAAAAAGTTGTTTCAAATTTCTTAAAACTAAATATTTTGAACGGTGATACGTTTTCAATCTTCCACAAAAAATGCTTTTATCGAATTTTTTATTTCTGACAAACTTTATTCTGTAGATTAAGATTATTGCATACTTGTTTTGCAAGTGTTGTGCTTGTTTAACTATATAATATGATGTATCGAATTCTTTAGTTATTCTTCTAATATTTCATGATTTAGGCGCGCATGTTAAAATCCGAAATTTTTCATTCGTATTATTCTCTAGTTTATAGTTGTTTATCAATTCTTTTAAAATATCTCCGTCTACTGTATCGGAATCGTTATCCGAACTGTCGCCATCTGTTACTAACTGTTTTTGTACAAATACTGAATGTGTGTATTTTTGAAGCAACTTTTTGACGAGATCGAAATATACAGCTGACTGGTCAATAGAGATTGTTCTGTCATGGGCATCAACGCGTTCATAACATTTACTACACTTCTGTTTGAAGTTTAACACATTTTGTTATTGTCGGAGCAATCACTATTTTGAAACGGAAAATTAAGAGATACCTGATGGTCTCACTTGTGAAGACGTTTTACCCTCAGGATGTTGTTTGTAGAGGTGATATCCTCTGTTTAGACAATATCCTTTTTCGATCTTGAGCCTGCTTTCTGTATACATCGACAATTGACAATGGACACACATTAGCGATTGTCGAGGAATATTTGGAAAGAATGGACTCAGGGACGGTGGTAATATGCACACAGTTTAACTTATACGAAAATGAGAGAATCGTTGGAAAGGATTCTAACAGTAATTCAAACCCTCCTCAATTACTTTGAATTCCATATTTTGAAGATTAATTTTCAAATATAAAGGATTGAGCAGTATATATCGGCGTCTCTAAACATTTTACAGTTCTACGAAATGTAACGAAATGAGACCCTCAAATAGACTGAAGTCACAAAAGAAATTAGAATTATAGGAATAGGTGGTCGGTCGAATACTTGTGGGAGAGGTAAAGGCTGAGCGTATCCCTCAGTTGGCGAGTGCGGGAGATCTAGTCACGTGACTACATTATTCAAGAAAAATTGTTCCCAGTTATGTAATACATACAGTGCTGGACATAATATTGGCACAGCATGATTGTGGGGGTAAAAATACTTATAACTACTAAATAAATTGATTTGAAGGAAAATCGATTTGACATATTCGTTTATTATCTATTTTAGTTTATTACATAACAGAAATAATAATATATACAGGATGAGTCTCCTAATACAACGACTACAAATAACTCGTAAGGTATTCGTTGTAGGAAAAAATGTTTCAAACAAAAGTTGCATGGTATCTAGGGGGACATACAGTGCTCTAATCTGTTTTTTATTATCTTACTTTCTTATTGATATATTAGGGTCACCTTCAGTTTTTTAAATGGAATGTCTAATATTTTTTTCGAATTCGGATAAATTATTAAATTTTGCGTAAAAAAGTATTACACAAAGTGGGACTTCAAATGAATGAACTGTACATCTCTCTATTACATGCTACTTCTTAATGAGGGTGTAATTTTTATCCCTTTCTTTCTGAGTTTTTCTTTAAAAAATTATTGAATTTACATTAAAAATTTTATACATATACAAAGTGGATGATACTCAAATTATCCGTTACAAACAGACACCTAACGAATAGCGACGACGAATAGTTCAATCCATTAGACGATCCCATTGACCTCGTAAGGTATTTATTACCCTTACCCTGTATTGTCTCGGTTCTTTTTAGTTAGAGAATTTAGAAGAGATATGGTACTAACATGTGATCATTGTGTGCATCTCGGTTCGTTAACGAGGCGAAGTTACTGTTCGTACACTTTATTGCAACTGGCTCGTTCACTGAAGCGGGGATTAAAACAATTTGAGAGTAGAAGAATTATTAAAATTTGAGCAGAAATGTCAAAGAAAAAGCATTAGTAGTTGGAACGAGTTCACAGAGAGAATGAATAAAAATTGAGAATGATATTGTGAATATGTAGTTCCATAGTCGTTCGTTAATGTAACTTTTCATTCCCATATGTTTTCATTTGCAATTTCTTGAATTTCAAAAGCACATGATATTATATATGTATCTTCAAAGAAATTGAAAGAAACGACACATTGTTATAGATCGTTAATTTCATTTTTTTATGTTGTATGAAACTGTAATGAAATGTGTATGAAATTTCGTTTCAGAGTATTCCGATGATCACGAACGAATTTCTTTCTCTAATAATTCCATATTTCTATAATCAATTGAAACATTTATGTTAAACTTACTTTATGTCTTATCGTGTATATTGAATAATTTGTAACCTAATATGTGTATTAAATAATTGAATTTTAAATGAAAAAATGTGGAAAAACATTTCGCAATCTCAACTCGAAGAAAATTTATTGTTTAATAACTAATGTGCCGTATCCATTTTTATTAATTTCCGAATTATGAGGATAATTAAATTAATTAAATAGACTTATATAATGTGTCTCATGAATTCTGTCCACCTGAATATCATCGTTATTTCAAATAATATGCAAAATTTTAAATTACAAAAGTTGTAAAATTTAAAGAAATACGCAACATAGTAAGAATTGATTTTGTTTATAGGTGAAGTTGTAAAGAAGATTTAGAGATCAAGTTTTATTTTCTAAATACAAAGACCAATATTTCATGCTCAATTTGGATATAGTAGCGAATTCTAAATATAGAAGTATCAAATTATAATTATCCTGAAACTCATTGTTTCTTAGACTCTATTTATCTCATAACATTTATTATGAAATGTGTTAGCAGATATTTTCCATCTTTTATAGAAAAACATATTTTATAATGACAGTAATAGGATGAACAAAATCAAATATGACTAAAATGGTAAGTTTTAGGACAAGTATACTACAGCACTTTTATATTCAAAAGTTATTAAAATAAAAGCTTCTAGATGTCTACTACTCCTCCATCTGTAAAACAACCATTTTCATCATATTATGTATTTCTTTAAGCCTTACCATTTTTGTACATAATATTTTCCCGTATTATTTAAAATAACGAAAATATTCAGGTGGATAGAGTTCGTGAAATGTACTGTATATTTCAACGTTGCAAGTATTTTAATTTACTTCCTACACTTAGGAAACCAAATCTGATTTACTGCTTACACATCAATTTTTGGAATTTAAAATGTTGGCTGAGTACAAATTTTTATTCAGTTAATAAATTCACAAAATTTATTATTTATAATACAATTAAAATTAAAGTAAATATGTTCGAGTAAATCACATTTATACGTATTACTCGAAATATTGAAGCTATTCGAACAATTCGAACAGTATGAAATAATCTAGTCGCGATATATTTCATATATATATTGTAAATTCCAAATCTGCGTTGCATTATTAAATTTTACAAACACGAAATTATTTTATTGAAATAGATATAGTATATAATTATAAAATAAAATATAATAATTGACATAAAGTGGTTACAATTTTCGGTTGGTTGATTTGCAAAACAATTGTAATATTCATCATTAATGACAATAATAGCGCAAGACAAAAAGATCTCGCAATATTTACAGAAATATTTTGAAAGACGAGTCGTTTTGTATGCTTAACAAAACGAACGATGTTTGCTCTTTTTGCTCGGTGTCAATATATGTCTATGTCATTGTTAACATTATGTATTTTCATTCTGCTTCTCGAGGTTTTAAAGTTTTAGAATTAAAGTCTTGTGTACACTAATAGCATATTTGATTGCTTTTTTATTTGTTTAAATAGATTAAAATTCTGGTTTAAATAGAAATTAAATTTCTATTTGTTGTGACACTAACAATAAGTGTATTATGGAGTTCCTAATAAAATATGTAATAAAATGTATGAAACTATTTAAATTTAATTTAATTATTTTAGACAAATATACTGTATTTCGAAACTAGTTGTAAATATATGCTAGAGATATAATATTACAGTTTCACTCTAAAGGTTCATAACAAGTTTTTTTTATATAAGAGATTCGCGGAAAGATGAAGTTTTATAATTTTTAATTCGTAATTTTTTGTTGGCAAACTTTACAACATATCTGTTTAAAAATATTTATATAAACAATTCGATGCATGTAAAATTTGAAGTACATAAGTATAAATATATGTATTTTTTAACCTTCTTTGTAGTAATTATAGTTTCTGAATCTAGCTGGATTGTATCGAGCACAGTAAAATCTCCATTCGTATTAACAGGGACACATGACAGAATGAATCACGGAATTATCGGATTAGAGAACGTTGAATTTTTGTGATGGTAAATTTTATTCGTCATGTAAAATAATATAAATATCAATAATAAAAATGTAAAGATAATACGAAGCAGCAATTTTCTTGGTCTTTTTAAACTGTGCACGTTTGCTCATATGTTTAATTGTTCAAAATTACATTGTTTTTACTTACAATTATCTGAATAATTTTTTTAATGGCATGTGTTAATTTTATATTAGGATTTTTATTTTAGATGACTAACAAATTATTACAAATTACTTTATCACTTTGACAACAGCTCACATTTTTCTTCTAGAACATCTTCACAGCGCGGTTCATATTTATATGTATACATACATACATGTACAGGGTGTTCGGCCACCCCTGGGAAAAATTTTAATGGGAGATTCTAGTGGCCAAAATAAGACGAAAATCAAAAATACCAATTTGTTGATTGTGGCTTCGTTAAGAAGTTATTAAGGTTTAAAATTCCGCCAATACTGAATTTTTTTCTCGAAAGTGGGTAAGATTTTGGGAGTATGTCTATTCACCGAAAATGATTATAATTGACCCCCGCAACCGAAAATAATTTTTCCAGAACGATTTGAAACTTTTCAATTTCGCCGAAAAATTTAGGTACCTACCTACCTACCCCCTGTTGATTTTCCTTAAAAATTCGTTTTTGATTTTTAATAATTTCGCTTGACGTCCTACAGAAAAGTTGTTTAATTCTTTTTTGTAGGTACCTATGGGTTCTACTTCGGAAAAAAGTTTCATTGAAATATATTCATTATTATAAGAGTTATGGCTGTTTGAAAATTGGACCATTTTTTTGAGGTTTTTCTAACATTCTGGGACCAAGGAACAACCTTTCGAATATTTTTATAATCGCTACATATTCTATACTAAAATACGCGGCGTTTGGCTTTTTGAACATTAAAATCGTCCAATCCGTTCAGAAGTTATGGTGTTTTAAAGATTTGCATGAAATTTACGGGAAGCATTTTTGGCCTGAAATTATATTTTCGATAAGGAATTTTTTTCTCGAAAATGGTTAGGATTTCGTGGGTATGTCTATTAACCAAAAATTATTATAATTGGTCCCTACAATCAAAAATAATTTTTTTAGAACGATTTGAAAAATTTTTTTTTTCGCCGAGAAACACCACCTATCCGAATTTTTTTTTCGAAGGAGGGTAGGATTTCGGGGATATGTGTATTCATGAAAAATGATTGTAATTGACCCCCGCAACCGACAATAATTTTTCTAAAACGATTTGAACATCAACTCCATCAACAAATTGGTATTCTTGATTTTCGTCTTATTTTGGCCTCTAGAATCTCCCATTAAAATTTTTCCCAGGGATGGCCGAACACCCTGTATATAAACATACATGGTAGATACATTTGTCTCAAGACAATAGATGTCGCGTCTGTTTAACTGCGTACATATTAACGTAGATCGCGAATACAAATATTGTTATTTTTATATGATATTACTTTGTCGTTATTATGTATTAGGTGTAAATGCTATGTACTGTCAATTTTATGCTAAATTGTGATAATTAATGTAGGATTTAACGAAGAGAATTTATTTGAGGAAAATGAAGTGAACATACATATAATTATATAACCAAATTTGAAGCGCACACACAAACTTTTTACATAAATTAATACTTGGCAACACAAATTAGAATCACGTTAATTGACAACACAAATTGCAATCACGTCTGTCTTTCACAATCACTCGTTCCATACTCTTTGTTGTCTCGCTGTCCCTGATTACCCAATCCTTTATGAACAAAACACTTCCAACCCTTTTGCACATAAATTAACATTCATGAAACTATAGCGCGTTACAAATATTCAATAGAAATCTCCTACATCAATGTTAGTTTTGACCATTAATGATAACTGTTTCAATAGGATAAAGGACAAACTATGTTTGAAAAGTAGAACTTCAAATACACAGTAACGTAGAAAATTGTATATATTTCGCAAGTATGAAATATTTGTTTTCATGTATAACTATGAATCTAAACGACATAACTGATCCATATTTATGAGTACATATTGTACTTGTTTTCATAAGTACTAACAATTCCAGTTTTAAACTATATTCCATGAAGTACTTCGTGCACTTGGTTTGTATAATAACACATTGATAAATCTCATTCATATCCGTACGCGATAGTTTTGAGTTCATAACCTGTTTCACGTCGACCGGCATACAGAAAGTGAAGTACATAATGTGATTACTTTAGGTTATTCTATTGTTAGTAAATAGAAAGGGCCTCGTCCTTGGGGAAATTGAATGATAGACTCTATTAATAAGAAAGACTCAAATAAAACATTTTTACAAACATTATACTTGGATCAAGCGGGTATTCAAAGAACACGTTTAATTAGTTTTAATCCAATGACCTTTTCGTACTGGCGGAACAATGGTGATTGTACGGAACAATGGTGATCTACGGATTATGGAGGTTATAAGTATAATGACATCTCCGTATCCACAGGGGTTCAGTTTCAAATTTTTTCGTGGATACTCTAAATCGTGAATATTAGCGAATTTTACATGGCGTCCTAGGTTTTGACCGATAAACTTTGCCAGCGTATTCTTTGGATCTAAATAACTAAAAAATATTATATAAATATAGGTCGTTTAAAGCTTTATTCAACAATTATAATAGAACTACGTAATATGAAACAAATTACCTTATGGTTAGTACGATATAATCTGAGAATATATCAACGATATTTACATTTAATTTGTCTTTATCTAATCTAAAATGTCTCATTTCATTACCATTACATGACCACTTCAACACTTCACAGCACGGTCATTGGCCCTTTTCACTTTCACATTTTCGGGGTGAGAAACGGGTGCAGTAACTGGGCCGTCCCATCAGCTGATATTTGTTGGGGCCTTCGACCTTGCCGTGATCGACAGTGGTGTACCAACCAGGCCCTATTGTCAGCGCAGCAGATCAACTTGCAGGTAAATGGGTAAGTCGAATTTCAATTATTTCTCTATTAATCATTTGCATTTGAGGAATGTTTCGGTACATACAAATCCAGTCTACTTTTCCAATACAGTTTTTAATAACAAACGGTTACAAATGATTTTTACCGTATTTATTTTAATTTTCTGAAAATAATTCTTATTTTAATTTTAAAACACTCTGGTGAGAAGCGTCACTCGGGTGCGAAGGATTAATTTCCTAAAAATTCCGAGAGCATCTTTCCACATTTTATTCCTTCTTCCTTGGAAACAGCGAATACAAATAATTAATAAATTCGATTTAGCTGGCTGATTTATCCAATCCGCAGAGGTAACAGTTACAGTGGTAGTATTTTTAATTATTTGTATTCGTTCCTTGACGTATCTTCGATGCGCATCTTGCTACCTACCCGACGCAGTGGGGACCCTTGCTATCGGTTTCAACAGGCGGAGTCAAACAGCGCAACAATAGGACCGCTTTTATGACTTACCACTCAAATTGAGACGTCTCCGTTGAAAATCAGTAAATTTCTAAGCTCCATATCTTGAAAACTAATAAAAATCAGGTGAATAAATTGCAGCTTAATGAATTCGTCTTGAAAAGCACTATCGTATGATTTAAAAAAAATATATAGTTCCATTTAAAAAACGAAACTTCACCATCATATCTTTTTAATTAATAACATAAACGAAATTTTTGTTTACGCCAAAATAGAGATCCTATTTTATCCTACAATTTACATATAAACAATTTTTTCGTATCATTAATAGTTATTTAAATATCGCGACTGTCACACTTTAGTGTGGACACCCGGTATGTACATGGTTCAGTTTAGAATAAAACATATTATCGTTTTTGTTATATGGACAATTGCTGCAACTTTTCAAATAAACGTGGAGGATACATTGTTTTTGAAAATTTTTTGACAACCCATACATTTTCTTCTCATATATCAAAAACCATTCAATTTTTATCAAAACATTTTTTCTATTTCGGACTGTTTCCAAGTTAGCACCTTCGGGGTCAAACTTTGGAGGGTGGTTTTACCCCTTAAACTTGAGTTACCGTAGATAAAAAATAAAATATTATATTCGGCTGTTTTACAAGTCAACAAAGTGTTACTTAAATTGGAAACGGACCGTTCGTGGACCTTCCTTGTTAATAGAATTAATTTGATATGGAAAATGTGTTCTGGATACATAAGAAAAGCCATAAGAATAATATCAACATAACTTTTCCACACATTTTCTTTACTCTGTTATTATTACAAATATTCGAGCCGAATATTCTGTTGCTCCAATCTAAATATCTGAAGTCAAGGTTATCCGAAGGTCATAGTATATCTGGTCGTTGAATTCGTCTTGACACGAGTTACAATAATAAGAACAAAAGAATATACAATATCATTTAAAAAATGAAGATGACCTTGATTTTTTATAAAAAAAATTAATTTGTTTGAAATTTTTTTTTCCGTTTGTTTTATTAATTTACATAAGTTTACATAAAAAAGATTTTCCTCATTTACAGTTGACAAGTGTTTTGAATTTATAATAGCTTCCTCATGAAAAATTTTTATAATTGTAGGAAATTCCAAATTTTCTAAGTTTTAGGTGACATTAATTCAAGTCCAAGACTGAACACAGTCTATGATTTTTAGAGCTTTCTCTTTATTGGAGTTAGATTTATTTAAATTAATTGAACAGTTACTTACTTCATTAAAATTTATTTGAGATGAATATAGTTTTAATAATTTTGTATAAATAATTTTGTTATCAACTGAAACATAATTTACCTACCTTAGTCTTCAAAATATGTTTTCTTACAATTAGTGTGGTCTTCTTGAGAAATTTCACCTGAGTTGAGAAGTGGCCAAAAATGGTACTACAAACTTTGCTTATTATGTGCTCTAGTTCTGGCCAAAATTAGTTACTGGTTGTATCAATTTTGACCCCATAGCCAAAATGAGAGAATCTGCATAAAAGTGTGTATCATTTTTGGCCACTTTAATTTTTCATATTTGTGGTTTCAATTTTAGAGTCTTACACTTCCAAAATAAATTTGAGGTTATGTTTAGGTTATACTATATATATTATAATAATATATTGCATGAAAATTACACTGTATTATCTTGGAAAATGAAAAAAATTTAAAATGTTTATACAATACTTTTAATGCATATTTTATAAAATTGAACAATTTTTATTAAATTTTAATAAAGTGAGGTTCAATTACTTCGAGTTTAAGCTGTCAACTCTTAAAATTTCAACTGAAATAAACACGTTCAAAAAGTAATGACATGTTGGTAGATCTTGTCACGAAAATACAGTAAAGCAAATATTAAATTCTGCTTTAATTTTGCTGGAATGACCACCCTTGAAATCTGGAAATATTGAGGGAAGTTCATGGTAATACTTACATGCTCCGTACACAAGTATTTAAGTGGTATGGGTGCTTCAAAGGCTACCAGGAATATTTGAACGACGACGAACCATGTTGTCCGAAGTCGATGAACAGTTATAAACTCGTGCAGATAAAATGATGGCAGAGAAATTTGACGTCTGCAAGAACTTGATTCGCAATGTTTTAACTAAAAATTTGAAGAAACGAAATATATGGGTAACAAATACTTTTTGGATTCTATGACAACTGTCGGTAAAATTATTTTCTTTTTACTAAACGGAACATTCCAATGAAAGAGATAAGACACAATGATATTCGAACAATCAAAGTCACGATGGCAAGGGTATTCGTGGTGATTTTAGAATCAAAAAATAAAAAATTCTTCTGCTCAGTACATAATTCCTGTCAGTGCAGTATGGACATGGAAGAAACATACTTCGAATAAAATAAAAAATTTATATCAATATGACCATTCTTTCATGTTTTACATCGTCAGTTTCACTACTTATCAGACAGCCCATGTGTAAGAGATACACACAGCTTAGAGAAAACAAATGTTAATTCTGTACCGCGTATATCAATGTCTTTACGCAAATACATATAGAAGGTGTCCCATGTAACTGGGACAAGTTGTATTTTCAAAATGATTAGAAACGAATAAAAATGCCATAAGACAAAATTGAATGGTGTCCAATGATGTATAATTTGAAAATAATTATATGATTTTATTTTATAAACAGAACACAATAGTTTTGACTGGTTTAGTCAGTTTTGTTTTCTACATTTCTTCTTGTCAACATGTTCCGTGCGATCAACTCGGGGTTTTTCACATTTTTATGTTGCCAGATGCGGCACCGTAACTTTATCGCGAAAGTCCTCGAATATTTCGCATCTGGCAAATTTCGTTGTAAAATAATTTAGCGCTTTGTCGAAACGAAAGCGCTAGGCCCGAGTTGACCAGTGAAGGGCTACAGTCAGTCTCATAAGTATTCGCACGCTCGATGCTTGTAAGAGTTGAAATCAAAGGATGCATTTAAAGTTTTGCAATAAACTTTTCATTATAAATGAACACATGTATAAAGTTTATTATATACTAAATTATAGCGAAATTGATTAACTAATAACAAAAATATATTGATTTTACTCTGCATAGTACATAATAGCAGTCCACAAAAGTATTCGTACTAGTATAAATTTTGTCAAAAAATTGCATATTATGGTAGCTTTTTTATTTTCTAGTATGTCGTGGGTCCACCTTTATGCCTTATTACATCGTTCAATCGATTTGGCATACTTCCTACCAGTTTTAAAGTGATATTTGGTTCAATACTATTTCAAACTTCCACAATTTTTTCTTTTAGCATTTGTTTATTGGAAATTTCATGCTCGCGTAGTCTCTTATCTATTTCCGTCTATAAATTTTGTATAGGATTTGTATCTGGACTTTGAGTACGTACAAAATGGGGAACGTGGTAAAGTAATCATTCACGAACAATCTGAGCAGTATGTTCGGTTCGATGTCATTGTTGGAAATAGTAGTCATCTAGCGGGCCCAGTTTAATCGCATTTGAGTGTAGATTTTCTCCGAGTATATTTTTATACTTTATCTTATCCATAATTCTATCGATAAAGACAAGATTGCCTGCTCCGGATGCTGCCATGTAGCCCCAAACCATTACGGAGGCTCCGCCGTTTACAGTTGGTTGTAGACTTTTTAATTTTGATTCTTTATTAAGCTTGCTTCAAACTTTTCCTCTTCCGCCATATCCGAAACTATTAAATTTCTACTCATCAGTGAAAATAACTTTTTTTTCCAAAGGTACTACTTTAACTTCTGTACGCTTTCGCAAATGCTAATCTCTAACTTCTATTAATTTTACTAATAAAGGGCTTCTTTCTCGGCGTTCGACCATGAAAATTTTCACCTCTCAATATTCCTCGACAAGTTTCAACAGAAACCTTTTTATTGAACATATCGTTACACATTGTAGCTAACTTAGGTGCACTAAATTGAGGATTTTGTTGCACTTCACGTATTATAGTTTTTCTTTTTCGAACGGTTAAAATCTTTGATCTTCCAGTACGTTCGTTATTTAACAAACTATCACTTGCTTTTATCCAATTAGTGATGAATTGGATAGTTGATTTACTTCTGCCCATTATTTTTGCTATCTCAACATAATTTTTGCCCTCTAGGTGTAATTTGAAAATTATTTGACGTACTTCTAGAATAGTCTCGGATTTCTTTTGACTTATTTTTAATTATTGATGTTATTTTGACACAATTTCAATCTAGACTACTTTGTGGCGTTCACTCAACCGACTGTGAACTCTGGAAATTATTTTCGATGTGAAATGACATTCGAAATAAAAGAAAATAGACTTTGCTAAGAATGGTACGAATACTTTTGTGGATTGTTATTTCGTACTATGTAGAGTGAAATCAATATCATTTTGTTGTCAATTAATCAATTAATCAATTACAAATTTATTGCAAAATCTTATATGCATCGTTTGATTTCAACAAATTTCTCCCATAAGCAATGGGGGTACGAATACTTATGGGATTCATTGTATATTGTTCCGCGGATGGTACGGTCATCGAGGTCATAAACGTTGGCCAATCGGCAACGACTACCGTCAACTCGCGGAATAATGTAGCCATAAAACAGCCACTGAACACGCGCGGCTACTCATTGCGTCCTAATCCGGAGTCCCGTTTTTTCTTCGGCAAATTACCGTGGTTGTAGGCTCCCACAAGATTTGTGGAGCCGAGTTATTTAGTAATAGATAAGTCCAATACATAATTGGAAATACTTTAAACTTATTAACAAATATATATATAGGTGTTAACAATTAACGTTTCAATGTTCTTGTGTAACTGTAACTGTTCTGTTCTAACTCGGTTCTATTCTGATTGTAACTTGTAAAGATTGTTGTGTAACTTGTAACTGTTAAATGTTCTTGTGTAATTTGAAGTGTCTTGATTGTAACTTTTAACGTGATTATATACTGATGTCAAATTAGGCGGAGATTCTATTAACCAATTAAAACTTTGCCCATCCCTCGTGGGCCAATCCCCCTGATACTCGAAATCCCACCCACTGAGGGTTGTACGGGGGTGGGCGTCCGCAGTCCCAAGGGGCAGGTAAATGGGCCCAAAGTACGGTTTAATGGCTTTAGGGTATGTCAATTCCCTTTATGAAATAAGATACATTGCTAGATTACCAAATCAAGTATTTTAAGTAATAGTGAACTAAATGACGTGTCCTATAAATTATTGGAATTCCCAACAGTGGCCTTCGACTTGGGGAGGGAGCTTCGGGCACCCTCGACCAAGCTGACCTGTGACTTTCCTCTACCATATTCGGGTGTGATGGAGGAGTTTTCACGCCAAAACAGGGCATGAAAATGGGTCCTCCTTCTTCAAATCGATGGCCAATCGATGGAGCCAAAAGTCAACGCGAAAATCAGTTCACATCCCCGAAATCGCGTATCGTACAAAATGTTATACCGAGTACATCGTAGAACATACAAGCTTCCGAGAAATCGTACCATTAATATTTACAGTAAATTCAATGAAACAAATCCTCTTTTATTTTATTCTGTGCATGCGCTACATTGTAATAACTGTTGAGTAGTATCTTGGAACTTTTTTGTAGAGATTGAAAATGCACTAATTAGGCTAATTAAAAAAAATGCATATAATTATTTTCAGCACATGCACCATTCAATATCATTTAATTTTATCTAATAGCTTTTTTATTTATTTTTAACTGTTTTGAAGATACAGCTTATCCCAGTTAAATAGGACAACCTGAATATTGTTGCCTATTTATTTTGATATTAAACTCGTGGTATTGATATTATATCAATCTTAGCTAGGTCCTCTTTAGACATATAACTTTTTCAATAAAATCTAAGTATACGATTTTATTTTATTTAATTACTTCGCGTGGAGCACTAAAAGAACAAATAATCGTTAAAACATCTCAGAGAAACAAAACCTTCTTGAACTTGATAATAACTGGTAGTAAAATTATTTTTTATATCAAAAGCTGAAAAAGGACAAGAATATGCAAGGTGATTCCGGAATCAGAACTACGAAAATAGTTCCGTTCATTATTTGATCACTCTTGACGTTGTGTCGATGGGGAGTGACACATTTCAAATAAAAAGAGGATTTAAATCGATACGGCTATTGCTTCGTTTTTTATATCACCAATCCGGTTATTTATCAGAACGGGCTGCATATGCGTTCACGGAGTCTAACTCCGCTTTGATTCCTAATCCACGTAGTATTTTAGAGTTTCCATCTCGATCACCAAGAATATCCGGCTGTTTCCGATAATTTATCGGCATCCCGTAGTCGCGAAGCAGTATCGTCGGATGTAATCTTCTCGCAAAAATCACCCCATATTTCAATTTCTCATGCAAATAACCGGCATTAATCGCGAGCATTCTTCGATCGTCTACCGGGATGCTCGTCGAGCACGTTTCCGTTTTCTATTTACAATCGAAAACTGCACCCACCGAATCCAACTACCGTTCTTATCTCGCGGGCATTTATTCCTCGAACAATTCCTCGGACTTATATCGCGGTGAGCTGTTTCTAGACGTCGACATAAATATTATTCCTGCGTGCGGCTTGGCGTCGTAGGAATGATAACTCATCGCGGAACGCTCCGCTTTCTGATAAATTCTCAAACTTTCTCGCGATGCTTTCCCCATCGAAAAGTTCTTCGCGGCTGCTCTCGATCCTCCGTGATCCCTTCGTATCAGGTGGCTCAATGATATCCGTAGCGAGAAACGATAAGGGTGGGATAAATTGCCACCGAAACTGACAAGGAATTTGTTGCACGCGATGGTTTCGGGGATGCGCAATGATCATGCATACGGGTTATAGTCAATTCCGACAACTAGAGATTTATTGTACAGCGTAGGAAAGTAACGTGGGTAGTTTTTTACTTGTGCAGATAACCGTGTTTAAGAACTACGGGTAAAAGGTTAGCGGTTAATAGAATTCACAGAAACACAACGAAATTGTCTAACAAAAATTTAACAATGGGAAATTTCTTGTTTGTTGGTTTAGTTTTCACGGTGAAAACACATTATAAAAAGTATTTCAATCTATTAAGAATATTTTCCACATTATTATGCATTAATATTCGAATTATTAACGAAGATATAGGACTTTTGTATAAGCTCCACTCAAGTATACAAGTGTACACGTGGTTTTATTGTAATAAATGGTTTTAGCAAAACTGTTGAAAGAAGAAAATACAGAAAAGTAAAGAAATCTGGAGCACTCGAGAAACAGAACTTCTCAAAACTTGAATTTTCAAAAATTATATATTACAAAATACCACGCCATTTTTCTGTACATTCTCATTTATAAGAATTTAAAAGCAGCAGACGTTCTCTCCACAAGTCGTAGAAATTAATAAATAGATATTTTCTTTCCATAATTTGTATTATACAATTAACAAACTATTTTAGTATTCGCACAGAAGTTGAGTACGTAATTTGTACGAGACAAATTTCTCTTTCATTTGTACTATTTATTCTATTTTTATTTTATAATGCAATTTTAGTTGTTCATCTTTTTTTTATTCTTCCATTTTGAGCTTTAAAAATACTGTTCGAGATTTCGGAAAATCTGAACATTTAGAACGATCGAATCTTCGAGTAGTCCGAGTTTTTAAATGAATGAAAGTTTATATCTTAAATGAAAATTGCAAAATTGTATATAAAAATCAATTACTTTGCATTAAACGTTATTACTTTTTTAAATTATTTATTTTGTTGCAGACTACAAATGATACTTATATAGATTAAAAATCTATATTTGATTTTTATTACAAATGTTTATGGCGGCTCTGAAATTATTAACTATGTTTATGAGACGTTTTTATGTTCAAAGAATTTCACAATATGTAAACATAACTTCAGAATTGAATTCAACACATTAAAGCAAGAAAATAAGTTCATATAAACACATGCTCGATATGATTTTGTTTCCCACTTATAGCTATCTTTGTTTTACAGTAATTCTTACGATAAACTTTTTCTTAAACTGTTTATAAGTAAGGTTTCTTATCTTATATGTACAGGGTGTTCGGCTACCCCTGGGAAAAATTTTAATGGGAGATTCTAGAGACCAAAATAAGACGAAAATCAAGAATATCAATTTCTTGACTGAGGCTTCGTTAAAAAATTATTAACGTTTAAAGTTTCGTCCGTACTGAATTTTTTTCTCGAAAGTGGGTAGGATTTCTGAGGTATGTGTATTCACCAAAAATGATTATAATTGAACTCTGTAATCAAAAATAATTTTTTCAGAATGATTTGAAATTTTTTAATAACTTTTTAATGAAGCCTCAGTCAAGAAATTAGTATTTTTGATTTTTGTCTAATTTTGATGTCTTGAATCTCCCATTCAAATTTTTCCCAGAGGTGGTCGAACACCTTGTATATATTACCTTGCTGTGTATTATGTAAAAATTATTTTGTAATGTGTTTGAATCAGTTGCAAGTTTCATCAAAGGAAAGGTTCCGATACCGAAATGGCAAGCATCCGTTCAGAGTCATTCTATGCCAAATCGATCACTATTGTACTCGTAGTTCTTTGCACTGCAAACGGTATATCCTGGTAGTCGAGGAAATAGGTTTATTTTATAGTATTATTTCCATCACTATTATTATATAGTGTCCCCATAATAAGCGTTTCTTTTATTTGTCTATATCCTAATTTATTTCTGATTTTTTGGAAGGTCTAATTTAGTTACGTTTTGTACAGTTATAAATTGTTTAGAGACGTCGGTGTACAAGGTGTTCACGATAATTTGTACCAGTGTTTTTTTCGTAAACGATAAACATTAGAAAAAAAAACGGAGAGGAGGAAATGGTAGTATATTTTACTGACAATATGATAGCGTATCTTAATTCTTTATATTTTTAATATTGTTTGAGAAATAAAGGTGACCTTCATTTCTTAAAATAGAACGTTACATATATTTTTATATCATGCGAAAGCATACATTAAGACGAGTTTAACCGTGTAGTATACTATGGTCTTCAGGATCATACAAGGGCAGAAATAAAGGAAGTACATTTAACATTTCGTAATATTGTATTTGCATACTAGTTTGTTGTAAGGCTACATATCGCGTTCAATGTGACTTCCATTAGCAAGAATGCATTTCTGAGTTCTGCTGATGACCACACTCCTGGTAGTTTTGCCAATGTTGCATTAGATATGGATGCACACACCTCTTTTATCTTAATTTGCAAGTCGTCTAAATTTCTCGCTGGTATAGTGTAAACAATATCTTTAATATGTCCCCCCCAAAAATCTGGCGATGACAAATCGGGGGATTTAAACATATTATGCAAAAAATTTTGTTCTGAGCTACAATTATAAGGAGTCCCATCTTGTTGGAAATACATGTCTTTTATTAGGTCGTTCCATATGTTCGTGCCAAGTTTTCTACTGCAACTTGAAGTATTATTTTAAACATATAATGGAATTTTATGAAAAATAGTAAACCTCTTCTCGTTGAACAACTCCCACCCTTTCGTTTGGCAAAGCGTTTGTATCGTTCCTAGAAAACTTGTTTGATTTTTTTTTTAATGTAGTTCAATGCTTTTCATTATTTCTTATAAGGTTCGATTTTATTATATACTAACAAAAATATTCATGTAACTAGACTCTAGCACGATCAAGAAAATTTTGTTCCGTAAGCCAGTGTGGATTCCAAACTTCGAACTTTGACACAATATCTATTTGTTTTAAATTTCTATGAATTGTTGATGTTACTATGTTTAAAATTTCAGAAGTCCCCTCAACTGACAGACTTTCTTTATTTTCTATTAAATTTAAAATTTTATCCTCGTCAATTTCGGAATATCGAACGGCACGAACTTATGGGACGACCTACTACAAGAAACAACAGCAGTGATTCCCAATTATTTTGAAATTCACAATTTAAAAATTGTACATACTTATTACCATTTAGAATCCCAATGTAAAAACATGGACCTAGTAAAATGTTATCAATAATTTCACACCAAACATTTGTTTTGAATTGTACTTGGAAAGTTTGTTCCTTCAATTTCGGATTCACAGTCGTTAAAAAATGAGTATTATCAAAACTGGATCAGTCCATAATACGTTCATATAAAAATGAAGCTAAAGGAATGATTTTGTCTTATGAAAACATAAACACTTACACAGTCAGCGGAAGTTACATTAAACACGACATGTAGTCTTATCACTACAACATACTAATAAATACAATATTACCAACTATTAAATGTATTTCTTTTATTTCTGCCCTTGTATAATTCGGAAGACCATAGTATACTACATGGCTAAACTCGTCTTATTGTATACTTTCGCATGATGTAAAAACATATTTGTAGAATTTAATGTTTAATTGGAACAAATGTACAAATGATATAATTATATAAACGAATTTAAAACACACCAAGCACACAATCTCTTTACACAAATTAATAATTAGCAACATAAATTAATATCATACACGAATCACGTCTGTCTTTCACAACCACTCGTTTTGTTTTCCCTGTTGTCTCGCTCCCCTGTTTACCCATTCCTCCACGAACAAAACACTTTCAACCCTTTTGCACAAAAATTAACATTCAACAAAACTACAGCGCGGCACAAATATTCAATACAAATCTCCTACGTATGTAACGTTCCATTTTTAAAAATGAAGGTCATCTTTACTTCTCAAAAAATATTAAAATACAAGAAATTAAGATATGCTGTCATATTACCAGTAAAATATACTACAATTTCCTCCTTATCCGTTTTTTTTAAATGTTTATCGTTTACTAAAATAACGCTGATACAAATTATCACGAACTCTGTTTAATAGTGAATTCTCTATGTTTGCAAATTAATCTTCGAGCACCTCTCGTTGGGTTAAGTATGGAATTTGAAGTAATTGAGAAGGGTTCGACGTTCTTGTTAGAATCCTTTCCAACGACCCTCATATTCTCATATAAGTTATTTATGCATATTACCACCGTCCCTGAATGTCATCTTTCTACGTATTCGTCGACAATTGCTAGCGTGTGTACGTCGTAGTTTGTTGATATATACAGAAAGCAGGCTCAAGATCGAAAAAGGATATTGTCTGAACAGAGGATATTGCCTCTACAAACAACATCTACGGAGGGTAGAACGTCTTCACAAATGGGACCATCAGGTATCGTTAATCTTCTTAATTTTCTGTTTCAAAATAGTGATATCACCGATAATAACAAAATGTGTAAAACTCCAAACAGAAGTGGAGTAAATGTTATGAACGTATTGATGCCCATAAGAGAACAGTCTCCATTGACCAAACAGCCGTGTACTTCGATCTTGTTAACAAGTTGTTTCAAAAATACATAAATTTAGTTCTTGTGTAATATTAATTACCTACTTATATTTTTACTTTGTATAAAAACAGTTAGCAACGTATAGAGACAGTTCGGATAACAATTCTGATATAGTAGACGAAGATATAAGTATTGATAAATAAATATAAACTAGAGAATAATATGAATGAAAAATTTTAGTATTAGAAGAGTGGCTAAAGAATTTGATACATCATATTATATAGCTAAATAAGCGCAACACTTGCAAATGGAAAACATTTTTCCATGATGACAAGGATTATACTTCTTTTGTGGAAGACCAAAAATGTATTACCTTTCAAAATATTTAGTCTTAGGAAATTTAAAACAATTTTTTCAATACTTTGTCAATGTATGATATAGTTTTCGAAAAAATATTACATCCGTATTTTTTTCTATTAGTAAAGTTTCGTGTTGAAGAGATGAAAAAACAGCCCTTATAGTAAAAGCAATTTTTAAAACATCATAACTTCTGAACAGATCGGACGATTTTAATGTTTCCAAATGCAAACAACGCGTATTTTAGTAAAGAATATGTAGAAATTCTAAAAACAATCGAAAAGTTGATCCTTGACTTCGCAAAATGAGGAAAATCCCATAAAAATGGTCCGATTTTTAAACAGCCATAACTCCTGCAATAGTGAATGTAATTCAATGAAACTTTTTTTTTAAACAGAATTCATAAGTACCTACAAAAAAGTATTAGACAACTTTTCTGTAGAGTGCCAAACAAATTTATTAAAAACGAAAAACAAATTTTTCAGAAAAATCGACAGGGGGTAGGTGCCCAAATTTTTCGGCGAAAAAAAAATTTCAAATCGTTCTGGAAAAATTATATTCGGTTACGGGAGTCAATGACAATCATTTTTGGTCATTAGACATACCCTCAAAATCCTACTCACTTTCTAGAAAAAAATTTAGTACGGGCGAAATTTTAAAGGTTAATAATTTTTTAACGATGCCTCCATTAACAAATTAGTATTCTTGATTTTCGTCTTATTTTGGCCTCTACAATTTTCCATTCAAATTTTTCCCAGGGCTGGCCGAACACCCTGTATATGTTTTTGATAGAATATAATACTACTATTAACATATTTTACATGACTTCATATCTTTTACAAATTTCTTGCTTCCAATATTTCAAATTGTTCTAAAAAAATTATTTTCAGTTGCAGGGGTCAATCACAATTATTTTTGGTGAATAGACATACCCCCGAAATCCTACGCATTTTTGAGGAAAAAATTCATATAGGTGGACAAATTTTATTAATCATTTTTAACAGTACTTTTGTTAATAACTTTTCAACAAAGCCTCAATCAACAAATTGGTATTCTTGATTTTCGTCCTATTTTAGCCTCTAGAATCTCTCATTTCAATTTTTCCCAGGGATGGCCGAACACCCTGTATATATTAAAAGCATTTGATGTCTTGGATTACTTTGAATACGATATTTTTCAACTAAATTTTTCTTTATCCTTTATCATATGCAATAGGATTATGTTCATGGTTTATTATACACTATTTCTTATAAGTTTTATAGCGCCACATTCAAAAATAACACTTTAGGTTTTAGAGAAAAATTTATTCAAATTTAATTTCGCTTGTTATACGAAAATATCGATTAAAATCACGATTAATACACATATATTTCTTCATTTGAATGCTGCGATGATACTCTGAAATTTATGTACTGCTTTTCTTCATATAGAATACAAAGAAAAGTATGGAGCATTGTTTTACTACCCTTAAACTACATAAGAAATAAACAAATTTCTCGATTCGAAAATTAAGTTATTATTTTCTGTTTGTAAAGAAGAACAACGTTCAATAATACAATTTTTATGGTCAAAAAGTGTATTACAGGCTACAATTTATTAAAAACTTACAGTACAATATAAAAATAATGTTAAAGTGGCACTCTATTTGCATTTAATTAAAATGGCTAGAATTAACATAGCAAATTTTAGTGCTTTTAGTATAAGTATTAATAATTATACAAAATATTAGGATTGTTGATTGATATGTAAAAAGTGATGGTTCTTAGATTCTGTTAATTATAACAAGTTCTTATAACATACAATACTTTTTAAATAAACTTAATCTATCCGATTTTTAAAGTTTTCTCCTTCAAATCTTGAAATGCTAAACATTAGCTTTCGAATTTCAATTTCTTATTATAATTTATAAACGTTTACGTACAGTAAGTCAAGGGCAAAATCCAATCTCACATGGTAATTTTAAAATAGATTTTCAGAGTCGACAATTTAGAGTTGATATTTTTTCTATATATTTCCCTCATTCTGTATATTTCACCTTTAACTCCGTACAAGAATTATCAATCTATTTAATTTATATCGTTCTATAATTTATAAAGTTCTATAATTTTGACACGTTTATCATTTTGACCTATAGTGTGGTGTTCTGTAAATATTACAATCAAAGGTGAACAATTTACTAAACAAGCGTTGTGACTTTAAATATCTACTGAACAGTTTATTTACAATACTCAATAGCTGCTTAATATCTCTCAACTTTGTTGTCGACTTTATGCTATAAGTCAGTCTAATTTAAGGATTAGGAACTTCCAGCCCTTTCACATTTAAAGTAAATGTTTTTTCATTTTTCGCAAGGTAAGAAACCATAACGACGACGTTCCGCAGTCAAAACTTTTGTGAAAGATTTTCGCAAAATTTTCCAAGGTGGAAAATACGAATCGTTTCAAACATAATTCAAAATCTGAAATTGTTTTGTTTCTTCAGATATAAACATTCGTAATATGCACTGTAAAATTAAAAAATGAAGAACGCAAAAATGAATGTGTTTGTGACAATTCGAATTTTCCAAAGTTTCCTTAACAGTTTACGTCAGCAGTACTACTTATTGAAAATAACAAACTTGGAAAGTATTGAATTATTACCTACCTCTCAAGACTTATTGCATCTTTAAAACTTTTAAACCTATCGGACATCTTCACTTTAAGACATCCAAGACTTCCAAGACTTTCATGACTTTTCAACTGCAAGCTATGCAGATTCGAAGCGATTCAGAAACGGTTTTGTTGGAATTACTAAGTACCAGTCGAGTTCGTACGGCAATTTCACCGTTGTACCTTTTGATTCGCGGAACAGTACAATCATAAAACGTGACTTGGTCCAGCGAATACAGTCAAAACGACAATCGGCGTAGACTTGGAGGAAATATTGGTCTTCTTTTTCCGGAAATTGAAAGAATCAATCACGTTGGAGAAACCTTCGGGTAATTGATTCTCCGAACTCCGCTATATAATCAACACAGAGTATTCGAAAAGACTTAGAGCGAAAGAGTCGATTTACAATCGTGAAGAGTACAGGAAGACATTTGAGTAGTGGAACTCGGAAAACGTATCATATAAACGAATGTCGCGACAGTGTATCTACTCACACATAATTACAGCGTAACCGCCATTAAGATTTAAAACAATCAAGATTAATTTGGCATCTGATAGCCCAACTAATTCATATCCATGACGATTAATCTAAGGCTTTACGACTCCAGGAGGATTTAATACAAAATCTACACGGTTTGCACGCGACAGTATCACAAAACAAATTTGAAAAGTTGTAGTAAAGTTGAATAGTATAAAAAGATCTATCTTCCTACGACTGGTACACTGTTTTCGTAAATACAAAGATGTATCTTTTTTTTTTAATAGAACTGGATGTTTTTTGTATCGTCTGACGAATCAATCAACATATAAAAACGTGCAGTTCTATTAATAAATAAATAAACAAATTAATACTTCGCGAAATGTTTTAAGTTTTTGTTAAGATGCATCCTTTATTGACTCTCAACTGTTATCGTAGAGTATTTTGACACAGCAACGAGTGAACGTTGCGAGTGAAAATTTCATTGAACGATTGTTTTATTCATAATTAATATCATATTCTATTTTTGTTGTGTAACCAATTTTGTAAAGTAAAAACAATAGTACAAAGAAATTGCACGCATCTTGTAAAATTGAACGGGAGGAACAGTGAATATAGATTCATGCACATAGAGTTTCACAATAAATATATATAGTCCACTTATTATTGTTGTAAAATAAACGATTTCCAAAAAATCACAACCATATTTCACAGCTACAATATTCAGCTATTCAACAGCTACATTACTTCTCTATTCTTCATAATAGGAATGACATGATTTCTATGTTGCTATCTATGCATGAGTACATATAATTCATCCCTTGGATAACCCCATAAATATTATATTGTCGTTGAATTTGTTTTGATCTAACGATAATATCTAAAAGAAAATTAATAATTTTAAAGTCTTGAAAAATATGACCTTGACAAAATTTGTTTTTTGATTATATTTGCTCATTCCAAACAAATGTTTTGCAGTGACATTTTCTCCTATCTTCAATCCTAACACAGATATGTACCTACATGTTCTGCTTCTCATAACTCACCGTGTTAACATTCATTAAATTAAACATTACGCAATATGTATTAAAATAAAACTACTGCTCGTATTTATTTTAATTAACATCAGTGCTGTATTAACGTTTTTGGGACCCAGGATTAGGGGAATGATAGTTGTCTCTTTTGACAAAAAAGACATTATCTTCAAAAATATCCATTTCAAAATTTTCTACAAACTTCTTACATGTATTGAATATCATTAATGAAACAGATTTTGTTTTTTAACACCTTCTGGAATTCAACCGTTTTATAAAAGAAATCGTCACTTACAATTTCTTAATATTAATATCGAAGCAAAAAATATTTATTTATAAATGTTCTTTTTAAAAATTCTTTTAAAATTCATATTCTTCTACGAAACTCATCAATCCTTTTCGTTTTCTCTAAATTTTGGGTATCTTCAATATGTTCAAAGTTAACTAAATTTTGTAGAAGATATGGATTCAATTGAATGTATGTATGTTCGATATTAATTTCATTGAACGTCAATTTTTTCTTTAATAGTAATATTTCAAAGTTACTTGAAAAATGAATTTTTTTGAATGAAACATAGAAAGTACAAAAATAGTTATTTAACTTTTTCCAACGCCATTTTTAATGATTACGTTTTCCTCTTGAATATTATTTTTCGAACACCATATTACCGCTATTTGTACTAGAATTATCGGAGTTCGCAGACAAGTCATTTTGTTTCAGTTTCTTAAAATTTGTTCCCAATAGTGTTTACATGTATTTTAATGTTGCATGAAATATTTTTACTGTCTTAATTCGTCTTCTGAGAAAAAACATTTTAACGAGATTTATACATCAAATTACAATTTTTCAGCAAAGAAAAATATCTTAGCAAGCTTTAGAATACATGAAAACATATGTTTCAAAACTGTTACATAGGAATCAATAAAAAGTTTTCACAAATTTATAGCTAATTAGATGCACGCTGTAAAATTGGTTTCCGTCATGTTATAGATTTTTGAAAAGTTACAAAAACAAAAGGTTCATTTTTTTTACTAAAACGACAGGTAATATTTTAAACATGAGAATTAAAGTTTGAAATTTTTTTATTAGTTCATCTGTCGAAATGAAAAAGTTTTTATTATTGAATATGGTATATATTTTCTTGGTTCATACACTGATAGCGATCAATATAATCGTGGTAAAGTTGACATTCATACTATTAAAACGTTGCCTGGGGGCATTTAATTTTACTTCAATAAGATTTCGAAAAGTTGTAACAGAAGGTTTGGTTTGTAGTTTTATATAATTTTAAATTATTTTTTATAATTCAAAAAAATTACATCGTGCTTTTTCACATATACTTTAAAATTAAGATATGAAAATTGATTTAATGCATTGAAAAAATATTAGTAGGTAAATCGAAAATAATTTTTTCATAAGTATGTATTTGTAAAAATGTAGTTTAGTATTTCAAAAAATGAGGCCCCTTGAAAGTTGAGGTCTGGGACTGTAGCTTCTGTAACCTCCTCTCAAATACGAGCCTAATTAAAATCGTCGTTAGTAATTAAACTGTTATTTTTTTTTTGATAAGTGCTCCTGTATTACGCCGGTAAAAATGTTTTAAACATATTGGGATTTATTTTTAATAAAAATGATGAATTTTTGTAGTGTTATGTTCATTTAAAGTGAACAGTTCGAAATCGCGAAAACTTTTAAAATGGTTTTATACAATTAAACTATATATAAAATATAATTCAAAGATTGCGAATTTCAGGAAAATACCACATATTCCCCAGTCGATTCGTCGTTTACCGTTTCAAACGTGGCCGAAGAAATAAACGAGAATCCGCTCCCAACTACTCGTGTCCTTCGCAATTACGCGTGTTAAGGATCTCGTAACCGGGACACGTATCACGCAACGAGATTGTCGCATTTAACGAGTTCGAGGGGGAATCACGTTGCTCGCGATTCCAAGAATGATCGATCCCTTCAATTCTCCCTTGTCTCTATCGACTGCTCGTTACGTTTCCTCGAGGCGTTCCTTCGGTGGAGGGCCCTTACAAACTGCTTACAAACTTATTAAGAGGGAAAACAGTCTCGAGAAGTTGTTCCAAATTGTCGAGATTCGAAACAAGCTGCGGGAAAGCACGTCAAAAGCGTCGTTACAACGTTTGACCTGATGTCCGCCTATTTAATGTTCCCCTCAAAACGTGGTTGCGTTTCTCGAGTGGTAAACAATAGGCAGATACGAGCAATATTTCATTTGAATAATAGGTATTTAATAAAATTAAATGTATAGCTATATATTGGTAATGTGTATTTCATTTAATAGTTACTCAAATACGTGTTTGATCATTCAATATGAGATATACATAATAGATATCATTTTATTAGATTGAATAATAAAATTTCTCAATTTTTCAATAACGTGATAATTCGTAACATGTACGAAAAAAATTATAATTTGTTGGGATTGTGTCTGGTTCATTCTAAACAATTCTAAACGACTCATTATTATTTCAACACATTTATTTCTATTTTAACAATGAAGGTACATAGGTATTTCTACCCGTGTTCCCGCATAACGCCATTACACACTATCGGGCACTCTACCACGGAATTACCCCTCATATCTCTGTTCCAACGCAATCAACTACAATCAGTAAAAATAACTATATATAATTAACGTTAAAAATATCTTGCTTGAAGTAATCTTTATTAGATTTAATCATGTTTTTTTCTGCTATCTCTGTTTCGATTTAGTGCAACTATGCAAGTAAATATGGTTTCGCACTTGTTTTTTAGTTTTAACTACGTATACATTTCTATACACATACATTCAATTATACATATATATTTTATGACTTACATTAATTTTTTTCATCGTTTCATATACTATAAAAGTAATTGCGTTGAAAATGTAATATTCTACTAGATTCTTCGTACTTTATGTTAGGATTTACTTTATTTTACAAGTATTTTATTACTCATATCCTTCATATGTCATTACATTCCTAAGTTGTGATATTCAAAAGAAATACCATAAGAAGCAATCGAATAAAAATCGAACAAACGTAACGGTTAAGTTTTGGACTTTGGGACTTCTTGTGCCAAATCATTTTTTTCGATACATTTCGTGCTGATATTCCATCCTGATGAAAGTATTTTAAATCACCTCGTAGCACAAATGAGACGTCATCCAATAAAGAAGACATCTTAAAGAAGAAATTACAATATCGCTGTGTTGAGAGTTGTAAAGCGAGGTTTATGACAAAGCTGAAACTCGTTATTTTATCAAATTGAAATTGCATAGTTAATAATGAATTACTTACTACAATAGTGTGTTTTTTGAACCCTAATGAAGTTAACAGCAATGCTTGAAATATGATGAATTTTTCTAAACCTTATAAGTACATTGATGACATAAAAGTAATAAATACATTTTTATTTTACTAATTTTATATTGAAATAAAAACATTAATAAGAAAAATCAATCAGTTTCTTCAAAGAATCGTTAGTAAGATAGAAGTTTAAAAATGCAGTATTCATGTTAAAACTGACAATTAATGAATTATTAATGATCGTAACGCGATCTATTTTACTCAAAACGAGCGGTATTTTCTTGAATTTTTTACACAAGATATGTGCGTTCAGTCAAAATGACTTGTTTACCATGTATAAATTTTTTCTTGAACTTGTGAAAACAATTTTGTTTAAATATCTATGTTTATTTATAACAAAGAAGATGGTTATTCCGAACCACGTACCGGTGTGCATTGTTCGGACCGTGCCAACACGCCCCAAACTATTCAACCAAATGTAGTGGTATATCCTTTATTACATTCTCCGTCGGTTGAAGTATCAATTTTTTTTTTAATTACTCCTCGGGATATGACAAAGAAAAAAACTGATATGTAATAAACGTGATTATCTTAAAAACAATGTCATTGGCCAAAAGTGGATAAGTAAAAAGTAAAATTTCTCTGTACGTATTGCGAATATTTTGCTTATTGGCTTATTAGTTAACTTATTTTGTAGTTGAAACATAATAAAATTCAAATATTGTTTTTAGTTTAAATACACCACAACTGTGTGGAGAAATTTGTAAAATAAAAATTTATTGTATATTAAAAATATTGTAAAATTATACTTTTAAATTATAATTATACTTTTATCCATTTGTCAAATGAAAATGAAGCATTTCTTTGAAAATTAGTGTGTACAATTTTCTTCGTAGCGGTCAATGTACCATAGAGAGATGACTTATTGGCTAGGCACCAATAAACTAAACGGGGCAAGGAGAGAAGGTCTTCGCACCGCCTTATTCCCACTAGAAAAGCCCGCTCTGACGTCACGCTGCATAGTAGTAGGATTTCCATAACCATGAGAGAAACATTTTTGATCTATTCATGGCTAGTATTTTGAGCGTACGGTTACGCCAATGTCCTTAAGTCTTGTCCTATCCTACTCTCTCATCAGCTAATAATGACAATGCGTGTGAGAGTAGGCGTCACTATTACGCTACGACCAATTGGCGTGCCTAACCATCAAGTCATCACTCTATGGCATGTATCAACGTCATATACCATCATTTTTTCTACTATAGGTGTGTTACTGTAATATCGGTAACTTCCAATAAGATTCGTCGCCAGGTAGTCGGTCCGTTGTTACAATGGCGTTGATGGTCGTTTTAACGCCTCAAAAAAGAATAGCAACGTATTGTCCTTCCACGAGAAGAAGGCACAGCGTGTTTACATCCTCACTCTTGCTGCAGTCCACTGATTGGCTGTCACTGATCTTCGTCACCGTTTTCGACCAATACCTGTGAGTCAGCGGACTGCAACAGAAGTGGGGATGTAAACACGTTGTGCCTTCTTCTCGTGGAAGAATGATATGTAGCAAAGGACGGAACATAACACGAGTCAGTGCTCGAATAGGGTTGGCTAAGAGGTAGCCGAAAAATCGGTAACATTGCCGTAACAATGACCTACTTACCTCTCACAATTCAACCTAAAGTAATCCTAGTTTACACGAACGTAAACGGTACGGTTCAGGCAAATACATCTTGTATTTATATTATTCATTTCGGCACGTAACGTTTCGGTTCCGGACACGGGAGTTCATCTCTCGGGACTTCACTCCGAACCAGTCACCAATTCACAAACGAGTTTCTATGAAAAACTTATTGCAATATATTAAATTTGAGCTGAAAATCTTAAAATATAATAAATTTAACAATAAATTATTCAGGAGTGAAAAAAGTAACAACATTACATATTTTCTAATCATTTTTTGTTTTCTCAAAATTGGAACTTTTAGCCTCAGTCTTCCCTAGATGTAGATAATTGTATAGATGATTCAAGTGAAAAACCAACAGAAATAGATGACACAGATGAATTTTAAAAACTTTGACTTATACAGGGTGTTTGGCCACCCCTGGGAAAAATTTTAATGAGGGATTCTAGAGGCCAAAATAAGACGAAAATCAAGAATACCAATTTGTTGATGGAGGCATCGTTAAAAAGTTATTAACAATTAAATTCAAAAATTTCAAATCGTTTTGGAAAAATTATTTTCGGTTGCGGGAGTCAATTACAAGCATTTTTGGTCAACAGACATACCCCCGAAATCCTACTCAGTTTCGAGAAAAAAATTCCTTACCGAAAATATAATTTCTGGCCAGAAATGTCTGCCCGAATTTTCATGCGAATCTTCAAAACGTCATAACTTCTGAACGAATTGGACGATTTTAATGTTTAAAAAAGCAAACTACGCGTATTTTGGTGGAGAATATGTACAAATCGCAAAAATATTCGAAAAGTTGGTCCTTGACACCGCAAAATGAGAAAAACCCCCTAAAAAAGGACCAATTTTCAAACAGCCATAACTCCTACAATTGTGAATATATTTCAATGAAACTTTTTTCTGAAGTAGAGCTCATGGGTACCTACAAAAAAGTATTAGACAACTTTTCTGTTGAGCGTCAAACTAAATTACTAAAAATGAAAAAGGAATTTTTAAGAAAAATCGACAGGGGGTGCCCAAATTTTTCGGCGAAAAAAAAAATTTCAAATCGTTCTGGAAAAATTATTTTCGGTTGCGGGGCTCAATTACAATCATTTTTGGTGAATAGACATACCCCCGAAATCCTACGCACTTTCGAAAAAAAAATTCGAGTAAGTGCTGAAAGTTTTGAGTGATAAAAAAGACTTTCGAATCGTCTTGGAAAAATTATTTTTAGTTGCAGGGGTCAATTGCAAACATTTTTGGTCAATAGACATACCCCCGAAATCCTACTCAGTTTCGAGAAAAAAATTCCTTACCGAAAATATAATTTCTGGCCAGAAATGTCTGCCCGAATTTTCATGCGAATCTTCAAAACGTCATAACTTCTGAACGGATTGAACGATTTTAATGTTTAAAAAAGCAAACTACGTGTATTTTGGTGGAGAATATGTACAAATCGCAAAAATATTCGAAAAGTTGGTCCTTGACCCCGCAAAATGAGAAAATCCCCATAAAAATGGTCCAATTTTCAAACAGCCATAACTCCTACAATAGTGAATGTATTTCAATGAAACTTTTTTCTGAGGTAGAGCCCATGGGTACCTACAAAAAAGTATTAGACAACTTTTCTGTGGGGTGTCAAACAAAATTACTAAAAATCGAGAACGAATTTTTAAGAAAAATCGACAGGGGCAGGTGCTTAAATTTTTCGATGAAAAAAAAATTTTTAATTAATTCTGAAAAAATTATTTTCGGTTGCGGGGGTCAATTACAATCATTTTTGGTGAATAGACATACCCCTGAAATCCTACCCACTTTCTAGAAAAAAATTCGAGAATGTGTGAAATTTTTCGACGGAAAAAAAACATTTCAAATCGTTTTGGAAAAATTATTTTCGGTTGCGGGGCTCAATTACAATCATTTTTGGTGAATAGACATACCCCCGAAATCTTGCACATTTTCGAGAAAAAAATTCAGTACGGGCGGAACTTTAAACGTTAATAACTTTTTAATGAAGCCTCCATCAACAAATTGGTATTCTTGATTTTCGTCTTATTTTGGTCTCTAGAATCCACCATTAAAATTTTTTCCAGGGATGGCCGAACACCCTGTATATTGACAATAAAAAAACAATGTATAATAAATAAACTATTTCTAATATTTTCTTGTTGTTGCTGTTCTTGTTATTTTACATTTTACATTATTTAATTATTAACTCCATGGCTTCTGGATATAATTCTTTTATTTTTTTATTGCGTGATTTTAAGCGTATATTTGAAATGTGTGCTCCTTTTGACCTCTGACACATACATTTCAAATATACGCTTAAAATCACGCAATAAAAACATAAAAGAATTATATCGAGAAGCCATGGAGTTAATAATGTATGTTATTTAACGTGGTTATAATGAATTTTAGGTTTGACTAAACCTTTGTTTGACACGTGTAGTAATCACATCGACTTTATTACAAGGCCTACAATACGAAACAAAACAACAGTATGTATTTATATGTATTTCTACATTACATTGTAGGTGTCGCTTTGAAGAAAATAAGGTAGTTATCTTCTACATCGATTACGTTTACATTTATCCTCTTAACAATGTAAAATGTAAAATACACGCATTTCAATATTTGTAATAATGCCTGCCCGAACTGGAGATGCTGTAAACGTTTAACAGTTGATTTGATACACTTTGTATTAAATTCTTATAAACTTTGTATTTAATTCTTAAAGTCTTACATAAATTTTACCTTCAGATCCTAGACGATTGAATTTACTTTCAACGGTAAATACAACTTTGGACCATTACTTTTCTGTACAGTTGAGGTGATCTCTCGCAAATTGAAGCCTCGCACTCGATTCTTTTCAGATATCAATGGTTTGTGCTGTACCACTTTACCCATTAGATTAAATTCACATAAACGGCGTTGCACAGTTCGAACACCGATTTGATTAACCAGATGTAGCGATATTTCATTATGAATAACAACAACGGTCTTAAAATGGTCGGCCTCAGAAAGTCGATATATCGAACTATCTGTTTGTGTGTCGGTTTTACGGGATTTTGTTTTACGGGGAATATTTTCTGCAGTTTTTTGAAGATTAATATGTTGCATGGCTTTATGACAATGCGGCTAATTATTGAGAAATATTTTGATACGTTAGTTCTTGCTTTTTAAGAAGCTGTACTTGACGTCGTTCTAGCGTTATAGTTTTACCCAAATTCATGATTAACGTTGCAAATCTAGTAGACGCTCTGTCTAATCACACGGACAAACTAGCAAAAACTGCTTCCGAGATTAACAAAATTCAAAACCAATGATTTAAGCATACATTGTAATAGCGTTCGTAAGTATGTGTCCGCAACACTGTCGAAGAGTTAAGACAAAGTGTTATTCACCGTCTACAATAACAAAGCTATGTAAGAGATACAACAGAGAATAATAGTATCTACTTCAACATATAATACAAATAGAACGATTTAACTAACAATGCTTTTTATAACAAAATAACAACAATGAAAGTGTAATTATTAGCATGTTCGTAAGTATATGCCCACCATTGTAAATACTAGTAGCTTGGCAGCTTAAAAGAATGTTTGCCTGAACCGAACCGTGTCGTAAACGGATAGTATAAATCGACCTTAACTCCGTTGAAAACGCAAGCACTTCAAAGATTAAAATTGTGTGCCGTTGCATTACTCATCAAAGTATTCATTACCGTGACACGATCAATCAATATCACATTCGAAGAGCTGGTCACGTGCTTGATGGAAGTAAAGGCTATCCTAAATTCACGCCCACTAATTCCATTGTCTCCCGACCCTAATGATCTCACTCCCTCGACGCCAGGTCACTTTTTGATAGGTGACTCACTAACGAGCACACCTGAGTGCGATTTTGCTGAGTCGAAAGCAGGTCAGCTGTCCTCGTCGCAGCACATCCAACACATTAGGTAGCACTTCTGAAACAGTTAGTACAAGGAATACCCAAACGAAATCACGTCCAAGAAAAAATTGCATCGTGCAAGCAACATCGAAATAAAGGAGGGGGAATGTTGGTCTGAAAGAAGATAATACTTCCCCGCTTCTAACATAAATATGCGAGCGACGACAAAGATTTAACGGGTTAGGACACTTTGAACTTTTTATAAATACGAATTTTTGATGTTGCCTGAAATATTAGTTTGAAGTTTTAAAAATGAAGTGCAAAAAGTTTCAGTCTTTGAAATAAATTATTTTTGAAAGTATGAAACCTGGGGCCGATTCCGTATTTGCATGCTGTGGCGTTACGACCCATGTAGGGTACATATGTAGGTAGATAGGTAGGGAAGACCGGGGCTAGAAGTTCCGATTTTGAGAAAACATAAAACCTGACTAGGAAATAATGTAGTTACTATTTTTAATTCTGACTAATTTATTGTTTAATTTATTCTATTTTTTAGGATTCAATATATTTTATTTTGATGAACAATATGATAATCTTTACACACACGCTTCGCATTTCAGACTGAGCTTGACCGATTGCGCGTCGCTCGCGAATTGTCACGAGGCCCACCTCACTCTCTTATCTCATTACCGATCTTACTTTAAATCTCTAATTTACCGGCTCTAGATGACGCAACGGATTTTTGTTCTTACAATTTTAAGATTTTTAGCTTAGATTTAACACACTGTAATAAATTTTTCAAAAAACTCGTTTCTTTGTGATTAGTCGAAGCGGAACTTGTTACCCCGCTCTCCCCTACCTACATCTGCGGACAAAAATAAGTAGACAGATAATAAAATATATAAAAATATAAAATCGTTATTTAGTATGACCACCCTTTGTTGTAATAATTGCTTTTAAAAATCGTGGAATGCAATTTATCAAATTTTCAATGTAATTTGTATGAATATTTGCAAGTGCTAATCGTAAATATTTAAAGCAATTGTTCTTGTTCTATTGTTTTTGCAATTGCATGTTTGAAGTCAGTATGCTCCATAAATTTTCGATTAGATTCAAATCCGGTCACTGTGCCAGTCATCCACTAATTTAATATTGGAATCCTCAAAAATGTTTTTGCATTTCTTTTAACTGCGTGCCTCGAGCCATTGTTCTATTTTAAAATAAATTCTTCTTCGAGACCCATTGGGAAATGTACATTAAAGAAAAGAGGCGAAATGAAACCGAAATTATTATATGTATATTTTATGAAAACAGAAACTTTGGATTTGGCTGACGGGTTACAAAATGGTTACAAATTTAATGCTCACCAGTTTAGCACTATATGCTCTCTCTCTCTCCCTCTCTTTTTCTCCTTCACCTTGCACACCGGGTCGTAGCTTAATTCGAAGAATACAGTAGTCACTTATATTACTAATCCAAACCAAACAATGTTAATAATAAGAAAATAATAATAATAATAATAATTAATTTTAATAACAAGGTGTTTGACGGGTAGCCCAAGTCTTTCGCGAGTTAACCGATAAACTCTGCTTACAAAGCTAACCGGGACAGACCAGCACGCACCTCGCGATTTTACAACCGACTGCACCGCCCTAGTCTAATTTTTTGGTTCTTAACATATGTTGAGGTGCTAATTTGCTTTATGCATCTCTGTGTGCAGGTTTTTAAGAAAAAGAGAAATTCGATGACAATGCTGACTCTAAGGAAGTGTCAAATGTTCGCGGTTAATGACCCGTTCGTCGGAACGTAACATCTCCATTCATGATGCTTCTTTTTTAATTGCTGCAATTTAAATTTGTTTTCATCGCTCTATATTATTTTTCTCTAGAATGATACCGGTATATTTATATATTTTTTAGCAAAAGCTAAATGTTTCCTTCAACCCCGTTTTCTGCAAACTTCGTCGTACTATTTTCAATAACGGACTTAATGTTAATATTTCAACAATATTTTGTGCTGAGATTCTTGGGTTTCGTCGACATTTACAAGTAATTTGACGATTTTCTCTCGCGGTGATACAACATTTACATACCTACGCGGCCTCTTAAATTTTCAACAGTACTATGTAGTAAATATTTTTTATAAACTTTGTAAACCGCACTTTTGGAAAAAACTATACTTTTTTGCTACTATAGAGTAACTTAATTTATTTTGCCAGTTCGCTATAATGAAATTACGAATTTCATTTGAAAATTCTTTTCTTATTGACATTCTTCTGTTTCCTTACAAATAATCAGTTTTATGCAAAGCTTACACATCAACCAAATAGTTCATTTGGGACTACTGCGTAAGAGTGAAAAGGATACTTTGCGCTTGTTTACATTTTTCGCGTTGTACATAATAACATCTTGAACGAGTGTCCACTTATTTTTGTTCCTTGACAATTAACCTCGTTTTCGTTAAGAATACTTTATTTCAACAAAATGTAAATATTAATTTCAATTATTCGCTAAATAATCTATGTATCATATAGATATATAATATATAAAACTTAAGTGCATAATAGTTACAGTACTTTGATTAAATTTAATTCATACCTATTTTCCCTACCTGTCCACTTAATTTTGTCTGTAACTGTATAATAGATCGAGGACTTTCATCGGAGATGATAGTGGTAAAACATACAAAACTATCGTTGATTCGCATCCGTACAGTAATCATATCTCTATTACAATGGAGAAATGTGTAGAACACGTACTAGAATGAATATAAACGTAATATGAAAAGGAAAATTAACTGCAAAATTAATCAACGCACTAAGGGTTAACTACTCTAAAGTATAAATGTACTATCCATGAGAACCCGCAGCATGAAGATGTGGTAATATGGTTGTCATAGATTGTATGTGTTGAGAAGATATGAAAGTGAACATTACTTATATGAAAGAATGAAATGAGAATGAAAAATAACGTGTGTCGTGGCCTACTATTCATGTTTGGAAGTAAGCGTGGCAAAATGTGCCTAGGTAATATGTGTATTATGGTTTATACAGTTATTCCACCACCCCTGAGAAAAATTTTAATGGGAGATCCTGGAGGCCAAAATAAGACGAACTAATTTGTTAATCGAGGCTTCGTTAAAAAGTTATTAACGTTTAAATTTCCTCCTGTACATAGGCAATTTGAATACAGCTATGTGCGAACGATAGTGGTTCTCACTCAGCATGAGAAACTCTACTTAGTGACGTATCGACAGCGTCACAGTTTTCTGAGTGAGAACCACTATCACGCGTACACAGCTGTTCGCAGATTGCCGTTCTACAGGCGGAACTTTATACGTTAATAACTTTTTAACGAAGCCTCAATCAACAAATTGGTATTCTTGATTTTCGTTTTATTTTGGCCTCTAGAATCTCCCATTAAAATTTTTCCCAGGGATGGCCGAACACCCTGTATGTATGTAACGGTCAGTACGAATTCAGAAACGGGAGAGTACTGAAGTGAGTGACAGATAGAAAACGTAATCAAGTGAGAGTAAGAGAGATCCAAGAGAGAAACCAACTCGTGTATATTAGCGTGTTTTTAATTGTTCATAGTGATTGTGATCGTGTTTTCGTTGGGTAAATAAATTGTTTTATTGTTCCTTTTACTCACAGAAGATTGTCCACCAGGACCGGAAAATTACTTTTTTATCAAGTAAAGATAGTAATAATGAACTGCAAAATTATAAACGTATACTAACATTGCATGCAATTGTTGTATAAGTAATTACAGCGTGATAAATACCTATTAACACGTGTGATCGGTATGACTGCCCGCATAGAAGCGAGCGAGGTAGTAAGGCAATAAACCTTAAACGATATAGGTGTCACTAGGACAATGTCTATTAATATACAAACATGATAGATATCACTTAGTACTTAAATTTGTGTGTTCTAGCACATGCAAATATGTTGAAGGCAATCACCCTATTCATGAGGAACTGAGCAGCGATCACTTATTAGAACGTTGTGTTGGTGGATTTATCCAAAATTAAAACGATAATTTGCACAATATGGTGTGTTGTTTAGTTCCAAAAATAATCGTTAAAACTGTAAAAATTGTTACTTATATTGCTGCCAGTATTTTTAACACAGATTTGTCTAGTGTACTATTAATTAGGAGAATTATAAATATAACAATAGGGTCAACGGCTGCTGAACTATGTGACACTCTCGATGAAGGAAGGATACAAATAGTCAACAAATGAACGTTTAAAAGTTCTAAAGAAGGTTGGATCAAAGGTAATTACAAGAAGTTTGTATTGATGGATACACACAAATCCAAAAATAAAATATGAATAATTTGATTTAGTGTTTGGCTCCAAAAAGATTATTTGGCGGCATTACAACGATAAAACTTGTTGCTTATAATGCCGCCAGCATTTTCAATAGATGCTATTCTGATATCTTATCAATTATGCAGACTATGAATATAACTATAGGACTAATACCAGCTGCATTGTGCGACATATTCAACGAAGAAAAAATCAGACTAACTAATAAACGATTATTTAAGAAATTGAAAAAAGGTTGGATTATTTGTAAATCTCGTTTATCGATCTTGCAAGAGGCAGCAACTGAAGTTACGAGTCATATGAACGAAGCAGTCATTGGCAATTAGCGGTAAGTTCAGAAAAAAAATGATAAGGTAGAAAAATTGCTCTCAGAAACTTTAAATGCGTTTTATCCGAAACTATGTTTTCAGAAACGGTGTACACGATACCACGAGATTTAGTTTAGCAATTACTTCTAAATTTTGCAGGTGTATTTGTTACTATATTTATTAGGCACTGACGATCGATTTGTTTTTACTTTTCATTTATTTCGCAAAGTATAGAAGGGTTAATAAATTTGTTATCAAAATCCGAAAGCTTGTTTCAAATAGCTGCCATTTAGATAATTTTTGCAAAAATTGTAATGTTGGATCGTCAATGTTTAAAAAACATATTATAGTTTATGGAATTTTTTGAGTTTTTGTTGCACTTGACTCTGTTTGGCCAGAATCGAGTAAGTATAAACGAATAAGTAATTTTTTAACGCATCACACCGCCATAACCTTTTAAATATCCACATTATCTGTGCAGAGTTAACAGATTAATCAATCAAAATAAATTAGATTGAAGTTTCGAGCCAAAGCTTAGTCCCTTCAGAAAGATAACACTTGTTACTAAAAATTTCTTAAAACTCAATGGTTGTAAATATATAATAGTAGATCAATAACAAATTAAATTTAACCAACAAAATGTTCATATCCTATAAACTATAAATATTAAAGTCTCTACAGGTATTATTATTTAGATTATAATAGAACTTCAATCACTCCGAATTTTAGAGAAGATAATATTGGTACCATACTACTTCCCATTGAAGTATGATATAACCTAATAATAATACGCAAGTAATTAAACCACAACGTTTCAGCATTAAAGCACAGGGTGTACAAGCGCCGCTAATAACACCTCAAGATATGAGACAACGAATTATGGCAACGTGTGTCTCAATAAATACTGAGATAATTAAATGCTTAACTCAGTCAACAATAATACATCTACAGCATTGTATAATATGTACTTAGATTGCGACTTTGAAATTTGGTCTTCTTATTTCAATTGTAACAACTACACACTGAAAAATGGAACTCCTATAGCACTACTCAACCAAGACTATACAGGGTGTTCGGTTACGTCTGGAAAAATTTTAATGGGACATTCTAGAATCCAAAATAAAATGAAAATCAAGAATACCAATTTGTTGATTGAGGCTTTGTTAAAAAGTTATTAACGTCTAGAGTTTCGCCTATAGAACGGCAATCTGCGAACATCTGCGTGCATGCAATAGGTTGAGGCTGATCAGTCCTAGTGGTTTTCACTTACAAAACTGTAAGGCTGTCGATACGTCAGTAAGTAGAGTTTCTCATGCTGAGTGACCACTATCGCCCGCACGCAGCTGTATGCAGGTTGTCTATGTACAGGCGGAAATTTAAACGTTAATAACTTTTTAAAATTTCTTTTTAAACGTTAATAACTTTCTAATAACTTTATAAAATTTCGGGGAAGCATTTCTGGTTTCACATTAGATTTTTTTTTTCTCGAAAGTGCGCAGAACTTCGGGATAGGTCTATTCACCAAAAATGCTTGTAATTAATCCTCGTAACTAAATATAATTTTTTTAGTATGATTTAAAATTTTTTAATTTTGTCTAAAAATTTCAGTACCTACTCGAATTTTTTTCTCGAAAGTGAGTAGGATTTCAGGGGTAGGTGTATTTACTAAAAATGATTGTAATTGAACCCCGAAATCGAAAATAACTTTTTAATGAAGCCGCAATCAAGAAATTGATATTCTTGATTTTCGTCTTACTTTAGCCTCTAAAACCTCCCATTAAAATTTTTCCCAGAGGTGACCGAACTCCTTGTATAGCGATACAAAGAAGACTAAAATCGCCACTTAACATTCACCATATGAAATTTGGTTTAATTCTGTATTTAAGGTGCTAAATAGCGGAATAATATCCGCTGAGCTTCTATCTCTGTGTAGTCTAGTAGTACATAGGACAACTCGGCCTTGCAAAAGCTGAAATTAAAGCAGGAATGGCTAATTAGTGGTAAGCGAAGAAAACAAATGGTAAATTACGTTTGGAAACTTTAAACGCGTTTCTCTTGGAACTATGTTTTTAAAAATGGCGTGCAAAATATTTCGAAATTTAATCAATCGATTACTTTGAAATTTTACAGATACCTTTATTATAATATATATTAGGTATGTTGTATTTTTAATTACCGGCAAGGTGTAATAATGAAAATAACTTTGATGTATATGGATTTCTTTAAGATATATTTCTCTCTGCTTCTTATCGCTCACACTTCTTGTACAACCGTTCCTTGTACCGAAGTCTCACTCATGCGCACATACAATAACCATGATTCACCTAGGCCCGCTCCAATTGCTTGTCTTGGTGTTGCTATCGTTGACTTATTTTTCGCGGGCCTAATTCGAACGTGCTGTATACGGTACAATATAACAGGTATTAATGATCAATTGTTTTTAAATTTTCAATCATTTTGAAAAATATAAGCAAAAACCATACAAATTTTTTGTATAAATTTGATGAGTCAAATGCAAATAGCAGCCATTTTGATAATTAACATAAAATTGAAAATTTTCGATCGTCAATGCCTAGAGAATATATTCTAGTTTGAAACATTATTTGAATTTTTATTCCAGGTAATTATATTTGGTAGAAATTCGCTTTGATTGTGCACGTTTTGAATTATTAAATAATAACAAACATTAAATAACAAGTGCGAATTAACATTACACTTTCAGTTTACATCAATTAAAATTGTTATGTCAGTGAAACTGTTGCGTCGCAAACCCTCGAGCGTTCCGTCGTGACGCATTATGTACGTGATTTAGGGGTAGGCCCACTTGTTCGGACCTAAGTGAACTTCGGTCTTTGCAAGGCGAGTCGTGGTAAAGAAACCACTTCTGAGTCCCTTATTCCCATTTTTGTCCCTATTTTCTAAGCCAGGTTATCATACTATGGTATTTTCCAAACCTTTACATATTTACTTTAAATGCTTGCATCGACTCCGGTGTCCTCTTACTTGACTTTCCCTTCCTTATAGTGTCTTATGCGTACCTCCACTCTTCTTCTAAGGTCCCTGCCTTTTTCTTTCTTTTTTGTACGTGAGGAAATTCTCATGGATACCCCGAGGTCCCTAAATAGGGGGAGACCTCGGGGTATTGCTGGTCTCTTACTGACTAAAACCCCACGGTGACCGTTCTCCGGCATTGGGGCGGGGGACCGGGAACTCTATTGAGGCATCACAGAGTCCTCCGCCATGCCATGCCTGTTGAGGCTCATCCCGGGAAGGATGTCCTTCCCCCCCCCCCCTGATTTCTCCACCACGGACGTCAGGTCACTCAACGCCTACGACCTCGCCTTTAGTGCTCGGGCCCCTTGCACTGACCACCTGCAGCCCCCAGGGGTAGCCCGTCATTCCTCCAGCCGCCAATGTGGATCCTCCCGCCCCACGTCTTGAGGGTCCACCAAGAATAGGGAAGGGGGGAGGAGGAAGAAATAAGGAAGCTGGAAGATAGGAGAGACATGGACATCAAGGCTACGGCTCGCGCACCCGCTCAGCGGCCTCCTTCTGCGACATGACTACCTAACAGAAGGAGGCCACCACTTGCCATATCCTCTCACTGACCACCATCTTCCCCACTATGATGGTCAGCGAGAGGTTCCGCCCAACTTCCTGCTCCAGGACACGGCGCTCATCTGCCCACGCCGGGCAGGCTTCCAGCGTGTGCTGCGCCGTGTCCTGGGCATCACCACAATGGTGGCACACCGTCGTCGCCTCCTTCCCGTTTCGACACAGGTACTCACCAAAGAAACCATGCCCGGTGAGAACCTGTGTCATCCTGTAGGACAGCCTATCCGGTTTGTCCTGCCACTCTTGCCAATGCGGCAGGACTGTACCAACGGACCGTTGTGCGGCTTCGCCAACTTCTATCAATTGAATTGGCGGAACCACATGAACAAAACGGTCCGTTGGGCATGACGCCTCGTCGCGTCGCCTCGACTGCTTGCCTCCTCTCCTCTGGCGGTCTCCCTGCCTCCTAGAACTCCCTGGAGTGCCGGAAAATTTGCCGATTTCTCCAGGCTAGGAGATACAGGGGCGGGAGGCACGCCAGAGTAGTCGCCGCCTCGTGGGAGATGGTGCGATACCCTTTAATTACCCGGATAGCCAGCCGACGGTTGACGCGGCGCAGCATCTCTGTGCTTCGCCGGTTGGCATCCAGGTCCAGGGCCCAAACTGGGGCAATTGAACGCACCACCTCCACGTAGAAGCGGACTCCAACATCGGGCCCCCCGATATTCGGGAGAAGGCGGCCTAAAGCGGCAGCTGCCTTCTCCACCCGGAGGGGGGGGGGGCAAGCGGTCGAAATGCTTGACGAAGCGCCACCAGCTGTCGAAGATCAGACCCAGATACTTTATCTGGGCCTTTACCTCAACGTAGGCTGTCCCAACTCGGATCCGCAGGCCGGCCGGCACCACCCCACGGGGGCCAAGTTTTTGAAAATAAATGGCCTCCGTTCTCTAGGGTGCCATCTCTAGGCCCAGCCTGCGGATTTCGGCGACGACGGTGGCCACTGCCTCCTTCGCGGCGTGCGCTGTCCCTCACCAGTCTGACCGCTACATTAGCGGACAGAGGGACCCGCATTACCGAGTCGTATCTGGTGTTCCACAGCAGGGGTCCCAAAACTGACTCCTGTGGAACACTACGCACGGCCCTCCTCCGCATTATAACTCCGTCCCGGCCGGTGTAATTGATACACCTGTCACTTAGGTAGGACCCGACTAACTTCTTCAGGTATGGGGGCATACGATGATAGTCTAGTGCCCCCATGTCTTAGGTCCCTGCCTACATTTTTCCCAACTAACGAATAACTAATCAAACCATACCAAATTTTCTTTTCCGACTCTAACGTCTCCACCCACTAAGGATAGATATACAGTATGTATGTTTTAAGCAACAAAAATTATCATTACTGTACTATCCTCGCTGTGAAAAAATATACCGTGTTGCGTGCAATCACAGCAGAGATACTAAACAATTTTACTGTAAACAAGAACAACTATTTTTATACTTTTTCCTGGCGTGACCCAATCATTTCAATATTGACACGACGTACACGACAGAAACTTTTGTCGCAATATATATTTTGATATCTTCGTTTAAAAGAAATTGTAGTTTGCCTTAGTTTCTATATCGGATTCAACAAGAATTGACTGGGAATATAAATAGCTGCACGCGAGCGATGCATGATCAGATTAGGACCGAACGAATGCTCAGATTCCTACATAGTAACAAAGAAGCTAATTTTCTAAAAAAAAAGTTCTCATTCCTAATATTAATATGATATTATTATACATATAACAATATAAATAGGAAAGCAAATGAAAGTACAAATTAGGGTATGGAAAATTATATTTCTACATTTAATTTATATATTTATTACTATATACAATTTATGTTGATTTTGTGTTTTAACAGTCAGAATTTAAATTAATTATAAATGATTCAGTTAATGTATCAATATTGTAATCCAATTGCAAAAATTTGTGTTCAATAATTTGAACAACATGTTCAATGCATTTTTCCAGTTTTTAACCGTAACATGCTCTAATGACTCGTGAAATAAATTTTTTATATTTGCAAAGCTGAACGTTGTATTATTTGCTGCAATATAGTTTGTAACTTGCGACTAAATTATGTTTAATGCGTAATGCGAGGGCCCTTCCCAGGGGCCATTATAAAGCGTCTCTGAGCAGTGACGAGCAGCAGCCACCTGTCACGTAAACTTTTTGTTTATATTTCCTGCCAGTTCTCGTTGAACCGGATATAGAATCATCTTGTAAGGGCGACTTGCCTATATTCGACCACTTTTTTATTTCTTTCCCGTGCACAAATATAAAACAATGTATAAAGAAAAACAAAACGGAGAAAAGACGAGCATTATATGTAGATATTATTAGATATTTATTACGTTGAAAAAATATGTAATAACAATGATACTGAAAGAAAACTAAACTAGTGAATTCGGCCCATTCCAGGCAACCGGTTTCCTAATTTGGGCCACCGGGTTCCTAAGTATGTACGTTGGACCGATCCTAAAAACCAATGAAAGTAAAACTATAATTTACTATACTTAAAACAAATAAAAAACAAATGACATTAAAAAAAGTAAGAAGAAATAAGTATGTTATGGTCTACGTTATACAGTAGTAATTTCTTAAGGTTTTACATTTGCACACCGTGTGTGAACCCAGGCATCAAAGATGAATTGAATCACGATTTAATTATACGCTGCGTAAGTCCAGTTTTCATTTGCAATATTTTGTTTGTTTGTGGCGTGGCCAATTTACACAACCAATAATAAGCAACTTACATGTTACAAGCAAAAAATATATTTTTATTGTTATATTTATATGAAAGCAGGAAAATAAAAATATGAAATTATAACTGAAAAAATACATTTTTAGCTAATATTGTTTATAATTATGCTACTCGTAAAGTGTATGAAGAAATTCACTTGAAATAACACGAAACATAATGTAAACACAGTATGGTTTTCTATATCTTGATGACATGTGACGATAAACGAATAAAGATTGACTTTTTTTGTTCTCGCATATTTTATTTCCACTTGTCAAATCAGAAAAGTCAACGGAAATAGTGCAAAAATGCATTTATATCGAAATATACTAAGAGTTCAATTTAGGAATCAGTCCAATTAGGCATCTCTCCCATATATGTTGGGTTGTCCGTTACTTGTTCCTGTTACTGACGTGTAGGAATACCTACATATTGCTATTTATATACATGTCATAAATTATTAGAAAATTTTCATTACTGACATTCATTTCACTTCACTCTGTATTAATAAAATTATGTTAAATGTAATCGATGTGAAAAATGTCATTGAAAATGCAAACGTGCGACTCGTTGGCGATGACATTTTGATGTGGCCTTTGAAAGTAGTCGAGATGCTTTTCTGGGTACCAGAACGTTTTAAAAAAGAAAATACGAAAAGAAAAGAATAGAATAAAAAAGGATTTTCGGACGATAAAGACGTGTCATATAAAATTTATGTTGATGATTCTTTCTTTTAAATAAAGTTTATTTGAGTTATTAGTAAGCTGCGAATGTTTACGTCAATAAAATATGTCAAAATATGTAAGTGACATATAACAAATATGTATCAATAATATGGCAAAATATACAGGAATATGCAAAATATATTTGAAATACGTTCAAATAATTTTATTACTTAAACATAATAATAATTATTCTTAATAAGTATTTTTTTAATATTGTCAAAAATTAGTTGATGACGTTTATCGCTTAAAGTCAATTTATAAGCTGAGAACAAATGCTCAACATTACAAGATGTGATTGGAGCATATTTGAATTTGCTGAAATAGCATGCTTTAATTGTTTTAAGTTCTTTAACAATCTGGCCTCATAAAATTCGTTTACCCATCTGCCAAGAATATTTCAGAATTACTGATTAATACTATTCGTAGTATGTATGAACTGTTACCATTAATGATTCACGAGATGTATAAATAGTTATGTTGTCATGTCTGCTACGACTATCGTATACACACATTGAATTAGTAGACTGAAATTGATGTTCGAAAGCCCAAATAAGCATTAATTATATGAATTTTAAGAAATGCAATAAACATATATGACATATGTAGTATGTTTCGACATATGTTTTTATACAAAATATGCAAAACATATGCCATATGCAAAATAAAAAATATATTTTTAAGGATCTCTAGTGATGAAACAAACTTCTATTTAGGTTTCACTCTTTTATCTATTTCCTAGAAACATATGCATTTGCATAAACATCCGTAGTCTAGTTATTAGTTACATTCCTAATTAGTTGAAAATATTAAATAATATGAAATGAGTTACGAGACAAAGAATTGCTCGCCTGCGAGGACCCGAAAGAAATACATATTACGCTTAATAGCTCACGAATAATTTTCTATGAAAGTATTTCTCCGACATGTATATTTCAATTATAAAATCGTTCAAATGTTATAGGCACTGATCCTGGGTAGATCAGTTGCCAAAAAACCGGTGTTTGCCATAAAAGATTGGCAGTAAAGCGTACAATCGAACGAGAGGATCGGTCTGCGTTCGAATCGAAATCCCAGTCCGGGCCAGATTGGTCTGGAACTGTGCAAAAGTCCGCTTTTACGACCAACTCGCGGGCTGCGGTTGCAAACTCGGTTCATTTGCGAATGGAAATAGGCCGCCGAAAGTGGCTTGAATAGGCACATCGCGCGCGAACTCGGAACTACCGAGAATTTTTGAGAAAATTTGTTCCAGACCTTGGCATTATTTGAATGAAGTATTCTAAAGATATATTACACTTTTAAAGGAGAATTTACCATTATCTAACAGCCGTACAAGAAATAGCTTTAAATTAATTAATCTTATTCAAAATACGAAAATTACTCCGAATCACGTCGTGATAAAATTGCCAAAATTATTTTATATCTCACATTTAGATACAAATTAATTTGTCATAAGTCTTTTCATAACATACTGTAAAAAAAAGGATTTGATCAATGAATTCTTTTTTTACGTCCTTTGAAAAAAGTATTTTTGTTAATAAAAATAAATTTATGAATAAGTAAATAGAATGAAAATATGCAATATGTAGTAATAAAAATTACATAATGTATTTATGTACGTTTTATATCATAATCACAATACAAACAATAATAAATTTTATGTGTTTTCATACTCCTTTTTTTTGAGAAAAATCTTTTTCACAAATTTGAATTGATATGATCAATATAAGCTAAAATATTAAAATATTATAAATGCATTTGACGTTATTCTAAAGACCATGAACATATTCAATAGACTCCTACCTAGAATAAACTGTGTTAATAAATTATTGAAATTACTATATTAACGTCATTTATCTTATGTGATTCTAACGTTGTTACAATATTACGTTATGTACATGACTTTCATGTTCAGAAGTGCAACAGTTGATTCGTTACGTAATAAAATCTAATTTCAAGAAACGTGATGCAATATTAAGACCACACAGCTGGTAGATTTACAATTTAGAAAGATATACATTTAATATTCATATAATTATGATATAATAATTTTATAACTGATTAATGAGAAAGTCTTTCAACTTCAAACTTTAAATCACTCAAAAGGTACTAAACAATCAAATTTCGTCAAAATAGCCTTCTTTGAAAATCAATTCTAATAAAATAAATTAAAGTCTAAACTTTTCCTTTTACACTATATTTATTTATACTTTGAAAAGTAAGAACATTTTTTATAGTCATACATACTGGAGACATTTAAGTTGAGAAAATCCAGTATCTTAAAAATAAAGCGTTTTAAAAAAAAGTATTTCAGACAAAAATTATTCTATAATATTTAAAGGGGGAAAAGAATTGCATTACTGGATTTTAATTTTGTGGACGACTTCAAGGTTATTTGAAGGTCAACTTCATTTTTTTAAACAAGCCCTCAATTTCCGTGAAAAAGTGAATAAACGTCATCTGGAACATTTTTTTATGTGACACGTATTTTTTGCAATACATGGTAATTGCAATTGATAAATGAAAAAATCAAACAAATAAGTAAACTTTTGTAAATTGTAAATAATTTAAAGAAAGTAAACATGAGAATAAATACATCGTAGATTATTACATACTAAGAAATGTTTGAAATGATGTCGTTAACTTTGATGCATTTCTAAATTCGTTTAACAAATAATTAGATGAAGATAAAAAAAAGAACATATATTTATAAAAAAAGAAGAGCATAATAAGAAAGAAACAAATCTAAGAGTTGATAATTAATTGAAAATTCTTAAAAGTATGATTTGTAATACATAGGTATATCAATGTAAATATATGTATATATTCTAAATAGATATGTGTATATTATAAAATACCTATGGTTATAAAATTACAAATCTTTTTAAATAAAATGATTTATTTAATATTCACACAACATAAACTTATTCTAAATTCTTCTAAATTCTTCAATTAAAATAATTCATTACTATCCGACAAGAATTTAGCTTTTTAGTAATCACTCGGTGATCTTTGTAAAGCCTCGTTTTCCATACAAGAATTTGTAAGCTGAATTACTACATTACTCTCAGTTTTTAAAAAACACGAGTTTTTGTAAAAACTCAGGATCTTTAACAAAAATAAGGTATTAAATGAAAAATAAAATCATTAGATGATTCTAATTGGTCTTAAAAGATAGAAGAGAGTTTTCCAAATATAGTGGTATAAATTTATAAATTATTTTTGGTCCTAAATAGCTACAAATTAATGTCCAGTTGAAAAAAGTGCTAATGTACGTAGTTTTCCTGTATCATTTTTGTATTTTCACGAAAAGTTCTTTATCTAGTACGAAGACCTTACTCAAAATCGGATTCTATAGAAATTTCTAAAGAAGAAACCATGCACACCAAGTGTCGAAACTGCTTTCAATTCGAATAAATCGAAAAAATATAAGTCAGCAACGCGTGTGCGAGCATTACTCGCTTGGCTTGACACGGCAGTGCCGTAGCTAATGGTGCACCCACTATCTAGATATGTTATGTATGTATATTCTGGAAACTTTCACAACAAAATTAAATCCAACAGAAAAAGTATTATGTGTGCATACTTTTATTAATATATTCTATTAATATAGCTGAAAAGTCCATTGAAAATTGTTGTTTCTAAATTTTTTCAAATGTTAAAAGTAAAACGGAATGTATTTCAAAATCATTATTTTCTATAACTTCTGAAATAGGAAATAATAAATAATCACAATTAATCATGTAATTTTACACTGCCCAAACTACGCGATTCTTCAAAACCTTTTCGAAATCAAACCAGTATTAAAAGACAAGGAAGTATCATATGGCTGTGAAGAACTTTTCTATCTTATTTTCTATAGTCTATATAAAAAATAATCTATTTTAGATGTTATAGGATATAATGAATTTGAAATAAATTTTTTTTTACTTTTAACACTTGAAAGAATTTAGAAACAACAATTTGCAATAGACTTTTTGTTAATTGAAATTGATTAAAAAGAACTTCATAGGTAGATGATTGATACCTACGAAAATATATTAAACAAAACAGAACACTGAAGTACTACAAAAGTATCAAACATTATTTACATAAAGTGGGTGCCCCATTGAACGCCTACATCGGTGTTGGTTTTGCATAGTTTCGGCCCTGTAGAATCGAGACTAGCGACCCGTTGATCAAATAGCGACAAAATACCGCACACGCGTCACCGACTTATACACACATACTTTTCCAACTGGATCGAATCGAAAATCGTTTCAACAGTTTTTTTCAGAAATGCTACACAATTTGATTCTGAATAGAGTTTTCGTGCTAGATAAAGAACTTTTTGTAAAAATACAAAAATAATGTGGAGAATATTTTGAACCAAAAACAATTAATAAATTGTATACCATTATATTCGAGGCACTCTCCCACATCTTTCAAGATAAAAATAAATAGACACTAACATAATAGACAATTAGTATTCAGTATTGCTGCCTTTTGCCTTAATTACGGTTCCTAATAATAATGGTACGATATTTATAAGACTCTTTATACAATCTTTATGAATATTTTTAAAATCTGATCTTAAATTGATAAAAAAGTCCATTTTATTCTCCGGTTCGTTCAAAGGAACTTTAAATCCAATATACGTACACCACAAATTCTCTATCAGATTCAAGCCAGAACTTTGTGATGGCCATTCGAGTAATTTAAATTTCAAATTTCTAAATAATTTTATACTTTTTTTAATAAAATGCTTTGGATCGTTATTCGGTTGAAAAATAAATTATTTCTCTTTTATTTTTTTTATTGTCTTTTCTAAATTTTCATTTTTTATGTTGGTACTATAGTTTCAGTTTCATTCCACTTTAACTGTGAGTGTAATGAATAATTTCTTATAGTAACATATCAATAGTTTAAAGATTTTTATACAAATGAAAGAAGTTACCAGAATCGAAAATGGGAACACAATTAGAATGTTAAGGTTTTTAAAGTGATATTTTAAACAAAATATATTATGTTGAAATTTAACATAAAGACTAAAGAAAGAATATTTATTATAAAATTTATTTAATTTAAAAAATAACAATTCTTAGCTGAACCACATAAACAGTAAAGTAACTGTCACAGAAATTAATCTGATACTAAATAAATGGAAAACCTGGTCCCAGTAGAATCCTCTACTCTATCAAAAAAGCTACCTCAAAAAGAATCGAATACTTGTGGAAACTACTGAACATTATCTGATTAGAAGTGTTTCCCAAAAAATGGAAAAAGATATAACACAAAAATTATATAAAGAACTATCGACCAATAACCCTAAAATGCACTGTATGTAAACGTCGTGAAAAAATTATTAACTAAAGACTAGTTAAATATTTTGAAATATACAAAATTTTATCACTCGGATAAAGTGGTTTCAGGTAATATAAATCAACCCTGGATCACATAGTTACCCCAGAGTCTTTCTACGACGCATATGCAAAAAATTTATATTTAACACTAATCAGCTTAAACATAGAAAAAGCATATGAAATGATATGGAAGGAAAGGATAATTAACATATTAATTCAAAATAAATTCAGAGAAAATGTCCTTAAGTTTATCTATAATTTTCCTCGCCAAAGGTTCATCCGTAGGAAAGTAAACGGTGATTTTTCTCTCCTCACTGAAATTCAGAATGGAATAACGCAAGTATTGAGTGGAATTTTATTCCTTTTAGTAATCAACGATATCACCAAAACAAATCAAAAAACCAATTAAGTATAGCTATTCATCGACAATTCGTATTACAGTGGAGAAATCTTGTCGCTAAAGCAAAAGGTTCTAAACATTTGTTGGTTAATACTTTGACTACCACGTCACCCATATATGAATGATAGGATTTGCCACTAAGAAACTAGAAAAATTAATTCTCAAGTTAAGATGTTGAGAGAAATAAATTTGCACAGGATTTGTGAATTTTAGCAAGGTCACAAAAATAATTATTGAAACAAATTTTCGATTATGTAGTTTACAATGGTCTAAAATCAAAATTTTAGTCTTGCAGAATATTATACGATTTGGTCTGGCAGTGAACGTCTTAAAGTATATGAATGGTCAATCACAACAGGTTTCAAATTTTCAAATAATAGATCTGAGTACATAAAGTTGGGCGCCGTTTCGATTGATGGGTTATAAAACCATGCACAACACCCTTGTTTTAGCTGTACTAAGTTTTACCTTTATCTAGAACTGCTTTGGTTTGATCTAGTTGCGTTTCGTGGATTGACGGAATGTTGGTGTGGTTGAACTATCTATTATACACTAGAATGACTGAGTGATTACAATGTAGCTGGTGGAGCGTAATACTCAACTGGTCGATGCAGGCGCGCAACGCTTATCGAAACGTCGGTTTCAACGAACAGTGAATTATTGGTGGATGTAAAATGTCACGGTTTAGAGTCGCGATGATTGGTAGTGCGGTATGTGCTTACAAAATATTGGTAAATGATTAGGTTTCGAGGGTTTAAACGTTCGAGAATAGGAGACGTATCTCCTTGCGGGGATGCGACCACACTTCGGCGGTGATGTATTGGGCATTTCCCAATGTTCGAGATTCGATGCTAACGTCAACCGAGTGTAGAGAATCGGTTTATGCAGTTGCATGTATTAAAGTTCTATGTACCGTTACCAGGTAGCTGATCAAATAGAGTATAAGTATATTTTTGGTTAAGCTTTCACCGGCTACCTAGGTTTGCGACGCAACATACAGGGTGTTCGGCCACCCCTGGGAAAAATTTTAATGGGGGATTCTAGAGGCAAAAATAAGACGAAAATTAAGAATACCAATTTGTTGATGGAGGCTTCGTTAAAAAGTTATTAACAATTAAATTAAAAAATTTCAAATCGTTCTGGAAAAATTATTTTCGGTTGCGGAGGTCAATCACAATCATTTTTGGTGAATACACATATCCTCGAAATCCTACCCTCCTTCGAGAAAAAAATTCGGATAGTTGGTAAAATTTCTCGGCGAAAAAAAAAATTTTTCAAATCGTTCTAAAAAAATTATTTTCGGTTGCGGGAGTCAATTATAATCATTTTCGATGAATAGACATACTCCCGAAATCTTACCCACTTTCAAGAAAAAAATTCAGTATTGGCGGAACTTCAAACGTTAATAACTTCTTAACGAAGCTACCATCAACAAATTGGTATTCTTGATTTTCGTTTTATTTTGGCCTCTAGAATCTCCCATTCAAATTTTTCCCAGGGTTGGCCGAACACCCTGTATAACAATAATCAAAAGACAAAAACAATTTAAAAAAGTTAATTTCCATATTAATGAGTGTCCTATTAAAGAAACTAACAAACTCAACATTCTAGGCTTAATACTTGATAAAAGCATGATATTGAAATTCCACATTACAAGACTGAAAAGTGACTGTTCCAAAAGACTAAACCTCACCTAAACTTTACACCTACAAATTAATCATTTTAGCGAAACTCAACTACGCGTCAGTAGTACAGGCTGTTCATCATAACGGTCGTCACGATTTTTTAGGCATTTAAGCCAATCTGACAAAAAAATGTTTCCAATTAAAGTTATTCAATACTTTGATGGGATAAAGTGCAGTAATAAAAATTTTTCGAAATTTTTTTATTTGACAAAAAACTGAGGTCACCTTCATATTGTTATAGCTGATGAAAAAACGAATTCAGCGACATGCCATGCAATGGCCTTTGGATGATTTGTAGTTCAGAAATTCACAATAATTAAAAAAATAAGTTTCCCATGCGTTAATGAAACTTAAACGTAACTGATAGTCAATGATACTTTCAAACTGAATGTAAACAGTAAACACACATCTTAAATTCGATTTTTTTTTTTTATTATACCTAAAAATTTACCTTTTATTAGTTTATTATAATTAATAATGATAATGTTATAGGATAAATCCGGGATAGTTAGACTACCGGGACAGATCGACCAGTATTAATATATATTTTAAAATCAAAGCAAGATAGGATTCTGTGTGATGTAAACAAAGCAAATATACAGGGTGGGGCGATAACTATGTCCACCTTGAATATCTCCGTTATTTGTAATAATATGAAAAAATATTACATACAAAACTTACACGATACAGAGGGTGAGACATTGTGATACAAACATTTTTCGTGTGGGTGGAGGCATAAAAGAGATTTCAAGGTCATCTTCATTTTTTTAAATGGAATGCTATATTTTTTTTATTGCGATGTGATAGCGGGTGTTGAGACGACTTCATCAAGCTATCCTTGAAGGTCATGCAAGGTTAAATGTGGTAGTCAAATAAACTTTCTTACATTACAGAAGATGTTCGAAATGGTGACCGTTTGCGTCAATGCAAAGTTGCAATCTTCGTATCGCTGCATCACGTGCCCGTCTTATCGTCTCTGAACTTATTCTAGCACATGCTGTACTTCATAGATTCTTACTTTCATGTAAACGAATGGTCTTGTAACATTGTTTATGTTGTGGCAATACATCGCGTGTAGCTAGAAATGTAAACATTACGGCAGTTCGTAACATTGACATGAAATATCGGTAGTCAGTCTCAGTGGATTGTTAAATCAAGGATGACATCTCTCCGGATATCGCTGCCTATATAAATCCACTGCCTGACAAGTATTCTTTTTGCACTCACTATAAGTCAATAATATTTCAATTTTTTCGGAATTCAAAAACGATTCATTATTAGATAGATATTCTCACATAACTTGTACTGCACTACTGAGTTTACAGTGACTTTCGAAATATTATGTCAGCAAAAGATCATATCAAAGCTAAGTGTTTACTTTGTAACTGTTTACATTCAGTTGAAAAGTATCAATGACTATGAGTTGTTGTTGAGTTTTTTACTGTACAATGTACTATTTTAATTATATATGTTTCATTGATAACAAGTGATGAGAAAACAAATTAGCTGTACGAAGCGTGCTACATTACATTACAGATTGATCTATAATCAATAAGTGATCCAGCAGGTGGCGATCGATTACCTGCTCTACTTTATCGACACAAGTGAGATTTACGATTATGTTTTGTCTTGTTACTCCTGACAGTTACGTTTACGTTTCATTAACGCGTAGGAAACTCATTCTTTTAGTTACTGTAAATTTCTGAACTAAAGGTCATCCAAAGGCCATTGTATGGCAGGTGGCTGGATTCGTTTTTTTTATCAGCTATAACAAAGTTAAGGTTAAAAAAGTTAAGGTGACCTCAGTTTTTTATCAAATAAAAAAATTTTTGAAAATTGTTATTTTACTAATTTCTCCTCAATGGTTAGGAGTTTTGAAACTAAAAACAATATCTGAATTTTGTTATGTTTTAACTACAAAATCAGTTAACTAACAAGCCAATAATCGAAATATTGGTAGTACATACAGAGGAATTTTATAACCAATAGAGGATGTTATTGAGAATATGTGTACCAAATTCTATTACATTCGGTCGAACGGTTTTTGAATTATCAGTTTCACCAGTGTACCGTGCACACCGTTACGTGGTTCGGAATGACACCATTTTTTCTGTTATAAATAAATATATTATGTTATATTTGACAGTTTTCAATTGTCAATTCTCAATTAACAAAAAACTGATGAAAAATTAAACGTGTATGGTCACCATTGCTCAAAACAAAAGAATGATCATTGTTTAAAAGTTTTTGTTTGTATTTAAGACAATAAAATACAATAATAAGCGTATAAAAATACTAAAATACATATTATTAGTTTCAATGGTAGACACCCTGCCAATTTAACGCGACATCTGCAATATAACCAAAAGTTGTAGAATATTCTTCCACTTCCGCAGTACAAATGTCTTCGGAACATTTAATAGATGCGTGTGTTGAATTAGTGACTAAAAATGATCTTCCATTGGGTATTCTTAGCTATTCCGGTTGTTAGAAAATTATATATTCGGTATTGAAAACAAAAATGCCATCTATAATAATCAACAAAACTAATGGATGAACTTCCGAAATGGGCATACCTCCAATTTGTTTTATATGTACTCTGGATTCTTACGTATTTTGACATGCTGATTATGAGTAAGGTAGTGAAAATTGGCGCAAATTTTATTTTCATAGCGGAACCCATGAAAGAAGCAGAAAAATCATAGTTGTTTTATTTACTTTCGTAAATAATGGGAATTTTGAAAAATACTTCAAATATAAGTTGTAGATCTCATTAAAATATATATTTTATATTCTATTGATTTTTGTGATAAAGATAATAGTTTTTGAGAAAAACGACATGAAATGTTTAAATAACTCATCCAACACAAATCATGTTTCATTGTTAATTTCATTAGGTAATACTAGAAAGGGATGTAGCAAAGCTCCTCCCTCGCCCATGTGTTTTTCCACCCTCTGCGGGAAGCTTCATTCCCAAAAGGAATAACCCGTACCTAATTCAGACCTAAACCTAAACCTAAACCTAAACTTAAACATTAAATTAAACGACTGTTCGTTATAGAAGAAATGAAACAACCTCGTATAAACTAAAAAATAAAACTGTTTATTCTAAAAAACGAAAACAAAGCGGATAGAACAATATCATGAAAACTAAAAAATAGTTCTGATAACATATGTAAAGGACATTGCAATCGAGGGTGGCTCCGTATAAGTGAATAATTACCTATCATTTTTCTCAGAAAGTATTATCTTTATGACAAACATTAATACGGCATAAAATGTGTATTTTGATTAGGTCTACAACTTTTATCTGAAGTATTTTTCAAAATTCCTATATTTACGGAGGTTAATAAAAAAACTATGATTTTTATGGTTTTTTCATGGTTTCACTATCATATTCGTAATCAGCACGTCAAAATACGTAAGAATTCAGAGTATAAAAAAAATCGGAGGTATGTCTTTTTCGGAAGTACACCCAAAATAATATTCGAAATACTATCACGACGAAAGCGATAAAAGTACAAAATAAGATAAAAAATGAAGTAAAAAATAAATGATTTTTGAATTTTTGAATTTTTGAATTTCCATTCAAATTGATAGAGCTATACGCCAATTTAAACTTTTTATCGGAATTAATACACGGTATATTTTAGACTCAAAAACTGTAATTCAAACTTTGACGTTAAAAGCAATAATTTGAAATTTAATTAATAATGTTAAAATTAATTCCACTCCTTAAAGAAGCTGAACACTGTTATAGTACCCAGCGACTGTATCGCAGGTATATCGTAGCCTGGAAACCTCGTGAAAACACAAATGTCTGCTTTTCTATGCGCAAGTAAATGGCTTCCAGGTCCCTTTCGTCTCTTTGAGTGTTCAGAAGGGCCAGTCAGTCAATTTAATTCCAATCAGCGAGCAAACCAGACGCGTTTAGAAGTAAAAGGTTTCTATTTGTTTTTATATAAAAATGAAAAAAATGTCGGCCTTCGTCAAACAAGCTGTCAGAAAAAAGGTAATCGATATTATGCCGTTGAAGCTACAGTAGATTCTAATCAACCGAACACGAATGCATCAAGTGAGAAATTACAAGGTAGAAATTTCGAGGGAATTATTATTTCCAGCATAAACGGATTCTGTATCTTGGATATTTTCTAAGTTTTTACCACTATTTCTTCACTTGTGGTTATAGTGTATGCAGTGTAAGTGCAATGTTCAATATGTCGATTCGGGTCTGCTTGTAAAAAAAATTGTGAAATGAACCAAAGAATTATCCTAGTGATGAGACTGTTGGGAATAGAACGTCATTTTGTAGTCTCATGGATTAACTATAAGCACGTACTATTATACCCTTTCGAATACACAGCGACTAACAAAACTATTCGAACGATTAATTTTTTATATTTGTCACATAAAATATGTACAGTGAGTGACTTTAATGTTCGGACACTATACAATTTTTACATTATCGCATTGTAATTTTATTCACGACGAAGAAAAAAAAATATTGAATCCAAAATTACATTACTACATAAGATCTAGATAATAAAAGTATATAATTACTAACGTTTATTAAATATTCTATTTAAAACAAAACAATGTTTGGTTTTAACGTTACAATAATATTCGGATATTTTTAAAAACTGATAGTTTTTGTAGTAATTTTTACAAACAAAAAGTAATTCAGCGTCGTGTAAGATATCTTTCTTGACGAATGACCTCTTTTAATCGTTGAGGCATATTGAAAATTATTTTTTTCAAATATTCTGTACTAATATTATTCCATTCCTCTTTCAGTCGTTCTTTTAACATTTCTTTAGATGTTATTGCAGTTGTTCTAATTCGTTGGTCTAGTTCATCGCATAAGTTCTCTATAGGATTCAGATCTGAGGACTGAGGTGGCGGTTGTAATAATTTTGGACAATTATACAGCAAATATTCCTGTACAATATACGTCTTATGCTTAAGGTCATTATCTTGATAATACTTAAATGTATTTTGAATCTCCATTTTTATTGCACTTTTACGTAAATTATTTTTTAAAATATTGAGGTATACAGTTTTATCCATTATGTTATCAATAAAAATTAATTCACCCGTTCTAAATATTGAGATACATCCCCATACAAGTACATTTCTACCTCCGTGCTTTATAGTCGGCTTCGTATTTTTAATTTTTAATTCTTCATTTTTCTTTCGCCATCCCATTCTTCGCCCATCCGATCAAAAAATGATGAATTTACTCTCATCGCTAAAAATAACGTCATTCCACCACGTACCTTCTTTTGAAACAAATTTTCTCGCAAAGTTTAATCTTTTCTTTCTATTAGTTTCATTCACATACGGTTTTTCCGAGCAACTTGTCCATTATAACCACATTCTTTTAATGCTCTGCGTATTGTTTGGGAGTGCACTTTCTTTCTAGCCTCTTCTAATAATACGGCAGCTAATTTTGATGCACTTAATGTAGGATTTTTCTTTATTTTTCTTATAATTTTTCTTTTAGCTCGCGTGTCCAAAATTTTTCGTTGGCCTCTTTCGGGAATAGATTCTATTCGGTCTTTTAATAATATCTCCCACTATACTTTTACTAATTTTAAGCATTGCTGCAATTTTCCTATACGATTCACCTTTTGTATTGTCAAAAATGACAAATTGGCTTATATTGTATGAAGTGTTTCTCTTACGTCCCATTAATACCAGTGAACTTAATGAATATCTAAACACAACTGATTTTCTGAGACTTGAGACAGTTTACACAGTCCGTAATGTTTATAAACATACCTCACAATTGCATTAAATGTCACACTAGCTCACGCAAGTTGTTACATGCCAAGGTGTCTGAATATTATTGTGATGTTAAAACTGGACATTGTTTTGTTTAAAATAGAATACTTAGTAAATGTTAGTAATTATATAAATAAAAATTATGCTTTTATTAACTAGACCCTATACAGTAATGTAATTTAGGATTAATTTTTTTTTCTTTATCGTGAATAAAATTACAAGGCGACAAATTAAAAATTATTTAGTGTCCGAATATTAAAGTTATTCACTGTATGTATTATTCTTCCACGAGAAGAAGGCACAATGTGTTTACATCCCCACTCCTGTTGCAAGTCCGCTGATTCACAGATATTGGTTGAAAACAGTGACGAAGATCGGTGACAGCCAGTGGACTGTAGCAAGAGTGGGAATGTAAACACGCTGTGCTTTCTTTTCGTAGAAGGACGATACATTAATCCGAATTGTTTAAAACAATTTAGTATCTATAGCATGAGGGTAGTCTCAAGATTGCGTTAGTAAAATTAGAAAATAATCGAATTATATATGTATACAGTATTTACAATATATTTATTTGAAGTAGACATCAGAAATGGATAATAAAAGTATTCGAACACTTCAAAGTTATTGGTGTTTTGGCTTATATTGCAATTGTGAATGGAAACATTAACACTGAATGTAAATAAAGGAACATTTAATTGATCATAAGACATCGTTTGAATAAAAATAAAGTACACTTGTGCAGTGTAATAATGAATATGAATAGGAAAAAATCAGGAACACCAAATTGTGAATGAGAAATAATATTAAAACTACGTAAAAATGGAAAATCTTATAACGACATCGCGAAAATTGTAAACAGAAATAAATCTACAGTGCATTACATAATAAAGAAGTTTGAAAATCAAAAGACCGTTGCTAATAAAGCTCGTTTAGATCGTCCGAAAAAATTGACAAGAAGAGAAGAGAAAACGCGAAATAAAAAAAGATCCTGCAACTTGTTCCCAAATTGGCAAATATGGTTGAAGAAATGTTTGATAAGCAGATTCATACCCAATTATACCGATGATTACTGTAGGACAATAGTTATCATAGCAGAATGCCAAGAACAAAGCTTTGCATTAATAAAGTAAATCAAAGAGAGAGATTGCAGTTCGTAGAAAACTATATTACTAAACATAATTGCTTCTGGGACAATATCATATTCTCAGACAAATTTAAATTTAGTGTCTTCAGTTCAGATGGTTGAAATTATTTATAGCGGAAACTAAATACAGAGTTGCACGCAAAGTATTTAAAATGAATAATGAAACATGGAGGTGACAACATCGCAGTATGGGTTTGCATGACAACTAATGGATTCGGAAAATCAGTGATTATCGATGGTACCTACACTCGATAAATATAAATACCTAAATATTTCACAAAATAATTTGAGAGATAGTGCCAGAAAACTGTGATTGCTGGTAGACATTTATATACTTCCAACAAGATAATGACTCCAAACACACAGCTTGGATCATCAAAGAATGGATCATTTATAATATACTACACATTTTAAGCACTCCATCAAAAAGGCTGGACCTCAATCCGATTGAGCATCTGTGGGCAGAAATAGGAAAAAGACTAAATAAATATCAAATTACGTCAAAAAAAATATTAATACATAAAATAACAGAAATCTAGAATTCTGTCGTCTAAGAGAAGTGATCAGTACCAATGATAGTGTTACAAAATATTAACACATGAAAATTTAACAATATGTATTTTCTAATTTTACTATCATAACCTTACAGACTTCCCTCTGGCCTATAATTATATAATATAAATTATCGTTCGAATACTTTCGTTAACCACTATATGTACATAAAGTTTCCAAAATTATGTATAATTTAGTTATTTCCAAAGTAGTCGGGAAAGAAAAGAAAAACTCTTGACTATGTCAGGAAATAGAATATGAAAGAAAAGAGGGTTCTCATCTTTGTTTGAAGTGTCCACGTTAATTGGTAAATATGGCAAAAAAGTAATAAATACCATGATGATACGATATATTTATTATTTCTACAATTATGGTGTATTTATTCATACCAAAGTAATTGAAACAATAGATACTTGAAGAAATATATAATGCAATGGAAATAAATGTTTACTTATTCTTTTGTAGAAAACTACGGCAAATTTTCAAAAATCCGGTCGAGTGAATTTTGTACAATTTCTGTTAGAAATTAGGAATTTAAAAGTATGGGTAATTTTGACTACTTTGATAGTTCTAGTGTTAAGAATCGAAACAAATTAAGGCGAATGAACGCACAAAAGAATGTCATCACGCAATCCCATGCGTGACAATATATTCTTACTCAGGGTAAAGTTGAGACAATTAGGTGAAATGAATTTTCTTTGGTAAAGTTTTACCGATACTTTTCCTCAGTCGATTGACACAATATTAAGTTAGCGAGACGAAAGTCACTTCCCAACTGTGAGAGAAATTGAAAACGGGGAGATCGATCGTCCTCCGAATGGTACGCGCGAATGAGTCGGTGAACATAGAGGGTGTGAGGTCGCAGCGATAAAGCCGCAAAAATACATTTGATTCGACCAACGGTAATCGACGTTTTGGAATCGTTGCCGAAGCAGTGAAGCCACAGCTCGACGCCGATTTACGAATTGATAGACAAATCGGAACCAATATAACGAACGAACGTGTAAATCAGATAACGTTCATCTGTCAATGATACTATTTAGTTAATTATAGAGACTGTGTCCGTAGTTGATAACGTGGATGACGATATATGGAAATAATTTCGAACTATTTAACATTGTGTATTGAATAGGATTAAAAATTAAAAAGTGTTCCTAATCTTAGTGATTCCGGGTAATGCCCTTAATGAAGGTTGTTGAAATTTAATTGACTGTATTAATACATAAGCTATGAAAGGCTCTTGGAATTCATAACACTTGATAGTACCAATAGTGTTGTAAGCGTTGAAGGAAAATTTTTGGAACATTATTACTAAGAGTTTAAAATACGGGGTGCGGCAGGAATCGTAATAAGTAAATTAAAAATTTGAAATCAAAATTTTTCATACCGGGATTCGCTATCGACGAAATCAATTTTCAAAATCTCTGGAATGCACTTAATTACAAGACAATTTATCGAATGACACTTTGATCAATTAATTTATTTGTTTACATCTATACTATGGCATTTAATCTGATAAGGGCCTTGTACAGAAAAATGTTATTTATATATTTTCTATTTAATGGGACATGAAAAATCTCACATTGTTCGACATGGTACGAATTCAATTCTAGCTTCTGTTATAAGCAACATTATCGCATGTAATATTTTGAATGATTACAAATGTTAGAACAAATACAAATTACGCGATATGCTTGTACCCTGAAGTAAATCTCATACAACAACAACAACAATAAGTCTTTATGGTTCTAAGTTTGTACGGATATAAAGAAATTCACAATTGAATGAAAGGAAATGAAAACGAATAAGTACATAGAATGAAATCCACATACATATACATTAGGTAGAAATATGTATATGACGATATACTGTTATTAATTTAACCTTTTAAGTGGTGAAGAAGGAGGTAATGAAAAGTATAAAATATAAGAATAAGAAAAAATTAATAATAATATATGCTGAAGGTAAAAAAAATAAAATAAACAGCACGATATGAAGTTCTGAAACAAAAATTGTAAAATGAAATCAAACAAAATGAAATTAGTATTATAAGGGAAAGGGAAAATCAGTTTCAGATAAAGGAGAATATGGTGTCGTTAGTAAGCAGAATGTGATCTAAAGCCAGATTAACACGTCTGACCTAATACGACCCGTAATTTCTTCCAGAATTAATTATTCTTTCCACCGTCCACATTTTTGCTCCTGCAGATAATTCCATTCAAGGATAATAAAGTGCTTAATACCTTATCACAAATATACTTAGGCTTAAGTAATGATATTAATCCAAAACATTTCGTCGATCAGCATATTATGTATGTGCATGAAATTTTTTAAATTCAATTTACTCCATGTGCTCTGAATTTTATAAGATTTTATGTAGTATATATTGATGCTACGTGTATAAACGAAAATAATTTCAATAATTTTGTGCTACTTCAGCTATAAAAATTGACAAAATTAATTTTTTTTAAATTTGAATAATTACAAATGGTTCTGAATTTTGTATACTATGCAGTTATTATACTATAGTATATACTAAGTATAAAATGTTCATCCTAACGGTTGCACCGATGTTTGAGTCATTTACACTAATCTGATAAAAGAATGTTTGGAATAAAAATTAATGAATGCTTTGAAGAGAACAACGTGCAATAATAAAAATTTCCAAAATTTTTTTATTAGATAAAAAGATCATCTTGATGATTTTTTTTAAATAGCACTATGTATTTTTGATTTTATAGCATTATAGCTCACAAAACAAAGAATTCGACGACCTACTGCACAATGATCTTTGAATGAATGTTAGCTTAAAAATTTACAGTAATTGAGAAAATAATTCTTCTAAACGTTGATGAAACATATATATAACTCAAAATCAAGGATATTTCCAAACTGAATCTGAACAGTAAACATAAATATTTATCTCTTATTTGCAGTACACACTACTTTCTTACTATAATGTTAGTACATATTGTAAGATAAGTCCAAACTATCGAAAAAGATGGACGAGTATTAATACTTTGAAATCAAAACAAGATAAGGCTTGGTTTGGCAGTTACATATTAGTATTGGCTCATTTTGAAGTTAATCTATATACTTCTGTTCAATATCTCTGTAGGAAGTATCCATAAAATACTGGAAACAAATAAATACCACCACAAAGTTTATTTTCAGCTACACATAACAATTTAATCAGAAGAGCAGAACTTTATATCGTAGAAACTGGCGTTCAATTTGAATATTTATTAAAGTAAATTTAACCAGTATTCAATTTGATGGTTAATTTGACCACTATAAATTTGTTAAAAAATTGTGACATCGTTATTTTACGTCCAACATTCATTTTTGTTTTTGTTTTATGAAAATTATAATTGTGAGATCACCAGCAAGCTAAATACAAATGTATTGCTACATTTATCTCAAACAAAATCCTATCGTTTTAAACTCGTCCATCTCTTTCGGTAGTTTAAACTTATCCTGTAATATGTATTATCATTATTGTAAGACACTAATGTGTACTGTAACTAAGAGATAATATTCTAAGGTAAACGTGCGAAACTCAATTCAATTAGGTAAATGATGGAATACAAACGATCGTACAGCGTCTTCAGATTTTTACAAACCTACATTACAATATTATTCGTTTTATCAATTTGAGAGTATCACGCATTTGGATATTAATGTTATTACAGATGTTCGATCGTTGTGTATTATTCCTATCCTTCAATATTTACATCATCTTGCAGTTAACTGATTACAGTATTTAATCACATGATGATACTCAGTGTGTTACATTGGGAAACGTGTTCAATATGAACATAGTCATGTATTTATAATTGCATTTGCGATTAATGTATTAATATTATTATGTAATTAATTTGCACAGGTGCTGAAATACGAGACGTTGCGTGATTTAACAGCATTATAGAGGTGTACATTTCAAAATTGCTATCTAATTATCGAAATTTATTTATCAAAGAATTACAATCATCATCGAAAGATCTTTTACCTCATCAGAGATCAATTATCTTGTTTGGAATGAAACAAATCCAAATTAATATTAACGCAGGACATCTTCCACTTTTCTGATGACAATAATAATTTATGTATATCAGGGGAAGTTTGATTATGATTATTTATTCAAAACTTTAGTGGTTGCTGTTATGTTATGATATTGAAAATAACTTCTAAATTAATTGTACATTATAATCTTTGAAAAAGTTAAATTTTCATTTCGTATAATAGATTTGTTTCCTAATTGCCGTATTTATCGCCTAAAGGATGAGCTTTCTTCTTCTAAAATTTAATTAAAAATATGTATGATTCCTATATAAATATGAAGTTTTTTTTTAAAAAGCGTGGCATTAATAGTTCTGTTAACAGTACGAAAAATGACATTATTTAAAGACAACATTGAATCGGTTTTTGATGAAAAATTAAATTTTGCAAATTTTGAAAGAGCAAATGAAGATAAATGGAGATTTCAAAATAAGATTAATAAAATGTCTTATATTATACAAAATATTTCTTCCAAATATCTGACAAAAAATGAGATGCATCCAATAGAATGGTATCCTATAAGACAAAAGATACGATATATTATTCGTTTTCCATAGTTTTATTGCAGCTTTTGCTACTGATTTCATTAGAAATTCAATTAAATCTTTATTTTAAAATGGTATATCAAGCCATGATCAGATTACTTGGAACAAATGGTTACAATTCGATTTACAAATTAAACTTTTACAAACAGTCGCTTGGTAGCATGTGTAATTAAGTACGAGAAACTTTGGAATTTTAGAAGAAATTTGTAAAGCTGTATTCTCGGTAAAAAAACTTCGTCGTAATTTGTTACTTTCATTGATTTTACATGACAACGCAGGAGAACTGTATTAAATTCACGATTATGGAAGACTAGCGCGCAATATGAGCCTCAAAAACATCACGACTGACGCTTGTATGTAATTACCGTGAGAGCAATTAACTCACGAATTGGCACGCTATGGGCGCCAGACAAACGGAGAATTAATATTTGCGTAATTAGTATTGTCCTGCGCACAAATGTATACAGGAAACTGGCGAATATTATGCTTCCTCGCCTTGGTTAAAATACGAAACTTTTATTAATTTGATTCTCTACGTTATCGCAATTAATATATTTCGAAAATGTAGAACGGTGTGTTTATTTTATTTTATTTATTTAGTCGGTCAAACGTGGACACACGGATTTTAAAAAATATTGTTTTCACTCGTAGTTAATGAACTTTATTCATTTATTATTGTTGAGTTAGTTTGTTCTCTCTTTTATAGGGGGAGGGAGCGTTCTCCCTCGATTCCGACTTGCCCATCTAGTAATTTATGTATCCGCGTCGGGCTAACTTGTATAAATACGGCAGCGCGTGCCCGCCTCTTTCTTTTTTCCTGTGCGAAACTGGTGGAGTTGTATCGCAAATTTCCATTCAATAAAAGACAATTATCCAATCAAGTCTGCCATAACAATTATAAGGAGACATTAAAATATTAATTTCCTTGAATTACTTCATATCTGTTGATTTATATTAAAAACATTAAAATGTACTAAGTAAATGTATTAAATGTATTAATTTTTCTGATAATTCCTTTGAATGTATACTGTTGCATTTGTTCGTTTGTATATAAGTTTATAATGAAAAATACTAGTTTTATTTGAAAATAAAGGAATGTATTAATAACAGATTTTTGAAATACCACAACTTTTATTGCATCCGCAGCAGTGATTGTCGTAGTATTAATGTATGAGTATCTGGCCATATACAATATACATACAAGGTATAAATTTCCATTCATGACTTTTAATAGTAGGCAAATGTTTCCTTTTATAATGGTGTTTCAGCTACCATAACCTGAACTGGATCAACAAATTTTTTGAAATGGAGCAAGTCATTCAAATATCATTTCTATAATTTTTCTAATTTCATTATCTTCTGAAGTTTTAGAACTAATCAAGCATTAAACATAAAATATTTTATTAAGAACTGTTTCTTTGTTTCAAAAGCAGACATTAGTTTTTGTAATTAAATTTTAAGCAGCAGATGAAGTTTTATGATCCTTTCTACCACTTGGGTATGGTATACCTCTTTATATTACTTCTGTTTCGCAAGGAAACCTGAAGGATTATTTTTTACCTTAATAGTATACAAAAATTGATACATAAAACATTTTAAAAATCTGTTTAAAAGAGCAAAAAATTAAAACTTCAATATTCCTGTGTCACTTCAAAAATTGTTTTGACAAAAACTAACTTTTTCAGACCTAATCTAAAATAATAAAAACAAATTTTATGGACTGTTAGAAAATAATCGCACAATTTTTATTTTTTTATTCTACTTTAATAACCATATTACATATTTTGCTCTATCATAAAATTGATATTCTTGTGTTCAAATTTAAAAAAATGCCTTCTAACGATTTTATATTTATTAAAATATGTGATTATTGTACAACTATATCAAATTTGTTTCCTTTTTAATTATCATCACAATTCATCAGAAATAAGAAAAATAATAATATCGAAAATCAGTCTAAATGTTGAACAAAACATAGAAATGTCTTGAGGTTAGAATTTGATGACTCTTTTACAGTTATTCGTTTAAAATTTTTCAAATTTAAGAAGATCAAATAAATGTTACAAACGCAATAATAATTGTTTGCTTATCATAATATTTTCCCCTTTCAAACAAATGGTTTCCTTTAACATTTTTTGCTATCATTAAAAACAAGTGAAATATTTAAGGTGGTCAAGTTAAATAGAACACTAAATATCCAAAACTATAAATAAATAATATAATTATATAATCAATACTATAAATAATATAATAATATAAATAATATTTGTCAATATGAATATGTACAAATATTTGATAAACAGCAATATGGGTTCTCCCTGTATGCAATTCAAATTATTAACAATAAATATTACACACGTACTTGAAAAATTTTCAAAATCGAAATTTAATGTGAAAATATTTCATTCTAAATTTTCGATTAATTTTTTCATGAGAAATTACACTTTTTCCGATTATACTACAATTTCCAACTCATACTGTGCAATGCATTCAATTCTGTGTTTCTTTAACAATTAAAATTATAATTATGAAACACTTAAAAAGTATATGCATGTACCAGACGTCTATTTGATTAATATAATTGAGAATCAACAGAACTACGTATGAAACTTGCAGGTGTACTAAAGCATATAAATGAGTCGAAGTATGCTTCGATATAATGTAAAGTTTTTTTTCAATAAAACGTAAATTGTTATATTCATCGTTGGGTAATGGAGGTAGTGAAGTCCCCACATTTTTTCAAGCTCTGGTCGAGATGAGCAGCCACCAGCTGTGGATTTAAAACACAGCTGGACGAACTACAAAATGTGCCGCGTGTATCGAGTTACAGACATCAACGCTGACTAAAACCTTTTATATTTTTTATTCTATCGCTATAATATTACCGATGGATTTGCGAGTTTTACCTAATGAAAATGAGATTAAACACGACAGTATTCAGATTACTTTTATTTCTTCGTTGTATGAATTATGTATACGTAAAAATAGTCCGAATATGGCTGTGTTTACTTATTTTCAACGAGAAAGCGTCACTGATTCAAAATACTTTCATGAAAACACAATAAGGAATACATATAAAAGTTCTTAGTTTGTATTGATAGTATCCACCCTATAGTTTAATAATTGACAATAAAATTTAGTGATTGAAAATTTCATTGTTCCTGATCATGCACCTAGTGTTGACTTACACTTTTATTATTAGTTTTTTATTTTGAAGCGTTTGTTATTGGAAATACGATTGATTGCTTTGAGAATAATGAAATATTTTAGCATTTACATTTACCTTTAAACATGTATCAGAAAAATTTCATGAAAGAAAGTAAAAAATTAACTAAGTATATCAAACCCATACTTAACTACTGTTTTTCGATTCCTAATTATTTTCTGCACCATTTTGCACGAAAGTTTCATATTAAAATATACTTTTTTGGAATAGATGTACCAGTCTTTAAAATTTCTAAATGTATAAAAAAGTATATTTTACATTTATCGACTTAGATAGATTGAAAATTGTTCAATGTGTTGCATCAAAATGTATCGAAATGTAACACACGTACATGATATATTTGTTTTTTATACATGACATAGTAAACGATTAGAAAATGGAAATAAAATAATCGATCTCTTCGAATTTTATAAAAAGAAAAGAGAAATAACTCATCAAGTAATTTCAATTTTATTTTGAAATTAAACGAACACAAAAAACATACAGTAAAGATTTTATAAATTTGTTACTAAAAAAGGAGAAGTCTTCAAAAGTTGCACAATCTGTGAATAATGTTAAATATTTAGCTTACAAACACGAGAAACCTACCATTGAGTCCATTAAATATAATTCAAATTATTTATTTATAGTGTATATGTCTAAAAATTCATACAATTAAAAGTTATCCTGTTTACAACTATTTCCGTGAACCAAAAACAATTTTTTGTTATTTTTCAAGCTTTATTAAGTTGTCCGATATTTATTCAGAAGTTTCTTTTTATTTTGCAAATTCGACTTTGGAGTCAAAGTTTAAAACGATTTGAAAAATATATCTCCATAATATAGATACAGATAAAAACTTTGTCGTAAAGAGTATTCGTAAAAATCGACAAAAACTGCTAATTTGAAAGATCTTACTTTTTAAAAAATTTCGAAAACTGCAAAATGATGACATAAACTCTTCACTCCCCTTATTGCTACATGGATTGCAATATATTTTAATTTGAATTAAATCCCTGACATTGATGAAAGAAGTGATCGATTTAGCGTGGAATGACCCATACTTGAATTTAAAACGTTGAATATCACACAGATTTTCTCAGGAAATCATCTGGTGTTATACTATCATTTTATAACTCAATGTCATAAAATAAGTCTCAATCGATATATGTTGCAAAATTTAATATTTTTCGAAATATAGAATTTTATATTACTATTATTATATAATTATTTATTGAAACAATTCCATCTATTTCATTTTTTTATTTCTTTCAATAGTTTTACGATTGAGTTATTAACTTTTAAAATTTCAACAAAACTGAGTGATGCGTTCAAAAGTTATTGATATTTCAACAGTTGTACTTTAGAGGACTTCGTCGTGAAAATATATGTATTATAGGAAATATTATTAAGATTTTGTTGTTATTATTATTAGGATTATTAGGAGTAATATAGGAAATAGCAAATATTAGATTTTGTTTTAAACTTGGAAAAACGACCATGCAAACGTTACAAATGTTGATGGATACTTATGGCGATAATTGCATATCCCGTTCACAAATATGTGAGAGTTATGGACGCTTCAGGATCTGTTGAGAGAATTTGAACAGTAATAAATGACTGGGTCATCCGAATTTAGCGAACAGAGACGAACTCGTGCAGAAATTATGTGAACTCATCACTATTGATTCAAATATGAAAACAGTTTCAGTAAATTCTTCATTAATGTAAGTTTTAATTCTGCTAGAATGTAGTACTAATAACTATCCATCATAGTATTGTTAAAATGTTAACATATAATGCAATCGGTTGAGTAAAAAGTGTGACAATACGTAATGAATTTCCAAACTTATGTTTTTCAAAAACGAAGCAACGATCAAAAAATTGGTATTCTATATCTTCAAAAATATTAACGATTAGGATATTACTTCTTCATGAAAGTATACAGGATGTTTCATGACTTATGAGGAATGAAAATGTTCATACAGTTCGTGTTCGGCCACCCCTGGGAAAAATTTTAATGGGAGATTCTAGAGGCTAAAATAAGACGAAAATCAAGAATACCAATTTGTTAATTGAAGCTTCGTTAAAAAGTTATTAACGTTTAAAGTTTTGCTTGTAGAACGGCAGTTTGCGAACAGCTGCGTACGTACGATAGTGGTTCTCACTCAGCGTGAGAAACTCTACTTAGTGACGTATCGACAGCGTTACAGTTTTCTGAGTGAGAACCACTATCGCGCGTACGTAGCTGTTCACACATTGCCATTCGACAGACGAAACTTTAAACGTTAATAACTTTTTAACAAAGCCTCAATCAACAAATTGGTATTCTTGATTTTCGTTTTATTTTAGCCTCCAGAATCTCCCATTATAATTTTTCCTAGGGTTGGCCGAACACCCTGTATAAACGCATGCTCTATTTAACGTTGTTCCCAAGCAGCAACGTGGTTAACTCTTTATGACTCAGTGTAGCTTCCAAGTTACACGTTCATCATCTACATTTTTAAAGTCTAATTTTATCCTCTTACCACTATGTATTAATTAATAATAACAATCGGTTTACAACTATTTCACAGTTTCTTATACCAAGCTAAGCATGGTTGGAAGATTGTGTTATTAAAATTTTCTTTAGAATTTATGTCTCTTTATCATTGTTTACCCAATAGTGGTATTGTACAATTTAAAAAAAAAAAAAAAAAAAAAATATAATTTCATTTATAGGGAGTTAAAGTATTTAGCACAGGAGCACTTTAAAACCATTCAGAATTTCAGTGAATTTCAATGAAACTGTATATTTAAGTTTCAACTGTTGCAACTGGTCGAAAGTAACGATTCTATGTTGGTTGACTCGCCAAAGCTTTAATAATTAGTCTTTAATTAAAAATTTATTAAACTTCGTGCGGCAGTAGTTTAATGTTCAGGGATTTTAAACGGTTTCACAAAATCGATTTGGAAGCAGTACTACTGCTTGGTAACACATAGCCAGAGTATTTTTCCTGTTATATCTTCATACATTGTAATACTTATATCTTAATTTTTATTATATTAACACTAATATGATTAATTGTGCTATATGAATGTCTTCTATGACATTTTGTATAGAATACAAAAAATAACCATTATAAGGAACAATTTTGTCCATTTCGCCATAATTATTAATAATTGCTTTTAATTTTTCATTTTTAAGTTATTTCTATTTTTAGAGCTTAAAAAATGGCAAAAAACAGGACATAAAATTATTTACCATTTATTTGTTAAGAATTCAAAGAATAAAAAGGTTATTAAGCTCATGGTTTATACTATACAATATTACTAATTTGTTAATTCATTTGAATAATGCAAATAGATTAAAGTTTCTAAAGAAAACCCAGATAGAAATTTTCACATACATACGTATCACTTTAAACAAATTTAGTGAAATACTCTTTAAAATTGAATTGCAGGTGTAAAACATTAATCACACTCCTTTTGTGTTACAGAAAACTCGTTTATAAATTGAACCATTACAAAGTGGACGTTCATACTAATAAGTTTCTGCCGTGAAATTTATAGCGTTCGCGTTTGATTACGGTTTATGAATATTTACGTTCTTGGTTACTATAGCGCGGAAAATAATGCACAAATTTTGTCATCGAGAATAGCAGTGGAGGGCGAGAAATGAAAGCAAATTTCAACTAAAAAGTCAGTAAGTGGCAAAAAAAGATAAACTGATGAAGTAGCAAGCCTTCGCATTAAATTTTGTTCTAATCCGGCGGAAAGAGAGTACGATGAACTTAAGAAATATGAGTCATATTTTGCGGGCCGTCGACAAAGGTGAAATAATTGTTATTTGCTGCTGGAGTAAAAATTTCTTGCCTCTGCAATTAACTAACGTTAATTTATCTCGTAATTCAGAGTAAGCTACGCGTTGGAAAACATTTCAGTCGTTAAAAGTCAAAGGTATTCTTCAGAATTGTGTTACTTCTTCAACATACAAAAATAAATATGATATATATTACAAGTACTGTATTAATTTTGATGTATTCATACTGTTACTAATTAAATAAAAAAAAACTTTTTAGTGTTTGGTCGTTAAAGATTAAACTTTTCTGTGATGCGTCCACACTATAAATTTATATAATTTGAAGATTATTGGAATGAGTTGTCAAAATTACAAGTAGTGCTTTGCAATGAAGTAGACTAAGAATCTGAAACAAATATTAAAATATATAGCGTTTGTAAGTCATCCGTATTTCGATTTATAAAATATTATAATTAAATAATCGAATTTGTTTGTTGACAATATTTTTTAATATTTTCTGACGTAAAAGTAGAACTCTTGTATGTAAGTTATTCCTTTCGCACAACATTTGTAAATAGAAATGAAATTGTGATTGTAAGTCTCGTCTTAATTTGTAAGAAGTGTATGTATATGTATGTTTGAACCGTTGGACCGTTGGCGTCGATGGTGTTTAGACTAAGGTAGAGTACGTATCGAGTGAGGTGTTTAGGTTTAGGCTGAAATGCGTTCGGGGGGCTGCGCCTCGAACGTGCGTTTGTTTAGATCATTAGGAATGTTCGACTTTGACTGCAGGAACTCACTCTGCATCGAACGTTAGTCAAGAGTAGTTACAGTTTTACGTTTATGGTTTTTTACGTTTACGTTTTATATCCTTCTTTTTATATTCTTTATATGAAATAGTATTAGTAAATATTAAATAATATAGTTTATATAGTTACGTTTATTGTCCATGTATTTGAATCTAACCATACGCCTCTGATCATCCTCGACAATCCTTACAAATTGAAAACCTGTACTTTAATTTGCATAAAAATAAAATTTCAATTGAAGGATTGACTTCACGCAGTCAAGTATCATACGTTATTCTTAAGGTTAGATTTTCGTGATTATTCCAGTAAAAGTATTTACGCAATCGCGACCTAATCGTCGAATAATTCAGTCGTCTACCTACTGTTGTCGATTGCGAGTAGGGATGGTTAGAATACCTACTTATGAATCATGAGTGATTCGATCATGTTCGTTTCCAATCACAGTGATTTCTCACCGGGAGTGGTAATTTTTCGTGATCGCTGGCGGAGGGCAGGATAGCATAACTTCTTTGTACGCGTCGTCAGAATCGTCAGTATAATACAAATACATACACTATAATCGGTGCATTCTATACTTAAGAAGTTTTTATTTTTCATGATTCTATACAGGCTGTTCGGCCACCTCTGGGAAAAATTTACTCAATATTTGAAATTTCTATCTAAATAAGAACTAAAGCATGAAGAAGAACTAAACAATATAAACGTATATTGTCCTAGATGTAAAGATGAGCCGAATTAAAAATCTTAATATTGATAATACGACTTCATGCTGTACATTTCACAAAACGTCTAGAAATAGAAATAAACATTTATTTATACAGGGTGTTCGGCCACCCCTGGGAAAAATTTTAATGGGAGATTCTAGAGGCCAAAATGAGACGAAAATCAAAAATATAAATTTCTTGACTGAGGCTTTATTAAAAAGTTATTAACAATTAAATTAAAAAATTTCAAATCGTTCTGGAAAAATTATTTTCGGTTGCGGGGGTCAATTACAATCATTTTTGGTGAATAGACATACCCCCGAAATCCTACCCCCACTTTCTAGAAAAAAATTCGAGAAGGCGTGAAATTTTACGAAGAAAAAAAGAAATTTCAAATTGTTCTGGAAATTTATTTTCGGTTGCAGGGGTCAATTACAATCATTTTTGGTGAATACACATACCCTTGAAATCCTACCCACTTTCGAGAAAAAAAATCAGTACGGGTGGAACATTACACGTTAATAACTTTTTAACGAAGCCTCAATCAACAAATTGGTATTCTTGGTTTTCGTTTTATTTTGGCCTCTAGGATGCCCCATTAAAATTTTTCCCAGTGGTGGCCGAACACCCTGTATAGGGGTGACCGCGACTAGAAGTACCGATTTTGAGAAAACATAAAAAATGACTAGGAAATAATGTAGTTACTTTTTTCACTCCTGATTAATTTATTGCTAAATTTATTATATTTTAAGATTTTCAGCTCAAATTTAATATATTGCAATAAGTTTTTCATAGAAACTTGTTTTTTTTGTGACCGAAGCGGCTTACTTTCTAATGAGACATATATTATATATATTCTCAGATGAAGTAAAACACAATTTTATTAATAACGTTTGTTTATTAACTTCGGATTAACACAAATATACAGGATGAGGTTCTTAAAACCGGCCACCTGAATAACTTCGCTCCTATTGGTGATAGGAAAAAATGAATCACGCCAAAATTATTTGGTATCGAGGGACTGATCATCCGATCTTACTAGTTTGTCTATAGGTGCAGGCACCAAGGAGATATGAAGGTCATCTCTGTTTTTTTAAACGGAATGGTATGTGTTTTTACTTACATTCTGATGGAGTATTTCAAGACGAATACAATGACCTATTGGAAAGGTCATTCCTGGTTTGGGTTACGGGGTAAGACCACTGTAAAAAACAAAAACTGTTCTCTTAATCTACATGAGTATAGCTAGACAAAGAAAGTATTAACCTTCCAGATTATTAACGACACCATTCTCGATGCGGCAAACTTGAACCGTGATGGACAATACTTTCCATGTTTTTTACTTTTTGGGCTTGCCGTTCCGAGCTAGACCCTTGGTATCGGTTTCAACAGGCAGAGTCAAACAGCACAACAATAGGATCGCTTTTATGCTTGCCACTCAAGCCGAGACGTCTCCGTTGAAAATCAGTAAATTTCTAAGCGTTATATCTTGAAAATTAATAAAAATCGAGTGAATACATTGTAGCTTAATGAATTCGTCTTGAAAAGTACTATCGTATGATCCAAAAAAAATATATAGTTCTATTTAAAAAACGAAACTTCACCATCATATCTTTTGAATTAATAACATAAACAAAATTTTCGTTTATGCCAAAATAGAGATACCATTTTATCCTGCAATTTACATATAAACAATTCTTGTATGCCAGTATGTATCATTATGTTTACGCGCATATCCTCTTCACACAAAACTCCAAAACATCTCAAATTCCTTTCCTTAGTTTATCCTGACTCATACCTGAACCTTGACTACTGACTCATTTTTGGAAGCTCTCTCTGTCTCGCTCTTCTCTCTCCCCACCTTTCCCTTTTTTCCAATCCTGCATATACAGGATATTCGGCCACCCCTGGGAAAAATTTTAATGGGGGATTCTAGAGGCCAAAATAAGACGAAAATTAAGAATACCAATTTGTTGATGGAGGCTTCGTTAAAAAGTTTTTAACAATTAAATTCGAAAATTTCAAATCGTACTGGAAAAATTATTTTCGGTTGTGAGGGTCAATCACAATCATTTTTGGTGAATACACATATCCCTGAAATCTTAACCATTTTCGAGAAAAAAATTCCTTACCGAAAATATAATTTCAGGCCAAAATGCTTTCCGCAAATTTCATGCGTATCTTTAAAACATCATAACTTCTGAACGGATCGGTCGATTTTAATGTTTAAAAAAGCAAACTACGCGTATTTTGGTGGAGAATATGTACAAATCGCAAAAATATTCGAAAAGTTGGTCTTTGACCCCGCAAAATGAGAAAAACCCCATAAAAATGGTCCAATTTTCAAATAGCCACAACTCCTACAATTGTGAATATATTTCAATGAAACTTTTTTCTGAAGTAGAGCTCATGGGTACCTACAAAAAAGTATTAAACAACTTTTCTGTAGGACGTCAAACGAAATTACTAAAAATCAAAAATGAATTTTTAAGAAAAATCGACAAAGAGGGGATAGGTGCCTAAATTTTTCGGCGAAATTGAAAAGTTTCAAATTGTTCTGGAAAAATTATTTTCGGTTGCGGGAGTCAATTATAATCATTTTCGGTGAATAGACATACTCCCGAAATCTTACCCACTTTCGAGAAAAAAATTCAGTATTGGCGGAACTTTAAACGTTGATAACTTCTTAACGAAACCACCATCAACAAATTGGTATTCTTGATTTTCGTCTTATTTTGGCTTCTAGAATCTCCCATTAAAATTTTTCTCAGGGATGGCCGAACACCCTGTATATCCTGCGTTTTTCCCAAAAGACTCTCTGATTCTGATTCCCGACAGTTGAACGAACGCGCAAAGCTTTTAGTTTAAAACTACGAATAGTCAAATTGTTTTTGTACGCCGTTAACCTAGTATTCCGACGGTTAATAAAGTATTATTCAGAGGAATACAACACAATTTTTTCGTATCATCAATAGTTATTGAAATATCGGAACTGTCACACTTTAGCGTGGACACCCTATATACATATAGAAGTATATAGAAAGAATAATAATATAAATAATTTCTCTGCTTGCAATCTGTTTCTTTTCCCAGTTAAAATTAACCCTGCTTTTGAGAATATTCTTTTGCATGGTACTGACGTGGCCACCATGCAAAATATTCGTTCCACTAATTTATTCATTGCTGGAAATTAAAATTGGTGTTCTTTCCAACAAATTAATGGATCTCCAATTCTATTACAATACGTCTTCTTTAAATATTGTTCTATCTCCATTTGAATTATAGTGTCTGGTGTGATAACTTCTAGACTATTTTTTTTAACCCTGTTTTCTAAAGCAGTCCCTATTGATAATTCATCTGTATCATCTACATCCGGCATTTTCATGTCTGTTTCATTTGCTATTGTATTAATGCTTGTTTTCAATTAACATTTTCGTAATTTCTTTCTTCATTATATTTAATTTTTTTTGGTGGGGAAAAGGCATTCGTAAATTTTGGGTCTAGAAATATATAAAGTTATACTATTTTATCTTTTTCTATTTCTTTAAAACAGTCTAATATTTCTAATTGAATCTGAAAAATTTTTTTGTTTTAATTTTTGCAAATACTGATATAAAATAGGGGAAAGAGAATTGACTTACATTTTATTTTTAATATTAAATCAAGTAAATTTACATTATACGCAGAAAACGTAGTGTAATTAAAAATTAATATTATATGCAAACTATATTGAAATATTTTATAAAAAATAATTCAATTAAGACCAAGAATTGTAATCAAAGAGTAAATTCACGCAAGCACGGTGACATTCAGAACGGAAGAATCACTATCACAGTCGCAAATAAAGTTAAATCACGAAAGTGATTGTGTTTTTACGATCACTGTGATAAGTAATGGTTAATGATTTTGCGCACCATCTCTAACCACGAATGCCGTATATACATATAACATAGCACTTATAATAGAAGTGATATGAAAGGAGTCCATTCGACCGCTCGACCACATTATACTGATTTATCAACATATATTCAAACAATTAAATTACCGTCTAAAGGTAAGTAAGTTGAAAAATTCAGGGTCAGAAAATCCTACTGTCAGGTTATTTTTGAAGAAAGTTTATCGCTGTTAATTCAATATGTTTTTGATTTTGGAATTTGATTTTGATAATATAATGCGTTGAGCTGATAAAATTATTGGTAGGATTTCGATAATTTCGTTATTTATAGTTATTGAATTGTGCTTCGACGTTAGATTTACGATTGTAGTTTTGTTATCTAAGTACTCTTCGGTTAGAAATTTGCAATATTTTATTGCTTTTTGTCTAATATGTGTTGTACAGCTCGAGCGTATTCTATTACGATAATTCCATCGACGGATTACAGACTAATAACTTGATTTTTGGATGGAGTGTATAGCGGTTTTGCTGCATTTGTGTAAGAATATTTTGGTTTTCATTCATTTCTGGTTTGAGGAGCTTAGCCATTGTTTGCTTGTGTGATCCCTGTACTTAGGAACCTCGTCTATATGTATATTAACTCTCAACAGCGATTCTGCACAGATTTCCTTAAATCTTTGACTGGGAGAAGCGGGAAAAAGTAGTACAGTAAGGTTCGTTTCACTTTTTCTCACTTCATATATTGAAGATAATGAAGTGGGCGAAGGTAGCCATATACAATAAAGATTCTTCATTCATTCGAATTAAAATTCAACACCAAGAGATATTTATACAAAGCGATATCGTTGTGCTTCAGAGTCGCCTTTATCTTTTGCCGACGATTGTAGTCGATAACCAAAGAGAAGAACAGCGAGTGAGAACGAATGAGAAAAAAAGTATTGTCTTTTATATGAATCGTCGCCGGTACCCCATCTGGTATCGTGTTTTAAATGTCGTCTTCCACGCTTCAGTGATTCCAAGGGGAATACCTCCAGTTAGGAGCGATAGAAATGTTCAACTTACGAATCACATCTGGGCTGACAAAAAAAATTGATTTAATGTTTTATTTATGTTTTGTTTTTATTCCACCACTTATTTCCAATAAATGCAATTGTAGTAGCCTTGCTGTATTGAGGAAATGAGTAAGGTAGATAGCAGGAGGAAAAGGAAGGAAAGGAAAAGAAAGTGTTCCAATTCCGGGTTTACTAGTGAACATATTAGTGAGGCAATTCTAGCAGGCTGTTGGCTCCCACAAAATTCGCGGAGTCGATTTATGTAGCAAATAGATATTATAATACTATTTACAATCACGTTTATTATTAACAAATATATATACAAAAATAACGTGTTAACAAGAATTATAACAATAGTTCGTAAAGTTTTTTGCAAATCTAGTCCTTTGTAACTGTAACTCTTGTGGCCTATGTATCTGTAACTGTTCCGGTTTGTAACTTGAAACTTACTCTTTGTTCTATTGTAATTTGCTCCGTGATTATATACTGATTTCAAAAATAGACGATGATTCTATTTGCAAATCAGAAGTTTGCCCACCCCTCGTGGGCCAGTCCTTCCGAGGCTCCAAATCACACTCACTGAGGGTTGTACGGGGGTCGGTGTCCGCGATCCCAAGGGGCAGCTAAATGGGCCCAAATTATGGTGAAACTAATTAAGTATGCTGAATGGCTTAATGACTTTAGGGTACGGAAATTCCTGTTGTCAAAAAAGATACATTTTCCAGATGACCAAATTAAGTAATTTAAGTAATATTGAAAATACATGACGCGTCCTTTAATATAAAATGTTTAGAATTCCAAACATAGGCCCTGAATTGGACACCGGGACATTGGATGGTTGGTTGAGGCCCGTATATACAGAGTGATTGGTCACCTTTGGGAAAAATTTTAACCCTTAAGTGGACTCTCAATCCTAATTTAGTTGTTGGGCCCAAGGGGCCACCGCGGCCTCGCGTGTGAATTCATAAAGTCATCTTTCTCTTTCTCTTACCATGCAATAGATTCTTTAAAATGCCAATTGTTTTATAGTGTAATACGTTTAAAAATACATGAAGATATTAAAAATTTGGAAACTAAAGTACGTGTGATGATACTACGACTAATGTCAAGCACAGAGTATACAATGCTTCTTTATTTTAAACAGTCACTACAAATTATTTTTGAATGTTCTTTGCATACATTTTTATTACACTTCTGGCAAATTTAAAAGACACGTTTTTTTATTAAACACAAATGACAACTTGAACGTTTCATCCGCTTTTCTTGTAGTTCTGTTGATGGTCCAGAAATAGTACTTTCTTCAACAGCACTTAGAGTACGCTTTACTGTTTTACTACGCATATTCTCATATATTTGAAATTGATAGATAAAATTACTAAATAAATTTTTTATAATTAATCATTCTTTTGATCAACGTGTTGAAAGATCGTTCGCTCACGGATTTTGATGGGCCTAAAATATGTTGTGAAGATATTTTGGACAACTTTTTTCTATACTTATAATAGGTGATCGAATTCAGTGTAATGATACCGAAAGTTTTTTGCAAATATCTTGGAAACTAAAGTCGATCATTTATTATATGTATTGGAAATGTTGTACAAAATGTTGTCTTTTGCAACATATTCCAAGCCCGTCAAACTTCGTGAGGAAGCGGTCTTTTGACAAGTACACCATTCTTTCGTTACACATATAAAACTTATCCGAAAATGATTTCAATACTATAAAATATAACTCTTTCAGGAAAGCACAGTTAAAATGTCTCGAGATCACACAATTAAAATAGCTCGAGATCTGAAATTCGACTGCCTTTTCTGGCATCACCTTATGTTTATATTATCTCAGTCCTAATCTGCTTACATTAGAACTCTGTGACGAAAAACAGACCTCGTTAAGCAAAATGTATCGGGATCACTGCGGTCCCGAAAGTTCAACAACTGAATTATTTTACTTAATGTTGATTTTTACCAAATTGGTAAATAGAAATCAACTTTTCTTTAAAGCATTTAAAAAATAATGAACTAGTGGAGGCTTACATAAATTTTCAAATAATTACATTGACACATATTAAAGAATTATTAGTTTAAACTTGCGGAGGGCCGCAGCGGCCCTAATACTTAAGGGTTATCAGGAGATTCTAGAGTCCAAAATAAGATGAAAATCAAGAATACCAATTTGTTGATTGAGGCTTCGTTAAAAAGTTATTAACGTTTAAAGTTCCACCTATAGAACGGCAATCTATGAACAGCTGCGATTAGAAACGTTTCGATGACAATAAATCGTCATTTTCATGAAAAGTACGTATCTTATTAGACGCGAAGGTGTCAATGCTTCTTACTACACTAATTTCCATAGAACGAATGACAACCCCAAAGTACATTAGTCATTAATCGATGCGAAGTAATAGATAGAAGAGGGGCAGGAGAGTCCCGATTCTCGATCTGTTCTTCGATTCTACTCAATCAATTAATTACTTAATAATGTAGGATTTTTGTAAAGGATTGGAGGAAAATGAACTAATATATTGAACACACCGCTTGCTATACGTCGCAAACATTAATAATAACAAAACTGTAATCGCTTCTTCGTTTTAAAACCACGCAACTCATGCCTAGCACGCAACCTCCCACTCTCACACGCGATTCAAACTAAACTGAACTGATCATCATTTACTATATCCTTCACTCCTACAATAATATATTATCGATATACTTTTACGACATCACAATGTGAAGTATTCAGTCTTTGACACTTTTTGAACATCAAACATCGATTTATTATGCTAGTAACTAGATTGATTTAAATATACTATTAGTTTCAATCATGAAAATATACAGGGCATCCCGTAGCATGTGGTACCCACTAGATTCTACATATGAAAACAATAAAAAATGTTCATATAAACAAACGTCCTATTCGACCTTGTGTTCGAGTTACGACGAGTTTCTTCTTTAACACACCGTATTTGCTCACTTTCACAACAAATATTCGAAATGGGCTCCTTGCATCTGAACACGGGCCTGTAGACGTTTTATTTTTGACTGCCTCACCCTTTCTATTTGTCCACGAATTGTTCGAATTTCATGGAAGCCTTGTACAATTCTTTCGCGTAGCATTCCAACGTTATTAATAGTTCATTCATTAATATCTTTCGAAACAATTAGTAATAAGTTCTGTTAAATTAGTATAAGTTTCAAACTTCAGCGGGACAGTCGAAAAAAGAGGAGGCTACGTCGAAGAAACCCTGACAAATTGTCTCAAGATGGAGCTGCAACAAATGGCACTTCATTTTTATCTTCGAATGAGGATGAAAAGTAGAGTGGTCGTTATTTTTCGACTTTCAATTACTTTTTGATGCATCCCCCCAAATTGTGACACTTGGTGAAAAAAAGTTCTGTGCAAAATTTCAGCGAGATTAGACAACAGGAACACGTGCCGCATTTAAATTAGAGTTTTGAAATTTTTATGATTTTGTGTTAGAGTCGGATGCACTTGTACCATCTTATACCAAAGTTGTCAACCGATATTTTTTAGTGATATTATAATTCCTTATGTCTAAAACAATAATGTGAGTGTGATTTTCATTGTCATATTTAGAATCCTATACAATGCAGCGTCTGGAGTAGAATGGTATAATACATATGAGGGTGGTATTTTTCGACTTCCAATTTTGTTCGATCTTATCCTCTTAAATGATGACATTTAGAGAGAAAATAACATGTGCAAAATTTGAGAGTGATTGGAAAACTGGAACTTGTGCCGCATTTGAGTTAAAATTTAAAAATTATAGGTGATTTCATGTCAATTTAGGACATAATTGGCTATTTTAAAAGTATTAATGAATATTTTTAAATAGAAGTACAATTTCTCGGATATACAGTGCGTATCATAAATATACCAACCCCTTAAAATGTAAGGAATTTGATCTTTTAGAAATAAATTAAGCTATAATAGCACTTTCTGTTCCTAGATAGTACTGTAAAAATAAATATTCAAAAGCAATTCCGTTAATTTATTGTAATTAATGACTTAAATGACGGAAATACTGTTTAATATATGTTTCATAAATATGTCAACTGTAAACAAAACTCATTTTATTTTGAATCTTTTATACGAAAAAAAAATTTAATAATTTATTATGTTTCCACTACTACGAATTATATAAAAAAACTCGATTTTGCATACTTACAATAAGGTTTTTTATAATACTCTTATCTATATTATTCCAGGCGTCAATAATTGCAAGTTTTAATTCTTGTATGTACATTCGCAAATTTTTGATTATTACAAAAAATTTGCCTAATTAAAATTTCCCACAAATTTTCAATAGGGTTGACATCAGGGAAACGTGCAGGTCAATTTAAAAGAGGAATATTATTTTTTGCAAACAAGTTTAACATATGAGTTAATCTATGAATCGCTGCATTATCTTGCATAAAAATTAAATTTTGATCATCGTTTTCTGCCCAAAAGGGTTTTAAATAATTTTCTAACATATTTGTGTAATCCATGCTGTTCATTTTACTTGAAATAAAAGCTATGGAACTTTTGCCATGAATTGAGGAGCACGCCCAAATCATCATTGACCCACCGCCAAATTTGCGTTTAGAGAAGTATTTTACTTCCTTTCGTATATCGTGTGGCGTCGCCTTCCATGCTCGCCACCAGAGGGGTCGCGCTCTCACAAGCGCTCGACCGTTCACTCGGTTGCTATATATATAGGGTGCGGCCAAATATCATGTACTAGCGGGCACAAAGTGATTTCTTATGAAAAAATAAGAACAAAATAGGGAATAAAATTTTTTCATTTAAAGCTTAGTTTTCGAGAAAATCGAGTTTGACATTTCTATTTGTACGTATGCTGTTACGGCTAAGTTACGGTTCGTCGAGCATCGTATAAGGCGTATCGTGTTTATAACCAATGATCTGAGACTTCTTTTAATAGTTATTTGCCTAAGCAGTCAGTTTTCGTTGATCTATCTAACGATGATGTGCACGATACGCGTTATACGATTCTTGACGAACCGTAATTTAGCCGTATCAGCATACGTACGGATAGGATTTTCAAACTCGATTTTCTCGAAAACTAAGCTTTAAATGAAAAAATTTTATTCCATATTTTGTTCTTATTTTTTCATAAGGAACCACCAATTCACACACCCGTTATCGTGATAGTCAAAATCCAGGAGTTAAAGTTCGAATTGCTCCCTCACGCACCCTATTGGCCAGACTTAGCCTCCTCGGATTATTTTCTTCTTCCAAACTTGAAAAAATGGCTCGGTGGTAAAAGATTTTCCAATAATGAAGAGGTGGAGTCTGCGGTTAATGGCTATTTTGAAGAGCTCGGTGGTTCCCACTATAAATAGGGTATCGAAGCTATTGAACACCGTTGGGAAAAGTGTACCCAGCTAAAAGGAGATTATGTTGAAAAATAAAGATATTTGTTCCCAAATTTCTTGTGTTTCTTTTGTTAGGTCGGATATTTCTGAGACCACCCTCGTACATTCGGTTTTAGTTTCCATACATAAAGAAAAGTCACGAATTATGACTCACTCCTTATGTTATATGTGAATTTTAATAATAAATTGAATGATAGTATTTGTTAACTCCGTAGGTGGTTCGGGGAGTTAATTATGTAACAAATCAATTTCTTGATTTACAAAACAACAATTTATTTAACAATAACAATAAATGTTCAAATTTAACAATCAACAAGAGTGGTCCGATTGTAAGATCACTTGTAAGGCGATCTTATTTATGTTCAAATTAAGAAGTCCGATGATATGATTCTATTCGCGTCCGATGCGATGTTCAAAATGTCCAAGTTCTGATTTAAGCAATTCTTATGAACGTCCGAATATTCTGAGAATTTGCCATATTCTATTCTGTTCTAAATTCAATTCTGTTCTGGATTCAATTCTGTTCTAGTTAAAAAATTGTAACTTCCTCAAAAACGGCACTGTTCATTATCGGCTGCAGCGGAAACCCTTCACGTGGCGGCAACAGTATTGGAGATCACACGTAATGTTATTATTTTACACTAAAGGAATTATAATTTCACCAAAAAACATCGGTTAATAAATTTTGAATAAGACGGTAGAAGTACATTCGATTCTAATGCGAAATCATTATAATTTCAAAACTTCAATTCAAATGCGGCACGTGTTCTAGTTGTCCAATCACGTAAAAAGGCATAAATGATTTCTTTATCAAGTGTCACAATCTATGGGGGTGCATAAAAAAAAAACTAAAAAAAATTTTGACCCCTGTAGCTAAGAACCACCCTAAGGAAGAGTCATTCTTTATTACTACTTTGTCACTGTACTCGACTGTAGTTGTAGTAGTAGTTTTTCAGATGGTACTTGTACCACGACGACCAGTATTTTTGGGGCAAATCGCTGTTTGCATTAGTGTTGAGAAATACGAATGATCTCATTTGCTTTCAAAATAGTTGGGAATTCCAACAATTTACAGGTCATTTAGTTCACTATTACTTAAATTACATATTAACATTACTTATTGACATACCCTACAGCCATTAAGCTCTACTTAATTAGTTTCAAACCCTACTTTGGGCCCATTTACCTGCCCCTCGGGACTGCGGACGCCCACCCCCGTACAACCCTCAAAGGGTGGGATTTCGAGTGCCGGGAGGACTGACCCACGAGGGATGGGCAAGCATTTGATTGGTTAATAGAATCTCCGCCTAATTTGACATCAGTATATAATTACGTTACAAGTTACAATCAGGATTTCAAGTTACACAAGAACATTTAACAGTTACAAGTTACACGAGAACCTTTACAAGTGACATCCAGAGCAGAACCAAGTTAAGAACAGAACACTTACGAGTTAGAACAGAACAGTTACAGTTACACAAGGACATTGAAATGTTAATTGTTAACACCTGTATATATATTGTTAATAAATTTAAAGTATTTATAATTAGGTATTGGACTTATCTATTACTAAATAACTCGGCTCCACGAATCTGGTGGGAGCCTACAATAGTGTTGCAAGTAATTTAAAGTTGCCACGATTACTTTTAGCATAGAGAACAATGAATATTTTCGCCTTTACTTTCAGAGTAGTATCGCGTATAAGAACTAATTCTGGATTGCATTAGTGTTGCGAAATAGCAATATTATCGGATTGCAAATATAATGAATCACTGATCACGTTTGTTTTGATGTAGAGGTGCGACAAATAGAACGCCGCATATATGACACTTCTATTTGTTCCAGCATCACGAGGCATCTGGAACGGCTGTATTCATTAGTAAAATTAGCGTTATGCATTATTTAATATACGATTTGATTAGTATCGCGAAATATGAATATTAATCGTGTTTGCTTCTATGATAGCGTTTCGACTACAAATATGAATATATCATAATTACTGAAAATTACGAAAATATTTTTAGAGTTTTCTTTCAGAATAGTATGGCGGACAAGAACTGATAGCAGTTTGCTATTAGCGTTGTAAAGTACGAATTATTCACGTTTCTTTGCCTAGGTAAAGTTGCAAACAGTTTGCATTAACTGTATAGTTCGATTTAAGGTTGCGAATGATTTTTCGCGTTTGCTTCTCAAGGTAGTGGTTAGAAATTAAGAAGCTGCTGAATTAGTTTGACGAGTTTTGATTCTCCACAGCCTGAGATGGCTGCACTGGATCATTATAGATTGCGTTGCGTATTATTTAATACGAATACACATGATTTTATTCGTGTTCCGAATAACGATGCGCTCTACATGACTGCTCTCGGAAGGTTTTGCATTTTGTATTTTATAAATTAGTGTTGCGATGTGTTCCACTTACGGTTTCTTTTGAATGTATTACAGGTGGACGACACTTGACTTTTCTTGTATTTTTACTGTTGAAAAGCACGTTTCATACTTGAAAAAAGGTATGTTTGATTTTTCATAATGTTAAAGTGCAATCGTGCAATTTTTATGAATTATAAAAATTTGATTATTGTTATGTGAATGTTGATAATAAATTTAATCAACTATTGGAATTTGTTTAATTGTAGCTCACGGGCCCCCAATCCGTGTGACAGACAGACGAGGTATACAAATCAATGTTGGGATCATAATGTAAAAGCACAATTCATAGCCCAAGTTTCTTGCCGAAACGATGAAGGTTGCCTTTTGCCTTTTTCAATCCGTTTCATATTCAATTCACATATGTTTACACACCTCTACACTCTATTTGTCTATCACAATAACTCGGTGAGTAGTTTTTCAACCTACCGTGATCGATAAGAAGAGGATACTAACATCTTCCAATTTTTAGGTCGGCCTGGGCCACGAAAGTCCATAAAGTGTAAGTTCTACTTATGTAGAGCGTCGTTCAATTGACAGGTTGTAATACACTCGTAACAAATCCGCAAAATTCTTCTCGGATACACTATCTCCAGGAATAAATTAATAATATGGAGTTACGTGGAAACAATGAATTCAGGCACGAGGTTTAGATGAGAAACTGTTTATTGCAATATAATGAGACACTGTGTAAGACTATGGAGCGGTAAACAGAGTGAATGAAATTTTGAAGTGCTTTGGTCAGTTATTTTTATCAACTAATTTCTTGCTAAGAATTAAACCGAGAAGAAAAAATAAAAATATGTCAATTAAGAACTGGGCGTTCCTGAATTACGCACAACTATATCTGTGAATTTATTTGTTCGTTTATATAAAAGGACAAACTCCCTTAACTGTTTATGCTGCACTAAAGTTATGTCAATAAATTATTTATTATATGAATACATAAAATACGAAGTACAAAAGACATCAAAAAACGAATTGCTTGTACATTAAGTTACCTTAAAGAAACTCTACGACAAAATGTAACTTTAAATACAAACTACATACAATAGTATTGGGGTCGTCTAGAAAGTAATACCAATTTCAAAATGACATCTTAAAATAAAAGAAAACCTTTAGCGAATCTCTTGAAACAGAATTATATCATATTGTTTCTAATATAATTAAAAATGATTAAAAATATGTATTCAATTAAATAGTTCCATGTTATTTAATTTAAACTATTATACGTTGTTTATTAACTTAAATAATTATTAAATTAAAAAATAAATTTAAGAAATCTTTGGTGAATTTACATGATATATCTTGAAATTTATTTATAATTATAGTTATATATATTATATATTGTATAGTTATAAATAAATTTCTAGATGTTCCATATAAGTTAGTCAATTCTATTTTAAGGAGTGCCCTAAAAATTCTCTTTTAAAGAGAAGATTTCCGAGGAGGGGAGATTTGAGAAACATTGTTATAGATATTATGCACTGTTTTTTAATTACATTATACTATTCATTACATTACTAAAATGAAAAAGATTCTAAAATTGGGTCGATGCATCTTAGATACCTGTATTGTTTATTGTATCTATGATTTATTTATTACGATAAATCAAAACTTAATTTCCTAAAATTCGTAAAGTAAATATATATATACGATATACGATCAGTTGTAAAAAATAGTAATACCTCCTATGTAACATCAGCCTCGCTGTTATACTGAATTCTAAAAACTATTTATCCTTTCTTCTTGTCTGAGAATTGTATTTATTGGCAATGCAGTTGCTATGAAAATCTGGCATGTTAGATACTTCATGTTCCAAATAAATATAGGGTGATTCATAAATATTTGTTCATACTGTAAAAGATGAATTTATGCATTAAAGAGTATACTATATTTACAGCTTTTGAGTTATGAATAGATTGAAGTTAATGTTAATGTTAATGTAGTTACAATATGCAGTGAATATGTAAATTATATGCAAGATATATACAAAATATATGTACACAAGATAGGTTTGGAAATTACGCACTTGTGTAGAGATTAGAAAATTCGTACAATTATGCTTAATCAATGTATTTAATATTGCATAGAATGTGTAATATATAAAAATGAACAAACATTACAAAAACTGTTCTAAGAACTGATAAAGTCTGTAATCTAAAGTTGTCAAGACAAAAAAAAATTCTTTCTTTCTTCGCATTCTCGCTTTTATTTGCTTCGAATTCTCGCATACACGTACAAATCTGTGGCGATAGCCATTGTTCATACAAGATCGACATTAATCTTGGATGTCGCGGCGATAGTTGCTGTCATAAAATCGATATCGGTTTCCATTTTTTTGATAGCAGCCAACGATCGTACAGGAGTGTCATTGATTAATGTTGCAGCAACATTTAGGAGAGTACAATAATGTCAAAGTAATTTAATCTGCAATGACGAATTTAAACAAGTTCTGATAATTTCCGAGTTAAATAAAGAAATTCCGTATATACAAAAAGTATGCAGAATATACAACTTGTATACAAAGTATGGAAAGTATATGCAATATCCAAAATAGAAACTATATTTTTGAAATCTTCTAATGATGGAACATATTTCTGCCAAAATTCCATTTTTTAAATCCATTTCTCTAAAATATGCATTTGCGTAAACTTCTGCAGCTTAGTTATGAATAATTAAAACAAATATTTGCCTGATGCATCAACACACACTACTATATGCCTTAATATATCTGGTCCTTATCTGGTGTTTATAAATAATGTCGCCGATCGTAAAGTTTGTTAATTATCCAAATCTGCAATCAGTATCTCAATTTTCGTTTTGAAATATTTAATTCTTTAATTCCAACTTTGCTTCAAAAATTTGTTTTCCTTTTATTCAATATTTGAAATTTCTATCTAAATAAGAACTAAAGCATGAAGAAGAACTAAACAATATAAACGTATATTGTCCTAGATGTAAAGATGAGCCGAATTAAAAATCTTAATATTGATAATACGACTTCATGCTGTACATTTCACAAAACGTCAGGAAATAGAAATAAACATTTATTTATACAGGGTGTTCGGCCACCCCTGGGAAAAATTTTAATGGGAGACTCTAAAGGCCAAAATAAGACGAAAATAAAAAATACTAATTTGTTCATGGAGGCTTCGTTAAAAAATTATTAACGTTTAAAGTTCCGCCCGTACGGAATTCTTTTTCTTGAAAATCCGCAGGATTTCAGGGGTATGTCTATTCGCCAAAAATGATTGTAATTGACCCCCGCAACCAAAAATAATTTTTTTAGAATGATTTGAAATTTTTTAATTCAATTGTTGAATAACTTTTTAATGAAGCCTCAGCCAAGAAATTAATATTTTTGATTTTCGTCTTATTTTGGCCTCTAAAATCTCCCATTAAAATTTTTTTCCAGGTGTGGCCGAACACCGTGTATAATTTTCTTTATATCTCCAGAGCAACTTCTATCATATAAATTATTGATTATTAGGATGACAGTCTGTCTCTGTTTATTAATACCAAAAGAGGTACATTCGTTTTTCGTAATACCATTGCACAATTTTAATATAATTATATGGCATTTTTTCTCGCAGTGTAGTTGCCCTTCTGTTATTAATTCTCTGCTTCTTCTTTCACTTCTTTGCAAACACATCGCATCGTTAGTCTATTTCTTAATAAACCAGTTTTGCAAATATTAGACCGCGTTCGGTTATTTTGTCAAACTATCCTTTTTGCACTAAAAATTTATAATAATATCTTGTTTTTCAGGAGATGATGATTATGTGCTTCTTTTGCTAGTTTGATAAGTGGATTTTCGTGCTGGCTGTCGTATAATAAGTGTGAAAGTGATTCGATCAGTATATCGTGATATTCAATGTTGGTTTCTTTTTGAAGTTGGAACGACTCTTAACTGAAATTGAAAACTGCCTTTTCTTATTTATATTAAATCTTAGAAACTAATGTTATGTGTCCTTTATACAGCTTGCAAGTAAGATTTCACTGTGGTATTTAGATTTGTGACTCATATGTTAATATAATTCTAGCAAATGTTATTTTTTATTATAAGACTAGAGAAATATCTGTTAATACCAATTGTTTTCGTTGCTTTTTCCTTTTTTTGTCCTGAACTATTTGTTTCTAAATGTATTTTTTATGTATTAATATTCCAAGGTATTTAATTTTTAAGCTCAGTTCTAGTGTGTTTTTTTATTATGACTTTCGGCGAGTATGATGTTTTCTTAGTGAAATAGATAGTTTAAATACTTGTATCATTGATATTCAATTTCCAGTCCCTAAAAAACTGTGTAATGTTTGTCAAGTGTACTTCTGTTTATCTAATTTTTTGATCTATTTTTCAAGAAGAAAAGGAATCTTTCGCTTTCCTTCAACTATTTATGCTTAATCAACTTATTTGATTTTGTCTAAATGAATTGAGAAAGTAATATCAATTGTGTTTTTATCACAAAACAGACAAGTAAAGATACTGTGTGATGCGATGAAGCGTGTTCAAAATATTTCCTCCAACAAATTCATACCACTTAAATCCTCAATTTTCTCGAAAATAAAACTGTGAAAACTAGAAAACGGTATCATGTTCCGTAAATCCACGGCTGCTGCGAAGTCGCTATTGTTCGTCTTGGAATTAAGCGTTTCTTGCTGGCATTTGATGCAAGTGAATGCGCTCTTTCGAGCAACTGGAGACTGGCATTTCTCGTGTACCGCCGGGTTTCTCTGGCAGCAGAAAGAGAACGAAAATAGAGACAGATCGGTGGACAATGCTGCAAACGGGTCTCTGAAATACTAGCGTACCAATGCACGCGACTTGCCTCTGTCCGCGGAGAGAAAAAGGGGTGAGTTTACGAGGTCGGGGTCAGAGAGCAGGGGGTTTTGCCGGATTACAATAAGTTCACAGAGGTCGAGCTTTTCGGGGTCGACTGTCGTGGCTTTAAGCGCATTTTGCACCCAGAGATTTTCGTCGCGGATTTCCACGGCAGATTAGAAATTGCGGTGAATTAAAAGCGACGAGGAAAGTCGTGTCGTCTCGGAAATTGCGAGATGAACCCTGTATTTCTGGAAAACTTGAAGGGTTGCACGTACTTTTCTCTAACCCTTGGTGAAATCTGTTCTTCGTTACTTCTGTTCTGAAAAATGTTTCTAAATAGAATTACTAGAGTTCAAGTATCTTTAAATTTATTTAACTATGAAATTTAAATACTGGCACATACGAAGATATTTAGTCGAACATTGGAAAAATGTTGCAGCATTAAACAATGTCTGTTTTGTTGAATGAAATTATATTGCAAGAAAGTTGTAATTGTTTAAAGTTTGTAGTAAAAATCTGCACGAATTTTTTCAGGTACCTAATATACAAATAATCTTTTAAGTGTCAATTTTATTAGAAGACAATGTCTTTACGCATGTATTTACGTCGATATAACTTTAACACAAAATGATTTGTAACTTCCCAACCGGAAGTGAGGGAGTAGATTGAAATACCAGTAGCACAATTTTAATTTAAGATTTCGAATAACAATTTTCCTTACTTCATCACATCTATACGCTTACATATACTAAAGTTAAGTTTCCAGTGATCAATATTTTTGTATAATCAAGATGACAGAATCTATAATTATTATTTGTTTTATTATTATAATAAAAATTAACTGATCGTGGAGTATTTTGAAGAGTGCTTATACCCAAAGCTGAAACGTATAATTTAAGTTAAAAGGAATTCCTACCTTGTTGGATAAAAAATCGATCTTTTTGTACATTTCACAAACATTTTATGTATTAAAAATGCGTCCATAGAATTTGAAATCAGGATTTAAAAACTTGAGAACAGAACTTTGAGAATTTTAAAAGATCTATTTTATATACCTAGTAATCTAAATTGAAACTTTAATACCGTTTCTCTTAAAATAGAATTTTCTGAAATGGCGACCAAGATATCTGTGACAGTAATGCAGCAATCAACTTCAAATTTTACAATCATACGCGGGAAACTATTCTTCGCTTAGGAGACTATGGAAAATAGAAACTTCAATTACTTTTTTCTATAAACCAAAGAAGAATTTTATTCAGACAAAGGTCTTTTCTGTTAGGCCATCATTTTAAAATTAATTAAAATTTGTTGCTATTTGTAATATACATTGTAGGTGTACTCATATAACGAATGAATTTAAACAACTTTTTTATTTCAAAACACTTGGAAAAGAATTAAAATAGTCGCACTTTTGTTTAAACCGTCAGTTCTCTATAGTCATAAGAATGTTTAACATTTCCGGTTAAAAATTTGCATAGAGTGGTAACAAGAGTGTATAAATGTAGTTATAAAATATGAAAGTAATCTATAAATAATTTAAACAAAAGAATTGCTAAATAAGATGTATTTTTCGGCTAACAAGTTAGGAAGGCCCCATAATGAATGAAATGAAAAAATATATTTTTAACAATAAATAATAACTTTTGTTCCTTCAGTACTACATGTACTCTGATGAAATTTATTATATGCACAGTAGAAACGAATTTGTTTGCTCCATGAACGTTTGAAAAAAAATAGTTATTTACGTTGCTTTATAATTATCTATATAATTATCTATATAAGAAAAAAAGTAAAAGAAGACTCGTTTTGGGATTCCTAGAACTCATAATCAGCCCAAAAAGTAATAAATGAACTATCCTGTCGCCAATCTTTCAACATATGTTGTCTACAATTGTCTAAAAATTTCAAGTCATCGTTAGTTTCAAACAATGAATCTGAACATGAAGCCTGTGTGATTTGTATCGTAACATTAACTTCGTATTGTACAATAAGTATAGGCGTCATAAGTACTTTATGCTCACATTAGTTGAATAATGACAAGGACATGAAGTTCTATCATGAAGTCTAGATTATTAATTATTATTAAAATCCACACATTTTTACATTTTCATGCTATTTGTAAAAAGATTTGTTCATTTATTGTAAACACTACATAACTTTCAAAACTACTTAATTAAATTTAATTTCATCGTACAAAATGGGGTTAATTGCATATGATGCGAATGAGATATATTTAATTTTATTGCTTAATAACTAGTTAATATATGGAATATTTGATTCCACGATCATAATATTGTGGGCCATTGAATCTTTTATTTGTTTCAACTATTATTGATATGAAAATGCAATGTCTAATTTTTAAAATCCGAGGTGATTGAAAAATTTACATTATAATGATCTTTATAAACAATGAATTTCAAGTATTAGTTCTTTGCACTTGAAAGGCACTCTCACTTGCTACGCGATATTTTATAGTAACTTAAGATGCTAGTGTCACTTGCCTTCCAAGTTGGTAGAAGGGCAACGGAAGGAAACTTTTCTTTCTCATTTGAGGTTGCTATACAGGGTGTTCGGCCACCCCTGGAAAAATTTTAATGGTGGATTCTAGAGACCAAAATTAGACGAAAATCAAGAATACCAATTTGTTGATGAAGGCTTCGTTAAACAGTTATTAACGTTTAAAGTTCCGACCGTACTGAATTTTTTTCTCGAAATTGCGCAAGATTTCGGGGGTATGTCTATTCACCAAAAATGATTGCAATTGACCCCCGCAATCGAAAATAATTTTTTCAGAATTAATTAAAAAATTTTTTTTTCATCGAAAAATTTAGGCACCTAGCTTTGTCGATTTTCCTTAAAAATTCCTTTTTCGTTTTTAGTAATTTTGTTTGACGCCTTACAGAAAAGTTGTCTAATACTTTTTTGTAGGTACCCATGAGCTCTACTTCAGAAAAAAGTTTCATTGAAATATATTCACAATTGTAGGAGTTGTGGCTATTTGAAAATTGGACCATTTTTATGGGGTTTTTCTCATTTTGCGGGGTCAAAGACCAACTTTTCGAATATTTTTGCGATTTGTACATATTCTCCACCAAAATACGCGTAGTTTGCTTTTTTAAACATTAAAATCGACCGATCCGTTCAGAAGTTATGATGTTTTAAAGATACGCATGAAATTTCAGTGAAACATATCGACGCTATGGTCAGACATAAAATTTTCGGTGATGAATTTTTTTCTCGAAACTGAGTAGGATTTCGGGGGTATATCTGTTGACCAAAAATGCTTGCAATTGACCCCTGCAACTAAAAATAATTTTTCCAGGACGATCCGAAAGTCTTTTTTCACCCATGACTTTCACCACTTACTCTAATTTTTTTCTTGAAAGTGGGTAGGATTTCGTAAATATGTGTATTCACCAAAAATGATTGTAATTGACCCCCACAACCGAAAATAATTTTTCCAGAACGATTTGAAATTTTTGAATTTAATTGTTAATAACTTTTTAACGAAGCCTCCATCAAGAAATTGCTATTCTTGATTTTCGTCTTATTTTGGCCTCTAGAATCCCCCATTAAAATTTTTCCCAGGGGTGGCCGAACACCCTGTATACAATCCTCGACCGACTTCCTAACATCTCAGTCGTCTAAGGTAGTGCTAGAAAGCCCCCTTACTGAGGCGTTCCACTAGCAGGCCTAGACGAAACGCGCCCCTTCCTTTTTCCTTTTCTGTCCTTCTACAAGATTCTCACGAGTTCCAACCCGCAGCGACACAGCGCTACAATTGGTGACCCGGACGGTGAAAGCTGGACAACTAGGGAAAGCAGCTCGTGAATTTTCAGGAAACGCAGACCGCACGCAGCGTAGGACGAAGGAGGCAGCGCCAAAGGACAACGAAACGTGCGTGTCCTAATCGTAAAGCGAAAGCTCCTTTCGTAATCCCGCTCGTAAGGTGGCCTTTCGTTCACTCAATCGCTCGTCTTGACTAAATCTCTACCTGTCGAGGCCGTCGTCTCCAGGAAAACAATAGATTCGCAGGATTCGGAGCAGCAGTAGCACAATAGCACGCGCATAGTGTGGGGCCACAGGTAGGACAACAGCATCATAATATGTATATATACGCTCCAATGGCTTCAGCAACACAAGACACGAGGAAGACTCGCTGCGGCTTAATAGCGCCAGACGATCAGAGAACGACGATCACGCAGCAGCAGCAGAAAGCACGTATATCCTACGGCGCAATAGAATCGAAGTTCTAGCCAGGATCAGAAAATCTCCCGAGATCGTCAATCGAGATAGAGGCGATAAACGAAGACACGACGACGACAAGTCCAAGAGGAACGGAACATTGTAAATAGAAGAAGAAATGTACATAGTATTCGATAAGTCCTGTAAATAGTAGACAAATCCAGTATCTTTAGCACTGGCAGGGGGGTAGTGTGGCGTCGCTTCCCATGCTTGCCACCAGAGGGGAGAGTGGGGGCGCTCTCACAAGCGCTCGACAGACCTTCCTCGGTTGCTATATGCTATGTATACACTCTTCGAACGACTTCCCAATATCCCAGCCGTCTAAAGCAGGGCCTGCTAGGAAGGCTTACTAATGAGTCCACTAGCAGGCCCGGACGAAATGCACCCCCTCCATTCCTTTTCTGCCCTCCTACGATTCTCACGAGTTTCCACACCACAGCGATGCAGCGGCACAAGTGTACAGTTTTAAAAATATAGTTGTTATAGTATCAACTTATCAATGAAACATTTTAAGAAGAAACGGATCAATTGACTTAACATTTTATACACGTATAAAGATGAATATATTCCTCTTCCATTTGTATCTAAATTAATTCGATATCTACGGAGGAAGAAATCGCGAACTTTGATACACAAATTAAACTTTTTATTTAGAATGATTCCTATGTTTTTAATTTTTAGATTTTCTTGTTTTAGCAAAGACGATAATCACACTTATTCCGATTAGGTATTTATTCGATATTTTCCTTTCTAATGACCAGAACTAGAGTTATCGAACTGCGAAGACATATTTTTTATATGTTGTTCGTAAGAATATATAACTTTAATAGAATCCATCATTTATACTTGTAAATACATTTTTCTAGAACAATATTAAAGATCATCTAATTGTTACGACCAAAAAAGTAGTATATTTCAAAACTATAATGTCAGGTTTAGATATTTGTACAACTGTGAAATAGTACCTAAAATGTTAGTTATTTATTTTACTAAGCTAAAGGAGCAATATACGAGGGGTATAGTATAATTTTGTAATGAATTCCAATATTAGGGCTCGTCGGTAAATTTAATGCTTGTTTTACACATATTGGAAATTTAAAATTTCTTTATTAGCATCTCAGTATTACATAAACCAACCTATGTAGTGCGGATCGAGTTTAAAATTAATTTCAAAATTTCTTAAAGCGAGGATGAAGCACAGATTACTTTTCCTCGTTTAACATGAAATCGATAGCGCCTACGAGTTTACAAAGTTTTGTGTAATGTTTTCGATACTCTTCGAGCAATCTTCTGCCGTCTTTAAAATATATACAAATTTTATTCCTGGTTAGATTTTCTACGGTACAAATATCATATATACATACAAACAAATAGCATGATTTAATTTGTGAAACATACTTCCAGAAAAATATGTAAAAGTCGTTGTTTAAAAATATTGAGGATTATTATATTATTACAAACTGAGACGCTAATCGTGTGATTTCATTTTTTTTATTATAAATGGTACACTTTAAAGTCACTTCACATTTTTGTAGATACGTAGCAAAGTATACTTTTTTATTTTTTTTCTAATAGGAGCTTTAAGGCCGTAATTGGTCTCGTGTATTCATAAAACACAAATGATATCATGGGCCATTTCAACATTCTAAAATATACTGTTCAAAAAGGAGCCACTCTATTTTATAGAGTTAATTGCACATTGATAAAAATATTAAAAGCAGAAGTTAAGAAATCTTTCTTTATAAAATATAGTAACAATATTTGTCTTGAAGAAATACATAAAAATGAAACTAAAATACAAACGAAGGAAAATATTTTATGCAAGGTGTTATAGGCATAGACGAGCAACTTGATTTTGTTTTTTAATTTTATTTCTATACTTAGGGTTACAGTGATAGTAATTTCTAGCCTTATTGTTTAATATCGAAGCATCGTAAGTATGTATAATTTTATACTCTTCTTGTAGATTCCACTTGAAGGATTAACTAGACTGAACTTCTTTATGAACTGTTCGCAATTACTTCTCAAATTCAGTTGATTGACAAACCTGAGCTGATCTGATTGACTAACTGATTTTTACTGATCGACTCGTGTTGAGGGAGCCCTTACAGAAAAAGCACTCATTTTTAGGTGTTTACAATCTTTTTGAATGTTTACTCTCAATTTGAAGTGTTTAACCATCTTTGCAGTGTTTGCTCTTAATCTTAAGTGTACGCACTCAACTTTTGACAGTTAAATCTCAAAATTGGACGTTTATGCTGAATATTGCAGAGTTAACTCTCAAAATAAAGTGTATACAATGAACTTAAGATTAAATTTGATATGATCTCAAAATCATTATCATTTTTTATTGACATCGTGATATATTTTGGCATTCTTAAAGTTATAACAAGGTTACTTTCGATGTATATATTTTTTAAAATTAAGTTTTTATTCAGTCAAATTTTGTTTTGACAACGGTAATTTACAAAAAAACAAAAGTTTTATGAACATAACAAAAGTCTTATGAAAAAAATGTGTCTTATTTGGAAAAAATTTTATTTAAAAAATTGTCTATATCATGCAATTTTGCAGATTATACTGTATTGTACTTTCCTGATTTGAAATAGGATAAAATAAAGCAACATCCAAAAAAGATGTTAGAGTATAAGTGCAAAAATGCAAAAAAGGAGACAAAATTTGTATAAATAATAATTAATTGTATTCATATTTAAAAAATTTTTTATAATATTTTCTAAAAAAAAACCAAATTTCATTACTATAGTTCAAAAGATTTTTTATTTTATACTTATCACATACAGATAGAAACATATTTCTATTGAAACTAAAAATAAACTCCTAACTTGCGTTATTTTTAACATAACTTAATAATTATAGAATACAATGTATTTTATTTAATTATTTGACAAAAATATCTTTATTTAGGTATTATTCCCGATTCAAATTAATGCTCAATTAACATTTACATTAACAGTTTATTCTCAAATTGAGAGTAAAAATTTCAGTGTTATTTAAAAGTAACGTTTAAGTTGAGTGTAAACTTTGAATTTCAGTGTTATTCTCAAGTTAAGAGTAAATTCAATGATAATTTTTTAATTGAGCGTTACTTTCATCCGAAATCATACTCAACTTAAGTGTTATTTTAAATATCCATTGAGTGTTATTTTGGGATTTTTTCCATAAGGGAGATCGCTTTTTATAGTAACCTCGTGGCCTTCGAAAATTTCTATTACGTTCCATTGATTTCATCTTGACGTTTTAATTTTAATTTATCCTTTGTCTACATGAATCCTTTGTTTTCCCTCGAATTCGATACTGTCCGATTTTATGTTTTTGGTTATAGTACATCTCAAATTATTTAGGTTAGCTGGGGTAGTTAATAATATTTAGGTTTCATGTCACATATTGAAGATAAAATTATAATCTGCTTATATTGCAAAATGGGCGACAAGAGTTAATTACCAGAGTCCACTCTTAGTACTTGCAACACCAAAAAATAATATTAGTCAAAATTTAATAATAGTATAGTTTTCCTGAATTATTTTTGCTTTTGTTATAACCATAATTCTTTATGTACTTACTTGCATAATGTTGTTTAATTAAGTCCAATACCATAAGAATAATGAAATTAATTTTAATAACAATTGTATATTTTTACCTCTTTCCACAATCCAAATTGAGACAGAAACTTTGAACATTTCTTTCAAATTAATTTTGAATCAATTATTGTCGCAGCATTTCTACTATCAAATAAACTCGAATGCTTTAATTAATATAATAGGATAGTGGCACATCCCAATCCCTGTCTTTTTCACAAATACATACATATTAATTTTTACACGATCATAATTTTTCCTGTATTACCATTCTAAGGATAAAAATGTATCTTCCGATTCTAATACTCTTTCTCGTTGTTTTCCCTAACCACATTGATAATAAGTTATGGCCTAAAAAAGTTGTGTGAATAAATCTATACATAAATATTATATGAGACGTTTATTTTGAAAGTGGCGTAAGTCCATTTTCCAAAAAAATCGAGTTAGTTACCTTAATAGTTACATTTTTACATGATCTTTTCATTCTGAGGCAACTTGTTACTAAAGTATTTAAAATCATTAAGATTTTGCAACACGAAAATTTGCTGGTTAATGAAGCGATGAAAAAGTTTATTTTGAAAGTGATGTAAGTCCCATTGTGAGAGTTTCAAATGGATATGGAAAATATTAAGCAATAAAATCTTCTGAAATCCCAGCTTTTTTATTTTGTTGCATAGTGTTATCAAAGTAGCAGCTGAATTATCAATGTGCAATGAATTTGTTATAAACACAGAACAGCGCCTGTCCACAGAAAGAAGCGCATTGTTCTCGCGCAGTTTGCGTTGAAAACCAGAGTGATGAACAGTGTTCTTTGACTTGCTTAGTATTTTTACTTGTTTCCACAGTTTTCTTAAATTCGGATTGCTTAATTTGTGCTTTACTTGTAATATTATAAATTTCAACATGTTGGAGAATGCTCACCTTCAAGAGCGTCTGACAGTGACGCAGGTAATTAAAATAACTGCCCTACACATGTTCACATAATAATTATTATTAAAAATTTGAAAGAAATTTGGTTTTTCTTTTTGTTATGTACTGTTACATATCATCCATGTATGGGACTGAAACGTTTGGTGACTTGGGCGTTGGCCCGATTATTTAGCGCACAACCCCTCGAACGGGGTTGACTCACGACGTATGTGCACACCCGGCTCAGTTTCATTGCCTTATATGGTAATGCCCCGCCACTGTACTGAGTAATTTTCCAGTATATAAGGGCCGCATTTTCATACTCAGGGAGCTCAGTTTTTCTCAAAACCTCTCGAGACGACGTTACTTTGACACTCGAAGCAAGATCGGGCTATAATCCCCTTTGAGCAACTATTCACCCTAGCGGTTTTAATTGTGAGTGTTCAATCGACTAATCGAGTGAGTAGCTCCCGCGAACGCGCCGCGTAAACGCCGATTTAAAACTCTCGCCGTCGTGGCAACCCAGCGATAGTACTGGTTTTGTTAATACACCTTTTGTACTTGAGCACTTAACAGAATATATACTAGTAGTTACCCTGATCTGCATTATTTAATTAATAAAACCCTGAACCATATTAACAGAAAGACGGGGGAGTATCTCACGGACCCGGTACACCTTTACCGCTCGAGGTGTACCATTACGATAGAGCAAAGATCCTAAAATTTCCTAAAAAACCTACGTGGCTCCCAGGGTATAAAGCCCCTGGTTCGTCCACTCCTTTCTAGCGGCTCCCAGGGTATAGAGCCCCTGGTTCGTCCGTGAAACCATACATTTCTCCTTATAAATTTAACCCCGTGGCTCCCAGGGTATAGAGCCCCTGGTTCGTCCACGTAACCTACTCCTACGGCTCCCAGGGTATAGAGCCCCTGGTTCGTCCGGAACTCCTGTCTCTTTCCTAACCATACCTAAAAACCACCGGTCGAGTACTGCCCTCGACCGAATCCAGGATCTCGCGCTCCCGCTCGTAACAGTACAGAAATTATACCCATGCGAATTACGACCAAAAATGATTTTTGGAATGAATAAAACAATATTAATTTTAATGTAAAAATTATTTAACAAAGAATAAAAGTTGAATATTTTTTTGATTTTATAACATAAAAGTGTATACATTTATTTTTATTTCAAGAGAAATTTACATTTCCTATGGACTTGTGCTTTCTTAAGAATTGAAAACGTCATTTCATTGATTTTGAAAGTGGCGTAAGTCCAATTATAGCCATCAAAAACATATTATTTCTTATATAATGTTAATTATGCTAATTGGGATGATAAATTTGACACCCTTAGAAATCCAAAAACATTATTCTACTATGTCATCTGTTACCCATATTTTTAAATTTAATCCAACGCAATCTTCAATATCTCGATTCGAACATGAATAGACTTACACCACTTTCAAAATAAACGGATCATATGTACAGTAAATATTGAGTATATGCTCGAAAATTGAGACCCAGGCGTATATGGAGTAGATGGATCGATTTTAATTATAGAACAACCCGAGTGTACTGTCGAAAGTAGAAAAGGACAGCGAGTAAAAGAGACGAAGGTTCTTTCGGCTGTCGAGATTTGCGGTCTATCAAGGGGAATCTACCTTTAATGATTGGAATGAACACCAGACATTAATGCTGTAGACTAGTTCCAGCATATATCCAACGTTCACTGTATATCACGAAATTACGGATTTAAAAATATTATGCAAGCACATATTATTGTCAGATCCTATATAAATATAGCGAAATAAATAACAATGTGATGGAAAATATAAAAAAATATGAAAAATATCCGCGAATAACATTAGTCGTACTGTATTTGCAAGGTTTATTCAAACTTAATAATATCTACAGAAACTACAACTATGTTTCAACGATTCGAGTGGCTATTTTTGGGTGTGTCTAATTAGAGAGTTTTCCGAATCTGACTCGTTCTCCTGTCTTTCGTAACCTCGTAGACTATCTCGACCTTCATTCTACCGAGGTGTTTTGTGGCGGGGTACAGAGATGCCGAATTTCCTTGGTTTTCAACATAGTGGATGTCACATTTGGCAACTTCACGGATTTTCTACCGCGTGCTACGATACCTGAGTTCGCGTATAGGTATACACGGTGTACGGCCACCCCTGGGAAAAATTTTAATGAGGGATTCTAGAGGCCAAAATAAGACGAAAATCAACAATACCAATTTGTTGATGGAGGCTTCGTTGAAAAGTTATTAACAATTAATTTCAAAAATTTCAAATCGTTCTGGAAAAATTATTTTTGGCTGTAGGGGTCAATTATAAGCATTTTTGGTGAATCGACATATCCCTGAAATCCTACCCACTTTCGAGAAAAAAAATCGGGTAGGTGTTAAAATTTTTTGGAAGAAAAAAACATTTTTCAAATCGTTTTAAAAAAATTATTTTCGGTTGCAAGAGTCGATAGCAATCATTTTTGGCCATTACACATACCCCTGAAATCCTACACATTTTCGAGAAAAAAATTCCTGACCGAAAATCTAATGTGAGGCCAGAAATACTTCTCTGTTTCATACATATCTTTAATACGTCATAACTTCTGAACGGATTGGACGATTTTAATATTTCAAAAAGCAATCAACGCGTATTTTAGTGAAAAATATGTAGAAATTCCAAAAATATTCGATAAGTTGATCCTTGACCCCGTAAACTGAGAAAAACCCAATAAAAATGGTCCAATTTTCAAACAGCCATAACTCCTGCAATAGTGAATATACTTCAATGAAACTTTTTTCTAAAGTAGAGCTCATCAGTACCTACAAAAAAGTATTACACAACTTTTCTGTAGGACGTTAAATAAAATTACTAAACATCAAAAACGAATTTTTAAGAAAATTCGACGGGGGGTAGGTGCCTAAATTTTTTGACGAAAAAAAAAATTTCAAATCGTTCTAAAACAAATATTTTTGGCTGTAGGGGTCAATTACAATCATTTTTGGTGAAGAGTCATATCGCCGAAATCCTACTCATTTCCTAGAAAAAAATTCGAGGAGTGAAATTTTTCGACAAAATTAAAAAATTTCAAATCGTTCTGGAAACATTATTTTCGGTTGCGGGGCTTAATTACAATACTTTTTTATGAATAGACCTACCCCCGAAATCCTATCCACTTTGTAGAAATAATTCAGTGCAGGCGGAACTTTAAACGTTAATAACTTTTTAACGAAGCCTCCATCAAGAAATTGGTGTTCTTGATTTTCGTCTTACTTTGGCCTCTAGAATCCCCCATTAAAATTTTTCCCAGGAGTGGCCGAACACCCTGTATAATACATGTTTAAGTATTGGGTCGTCCCATACATTTGTGTTGAGTTTTGTACTACAACTTAAAGCATATTTAAACATATTTAAACATATAATGGAATTTTATGAAAAACAGTGAACCTCTACTCGTTTCACCACTGTCCTTCCTTTTGCTAAACCAAATTGCATCGTCGCTTCAAAATTTCTTTGATATTAAAATTGTTATTAAAATGTAGTTCAACGCTTTTTATTAAAACACTGACATTATTAAATTGTTTACCCACTGAGAAGCCTGGAGATTGTTGTATTTTCTTTCTTATAAGGTTCGCTTTTATTATATGCTAACAAAAATATTCATACAATCAGACTTAATTACGATCAAAACAATTTCGTTTCGTAAGTCAGGGTAGATTCCAAATTTCAAGCTTCGACAGAATATCTATTTGTTTCAAATTTGTAAATTGTTAAATTACAAATTTTATCCTCGCCAATTTGAGAATATCGAACGGTGCGAACTTATGGAACATGTGCGGGCCATTCGACAGTCTGTTAAGGTTACAACTATGTACAGAAATGATTTGGTTGGGGATGTTTATGTCAATAAAATATGTCAAAATATGTAAGTGACATATGTCAAATGTGTATCAATAATATGCCAAATTATACAGGAATATGCAAAATATATTCGAAATATGTTCAAGTAATTTTATTATTTAAACATAAATCAAATGATTATGATAATAATAATCAATTATAATTTAAATTACAATATGTCACGAGTATTTTTTCAATATTGTCAAGAGTTAGTTGATGACGTTTATCGTTTAAAGTCAATCTATAAGCTGAGAACGAACGCTCAACATTACAAGATGTGATTGGAGCATATTTGAATTTGCTGAAGTAGCATACTTTAATTGTTTTAGGTTTTTTAACAATCTGACCTCATAAAATTCGTTTCTGTAGAACTTATCTGCGAAGACTACTTCATAATTACTGATAAATACTATTCGTAGCATCTATGAACTGTCACCATTAATGATTCACGAGATGTATAAATAGTTACATGTCTGCCACGACTATCGCATACCCACATTGAATTAGTACACTGAAATAGATATTCAGAAGCCCATATAAGCATTAATTTTATGAAAATAAATGTAATAAACATGTATGACATATGCAGTATGTTTCGACATATGTTTTTATACAATATATGCAAAACATATGCCATATGCAAAATAAAAAATATGTTTTTAAGGACCTCTAGTGATGAAACAAACTTCTATTTAGGTTTCACTCTTTTATCAATTTCCTAGAAACATACAGTGGCGGACATATACTTATGAACACTTGTTAAGGTTAGATTCTGTTATTAGTAACAAAACATGGGAAAGGTACAAATTAATTAGTACTACGTTTTCTTAGTGACATACATATATTACAAAATACTTGATAACTATAAATTAACTTAAATTTTGAACAAGATAACAATAACTGGAGCCCTTCTTGCGTTTCGTCTTATGGACATATACTTACGAATAATATATTATCGATGTCATAACATTGTTTTTAATAGTAAAACTAGATTAAATATTGCGTTAATTCATATTAATTCCAATATTTTGTTGTTTTGCCATGCTGCACAACGTCTTTTCATAGATTGCATTAAACGAATGCATCGATCAATGGGAATCAAATTCCACGAAGCTTCTATTACTTTGTATAATTCATTAACATTTTTTATGTCTTATTTTTCTATCAACGACGATCCAAAGCATCTCAATTGGATTTAAATCCGGATTTTGTGCCGGCCATTTCAAAACATTAATTTTTTTCTCACCAAAATTGTTTTTCAATTTTTGTTTACTTTGTATGCTTTGGATCATTATCAGCCTGATAAATCCAATCTGCTGGTAATGTATGGTCAGTAAATGGCAATAAAATGTTCTTAACAATGTTTAAATAAACAAAACGATGCATCGTTCCTTCGATTCAAGAGATAGGACCTGCATCACTAATGGTCATACAACCCCAAACAAATACAGATCCACCACCTCAATTAACAGTTGATTTGGTACACTTTGTATTAAATTCCTCTCCAATACGACATCTCAGATAAATTTTACCGTCAGATCCTAGACGATTGAATTTACTTTCGTTGATAAATACAACTTTGGACCATTATTCTTCTGTTCAGTTGGGATGATCTTTCGCAAATTGAAGCTTCGCACGTCGATTCTTTTTAGATATCAATGGTTTGTGCCGTGCCTCTTTACCCATTAGATTAAATTCACATAAATAATTGAATGAATACGAAAAATTTGCCAAAATACGCGTTACAATTAACCACTATATAAAAAAAAAAAAACTGATGACGAAATATCCTTAGTACATACTTTCACCTAGAACCAAGAAAGTCGTCATCACTGTACGTCCTATATAAAATCAAAAACGTCTGCTTCAAATATTCTGTTCTATTCTATCTATGTATCTCTACACCTAAACAAATTATTTTGATAATCTGTTTAAAATATCCTACTCTGTATACCATTTTTGTCAAATCTATCAAATTATGTACGCTTCCTGTTATTTATGCATACTGTCCTTCGTATGCAGGGTGTTCGGCCACCCCTGGGGAAAATTTTAATGGAAGATTCTAGAGGCCAAAATAAGACGAAAATCAAGAATACTAATTTGTTGATTGAAGCTTCGTTAAAAAGTTATTAAAGTTTAAAGTTCCGTCTGTAGAACGACAACTTGAGAACAATTGCGTACGCGCGATAGTGGTTCTCACTCAAAAAACTGTACAGCTGTAGATAAGTCAGTAAGTAGAGCTCCTCACGCTGAGTGAGAACCACTATCGCGCGTACGCAGCTGTTCGCAGATTGCCGTTCTACAGGCGGAACTTTTAACGTTAATAACTTTTTAACGAAGCCTCCATCAACAAATTAGTATTCTTGACTTTCGTCTTATTTTGGCTTCTAGAATCCCCCATTAAAATTTTTCCCAGAGGTGGCCGAACACCCTGTATAAACCACAGAGGATTTTTTAGCATTGTGCTTTTTTCTACAATTGATGCTAATCACAGTTTCATGTGTGTGGATGTGAGCTGTTAAGGTAGAATTTCCGATAGTAGAATATTTGCAAATACCAAATTTTATAAACAAATGAGAGAATCCTGCTTAAATATACCTCAGGTTATCCTTTTAAGTGGAAGAGAAAAGGAATTGCCAGTTTTGTTTCTTGGAGATGAAGCTTTTACTATGTCCGAAAACTTGATGAAGTTTATCTAAAGTATAAGTTATTATACTAAGAGATCGACACAAAGAATTCTTAACTACAGACTTTATGTAGCCCGTAGGGTAGTTGAAAATATGTTCAGCAAAGCTTCGCCAAGCTTCTGCGTATTGAGGAAACCTTAGATTATTTTTTTTATTAGAACCAAAATAAGTATCACTTATTGTGCTGATAGTTGTTCTGTTGCACAACTTCTAGCGACGAAGATCTGACTCGACCGAACTATATACGAAGAACATTTCATTCTGAAAAAACAGGCGTTATATCACGTGGAAATTGGAGAGCAACAACTAATAAAATGGGTTCACTACTTTCTTTAAAAAGAATTGTACACAGAACAGATCTAGATTGCTAGAAACAGAAATGAACTAACTGATTATTTCTTGAAGGAAGGGAAACTAGAATAGCAAGATATATAGAAAATACTAATGTAACTGAAATACATGTGTAACAAATTTATAGTACAGCTATGTAAAACAAAACTAAATTACAATGGTTCTTAATAATAGTGTAATTTTGTTTAAAAATTATTCTTATTTCTTTAATCTATGTATATAACACAATTTACTTACTGTACTTAATGTTTCTTTCGATTTATTTCTATCTAATAGAAATTGCAGACTTTCAAAAGCAAACTTAAAGTTTATCGCACTTATTCAAAATGATTTATCTTTTCTCGTCCGAGTATTTTTCTTTATCTTCATCTTTTCTCTTTCTAATGAAAAGTCTGAAAATATTTTATTTTTTTTCGCATTGTCACAGTTTTTTTGTTTTGTGTGCAATTTCCTACCATTCATCCTCCTTTTTAATTCTGTTATGGTAACTGTGGTTTTTTAGATTCCACTAGATCTTCCATTTACGATATTTGTTAATGAATTCAATGGTCTCTTCTTCAGTTATTTCCATCATGAATAACGTAATAAATAACGAATACATAATGTAAAAAACGTAAAGATGAAGTTTGCTTCGGTGATGCTTGCATCTGCTCACAGATCTGTGAATGGTATGGGAAATTAAAGAATGGCTAAATCACTGTTGAAGATGATCCAAGAGCAGGAAGACCATCAACTTCCACTACCAGCGAAAAGAAGAAAGAAATCGAATCTCTTCTTCAACAAAATCGTCGAATCTCAATTAGAGGAATGCTAAAAGAAGTAGGAATATCAATAGATTCGTATCAGATCATTGTTGGGAGTTTAAGGTACACAAAAGTGGCCTCAAAGTTCATACTGAGAATATTGTCGGTCAAACAAAAGCAGAACAGAAAACAAATTGCCGATGAATTGTTGCAACATGCAGAAATAGAAAGTAGATAACCGCAGGCGATAATACTTTAAAACACTTCAAAATAATTTTTTTTTAGTTTTTATCAATCTGACAATGCATGAGATTGTTTTGACAGCCACGCAAGAACATTTATTACCGTAGCAAAATATGATGGTTATCCTAAGACAACTTTTTCTGGAAAAATGAAATCTAAGTCAATGCAGATTTCTCTTTAAAAACTTTATTTGTCAGCCACCAAAAAGTTCATCTGGATAATAAATGATTACTGAATTTTCTTAGTCTTCCACGTAGAGTAAATTTTACTGATTTAGAAATATCGTATCGTAACGAATCAGTCAATTTCTCTAAACAGTGTTATAGTTTTTAAATTCACACTTTCGAAATAATAAAAATACGCGATACAATATGGCTGTCGAACTGCGATTAAAGAAGTCTAACAATAAGTAAGTTTATTTGTTTGTGGTTAATCTTCTTGATCATTGCATGTGGTGTACCGACTTCAAAAGAAAAACCAGAGAGCTGTACCTATTTGAAAATCATCGTTTGTACAAACTTTTCTGTTTATACATATGCTACTAGGTAGTTCCAGGGAACGACCAATCAGACATAAGAGTGTTTCTCATTAGAGCGATGCTAGGTCCGATTTTCTTAAATACTAGACATTTAAACAATATATTTAATATAAAAATATATTTATAAGTAAATACGCTTGAGTAACTAGGGCTAAAAAATAAAAAATTACTGTAGAACATAATTCGGAAATGTTAAAAAGTTCTGAACATAACAGAAAAATTGTTAAATATGAATGTTTATATTTGCAATCGCTCGACTTGACTAAAGTTCGAGCTGAGGAAACGTGAAATACTCTACTCCCCTAATAATGCAGATCTACTTTTTTCGTTTTTTTGATTAAAGCGAATGGTATGAGGTACATTAACAAACTATTTCAAATTAACATTATAAACGTATCCAATTGATATATTCGAGATTTATGTTGAAATGTTTGTCATACTCTTCGTTTATTATAATTTCAATCTATTAAATTGTAAATCAATAAATTTCCTTTTGCAAAATCTTTAATAATGTCATACTTTATTATTTACACTTGTTTAAAGATGCTTTTATTCGAGCAATATGCTGTAAATATATTAATTTGGTCAGTGATGGCGACGAATCATAGTCTTTTATCAATTAGACCAGCGGTTCTTAACCTTTCGTCTACCATGGACACTCTTTACATAATTTGTTATTATTATGAACCTCCAAAATTTAGATCAAGATTTAAAGTGAGTGTCTTACATTCGAATCATACGATATAAATAAAGAAAATTATATACATTTAAAAATAATTTCTAAATGTAAAACGTAACGTTGATTCATCTTTATTAAAAGCGATTCAGACGAATTTCTATTTATAACAAAGACTCCAATTACTGACTCTTATAAACAACTAACATTTCATTAAAAACTTTTTATCACTATTGGGCCGCGAACCATAAGTTAAGAAATGCTGCTCCTGACTGTCTACCAATCACTTATTGTTAATTCTAGAAATTTAGATGTATGTTTTAGTATATTATTCTGATTTTTAGTAGAGTTTTCCAGATTTATGTTAACTTTAATGGTTCTTTTTGGTTCAAGAACTGTTCAGTAATAGCAAGACCGAGGAAATAAATAGAAAACTGCAACAAGACAAGAAGGAAGTTAAGAAAGAAAGGCATCGGCTAAATGAGAATTCAAGAGCCGGAGAATCGAACGTAGGTTTTCCGGCTAATACAGATCGGAAGGTAATTTAATTGAAATCAAGCGCCTACAGCGATTTCCCTAAACGGTTGTCGATTGATATCCGCTGATCGTGATCGAACCCTGGCAAATCGGAATAGACGTACGAGGCTCAAGGGGCGGACAGACGATAGCTAGAGAAAGAGAAGGGAAGCAAAGAACTTCTTTTTTGATCGTTCTACTGTCACCGGCAGAGATTCGCTCCTACCACGTGTTCCCTTTTCCAGACTATTCAGTTTCGCCAACATGCACGACTCTATTCCCTAGATTCCCCCTTCGTTTGAACGTCACCGATGCGTTCGACGAATTCCCCAGCAATTAATGCTACCATATCGACTCACGATTTTTCATTTCAGCTCAAACGACAAAACCTGGTCGGAATTTGATTTATCTCGGCCCATTAAATATTTAGACTCATACACGGAATCGATTGAAACCTTTCTGGAACTGATCGTAGCTCCCTTTCGACCTCCCTCTTCATCCTCTTTGCTCACAGTCCGGTTTTTCCTCCCCCTTTCACACAGTGCCAACCATCGTGCTCGACGAGCAAACGTTTCGGCGAATAAGGGAGAAATATGGCGAGTCGTACGTGTCGGGTTCTTTATTGGATCCAGGCGCGCCTCCGCGTCCATGGACTTTTCAATTGAAGTGGTTTTTAATTGGAGTTTAATTGCTTGTTCGTTTCGTTCACTAGTTTTTTTTAGTTTCTTTTACTGGACGAAAAGATTGACACTTAAGCGTTCGTCGATTTTCTCGTCTATTAAAACCAATAAAGTGTGTATTTTATTTTTTTCCCCCTGCTAACCGAAAAATTCCTAACTTATTTATTATTCTATAACCAAGGTGAGCTGTTCTTTGTTATAAATAAAAACAGAACAAAATCGTCGATTTTCAATTCTTACAATCTTTTCCCAAGAGCATTGATGCACTTGCAAAGTACAAGTTTTTAAAATATAACTGTCTAATTTTTGTTACAAAAATAAATTTATCGAACCATTTCGCGTATAAAATGTAGAGCAAAGTCACTAAGAAATCAATATTTTAAGAGCCTTTTTTCACTTTTCATTTCATTTTCTTTAATACATTTCGACTAGTACTCAAAATTTCTCGCAGTCCATTCTAAATCTTTCGTGAAGGCTGCGGCGAGTCGACCAAGTTTATAACGGCTAGCTGCATTGGTCGATCAATAGACTGGAAAACGTCGATAATTAATCGCTATAAACCTGTTCGACAAAGGCAGTGTCGTGTACAGTAATGATTCTTAAAATGAGCCTCAGACGTGATTCGTAAGTGGAACATTTCTATCCTTTTCAATCTGCGGAATCCTCTTTAGAGGCCAGTGAAGCATGAAAGACCATGCTTCGTGAAAAGCCAGCGCTGGCATTTAAAGACCACAGCTTATTAACTCTAGAAGATATTCTTAAAAGAATGATATTTACCACATTAAATGATTTAATAATATAATAGTATATGATGAATATGTATCATCAGATGCATTAAATTCTGACTAAATTAAAATAAATATTTATAATAAAGTTGTTTCATTGTTTATAGAATTTATAAATCTTTACTAATACATATTTAAGCACTTTGGGGAAAGAAACATTGTTTGTACGAACGGTGGTTCTGTTGTGATATTAGCTGAAGAAAACGTGACAACACTTCACGTGTCCAAAAAGTGACTTATTTGGTATAGAATGATAGAAACGTAAACAGTTTCATCAAATCGCTAATTTTAAATGGACAGAATACACAAAAAATCATAGATTCCTTTTCTTCGACTGCCGTTCGTTTTCTCTCATTTGCTCTTACTCGTCCTCACTCGCTATCCTTTTCTTCTGTTGTCGACAATATTGTCACTGTATATAAACATCTACTAGTGTCAAAATTTGCCTCCGTTGCACGTAAAATGAAGATGCCAACTCCAGAGCGATGTTCATTTTAACGATCATTACTAGACTGCGGATGTTTATGCAAATGCATACAGTGGTGGACATACAGGGTGTTCGGCCACCCCTGGGGAAAATTTTAATGGGGGATTCTAAAGGCCAAAATAAGACGAAAGTCAAGAATACTAATTTGTTGATGGAGGCTTCGTTAAAAAGTTATTAACGTTAAAAGTTCCGCCTGTAGAACGGCAATCTGCGAACAGCTGCGTACGCGCGATAGTGGTTCTCACTCAGCGTGAGAAGCTCTACTTACTGACTTATCTACAGCTGTACAGTTTTTTGAGTGAGAACCACTATCGCGCGTACGCAGTTGTTCTCAAGTTGTCGTTCTACAGGCGGAACTTTAAACTTTAATAACTTTTTAACGAAGCTTCAATCAACAAATTAGTATTCTTGATTTTCGTCTTATTTTGGCCTCTAGAATCTTCCATTAAAATTTTCCCCAGGGGTGGCCGAACACCCTGCATACGAAGGACAGTATGCATAAATAACAGGAAGCGTACTGTATGACGCGACATAATTTGATAGATTTGACAAAAATGGTATACAGAGTAGGATATTTTAAACAGATTATCAAAATAATTTGTATAGGTGTAGAGATACATAGATAGAATAGAACAGAATATTTGAAGCAAACGTTTTTGATTTTATATAGGACGTACAGTGGTGACGACTTTCTTGGTTCTAGGTGAAAGTATGTACTAAGGATATTTTGTCATCAGTTTTTTATATAGTGGTTAATTGTAACGCGTATTTTGGCAAATTTTTCGTATTCATTCAATTATTTATACTCATAATTATATTTCAGTTAATTCCACCTAGGCGAAATAATAAAATGACAGCAGTTGTGTTTAAATCACAAAAGAAACCGATATAATTTTTTATTTTTCTTCTTGACAATACATATTTAAGTGCATTTGCAAGTACACCAAAAATAAGTATTTTATTATGACACATATGTCACATAAAATGATCGATGAATATCTAAGTTAATGTTTAACATTATTCGTAATTTCTTATAATCGCAATATTAAACTAAGTTCATGTGATGATTTTCTATTTTAATGTGTATGTTTACATTTTGATATTCACCTTACGTGAATTCTATTATCGAATTTATGTTTTTAATTTTGATACTTATTTGATTTCTATTAATTTAATATTTACATATTTACTTTGTTGTGATACTATATGTATATGTATATCTGGAACTTCGTTTTTGAGAATTCAGCAGTTGCCGTATGTCCGACTTTTGGGCGAGAGTCAAAGCATTCCTTCCAAATCGAAATTACTTAATTTTCTCTTCTATGGTCTTTTACAGTGTAGCAATACCCTATTTCAAAAGGCATGAACGGCAAGTACTTAATTACAAGTTCAGTTCGGTCGAAACAATTTCACCGAACCCAAAACCACCTAATCCCTGGCAACAAAATTAATTGCACGAATGTTCACAATAGGGTATCGAGCACTCTACCTAAAACCATTTGGGCCTTGTTCCTCCTCCCTTAATGCGAATTCCTCGCACCTATTGCATTACCGCGTTTCTCGCTGCTACGCGAAATGTCACATGGTTTCCTCCATTGCTGAGCTTTCCTCGTCACCGAGCAATAGCCAATCACGTCAAAGCTCTAACTTTTCGAAGAGAACAAAGTATCGTACTAAGAAAATTTCATAATATTATTTCAAAAATATCGAGCAATCTTTATCAGCTGAATAACTAGCTATCTCCACTCTGAATACACTGTACATATGTTTATATACATTATATAATTTCAAATAAGAGTAAAATTAAATAGAACAACATATCACTGACCTCAACAGACTATAATCAGCTATAATCCATTAATACGAATTATGTATACCGTACTGTTCAATATCGTCGCTTCACGTAATCAGATTTAGAACCCGATAGATCTATTTAAAAATGCGGTGTTACAGTACATTCAACAGGGGTAGGTATATAGGGGCATGGTTCGGGGTAACGTCATTTTCTCCGTTATAAATAAACATAGACACTATCAAAAATTATTTTCAAAAATTCAAGAAATGATTTATACAGGGTGTTCGGCCACCCCTGGGGAAAATTTTAATGGGGAATTCTAGAGGCCAAAATAAGACGAAAATCAAGAATACTAATTTGTTGATGGAGGCTATGTTAAAAAGTTATTAACAATTAAATTCAAAAATTTCAAATCGTTCTCGAAAAATTATTTTCAGTTGCGGGGGTCAATTACAATCATTTTTGGCGGATACACATACCTCCGAAATCCTACTCAGTTTCGAAAAAAAAATTCGAGAAGGTGTGAAATAGTTGGAAAAATTAAAAAATTTCAAATCGTTTTGGAAAAATTATTTTTGGTTTTTGGGGTCAATTACAATCATTTTTTGTTAATATACATACCCCCGAATTCCTACGCATTTTCAAGAAAAAAATTCCCAATCGAAAATGTAATTTCTGGCCAGAATGTCTGCCTGAATTTTCATGCGAATGTTTAAAACGTCATAACTTCTGAACGGATTGGACGATTTTAATGTTCAAAAAGCCAAACGTCGCGTATTTTAGTGTAGAATATGTAGCAATTATAAAAATGTTCGAAAAGTTGATCCTTGACCCCGAAAAATGAGAAAAACCCCATAAAAATGGTCCAATTTTCAAACGACCATAACTCCTACAATAGTGAAAATATTTAAATGAAACTTTTTTCCGAAATAGAGCTTACGAGTACCTACAAAAAAGTATTAGACAACTTTTCTGTAGGGCGTCAAACAAAATTATTAAAAATGAAAAACGAAATTTTAAGAAAAATCGACAGGTGGTGCCTAAATTTTTCGGTGAAATTAAAAAATTTCAAATCGTTCTGGTAAAAATATTCTCAGCTGCGGGGGTCAATTACAATTATTTTTGGTCATTACCCATACCTCTGAAATCCTACGCATTTTCGAGAAAAAAATTCCTTACCGAAAATTTAAGTAGGTGCCCGAATTTTTTGACGAAAAAAAAAAATTTCAAATCGTTCTGGAAAAATTATTTTCGGTTGCGGGGGTCAATTACAATTATTTTTGGTGAATAGACATACCCCCGAAATCCTAGCCACTTTCTAGAAAAAAATTCGAGAAGGTGTGAAATTTTTCGATGGAAAAAAAAAATTTCAAATCGTTGTGGAAAAACTATTTTCGGTTGCGGGTGTCAATATTCACACGATGACATATTTTCTCGATAAGTTTATTGACAACTCTGTTTTTTTATAGTATATGTTTTAGTACACCTGTAAGTTTCATATATAGTTCTGTTGATTCTTAATTATGTTAATCAAATGAACGTCTAGTACCTGCATATACTTGTTAAGTATTTCATAATTATAATTTTAATTGTTAAAGAAACACAGAATTGAATACATTGCACAGTATGAGTTAGAAATTGTAGTATAATCGGTAAAAGTGTAATTTCTCATACAAAAATTAATCGAAAATTTTGAATAAATATTTTCACATTAAATTTCGATTTTGAAAATTTTTCAAGTACGTGTGTAATGCTTATTGTTAATAATTTGAATCGCATACAGCGAGAACCAATAACGCTGTTTATCAAATATATGTATTCATATTGTCAAATATTATGATACATTGATTAGTTTTGAATATTTAGTGTTCTATTTAACTTGACCACCTTAAATATTTCACTTATTTTTGATGATAGCAAAAAATGTTAAAGGAAACCATTTGTTTGAAAGGGGGAAATATTACGTTAAGCAAACAATTATTATTATATCTGTAACGTTTATTTGATCTTCTTAAATTTGAAAAATTTTAAACGAATAGCTGTAAAAAAGTCATAAAATTCTAACCTCAAAACATTATTATGTTTTGTTAAACATTTATACTGATTCGCGATATTATTATTTTTTTTATTTCTGATGAGTTGTGATGATAATTAAAAAGGAAACAAATTCGATATAGTTATACAATAGTCGCATATTTTAATAAATGTAAAATCGTTAGAAGGCATTTTTTTAAAATTTAAATACAAGAATATCAATTTTATGATGAAACGAAATATACATATATGTACAAACTCATCTACTACACAATTTGTTACAAAATATATGATTATTAATAGAACCAGTTTCTGCAACAAGTGAAAACTCTTTTCCAGATTTCCTACCGATCAAATACTTTTCTTCAAGTAATATTTTGTACTTTTCATTGTACTTCTCATTGGTTCATCTATTTATATTTTTTGTGTTTACTATTAAGGATACTGTATGCATATGTATATAATTGAGTTTAGAATAAAACATACTATCTTCTTTGTACTGTATCTGTTAGGAACCCCAATAATATACAAAGTATGGCGGCTACTGGCGGCGTGTTACTTATATTAATGAGAGGAAAGTTAGAAATGTTTTTTGGTTTATTATATCAGTTTATAATTTGTGTTTCTCCGTTTCAGTTTCTTCAATCGTTTATCGTTTCAGTTCCTACAGCTATTTAAAAACCTTTCTAATATACAATATTGTAAATGTATTATGTTGTAAATGCTGGTGTGTAATGTGATGACAAATAAAGAAAAGAAAAATGTACAAGGGAGCGCGAGAGGAGAGCGGGAGGCATTTGGGGGTAATTTGTTCGTCGGAAACGAGATTGGAAGCGTCTCGCGGATTCGCAGATTGGATAGAAACCCCACATCGTCGGGATTCTTTCCCAAGCCCACGGGTAAGGTTGTCGTAAGCGGCATCCTAGGCCCGGTAGACCAAAGGGGGAAAACGTGAGCGTCTTCCCAAAAACAAAGTCCACGAGCACGGTAGACCGATAAAGTCAAGCCGAGGCCGCGAGACGAGCCCTACAACATTGAGGTAGGGAGGATTAAGACGGTTTCGCGGCAATACGCGTCGAGGATTCATTCGTGTCTGAGTTTTCATATCGACAACACGCTTTCTCTGGCTTTCCTATCGCGCTCCTCTTAAATATAGAATTTGTTCAGTTGAGTCAGACGACAATAAACCTTTTTGTTAATCAGCCTATTGGATTTTTTGTTGGCCTGCTCTTATCCTGGATTAGTCCTATAATAGTAACATTCTTTTAAATTTTTGGACAATTTAAACGTTTTCTTCTCATATGTCAAAAACCATACAATTTTTGTCAAAACATTTTTTTTCTATTTCCAGCCGTTTCCGAGTTAGCACTTTAGGGATCAAAGTTTGGAGGGTGATTTCACCCCTTAAACTTGAGTTACCGAAGCTAAAAAAAAGATACGTTTTTATTATTTTCGGCTGTTTTACAAGTCTTCAATGTTTCATTTAAATCGGAGTTGAACCGTTAGTCCTTGCTAGTAAGTATCAAGTTACTATATCTGATTAAAAGCCTTTTGCCTGACATCGATTGTAAAGAATTTTTAATATTGCATAGAATACAAATTACACATTAAAATACTATTAAAGCTTACATACGGGTTCATTTACGTTGAGCATCGATATTGTGTCAACGCTTATGTTACTATAATATAATAATGGCCGGTCGTGGTGTCCTGAGTCCTGAACGCCAGGTTATCAAAAAGTCTTGGCAAGTTTGAAATAATAATAAAACTAACTTTTGTCGTGCAATTGCCTCTTAATTTTGTTTTCATATCTTCATCAGCAACGGAGATATTTAAGGTGCTTGTACTACATAATTCACTTTATATACTCCGCAGTTTTATTCCGCTTGAGTTTTCCTGTTTTCTTTACTAAGTCAATCCTATTTCAGTTTATTTACTTTCGTTCTCCTTTCCGTTCACCAAAGGAGATAAATTCCACACTCTTCTTCGTCGTTCCTCTTACTTAACACTTTTAAATCTCTTTCGCCCCTCTGTTCTTCCTCTTCCTTCTAATTTTTGTTACTCCTTTTCGCGCTATTCTCATCTAACAGTTTATCTTTGACTCATGTTCCTACTATTCTCTTTTTCTTGTCTCATCCCATTCCCGTTCGCGTACTGCTATTACCGCGAATGTAGCCAGTTCGTCCTTCGATTTATCTCCCAGTTTATGTTCCCCTTTACTTTCTATGAACCGCTTCTTTTTGATTTCCGACTTTCCGTCCCCCGAGTCTCAACCGCCCCATTCACCAGATCGATTCTAACCGTCGCATCGCTCCGCGAAAACGTTCGTTATTGTCATCCGGGGAACTTCAAACGAAAGGAAGAATCGCGTCAAAGAGATTGTTCCGCGGTTACTTTTTTTCAAAACCAGCTGGTACCGAAGGAACCTGGAATCAATGGGTTTTTCAATTTAGACGATTGAAGTAATCGCACTTGAAAGGAATCGTTTCTCAAACCCTTGAACACTTGGTAACGAAACGATTTGCTGGGTGCTCGAGTTTGATGAAACGTGCGTGAAAGGGAAATCTTACCAGCGTATCGTTTGCGCGGAGAAACGTTCATAAAAGAAAACGGAACAGCGATAAGGAAATAGAGCGAAGAAAAGGAAAACCATCGGTAGATTCGAGTCGCGAATAATAGTGGTGCTCGATGATTTATTGGCATACTGAAAGAGAAAACGAAATGCTTTCTAGATTACAAATCTTTGTTCGTTCAGTTCCCAAGACCTGGAATTATGTTTAATCCTCCCGTCCATGAATTTGATTACGTCTTGCAGAATAGAAATTATTTATTGGTTATTCATACGTACAAGAGTTCGTTAATACATAAAATAAAGCAGTATTAAATGTCTTCGTATGAAAATAATTACAAAATTCTATAATGTTTCTTTAGCAAGCTTTGCAGGATTTGTTTTTATTGAATTCGTGCGAATTATGCAATAGACTTGGGTTTCTTCGACGTATTAAATAATTTGTATGTAAATTAATGCTACAGTTTTTATAAACATATGAAAATCGTAATAGTTGGATATTAATCTGCAACAATACATTCTGTAAGTGATACTTGTTCAATTAGGGATTTCGAGGTTACGTCGAAAAATAGTTTATAATGTACCTCGTCTTTAGATAAATTATATATGATATGCATATATATGTATGTACACTGTACCAATGCATACAATAAAGACATTTAATAATAATAATATAATATTCAAAGACACGTTGTAGTTTTATTTAATTTATTTATTCTGATTATAGATTTACAGATATAATACTCCTACATTTAAAAAATATTATTTTAAATACATAATATGTTATCTTATTTTGCGAATATTCCATTTCTACTTTCTAGCTTAAAAGGGTGGAATCATGTAGCTTTGTAATCGATAAAAATTCATAAAAATTGTTTTTAACTGAAAAACACATTTTGACAGCCAGATCATGTTTTGACTATCAAAAGGAATTTTGTTTCAGATGTGGATGTGTGTGCGTATCTATACAGGGTGTACAGCCACCCCTGGAAAAATTTTAATCGGAGATTCCAAAGGCCAAAATAAGACGAAAATCAAGAATATCAATTTGTTGATTAAGGCTTTGTTAAAAAGTTATCAACGTTTAAAATTCCGCCTGTAATATGGCAACCTGCGAACAGCTGCGTGCATGCATGCGACTCAGCATGAGAAACTCTACTTACTGAAATATCGATAGCCTTAATTAAGTAAAAATGAGATTGATATCTTCTTTAGGTCGTCAGGATCAATCTTTTTTTTGTGCTTCTCTTTTGACGTTGTGTCTTTTACAGCTTTGGATGCATTCATTAAATCCATGTAAATATGATAACAGAGTGTACGAAGACTCTAAGAATCCCTTAAGCTTAAGCTGTAAAGATAGATGATTGGTTAGATAAGCGTTTTTTAATAATTTCATTGTTTGTGATAATTACTATTCCAACTCCTTGGTTGTTTTTAAAGACATCAGTATACATCTTTTTTTAGATATTGTAATTGTGGTTTAACTGTAGAGAATCTAATTTGTGTTTCAGAATATATTTTTTATTTTTTTGTAATACTGCTAGGTTCCTGCTCGTTTCTAGGATTTAATAATTTAGGGCGAAATTTTTCCTCCGTTTTTTATAAATATTGGTGTTGAGAAGATTTCGTTTTTGATTGGGTTATTCTAATATAAAACGAAGTAGGTGACTTTAGTTTCCTTCTATACATTTATGTGTATTTAATTGTCAACATATTTTTATAAATGAGTTTATTATGGGTGGTCAATATTTTTGAAATATAGTTTAAACTCAAATGTTCTTTTCTTTAATCTAGAGTTATTTCTTTTGTTTCGAACAGTATATTGTTTTTGGGAGTTGTATAATAGCATATTATGCTATGTCGTTGTTTTTTCTTCAGCTTGTATTTGTGTCTGGACGTTTGAATATCAAATCAGATAATTTTACTAACTTCAGAAACGATTCATTCGAAGAGGTGGAGAGGGATTTTTTGGTTTTGATTTGGGTTTTACTGTTTTTTTTGTTTTTGTATTTTTGATTTCTTATACAATTATTTTAGGAGAGGTTTACTTTAGAATTTAAGTTATTCTTAACACGGCATTAAAGAGTGATATGGTTTTTCTGTTTGCATATCAAGCAAATCTCTTTGTTAATTGATGTAAAGATTCTATGAAAAGTATCATCAAAATTAATTAAAAACGAGCTTGATATCTTCTTGACGTCGTCAGCATCAATCTAGACTTAATATCTGGAGCTTAAAACGTGTGCGAATTCAGAGCCAAATATCTCTGCTTTTAGGTATGTTATTCTAGAGTATGTATGTTACTGATTTGAATTTCGTTGTTAAACTATTGGCAATTTCTTTGTTATCTAGATACATGCACCATTTGAAATTTTTGGTATTTGACAGATTTAGAGCTTATTATTTTCCTTATAGTTGTTACGTATGCCGAACGTTTCGTTCCCCAATTTTTCTGTACCACTTGCGCGCATTAGGAAAACGCCCTGCTACTTATCTACCCTTTGGAATGTAGAATCAGTAATGTCTAACGTGCATCTGAATCCTCCCCCACAGATTTTTTGGTATATAAACCCCGTGATTTCATTACTCTAGGGATCATAATCGTACTGTCACGTTTAGTGTCAACTCCACGTCTCTCGTCACACGTATACAATTTTTGATAGTCAGTTGTATTTCGTGAGATCGGGCTACAGTACCCTTTCGTATCAATATTAAACCATATAGAATCCGTGAACCGGCATAAATTCTATTACGGCCTTTATTTTCAACCGATTTACCCCCGCATCGCCAGTGCGTCAACACCGTGCAAGATCATTTTAGGTAAATATAATCATTCTTTGATCGCGACATAAGACACACAAAACACTTGTATTTTACTTGTGGTTTAAGAATATATCTACTTTCATTATTAAATCAGAGTTATCCAACTTCTTTAACCCATAATTATATAAAGCGATTATTATTAGTTAAACGTTCCCACAATAATATAACCTTACCGCTCGGGTTATATTATATTTAATAATTCAAAGTTACGAAGTCAATTAACATATCCTAAATCCAAATACAAATTCTTACAACCTAGTGGCTCCTCGATTACGCATCGAGTTCATCCACGCAATCTATTACCATCCTAGCGGCTCCCTGATTACGCATCAGGTTCGTCCACATCCTACAGCTCCCTGATTTTGCATCAGGTTCGTCTGTGATTTATCCAACCTCCCAGCAGCTCCTCGATTACGCATCGAGTTCGTTTGCGTTTGTTCCAACCTCCTAGCAGCTCCCCGATTTCGCATTGGGTTCGTCTGCGTCGTTATCAACAATCCTAGTGACTCCCCGATTTTGCATCGGGTTCGTTCACGAAGTTTCATCCTCTTACGGCTCCCTGGTTTCGCATCAGGTTCGTCTTTACGTGACTCCATCCCACAGGCTCCCTGATTTCGCATCAGGTTCGTCCTCGTTATCAACTATCCTAGCAGTTTCCCGATTTCGCATCGGGTTCGTCCGTGTACCTAGCTAACAAATTGATATCATATTCCATACCCTCTCTCGCACTCGCAGGCCACGCGCGCTGCACGGCCCTGGCTCGTAACATACAGTGGCTCACGAAAGTATTCGAACGCTTCCATATGCAAACTTGAATGTCCAAAATAATGTACATTAAAATAATTTGCTAGAACAAGTAGATGTCAATAGGAAGATGGAGGTCTTAAGATTATGCCAGTAAAATTTGAGAAGGATTCAACAACGTAAAGAGGAGTTATGAGACATTTATTAGAAACACGCATGGTAAGCGACTCACAAAAGTATTCGAACGCTACATGTATTACTAAATTATTTAATATTAATATTTTGTTGGACCACCTTTAGCAGATATAATGTCTCTTAGCCGACGTTCCATACTAGAAACCAATGATTTTGTAAAACTACACTCAATGGAGTTCCATATTTTTATAATTTTATTTTTCAGTGTTTGCTTTGATGTTATTTGAAATTTATTTAATCTTTTTTCGATTACAGCCCATAAATTTTCAATCGGATTTACGTCTGGACTTTGCGGTGGAGTAATTAACATGTGTCGTGTGTTATAGACGATCCATTCTTTTACAATTCTAGCAGTATGCTTTGGATCATTATCTTGTTGGAAGTGGAAATTTTCCAATAATCCTAGTTTACTGGCACTTTCTTTAAGATTATTTTTTAAAATATTTAAATACTTATATTTATCAAGTATTCCGTCAATAAATATTAAATTTCCGATGCCACTGGCAGCCATATACACCTATACCATAACCGATCCACCTCCGTGTTTCATTGCTTGATGCAAATGTCGAATTTCCAATTCTGTATTTGGTTTTCTCCACACATAATTTTTACCATCTGAGCCAAAAATATTAAACTTCGACTCGTCCAAAAAGATGACTTTATCCCAAAAAGAATTATCTTTATTAATGTAGGTTTTCGCAAAAGTCAATCTTTTTTTACGATTTACTGCATTAATATATAGCTTCTTTCGCGGTACTCTGCCATGAGAACCATTGTTTCGTAAGATTCGTCGACATAATTCCGGGTGAACTTGTTTATGAAACATATCAGCTACCATATTTGCGAGTTGAGGAGCGGATATAGTAGGATTCTATTTTATTTCGCGAATGATAACTTTCTCCTCTCTTCCAGTCAACTTCTTTGGTCGACCTGATCGAGCTTCGTTTGCAAGTGTTCCCTCATTCTTTGACTTTTTTATGATATATTGTATTGCAGACTCACTTCTGTTCAGAATCCCGGCAATCTCGTTATACGATTTGCCATCCTCATAAAATTGTAATATTATTTCTCTTTCACACTTTTTGGTTTCAGACGTTTTGGTGTCCATTTTAAATATTATTGTGCACACTTTTACGTTACTGTTACTGAAACGATATCCTAACATCAAGTGAACGTACCAATATTTTCATTTAGCAATGATGTTTACATTCGGTGCAAAGGAAAATGAAAAACTATCAACAGTGTTACAGCGTTCGAATACTTTTGTGAGTCGCTTACCATGCGTGTTTCTAATAAATGTCTCATAACTCCTCTTTACATTGTTGAATCCTTTTCAAATTTTACTGTCATAATCTTAAGATTTCCATCTTCCTATTGACATCTACTTGTTTCAGCAAATTACTTTAATGTACATTATTTCGGCTATTCAAGTTTGCATATGTAAGCGTTCGAATACTTTCGTGAGCCACTGTAGTTAATATACATATAGTACAGCTCATAAAAGATAGTTCACGAAATGTAACTATAGATTCCTACTATGCATTCGGAGAATTAATTGAAAATTTATATTCAAAATTTGGTCCTATTTCGGTTGAGACATTACAAATAAATCAGAAACTTATTCCAGATACACTAAAATTTGCACAATGGAGAGAAGTTTACCTTTATCATAGGTATGAGTATCAAAGGTAATAATATTTGCCTTTACCAATCCAACGTCCATAAAACTACCAATTATTTTAGTTCTTTACGTAGCAAGAGATACACCAGACAAACTTGTTTTATTTTTGTCAACACAACAGCAACAGTTTAAACTGACAACCCAAAAAAAAAATATTCTATTTTATAACGAATTGAAAGGAGGTGTTGAGACTATTGATCAAATAGGGGGAACATATTCTTGCGAATGTGGTATATGAAAATTCACTATTTATTTTGAAAAATCTAACTAAATCACTCAAACAAAAACAGGAGAAGAAGAGAAGTTTAGTAGGAAGAGAACCTTTTTCTCGGGAATTATCTGATTAACTAATAAATATCACCTGGAATATATAAACTTAAATATCACAGATTTACATAAAAATGTTACAAACGCCATAGAAAATTCAATGGGAAGGATACCATGAACGAAAGTAGAAAAAGTGTAGCAGAAGTTAAACAAAATAAAATGAAATACAATAATTTATCAAAGCTGAAACAAAGTTGCTAAAAATATGAAAACCACATCTGTAAAAAGCATTCAACAGACATAGTACTTTGCCAATCGATGTCGGATGAATCAGACACAGAATCAGACTAGTTTCATGTAAGTGCAGTACTTCATTATACAGTCTCATTCTATAATTATGTATAAATAAAACATACAATGACAAAATGTATTTATGTGTTTTTCAGAGCATAACATATTCAAATATTGCAAAATAATTCATTAAAACCAATTTTCTGTACGATATATCTATAAAGAAGTATAGTTTCGAGGAGCCCCCCCCCCCCCTCATAGTATTTCGCATGACAGCTGATAGCTTAGTTTTCCTAAGGTTAAGTATCCCTCAAAGAATATTTAATTTTATTATAGTTTTTTTTTTAATTCAAGAAAAATAGGTAAAATTTGGGGATTTATCGATGAGGCTTTTTTAACAAATTATGCCTTAAACGTACCATATGTATTTATGATATTATACAATTTTGTTTATAATTTTTGTATTATATAGAAGTTGATGAATTATGAAATGACAGTCTGGTTGGTGAGAGTCAGAATAGGGCAAGACGGTACACCCTCAACTTTTCCAAAAAAAGACAATGTATTTACGTCATCTTGCCAAAACTGAAATTTAATATAATAATAATGTACATAACAAAAGTTTTTTTTAAATGTCGTATAGCAGTCCACTGACAGATAATATTTAAAAATTATAAAATATCACTTAAAAGTTGTTTATATATTTCATAGTATAATAAATTCTTCGCCGGTTAGTAGCTAAACTGTTAATAGATGTTTAAATAGTCTCCATAATAAGCAGAATTGAGACCAAACACTTAGCAAACACGATACAAAAGGAAATTTAGGATTTAATATAATCTGAAAAAGAAAACGTATAGAGAGTTGTACATGAGACGAAACGGTATATTTTGTATTTCTCTCACAACCAACAAACTTTACTTTTCATCGCTTGGATTAAAAGCTAGTGACAGGTAAAATAATTTTGGTATTTAATAAATTAAACTTTTTAATTGCACGATATTCTCTGAGATACCTTAATATATTTTGCTGAAGTAGAACCAAAGTATAAATATTCAAAACGGCTGCCTCTTATTTTTTACATGGAGTGTTCCGTCACTTATGATATAACTAGACTGGGACTGATTTTTAATGAAAAAAATTAGTTGAAACGAAAGAATAAAGTTTTTCCATATAAAGCTTCATTTTTGAGAAAATCGAATTTGAAAGTTCCACATTAATGCAAGTAAAAATAGTAATGAATAGACATGCCAGCTAAATCATAATTCAATCGCACGCATATTCGACAAATTTTCAAATGAAATTATTTCAAAAATAAAGCATTACACAAACAAATTTTATTCCACATTTTTTACTTATATTTTCATGAGGAATCACCTTTTGCTCACAGAACAACCTGTATAAATAAAATTCTAACTTTGTAATTGTAAAACTTTTAAGCAAATTCAGTTTAGAAGTATAGTTTGTAGAGTATCTAAACTTAATTCAATATTTAAAAAATTTTTGTCTGTTCGTTCCGAGTTAACTTAAAATCTATTGAACTGATTTTGATTAAATCTTCTGTTTAACCATTCTGTTCTACATTCGTCAGGGAACAGAATAGGTTATTTATTATCACATCTGTACTCAATGGGGCCAAATACGAAACAATTATAAATAAAACTTAATTGTGCCTGTGTGTATGTCTCTCTGTCGTCAACTACAAAATGCACGATATCTCTCTTATACTTGCTTTCACAGCAGAAGCACTTATAAAAGTATTTGTTGAATATTGGATTTAGAAACTTTTATGTTGAGTATAAATTTTCGATATAATCGATAATGGCCCAGATATCAATCTGACTCTTTCTATCATTAATACTTTAAGAGGGTAAGTAGTAGTAGAGACCAGCCCTTAAAATGAAAAACTTTCTATAACAGAAAGTATTAAAATACTCTTTGTGTTTAAATAATATATCCTACTCCAAACGACATCGGGTGATCGAACTATTTATATTGTATAAATAATATCATAACTTTGTTTATAATTCTATCATTTTTATTGTATAGTATCTAGCCTAGATCAGCCATTTATAGAATTTTGTCTGTCTGTATAATTGTTACAACGTAATTTGAAAATGGTTTAACATATTTCAATAAAATATTTCGTATAATATAGACATCCTTCCAACTCACAAAATAGGCTATTTAGCTATTATTTCTCTTATCTTTAATAAATCTATATATTTAATTTTAACCGTTTAGTCGAAACTGACAACTAAAAGCTACTATTACATGCATAAATGTACTACTTAACACGTTATGTCAACTGAGTTATATCATGAGCGTTCAAAATCAGTCACGGTTAGAGAAATCCTTGTTACCTTCTGATTAAAAAGTTATTAATCATGCAAACTTTTAGTCTATACCCGAACCAGTGATCCCGTAATGGCCACTAGCTGAGAGAAGGGTCGATGAATTATTATCTGTAACGATGGCAAGAATAAATGACCGAGATAATTTGATTAGCAATGGGAATCGTAACGACGAAGTAATCGCGAAATTAGTGAATTACTAGATCGAACGACTGTGTTGTTGTTAATTTTATTGCGAAAACGTTGCGTAATGGATTTTAAAACACTGACTTTTGCTTTTGCATGACTACCTATTTGCTAAATCAGTGTTTATTTCTTTGGAAGACAAATTATAGACACGGACGAAATTAAAAAAAAGGGCTTGAAATCAGAAAATGGTAGAAACTTTTCATTCTTTCACTGAGATTTTTTTGAGCGTTGAGTTGGTTAGCAATAATAATAAAGTAGCTCCATTAACTACAAGGCTATTAGTCATGATATAGTAAAATATAAATTGATGGTTGGTAACTATATATTGACGAGTGACTCTCATAGGTTGGCATCGTCTCGTGGACGATCGATAAACAATCGAACGTCTAGTGCGAAAAAAGCCGTTACCGATTTGGTGTGGTAAACAGTTGTGAGGGACTCCCATGCGAGAAAGCACGTGTACATTTTAAGACCTTTATATGTTATTCTTATCATTGTTATAATAAATATATTAACAGAAAGAAGTGAGTGCATTTATTCCAACAATCTTGGTAGCACAGCGTGGTTGGATCATACGGAAGTCTTGTTAAAGGAAAGGAATATGGAAAAATCGTTGCCGTGTATTCCGTTGTTAACGGGTTCAAATTACCTTGTGTGGGCTATGAAAATGGAAGCCATTCTTTGCCTAAAGAAGCTGGATGGCGTGCTTCAGCAAGACAAGCCAGAGGGATCAGCGACACAAAAAGAGAGAACCGAATGGGAATCGAAAAATCAGCAGGTAGTAGCATACATTCGGTTACATTTGTCTGACGAGCAAGCTCTGCAATTCGCAACGGAAAAGGACGCACGACAATTATGGGGGAAAATAAAAAATGCCGACGCAGGAATGGCGGAAGATTAAAGAATCGACGCCGAAAACGATTTAAAGTATCTACGCATGGGAGACAAAGAAACAGTGAGTGATTACATTGCTCGAGCACATGGCATCGCGACAAAATGTGCTTCGCTCGAACTACAGGTAACGCCACGCGAACTCGCCTATTATACGGTTAGAGGTATTAACAACCAGTATAAAGATATGCGTGAAATTTTGAAAACGCAACGTGATAAAACAATAGAAGAAATTCAGGAGGTATTGAAAGAAAGAGAGAATGAAGTGATGCGAAGAGACAGTTACCGAAAGGACACAGAGGGGGCGGCCTATTCAAATTCGAAGGGTTGTTATGAGTGCGGACGAATGAGACATATGGCCAAATCATGCTGGTATCGAAGGAACGAGAAGCATGCAAGACAACACGAACACAACCAGAACAGGGGAAAACCAAGGTACATATATGGTCAACACGAAGAGGAACGAATACGTTAAGAAGGGGTCAGCCAATAATATTATGAGAGGCGATGACGACCATGATAAGGTATATGCGTTTAATATAGTCGATTCTGCGAGCGAAGGTAATGTACAATGCGTAAACAATTCGTGGTTATTCGATAGCGGTGCGTCTAACCATATGGTCAATGAATTAAAATGGTTTATTGGCATAGATTTTCAGATTGGAGAACTCAGTCAAGCTGGAGAGAACTCTGAATTAAGATATGAGGGTGTCGGCACCGTCAAAATGAAAGTACGGCAGGATGCGAACAAAGACGTCACAATAATCATGAATGATGTTCTTTACGTTCCAAAACTTAGAGAAAAATTACTATCGACCACGACATTCATGTCGAAAGGCTATACTATTGTACAAAAAGGGAATATGATCACCGTATATGATCAACAAGGTAATCAGGTTATATGTGGCGAACTGAACGATAAACGCGTAAAATTTTTAGCAAACGCTTGCGTTGATATGAAATCGGAACCATTGTCATATAATGTAGAGAGAACGACAAATAATAGCTTTAGAATTTGGTGTAAGTGTCTAGGGCACGTTAATAATGAGTATTTAACAAAAATGTATGAGGAAGAAATGGTCGAAGGTATTCGTAAGCTTCCTTTCGATGAAAACTTTGTTTGCGATAGCTGTAATCTTGGAAAATTAAATTGGAAACCGCATAAAATAATCACGCGAAATCAAAGTAAATCGCCGTTAGAGTTACTGCATGCAGATATTTGTGGGCCAATGCCGATTCCTTCGCTGAGTGGATCACGATATATGATGATTTTCGTAGACGATTATTCCGGTATGTACTTTACATACTTTATAAAATACAAAAGTGAAGTATTAGATATATTCAGGTTATTTAAAGAGAAATACGAAAATTTAATTGGTACAAAAATTAAACGAATACGAACCGATAATGGCCGCGAATTTGTGAACAGGGAAGTAGATCATTTTCTGGAAATAAACGGGATCTTACATGAGAAAACAATCCCCTACAACCTCGAAAGCAATGGGAAGGCCGAAAGTCAAATAGAACAATTCTTGAGCGTGCAAAAATTTTATTGCACGATAGTGAACTACCAACTGAATTTTGGGCGGAGGCAGCAGCGTACAGTAGTCACGTCAGCAACATCACGCCTTGGAAAAACAAATCTAGAACACCGTTCGAATTATTTTTTAAGATGAGACCTAATATTAGTTATTTAAGAATCTTTGGTTGTGTTGCGTATTTCCATATACCGAAACAGAAACGCAATAAATTAGGAATTGCCTGATAAAGTTCGAATAATAATAGGTTCCTCTAGGGACAGGCGGGGATACAGGATTTATGATCCGGAGATTAAGCAAGTCATAGAAGAAAGGTCCGTTAAGTTTAATGAATTAGATTTAGGTAAAAAATTTTTGGAAAGGGGAAACTATAAAGAAATATATAATTACGAATAAGGTAGGGTAGTGCCGAATGATGAAACAGAAATCGGCTTGGATAGGGAAGAAACAACAGATGAGTACGCGGATGTTAATGAAATTGCGGAAAACAATTCCGGCCAAGATATAGAAGAGTTTAGCACAGATAGATTAGATCGCGGAACAGATTGCGGAAACGTAAACGTGTCAGGGACGAGAGATAGACCTAAAGGGTCGACGCGAGAGGTAATCGAATTCAAAAGTAATTTACGTAGAATTGAGGAACGGAGAAAGGATGAACAAGAGAACTTACGTAGGTCGGAAAGAATCAGAAACCGAAATCAGGTAAATTCAATTGAAGAAATTAAAATACCGGTCAATTATTTCGAAGCAACACAAAGCTTAGATTGGTATAAGTGGGAAAGAGCGATGTTAAACGAAATAGATTCAATAGAGAAACGTTCCGTATAGGAGGTGGTTAACAAGACAAGTAACGAAAGAATTGTCAAAAGTAAATGGGTATTCACCTTAAAAAATAATGACAAACAGAATATCCGGTTTAAAGCACGATTAGTAGCCACTGGTTATAATCAAATTAAATATCGAGATTATAATGAGTCCTATTCGCCGATGATACCAATAGAGGCATGGCGTTTAATGATGTGTGTAGCTGTAAAGCTAAATTGGCATTTTCGACTGTTCGACGTAAAGGCCGCCTATTTGCATGGGGACATCAAAGAAACGGTATATCTTAGTCTACTCCCAGAATTTGAAAAAGGGCATGGTGAAGGGGAAGTCTTAAAACTAAAAAGGAGCATCTACGGACTCCCACAATCAGGAAGGAATTGGTATATTAATTTTAAGAACACTCTTCTAGGGATAGGATTCAAACAACTAATGTCAGAGAACTGCATATTTTTCTTAAGACAAGATAACGACGATATTGTTATGGCCATATACGTCGACGATTTTACAATTTTTTATAATAATAAAGGGGTATGCAACTCTATAGTATCACGACTCAAGGAATCGTATGAGATCACTGAAACGACGGATACGAATGTCTTTTTAAACATAAAAATTGAACGTTTTAAAACAGGAATCGGACTGTCGCAAGCAAAGTACAACGAAAAATTATTGGTTAAGCACAATATGAACGACTGTAATATAGTTACTACACCCATAGTGCCAGGGGAAGACAAAGCATTCGAACCAACAAAAGATAGTATTGAACAAGGAATGTATCAGGAGTTAATTGGAGAATTGTTATATCTGTCAAGTCGAACTAGGCCAGACATTGCGTTCGTTGTATCATATTTATCACAATACAATAGTCGACTTGAGAAGAGACATCTTGTATTAGTTAAGAAAGTGTTGCGATATCTATGTGGTACGAAAGATAAACCGCTGTTTTACGGTACAACTCATGGCGTTTTAAAGGGCTATGCAGACGCGAGTTAGGGTAACGGGGAAGGAGGAAAATCCTTCTCAGGGGGAGCGATATTAATTGGTGATTCTCTACTTACGTGGCGATCTAACAAACAAAAAAGCGTTGGCCTTTCGACATGTGTCGTTGAATTGTTCGTATGCCCCGAGACGGTGAAAGATATTAATTGGGTTAAGAATATCTTAACTGAAATGAGTCTCCAAATGTTTTATCGTAGTCCCATAACTCTACTTTGCGATAATAGAGCAGCTATCGATTGCATAGGTAATAATCGCTCTTCGAGTGAAACTAGACACGTTAACTTAAAATTCCATTTTGTGCGAGACGAATTAGAGAAAGGAGAGCTCGAGATTAAACATGTGGACACGAAACATATGATTGCGGATTTCTTAACTAAAGCTGTAACACGTGAAAAACTCAGCTGGTCATTGCATGAGATTAATTTGCTAGATATAAAAATGTAATTACTAAGATATAATGCTATCATTGTCACTCGTAGAGGGAGAATGATGGTTGGTAACTATATATTGACGAGTGACTCCCATAGGTTGGCATCGTCTCGTGGACGATCGATAAACAATCGAACGTCTGGCGTGAAAAAAGCCGTTGCCGACGTGGCGTGGCAAACAGTTGCGAGGGACCCCCATACGAGAAAACATGTGTACATTTTAAAACCTTTATATGTTATTCTTATCATTGTTATAATAAATATATTAACAGAAAGAAGTGAGTGCATTTATTCCAACATAAATTATTACACAAAAACAATATATACAACAAATCAAATTTCAATTATCGTTGACCATTCCTATATTCTAAGTTGATCTAAGTAATTCAATAAAATTATTCTTATAATCATGTGATTTATTATTAAACGTATATCGTAAGCATCGAATCAATTTTGTAATTTCTTGATCTTATTCTTATTACAACAATGTGTTGCTTCCATTTGAAATCAGTACAAGTATTCATATTGTAAAAGTTATATTATACATAGTAGATAGGTTAATACATGGTGTTCGGCCACCCCTGGGAAAAATTTTAATGAGAGATTCTAGATGCCAAAATAAGACGAAATTCAAGAGTACTAATTTGTTGCTGAAGGCTTCATTAAAAACTTATTAACGTTTAAAGTTCCGCCCGTACTAAATTTTTTTCTAGAAAGTGGGTAGGGTTTCGAGGGTAGGTCTATTCATCAAAAATGATTGAAATTAACCCCCGCAATCGAAAATAATTTTTCCAGAACGATTTGAAATTTTTTTTTTCACCGAAAAATTTAGGCACCTACCCCCTATTGATTTTTCTTAAAAATTCGTTTTTCATTTTTAATAAATTTGTTTGACGTCCTACGGAAATTTTGTTTAGTACTTTTTTTTTAGGTATCCATGAGCTCTACTTCTATACTAAATTTCATTGAGATACATTCACTATTGTAGAAGTTATGGACGTTTGAAGATTGGGCCATTTTTATGAGGTTTCTCTCACTTCACGGTGTTAAGCAACAACTTTTTCAATATTATTAGAATTTCTAAATATTCTCGACTAAAATACGCGTTGTTTGTATTTTGGAAAATTAAAATCCTCCAATTCGTTCCGGAGTTATGACATTTTAAAGATACGTATGAAATTTCAGGGAAGTATATCTGGCCTCACATTAGATTTTCGGTAAAGAATTTTTTTCTCGAAAGTGCGTAGGATTTCGGGGTATGTCTATTCACCAAAAATGCTTGTAATTTACCTCTGTAACTAAATATGATTCTTTTAATATGATTTGAAATTTTTTTATTTCGTCTAAAAATTTCAGTACATACTCGAATTTTTTTCTCGAAAGTGGGTAGGATTTTAGGGGTATGTGCATTCACCAAAAATGATTGTAATTAACCCGTAACCAAAAATAATTTTTTCAGAATAGTTTGAAATTTTTTAATAACATTTTAACGAAACCTCAGTCAAGAAATTGATATTCTTGATTTTTGTCTTATTTTGGCCTCTAGAATCTCCCTTTAAAATGTTTCCCAAGGTTAGCCGAACACCCTGTATAGTAATAGATTTGCTTTATATGTTCTCTACATTAGATTTTATTTTGTGTCTATACATATAATAATCCAATGTATGTAGGTACTTGTCAGTATCAGAAGGTGTGTTGCGTACAAAATGGTAATCTGAGTTTGACGTCGATATAAGTTTGACTGCAAGATCAATCACGTAGGGAATCCAATTAACAAATTGTTTTACTTGAGTTAATTATCTAATTATATAGTTTCTGTATGAATATATTTATAGGAATGTTATTTTTAATGTCCTGACTTCTTTTGACAATTGAAACGGAATTGGAAAAGATTGTGATATTTATCGATGAATTTTAGAACTACAAAGAATACATACGTTTCAGCTGGTGTAATATTATTTAATGGACTGTGATTGCACATTTAGAGTATTATTTCTAGAAGATATATCAGAAGTTGGGATTTTTGTGACACAGTGTTAGAAATAGGAAATTCTACTCGTTGGAAGATAATTTTTTTTCTCCAATTAATTTGAAATGATAGGTCGATAGCTGGGTTTTTCAGTATCCATGGAAATGCTCTGTGAGTACTAAATTTTTCCATGCTAGACCATATTTTAGTTGATTAAAATAGTTGCTGACTCTGCAGTGGAGAGTATTAGTGACAGATTTATAGATAACTTTAAATTGAAATGTTAGGATGTGATCACTGTAGATGATAATATTGATAAAAATGGATGCTCTTATACATACTTTGTGGTAAATAATTCTCTTCTATAAACCAACGATGATTTGCTAACTTGAATTAAACGACTACCAATACAATTTGTATAAAAGGATCTCGCGACTACATATGTCCTGCATTATGAATTATTTCAAACTTCTTTAATGTTGTTGATTTATCTAAATTACGTATTGTAAACGCATAATTTAACTTAGAATGAATTAACATTGTATATACAGGGTGTTCGCTACACCTGGGAAAAATTTTAATAGGAGATTCTAGAGGCCAAAATAAAACGAAAATCAAGTGTATCAATTTATTGATGGAGGCTTCGTTAAAAAGTTATTAACAATTAAATTCGAAAATTTCAAATCATTCTGGAAAAATTATTTTCGGCTGCGGGAGTCAATTACAATCATTTTTGGTCATTAGACATACCCTCGAAATCCTATCCACTTTTGAGAAAAAAATTCGAGAATGTCTAAAATTTTTCGACAAAATTAAAAAATTTCAAATTGTTTTGAAAAAATTGTTTTCGGTTGCAGAGGTCAATTGTAATCATTTTTGGTCAACAGACATACCACCGAATTCCTAACCACTTTCGAGAAAAAAATTCATCACCGAAAATTTCATGTCTGCCCATAGCGTCGATTTGTTTCACTGAAATTTGATGCGTATCTTTAAAACATCATAACTTCTGAACGGATTGGACGATTTTAATGTTTAAAAAAGCAAACTACGCGTATTTTGATGGAGAATATGTACAAATCGCAAAAATATTCGAAAAGTTGGTCCTTGACCTCGCAAAATGAGAAAAACCCCATAAAAATGATCCAATTTTCAAACAGCCAGAACTCCTACAATTGTGAATATATTTCAATGAAACTTTTTTCTGAAGTAGAGCTCATAGGTACCTACAAAAAAGTGTTAGACAACTTTTCTATAGGGCACCAAACAAAATTATTAAAAATGAAAAATGAATTTTTAAGAAAAATCGACAGGGGGTAGATGCCTAAATTTTTCGGCGAAAAAAAAAAATTTCAAATCGTTCTGAAAAAATTATTTTCGGTTGCGGGAGTCAATTACAATCATTTTTGGTCATTACACATACCCCATACATTTATGTAATTTATCTAATGCTAATTATACAGTTTCACGAGCAGAGTTAAATAACTTCCCTTTGCATACGATGGTGATATCGTTAGCAAATACTCTCGCAATTACTGGAGGATGAATATCTTTGTAAACCTTATTGATTTTACTGAATTTCTCGTGATAGCTATATTTGATAGTCTAAATTTAATTAAAACCTGTTTCAGATAATTTGCACGTCCTACATCTAAAATATAATTAAAAAAAATGAAGTCTTATACGATACAAATATATTTTTTAAACATAATCAAACAAACGAAACAGTTTTCTTTTTAAATATTTGATTATGGTAATGTTAAATTAGCATACTATACAATGAAACATTTATGTATCGTTCACATATTAGTATTGTTAGATTTTATTATAGAGAAAGTAATATATTTAATGAACTTATAAAATACCTTGTATTGGATTAAAAGAAGATTGTATTCGATAAGAATGTCTTTCAATGTATAAATTAACAATTAAATGGAATGTATTACTGGTGACACAACTACATCTTTAGCATTTTAACCCTAAGAGCGCAATCATGTCTCCAATAAATTGCATAATTTGTTTCGGGTTTGAAACTTCAAAATAAGAGAGTTACATGCAAAACACTATTTGCTAAATTAGTGTGCAATAAATCTAGAATTTTACACAAATTTCGCAGTCGCATATACTTCTGTTTATGCTTCAATAACTTTGTACATTGTGGTGTAATACATATGGTAATTTTTGGACGGAAATATCTCTAAAGAGTAGCACTGTCTTGAAGTTCGCTAAAAGTTTCAAGGATTTATACAAGCAACCCGATTACGTAACCATTTTTGCATACTATTAAGAATGGAAATGTGAAGTTTGAAATGGAACGTCATACAATTTGCATTGCTTGCGAACGTTTGAATTTGACATTGTGCTTTCAGTATTTCTTTTTCAATGTATGAAGTATAGAGAGATTTATGCAAGATGTTTCAGACTTTAATGACCAAAATCAGAATTATACATCAGTATTTTATGGGCCTAAATGACAAAAAAAAATATTATATAAGTATACATAGATCCTTGAAAGCTTTATAAATATGTTACGACAAAAATACGGAATATAAAGTGAACAGTATTGGAATTGCGACTACTGTAAAACAATGTAAGCATAGATTAACAATTATACTTAAACATTTTATGTTCACAATCTGAAATCTTCTAAGGTAGGATGATACTTATAGTATTGCCATTTTTGATTTTATTGACAATTGTCAAAAGTTATATACATGTTATAAATATTTTAACAAAATGTATAAAATATTTAGAAGACTATATTCATTTAGGATACATGTCTTTTGGATAATACACTGATAATAAATCCTATAAAAAATGTCAATCAAATAATTGAATTGTATTAGAACAATTGAACTATCAACGGACAAAAGTTTGGAAATAAAGTCTAAAGATAACTAGAATAATTTATGTAAATTTTGATTAAAAATTGAAGAAGAAATATCCCACTCTAAATGTAAAAGAAATAAAATTGTTACTTTCATTTACAATTTATTTGGCTAAAAGTGGACTTTCAATATTGTTTGCTATAAAACATAAATTCAGCTCAACAATGAGAATAGCGTTAACTAACTACTGAAGTAAGAATCAGTAAATTAATTGAAAATAAGCAATAATAATAAAGTCACTAAATATTATCTTGTATTATTTTGTTCATAGTTTATGTAACAGTTTTTAATAAATATAACTCAAATTACTTTAGTGATTTTTCTAATTTTTAAGTAACTTATCACATTTTAAATCGTTACAAAATCTTACATTTTTCCATAGTTAAATTTAAATAATACAAAATGACATTAAAATATCTGTTACAAATCAAAGTTCATCTGAACTGTTCTTAATAAAAATGTATTGAATGATACTTCTCACACATACAAGTTGCCGTCAAATATGCATACTTTTATTAATTTACATAATATGCGACGATTCTAGTCGATCAGCTTTTTAAAATTTTCGCATTAATAACATGTGAGCCGCGGTACTATTATAAACAAATACGTTGCACCACATGGTAAAAAACTTGAGAAATGTCGGACTGTTCAAAAAATAAACAAAAAGTTGTTTTACGTATGTTATGAAAAAGAGATATGCTAAGAACATAGTTTAATATTTTTACATATAATCATTACTTTGAAAAAAAGCAATAAACGATAAATGGTAATATTATTATAAAATATAAGTTTTCTATATTCTTTCTTATTATTAATATAAATATTATTTAAACAAAAAAAATCACTTTTATGAAGTAGTAGTGCATTTCTAATTACTAGATTTTAATTTAAAAACGTAGTGTATGATTAAGTTTTATAAAACACCATGCTTGTATTATTTTACTATTCGTGGTGTGGCACGCAACCGTCAACACGATTTTATGGACACTTTCAATGGACTGACGAAAAAATGTTTTAGATAAAAGTTGGTCAATTTCGGGTTAACTACAAATTGTAATATAAAAATTTTTAAAAACAATGTTGTTGTATTATTTTTTAAATTTATATACTAAAGAAGTTTGAATTCTTCCGATATAAATGTATAAAACAAAATGTAAATAACATAGAAATAACAACAAAATTTACAATATTATAGTAGAGTATAGCCTGTAGAATGAAATTATCTATGAACAATGAATATTAAATTTATGTTATATGGTAATAAAAAAAAACTCGAATTGACAAATTATATTACGATCTATTAATTCAATTCTAACAAAAAGAATTGTTATCTTTTATTTTTTATTTTTATTTTCTAATTTTTACAGTGAAAACATATTTTTTTATTATATTATCTGAAACAAATTTTAAAGTTAAAAATGCATTTATAATACGACGTATTATTATATTTAAAAAAAATGGTTAACACAGAAAAATGTTTTTTCGGAACATACATATAAAAATACTTATAGAGAAGTGATTAAAATAATATATTGTATTATAAAGGCAAATTTAACTTTAAAATTTGTATAAGATAGTATACAGTAAGTACATTTAACACGGTAAAGATTAAAGAAACAAGAATTAAAAGATGGAAGAAGATAACAATAAGAAAAGAAAAACAGTTTTATTCGTTTTCTGAATTCCAAATTCAGGCCAACGTCGTAGTAAACAAGTACCTACTTTACCGCTGTCCTCATAAGATCTTCGTAGGTAGTTGTTTCATATAATGAAGTTATGAGATACAAACAAAGTTTAAATTAAAATATTTCAAAACCGGAAGTCCACTCTGAAGAAACCTATGAAACTTTTATAGTGCTATATGAGTATTGCAATTTCTGCATAGTCCGATTCCAAAGGTGATTTCCATATCCATGCCTTCCACTTTTAAGTTAAAACTTACACAAATATAGTAAACTTTTCCACTACAAGATAAATTAGCGATGTTTCTCAAGAACTTGTTAAAAACAAATTAACATATCAATGCATATTTCTTCTTGCATATTTAAAACAATATATTAAATTCTAGAACAATGTAAAGGGGAATCATTTTATACAAAAATTATAAGTTGTTCTGTGAAATATATTCTGTTTTTGCTAAATTTGTCAATTTTTTACAAACAAGAAGTTTTACCGTGTGATTATGTTTGAAACATTAATACAACAATTACTTATCCAAGAGATTTTAATAACGATTAGAATAATTCCTTACGTGTAGCAAATTATGAAAACTATTGTAGTCTTTACAAATTTGATATTCATTAAACATATTTTCGATCGTGATGTCGATCACCTTCAGTAAATGGTAGTTTAAAAGTATAAATAATTGTAAAACATTAAAAGAGAAATACTAACTTAACATAACTCTTTCTTTTTAAGAGAAACTTCTTTTTAATTCATATTCTTGTTGGAAAGTTTAAAGTTCTTCCTCCATTAATGTATTACTTTTTATATTATAATTGATAATTAGTTGAAATTGAAAAATTAACCCTGAAATTTGTTAAGGTGAAATTATTACATTAAGAACTTAAGATAAAGAACCAAAAAGAAGACAACACTTTTAACTCGTCATCAGCCTTCACAAGTAACTTTAAGTATAAAAAATCAAGGACGCTAATACAACGAATAATAATACTCTACCTAAAACCAATAACGTTTACAATTATCAGAAATTAACATTTATCATCAAATGTCACCATTGCGGTAAACAAGGATACAAAACGAAGTCAATGCTGGAATCGAAAATCTGCATTTCATGCAAACATGGGTGAAGCAGAGAAACAAATTGCCTTACCAGCATAATCCATGTCATACATAACCAATGAAAGCCAAGCGGTTATGGCAAGTGTAAAAAGATTACTTGATTTGAGTGCAACTGATCATTTAATAAATGATTTAAAAATTCTTACTAATATTAGAGAACGTAAAAAGCCTGTAAAAATATGTCTTGCGAAAGATAAAGAATTCGTAGTTGCTGATAGGCTAGGAAACCTAGTTGGAAATCTAAGTAATGGAAAAATTGTAGTAATTAAAAGCATTCTGTATGTTAGAGAGTTGAGATGCAATTTTGAAAGTGATTCTTCAAAAAGATAGAGCTATCATTCAAAAGAACTCTATTACTATAGCATATGTCATTAAAGATAAAAGCATGTTTGTAATTAGTTTTACTAGGGTAACAGACGCAAATGTTTGTACTAGCTGTTAAGAATAACTGAAAATCGATAAGGTAGTACGCGATCTACGTTAATATGTACGCAGGTAAACAGACGCGTGACATCTATTGTCTTGAGACAAATGTATCTACCATGTATGTTTATACATATACAGGGTGTTCGGCCACCCCTGGGAAAAATTTTAATAGAGGATTCTAGAGGCCAAAATAAGACGAAAATCAAGAATACCAATTTGTCGATGGAGGCTTCGTTAAAAAGTTATTAACAATTAAATTCAAAAATTTCAAATCGTTCTGGAAAAATTATTTTTGGTTGTGAGGGTCAATTACAATCATTTTTGGTGAATACATATACTTCCGAAATCCTATCCACATTCGAGAAAAAAATTCGAGTAAGTGTTGAAAGTTTTGGGTGAAAAAAAAGACTTTCGCATCGTCTTGGAAAAATTATTTTTAGTTGCAGGAGTCAATTGCAAGCATTTTTGGTCAACAAACATACCCCCGAAATCCTATTCAGTTTCGAGAAAAAAATTCATTACCGAAAATTTAATTTCTGACCATAGCGTCGATATGTTTCACTGAAATTCCATGCGTATCTTTAAAACATCATAACTTCTGAACGGATTGGTCGATTTTAATGTTTAAAAAAGCAAACTACGCGTATTTTAGTGGAGAATATGTACAAATCGCAAAAATATTCGAAAAGTTGATCCTTGACCCCGCAAAATGAGAAAAACCCCATAAAAATGGTCCAATTTTCAAACAGCCAGAACTCCTACAATTGTGAATATATTTCAATGAAACTTTTTTCTGAAGTAGAGCTCATAGGTACCTACAAAAAAGTATTAGACAACTTTTCTATAGAGTGTCAAACAAAATTACTAAAAATGAAAAACGAATTTTTAAGAAAAATCGACGAGGAATAGGTGGCCAAATTTTTCGGCGAAAAAAAAAATTTTGAATCGTTTAAAAAAAATTATTTTCGGTTGCAGGGGTTAATTACAATCATTTTTAGTCAATAGACATACCCCCGAAATCTTGTGCATTTTCGAGAAAAAAATTCAGTACGGTCGGAACTTTAAACGTTAATAACTGTTTAACGAAGTCTTCATCAACAAATTGGTATTCTTGATTTTCGTGTTATTTTTACCTTTAGAATCACCCATTAAAATTTTTCCCAGGAATGGCCGAACACCCTGTATGTATATGTATGTATGTATATAAATATGAATCGCGTTGTGAGGAATGTTCTAGATGAAAAGTGTGAACTTTGTCGAAGTGATAAAGTAATTTGTAATATTCTGTTAGTCATCTAAAATAAAAACCCTAATATAAAATTAACATTAGCAAAAGCGAAGAGCAGGTAATTTTATGGTATAAGCAGCTAGGCTGTCGAGGAAAAAAAACTCATTAATGTTAGTTGAAAACAATAAATGTGAAACTGAATACAAAAATCAACAATGAAGATGCGTGTGACATATGTATACAAAGTAAAATCACAGGATTACCCTTAAATCAAAATTCTACTATTAAAGCAAAGAGATCTTTGAAATTCTTTGATAATGATATTAGTGGGCCAATAATACTTGCAACATACGATAACAAGAACTACTTTCTCACAATGCTAAGCATGCATAATTACGTTTCTGCATAAAACACTGCAATTAACCGTGAGCTACCAAAAGCAGCCCCTCGATGGGCTGTGACATAGCTGCTTTAGTACACTCCGTGACAAAAAGATAGCACACTGTACGAGTAGAAGATTCTATAACTTTTGGAACAATATATTGCATTGCTTTTGATGTTTGTAATGTCTTATAATAATAGCAAATTATATAAGTATATTCCAAAATATTTATTGCGAAAAGAATAAATTTTATTTTACAATATTGAAAAACAATGAAAAATCGGTGTGTCAAAATGATAGCATATATCTCTTAAACGACTTATTATCTATACAAATATGTTATTTTAATATTTCGTTGCTCCACCTTTTGTTTGTGTAACAACCAGGAAGCAAGCAAGCAGTAAGCTAGTTAATAAACGGTTTGGTAGAGATTTAAATACTTTTTTAACAAACTGTTTACTTAAAGATCTCCAATTTTCCTTAATACAGTTCTCTAATTTCTGAACGGTCCGAAATTGTTTTCCCTTAGCACATCCTAATTTTGATAAATGTGTCCAACAATTTTAAATAATGTTCAAATCTGTTAATCTGGCTGGTCATCCTAAAACTTGAATATTTTGCTGTGTAAAGTACTGTTTCACAATTCTTGTCGTACGTACACTTGCATTATCTTGTTGAAAAATAGTTTGTACCCTTAATTTTTATAGCATGTTTTCCAGCTGTTCATCTATTAACGTAATTTAATTAGAACTTTTCATTTTTCCATTTATAAACTTAATTTCAATTTTTCCATAGTATCCAATTCTAGCTCACACCATTACTCCTCCACCACTTGCTTATCGATGATTTAAAATTTGTGGTTCTTCATGCAAATCGTGAAAATAAGATCGATATCCATCTGATCCAACTAAAAAAGTAAATTTTTTTTCGTCACTAAAAATTACTTTTCGTCATTTCTTCTTCCAGTGGATATGTTCTTCTGCAAACTGTGAACGTATGTTTCTTTTTTGTTCTTTAATTCATGTTTTACGTCGTATCGACCTTCGGGTCATTAGCGACGGTTTGGTGCTGGGTTCTCTTCTTTTGGTGTGGTTATATTTTGTGGTAGATGTTGGTTTCTTTTAGATATTTCAGGGTATTTTCTATGTACATGTTTCTGTGACATCAAAGCTGTAGGTGATATTATCTTGTACTATTTTTGTTGTATTTTCTACATTTGTATAGTAGATGGTTGGTCGTTATGATTTCGTTGCATAGGTTACAGGTTGGCGGTTCGGTTTTTTCCATTAGATGTGTTTCATTTATATTTAAGAGGAGTCACTTTCTATTTCCGATAACCAGTTTGTGTTTTGTTTTCTTTGTGGGTCTTGAATTAACATAGCAGTCGGCTTATATTGTTTTTTATGCTTCGCTCTTTCAGCAGAGGGCGAATTTTTTGTAGGATTTGTGCCAAGGCTAGAGTATTGGTCGTATATTCTTTTGATAATTCTATTGGGTTTGGTGCTTCGATTGCCCATAATCCTCCCCCAAACAACCAAACCATCCCAAGCATCGAACCAACACAGAACATACGCAAACGTTACCGCTAACACCACTCCTAACACAAAAAACACGAACCAGCCCGACCTCTCCAACCTCTTCTCCAAGATGCAAGCCATCAATGAGATGTTAGACATCACCAGTATGGGAGCCGCCTTGGACTTCCTTTATAATAAACTAGCATCCTATCAGACGAAAGTCCAGAAACTACAAGTCTTTTTAGAAGCCGCAAAGCTTATAAATGGCTAACCTGCCTTCAAAAATAATCCTATGGAACGCTACCAGCATCCTCAACAAAATCCAAGAACTCCAACTCTTCCTAGAACATCATCAAATCCAAATAGCCCTCATCTCAGAAACCTAGTTAAAGCCTACTGACTCCATACGCCTCACCAGATACAACATTATCAGAAACGACCGTCCAACCCCAAAAGGAGGAGTAGCAATTATAATACACCAGAGCATAAAATACGAACCACTTCCACTACCGTTCCTAGATAACGTAGAAGCCATATTCATCCAACTCTCCAATAACCCTAAAACACTTTACGCAACAGGACCTCAACACACTAACCGCACACAAGCAAAAATTCATAGTAGGGGGTGACTTTAACGCCAAACACACCTGCTGCAACAACACATATTGCACATAGCGACACATACTCCCACAAGCAACCTCGGGTCAAACCCACAAACATAGATATCTTCCTGACAAATTTCCCACACTACACAGAATGCTACCCCATCCATGACCTCCCCTTCAACCACCTCTCAATCATCCTCAAACACAACACCAACAGCATGAACTTCACAAACTGCTCAATCTCCACCACCAACTGGCACTAATTTCATAACCAGGGAAGCAACTATCCCATCAACGTTCACCTAGACACCACACAGGACATAGACCAGGAAATTACCAAAATTCAAAATTCAATTCGACGCAACCACAACAGAGCAACCACCACCACCCACGTTTACCCCAAAACCATTAAACCAGACCCAGAACTCATTAATCTCATCAAACTCTGAAACAGATACAGGCACAAATACCAGAATACTGCTAACCCTCCGTACAGATACCTCAAAAACACTCTCACAAGCCAAATAAAGTCAAAGATCCGAGACCTCAAAAACTCCTGGAACCACAAGCTCTCCCAAATCGAAGCCGCTCCCACCACTCCATGGACGACTTACAAAGCCCTGAAAAATAATAAATTCACCATACCACCTCTCGTAGATAACAACACCAAAGCTGAACTACTAGCCAAGACATTTCACCTACCACCTCCCCATTCTAACAATGCCCGCACAGACCAGGAAGTCGACACCGCACAGAACTCCTCGCACAGAACCTTGCCGCCTCCAACACCACTCCACTCAACCCAGAATTCATCACCCCTCAACTAGTCCTCAGACTCATAAGGAATTTAAAACACAACAAACCCCCAAAACACGACAAAATCCTCAACCAACTCAAAAACCTACCCAATCGAATGATCCTACAATTATACTACATCCTCAAGCAATCCTATAACCTGGCCTACTTCCCCAATGCCTGGAAAATAACAAAAATCATACCCTTCCCCAAACCAGGAAAAGCCCACACTAATCCAAACAACTACAGACCTATCAACCTCCTGAGCTTCCTAGGTAAAATCCTAGAAAAAATCATTCTCATGCAATTTAAAACCCACCTTACAGAAAACAAGTCCCTAATTCCGGAACAAGCTTTCGGGCCAAACACTACACCATCCACCAAGCACTCAGATTGCAGGAAGATATTGCACTAGAAGTGAACAAGAGCAGATTGGTGGCTCTAGTCCTACTAGACCTCCAAAAGGCCTTCGACTCTGTCTGGCACAATGGACTCCTGCTTAAACTACAACACATAAATCTTCCCAAACACCTAATCAAGATAACACAAAGCTTCCTATCTAACAGAACAATGACAATAAATTACAACGGTACGAAATCCACATCTAGAACACTGCAGGTTGGGGCCCCTCAAGGGTCAGTCCTCGGTCCCATACTATTTAACATATATATAAATGACATCCCCAAAAACCACAATACCAAACTAGTCCTCTACGCAGACGACACTGCAGTCTACTCCTTCTCATGGGCTCCAAATCAAGCGGTAAAATACGCTCAAGATCACCTAAATAGCATCCTTCAATTCACACAGATCTGGAAGCTTACCAGAAACCCTTCCAAAACAGAAGCAATCCTCTTCACCCATAAACGGAATCCCAACCCTACCAACATCTCCGTAGACAACTAACCCATTCCCTGGTCCAACAAAGTGAAATACCTGGGAATCTGGTTTGATGCAAAACTAAAATGGCAACATAATACGCACGATCGAGCCTGCAAAGGTATTGGAGTCCTCCGCACACTCTATCCCCTCATATCCAGAAACAGTCCACTCCCCACCTCCCTTAAACTCCGCCTATATAAAACCTGCGTACGCCCAATCGTAACATACGGCGTCGAAATTTGGTGCACAGCAGCCAAAATGCACGTTTCCAAGATTTAGGTAATACAAAATAAGTATCTTCGCATCATACTAAACAAACCGCTATCACTAGATAATCGCCACACAACTGCTTCGTTGCATGAGGAAGCAAAAATAGATTATATTCGCGAGCATGTCATGAAGCTGGCCGCTGCAGCTCAAACCTCCAACCCCCAACATCCAAATCCCCTGGTAGCTACTCTAGGGTACTACGATCCCGTTACCATGCCACTAAAGACACGGATAAAAACACCCAGACTCATCCTAAACTAACAATCCCCACCACCATACTCATCGTACGATGAATGGAAACGAGGTTTTTGGAACTTTTCCCTCGAACCCGAACACAAGAAAAACCACAACCCTACACTGACATAAATATTTCTAGGCACCAATATCCATCTTAAATGCAGGTTATAGAGTCCCAACCCCAGGTACTGCGACCAATCAGGAGAAATAACAAAGAAAAGAAAAAAAAACTTCCCAATATCCCAGCCGTCTAAAGCAGGGCCTGTTAGGAAGGTTTACTAATGAGTCCGCTAGCAGGCCCGGACGAAACGCGCCCCCTCCTTTCTTTTTCTGTCTTCCTACGAAATTCTCCAAGTTCCTACCCGCAGCAAAGCAGCGCCACGATACCATTAACTGATTGCAATATTATTGCTTGATCTTCAGTTGGAGTGTACTCTTGTTTCGTAACGTTTGCGTATAAGGTTCTAGGTATGGTTATATTGTTTTTTTTTTTGGCGATATTGTTATTTTCCATTGGAATATATTGGCTTGTGTCGGTTTGGGCAAGGCTACTACATAATTTCAAAAGTTTTGTCACTGTATTGGTTTTCGTCCTGCAGCATGGTGATACGTACAGTGCACACATACACAAGTCGAGGTTTAATGTAGTGGTATTATGGTACCACCACTGTTGTCAAACAGCACTCACTAACACTGCGTATTTACGGCACACGTCAACGGTACGAGCTAGAAGTAAACACGTTCTATCGCATCGACTGTCGAAACGAGACTCCATGTACGTGTTTATACTGCTTTGTTAGGGGTGGTTTACGTATCAATTTTTGATTTTGTATGTATTTACGTTCTTTTATAATGCGTTGTACATTACAAACAAACATTTCGCATTTACACCAACTTGTACTGCAATTTCTCTTGCAATACTTGCAGAGTTTGATACAATTCCTAAAATCGCACATTACTGACGGTCAAAGGACACTTTTGGTCCTCTGGTGCTTTTCTTTTCCTCATATTTTTCGTCATTTTTTGAAAAATGATATATTACTTTACGACTGGGATATCAAATATTTGCAATTTTTGCAAATAAACACTTTTCTTTATGTAAATTTTTAATAACTGTTATTTCACAGTCATTTAATTTTCTACCACGACCCATTGTTAATAATTTCACAATATGTTGAAACTGAAACATTCACAATATTAAATATTTATCGTATAAATAGTTCAATGACCTTGTGTTAATTGGAGAAACAAAACTTTGAAGGTGTACTATCATTTTGACGCAAAAGAGTGGTACATTTACAAAAAGTATCAAAATTACTTAGTGTGCTATCTTTTTGTCGCGGATTGTAACGAGATATTGGTACGCCCACATCGTTACCGGTGGCTGTCGCTCTTCAGGTAGTCTGGGTAATTACATTTTTACTAAACATAGTGAGCGACCCAGGCATTGAACGCAAATTGGGAAAACCCCCGAAGTTGTCAAACTTCGAGGTGACATTCCCGTGCGCTGACTTGGCAGCTCCGCCCCAACACTAAATTGTGCGTAACGAAGCAGCCACGCGAAACTTGTTGATGAAGGTTGTTACTTTTACGGATCAGATCAACTTTGATCAATAAAAAGGAATATTCATTTGCATTTCGTTTAGAAGTTAAATTTCACTGTTTGTTTTTGAAATAAAATAATTATTCAAATTCGTGCAACCTAAAATTATTCTCTGTTATCCACGGTTACAATTAGTCACACAAGGTTAATTCGGTGTGTGACGTACGCGTTTAAACAATAGTGAAATTAGTATAATTTTAAAAATACGTGTACGTGACGACTTTGTTATCTTTGTTAACGAATTTACACATTTTACCACAGTATTTTTAATTGAACATAAAAGTGAAATATTTGAACATTTCAAAAAATTCGAAGCTAGTGTAACTGTCAAATTAGAGAAAAAGATAGAGTTATTAAAGTGCGATAGCGTTATAAAGTAAAGGAAAGGAATATAGAAATGTCATTTTTGTAAAATTTTGTGAGAAGAAGGGAATTCAAATGCATCACACCATCTTATACAATCTTGACTTAAATGGAATTGCAGAACGTTTAAATCGCACATTATTTGAAAAGGCTAGAATTAAGAAATCTCATTCTGTATATTCTACTTTATGTTGCCGATATCACACTAGTCGGTAATAACGTTGAAATTGTTGATGAAAATTAAAACTGAACTAACTGGAACTTTCAAAATACAAGGAATGCAAGATTTAAATTATTTTTTGGGAATCAACATTTAAAGAGATCAAAACGAAATTTGTTCAAATAAAAGAGCATATTTGCAAAACATCCTAACAAAGTTTAATATGGGAAGTTGCAAAGATGTTGCAATTCTCATGGAACCAATTAATATAGAAAAGAAACTAGAAAATAATTAATCAACTGAAAAACCAATTTGCACCTCACAACAAAATGACTCAATAGAGAATCTATGAAAAGACTTAAAACGAATTCTGGGATACATTAAAGGAACACTAAATTTTGAGTTAGTGTACGAAGTAAAACATAATAGTTCAAGTCTAGTAGGCTACGTGGATTCTGACTGGGGTGGAAGCTTAGAAGATAGAAAATCTAACAAGTTTATGTAATGACAATTTGTTGGAGCGCCGAGAAGCAATCTACAGTAGGTAATTTATCTACAGAAGCAGAATATGTTGCTTTGGCAGAAACAGCCCGAGGAGGAATTTGGTTTTCAAACTTACTATCAAAATTCGATGTGCATTTACAATCTTTGAAGACAATCAGTATCATGCATTAAATCAACATAAAAGACTAAAACATGTTGACGTAAAATACAACTTTATCAGAGATTTAGTAGGAAACTTAATATAGAATATGCATACTGAATATTTCTACCAAAGATCAGTTAGCCGACATATTTACAATTTGTCAAAGCCAAAATTTGCAACTCTCAGATCTAGATTAAGACTCCAAAACAGTACGATACAAAATTGTAAAAGTAATACAACTATTCGATCAAGAAGGGGTGTGGAATGCAATCAAACAGTTTGTATCTACCACCTAAGTTTCATTTATAACAAATGACATAAGTTATTTGAATAAGTTACTATCTTTGTTTGGATAATATTATTGCTAAGAATGTTATGTTTAGGATTTTCTTTGCAATGATTTAACAGTGACTAAAAAAAAACAAATTAGTACATACATTTTAGTATTTTGACTGGGGATTCAAATGGCATAAGTTTTGTTTGAAACATTTTTTTGTAAATTTAATATTTTTTAAGGTATTTACTGAAACATCTTCTCAAATTTATGCTGATATCACATGTTTTGTCTATCTGCTAGACGTACATCTTCAAGTAGTATTCGTAGCTTAACGTCTAAAATATTTCGATATTTGTTTCTATGAAGTGTGATAGAGATAAATATAGCTACTATAATTGTGTTCCCAAATGTATCTGACAATATTTTATTAAAACAGAACAAGTTTGTGATTGAATTCGCCATACTGTATCGCCAATTCAATTTACATACCGAGTTACGTATAATTTACACTGTGAGTTAATGCAATGGAATATTTAACAGTTGCAGAAAAAATTGAAATAATTCTTTTTTATGGTGAACTGTAAGGAAAAAGTTATCATGATCCACCTATTACTTTAAAAAACAAAAAAAAAAAAACGAATTATAACTGCGTGTTGTAACGTCAAGAAAAGAACTTTATTATCTGTTCATCAGTATTTTATTAAACGAATGAATAAATGTTTAGAAGCTGAGAGTCAAAGTTTCGAGTATTTATTATGATGTTCTTAAATAAAATAAAGTATTTTTTAGAAGAAAATAACGTTGTCATTTTAGTTGAGAAACAAAATTAATCTTAAAATAAACTTAAAAAATCAGTTAAATATCTTAAAAAATATGAAACTTACTGAAAAATGTTTCAAATTTTATGCAATTCTTACGCAGAATGTAATTCCGAAATAAAAAAATATAGATTTACAAAAAAAAGGAACAAGATGATTTTGAAATAATCTTGTAAACGCCTATGCACTAAAAAATTAGTAGTGGCATTTGAATCCCCACTTAAAATATTAAAAGACATGTGCTAACTTGTGTTTTTAAATCACATGTCTACGAGATTTTTAGAATCCCAACTTAAACGCGACACTCTGTATGTCTTTAGGTATGCAAACACATACTCAATTAACCGCATTTATACATTAGCTAACGAGCACAGTTCTGAACTGGATAACTGCATTTTTGCTTCTTCTCACAATGAATTTTTTAGATTTATGTAGCTCGCTGCGTTGGTATATTATTATATTATAATTCGTACGTATGTTTAAATCTTTAAAAATTTTACGTTTTATTGAAGTACATTATTAATTGTACCCTTTACATTAATGGACTATCGCCCGCGAAAAAAAAGAAGTTTGTTGAAAGTTATTGTAATGACAATGCCTTGAAATATCTTAGCCACTAAGATTATTAGACATTACACCATACCGCTTTTCTTTTATTCAGTTTTGTTAGTCGTTGGATGTATTTTTCCTTTGTAATCCCACTAAACTGATAACATAATTTTCTTTAAACGAATATCAACTTTGGTTGTGGTTTGAGCTGATTTATTTTGCTTGCTTTAGATCGACATTGTTGTAAGCAACCCATCTTTCATCTCCAGTTATCAATCTTTCTAAAAATGGATCATTTTCATTACGTTTCATAAGCAAATCGCAGATGTTAATGCGTTGTGTTAAGTGAATTTTTTTGAGCTCACGAGGAATCCATACATCGAGTTGCTTTATGTAGCCAAATTGTTGCTTTTTGATGCACGTATACGATACATTGAGCTTTTCTGCAATCTCACGTGTTATACTATGACCATCCGAATCAATTAATACTTTGATTTGGTTGTCATCAACTTCAACTGGACGGCCTGAACGTTGTTTATCTTTGAGTGAAAAATCATCGGAATGAAACGCGAATTAATTTTCACACTACCGCGCTTTTAAGGCTTCGTTACCATACATAACAAATAACTTTTTGTGAGCTTGCGATGCGTTTTTTCTTTTGCGGAAGTAATATAACGAAATATGACGAAACTACTCATTTTGAATTTCCATTCTTCAACCATCGTCAAAAGAACACTACACAATCGATCGATACAATGTTTTTCCTAAATGATAATTAAAGTACTACTTGGTTTGACGTTTCAAATACCTAACAATTCAACTAAAGTCATCTGTCAGAGAAATCCGCAATTACATAGTTGCCAAACTAATACATACAAAAAACATATAAATATAAAAAAAACCTTGTACGAGCAACACCATGGCACATCGTACGAGCATACAAAGAACGAGAGAGATGGACGACCATACATCGATCAACAACGACACACAGTCCACGGATCCAGTCCACACACACTCAACAACTCGCATGTCAGTAGACGTGCGAGAAGAGCTCTTGTAGCGATGCAACACATTGCACAACCACGCTCAACAGTGTTGTGTATGAATGTATAAAAATGTTTCTGGTTGACTGATTGTTTGAGAATGTTTGAAGTGAGAATGTTTGATATAAGGAAAGTTCGTATGTAGATGTTGATTGGTCGTAGGATGCAGTGGATTGAGGAAGATGGGAGGAGTTTTGAAGGAAAAATGGAAGAGTGAGAAATGCCAGCATTTGTCTGGAAACGGATGGTCAAAGTCTTAGAAGTGAAAGTAACAAGTTAGAAATATTTGGTTGGAATTAGGAAAATTTCGGACTCATGAGGTGATTTCTGGAATGCGTGCATCGTGCGAAATTGCTAGGTGCCGCAATAAAGACATAAACGATCAATGTTCGATGCATGGTTTGGAAGTTCTCAATCGTCTCAGGTAAACACGTAGGCCCGAGTTATTGTTACGCCTCGTAACACTGATATTGTTAATTAATTAATTTATATTACATTCTAGTTATATACAAATTATTTATTTTATTAGTTCTATTTCAGTTATATCCTAAATATCATTAATAATTCCGAAAATTTTCAGCTGGTTCGATTTAAATGCAAAACTTTGTATAAATTGTATAAAGTATAACAATTTTGTTAATCGAAACTGTACATTCTGTATTAAATTTTCATTGTACAGTAAATTTCGGTAATCGGAAACTATTAACTGCAGACTTCTCTGCGTATTAGAATGCAATTTGGCACATTGTTTGCATCGAAGGCGTTCCTGCGATTAGATGCACGAAGCGTTATAATTCGCGGCATATGTGCTTCACGCGTTTCGCAGTTGCGCGATCGAAATTACGGAACGTTTGTAATAATAACGGTGCTAATTGCGATAACGAATGACATGCTACAATTAAATGCTACACGCTCTGCGGTACACAACTTGCGAAAGGGTAGACATTAATGGTGTACAATGTGCTCGTGCAGTGACGTCTTTGTCATGAAGCTTATAAAGTTACGAGGCATATAAAAACAATTCACGCTTTCATTGTATTTCCCTCAATTATAGTATTTCGAAAATGTGCTCTCAAAGAAATGCTAGAATTTAATTGCATGCTACTTCCTGTTTTAATTAGTAAAACAACATTGTTTATTACTTCCTGTTTGATAAAAATGCAAATAATTTTACCAGAGTCTCTACATTTGATTTATAAGAAAATAAAAGGAGAGGAGAGTGTTTCGTCCTGGATCTACCTGTGGACTCATCAGTAAGGCAACCCTAGTAGGCCCTGCTCTAACCCTCATACGACGGACCGTTTATAACTGCGAGCGGTAAATTCAGGGTCCATTCTGACCCAAATCTGGATTTCATTACTTAGTATTTGAATATACAAGTGTGGTGCTGTTTCGCTGCGGGTAGGATCTAGGGGAAAATCGTAGGAGGGTACAAAAGGAAAAGAGAGAGAAGCGTTTCGTCCGGACCTGCTAGTGGACTCATCAGTAAGCCTTTCTAGCAAGCCCTGCTTTAGACAACTGGATATTGGGAAGTCGGTCGAGGAATGTATATATAACGGAAGGGTCGGTCGAGCGCTTGTGAGAGCGCGACCCCTCTGGTGGCGAACATGAGAGGTGACGCCACACAAGGTATGGTTGATGATTTGCGTTATATTATTTGTATCATTATAGGTAATGCATAAAATACAACCTTTTTTTGTTGCATGTGTATTGCATATATGTTTTATGTACATTTATTATCATTGCCGATACATAGACTGTTTGGCCGATTGCTTCAATATACACCATGAGTTTTCATCGTCTACTAGTTTATCAAAAACACTACTGACCAACTGCTTGGTTTCTTGATTCATTACTACAATTACTCACTGAATAATATTTACACTATTACGCTGTACTATTCTATCCACTCCTCTATGAATGTTTCAATAATAACTGATATATTCTTATACGACACACGATTGACTACTGTTTCACAGAGTCTGGATTATAGTGGACGTAATATCCTGCTGCATACGTAAACATAAAGATTGTACGGGTCCAAGTAGACCCACAAACCGCCGGGTGAGAGTTAAACGCTGGGACATTCGATGGTTAGTCGAGGAGTGTACACACATATTGGAATAGGTCGAGTATTTGTGAGAGAGGTACAGGTTAAGCGTATCCCTCTGTTGGCGAGTGCAGGAGAATTATTAAAAAGTACATAAAACTATTTATCTCTCGTTAGGTATAATTATTACAATGAAGTCAATTGTAAGAGATGCTCCAAAAGAAAGTTTATTTACAAAAGTAAGCAACATTATTGATTGACAATTGTAGGTGGATATTATACGATCGTTTATAGGATTTTCTATTTTTAAATTAACTACTATAAAATAATTAACTAGCAAACAGTGAGTGATTTTACTTTTACGATTAACTTTTTAAATATAAATATGTAAGTTTAACCTGGAGGTTTTAAAATATATGTAACATTATTTGTACCTAATTAAAACAGACGATTTTTTGAATTAATTTTCTAGAACGCGATATTTTAGGGAATCAATTGTAGTCATTTCGGTTTAAAACAATTCCAAAATCGATATTTTTCACAAGAACCGAACATTTTCATTTTAAATTTACTATCTTCAATGGTATTACATCGAAACCAAAAATGCAAAAGCTGTGCCCGTATCATGTTTCTTCAACCACATTGCAGTCAGAATGCGGAGACTGTCGACCACGTTGTAACCTTTCAGGCGTTGATGCAACACCTGGAAATATGCAAGAAAAGCGACAACGTATTTCGTCGAGCAACATGGAAACTTGTGTGAATGTTAATGAAGGCAGCGCGAGAACCACAAACTTGACGAATTTTCTCTACAGCTGTTACTAATTTTCGTGGAATTCATGCTCGTCTCCTCTCTGATGCTAAATGCGTTAAGAAACTTCGTCATTTTAATAGCCAATCAGGAATATATCAAACTTGAACGTTTCCGCTCTTTATGTAGGATTTCTCCGAAATAAATATTCTAAAATTTCAAATTATTTAATATGTAGTGAAGAACAAAATGAAACCAATAATAATACTATCCTAGAAAATGATAATTTATCTGCATAGTTACATAAGACTTGACGAAAACGTATTATAAATATCATCCTACACTTATCCCGCTTTTATAAATGCATAACAGTTTTACTTTTTACTAATTAATTTTTTGTTACAAGATTTTATGCAAGTCCAAATTTTACATCATTGAAAAACATAATGGCAAATAACAATCTGAAATAAATTCAATAGTTCATTCATAAGCTTTTAGCAATTTTAACAATTACAATTTATTTTGGTACAATTTCAATTAAATTTTGTAATAATTCTTTCAAAATTAAGTTACACTGTTCTTATACTCGTTCCCATAACTAATGCAATGCTGATATTGTGAGAGGACTTGAAAGAAACGTGGAAATCAAATGTATAAACAACGATTTCTTTAAACAGTGTTTATTTTACAAAGATCGATTGTCAACTCCTTTCCGTTACGGATGTAACTAAGGGCGATACATGAATTTGTTTTTACTTGTTTTATAATGTGGTCACCGACATCATACAGCAACATTTAGATAATATGTTTTAGCTTACAATATAATATAGTGGGAAACTATATGCGACCTGAAATTGCTTTTTAAACTGTTTTTGAAATTCTTTGTTTGTTAATAGACTTTCTACGTTGTTAGGAAATTACGTCAGTTTTTACAGTTGGAATATCCGTTTTGTATGTACATATGTAATCATTAACTCTTGTATACTATACAGGGTGTTCGGCCACCCCTGGGAAAAATTTTAATAGGGGATTCTAGAGGCCAAAATAAGACGAAAATCAAGAATACCAATTTGTTGATGGAGGCTTCGTTAAAAAGTTATTAACGTTTAAAGTTCCGCCAATACTGAATTTTTTTCTCGAAAATGCGCAAGATTTCGGGGGTATGTCTATTCACCAAAAATGATTGTAATTGGCCCCCGCAACCGAAAATAATTTTCCCAAAACGATTTGAAATTTTTTTTTTTCGTCGAAGGTGCCTAGCCGGGTAAGCATGGGGAGGCGGCCCCCACCACCAATACTACTATTTATGTATTCCAAATATTACTGATTACCTAGAAGTCAACTGTGTAAAGTTTCAGATCCCTAACCCTCCTCCTAAGGGAGATATGGGGATAACAACCCTGAGCATTAACACTTTTTTTCTCGGAAACGGGCTGTGATATTTGGACAAATTCAAATGAAAATAATAGATATTTATTAGCTCTCCTACATATATTTTTTTCAAAATTGTAAATTAATTACAAGGGGTGGAAAAAAATTAATTTAATTTTTGAGGGTGGTGTTTACGAACAACCCCTTGAGTGACAATCACCAAAAAAATTAAGAATAATGCTCTATCATCGAATTATTTTATATTATATTTTCAGTACTGTCAAATGGGTGGAACATGGTCAAATAATTTAAAAAGCATTTTAGTGTTATGAGGAAGAAGTCTTTATTCAATCTTCGTCGCTATTTTCCTCAATAACTGGTATTGTTTGTGTCGATTCGAATATGTTTGTTAATATTTCCGATGGTTTGATAATTTTTGACTTGTACCGCGCATGCGACAAGTAATAAATAATTGCGGCTACGTGGGTACAGCAGCCTACTGTTCTGTTGCCATTCGCACAATCGCATGTATACCGTGTTATTGCCGTGTAGCTAATGGAATTTGGCACGTATGCTATATAACACTTATACTTTTTCCTATTAATGTGCCGTGAGCGCACCTTTACCCTAATAATGGTTTCATTTTCCATCAAATACTCAACGTTTAAAGAATTTTCATTATTTAGCAGTTTTGCAAGATAACACACTGCTTGCGAAAACTGGTACGTGCCTGTAAATAGTATTCAACAGTTTAGTATTTATTACTTATTAATTTCGTAAAATAGCATACTGTTTATAACAATTAGTACGTACCTGTAAATAATATCTGTAGGTCTTTTTCAGATAATTGTGGGAAATCCATAATAGAGCTGGCAGTCATTGATATGAAAGGTTTTTTGCGTCGACTTAATTTTTCTGTTTCTATCAGCTGTTGCAAGGTGTTATTTTCAGTTCGACGCATTTTCATATGGTCAATGATTAAATCTATACTCTCTGGATTTGATTCAAATCTTTTCCCAAACATATTCTGCAAGAACGAAGCTATCCGGCATATTGACCTTAAACTTGGTAGGAGTTTGTTATCCATTTTGTGGTGCAATAAGCGGTACTTTTGGGCAATGGCACCATGCACTGCTTCGACCACCCACCTTATTTTAGTAACGAATCGTGACTCATTGGCCTCTTCAGTCGTTAATTGTAGTCGGTTACCTTTACACGCCGGCATCAAGACATTATAACCTTGTCCTTCCAAATATTTTGCTACGTCTCGAAAGCCACGATCGACAATGCAAAAGTCACCCGGTCGCAAAAGTGTCTTCAATCCGTTTGGATCTTCTAATAATATTTTCAATATTGTAGCGTCATTCATATTTCCGTTAAACTGGCCTGCTGTATCGATAATGTAGCCATTTGTTGTGCAAATAGTGAAAGGTTTGCACAAAGACGTCTTTTTTTGGCCGGAATAAGATTTTCTTTGGTATTCATTATTCTTACTTTTTTCGTGCCGGACATATGTTCCATCAAATATTACAGCTAGTGCTGATTGTTCCAAATTAAAAAGTTTTTTTGCAACGTAGGCGGTTTCATTTATTAGTTCATCCCTCGTTTTTGAATGAATACCAAAACGACTTGGTAAAATATCTTTTTCAAATGCAGTAATTATTTGATGAAAGTATTCCGACACTAGCTGTTCACGTTCTAAATCAAACGTACTTTGGATTACAGCATTAGAGGCACCGCTTCTTAATTTAAATAAAAATATAATTAGGGCCTGCAGCACAGTTCGCGATTCACTATTACGCATGCTAATTAACAAATCTCCTAGTTTCTTAATGTTTTCCCAGTTAAATCCCGTAAATGTTAATAATTGCTCTTCATTCAAAGAGAAGTCTGCTATTTTATGAAATAGCGACGAGTCGACATTTATCGATAGTTGCTCCAAAAATAAGGAAACATCTGATATTTCTATTAAACTAGATGCGGAATGAATGCGTAGTAACTGCAGATCATCGATGTAAAATTGGTTTCTAATTATATGCGTGGGACAGCACCGATTACCTTTCGGTATATAAATTCTTCGTTGGGTAAATGCTTGAAGGCGTGCATTTAATGGTATCACAACAAGTTTAGAGCATGCCTAACACAAAATACAATATTTATGTGTATGCACGACTCTTTTAAACGGTAATTCCACTACAGTTTCCGGAGAGTTGCTTCTTCCAGCATGGAAATCCGGATCTATTGCATTGTCATCAGTATCAGTATTATCACTTTCGCTTGGTTGCTGATTTCTATAAACAACTAATCTGCATTTACCGCAAAATACAGATCCGATTGTCACCGTATTGACACAGTGCTTCTGATATTTCACAACTTCATCTTCCTTGATAATCCGTTTCACTATTCCACGTTTTTTTAGCGATGAGTCACATTTAATGCATTTACCACTATTACTGCTTTCGGCCATTTTTCTTAACTAACTGTTGGTGCGTGCTCGTGAAATATTTTTCGAGATTGTATCTTTTCCTCGTGATGATGATTTTTATATCGCCGGCTCCGGTTAGTTACTCCTCCCCCGCGAGTGGAGATATCTTGTAGGGCGGGCCTTCGTTGGGCCTAGTTCATGGTCAAGGATCAATCAGCCATTTGTTCAGTTTTGACAATTACTGATTGGCCGCTTGACTGCACGAACAAGTGCCTCCCACTAATCTAGGGGAAGTCTTTTGGGTAGAACCCAAGATCGCGGAGTACGCGACCGGCGACGATACCTGGCGACCCTTGGTGTTCCGAGGGTCGCGCATACTGTCGGGCCCCTCAATTCAGGTCCGTTTCTGTATGAACCTTTTATAGTTTTATGTTTCACCGTATTAAACTTATCTCTAAGGTTTTTACAAATTATAGGTAATATAAAGCTAAAATAATTTAAGCTATTTACAGATTATAAGTAATATAAAAATAAACCGATTTAAGTTATTTGCCGAAATTCCGTAGCAAACTATTTACAGGCTCGAACTGTCGCTAATCCGTGTACTATGGAACAATAATAACTCTAAAGATCTCTAAACTAATTGTTGTAGTCTGTACGCGGACGAAGTATAAGCGATATGTTTGGTTTCTAAGAACGAAAACAAAAAAAAAAAATAATCGACAAGCAAACAATCGAAGCCCAAATAAAAAAACAAAATATCAGAAACACTGTGTCAATACGGTGACAATTGCGTCTGTATTTTGCGGTAAATATAGATTAGTTGTTTATAGAAATCAGCAACCGAGTGAAACTGACAGTACTGATACTGATGACAATGCAACGGACCCGGATTTCCATTCTGGAAAAAGCAACTTTCCGGAAACCGTAGTGGAATTACCGTTTAAAAGAATTGTGCATACACATAAATATTGTATTTTGTGTCAGGCATGCAATCAACATGTTGTGATACCATTAAATGCACGCCTTCAATATTTACGCAAAAAAGAATTTATATACCGAAAGGTAATCGGTGTTGTCCCACGCATATAATTAGAAAGCCATTTTACACCGCAATTATTTATTACTTGTCGCATGCGCAGTACAAGTCAAAAATTATCAAACCATCAGAAATATTAACAAACATATTCGAATCGAAACAAACAATACCAGTTATTGAGGAAAATAGCGACGAAGATTGAATAAAGACTTCTTCCTCATAACACTAAAATGCTTTTTAAATTATTTGACCATGTTCCACCCATTTGACAGTACTGAAAATATAATATAAAATAATTCGATGATAGAGCATTATTCTTAATTTTTTTGGTGATTGTCACTCAAGGGGTTGTTCGTAAACACCACCCTCAAAAATTAAATTAATTTTTTTCCACCCCTTGTAATTAACTTACAATTTTGAAAAAAATATATGTAGGAGAGCTAATAAATATCTATTATTTTCATTTGAATTTGTCCAAATATCACAGCCCGTTTCCGAGAAAAAAAGTGTTAATGCTCAGGGTTGTTATCCCCATATCTCCCTTAGGAGGAGGGTTAGGGATCTGAAACTTTACACAGTTGACTTCTAGGTAATCAGTAATATTTAGAATACATAAATAGTAGTATTGGTGGTGGGGGCCGCCTCCCCATGCTTACCCGGTACCTAATTAGATTTTCAGTAAGGAATTTTTTTCTCGAAAGTGCAAAGGATTTCGGAGGTATGTGTATTCACCAAAAATGATTGTAATTGACCTCTGTAAACGAAAATAATTTTTCCAGAACGATTTGAAATTTTTGAATTTAATTGTTAATAACTTTTTAACGGAGCCTCCATCAACAAATTGGTATTCTTGATTTTCGTCTTATTTTGACCTGTAGAATGGCCGAACATCCTGTATACTACTGAATCTACATTGTACAATCGTAAAAGGTTCTTAAAGAATTCTATAAATTTTTCCCCGTTTCTTAGATCTTTCATGTGTATGTAAAGATTAGTGATAGTTTACCCCCTTGATATGGGTTATTAACGATAACAATATCATCTGTTCAGGAAGTTATGATGCATGTTAAAATATCAAATTTTATTCCACCTAATGTTCCAATATTCTTCAATCTAACAATAGGAACTTTTATGCCTCATCTTATGAAATTTGATGATTGGGTTTACTCCTCGGTAATAATGGGAAGTCATAAAGCCAATAATTTGTCATCATAAAGTAATTTATGTCTAATTGCTAGGTATTTTAAGAATTTTATTAATTTTTTTACACGTTTCTATCCTCTCCCAGACGTATTTAAACGATTAAGGTGATTTGCTCCTTGGTAAGGATAACTGACGTCAAGAACATCATACATACAGTAAGTTATGGCGTATATTCACATAATATTCTATTATTCTTTAAGCTAACAATATAAAAGGAAGTTTTGTACCTCTTCTTATAAACTTTGAGGAGTAGTTTCACCCCCTAAATATGAAAACGGACCAAAATAAATAAAATATGTGTCGAATATTAGAAAATTTTTCGATGTTCTAGCCGCATAGGAAGTTTCAAAGCAATCAGAGCCGGATACTTAAAAACTCTTCCTATTTGTAAAATAATTTTTACTCCTTCACATTCTGTGATAGATGTACATGTTAGATCGTGAGAGTTTAAAAGTTAAGGAAAAATCTTTAAAAAAAAACCAATATGTACGAATAGCAACTACGATATAATCGACTGTATAAGTACATTTTGCATAACTTTCCTATCATTCCTGGACAAAATGGATAGCACACTTTTTGTTCTTAAGGATATGTAGAAACGTGTTATGAAAGAATTTTTTGATCCTGGTGAGGCTGAACATAGCCGATTTTTAACAATATTCTTTGAAATGAAGAAATGTAGAGTTTTCGTAATAAAAAGTAATTATATACTATACTGGGATATCTCAACGATATATGTCTGTACTAACAAAACAGATGTTGCATATGAGCTGGCATGCATACATATTTTTATATATGCACATTATTATGAAAATTTTTTCAAGATAAACGTATGTTTTTTTTATTATGATGCATAAAGCAAATTACTTACAATCGATAATAAACACTTCAGCCCTAATAAAAGAGTTCTTAATGTCATAATAAATCAAAAACTGGGCTTTAGAAAATTTAAGTGATTATTATATTGAATATGAGGAAAAAATAATAAGAGGTAAAACAATGAGTTGTACTTAATTTTTACTAAAAGTGCATCAAGTATACAGGCTGTTCATAATCACTGTTAAGTCGCATCAATATTTGAGACATTTACGCTAATCTCATAAAAAAATGTTTGAAATAAAAGTGAATGAATGCTTTAAACAAAATAACGTGCAATAATAAAAATTTTGAAATTTTTTTTTATCAGATAAAAAACTTAACTTTCTTTAACAGCACTATGTATTTTCGATTTTATAGCGTCATAGCAGATAAAAAAACGAATTCAACGAACTATTATGCAATGACCTTTGAATTAATTTTAGCTTAAAAATTTAAAGTAATTGATAAAATAATTTTCTTATGCGTTAATGAAGCGTACACATAACTCAGAGTCGAGAATGCACATGATACGTTATGGTGGTACAAATGCTTATAACTACTAAACAAATTAATTTGAAGGAAAAACTTTTTAATATATTCACTTATTATCTATTTTAGTTTATGTTAAGATATTCGAAGTGACCGTTCGAGGCATTTATTGTTTGTGCGCTTGTATATCGTTTTGTTGTGTAAACGATAGCGGTGTGGTTGCATCTTTTTCGTTCTGTGTTGTATTTATTATAAATAAACCAATGTATATTCAATAGGTTATGGGTCCAGCATCATGAGTGTAGCAAATTCGCAACATACAGAAAAGCTAGGAGATGGTAATTATGAATCATGGAAAATCCAGATGAAAAGTGTTTTGCGTTTTAATGAGCTGTGAGATTACGTAAACGGGACAATTATTAAAACGGAAAATAATGCCGCTCAGTGGACACTCAAAGACGAGAAAGCACTCGATTTAATTATTTTGAGTTTGCATAAAACGCAATTTAATCATATCAAACGGTCTGAGACTTCATTGGATGCATGGGGAGCACTGAAATGGGTGTATGAATCACAGGGACCCATGCGACAGTGCATTCTGTTTAAGCAATTATACAGGATGAAGAAAGAAAGAAGTCAAACTATGGCAAAATATGTGGACGAATTTGTTCACAAAATCGAACATCTCGCTGAAGCGGGAATTGTTTCGGCCACGAAGCACTATGCCCAGTTGCTCTGTGCTGCGCGGACCGTGCGTATTACAACAGCTCCGATGCTGTGTTCCCTTAACCGTGGCGCGAAGGACCACCCAACTGATGTTGGGAAATTGCCGATACCCTTGAATCCCGTTGATTCAAGGAGAGCCCGTTGCTACTTTATTTCGCTATAACGACTTATTCGCCCAAACGACTCTCAAAACGAATCCAAACCGAATCACCAACGAATCCCAACCGAGTCTCCAACGAACCTAAACCGAATCTTAAAGTTACCCTTAACCTAAGCTCGGTATCCCCTACCAAGGTGACGAAAACGCGTAGCGTTTACCGGTGGGAGGATTGGTTAAACCAATCCTCAAAGTCGTCACCTTGGCAGGGCGTTTCTTAACCTTTTGCAACATTCCCGCCCACCCTGCCGACCAGTATCCTGGTACACCATGCAAGAGTGAGCGAGAACGTTGCCTTTTTTATAAATAATTTGGGGAAAACCAGAGCCCCAAGACCCCGGTGGCCTGCAGATGTGCGCTACCGCGGGTTTACGATACGTCAATCGCTATTGAGGCAAGGAAGAGCTCCAAGGATTCCAAGTCCCGTGTGGAGTTTGGAGTTTCCTTAATGACCGTAACGTACTTTATCAAGCAAAAATGTCTCGAAGGCCTAATCCTCAAAAATAGCGGAGAAGTCACGTCCGTATCATAAACCCCGCGATGTCAAGGTTCCTTAAGAATCCTTAACAGGAATTAAATTACCTGAAACAGTAATACCGATTATGTTGTTAACGTCTTTACCTGTTCAGTACGAAACATTTTGTATAGCCATTGAGTCAAGGGAAACGATGCCTACCCTGGATGAGCTAAAAGTAAAATTACTGGAAGAGGAGATCCGAAAGACAGACAATGACGTATCAAAAGATGTTGATAAAGAGCCAGCGTTGTTATTGTTAGAAAAATGGACTAGTTTATTTCTCAGGCACTGGATAGATGCCCAGTCATCGCCTGTTGAGAAGTAGTAAATGTTTGAGCACATCGCAAATGTTTCGTTGTGACGAGAGATCGTCGCATTACATCGTTACATGTCAAACAGAACAGTTCTGTACAGTCATATTTGCTTTTATATAATTTTCTATCTTGCTCGTTAATCGTGTCTAAGTTTATTATTTCGTATCCCGACCTCATCAACAGTTATCAAACAAGAAAAATTTTCAAGAGAAGAAACCACAGAGGGAATCCTTCCAGAAGCAGAGGCCCGATAACACCTACAATAGGAGGCATTCTGATAAATGCTTCATATGCGGTAAGCCTGGACATATAGCTAGATGCTGTAGAAATACGCAAAGAGGTGTCACATCGAGGAATCACATAGAAGAGGCGATGCTAGCAAGTGTGCTCAACTCCGGTCTCTTCACATCAAACGAGTGGTATCTAGATAGCGGCGCAACGACACACATGTGCAAAGACAGAAAAATGTTTGAGACCCTCAATGAAGAACACAAGGAAAAGGTATACACAGCCACGGAAAGCAGTACTTCCTTGCAAGGTAAAGGAGAAGTAAAAATAAGAGTGAGCTCGAAAAACAAACAAGTAAGCAACATTAAGTTACAGGATGTAATGTTTGTACCAGAATTTCGAACTAATTTAATGTCAGTCCCTAGCATCACTAAAAATGGATATAGCGTAACGTTCAACGAGGAATCAGCTGTCGTAAAGCGAAAGGATGGTACTGTTGTAATGACAGCACCGAAACAAAATGATTTATATATTGCCAAGGTCTCAGGCAAGCAGCAGAGCATGTTCACGGGTAAACAAGATGACAGTCTGACAAGGTGGCATCAGAGATTAGGTCATCTGAATTTCAACGATGTCAAGAAAATGTATGATAAATGCATGGTAGATGGAATGCAGATGCTTCGACACGCTACGCTGAATGGATCGAGATGTGAGGTATGTGATTTCAGTAAAATACATCAACTACCAATCTCGTATTCAAAAACCATAGAGAAAGACACATTAGGATTAATACATACGGACATATGTGGTCCTATGTGAACACTATCGTTAGGGGGAGCAAGATACTTTGCTACTTTTATCGACGACAAGACAAGATACACAGAAATAGCTGTTTGAAAAGAAAAATCGGAAATCTTCGATGCATTCAAAACATATAAAGCCCGTGTCGAAAAACAAATAGGTAAGCCAATAAAGAACATACGTAGCGATAATACAAGGGAGTATCTATCAAAGAAATTCACAGAATATTTAGAAAAAGAAGGGATAGTACGACAATTATCAACTCCTTACACGCCTCAACAAAATGCAGTTGCGGAACGTGCAAATAGAACGATAGTAGAAATAGCACGTACAATGCTCACTCAGTCAAAGTTACCCATGAGTCTATGGGCAGAAGCCGTAAGCACAGCTGTTTTTATAAGAAACAGATGCCCAACCCAAAAGTTGAACAATTCAACGCCATATGAAGAATGGATGTGTTGAAAATCATACATTGGATTCCTAAGCATCTTCGGAAGCAAAGCAATCGGTTTGGAGAAGGGGACAGGAATCAGCAAATTTATGCCGAGAGGTAAGGAATATATTGGTAGGGTATTCACAAGTATCTAAGGCGTATAGGCTATGGGAACGAGGAACAAGATACATCGTGGTGAGAAGAGATGTTCGATTTCATAAAGACGTAGAAAATCACACAATAGAAAACGAGGATATATTTATAGTCCCTACTGAAAATGAACTTAATATCACGACAACAAGTGAAGAAAAAGAAGGAGAAGAAGACTACGTAGAAGAGTCGGAACAAAATGTTTTGGAAGAAAGCATCTCGGAAAAAGAAATCATGCTTGGCGAAACTACGGATGAAAATGAAACGCAGATCTGGGAGAGAACGAGAGGTCGTCCGAGAATAATACGAACTGGAAAAAGAGGTAGACCGAGAAAATTATTTCATCATGCAGCAAACATTAGTCAGTTTCAGTATACGGAGCCGAGAACGGTTACTCAGGCTATGAAGAGCAATCAAAGTCAATTGTGACTAGCTGTTATGGAGGAAGAGTACGAACCCCTTAAGCAAAGCGGAACATGGGAACTTGTAGATAAACCAAAGGGCTGCAAGGTACTCACTAACAGGTGGGTGTTCAGAGTGAAAAAGAATCAAGATGGTACAATAAACAAGTTTAAGGCAAGACTTGTAGCTCGTGGAAACGAACAGAAAAAGGGTATCGATTTCGATGAGGTGTTCGCATCAGTAGCTCGATATGAGATAATTCGTACTTTATTAGTAGCAGCAGTAGAGAATAAGATGCATGTGCACCACATCGACGTGGCTTCTGCGTACGTACAGGGTGATTTGATGGATACCATTTATATGCACCAACCAAAAATGTTTATATATTCCGGAAAAGAAAACAAGGTGTGCAAATTGAAAAGACCATTATATGGATTAAAACAGGCAGGCAGAAACTGGTATCAAACTTTGAATAATTATTTAATAACTATTGGATTAGAGAGATTGGAGGAATCAATCCCTGTGTATATGTGAAAACTGTAAACAACGCGAATCCCATATTATTAATTTACGTTGACGATATATTAATAGCAGCAAAGGATTTGGAAGAGCTAGAGAAAGTCAAGAAATTAATACAGAAGAAATTTAAAATCAATGACCTAGGCGAAGTCACAAACATTCTCGGTATACATGTAGAAAGAGATGGCAGCATAGGAAATATCAAATTAAATCAGCGCAAATACATACAGGAAACTCTGGAGAAATTTGGTATGGGAGATTGTAAGCCGGCGCATACACCTTTGGTACCGGGTGAGACATTCGATCAGGAAACCATGAGCGAACAAGAATTAACAAAGATACCATATAGAGAACTCATAGGAGCTCTACACGACCAGACATAGCGTTTGCTACAAATGCGCTGAGTCCGTTTAATGTAAAAGTGACAAATTATCACTGGAAGGCAGCGAAACACGTGTTACGGTATCTGAAGGGTAGCATTAATTACGGAATAAGGTATTCTGTTGCAGGGGAACCGGTGAAAATCTATGTGGATTCAGATTGGGCAGCTGATAGAAACGGAAGGAGATCACGATCTGGATGTGTGTCCATGCTGACCAATGGTCCCATCAGCTGGCAATCTCAGAAGCAGAGATCGGTCGCCTTATCGACCATGGAGGCCGAATATATGGCAATATCGAAGGCGGCAAAAGAAGCAGTTTATTTAAAGAGACTTTTAGACCATATGAATCTTAGCAATTTAGTATACGAGGAATTAGATATATTCTGTGATAATCAAAGCGCGATTCAGTTAAGTAAAAATAACACATATCACCGTAGAAGCAAACACATAGATATACGTTATCACTACACTAAGGAAATGCAGGAAATAGGCGAGATAAAAATACAATATGTGAGCACAAATGAAATGGTAGCGGATATTTTGACTAAAGCTCTACTAAAGATTAAATTGGAGAAATGCGTTAATATGTTAAATCTAAGATGTTAGTACACAATCGCAATACAAAGATCGTATTCATGTTTATGTTTGTGTATTGCAAATTATGTACTTTATTAGAAATAGAGTCTTTATGTTTATGTTATGTGTTTGTGTGTGGCAAATTATGTATTTTATTAGAGATAGCTTAAAAATGTTTATACACAAAATAAGATTTTTCAGTGTACTTCGAAAGGGGGAGTGTTAAGATATTCGAAGTGCCTGCTCGAGGCGATTATCGTTTGTGCGCTTGTATATTGTTTTGTTGTGTAATCGATAGTAGTGTGGTTGCATCTTTTTCGTTCTGTGTCGTATTTATTATAAATAAACTTTGAATTGAAATTTTTAACTGCGAAAACTGAATGCATTGTATTCTCTAAACGCCGGGAAATCTTTGCATCGGTCTTGAAAATTGGCAAAAATCAGCTTCAATTTGTTACTTGTACTAAAATCCTCGGAGTACACTTTGATTCAAAACTTACATGGAGTAACCATGTACACAATCTCATCAACAGCAATAAAGAAATGATGAAAATAATAAAAGCCCTAGCATATAACAACTGGGGAGTGGACAAAACCGTACTCTCACAGGCCTATAAAGCAATTGTTCGATCCAAAATAGACTATGCGTCTATAATATACAAACTCAGCCAAATCAGACAGTCTTAGAAAATTAGAAACAGTCCACAACACCGGGTTAAGACTAATAACAGGCGCATTCCATACCAGCCCTATTGGAAGTATTTTAATTGAAGCCGGCGAAACGTTTCTGAGGCATAGAAGAAAACTGTTAAGCCTAATGTTGTGGATTGGTACGTATGAAAAGATGTGAGCGCCATCTAGGAGCACGGTGGCGAAGCGAGAAGGAGATCGCGCAGGCGAAGTAAGCGTGAGTCAGTAGAGAACGAGCAGTCTGTTAGAATAGCACAGAATAAAAAGTCTAACCTCAAAATCGTTGCAATATAAAAAGGCATCACTGTCTCACTTTATTTTACCTGCTCATTATTCTGTTCCTAACACCTAAAATATGCCGTAAGGGCCGCCACATCCGCCAACCCAATTATCTACGAAGACTGCTTTCCAAGAAATAAACGAAATAAAAACTACCAACTGCACAAGTCTTTCCTCCACCACAGAATTCAAATATACCTCGACAAACTTCAATTCAAGCTACTGGTCATGGAAAAAAACAGACCCCATAAAATACCTCCCTGGACATTGAGTACACCTACCACCGACTTATCACTCACAAAGAACAAAAAGGACGAGCTAAACGTAAACGAGTGGAAGGAACTATTCTCCACGCTGTGCGAAGTTTATACCAACTTCACCCACGTCTACACCGACGGGTCGAAGGACAAGATGGATAGAACAGAGGCGGCCGTAGTCATGCAAAATAAAACAGCTAAATATGGCGTAAATACTATCAACAGTATACACACAGCTGAAACATACGCACTTCTCTCGGCTCTTAATCTTATAGACAGTTCCCTTGAATCTAAATTTACCATTTTCTCCGACTCCCTTTCCTCCATTGTGAAAATAAAAAACACGAAACAAACCACCGAAATTTATACCGAAATCCAAGAAACCTACGACCAATTGATCAAATCCAACAAAACAATAACAATAGCATGGATCCCATCTCACAAGGACATATTTGGAAATGAAATGGCCGACCTGGAAGCGAAAATTGCATCAACTCTAGACAACAATAACCAACCGATACTCAACACGTCCGCAGATATCAATAGGCACATCGTATTTTTGTGGAAAGAATGTTGGAACCGGATATGGCAAAACCACAAAGCAAGCTTACTCCATAGATCAATTCACAACTTCTACGACATTACAACAAACCCCAAATTCAATAGAAAACAGCAAGTAGTACTAACGCGAATCAGAACCGGCCACAGCAGATTATCACATGCACACCTTTTGAACAATAGTTCTCCCAGTCTTTGCGAAATATGCAACATACATCTAACCATCGACCAAATCATCATCGAATGCAGAAAATATGCGCAAACAAGAAGGAAACTGAATATCACGGCTAACTTTACGGAACTACTTACATCGTCATCACACCAAGACGCAGTGATAAATTTTTGCAACACCATCGGATTACTAGACAAACTATGAAGACTCTCTTGGCAACACAGCACCTAATCACTTACCCCTAACGTCCCGCAATTCTTAGTACAGTCGCTAAGTTGATGTGACTATAAACTTTCAATAAAAAAAAAAGATCGCGATTCAAAGTATACCGTTTACATCGTACGCCATTGGATTATTTATATTTCTCATTGCCTAAATATACCACCCCAGAGTCCAGACACGTGTCCTATCGAACATGTCTGGAACGAATTGAAAAAAGGATTAAAAAACATCATATAATAAACAAAGTAGACTTGAAGAATGTTCTTTTAGAAGAATGGAACAAAAAAGTTAGTTGATTGAATGCTCAAACGATTAAAGGAAGTTCTTAAAAGGAAAGGAGGGCCAACTAAATATTAATATTTAATTCCAAGTCATTTTTAAATGTTTTTATTCGAGTGTGCCAATACTTTTGTTCACCCATAAAATGTTCAATAAATACATTTTTGTTATTGTTTTGTAAATCAATGCATATATATTATTGCTTTTGTTATGTAACAAATTAAAATAGATAATAAATGAATATGTCAAAAAGTTTTTCCTTCAAATCAATTTGTTTAGTAGTTATAAATATTTGTACCACAACAACCATACTGTGCCAATACTTATGACCAGCACTGTATATGAACACGTAAGAGGATGAAATAGGAAGAGGAAAACAACTGACGACATGATACGATGTTAATTTGACAAGTCAGTCTTTTGTCCTAGATCTATGCTCCACTCAACGAGTCGAAGGAGAAAAAATAAACAAAAAGTTCACGTGAATCGTGCTATGGCTGCATAACTGCACCGCCGCTCAGGGGCAAAGTAGCGGTCCTTTAGCAAAGGCCTCCGCGAGCAAGACGAGGCGGAATTTTAACTCTCAACGTAGTATCTGACAGTGAACGTACGCCTGGAGCACTTTGACCTCGAGTGTGGGCTCTCGCGGGACCAGCGGTACTGCGATGGTTAATGGTTTCCAAATGTGCACACCGTAGTCACAGGAAAAATTTTGCTCTCCTTTTTTTTCATTAAAAATAGGAAAAAGAGACAGACTTTCCCCCGAGGTGGCCATGCAAAAGTGTTGAAAAAAAGTTTACATCGTAGCGAGCTCTCAAAGTATACGTTTGCATCTTTGTCTTCTCTAAGTTATAACTGTTTATTATATTTGTTATTTTTGTTGTTACTGTTACTGTTATCTTTTTTTATTTTTGTTTATCTTCTTTTAAATAAATTTGTTATATCTTTTCCAAATTCTGAACAGGAACGGATGAATACGGAAATGTTGCCAGCTAAAAAATGTAAGGAAATATATGTATACATACAATATATACATATATTCATTTACTGAACGGCTCACCAAATATTTTTGACTCAAGTAAGCCCATCGACAAGCAGACTCTCTATTTTTAACTCTAGTATAAGCAATAGTTTCTGTAAGTTGATTTCATATCATAAAACTGAAGGTGTACACCGTAAGACGAAACATGATTTTCACGAAGCATATACAATAGTATTAAAAATATTTGTTGTAGAAGATGCACTGTAGTAACAGAATTAAAAGTGATATTTGTTGGGACTACAATAATGGCAAAATTTTGCCTTTGCCTTTTAATGATTTCAATAAATTTCTTTGCCTTAATACCTTAAATTGGTTTTTATAGGGGAGAGGTTTTATAAGGAATTGGGTTTTGTATGGGACTGGTTTTGTAGGAGGGTGCATATACTTCGCGCGCTGTATTTACCTTTTTAAGATTTTTTTTTGGAAGGAGGGATTATTTAAACTCCGTATTGCTTTTTGTATTTGTAGTCAGTGATGACAGTTTGAATATACATGGGGGTGAGTATGTGATTATTGTAAACTTGAATTTGGCCATTTGATCTTTGACAACCTTGGTTCTGTTGAAATGTGAAAATATGAAGGACAAAATTTATGATGTCTGCCGTCAAATTAATAGGAGAACACTCAAGGACGTGGAACTATCATTTACAGACAGAATTAATTAGTGTATTGATATCGGAGGTATAATATGTTCTTTTGAATGCATCAGATAAAGGGCAATTCCTAAGTGCACAGCAAAAGCAAAGTTGAAATTGTATTAAATGACCTTGAACGATCTTCGAAGACCAAAGTATTATGAATTCATCCTGAAAGGCACTATTCATTTGCATAAAAAACAATATACAGGGTGGGGCAGTAACTATTAGCACCTCAGATATCTTGGAAACTATAAGTTTCACAGAAATATTTGCTAAAGTAAATTGCACAGTACGAAGGGCGCTATTGGGTGGCGATAATAGTTTTTTTGCAGGTGGAGGTACTTCGGACATTTGAAGGTCACATCCATTTTTTTAAATGGATCGGTATGTTTTTGCTTCCGTATCACGATAGAGGATCTTAAAACGAGTTCAACGACCTATTACACAAGGTCATTGAAGGTCATAGAAAGTAGAGAAAGGCGATAATACTTACGGTTTTGGTAGTAAATGAAACATGTTTATAGTAGGTGTTCGAAATGATGACCATCACTGTCAATGCACCGTTGGATTCTTTTTACGATTGATTGACTTGCAAGTCTTACAGCGTCAGAACTTATTGATGCACAGGCTGCAATAATTCGCTGTTGCATATCGTGAGATGTAGTTGGTACTTCTTTGTACACTTTCTCTTTCAGTGTTCCCCACAGAAAGAAATCTAAAGGTGTTATGTCTGGTGAACGAGCTGGCCACGATATTGGACCGCCGCGTCTAATCCAACGATTTCGAAATTTTTCATCGAGTTCCCTTCGCACAATCGATGAATAATGTGCTGGGCATCCGTCATGTTGATACCACATGGTTTGTCGTGTAAATAAAGGTAACTCTTTTAACAAAAGACCCAATGTATCCTTAATAAAATTAGCATAGACGTTGCCATTCAAATTTCCATTGATAAAATAAGGTCCAATAATTTGATCACCTATGATACCGCACCATACATTCACAGACCATTGTTTTTGATGTTCAACCTGTCGCAGCCAATGTGGATTTTCCGCTGCCCATAAATGCATGTTATGCAAATTAACATTCCCGTGATTTGTGAATGTTGCTTCATCAGTAAATAAGACGGTGTTACATATCATCCATGTATGGGACTGAAACGTTTGATGGCTTGGGCGTTGGCCCGATTATTTAGCGCACAACCCCTCGAACGGGGTTGACTCACGACGTATGGGCACACCCGGCCCAGTTTCATTGCCTTATATGGTAATGCCCCGCCACTGTACTGAGTAATTTTCCAGTATATAAGGGCCGCATTTTTCTACTCGGGGAGCTCAGTTTTTCTCAAAACCTCTCGAGACGACGTTACTTTGACACTCGAAGCAAGATCGGGCTATAATCCCCTTTGAGCAACTATTCACCCTAGCGGTTTTAATTGTGAGTGTTCAATCGACTAATCGAGTGAGTAGCTCCCGCGAACGCGCCGCGTAAACGCCGATTTAAAACTCTCGCCGTCGTGGCAACCCAGCGATAGTACTGGTTTTGTTAATACACCTTTTGTACTTGAGCACTTAACAGAATATATACTAGTAGTTACCCTGATCTGCATTATTTAATTAATAAAACCCTGAACCATATTAACGGAAAGACGGGGGAGTATCTCACGGACCCGGTACACCTTTACCGCTCGAGGTGTACCATTACGATAGAGCAAAGATCCTAAAATTTTCCTAAAAACCTACGTGGCTCCCAGGGTATAAAGCCCCTGGTTCGTCCACTCCTTTCTAGCGGCTCCCAGGGTATAGAGCCCCTGGTTCGTCCGTGAAACCATACATTTCTCCTTATAAATTTAACCCCGTGGCTCCCAGGGTATAGAGCCCCTGGTTCGTCCACGTAACCTACTCCTACGGCTCCCAGGGTATAGAGCCCCTGGTTCGTCCGGAACTCCTGTCTCTTTCCTAACCATACCTAAAAACCACCGGTCGAGTACTGCCCTCGACCGAATCCAGGATCTCGCGCTCGCGCTCGTAACAACGGTATTAAAAAAAAGCTCATTGTTTTGAATCTGACGTATAGCCCATCGACAAAACTCAACGAGATTCATGAAGTCGTTCCCATGCAATTCTTGGTGAAGACTAACGTGATACGGATGAAATTTGTGACGGTGCAGAATGCAAAGTACTCTCCTCCTACTAATGCCAGATTCGCATTCAATTTGTCGCGAACTAATATGAGAATTTCTAGACACACTAGCGAGCACACCGATTTCCATTTTTTCGTTAATTACTCGTTTCTGGCGTTCACTTTTACGAACACTTAAACTACCGGTTTGCCTAAGTTTATCATACACATTTTTAAATGTTTGACGCGAAGGCTGAGACCGATGTGGATATCGTTCAGCATACAAGTTTTTCGCCCTTACAGAATTTTGTTGGCTTTCGCCATAAATAAGAAGCATATCAACCTGCTCTTCAAACGGATACATCGTGCCGGATTAACCGATTTATCGATACTAATTTTATGATGTTTATCTTACTCTGCAAACTATTAAAGTGTCCTTCAAGCAGTGTTTATTCTCAGTGAAGTAAACGGTAAGCATTACGCATTCCTCTACTGTTGACAATACGTATGTTTCATTTACTACCAAAACCGTAAGTATTATCGCCTTTCTCTACTTTCTATGACCTTCAATGACCTTGTGTAATAGGTCGTTGAACTCGTTTTAAGATCCTCTATCGTGATACGGAAGCAAAAACATACCGATCCATTTAAAAAAATGGATGTGACCTTCAAATGTCCGAAGTACCTCCACCTGTAAAAAAACTATTATCGCCATCCAATAGCGCCCTTCGTACTGTGCAATTTACTTTAGCAAACATTTCTGTGAAACTTATAGTTTCGAAGATATCTGAGGTGCTAATAGTTACTGCCCCACCCTGTATACAGGGTGTTCGACTACCCCTGGAAAAAATTTTAATGGTAGATTCTAGAGACCAAAATAAGACGAAAATTAAGAATACCAGTTTGTTGATCGAGGCATCGTTCATAAGTTATTAACGTTTAAAGTTCCGCCTGTAGAACGACAATCTGCGAACAGCTGCGTACGCGTGATAGTGATTCTCACTCAGAAAACTGTGACGCTGTTGATACGTCACAAAGTAGAGTTTCTCATGCTGAGTGAGAACCACTATCGCCCGCACGCAGCTGTATGCAGGTTGCCTATCTACAGGCGGAAATTTAAACGTTAATAACTTTTTAACGAAGCCTCAATCAACAAATTAGTATTCTTCATTTTCGTCTTATTTTGTCCTCTAGAATCTTTAATTAAAATTTTTCCCAGGTGTGGCCGAACACCTTGTATAGTTCTATTTAAAAAAACCAAGGTCAGCTTGAAATCCCACAAACACATCCACATACAAAAGTTTGTGACCATTATAAGATCTGTCACTCTCAAAACAGGGTAAAATATTTCTTAAAACGAACTATAGGTTAGGAGATACAGTCTTTGGTATTACGGTAATCCCTAGCTAATGCTCGCTACTTTTCCCTCGACATCGCATTATTTTTATATCATAATTTCATCTTAACATAATAACAACAGAATGTTTTGCAAATATAACATATCAATAATTTAACATAAAAAAGTCAATATAACATTAACATATACAATCTATTGTTTATATATATTTTAGATCTTTCAAATTTTAATAATTTAATCTTGTCGAAGGGTTGAGCAAACTGATTTGAATGTGGTGAAAGAAACTTTCTAGCTATGCTCAACTTCACACGTTAACTTTAATAACGAGTGAATGTTTGGAGGATACGGAAGGTAAACGTTGAATCACAATCAGTGGAAATTATAACAACAACAACTATTTATTGTAAGTCGGATAGCCGAAAAGCAAAATGTCTTGAATATACTATTAATCTGTTATGTTTGCGTGTCAATTTTTGTCTCTCGTCCTGGTCAAGGTTCTCCAAGCAGCTAACCTCGCCATGGGCGTACCTAAGGCCATGGGAGGCCACATCGGTCTTCGATTGGTTAAAATTGGTATTAATGCAGACCAATCAGTTTGGAGGTGACGTTGGTCGGTGGGAGGCGGCATGTAACTTGTATTTTTAATAATTTTCCCTCGTCTGGGTTTTTCCGCGGAGCGGCTACGGGCCCAGGTCAACGTTTGGTGCCAAATGTTTTATGGCGAGTCAGGTATCGCAGGAAACATTTGGCACCGGTTTTCGATGTTATTGCATATAGTAAAATCATAGAACGCCTGGATTTGGAAGGCCATGCAGATTTAAATGAATTTAATATTTAACTAGCCGCCTTAATGGCACTTGAGTATAGGCAAAACTTGATTGTATGAAAAGTTTGACTCTACATCCGATGGCTTTATGATTTTACTGCTACGCTGCAATACAGACGAAATCGCCATGGTTATTGCGCGCCGTAACAAATCTGATCGTCCCTAATACATCAATATCTTGTTTTGGCGATACAGATTTGTAATTAAACAATATAATTTTTTTTATGTCTGGCACCTGTCTAAGCTACTATCTTTTATTATTTTTATTATCTGTCTATTATGAACATCATTTAAAAATGTATCATGGAGTAGAAAAATAAACTTGTATGCGAAATCACCGAAACTACATAAGATATAAAACAGTTACCGTTCCCAATCTATAAAAAAGTATTAAATTGATCTCCTTTGGTAAATACTAACAAAGAACATTACTTAACTGTTACATAACGGTTTTGTTGAAACATTACAAACAGTTTGAATCAAATGAAAGGTTCTGGTAATGGAGCTGATGAGGGAAACCAAATCTATCTAAAGCTAAGCAAACAACCAAGGGTAATTTATGTATTGAATTCACCACAAATTAAAGTTTGTTTTGGAAATTAACCCTCCGTTAATCGCGTAAGGGTTAGTTTTCACCCATCTTTGATTGGTTATAATATTTTATTTTTTAAATTTGTATAGACATATATTTATAAAATATGATCAGAATACTTTTTTTAATAAGCCAAAATCGTAAAATGAATGATATAAAACTATATAATTAAATAATCTGAAATACGTCACGTAAATTATTTCTTGCAGCAAATTATGCTCTTCTTCTAACTCATTACCACATATCTATTTCCTACATTTGAAAAAGAATTTTTTAATTGTTTTATTACAAACTCTTTCACATACACAGCCCGTTTTCTAGCCCTATTTTGAATATCTTCAAGTGAGCGTTGAAGTTTTTTAATAGCAAAAACAGTTGTCAATTAGAGAAACTTTTATGGAAATGTTTAAAATTTAATCACGTTTACTTACGGAGAACGGTATAAAATATTTTCTTGTACATTTATTCAAGATATTAAGTTAAGAACTTGAAGAGAAATATAAGAGTGGGTGCCGCATGTCACCCACACAACTATCAAAAGGTTAAGGATAAATGTGAGAACCTGGCATGATTGATCTTAAGTATATTTAATGCTGTTTTTTATTTCGGTGTCAATGGTGAACTAACTTTATTTTTACTTATACTGAAAAATATTTCACTCACTTCCAAAGTATTGTGCAAAAATGTAGTAATAAAGTATTGTTAAGCGAGTCTGATTATTTACAGTATAATCTCCTCCTTAAAGATTCACGGTGCTGGATTTATAGGAAGGAGATTATACTACAACTAACCAGAGTATGTAGAATTTTTCTATTCATTGTTCGATTCAGTGTAGCCAGAAAATAAAGCTAATTTCATTTTTGAGAACTGGATGGAATAAATGGAATAAAAATGGAATTTAGCTTACTTTTTGATTACATTGATTCCATTGATTTAGAAAACTGTGTCTTTGGAGAGTGATAAAGAATATTTTGGAAGACTGTGCCTTTAGTAATAGAGTGGATCCTTGTATAATTTTATGTGTTATTTCTTTCCCAATAATGCCAACATGCAATAGAATCTATGCAAATGTTATTTTTTTGGTTTTCATTAGTTACAACACGGTTAGTTTCTAAGAATTTACGATTTATCATCACAAACCATTTTGTCATTAACAATATGAATTACATTTGTGCAGTTGTTAAGAATTATTTATTTTTTATTATATACAAAATTATTAGCGAATGTTTATTTAGAAGGATTAGGCAGTCAAATCGTTCAAAAATAAAGTTTTCTCTGGAAATTAATTTTAATTTATGGTTTACATAATAATTATTTATTAAATGTTATGTTTATAAGTTTTATTAAATCTGTCTGACTTAATTCGTGGTTAGTTATATACACTTTTATAATTTAGCGATAAACGTTGCTGTTTTTGACAATTTCTAATCAGAGCTTAGAATTATTGAAATGTTTGATAAAATTAATTTTCGTGGCTGGTAAGAAAAACAAATAATTTAAGTAGTAACGGATGTAAATCGCCAATAGAAATTGAGAAACATGTCTAGAGGACAAATTTCTTTTGACATTACAATAGAACGTTACTTGCCAATTATAAAGTTTTCTCGTTTCAGATTGGTACTGGACGATATAACGAGAGTAATGAGAACTTCGTTCAGCCGATATCGGTGATCTGCAAATTTAACGAGGAAAGGTAAATTCCACGCTACCAATTTCTCTCCTGGGTCATTTATTCTTATCCTTCCAGCTTTTTTTCTATCGATTTATGGAATCGTTAATCACACTCTCACTGGTAAATATGTATCGGGAAGATTCCAATTAAGTTTCATCCGCTGGTTCCTTTGAAATTCAAAGGTTACAGTACACAATCAGTTGTAAAGAATTGGACGAGGTTGTTAACATCTTATTCACGAACTTCTGATATCGAGTATCGTAGTCCAAAAGTTTCTGAAGAAATCTCGTCATTATTTCTTCCTCTCTGTTGTTGTCCGGTATGAATTATAATAAGGTGAAAACTAGACTCTTCAGTATATTTTATTACTGAAAATAATTTTCCACCGAATATTCAAGGCTGCGTAGATAAACGAGAAATTATAATGAGTCAATTAACTGATAGATATTAAGGGAGTATTGCTGTCTAGGCTGTCATTTCTTCGGCCTTTTTTTGTGATTTTTTTTTAACGACAGGTAGATTGTTTTGTAGTGACATTTTGCAGATATATTTATTCGTCTTATAGGTATGTACAGTATTTTTTTCATCAAAAAATATTAAAAATTGCGAGAGTTATAGCTTCTTGATTAAAAAAACGCATTTAAACTGACTTACATGATATTTCAAGATCTAGCAGATCGATTGACTTCAAAGGAGAGAATATTCAGCAGACATGCCGTTATAGCTGGAACTAGAGATTTAAAAAAATATTGAGTTTTACTATTTTTTTTGATACGCTAAATACAAAAGAACGATTAACAAATAGAATTCGAAACTTGAAACGTCGCCATTTCTTTATTTATCAGGATTTTGACTTCTCCCTAGTTCCTGTTATAACTACAACTTTCCTTATGAAGATACTTTAACTCCCTCTGTTTCAAATTAGCGGCTCGGCTGGAATCCTGGAAGCCATTGGAGCACCTTTTCCAAAAGAGCCATTAAATAAGAAGTTATAATTCCCACGATTTTTAATATTTTTCCATGAAAAGAATTTTGTACGTGCTTATAAGATGAATAAACATATCTACAAAGTCTCAGTACAAAATAGCCTACCTATCATTAAAAAAAAATCACAAAAAGGGCCGTGAAATTGACAGTCTAGACAGCAATACCTCCTTAAGGACGATCTAATTTAGACAAGGAAATAATTATCGTTCAAAATCGCTTTCAGACTGATTATATGTATGTAGTTCTTTTCAAAAGTCAGAATATGTATAATTATTTTTCAGAATTGTTTTGCATTTTATTATATCTATTCATGTCTTCAAAGTTACAATAAGAATTGTTTAACTTGAGAGTGTACACGTGGAGGTCTGGTAGACTCCTACTTCTGGAAAACTTTATCATTATCTATTGCCTTTTAACAATATAAATGACACTCAAGCTAACCTCTAGATATATTGTCAACATTCGATATTTCAATTTTCATTGGGATTTGTTCAGAATGGTATTGAATATTTCTGTTAATACGTAGTACTACTTCAGTTTATACTTGTGTTTCATGTTTTAATATTAAATCCTTATTGTACTTGCCTTATTTTTTAGTTCAGCCAGAGAAATTTAAAGGGTGTAGTCGAAAAAAGTGCCCCCAAACCAAATTCAACTTTAGACCTATCAATGAATAGATCCCCAAAAGGAAACTTTTATTGTCGAATATTAACCCGCTACCACTACTATTAGGGTAGTTATAGGGCAAAACATAATTTACAGTTTGAGCTCTATTTCTTTTTTTGTATCGAATAAAAAATTATTTAAAAAATCATGAATATTTTACCTAAAGGCGTACGTGTTTCTGAATTTTTTCAAAATTTTTGGTTACAAAACGGAATTTTATATAATTAAAAAAGTTTAAAAATGCCAATTTTATATTGAAGTTATCAAGTGATTATGTTTATATTTTTAGATTTTAGGTTTTATTATGGTTATTAATGTATCATTTTTTCAGATTTTTCGAAGTGATGGGACATAGTTGAAAAAATTAAAATTCGATATTTATTTTAATAATCGTCTTAAATATTCTATTCGTCACGTTTATATTATTATAGTGTTAGCAGATTGTTATGATTAGGAATATACAATATTTTCAAATTTTTTAAAAGGTATGCCATAGTCAAAAAGATTAAAAAATTATATTTTCTATCTTCCCGTACGGAAAAGAGTAGCATACTCATATGGTCAATATATTTTGTTCAATAACTATTATATACAATTTCAAATACTTTGACATGTATGGAATTGAGTCAATTTAATTAATATATTTGATCAATTCAGTATAAAATCGGCATTTTTAAATTTTGTTTAAAAATTCAGAAAAAATTCAAATACGTGTACACCTTCAGGTAGAATATTCATAACTTTTTAAATAATTTTTTATTTCATATACCAAAAGAAATAGAGCTTAAACTGTAAATTATGTTTTGCCCTGTAACTACCCTAATAGTAATGATAGCGAGTTAATATTCGACAAAAAAAGTTTCTTTTCAGGAGCCTATTCATTGATATGTCCAAAGTTGAATTTGGTTTGGGGGCATTTTTACCATGCTTATTCGGCTATACTCTTTCTTTAAAAAGGTTTCTATTTCTCTTCATCTTCTATTAACTGTCATTCTCTATAACCATCGCTGTCGATAAAAATAAAATGATGCTAAAATCTTGTATTCTTAATAACTACCTCTATCCATACGTGCAATCAGTGTCGAACTGAGAACTTATAACGAATAAACTGTATTTTTAAATGATATATACCTATTATTCATTAGAATGAATATGGATTAATAATCCTTTATTAGTGTGAAAATTGTTGGCGAGTCATTATGTTTTAATTTGTTGCATTTCATAATAAAAATATTAATTTCACATTAATATGTGGATTTAAACATAAAACATATTATTAAACTTAGATTACATTTTTCCTGTGGTAATAATCATTATTAAAATACAATTCTGTCTTCATTTCGACTAAGTAAAGAGAGATTCACTTACAAATTACTGAATTCTATTCAGTATTTAATTTATTATTGTTTTATAACACATCCATTTGGATTATTAAAGGTTTGTAAATTATTCTTCAATAATTCAAAGTCTTTGAACCATCTTTGAAAGTGTTATCGTACTTTTAACAGTTGCGATTGAAAATAATGTAGATAACTTTCTTCCACTTTAACGTTAAATAATTCTAATTGATTTTAAAATTCATTTGCGTGGTTAATAAAATCAGAAATGATAATCTCGTTGTTGTAGTTTAATATTATGGATGTAACCACGTTCATATAAAATAATATCAATTAAAGAACACAATAGCTATGAAGCTATTACAGGTACGCTTGAATTATAGTAATGTTCATTATTTGAGATATTAATATTCATGATTCCAAATCTGAATATCGTTCTACCCGCGGATATAGTGTTATATTGTTTATTTCAATAAACATTGACTTGTAATGAAACATGTATTTGTGCAAAACCTTATGTGCCTATTACTAAACAATTTACTTGGTGCACATATGTATATGCTTCTATTGAATGAAAATTATTATCTAATAGGATTGAATTTTGGAAGTGGTTGCGATTTTCCAATTTCATGCACTGATACATTAGCATGGGTTCAATGTAAATGCATCTTTTTATTTTCTAATAGGTGACTGTTTCTAAAGTCAAGTATCTCGCTTACAACGCACGTATAAATTATTGCAAGTTGCAAGAACGAAATACCAGAGATAAAATTCTCAGATTACCATTTCAGTCTACATCTTTGAATAAGTTGAAGAGTATTGTGCGAGTTTTAATTCAAATACTTGAGATACGTCATCTAGCTTACTCTCACAAGGAATGCTCACGAACGGTCCGGCTTCGATTTTGATGAAACTTTGTACACTTATAAAGCAGCCAAAAATAGTCGACACGTATTTTTTTCAGCTGTGGTAACTCGAGTTTAAGGGGTGAAAGCATCCCTTGAAGTTTTGGCTCGAAACGGCTATCTCGAAAACGGAAAGATATACAAAAAAATTGTTAATGGGCGAGGTTACTGGTTTCTTATGTACAATAATATGGTGTTAAAAAATTTAACAAAATACAATTTGTTTATAACAAAAAAAATTTATCAACTTATTTTTTCATTTTATTGAAATTTTCATGATGACAAAAAATGACGAGCATTTTATTCCAAATACATTGGTATGTAACATTTTAAAATTGCCTCCTATAGTTTTGCAGATTTTGATGATTTACATCTTGCGCGTACATCCACTATGGTAGTAGCCGTTCTAACTTTGATTTTAATGAAGCATTGTAGGCTTGCACTAAATTATACAGTAACAAGTAACAAATAACAATAACAGTAACAAGTTTCTTAACAGCAATGAAAAGATTAATTATTTTTATTACCCACCTATACATCGTGCCAAAGGTGAAGCGATTTATAAATTATAAATACATATAGTATGTATAGCAATTATTCTATGTAGTTTCAACAGTAGTGATACTCGTCGAAAAAATGTTTGAAACATACAAATTTCTTTCACCATGCGCATTTAATTATTGCCACGTCACCGCAAATATGGCATCTTGGTTCATTTTCAACAGAATAGCAGTACTCAACAGGATTCTGGATTGCATTTGGTTGTTCATCTATATACCCGAATTTATACCAGGAGTATTTAATAAAATTTTGGAACCTTGGCGATAAAAATTGATTATGGACCAGAGATTGAAGTTTAATTATATTATTCCTAGCATGGAGATTAATGTCATGATTTACAACGAGTACTATATCGGAAAATCGGTAGACGAAATTTTCCAAGTGCAGAAATCGTAAACATTCAGTGGTTGAACATACTTTGTTCCACTTTTTGATATTATAAAAAGTTTTACGTTTTTATCCTCGGGAGTAACTTCGTTCACCGTCTTCTTACAGTGACTACTCCAGGAATCAAGAATTAGAACTGTTGCGGGCCCAGTATTTGCGAAGTAAATCTCTCTTAACCAGGTCTTGAAATGGTCCGTAGTTAATTTTCCTCACTCTGAAGCTGCAAGATATACATTGTCAGGGCGAAATAAATGTTGTTCCATAATCAGCCCGAAATGTTCTGTACTCTCTTTCAGTACAATAAATAGAGGTGACAGGAATTGCCCATCAGCTGTAATGATTGGCTGGATGGTGTAACTATGAGTGGTGAATGATACTGATGGAACGCCTCCTTCTACGATTTTTATAGCTTCTTCAGCCAAAGTGTGTCCTGAATGTAATTCCAAATTAAACCACTTTGGTCGGAATTGTAAACATTGCGTAGTTCATTTCGGGCTATATATGGTTTTACTTCATTCACGAATGCGCTATATTGCAAATGAATATCGTCTTCTCGATTCACCATATTTGTGGTTACAAATCTGGTAACTTTTCTGGATACTGTTCACTGTTTGGTTACTGTTACTGTTACTTGTTACTTGTTATCGTATAATTTAATGCAAGTCTACAACGCTCCATTAAAATCAAAGTTAGAACGGCTACTACCATAGTGGATGTAGGTGCAAGATGTAAATCATTAAAATCTGCAAAACTATAGGAGGCAATTTTAAAATATTACATACCAATGTATTTGGAATAAAATGCTCGTCATTTTTTGTCATCATGAAAATTTCAATAAAATGAAAAAATAAGTAAATAAATTTTTTTTGTTATAAACAAATTGTATTTTGTTATATTTTTTAACACCATGTTATTGTACATAAGAAACCAGTAACCTCGCCCATTAACAATTTTTTTGTATGTCTTTCCGTTTTCGAGATAGCCGTTTCGTGCCAAAACTTCAAAGGGTGCTTTCACCCCTTAAACTCGAGTTACCACAGCTAAAAAAAAAGTGTCGACTATTTTTGGCTGCTTTATGAGTGTACAAAGTTTTATCGAAATCGAAGCCGGACCGTTCGCGAACATTCCTTGTCAGTCTCAAAGGAGAAACAATTTCTCTTTCTCAACTTTTAGTATGAGGAGGTTGAATTCGACCTACACTTTGTCTGTTCAACCTAACCTAGTGGTTCACAATAAATTATAAATTTAGCTTTCACGAACCATTTGTGTACCAGAGTGATCCATTTTAATCTATAAACGAATATGTAATATGAAAAGTATGTTAAACTGAGTAAATCAATTTTGTGAAGTTCAAGAAGTTCAATGGGGGCATCTAATGTCGATTTAATTTCATTCCATTTAGAATCGTTTCTGACATTTATACATCAGATTTATTTTTGTCAAGTGAAACCATATTCTTGTTCTACATAAATATATCCGTCTGGATATCAATTCTATTCGCCATTGTATGCATAAAAACATTAAGGGCATCGAAAATTGAATGTTTTACCAGCTATTTCATATTTTACATAAAAATGAATTGTGAAATGTGTCAAATAGTATTCATTCTTAAAGCATTTTATTCTAAAACTTTTATGCATAGAATAACTAAGACATCTGATATCATTTTAAAAACTAAATGTGACCTTTGAATCTCGAACACGACTCCACTCGAGAAAAAGTAATCATAAGATGTCTGTCTTGAATTCTTATAACTTCTTGAAATCAATGTTTTAATGCAAGATGTTTTTCTTAATGTCTGTATTTATAAATTACATGCGTCACCCTGTAAATAATTTCACTGAAATATAACTTTGATTGTTTTTTATAGTAATTTTATTGAAACTATGAATTTATTGTAGGTATTCAAATTAGCGAATGAAGCTATAATAACTCAAATGGTTACCGTACTGCAATCATAAAACGTAGTTCATTATCATTATTATTATTATTATTTGTACAATGTGTTTCACAATAAGTACTGCTTAAAATAATGTCTAACTCCCTGAGACTACAAAATAATAATAGAAAACAAAGCTAAGAACGAAATACCAGTGTATTATACATAATAATTCTATTCAAACATAACAAAATACAATGTTAGATAATTCAACACGAACGTTAACTTCACAACACAGGGATAGTATAGAATTAAAAATTATTCATAATTTAATAGAGTATCTCAAAATAGTTAAAAGCAATAGTAGACAACTACGAAAAATGGAGTAAAGTCAATTTCACATTTTTATGTGATAAAAATATTGATGTAAATATTAAGTAATACATATATTTCTGATAAATATACTATGCAATTCTATTAAAATAGGAAATAAAGTACTATATTCTGTGTAAAATATTTTATTTTAAACCTTAATCCTTTTTCAAAATCTTCGAAAGTAAAATATTAATAATTGTCCATTTTGCATGTTCTAGAACATAGTAAAAAACGAAAATGATATATTGCTTTTTTTATGATTTCATCCATGTTACACATTTGAAATAAAAATTGGAAAAATATTTTTAACTAGAATGAGTTTCGTTATAGTAGTTATTAAAATGAAAGAAAAGACATGAATAATTAAAAAAATGACAACACTTTGAAGTTTCATTATCGATTTTTGAACATTTGAATTTCTTATTATTTTTGCAGATTAAAAAAATATAAAAGACACAACAAAATAGTAAATTGATTCTAATACGGGCTATAATGACATGCATACTAGAAGTCACACATTTTATGCCAATTAATCAAGTAAATTTTTAAATATCATGAAAACCAGTTAAAGTGATATAATTTTGAGAAATACACGTTTTTCACCACTTTTGAAGATTAAAAAAATATAATACAAACAAAATGTTTCAACAAAATTTTACACATACATTTTTAAAACCAAATTCTTAAAAAAAATTAGAAACAAAAGCTGGTCGTTTTAAATCTTTACAGTAGAATATGTACTCCCATAAAAAATTTAATGTTAGCAGGTTTGTAACTCGTCAGTAAATTGAATTTTGAAAAATTAAGTAGACATTTACTTCTCAATACAAAAATTGCAATTCAAGTAAAGTAACGCAAGAGAGATAAAAAAAAAGGAATTATCGAATCAAATATGTAAAATAATTAAATCCAAGAATGTTTTCAATTTCTTACAATTCGAAGTTATAAATGGTAGTACCATAAGATTATATTTAAAAAATAATAAGCATATTTTTAATTTCGGAAATACATAAGTATTAAATTACGATAAACTATATTATAAACACTTTATTTTAGAAACATCGAAGTCTAAAATTATTTTCAAAATGAAAAGATAATATTAATGTCAATTTTAGGTCATTACTTTCATTTTACTTTATTACATATTACTCATTATGTACTTAGGTTTCATTTTGGACTTTAAATGAAGTTGATGGAACTACAACGTCATATTTCTAGATGAATTATTAATTATATTCCTATTTGTTTGTCAACTTACTTTACTTTACATTCGAAAATAATAAGGTATGATTGTTTTTTACTAAGAGAAAAATGTTATTTACATACGTAGAATAATAAAACGTAAATACTGTAAACTATGTATACATGTATGTAACGAGATACTCGAAGAATACAAAAATGACATTATTAAGTAACCCATATAACGATAAAAGCTACTAAATGTGTTTTCCACCACGATTATATAAAAATCTGTATGATTGTTAAATTAAACACTTTATTTTACCAGTATGTTGGAATCTCTACATTGTAGAATGTTTTGAAGTTGGAAGAAGTTAGGATTCAAGAATTTCAAAGCTTAACTATTTTAGCACACTTGTATAATACAATGCAGGAGTTTCAGTATTTTTGAGGCGAGATGTTAAAATTTTGACGTTTCAAAATTTGATTATTTTAAAATGCCAGAATTTTAGAATTTTCATACGTTATAGAACGTTCAATAATTCGTAAAGTTCATAGGATTTTCAGAGTAATATCTTTGAATTAGACAGTTTCCTATTGTACATTCTTACATTCTTTATTTCCAAGATTAAAAGTCTCACATTTTAAAATATCGGAACCATGTAATTTATACATATAGTATAAGTATTAGTATTAATATTAGCATTTCTAGGATCAGAAATGTCCATTAGGCGAACGACTAAGTATCAAAAAGAAAATTCGAGGAATCATGTGTACTGTGAATATTTCAAGAAAACATGGAGAATCAAAGTGCGTCATGAAGTATTTATAGTCCACTTTCTTACAACTACGATACTACCAAGCTATATTTATGTGATTTACCATTATTATTCTACGTCTACTGAAGCGGAAGTGATAAAAAAATGATTGTACTATAAATTATAATACAGCAGAGTTATCATGGGATTCATTTATCTTCATCAAAAGTTATCGTACGTACTTTCGTGGACAAGATAACTGGTAGCCAAACACAGGTACTCGGGCCACTAATAAAAAGAATATTTAGCATTAAATTCTTCAGAGCTTTAAAAGTAAACGGTGAAACAGAGTACATAATTTTTTGGTAACTAGCAATCTTTAAAAAATCACCAATTCTTTAAATATGAGTAATTCAAAAAAAGTATCTAAAATTAATTAATTATGAAATTGCCCAGTATCAATATTGTAGGTAGACGATATTTAGTAAATATAATATTATACTATGAAATTTTATCGTAATAGAAAAAATTTCATCTTTGAATGTAATTTATTCAGCGTTTTAACTCTATATTGTGCCATCTTCAGAAAATAAAAAATATATTCAATTTAAATTAAATTGAAAAATGAAAATGTAATAAACAACATGAAAATTATTCAAAAAGTAGGGTTAAAGAACAGGAAATGTGGAACGAAAATACTTACGTGAAGAAATCAAGGAAGGCATAACTAAAATAAGAACTTCCAAAGCAAATGTTCATAAACATATCTTTTGTTATTTTCTTCATAATTAACTAAGTAATTTTAAGAAAAAACAAAATTAAAAATTGGTTATCTATTTTGTAACATTAGGAATGGTTACTCGTGAGTACCAGGATGTGTACAAGGATTTGTACTAGAAAGAATCGTTTTATTTTTCCATTAATACAACAATTTGTGCATTCTATTTAAACATCTAACCAATGAAACCTAACTCCGTTACTTTGCTAAAACAAGTACAATAGCAAGAAAATAATTTGTTCTCCTAGAAACCATAGTACAAATTGTTATAGTGTGCAATTATGAATTACAGATTTTACGTTAAAAATTAATTCCGCAAAGTGATATTACCTATATTTTTCCTATCTATGTGTAAATGCACACTCAGCACATCACGCAGGAACGACCGTATTTGAAACTATATTGAGTGATAATATTGCATGAAGATATCGCAGATGACGTGTATTAACATATAATAGTTATAGAAGGAATCGTGCGAAACATAATATAATGGATACTGGAGGAAGCAGATAGTGTGAAATTAACACGTCAAATGGTTGACTGGCTGACAGAATAGTGATGTTCGTTATAACGGATTATGCGTTCTATTTTCTACATACATTTTGATCTTGACGCACGATCTTACAGAACTTTGAAGAACATTAACCAATTCTGCTAACGTAACTTTGAAATGCAAAACGTGCGTTAAACTTGAGAGTATAAAACTTAATTATTCTTACACTGCTGCACTTTGCAGTTCAAAACATTTTTGATATTTCATTCCAGCGCAATTTAGCTATTTACATTTATACCTTAAGATTTATATGTATTTTCTTATTGTAGTAAGGAGAACCCAATTTACATACATGGGTTTACATAAATTCATAATTTAAAATTAGTCGTCGTGTAGTATTTTTTGAAAGACCGGTAATTATTTACTTTAGCGATTCCTCACCAATTTCGATGACCTTGCAATATGTTGTCAAGGTCACTGTTATGAAGATTTTTCCTTTATGCATGATACTTTTCGAGTGCAGTGACCGGGCCGTCCCATCAGCTGATTTTTATTGGGGTCTTCGACCTTTCCATGATTGACAGGGGTGCACTAACCGGCCCTATTGCAACTTGCAAGTAAATGGGTAAGGCGAATTTCAATTAATTCTCTATTAACCCCTTGCATGCGAAGAATGTTTCGGTACGCACAAATCCAGCCTGCTTTTCCAGTACAGTTTTTAATAACAAACGATTACAAATGGTTCTTACCGTATTTATTTTAATTTTCTGAAAATAATTCTTATTTTAATTTTAACACACTCTGGCGAGAAGCGTTACTCAGGTGCGAAGAATTAATTTCCTAAAAATTCCGAGAGCATTTTCCCACATTTTATTCCTTCTTCCTTGGAAACAGCGAATACAAATAATTAATAAATTCGATTTAGCTGGCTGATTTATCCAATCCGCAGAGGTAACAGTAGCGGTGGTAGTATTTTTAATTATTTGTATTCGTTCCTCGACGTATCTCCGATGTACATCTTGCTACCTACCCGACACGGTGGCTCTCTTAGTTCGGACGGCCCTGAGCGCGCGGCAGGCAAGCGCCGTGATTCGTCAGTGTTTTTCGTTAATAATTCAAAAACGAAGCTCCATCCGACATTTTTGCAAAGGAAATTGTTGTTCAGAATTGTCTCAGCTACCCCACATTTCCGGCTCTTACACTATTTACGGGACACCCTGTATATGTTTATTAATACGTAGCAAAAGCATATCAACATAGAACATATTCGAACATAATACATGAAACTTTATATTCAAATGTTAACAACCTTGCCGATATCTGCAAATAGAGAATCAAGATAATTAAAGCGTTAGCTCATAATAACTGGGGAGCGGACAAAACTGTCTTTTTGCAAGCTTATCAAGCGATTGTCCGGTCCAAAATGGATTATGCATCTGTAATATACAATTCGGCAAAACCAAATGTATTAAGGAAACTTGATGTAATGCACAATGCGGGGCTAAGAATAGCAACAGGATCATTCCACACAAGCCCCATCGGAAGCATAATGATCGAAGCTGGTGAAACATCATTGCGACATAGAAGGAAATTTCTAAGCATAAAATATGCTGTAAAGGCAGCAACGTCTACAAACCCGATCATCCAAGGTGACATTCTTTCGATAAACCCGCACCAAGCAGAATGCAAAGTCAATAATATCACTCCCAGCCAAAGATTCAAAATCTATCTAAACGAACTTAATTACAATCTACCGGACATGGAAAAAACCAGTTTCCACAACGCCCCCCCCCCCCCCCATGGACACTAGATGCACTCGTCATCGACCTGTCACTCACAGTAAACAAAAAAGACGAGTTAACTGTAGAGGAATGGAAAAGACGGTTTAAGACCTTCTGTGACAAGTACCTTGGTTGTACTCATATCTACACCAACGGCTCTAAAAATAAATTTGGAACAGGAGCGGCAGTTTTTACCCAAAATCAGACAATTAAATCCGGCCTGAACTCCTTTAATAATATTCATACAGCTGAAACATTTGCGCTTTACTTAGCGCTCAACTTCATTGATAGCTCCCCAGAATCCAGATTCGTCATTTTCTCGGACTCACGGTCCATCGTACTAAAAACCCAAAATTTGAAGCAAACCATGGGAATGTATATAGCAATTCAAGAGATGTACACCAAACTGGTCAAGACTGGCAAAACAATAACTATAGCATGGATCCCATCCCACATGGATATCTACGGGAATGTTATGGCTGACCTTGAAGCAAAAGTTGCAACTACACTATATGCGGAAGGTCAATCCTTAACCAACACATCCAGAGACGTCACCCTACACGTTAAATCATTGTGGAAACAGGACTGGAGTCGCACATGGAGGAAATATAAAGCGAGCCCACTCCATAGAGAAATCGACAATTTCTACGATCTGACAACAAATGCAAAACTCAATAGGAAACAGCAAGTGGAGATAACCCGAATCAGAACTGGACACACCAAGTTAACTCACTCGCACCTCTTAAATAACAGTCAACCCAGGTTTTGTGAAACATGCAGCACACCCATTAACTGTTAACCACATCATCCTAGATTGCAGGAAATACCACGTTTGGGTGTGAGGGGGGAGTTCTCCGCCCAACGGGCCATGAAAATGGGTCCTCCTTCCCCAAGTTGATGGCCAATCAATCGAACCGAAACTCAACGCGAAAATCGGTTGACACCGCCAAAATCGCGTATCGGAGGAAGAAACGAGCTCCGGAAACATCGAACAATTCGTAAAACTGTTGAATTAAATCGTTGAAAAGCTAATTCATACAATCGTTAAAGCAAATGTATCGTAGAAAAGACCAGCTTCTGAACAATCACACTTAGGATCGTTCCAAAACGCGACATCGTTTTGGTTGCGACTTATAATCGAACTATCGGTGATCTGAAGCAGTCACATTTCTTGAACTAATCACTTAATATTAGTTTGGCAAGTGACAGCTAGAAGATACACGTACTACAAAGGTTAATTGGGCCTTACAACCCCAAAAAGGCAGTTCGCGCGGAGAATTTAGCCTGTACCCGACGCGATGCGACGGTACGTTTCACCCTGTATAGTAATAGATGACTCTGATTCAGATGTAGGTATAATATAATATATAATTGATTTAAAAAATACATTTAATGAAAAAATTCAAATAAGCGTCAATTTTTTATTCTTTAACCCTATATTCGATGTACTCCAGTGATTAATTCGATTTTTTCAAGTATTCTCGATAAACCCACGAAAAAAATCACCTTAATTTTTGTAGTAAAATTGTATTTTTTTGGTCATAGATCGATGGCATCTTTGTATCCTCTTAAAAAAAGTATTAGAGGCCGTAGGTCGAAAATTGAATAGTTTAGGAGTTATTAATTTTGTCCCGAACTCCCATATATTTGTCACACTGTACGACGTTTGGCTTCGAAGACCGTACCACTCGCGGAACAATATAGCCCTTCGCTGGTTAACTCGGGCCTGGCGCTTTCGCTTCAACAAAGCGCTAAATTATTTTACAACGAAATTTGCCAGATGCGGAATATTCGAGGACTTTCGCGACGAAGTAACGGTTCCACATCTGGCAACATAAAAAAACGTAAAAACCTGAGCTGATCAAACGGAACACTGACTTCTTCGACTAGTGCAGGGAATGAACGTTAGTGGGGGTTGCGGAAAATTTCATCGTTGAATGGAACGAAAGTCTATCAACTATGTCCAAATATGGGCATAAGGAAAAAATCTTTTGCCCGTGACCATATTTGGTCACAAGACGGGGCTTTATGGCCTTGCCTGGGCCTTTAAGAACTGGTGATAGCAATCGTCACGCTGTGCAATTTTCCGCTCGGTCGCGAAACTCTCGATAATGGTTTTGGAACGAAATTGACATGAAACTCTACGTTGAGGACTTAACATACTGCTTGACTGATGCACGCTGCATTTTTTTGTTTGTTTTCTGGGAATACAGTAGCAACAAAAGTTAATTGCCGATCTTGGCACGATCTCTTTTGATGGTTACCGATCGACTCGACGGCATGCCATTCGGCTTTTCAAGTCCGAGACGATGCAGGTCTTTAGTGTTTGGCTTTGCTGAAAAGTACTTAGGGTGCCGATCGGCCGTGGAGACGCAATTCTCGGCAGTACCGATCGGCCGTGTTTTCTCTCATTTACAAAAACCATCGACGTGCGTGTTGCGTTTCATTTTTCGATACACAAGTCAAGAGGGTGCAGCCGAGTCCCTTCCTTGGCTTATTTAAACAATGAATAGGACCGATTGGGTCTGTGAGTATGTGACGAATTTTTTCTCACTGATCTTTTTTCATTCTAGCAGTTTCTTCTGAACTGAATAGACGTACCCTTCCAAGTGTTTTAAATAAAGACAAAGTTTAGTTTAAAAAGTATTTGAACTGCATGTTTTATTTTTATTCCACCACCTATTTCCAATAATGGATAATTAAAGAACCTATTTTACGTTTCATTGGAGTCTGCTGAAATTTTATTGTTGGGTGAAATATCTAGCATGGTATTGTGTGTAATAATTGGTATATTATGATGACGTTCAGATTGTGAGAAAGTGTCGTAAATGATTTGTGTCTGGAAACTGTCGTTTGTATGAAATGTGGTCGGAATGATTTCTATATGAGAGTATTGAATCGTTTTTGGTACTTGTGTTGAGAGCTCAAGCAATGTGTTGCACGTCGAGAGCTCTTCTTGTACGTCTGCTGATATGCAAGTCGTTGGTTTGTGTAGTGGACTGTATTTCTGTGGCGTGGACCCTCTCTCGTTCGTACGACGATACGTGATGGTGTTCGACGTTTTGGTCTGATTTGTACGCTAAATGTCGCGCCTTATATCCTAATGCAAGAAGCCAGTTGCATCCAATCAGAACCTTTTTCGTTCAGGATTGGTGCGCTGGTATAGTCTGGGCCAAAATATAGCGAGGTCGTAAACTAAACTCTTAAGGGTTGGGACCGACTCCTGCTGCGGCACTTAGGGCCGTACATGACAACTTGCTTGAGGGTGCCTTTCTGAATGTTTTTCTGTGTCCGTAACTGCACTACCTTTTTTCATTTTCTAGATACATATATTATAAGCAGGTAAATTAAAATATTAAAGACTTGAGTAAGACCTTTACCTGTTACGATACCTCTAAAAATGTCTTTCTAAAAATGGCAACACTAGATAAAATATTTCTTCGTACGGCCCTGACTATGGTCTAAGGCCCCTAGCTGCTCGTATTTCTGTCAATTCACTTGTTTCGGGAGCTGAAACGTGTAAACTTTGACATCCACTCGAGTTTACGACCTCGCTATATTGTGGCCCGGACTATACTTCTTGCATTTCGCGTTCGTGAGGTTGGACTGCTCGTTCCAGGTATCGGGAAAAACCCTGGCCCAACTGTCAGGACCAGGTCGCGAGGTCGCTGGAGCGGGCCCTTTATGACGATTATTTAGTTTACATTGACACTAAAACCATTTAGCGTCAATGTAAAGGCCGAATTGTTGTTGTAAGCGGAATGGCATGTTTCGCGACGCAACAACTTGTGTGTAAGGGTATCGTAATGTTTGTGATGTATGTGATTGTGTCTGAAAGGTACTTTGTGCCCTACTAATGTTTATTGATTTTAATACGTATTTTCTGCTCTGTGTCAAATAACCGCACAGCCGGCAGCAATGAATTAAAGAATGACTTGTCTTCGTCAAGTTCTTTGTCAATTGATTGTGAACAAGATGGTATTAGTATATTTGTTCCGTCGATAATCCGGTTATTTCGCGTCTTGGTGTAATTTCGTGTTATGTCGCTGATTGCACACTTGGCATGCGCCACTGCGGCAATCCTCGCTTCTGTGACCCGCACGTAAGCAATTTATGCACAGATCGGCCTTACGCGTCGATTCGATGGACGACCGACATCTCGAGAAACCGTTTGCAGGAATATTCTGAGTATCCTTCCGAATTGCAGATGCTGTACGACGAACCGGCGGTCGATCTCGGTGTTCTTCGTTGCGGATGCGGCGAGGGCGGCTGGCGTTTCGAATAGTTTTCGCGCTGGTCGAAATTCGCGCGCGGTTGGTCCTTTGTCGACGTTTTCGTAGCGTACGTATTTATTTTGTGGTAATGTGTCTTCGGAGAACGCGGGCGAAGATTATACGGTCGCGATTGAGTCGGCGACGGAATTACGTTTCGATTCGTATTTTGCGTTGCGCGGGTTGTCGTCTCGAATTCTTCTATTTGATGTGAAGCGTTATGCATGAATTGTATCATCTCACCGAGTTTAGGAACTTCGATGTCGGAGAGCGTGCGTTCCCAATTTCGTTTGGTTTCGTCGTCCATCTTCGAGACAATGATACTCGTAATTTGGTCTTGCGCAATGTTTTCCCATGATCGACCGAGGGCTTGTAGGGATCGAATGTGCAATTGCACGTGATTCACTAGGTCGCGTACCGACTCGGACCGGTGGTCGGGCATTGTTGGTGAATCGCGGAGCAGGACCGCATGACGTAGTACGAGCGCGCGTAGGTTATCATACATCTCGCTTAAGTGAGTCCACGCCGCTTCGTAGTTCTCGTTTGAAATCGTAAATGCGCTGATCGCCGCTTCAGCCTTTCCGGACAGCGACAGCTGTGTAGGTATTGTAATTTTTGTATTTTGCTTAACCCCGGTTGCAAATGAATAAGGTTATTGAACGCGTCTTTTAACGTTAACCAGGATTCTATTCGTCCGTCAAATTTCGGTAGGCTCATTTTCGGCAAATGTACCGGCACTGATCACGATGACGTGGCTGCTGGGTTGCAGCTTCCGTTGCTGCAATTCGCGGGACTCAAAATTTCCCCCGATTTCGAACAAACCGTGGCGCTCGCGAGACGATTAAGCATCACCGTTGCTCTTGAAATTACGTTATCGTATATGTCGATCGTGGCGTTTCTCTCGATTTCGGCTTCTTCGTAATTATCTACGTTGTCAAGCTCGTCTTGGACGCGATTGGAGGTTTCGAAGCCGGTAGCCGCGTGAAATTTCTTTTATTTGAAGTTCCTTGGCCGTCGCTCACCAAATTAATATTGAGCGACTAGTTCTATTAATTGGAAGCTGTGATTTTTACGATGAGTTGACTATGATTGGTCCGAAATTGATGTTCGAACAACCAGTAGTTCACGGAACGATTGAACTTTTTGATTTTTAGCTGATTACTTCGAAGGTCTGAAGGCGAGTATTCGAAGTTTCCGGAGTCCGTTTCCTCCTTAGCGCGAACCCCCTCCGAAACGCGATTTTGGGGGTTTGTCAACCGATTCGTGTTGACTTTGCGAGTTTATCGATTGGCCATCGACTTGGGGGTGGAGAATCGATTTTCCTGCCCCGTTGGGTGAACCTCACCCGATCGTGGTGGAGGAAAGTCCTGAACGAGGGTGATCGAGGTTTTTTCACCAAGTCGAAGGCCCCGTTAATTTTGCCGAAGAAAAAACTGGACTCCAAATTAAGACGCGTAGCTACACGTGCGTTGCAGCTATTTTATTGTTCCACGAGTTGGCGATGGTCGTTATAGAGGACCGTGCCATCCGCGAAACAATACAGCCCTTCGTCGGTCAACTCGGGCCTTGCGCTTTCGGATTGCTAAATTGTTTAAGCGATTTACGATGAAATTTGCCAGATGCAGAATATAGACCGGACGGAACAATATTCATGTAATTGATTAAGGTTTCTTCCAAATTGTGTTTGCGGCGACGTTTCGCAGTACGTCCCAAATTTTGTTCATCATTATTTACATTTCTTGGGTTTACCTCAATGGTTTGGTTCAGACTATTTACAGGTACTATTTCCTTTCATTTCCATAACTTGTGCTAGACGAGGGTGTTGTTGTTTTCGATTTGATTAAAAATGATAATTGGGACTGCGTATATGTATGGTTTCGTCGTATCCACTCCTTGCCCAGATCTGTTTCACTTTCTAACAGTTCCCATGAAACTATATTTTAGATTTCGCCATTTATTACATAATTTTTGGCCTATAATGAAAATTGAAATTATACTTTTACAGATATTTGTAAAGTAGTTGTAACTTCATAGATATGCAGTACTGTTATAGAATTGGACATTCAACACTTGGTATAATTGTAAGACAATTTTGTAGAAATATTTGGTTTTACATAAAAGAAGAGTATTTCACTAGATTTTCAAAAGACAAATGGTTAGAAATATCGGAGGATTTCCACGAAGTTGCTAATTTCCCAAACTGTTTAGGAGCTATAGATTGCAAGCACGTGAGAAATGGAATGACTGGATCCTTATATTATAACTATAAGAAATTTTTCTCAATTGTATTATTTGGAGCAGTGGATTCAAACACGTTCATATAAAGGGTGTTCGGCCACCCCTGGGAAAAATTTTAATGGGGAATTCTAGAGGCCAAAATAAAACGAAAATCAAGAATATCAATTTGTTAATTGAGGCTTCATGAAAAAGTTATTTACATTTAAAGTTTCATCCGTATTGAATTTTTTTCTCGAAAATGCGCAGGATTTCGAGGGTATGTCTATTCACAAAAATGATTGTAATTGACCCTCGCAACCGAAAATAATTTTTCAAGAACGATTTGAAATTTTTTAATTTAATTGTTAATAACTTTTTAACGAGGGCTCAGTCAAGAAATTGATATTCTTGATTTTCGTCTTATTTTGGCCTCTAGAATCTCCCATTAACATTTTTCCCAGGGGTGGCCGAACACCCTGTATATAGATCCTGCTGGAAAAGAGTGTCACAGTCATATATTTGAGAGAAGTAAATTTTATAAAAAAATTATGAAGAATGATATGGATATTCCCAGAACCAGCCATTTCCGGGAATAAAATCGTCAAAAATTCCGTTTGTATTTATAGGGGATAAAGCTTTTACCCTTTCACAAAGAGTAATGCGACCATATGGTGGAAATATATTAATCAATAAGAAACGTGATTTTAATTATCGACTAACGTGAGGCCGTAGATTCGTAGAATGTGCATTTGGTATTTTATCTAATAAATGGAGAGTTTTACATAAACCGTTAAATGTAAAATTATCTTTTGCTGTGGATGTTATAAAATGTTATTGTGTTCTTCACAATTATGTTAGAAAAAGAAACGGGTACCAATTCGAAGATCTACATATAGTCGCGCCAGTATTTAAAATGATAAGTTGACACTTATCATTTTAAATACATTATACAATAAAGATAAATAAAATGCGAAATGTTAACAAAAATAAATTTATTCGGGTCTTAAGTAAATAACGTCATCTTAATAATTATGTTCATTTGAGTAGCAATAGCATTAACAAATATTTTCAAATTAACGTCCATCGGAAAGTAAGTTGACAATGTCTATAAAGTAAATTATAATTCTATAAATAACAATAAAAAAAGTATTTAATAAGCAGTTTGATACCTTTTGGCTTTAATTACTTCCAGTAAACGATCTGACATACTGTGTATTAATTTTTTTAACGTTTTGGGCTGTATTTCATCCCATGCCTTTTTTAGTGCGGCTATCAATTTTGGTTTTGTATAGCGGTCCGATTTTGGTATTTTTCGATCGAGTTCGTCACATAAGTGCTCAATCGAATTTAAATCAGGACTCTGCGGTGGCCAAGAAAGCAGCGATATATTGTTTTCGTCGATAAATTTTTTAACGATCTTTGCGGTATGTTTCAGATCGTTGTCGTGTTGGAATATGTATTCTGTATCTGACTCAAATTTTTGAATTAATGGAAACAAATTTTCTTTTCGAATATCGATGTATTTCGCTGCTGTTAATATACCACCAGTAATTGTTAATTTTCCTACATTTTCATTGTTGAAGCAGCCCGATAACATTATAGACCCTCCACTGTGTTTCACGGTGAAAGTGATAACATTTTGTTTAAAAGTTTCTCCTTCTTTTCTCCACACATATTTCCTTTGTTTGTTTGATTGTAATTCAAACTTTGACTCATTACTCCAAATTATGAATTTGTTTCGGAAATGTGTGGCTTCTTCCTAGATATTCGACCATGCAACCCAACTTCGGATAAACGGGATTTTATTTAAGTGGTCCTTATTGGCAAATTTAAATCTTCTTTAAGCTGTTTGGCAGTAATAAATGGTCCCTTTTTTTATTATTTTAACAATTTCTCGATCCTGACAGGGAGTTGTTTTTCTTTTTCTTCCCATTCTAACTGAATTTTCAGGTTTCTCAGTAGTCTCTATCTTTTTATAAATTTTTCGCACCCCTTCCTTTGATATCCCAAAATCTGTGGTAGTCTATTGCAAACTTTGGCCTTCTCTTCTTCTTTTATAAATTAATAATCTTTCAAATTCGTGTAATTCCCACATTTTCGGCATGCTACAAGTAACCAATTCGTAACAATAACAATACATAACAAAAAAAACATTATATAAAAGACTAAATACATTATCAAGTTATTAAATGCGCGTTTAATAGCAAAATTTCATTAATAAAATAAAAACTTGGTTACGGCAACTTACTTTCCGGCGAACCAAATGTAGGAAATATTTTTACAGATTGACTGTTACTTGATTGCACGCGGTATTTTCGCTTTAACACTCACTGGTATACTGAGGCATTTCTTGTGCATAATGTAAACAATGTCAGAATGTATGGAAGGACGCGTACAAGTGTTTAAATTATGGAACAATATCGTCAATACCAGAAATACAACAGCGTCAACATAAATACCGACGCGACTATATTAGCCATCAATAGTTTATATTAGACTGAAAATTCCAGTGGATCATGACAAGGAGGTTTAAACGTAAATGACGTAAGAAATACTTTCGCAGAATATTTTCTTAATGACAATGGAAAAATATCCTGGTAAAACCAATACATTTAATGCATATTACATAAATATAATCGATAAAATGTACATCTATATATATATTTCTTGTAAATGTTATTAAAAAAATATGTTGTAAAAATAGAAATGAAGGAAAAATATCCTGGTAAAACCAATACATTTAATGCAAATTACATAAATATAATCGATAAAATGTACATGTATATATATATTTCTTGTAAATGTTATTAAAAAAATATGTTGTAAAAATAGAAATGAAGCAAAAATCTTAATGGAGTTCCTCTCGTTCTCAGGCTTCTTTTTGAAATTATTTACAAATGTTTGTGTTCAAGAATTAGCTCACTCTCTGGCCACCACGACGCTCATTAGCAGCACCTCTCGGGCATGCTTTGTACACGAGCAGGCTAATTGGCTTCGCTCGCAGCGCGATGCGCCCCAGACCGAATTTGGGGATCTGCACATGATTGACATGCGCGCGCACCGATTTTTCTGCCTACCGATCGAGACCTCGTGGTGGCCACAAGCGTAGCCATTGGCACAGTCTTATTCTAATCGCCACTGTGTAGGAGTGTAGTACAAGTGTTCTCTCAGTTTTCTTTGTTTCACCGCCCATCTTTGTTCTTGTTTCATGTCATTTTCTCACTTTCATTCAAACAAGGCTCAAGCTCAAAAACCCCTTGTAATTAATACAATTGCAAAGGTATTATATGTCTTGAATAGCGTATAATTCAGGCTTTTTCCCAAATTTCAATCTCAATCTCAACAGAAGTACCCCCAGAGTCAATTAGAACTGGCACTGTTCAACATATACTTAACGATATAGGAACTTTCCCAAAAACGAGGATAGCATTGTACGCAGATGATACAGCTATATTCGCGCAATTATTTCACGCAGCAATAGTTGCAAAACAAATACAAATCAAATCGCAAAACTAGAGACATATTATAAAAAATGGGAAATTTCACTAAATGCAAAAAAAAAAACACAAGTAATAGTATTTTCCAAAAAATGTTCTTGTAATAAGATATACCAACTATTACAAATAAATAACACATCCACACATACAAAAAGTAGTGTCAAGTACCTCGAAATTACGCTAGATTCAAAACTAATATATAAACAAAGTTCAAAAAATGTAATAATAAAAGAACACGCAGTCTTAAAAAATCTCTATCTGCTAGTAGCAAAAAAGCCAGTACTAAGCACCGATAATAAATTATTTATACAGTCAGTCATGAAAGTCTTCGTACATCCACCAAAAGGGTAATTTTATAGAAAGTAAACAACAATTTCGTATAATATTACGTTTGTTGATTAATATGTGCGATGTTATTAAGTAACCTATATAAAAATATATTATTTGTCAAGAACATTTTATACAATGAGGAAAAAACGAAATATGTATCTAACAAAAGTGTTCGTAAACTAAGAAATTAGTACATTTGGTAAATCTAGTAAATTTTTGTTACATTTGAATATTTCTCCATTCCTCTTCCAGAACAGTTTTAAGGTTTTGTATATTTATTATTTTAATTCCTAATTTTGCATTCTAAATAATCCCATATGTGTTCCATAGCATTCGAATCTGGTGATTGAGGTGGTGAAACAATTTTGGAACATTATACAGCACCCATTCCCAAATAGCATTAGCTGTATACTTAGGATTCACTGATTAAAGCTTTCCTCCATGGTACACGGCCACGATATTTTTCAAAAACTATTTTCTTGCTTCTGCGGCTATGTTTGAAGCAGTTTTGAACATCGCCGGATAATTTGCAGTACAAATCGTACATCTCTATTACTTAAAATCTTAGGGTGATCACTACGTGTTTTATTTTTACATTTACCAGTTATTTTTAATTTTTTCATTGCGTACTGAATAGTAGAATGTTTTGTGTCCACGATGTTTATAATTTCATGTATAGATTTCTTTTATTTATACATATAATTTAACAATTAATTCACACATTTCAACACCTGTTTTCCTACTACTAGCATTCATTATCGCTAAATGACTGTTAAACATCTTTCAACTAAATCACAAGGCCATGGCAATATAAATGAAACACTAACGGGAAAGTCCAGCAATTATGTTTAAAAAAATTACTAGTTTTACAAGATCTATTAACTTCATAACTTACTGTACGAACACTTTTGCGACATACGTATTTCATTTTTTCTTCACTGTATAAATTATTCTTTAAAAAACAATACATCTTTATATAGATTAATTAATAATATCGCACATAGTAATAACTAAACATAATATTTATACGAAATTGTTGTTTATTTTAGGGAGTGTACAAAGACTTTTGTGACTGACTGTATATAAGACTATCATAAGACCTATAATACTTCACCCTTCCCCAATATGGAGAAACACAGCCAAAGAAAACATAATAAAAATTCAACGCTTCCAGAACAAATTCTTAAGACTAATATTGAATAAAGATAGGTATACGAGAAAAAAGGACTTGCACGATGAAGCAAATATAGCATGTATATGTCGCAAACCATTAAAAAGTTTTTATTATCCAAATTCATATTACTTCACGTTGAATAAATAAAGTCATGTTGGTCCTAATGGATACCTACATTTAATCAACGCGAAGAATGTCATAAAAAACGCAAACGTACGTCTGATTGGCGTTGACATTTGGATGTGGCCTTTGAAGCTAATCAAATTGGTTGTCTGGATATCGGAACGTTTAAAACGAAAAAACGAAGAAAATAAAAGAGGGGAGCAAAAGGGTTTCCGAACAGAAAGGACGTGAATGAGAAAAGTTAAAAGAATTCCTGCAAAGAACTTCGCAATGTACTGTCACATGTGTACACGTATCTATTGAACAGCATCGGAAACTGGAATTCCCAGAACAAACAAGTGTCAACGATCATACTACGTTGAAAACACCGGTTCTCGTCCGATCACCGAAGTTAAGCAGCGTCGGGCGCGGTTAGTACTTGGATGGGTGACCGCTTGGGAACACCGCGTATTGTTGACATACTTTTTCTTTTTACAATTTGTGCGACGAAAAAAATTAATACACGGCGCACGCTAGTAGGAAATCAATCTACTCTGTGAAATTCCACAAAATATAATATGTGGGACTTCAGGTAGGACATTTGTATAATAAAGGTCGAGATAAGTCATCAAAATAATTTTTCTACCGAATTTTGGATACTTGTGGAATAATATTCCGAATTTTTTTAAATTAACATCAATGTTTAGAAAATTACATTGATCAAAGCACGTGAGACATTCGACGTGTATCTAAATATATGTGAAGTAACGCACTGTCGCACGTGTACCCTTATCTGTTGAACAGCATTGGAAAATGCACTTGCCAGTAGAAACGGACGTCAACGATCAGACTACGTTGAAAACACCGGTTCTCGTCCGATCACCGAAGTTAAGCAGCGTCGGGCGTGGTTAGTACTTGGATGGGTGACCGCTTGGGAACACCGCGAATTGTAGACATTTATTTTTTTCCTTTTTTCGAAATTTGTCTGGCGACGAAAATTTATAAACTGCAGAAGCGAGAAGGGACGCATTCTATCCGGTGAAGTTCCTCACGGAATATTATGTGGGATTACGGGTAGGACATTTGTTTAATAAACGTCGAGATAAGTTTTGAAATTAATTTTCCTACCCAATCTTGGATACTTGTGGAATAATATTCCGAATTTTTTAAAATTAACATGTAATGTTTAGAAAATTACATTGATCAAAGCACGTGAGATATTCCACGTGTATCTAAATATATGTGAAGTAACGCACTGTCGCACGTGTACCCTTATCTATTGAACAGCATTGAAAACTGCAGTTGCTAGTAGTAACCGTCGTCAACGATCAGACTACGTTGAAAACACCATTCGTCCCTCGACCTTCGTAGGCGACGGACGTATTTTTGAGAAGCTCCTACCTGAGTGCAATAAAGAGTGTCGTGACAGTGCCGCTAAACGTAGACGCTACCGGAGGCGTACCACCAGTTCAGGCGAAATACTCTTAAGAAATATTAATTTTTAGTGTTAGAAAATAAATTAAAAATATCATCGACAATAGATACGGAGTATAATCCACGAGGGGGCTCACCCCCGGAAAGTGCTACACATGTAGCCCGAGACGACAAAAAGGACGCGACAGGAAACATAAAGACAAACGCGAGTGTGTGCATTCTGACGAATGAAAGTGTTGAAATCCTCAACAACGCGATTTTAAAATCACACACCAGAGAGACGGTAAAACAAGCAATAAATGTGAAAAGACTAAACCCGGCGCCCAATTTAACTCTCCGTAAGAGATCTTCAAAACTCGACCTGCCTAACATTCCCCCAAAAATGAAGACGGAACCAGTGAAGAATAAACCCAGCTATGACGACCTCATTCAGATGATAAAAAATCTGAATAATACCATCGAAGACCTTTCCAACCAATTGAAAGAGGAGAGAAATACCCGCAAGCAGGAAGGAAACAAAAAGCCGCGATTATCGCAAGCGGAGCCGAAGGCAGTGACGGGAAAACCGGTGACGTCACCTGCAACGGGCAGTGCTAGCCCCAACGTCGAAACGGACGAAGATGGCGGATGGAGTAAGACCCCATCAAAGAGGAAGAACGGCCCGCAAGCGGCTACGGAGACGAAGGTCGGAAAACCCCAACTGACGTCATCGCACGGACAGTCCGCAATGGACACCCAGACCACAATGCCGAAGAAAAAGGCAAAAATATTCGAAGAGGTAACGGTACCAGGACCCATTAACACTAATAATAACAAACACTCGAGACCGCCCCCAATAGTAATTTATAGTAGCAATAGTAAAAAAACAATTGATACTATCTCACCAAGAATATCAGACTTTTATATTAAAAAAATAAATAATTCAAAACACCTCTTGCATCTGAACACAATAGAGAATTTCAAAATAGCATGCAATACACTAAAAGAAAACGTCATTGAATACTTCACATACACGCCAAAACAAGACAGAGGCTTAACTGTTTTATTGAAAATTCTCGAGGGTGACTACGACCCCGAGACCGTTCTACAGGAATTACAACAAAAAAAACCAGAAAATGTCAAATTCCTATCAGTAAAGAAATTCACTACACATCGCTCTAAAAGAGAAGGTAAAAGCCTTCCCATATACCTAGTGCAACTATCTCCTGACAGCAAAACGGAAAACCTAAAAGACATTAGAATCTTGCTACACTCCCTAGTACAGTGGGAAAAATTAATAAAAAAAGATAGAATTCAATGGAAGAGGTGCCAACGAATTGATCACGTTGCATGTTCCGTCCGGTCGGCTCGGGTTTTTCCGTTCGTTTATGGTGCCAGATGCGGAAACTTGACTTTGTCGAAAACGTCTTCGAATATTCCGCATCTGGCAAATTTCATCGTAAAACGTTTAAACAATTAAGAAATTCGAAAACGCAAGGCCCGAGTTGACCGACGAAGGGCTGTATTGTCCCGCGGGTGGCATGGTCCTCTACAACGACCATCGCCAACTCGTGGAACAATACAGCCATAAAACAGCTGCAACACACGTGTAGCTACGCGTTAATCCGGAGTCCCGTTTCTTCCTCGGCAAAATTAACGGGGCCTTCGACTTGGGGAAGGAAACCTCGGTCACCCTCGTCCAGGGTGACCTGGGACTGTTCCTCCACCACGATCGGATGCGAGGGAGGAGTTTTCTGCCCAACGGGGCAGGAAAATCGATTCGCCTCCCCCAAGTCGATGGCCAATCGAAATTCTAGAAAAGTCAACGCGAATCGGTTGACAAACCTCTAAAACCGCGTTTCGGAGGGGGTTCGCGCTGAGGAGGAAACGGGCTCCGAAATCTTCGAGCACTCGTCTGCGAACCTTAGAAGGAATCGGTCAAATCTTCAAGTTCAAACGTAAATTCAGATCACGTAAAACAGCTTCCGATCAGAATTAGTCGTTCAATATTAATTTGGCGAGCGACGGCCAAGAACCGCGTACCATGACGGTTAAGAGGGCCTTACAACCCCTCAAAAAATAAAAGAATTTTCACGCGGCTACTTGTCCAGTACCCGACGCGACGGTACGCTACATGGTCCTTCGAGCCGGATAGTGACGTGTGGTGAAACAGTGAGCATCAAAACCGGCAATCTACGACGCTATCCAACCACCGTACGAGAGGAGGCCTTTTCGAGCAAGGCCACTCCAAGGCAACGAGATCCGGAAGCTGTGCAGACAATCTTCAAAACGAGGACTACTCCAGGGAAGGATAGCGACGGTCTTCTACAGGACAGCGCTGAACAGACTGATTCGAGACGACCCCCGGGCGGACTGCGAAAGGTAGGCTCGTTCGTTATCACAATTGCCAATTGACACGGTTTCAATTTCCTCTTTGTACCGATCCTTCCTTCGATAAAACATGTCTCTGACTAAAGACGCGAACGCGAGCATGTCCGACAACCACGATATCCGAATACGCGAACTAAAAAACAAACGGCGCACATTCAAGAGTCAAGTGACAATGTTCGGGCATTACTTGGATTCCTTTAAGGACAGCGAGACGGAACGCGCAAAATTGTCCGAACGACTCACACGCATTCGTGGACAATTCGAAATCTTCAATCGCGTCCAGGACGAGCTCGGCAACATCGATAATTACGAAGAAGCCGAAATCGAAAGAAACGCCACGATCGACATATACGATAACGTAATTGCAAGGGCAACCGTGACACTTAATCGACTCGCGAGCGCCACGGTTTGTTCGAAATCAGGGGAAAATTCGAGTCCCGCGAATTGCAGCAACGGAAGCTGCAATCCAGCAACCACGCCGTCGTGCTCACTGCCGGTACATTTACCGAAGATGAGCCTACCGAAATTTGACGGACGAATAGAATCATGGCTAACGTTCAAGGACGCGTTTAATAACCTGATCCATTTGCAACCGGGGTTAAGCAAAATACAAAAATTACAATACCTACAATTGTCGTTGTCCGGAAAGGCTGAAGCGGCGATCAGCGCTTTCACAATCTCAAATGAAAATTACGAAGCGGCGTGGACCCACTTAAGCGAAATGTACGATAACCGACGCGCTCTCGTACTACGTCATGCGGCCCTGCTCCGCGATTCACCAGCAATGCCCAACCACAAGTCCGAGTCGGTACGCGATCTAGTAAATCACGTACAATTACACATTCGATCCCTACAAGCCCTCGGTCGATCATGGGAAAATATTGCGCAAGATCTAATCACGAGTATCATTGTCTCGAAGATGAACGACGAAACCAAGCGTAACTGGGAACGCACGCTCTCCGACACCGAAGTCCCTAAACTCGAGGAGATGATAAAATTCATGCATAACGCGTCACATCAAACGGAAGAATTCGAAACTACAAACCGCGCAACGCCGAATACAAATCGAAACGTGATTCCGCCGCCGACTCAATCGCGACCGTACAATCTTCGCCCGCGTTCTCCGAAGGCACAGTACCACAAGATAAAGACGTACGCTACGAAAACGTCAACGAAAGACCAACCGCGCGCGAATTTCGACCAGCGCGAGAACTATTCAAAACGCCAGCCTCCCTCACCGCGTCCGCAACGAAGAACACCGAGATCGACCGCCGGTTCATCGTGCAGCATCTGCAATTCGGAAGGACACGCAGAATATTCCTGCAAACGGTTCCTCGAGATGTCGGTCGCCCATCGGATCGACGCCGCGCGGAAGGCCGATCTGTGCATGAATTGCTTACGTTCGGGTCACAGAAGCGAGGATTGCCACGGTGGCACATGCCAAGTATGCAATCAGCGACACAATACAAAATTGCATCAAGACACGAAATACACCGGATCGACGGAATCAAAACAGTGACAAACACAGAACACCGCGAAGCAAAATGGGAAGGGGTTACCGGTCGCCGCATTATCCACCGATCTCCCAGCGCACGGACTCTTAGCAACGGCAATGGTCGAAGTATACGACAAAGAGCGCAGAGCAATCGAGTGTCGCACGCTCATAGACACGTGCTCGAGCGCCAATTTCATGACCGAAGCCCTCGCCGCGAAATTAAAACTTCCCCTGGAATCGTGCACGGTCAAGATAGAAGTCTTAAATCAAGAGGACACGACGACGAACAATCTGTTGACGGCCACGGTAAAATCGCGGACATCGAATTTCAAACGGACGCTGAAATTCTTCACGGTACCGCGAATAGCGAACAGAATCCCGGATCAACAAATCGACCGAACCAGAATCCCGATACCGAAAAACGTGAAATTAGCCGATCCGCAATTTCATCGCCCGGCTCCAGTTGATATGCTTATAAGCGCCGGACCGACGATGGCGAGCTTAAGCATAGGTCAACTGAACCTCTCCTCCAATGATCAGTCGGATCTGATTTTGCAGAAGACCCAATTCGGATGGGTCATCGGGGGGAGCGGCCCTACCGCAACGGCGCGTACTAAACACCGAACATTTTTCTCTACCCCGGATTTCGACTTGCAGAAATTTTGGGAGTTAGAAGAGGGCCCCCACATCCGACATTTATCGGCCGAAGAGCGGGAGTGCGAGGACCATTTTAAGGATTATATCAAACGCGACACATCGGGACGGTACATCGTCGCGTTACCCTTCAACGGAAGGGAGTCCGAACTTGGAGAGTCACGATCGCGCGCTCTCAATCGTTACCTATCGCTCGAACGAAAATTCAATCGCGACGCGGAATTAAAACGCGAATACATAGCCGTAATTAAGGACTATTTAGAGCTCGGGCACATGAGCGAGGTAAACGAGACCAACGATACGGGTGGATTTTACCTGCCACACCATGCCGTTGTAAAATCGTCGAGCACCACCACTAAGGTTCGGGTCGTATTCGACGGTTCGGCAAAATCGAGTAGCGGACTTTCGCTTAACGACGTCCTTATGACCGGACCGACCATCCAAGATGATTTGTTCGCCCTCCTGCAGCGTTTCCGTAAGCACAACTATGTTCTCACCGGAGACATAGAAAAAATGTATCGACAGTTCTTCATCCGTCCGGAAGATCGTCAATATCAGCGGATCTTGTGGCGCGACGATGACGGACGCGTGAAAACATACGAGCTGAATACGGTCACATTCGGATTATCGTCAGCTCCGTATCTCGCGGTCAGATGTCTACAACAGCTGGACGAAGACGAAGACGAAGTTCACGAGCCCCGACCGCGGCGAAGGTTGTAACGCAAGATTTATACGTCGATGACTTGCTAACCGGAGCCAACACTTACGCACAAGCCTTGCATTTACGAGACACCATCATCGACCTCTTAAAACGCGGAGAATTGAATATTCGACAGTGGGTATCGAACGACCCGCGATTATTAACCGGATTACCGACGGAACAAATCCATCCAAAATTTTTCGGCGATTCATCCATCAAAACATTGGGAATTTCATGGGACGCTCGCAACGATGAAATAGTCTACACGGTGGACCTCAAAACCGACTCGAAAGTAACAAAACGAACAATATTATCCACCATTTCGAAAATCTTTGATCCGTTAGGGCTGCTATCACCGGTTATCATAAAGGCAAAAATTTTGATCCAAGGACTCTGGCGGCTACAATTAAATTGGGACGAATTGATACCCCATGAATTATACACCGAATGGACCGCTTTCGTGCAAGACTTCAGCACTTTGGACAAAATTGCCTTCCCGCGCCACGTAATGCAACGCGCGACCCTGAGAACCGAGCTGCACGGATACTGCGATGCGAGCGAACGCGCGTACGGCGCGTGTCTTTACATAAGAACCATAGACGAAGCCGGAAAAATCAAAGTCGAATTATTATGTGCAAAATCGCGCGTTGCACCGTTAAAAAGCGTCAGCCTCGCTCGGCTAGAATTATGCGGAGCACTCTTGCTGGCAAACCTCCATACGACCGCTTTACAAAATTTCGCGCGACCATTCGATAAGATCACGTTTTGGACCGACTCGACCATCGTTCTTAACTGGATCAACAAGGAACCCTGCACATTAAAAACGTTTGTAGCAAACCGCATTTCCAAAATCCAGGAAAAAACGAGCATAACCGCGTGGCGACACGTCAAATCGGCCGACAACCCGGCCGACACGATATCGCGAGGACAATCGGCGCTGCAATTTCGAACAAACTCAACTTGGCGCAACGGACCCACGTGGCTTCTGGAACCGGAATCGAATTGGCCACCCTCACAATTTACGATTACGTTAAACGTACCCGAAGCGAGACCCTTTACGTGCTTCGTGACTCAAACCTGTCATTCCAAAGAAATTTTGCACCGGTACTCGTCCATAAGGCGTTTGCGCAGAATCGTCGCGTACTGCCTGCGCTTCAAAAGGAATAATAAAAACAAAGGTCCACTAACAATCGAAGAGTTGCACCACACGAACGAACGAATCATGCAGCTCAACCAAGCGTCAGCCTTCGCCAGAGAAATGCAACAATTAAAAACGGGAAAAGAGTTGCAATCGGCCAGCAGACTCTTATCGCTACGACCTTTCCTGGACGATAAGGGACTCTTACGTGTCGGCGGCCGGCTGCAGAATTCGGCTTTGCCATATGAGCAAAAGCACCCAATATTGTTGCCAAAAAATAATCCGATAACGGATTTAATAATCCGAGACGTACACTTCGAGAATCACCACGCCGGGATTAATACGACATTGTGCCTCGTCCGCCAGCACTATTGGCCCATCGATGGGTAAAACACCGTACGCAAAGTCGTACGCCGGTGCGTCAGGTGCTTCCGGGTCAACCCCCTGTAGCGTCCGGTCGTACGCACAAGGGAAAGTTTTTCTTTCGTGCAAACGGCCCACGTAATTTACGACTCTTGTTCATCGAAGCTGTTTTTGAGGAAGATATTTTCCAGACTCGCGTAGCGAATGTATTCAGTAAATTCCTTTTTCTAAGTCCCTCAACAGCAAATAAAGACCGTCGTAAATTAGGGATTTCCGGAGGACACTCGACGCGTTCCCATCGGAGTTTCGCCAAGTGGGCCCAGTGCGGGTGGCCCGAAGGAAATCTTGCAGTGAGGGCGCAACGTCGTCCCCCTCGATCACCACGCCGTTTCGAAAACAAGCACGCTGTGGGCGTAAGAAATAGGCGGTGATTTGTGGAAAATAAACGACACTGATTGGAAAGGCCCAACGCGTGGGGTTAACCAATCAGGGTTGTTTAACAATTTTACCAGTGCGAATGTGGGGTCGACATGGAGGAAAAAGCGACGAAACGGGACTTGCTTTCGCGCGCTCCAACGAGTAAGATACCACGAGAAATAAAGAACTTTTGTCACCTCAACAGTCTACATTATTAACTATCTATCCCAACACCCCCATTAACGAAGTACGTAATGGGTAACCTACCTGCGGCACGTGTTTCCGAAAGCCGACCCTTCGACAATTGCGGCATCGATTATTGCGGTCCGTTTTACGTAAAAGAAAAAAAAATTCCGGAATCGAAATCAGGTAAAAATTTACGTGGCGGTATTTATCTGTTTTGCAACCAAGGCGGTGCACCTTGAGGTGGTGGGAGACATGACCACCGAAACCTTCATCGCGGCCTTAAAGCGATTCGTAGCAAGAAGAGGACTCTGCCGTAATATTTATTCCGACAATGGAACGAATTTTGTCGGTGCGGACAATGAGTTATCGAAACTCTATCAGGTACTTAACGTCGACGAAGGGGTACAACGATGGCTTACCGACAAACAAATAGCGTGGCACTTCATCCCAGCCCTCTCACCGAACTTCGGAGGGTTGTGGGAAGCCGCGGTTCGTTCTTTCAAACATCATATAAAACGCGTGGTTGGAGAAGAACTCTTTACGTTCGAAGAGTTCAATACCTTGGTTGTCGAAATCGAAGGAATCCTAAATTCACGCCCGCTAACTCCACTTTCCGCCAACCCTACCGATCCTTCCGCATTGACTCCAGCCCACCTGTTAATTGGTAATTCTTTGACGAGCCTACCTGAGACCGATTTTAGCGATACACCTGTCAACCGGCTGTCGAAGTGGCAGCATATCCAGAAGGTAAAACGCGACTTCTGGAACAGGTGGTACAAGGAATACCTGAACCAGCTAAACGTATGCCAAAAGTGGGTCAAGGGATCCCACGATCTACGAGAGGGATCCTTGGTGGTCTTGAAGGACGACCATCTACCTCCGCTCCAGTGGCACCTTGGCCGAATCGAAAAGATGCATAGCGGACCAGATGGGGTAACAAGAGCGGTGACCGTGCGGAGCAGCCACGGCAGCTACCGGCGCAGCGTCAAGCAGCTGGCCCAGCTTCCAATAACGGACAACCACGAAAACTATTCATAACGTTGAGCAGTCACCCAGCGGTCGTAATCCGCAATCATCGTATCCTATATCGCAGTAGAACAACGGTTCACCCTGCTCCAGGAGCACCTAGCCGTTCGAGAGGAAGCACACCCGACCAGAAGGGACACCAGAGCGGTCATCGTGCGAACCAGCCAAGCAGCTACCGGCGCAGCAGCGTGCAGCCGGCCCAGCATCCGACGAACAAAATATCGAACCTGCTCATAGCGTTGAGTGGTCGATTAGCGGTCATAATCCGCAATTATCGCATTTGCGTATATCAAAATTAATCGTATCGTAATTTGCTCCGTGACACGAATCGGTCACAATTTAACTTCTTGAACGCTTTCTGCATTCAACGGGGGGAGCATGTTCCGTCCGGTCGGCTCGGGTTTTTCCGTTCGTTTATGGTGCCAGATGCGGAAACTTGACTTTGTCGAAAACGTCTTCGAATATTCCGCATCTGGCAAATTTCATCGTAAAACGTTTAAACAATTAAGAAATTCGAAAACGCAAGGCCCGAGTTGACCGACGAAGGGCTGTATTGTCCCGCGGGTGGCATGGTCCTCTACAACGACCATCGCCAACTCGTGGAACAATACAGCCATAAAACAGCTGCAACACACGTGTAGCTACGCGTTAATCCGGAGTCCCGTTTCTTCCTCGGCAAAATTAACGGGGCCTTCGACTTGGGGAAGGAAACCTCGGTCACCCTCGTCCAGGGTGACCTGGGACTGTTCCTCCACCACGATCGGATGCGAGGGAGGAGTTTTCTGCCCAACGGGGCAGGAAAATCGATTCGCCTCCCCCAAGTCGATGGCCAATCGAAATTCTAGAAAAGTCAACGCGAATCGGTTGACAAACCTCTAAAACCGCGTTTCGGAGGGGGTTCGCGCTGAGGAGGAAACGGGCTCCGAAATCTTCGAGCACTCGTCTGCGAACCTTAGAAGGAATCGGTCAAATCTTCAAGTTCTAACGTAAATTCAGATCACGTAAAACAGCTTCCGATCAGAACTAGTCGTTCAATATTAATTTGGCGAGCGACGGCCAAGAACCGCGTACCACGACGGTTAAGAGGGCCTTACAACCCCTCAAAAAATAAAAGAATTTTCACGCGGCTACTTGTCCAGTACCCGACGCGACGGTACGCTACATTGCACTTAACTGCAACTTAAGTTATAGATGTGTTAAGTGCAACGATCAACACAAGCCAGGAGAGTGCACTCTCCCAACAGCAACAAGCAGCACAGAAGGTGACGAGAAATCGCGTCCCTTCTGCGTGAACTGTAAAAATTTCGGACACCCTGCATCGTACAGAGGTTGCCCAAAATTGAAAGAAATTAAGGCCAAAATAGAAGCTAGAAACTCCGAAATCAAACAAGAAAAAGAAAGAAAAGCACTCTTAATTAATAAACTCGTGAATCCAAACATTTCATACAGCGCGATAACCTCGAATAAAAAAACCGTTACTCAACCTGCTAAAGTCACTAATCCAATACTCACACAAACACAAGAACCAAACCCACACATCACACAGACTTCCTTCCTAGAGGAAGTAAAAAAAATTATACAAACTTCACTGAATGCTCAACTCACTCGTATAACAGAAAGCATAGAATCAAACTCTAACAAAATTAATATTATAGCAGCAGCTCTTGATATCGACTTTTAGAACCAAAAATGACTAACACACGTAACAACACAAACAGAAAAATAACTCTAGATTCACTGAAAATAATACAGATAAACGTAAACTCAATTGTAACAAACGAAAGAAGAGTCACTCTCCTGGACACCCTAACCAAACACAACCCAGATATAGTCTTACTCTCCGAAACAAAATTAAATCACACCCACCGCATCAACTTCCAAGATTACCACATCCTGAGAACCGACAGATTCGGAGCAAAACAAGCCGGAGGAACTGGCATATTAATTCGGAAAACCATATCCTTCGAGTCCATAGAACCAAACAGTATCAAGAACAATATCTGCTTAGAAACAACAATTATAAAAATCAAAACCCAAAATAATTGTAAAATCTACATTGTAGCTGCATACGCAGCTAAAAAGAAAGAATTCATATCAGAACTAAAAAACTTATTCACAACATTAGAACTCGACAAATCCAATAACTATTACCTCATAGCCGGCGATCTTAACGCGAAACACACCTCTTGGGGTAATGTCTCGAACAACGAAAGGGGCGTCTACCTAAATAAATGGTATCTAGACAACCAAATAACATATAAAACCTCTCTACTTAGAACAGCAGTCCCATCTTTCCCATCTAGCGGAGCGTTTATTGACCTCTGCCTCGCGGATAACAGAATTAAATTCCATGACTTACCTGCTTCCAAAGCTCTTGACTCATTCAACTACGACAGCGACCATAGAGCAGCCATTTTGAAAATATCGATCCCGGCATTCGACCATTTAGAAATAGACGAACCGCATACTACCGCAAAATATAACTTTAACAAAGCAGACTGGACAAAATATAAAATTTCTCTGATTGAAAATGACGACACCGACATCCCAAACAACAGAAACCTTACGAAAACCGAAATTGACGTTCACATTGACAAGTTGAACCAAAATATAACAAAAGCAATAGATTTCGCAGTACCACGCGTAAACAACAACTTCAATTCCACAGACAGATACATTAACCCAAAAATAAAGAAACTCCGTAAACAAAAAAGTCATTTACTAACTCACCTAAACAACTTACTCCGTTTACAAAATTATACCACGGCAAACGACACGTTAATAAAAACTCTCAAACAAGCCCTCAAAACAATCAGATACGAAATTAGAAAAGCCTTCCAAGAATCGGTCAACAATTTTTGGAAAAACAAAATTGCCAACATTTCGCTAAACAAACCCAAAGAACTCTTTCCTTCCATCAATAGCATATTCCGTCCTAAAGAATACAACACCATCGGAACCCTAAAAGTTCCAACATTCAACAGAGACATTTTCCACAAAGCAAACATAAACCTTAACAACTTACAAACAGACACTCACAACAACGCCCTCATTTACGAGACACAAGACAAATTAAATATACTAGGAGCTCATTTCGAAACAGTCCATACACAAAACAGTCACATGGGAAAAGAACAACATTCAAACATAATCAAACGCAAAATCGAGACACTAAAACAAGAAATAGAACGTGACATACTCGACGGTAGAACAACGTGCAGCTTTACAAACACGAACACCGCGGACAATCCAAATCCAGAAACTATCCCATCCAATTACTTCACTTCATACAATAAACTAAAAATCACATTCAAAAGCCTAAATAATAAGAAATCTTCCAGCTTCGACGGCATTCCAAATATCGCATTAAAAAACTTACCACATCAATATATTGTTGCGACGGTATGAAGATGCCGCGCAATACCGCGAAATTGCATCGTCGCAATGGTGTGAAGAGGCTTCGCGATGAGGTGAAGCTGCCACACGAAAACGAGCGGATGCGAGATCCCGAGCCTTCCGGTTGCCGAGAAACCGGCAACGATTTTGAAGATTAGCATTACGACAGATCGCAAGGCGAACAGACGTATTGAAAAGCACTGTTGTTAATAAAGTTCCCAGTTTGCATTAGTTGTGTTACGTTGTGGTATTTTAATTGTGTTGTGTCAATATGAGTTATTGGAAGAAAGCCCCGCCCCGGCGCAACAGTGGTGTCAGAAGTGGGAAAATCTGTAGTAAATTGGTCTTCGGCGAGTTGGCCCTTTGAACCGTTTTTTTTACCACTGTCAATTCATCAGCACCTGCTCACATCATCAAGCTAGAAGGAGTAGTTCATCTCAGTGGGCGTTATTATGGGGAATCGCAAGAATCACGCTAGCGCCAGGCGAAGATTGCCGGCTAGGTTAGTTCCTTTTGACTTTTATGGCACAGTTTCTGCTGTTACTAAGGAGATTACTCCTGATGATATTGGTTTAACTTTAAATCGAGCTATTCGCCCCTATCGGGCTGTTGTTTCTGCATCTGTTATTTCAGCGACCCAGTTACCTTCGTTTTGTTTTTCGTTGTATGACACCAAGAGTGATATAATTGGTGTCTCACCCAATAAAGTGCTTTCTGCAGCTACAGTTACGGTCCGGCTGCGAGCCCCCGGGGGCACGGATTTTGGTGATTATGGTCGTAATTCTTCCATTATCACTATTATTCTTGCGGGATATTATAATGGTACCGTTACTTATTCTGGGACAGTGTGGTTTCAAATCGCTGCGCATAAGGTGGTTTCTAAAGTGGCTGATATTCTTGAACGCTTTCATTTTTACGATCGACATGACGATGATAGTGATGATGATTCTGCCCTTCCTTCAATGGTAATGGCCTGAATGGTGTTTGCTTCTCTAGTATGTAGCCTTTGCTAGTGATGATGTGGCTAGGGACCATTTGGGTAAATGGCGAAAACCAGGATTCGGAGACGTCCGAGTCCCCTAACAGTGGTGCCAGAAGCGGGATTACGACTCGTTCTGCTGCCAGGGCGGAGACTTTTTCATCGTTGGAGGTGCTCTTGGAAGGACTACAGCGGAACATCGCAACGCAGTTCCAGGAGCAGCAACGCTTATTTGCTGAGGAACGGGAGCGAACCGAAGAGAGGCAGGCCGCGAAGGAGGCTGCCGCTTCGGCGAAGGAGGCTGCTGTGGAAGGAAGGATAAGGGCCATGGAAGATCGTTATCAGGTGCTTGCGGAGAATTTTAAAAATGTGATTGATAACCTGTCGGCCGCGGCGTTCCGTAGCGAGGATCGCGAGTCCAGCCTTGTTAATAATTTTGTTAGGGATAATCCTGTTGTTGCTGGACTCGCGATGCCTTCCACTTCGCAGTCGGCTCCTCCGTTGGAAGCGACTGGTGGATTTCTGGGGTACGTCCTAAAACCACCAGCGTTTGATGGAAGAGCTTGTTGGGAGGAGTACCGGGTGCAATTCGAGGCGATTGCGAAGGCGAATGGATGGGATGCACCAAGGAAAGCTTTGGCCTTGGTCGCATGTCTGGAGGGGCCCGCTCGGAGTGTTTTGACTACCCTTTCCGAGGAGTCGCGTTGTGATTTTGGTGTCTTGGTTTCCGCTTTGGAGTTCCGTTTCGGAACCAAGAATTTCGCGAATCTAAATTACGTGAAATTCCAAAATTATACTCAACGGAAGGGGGAGTCGATTTCTGATTTGGCTTCGGAGATTGAGAGGTTGGCGCAGGCTTCCTTTGGTGATTGTCCAATGGAAGTCAGGGATAAGCTGGCCGCCTCTCAGTTCGTCTCCGCCCTGGCCAATGAGGAAATGAGGAGGACGCTGAGGCTAGGCGGTTTCAATACTCTCAGGGCGGCTGTGATCAGAGCCCTGGAGATTGAGGCCGTCGAGTCTGTGGCCCCTGGTCCTTGCCATGTTAAGGACTGCATTCAGGGTGTCACTTGTTTTCCCAAGGGAAAGTTGGAGAAGAGGACTGCTGGGAAGCCGGTCTCGGAGCGCTGGAACTGCGGACAGGAGGGACATTTACAGCGGAACTGCCCGAAGAAGAGGAGGAGAGAAGAGGCCCCCTCGAAGAAGGGAAACTTGAAGAAGTCGGCGTAGAGGGGGAGACTCCGGCTTCGTTTTCTTCTACCCCCGTCGTAAGGAAGACAAACTTGTCAGAAGATTCGACTAGCGTCGAGGGAACCGTCGAGGGAAGGAGGTGTCGGTTCGTCATCGACACGGGCTCAAGTGTGAACTTAATGAAATTTCACAAGAATGACAAGTCTTGCGCGGCGGGAGTACAAGAAAACATTAACATTTACTCTGTTTCCGGTGAAAAGTTACAAATTCTAGGAAAACAACGTTTCTTTGTTACCATTGGTAGCCTCCGAACCGAGGAAGATTTTCTTTTGATTGGAATGGTTGAAGAATGCATTTTAGGAACGAACTTTCTCCGAAAGCATTCTTGCCAGCTGGATTTCATCCTAGGAAAACTCCGGATTAAAGGACATCAAGATATGGATTTGAAGAGGAATCATCCTGAAGACCGGGTCTTGAGGCTTGCGGAAATGAAGAACGAAGCTTCTACTCCGGAATTTCTTCAAGATCTGTATGGACGTTGCTCTGTTGACCTTTCCGACCAGCAGAAGACTGAATTCCGAAAGTTATTAAACGAATTTCAAGACGTTTTCGCAAGGGATCCCGATCAGGTAGGAAGATGCGATATTGTTCAACACAGAATTGACACTGGGGATCATCGTCCGATTAAACAACCACCGCGGCGTTTGCCTATACATCGCCGTGGTGAAGTTGAAGAGCTGCTTGCGAAAATGGAAAGGCAGGGAGTAATTGAGAAATCAGGAAGTCCGTGGTCTTCTCCAATTGTACTGGTGAAGAAGAAGGATGGAAGCACCCGATTCTGTGTAGACTATCGTCGTCTTAACGAAGTCTCGAAGAAGGACTCCTATCCGCTTCCCAGGATTGAGGACACGCTGGACGCCCTGGCTGGTGCAACCTGGTTCTCGACGATAGATTTGCAAAGTGGTTACTGGCAAATTGCTGTACACGAAGAGGATAAGGAGAAAACCGCCTTTTGTGTTGGTGCTGGTCTTTGGCAATTCAAGGTGATGCCGTTTGGACTCTGCAATGCCCCTGCTACTTTCGAACATCTTATGGATACAGTATTGACGGATTTAAACTGGAAAATCTGTCTGGTATACCTGGACGATGTTATAATTTTCGGAAGAAGTTTCGAGGAGGAAATTGAAAATTTGAGGAAAGTTTTCACCCGCCTGCGCAAGGCGAAATTGGTCATGAGCCCGAAGAAATGCAATTTCTTTTGCCGGGAGGTTAAATACCTCGGTCACATGGTTTCCGAGCAAGGCGTTAAGACGGACCCCGAGAAGATAGCCGCGGTACGAGAATGGCCTGTACCAAAAAATCAGACGGAACTGCGAAGTTTCTTAGGACTTTGCACTTATTACAGGAAATTTGTCCGAAACTTTTCAGCGATTGCAAAGCCCTTGTATCGTTTGACGGAGAGTAAGGTTTCTTTCCAATGGACAGAGGAATGCCAGAAGGTATTCGAAGATTTGAAGACACATCTTGCGAAGTCCCCTATCTTGGCTTACCCCTTGCCTGATGCGGATTTCATCTTGGACACCGGCGCCTTGCTCAAGGTTTTTGAGTGGTTTTCCTTGGGACGAAGGACGAATGTCAAGGTGCTGACTGTCTGATAAAGGCCACTCAGGTAAATGTTCGACCTATTAGTTTATCTACTTTACAGACAGAGGTGTACAGGTTCGACGCAGCTTCGCGACAACCCGGAGGTTAGGAGACTACGGGTGAAGTTGGCTGTTCGAACGGAATTTGCAGCGGTCGGGACGACCGCTCTGAAGGAAGAGGGAGCAGTGTTGCGACGGTATGAAGATGCCGCGCAATACCGCGAAATTGCATCGTCGCAATGGTGTGAAGAGGCTTCGCAATGAGGTGAAGCTGCCACACGAAAACGAGCGGATGCGAGATCCCGAGCCTTCCGGTTGCCGAGAAACCGGCAACGATTTTGAAGATTAGAATTACGACAGATCGCAAGGCGAACAGACGTATTGAAAAGCACTGTTGTTAATAAAGTTCCCAGTTTGCATTAGTTGTGTTACGTTGTGGTATTTTAATTGTGTTGTGTCAATATGAGTTATTGGAAGAAAGCCCCGCCCCGGCGCAACAATATATACTACTATGAAATTCTGTTTAACAACTGTCTAAATTCAGCATATTTCCCCACGACGTGGAAAAACTAATAACTAATAACTAATAACTATTTACTATTGCGAAACTAATAACTATCAAGAAAAAAGGAAAGGATGACAGCGATCCATCCAGCTATCGTCCTATCAGCCTTCTCTCTAACATTAGTAAAGTGTTCGAAACAACAATAAACAACGCCATAACCGCATTCTGCAACTCCAGAGACGTTATCCCAGAGGCTCAGTTCGGTTTCAAATACAAGCATTCGACCGTCCACGCAATATCGAAATTCACTTCCGACATCTGCTGGGCGAAAAACGCAGGCGAATGCGTAGGCGCGATCTTCATTGACCTAGAGAAAGCATTCGATACAGTTTGGTTGGATGGACTATTCTTCAAACTCCTGAAATACAAATTCCCAAACCAGCTCGTCAAGATGGTGTGGAACATGCTACGCGAGAAAAAATTTTATGTCGTAGATGGCAAAACTACTTCCACAAGAAGCTGCAACATCCTCAACGGACTCCAGCAAGGAACAGTCAACTCACCAATCTTATTCAACATCTTCCTAAGTGACCTCCTACAAATGTATGACCTGAATAGCGGCAATGTGAAAACAGCAATAGCATTTGCAGACGACTTATTAATATACAGCAGACACAACAAACCCTCTAAAATACAGACAGAACTCCAAATGACATTTAGTAAAATTCAGGATTACCTTCACACTTGGAAATTGAAAATCAACATAAATAAATGCGAGACAATCCTATTCAGACCGTACATTTCTAAAATCTCGGACGCAAACCAAGACGTACGGAAGCACGGGACGAAATTTCATCTGCACGACAATAACGACCAGAACCGAAAAATTCCACACAAAGACGTTGTCCGCTATTTGGGCGTACATCTAGATTTTAAGCTAAACTACAACCACCACGTACAGATACAATTAGACAAAGCTCGAAAAGCTTTTTTCGCTCACAAACGTCTATTCTATTCAAAGGATCTCAACTCGTCTGTTAAAATCCTCTGCTACAAATCTCTAGTTAGACCTATTTTAACGTATGCATGCCCAATTTGGTTCAATATCAGTGCCGGAACGATGGAAACACTACGACTTTTTGAGCGAAAATGCCTAAGAGCATGCCTAGACAAATATAGAACGCCGGAATCTAACTTCATAAAACTATACAGTAACTACAAACTCTACGAAGACGCTAAAATCAAACGCATAGACATGTTCATTTTAAAACTAATTAGAAACCACTGGGCAAATACCCGTAAAATCCTCTCAAACAGCTTAATCTTTGGCTTTACATACCCAAACCCGGTATACCTCGACAAAACAAGACTGACAGGCTACACTCCCCCAGAATCATTCATCCATCTAGACAGCGAAGGCTATATACAGAATAAAGACAATATCCCACTAATATACCACGCCAAACGAAACAAAAACGATAAGACATTCCTCTACGACAAAAATTTACCACGAAATAGCACAAATATACGTCACCATTATAGACTTTCAAATATTGACGAAAAAGACAAACACAGACTCAACACTGACAAGTACTGGTGGTTGCAGCGAACTTAAATGATCCCAGTATTTTAAGTATATCATCTTCTTCTACTTAATTCTAAACAACTTCCCTCTGAATGTAACTCGATTTAATTATGCTTTGTATAGTTTTTTTGGTGCCATTTTTCTATACAAAATATTAAATCTTGCCCCTAGTGTAAGTAACTACTTTTAAAACATATATTCTATGTAGCATAAAGTGCGACGTACATTAGTTAATGTTAAGATTACGCGAGCTCTATGTTGAGCCATTAATCTAAATTACAATCCTAGTTATAAGATAGCCGTTTGTACGTTTAGGTTTATTGTACCCCCTTGTATATATATTTATAATTGGTTTCTTGGCACAATAAACGTTCGTTAAAAAAAAAAAAAAAAAAAAACGGTGAAAACACCGGTTTTCGTCCGATCACCGAAGTTAAGCAGCGTCGGGCGCGGTTAGTACTTGGATGGGTGACCGCTTGGGAACACCGCGTATTGTTGACATACTTTTTCTTTTTACAATTTGTGCGACGAAAAAAATTAATACACGGCGCACGCTAGTAGGAAATCAATCTACTCTGTGAAATTCCACAAAATATAATATGTGGGACTTCAGGTAGGACATTTGTATAATAAAGGTCGAGATAAGTCATCAAAATAATTTTTCTACCGAATTTTGGATACTTGTGGAATAATATTCCGAATTTTTTTAAATTAACATCAATGTTTAGAAAATTACATTGATCAAAGCACGTGAGACATTCGACGTGTATCTAAATATATATGAAGTAACGCACTGTCGCACGTGTACCCTTATCTGTTGAACAGCATTGGAAAATGCACTTGCCAGTAGAAACGGACGTCAACGATCAGACTACGTTGAAAACACCGGTTCTCGTCCGATCACCGAAGTTAAGCAGCGTCGGGCGTGGTTAGTACTTGGATGGGTGACCGCTTGGGAACACCGCGTATTGTTGACATTCTTTTCCTTTTTGCAATTTGTGCGACGATACAAATTGATAAATCACAGAAGCTTGAAGGGACGCAATCTATTCTGTGAAATTCTAGAAAATAATGGGTGAAGTAAAAAGTTTTGAGCGTTTTTCGTTAGATAGCTTTAGTAAACCATATCTCACATGTATACGTTGCATCTTGTCATTCTATACTGCGACTTAAAGGCGACATAACGCTTTAAAAAAAAGTTCTCTGGCAGTTTTGTGTTTAGTGAATCGAAGTGTGTGTTAGAGTGTTCCAAAATAGAGGCAAAGAAAGAGAAAATTCGATACATTCTTCTGTACTACTATGACCAAGAGAAAAAAGCAGAGCAGGCAGCCAAAAAAATTTGTGCTGTTTATGGACCCAATACAGTATCGAATGCAACAGCAAAGCGATAGTTCCAACTCTTCCGTTCTGGTAATATGGACGTCGAAAATGAGACACGCTCTGGTAGGTCAATCGTCGAAAATGTTGATAAAATCATGGAAATCGTCGAGTAAGACCGGCATGCGAGCACTTATTCCATTGCCCAGAAACTGAAGATTAGCCAGAAAACCGTTTGGGACCATTTGCATAAGGCTGGTCTCAAGAAGAAGCTCGTTGTATGGGTGCCACACGAATTGACGCAAAAGAACCTTTTGGAGCCAATTGATGCCTGCAATTCTTTGCTGAAGCGTAACGAAATCGATCCATTTTTAAAGCGGATAGTGACTGGCGATGAAAAATGGGTCACATACAAGAACAACAGACGAAAAAGATCGTGGTCCAAGCGCGGTGAGCCGGCCCAAACGATCACCAAGCCCGGATTAACGACCAAGAAGGTTTTACCGTGTGTTTGGTGGGATTGGAAGGGAATCCTCCACTACGAGCTGCTCCCATCAGGCCAATCACTCAATTCGGGCCTATACTGTCAACAACTGACCAGATTGAAGCAGGCGATCGACGAGAAGCGTCCAGAATTGGCCAATAGGAAGGGTGCTGTGTTCCATCAAGACAACGCTAGGCCGCACACATCTTTAACGACGCGCCAGAAGCTCCGAGAGTTTGGATGGGAGGTTACATCGCACCCGTCGTATAGCCCAGACCTGGCACCAAGCGTTTATCACCTTTTCAAGCATTTGCAAAATTTTTTTGATGGTAAAAAACTGACCTCAAGAGAGGTTTGTGAAAATGAGCTGGTCAAGTTTTTTACCAATAGGGACAGTGACTTCTTCAACCGCGGAATTATGAAATTGTCTCCAAAATGAACAAAAGTTATCGAACAAAACGGCGTGTTTCGGCCACGAAGCACTATGCCCAGTTGCTCTGTGCTGCGCGGACCGTGCGCATGACAACAGCCCCGATGTTGTGTTCCCTTAACCGTGGCGCGAAGGACCACCCAACTGATGTTGGGAAATTGCCGATACCCTTGAATCCCGTTGATTCAAGGAGAGCCCGTTGCTACTTTATTTCGCTATCGTATGGTGAGATGATTCGAGGTGTAAGCTCGATCCACACGAATTTCCAAACCACTGTCCAATGAATCTCAAAACGAATCTAATCTAAACTCCTAAAGTTACCCTTAACCTAAGCTCGGTATCCCCTACCAAGGTGACGAAAACGCGTAGCGTTTACCGGTGAGAGGATTGGTTTAACCAAAGTCGTCACCTTGGCAGGGCGTTTCTTAGCCTTTTGCAACATTCCCGCCCACCCTGCCGACCAGTGTCCTGGTACACCATGCAAGAGTGAGCGAGAACGTTGCCTTTTTTATAAATAATTTGGGGAAAACCAGAGCCCCCAAAACCCCGGTGGTCTGCAGATGTGCGCTACCGCGGGTTTACGATACGTCAATCGCTATTGAGGCAAGGAAGAGCTCCAAGGATTCCAAGTCCCGTATGGAGTTTGGAGTTTCCTTAATGACCGTAACGTACTTTATCAAGCAAAAATGTCTCGAAGGCCTAATCCTCAAAAATAGCGGAGAAGTCACGTCCGTATCATAAACCCCGCGATGTCAAGGTTCCTTAAGAATCCTTAACACGGCGCATATTTGATCTAAATCCGAAAATTGTAACTTTGTTAATTTCATCTTCGAAATAAAGAGAAAAAACGCTCAGAACTTTTTACTTCATCTATTATAATATGTGGGACTTCATGTAGAACATTTGTATAATAAAAGTCGAAAGAAGTCACAAAATTAATTTTTCTACCGAAACTTGAATATTTGTGGAATCATATCTCGAATTCTTTAAATTGACATCAATGTTTAGAAAATTACAGTAATCAAAGCACGTGAGATATTCCACGTGTATCTAACCATATGTGAAGTAACGCACTGTCGCACGCGTACACGTATCTATTGAACAGCATTGGAAACTGCAGTTGCTAGTAGTAACGGACGTCAACGATCAGACTACGTTGAAAACACCGGTTCTCGTCCATTCTCGTCCGGTCCGTTGTGTGGGCCGGTTCTCGTCCGACCTAACCTAGCAACGCGGATAGTTATAAATAGTAATAGTTATAATCGACCCTTCCAAATTAAAAGCTAGATTATACATACAAAGTAGTAAATAAGTTATTACAAAAGAAAGAATACATAAATCAAAGTGAATAACAAGGTGCATCCTGTAAAGCACCAGGAAAAGAATGTCCAACACGTGGACAGGATCCAATAGAATTAGAAGAGGGAAAAATAACGTTCAGTGACCTGATAGTGGCAAAGGACAAGAAAAGAAAAGGTAGTCCGTTAGCAATAATGGAACAAAAAATGAAGAAAATCGAAAAAACAACATAACATCAACAATACCAATTGGCAATCGTTTTCAAATATTAGAAAACGTGGTAGATATGGAAACAGAAAGCCTAAGCAGGGAAAAGGATACAGAAAATAAAATAAAACCAGTGCTAATAGTCATACACGGAAATTTCAAAACCCATGCAGGCTTAATAGACAAGATCAAAAATTACATGAAGGACAAATTTCACATAAGATACCAGAAAGACAGGACAAGTATACACACAACCACAATAGAAGACTACAAGGAGCTAATAAAAAATATAGGTCAAGGAATCCAGTACCACACGTACACAATAAAACAAGAAAAAACCAAGGCGTTTGTGGTACACGAGCTAACGGACAACATAAAAGCCGAAGATATACAACAAGAACTCGAGGAATTAGGAGTCAAAATAACAAAATGCACAGTAATGCATGGTACAACAAATCCGCTGTACATGATAACAATTAAAGGGAGTACTACTGTACAAATGCTGAACCAGAAAGTAAGATTTCTAGCATATACCAAAATAAGATGGGAGAAGTATTATAATGAAAGGAAAATCATGCAATGCCATCGTTGCCAGGAATGGAGGCATGCAACCTCAAACTGCAATGTTACATCAAAATGCCTCAAATGTGCACAAAGTCACCTTACAAAAGATTGTAAGAAAAGCAGAGAGGAACCAGCCAAATGCGCCAACTATGGAGAAGACCACCCTGCAAACTCCACAAACTGCCAGGTGTACCTACAAAGACTTAAATGGGTAGACAAGAGCAGGAAACCAGCAGTTATGCAGAACAGCACACAACCACAGTCGAAGGACATAAACCTGAAATGTGAAAAACAATTCCCAACCATGGAAATAATCAAGAAACCAGCCTACTACCAAAAAGAAGATGAAACAAGGCCAGCAACAAGAACTGTAATTGCAGGTAACAGTTATAGTGAAGTACTTCTAAATAGTAATCACCAGCAGGGAAGCAATATTGACGATATTAGAGCACTATTCTCAGAAATCAACACATTAGACAAGTTAGTAGACGTAAGGCAGATGTTAAACCTAGTTAGCGAATTAAATAGACAACTGGTATTATGTAAAACATCGATGGACAAATTTCAAGTATTTTATAACTTTAGCACTAAATTAAACCAAAGCCATGTCTAATATTGTGATATGTAGCTGGAATGCAAACAGCATAAAGGGCAAACTAACACAAATTACAGATTTCTTAGTTAGGCATAAAACAGATATTCTTCTAATAAACGAAACCAAATTAAAAGGTACCGAAACAATAAATATAAGGGGATATAACTGTATGACACAGAACAGGGTAAATGGTACTGGGGGAGTAGCAATAGCCATTAGGAATAGTGTACCATTTGAAAGGATATACATAAAAAGAACGATCTCATTAGAGTATATTTGTGTTAGGCTAAGAAGCAATGTACATATTATACCAGCATACAATAGACCACTTAACCAATTTTCCGTTAGCGATATGGACTCTATATTTCAAGTCTTACAAAAAGTCTTGCTAGTAGGGGACCTGAATGCCCGACACACAAACTGGAACTGTCACATAAACAACACAAATGGACTAACTCTTAATAACTATGTACAAATCAATGACGTAACACTCCTGTACACTAATTCTCCTACGCACATACCACTCAACAATGGTACACCTTCAACTCTAGATATCATAGTAAACAAACAAGTTCCAAACATTTCACAACCAATTACAATCAACGAATTAGATTCCGATCATCTACCAATCTACTTTAATCTAGGTAACGAACATAGGGAGAGAATAGAAAGGCGTATATTTGACTATAAGAGTGCCTATTGGAAGAAATTTAGAGAAATACTAGATAGGAACATTATCGTCAACAATAGAATAAGCAATTCCAAAGAAATAGAAAAAGAAACCATAAAGGTAACAAAAGCCATACAAGGAGCAAGGGATAAAACAATCAAAATCAAAACAACAGTAGCTCAGGGCACGGAGCTATCAGAGGTAATACTACATCTAATTAAGCAGAGAAATAGAAGTAGAAAGAAATGGCAAATAACTGGGCTACCAGAACATAAGCAACTATTTAAAGCCAAGTGTAAGGAAGTAAGGACTAGAATCAGGGAATATAGGAATGAAAAATGGTCCCAAAAGCTGTCCAAAATTAATCCCCATGATAAAAGCTTATGGAGAATGACCAAGGTACTAAAAACAAAATTTGAAACAATACCCACACTAAAAAAGGGAAATGAAACTGCATTAACAGATGAAGAAAAAGCAAACATGATAGCAACACAGTTTGAAGTAGCACACAACATTGAAATAGCCAATAATACAGTTGAGCAAGAGAACATAATTGAGAGCGTACACAACTACTTAAACGATATGCAATGGCCAACAAATTAGGAGAGCCAAGCACTGACATCTCCTGAAGAACTAATCCCAATAATAAAGAAAATAAGCTCACATAAAGCCCCTGGGCATGATGGAATACAAAATGTACTACTAAAAAATTTTACAAAAAAAGCAATAGCTCAACTAATGTACATTATAAACGCAATATTCAAGTATATGTATTTCCCAAAACACTGGAAAAGAGCTAATGTCATACCCATCCCTAAACCGGGAAAAAACAAGACTGACCCAGGAAGTTATAGACCAATAAGCTTGCTAACAACCCTAAGCAAGATCACAGAAAGGATTATACTGGACAAACTCAGAGACCACGAAGAAAAAAACAAGCTAGCAAAAGACATACAATTTAGGTTTAGGAAAAAACACAGTACAGTACAGCAAGTAATCCGAATTGTTAACGACATAAGTGTAAACTTCAACAGAAACAAAGTGACAGTACTATTATTATTAGATATACAGAAAGCTTTTGATAAGGTTTGGATAGATGGCCTTTTGTACAAAATGATAATGCTAAAATACCCACCCAACCTAATAAAACTGATTCATTCATATATGGTGGAAAGAAAATTCAAGGTAATATATAACAATGCGAGCTCCAACAAAAAGGAAATTAGGGCAGGTGTTCCCCAGGGATCTGTACTAGGACCACAACTATTCAAAATATACCTCAATGATATACCTGAATTCATGAAAACCAAAACTGCACTCTTTGCTGATGACACTGCAATATATGCACACTCTTTTAATGCAATAGTAGCAGCAAAGCAAATCCAAATACATATAAATAGCCTAGAGAAATACTATAACAAATGGAAGATAAACATAAACCCTGACAAAACAGAAGTAATAATATTTAGTAAAAAGCAAACACACAGCAAAATATTTACACCTATAAAAGTATACAACACAAGGACGTCCCCAGTAAAAAGCATAAAATATCTTGGGGTTCACCTAGACTCCAAATTAACCTACAAACACCACACACAAACGCTGAGGAAAGCTTACTCAGTCATGAAGAAAGTTTACTCACTTATGGTTAAAAACTCTACAGTACAAGTAAAAAACAAAAAATTAATATATACAGCCATCTTGAGACCAATCCTTATGTATGCTGCACCGGTCTGGTGTTCAGCGGCTCCAACCAACAAAAAACCACTACAGGTATTCCAGAACAAATGCTTAAGACTTATACTAAACAAAGATAGATACTCAAGAATAGCAGACCTACATGAACACGCACAAATCTTACCAATTTCTAACTATATAGATAAAATAGCCCAAGAATTCTATACATCAGGATTGTACAACCAAAACAAAACGCTAGAAAACATAACAAATATAAGATAAAACATAAACTACCGTACCAAAAATTACCAATATTCTACCAAAATAACACACAAGTGCAATTAGCGCACCAAGCGCAGACACTAAGTTAAGAGGTGATAAACCTAAATGTAACTTAAATATACATTACCTAGCTATAAGTAGACATAAGCGAACTATTAGTACAACATAGTAAGATAAGGCAGCATAGGAAACTTGAACAAAAGGCTGAATGTAAGTAGCATATTTAGCAAGTGCAATTTCCAAAAGCAGGTTTTTAATACACTTTCCTGTAAGCAAAGATACCCCTTTAATAGAAGCCATGTATATTTTTAGACATCACATTGTGATAATGTAATAGAAAAATGGATATCATGTCTATACTGTATCAAAACGAAAGGTAGAGCCACAAAGAGAGGCAGGGACTTTCAAACATCAGATATGAGGAAGGACTGTATAAGGTTGACGTAGGTTAAGACTATACATGTAAAACTGTAAACATATTGTTAATAAATCGTTGTTGAAAAAAAAAGGTTCTCGTCCGATCACCGAAGTTAAGCAGCGTCGGGCGCGGTTAGTACTTGGATGGGTGACCGCTTGGAAACACCGCGTATTGTTGACATTCTTTTTTTTTCTTTTTTCGAAATTTGTCTGGCGATAAAAATTGATAAACCACAAAAGCTAGAAGGGACGCAATCTATTCTGTGAAATTCCACAAAATATAATATGTGGGACTTCATGTAGAACATTTGTATAATAAAAGTCGAGAGAAGTCATAAAATTAATTTTTCTACCGAATCTGTGGTACTTGTGAAATCATATCTCGAATTTTTTTAAATTGGCATCAATGTTTAGAAAATTACAGTAATCAAAGTACGTGAGATATTCCACGTGTATGTAAGTAGATGTGAAGTAACGCACTGTCGCACGTGCACACGTATCTATTGAACAGCATGGGAAACTGGAATTCCCAGAACAAACAAATGTCAACGATCATACTACGTTGAAAATACCGGTTCTCGTTCGATCACCGCAGTTCTCGTCCGGTCCGGCTCGTCCGCAGACTCTGGACTTTGACGTTTTCTCTCTGCGAATACAGAACTAAATAAAAAGTTACAACAAGGTGGTTGAGGCACCTCATGCGTGCGCAAATAAAGAGGGTGAACCACAAAGTAATAGTAAAATAAAGTTGTAAATTGAAAACAAGGAGAACTCATAAGAGAAGTGCGGGTGGGAACCCTAACTTCGCTATCGGTGAGGTTAGGCCACGTGATAGGGGAGCCGCCGAAAAGTATTAAGTGTTCGGATATTAAATACGGACAAAATAGGAGAAGGAGAGGAGGAGAATACAAATGAAATTCAAGCGGTATATAATAATGCCGAGGGGATAGATGATTATGCTACGGTAGTAAGAAAACAATCAAAAAGAAAGTGGCATACACAAGTTGAAGAAGAAGCAATGAATGCGAAGAAAATGAATACTAGTAACTTTGCAACGACAAACAGGTACAGTGTGCTTCAAAATGAAGTTGATATGGACGTAGAAGAAACAACTCAGAATAAAGTGCTTGATAGGAAGCAAACAGCAACTAATAGTAGGGGGAACACCAATGTCAATAAGAGGAAACTCCCACCACTGGTGATGCATGGAACTATACAGGATCATAAGCTATTTATAAAGCTTATTAAAGATACAGTAAAAGATAAATTCCATATAACGTATCACAAGGACACGGTTGATGTTCATTTGCAAGAGCTGGAAGATTATGAAAATCTCATTGAAACATGGACTAAGAAGAATGTAAAATTTCATACTTACACCAGAAAGGATCATAAAAAGAGAGTGTACGTACTCTCAGGTCTGCACGATCAAATAAAGGAGGAAGGACTCAAACAGGAACTGCAGGAGAAAGGAATTATAGCAGAGAAGGTTAACCTAAAACAGATACAGGCGAACGTAAGATACCTATGTTACGTCAAAGTAGCATGGGAAAGCTATATAGTTAAAAGGAAACTCACATAGTGCCACAGGTGTCAGGAATGGGGACACTCGACTACCAACTGTTACGCAGACCCAACCTGTGTCAAATGTGCAGCTAAGCACTGGACAAGAGAGTGCACAAAGCCCAGGGAGGAACCAGCAAAGTGCGTCAATTGTAGTGGCAACCATACTGCCAACGCATTGGTATGTAGTGCATACAAAGACAGGATGGAATGGGTGGAATCAAAGAGAGCAGCTAAACAACCAGTTAAAACTAGATACAAAGGACCAGACATCAAAGTAACGGATATATACAACATGGAGGAATTTCCAAAATTGAAAACGCTACATCAGGAGGGAAGTACAGCAGTCACTGTATTGAACAAGGGAATGGCAGGGAAACATCAGGAAGGAATAAGGCAGTCCAGTCTGAGAAGAGAAGAGGAAGACAAGACGGAGGATCTCCCGCAACTTGTGGAATTGATGGGAGAAATCAGGAAACTAAATGAGTATATTAACATACCGAGAATGTTAAAGGCAATTAGGGAGCTAAATGAAAAAATGACCAGATGCACTACAGGTACACAAAAATTTGAACAATTTGTAAAATTCTGTCAACAAATGGAATGAAGGAAAGGCTGACAGTGGCAAGTTGGAATGCAAATGGTATTAGAAACAAGATAGGAGAATTAATAGAATTTCTAACGCGACAAGATATAGATATTATGTTGATAAATGAAACCAAATTAAAAGCTACTGATCATCTAAAAATCAGAAATTATATCACGTTAAAGCAATGTAGACATAATGCGGCAGGAGGGGTAGCTATGTTAGTCAAACAACACATACCATATCAGATTATTAAGGTAAAGCAAAGAACATCTCTAGAATATGTAGGCATTATGCTTGAAAATAACGTCAGTATTATAGCAATCTATAATAATCCTAGAAATTATTTTAAGGAGATAGAGTTGGGAAATTTGTTGAACGTTAGTAACAAAGTGATTTTGGTAGGCGATTTTAATGCTAGGCATCAGGCCTGGAATTGCCATGTTGCCAATAGGAATGGCTTAACCTTACATAAGTTTGTCCAACAGAATAATTGTGCGATCCTATATCCCAACGAGCCAACACACTATCCTATGAATAACATGACCCCAACGACAATAGATATAGTAGTCAATAAAGGTATCCACAATATTTCTCAGGTTTGTGTAAAAAATGCACTAAACTCTGATCACAGGCCAATTATACTTAAATTAGGTAATATACTAACAACTGTGCCAAAAAAAGTAATTTTTTCTTATAAAAACACAAATTGGAAAGAATTCCGTAGGGTGTTAGATGAGCATATACAAATTAAAAACATAATCAATGAAAGGAAAGAGTTAGAAAATATAGTTACAGAATTCACTAGTAAAATCAACAATACTATTAATAGAGTTATTCAAAAAAGAGAAATAGGTGGTAGTAACGAAGAACTGCCGAACGATATCTTAAATATAATAAAGGATAGGAATAGAATCAGGCGAAGGTGGCAAAAAACAAGACAGGAACAGTATAGGATAACATTTCTGGATCTGACACGGGTAATTAAAGAGCGTATATTGGAGTATAGGAACAAGAAATGGGAAAATAAACTAAACAGACTAAATCCTAGGGATAATTCACTGTGGAAAATAACAAAAGCGCTAAAGAAGAAATATAACCCTATTCCATCCTTGTGTACAGGTACAATAACAGCTTGTACAGATAAAGAAAAGGTGAACATGCTAGCTAATCAATTTGAAAAGGTCCATGATATAGATTTATTACATAATACTTATGAGCAAGAGAAAATAATTGAAACAGTTAAAGATTATATGTAGGAAATCGAAAATGAAACACAAGATTGGAAAAATCATATTACATCTCCTAAAGAAATCGCAGGAATATTAAGATACCTACCACCATTAAAAGCCCCAGGTTCAGATTTAATTCAAAATATTATACTTAAAAACTTTAGTAGGAAAGCTTTAGTGCAATTAACATATATAATAAATGCAATATTCAAATTGTCGCATTTCCCACAGCACTGGAAAAGCGCATGTATTATTCCTATTAACAAGCCAGGTAAACCAGGAAATAATCCATCTAGTTATAGGCTAATAAGTCTACTTTCAATGCTAGCTAAGGTTACAGAGAAAATTATCCTAAAAAGAATTAGGAAGCACGAAAGAGCTAATAAAATTATTATAGATCAACAGTTTGGATTTAAAGAAAAGCATAATACAGTGCAGCAGGTTTTAAGAATTACTAATGATATAATATCCAGTTATAATGACAGGAAAGTTACAGTAATGCTGCTCCTAGATATTGAGAAGGCATTTAATAAAGTATGGGTAGAGGGACTTATATATAAAATGATACAATATAACTATCCGTGTACAATTATAAAGAATGTTTATTCATTTATGAGGGAAAGAAATTTCAGAGTAATAATTAATGACTCAAAGTCTGAGGTAAAGCAGATAAAAGCAGGGGTACTGCAAGGTTCAATACTGGGTCCAGTACTCTTTAATATGTATACCTAAATGATATACCTTTATTTCCAAAGACACATACTGCTATATATGCAGATGATACAGCAGTATATGCGCACTCGTTCAGTGCCGTAGTTGCGGCAAAACAAATACAGATACACGTCGGTATGCTGGAAACTTTTTATAAAAAGTGGAAAATATCACTGAATGCCAATAAGTCAGAAGCGATAGTTTTCTCCAGGAAACAAATCGGTAATAGAATTATGCAACTTATACAAATTTATAACAATAGTATCAAAGTCAAACAGTCAGTGAAATATCTAGGAGTTGTACTGGATCCAAAATTGACCTATAGGCAACATATTAAAGGAATACAAATGAAAGGGTACGCTGCTAATAAAAATCTTTATTCACTTATGGTTAGAGGTTCAAAATTAAGCAAGCACAATAAATTATTAATATATAAGATGATAATGAGACCAATTATTCTATACGCATCACCTGTATGGAGATGTACAGCTAAATCCAATATCATTCTGCTGCAACGGTTTCAAAATAAGTGCCTCAGATTAGCTCTTAATAAGGACAGATATGTTAGAATTAAGGATCTTCATGAAGAAGCAAATGTTGAATATGTCAATGAGTACATAACTGAATGCGCAATAAAATTTTATAATACACAACTGAAAGTAAATCGATTGACTGGTGATATTATTAACAATTATCTACTCAGACATAGGGAATCAAGAATAAAACACAAGTTCCCATTTGTAAATTTAGACTTCAGTGCAAACATATGATTAAGATAGGTATAGACACACATTTTCTAAATGTAGATATAAGTCGGACATGCAGGTTTATAAATGAATATACCTGAATCTTAGAAAGTAGGTTTTTTATGTTATTTTCCTAGATACGGATCAAAATTAGTCTTAAGTATATCGGACCTGATAGAAAATAAGATACCGCAATCTGTATACTCTTAACAGGATATTATATTATACAATATAATGCACCATAGGAAATAAAACTAGACATAATAGTAGGTAAGCTTCTAGTAAGTAGGTACTACTGAAGACTGCAGACAAAAGGATTAAATATTTTCATATTAATATGTTTATATTTTTTGTGTATAAGTGTTATGTAAATAAAAATGTTTAGAAAGAGGTTCTCGTCCGATCACCGAAGTTAAGCAGCGTCGGGCGCGGTTAGTACTTGGATGGGTGACCGCTTAGGAACACCGCGTATTGTTGACATTCTTTTCCTTTTTGCAATTTGTGCGACGACGAAAATTAATACACGACGCACGCTAAAAGGAAATCAATCTATCCTGTGAAATTCCAGAAAATATAATATATGGGACTTTAGGTAGGACATTTGTATAATAAAGGTCGAGATAAGTCATCAAAATAATTTTTCTACCGAATTTTGGATACGTGTGGAATAATATTCCGAATTTTTTAAAATTAACATGAATGTTTAGAAAATTACATTGATCAAAGCACGTGAGATATTCCACGTGTATCTAAATATATGTGAAGTAACGCACTGTCGCACGTGTACCCTTATCTATTGAACAGCATTGAAAACTGCAGTTGCTAGTAGTAACCGTCGTCAACGATCAGACTACGTTGAAAACACCATTCGTCCCTCGACCTTCGTAGGCGACGGACGTATTTTTGAGAAGCTCCTACCTGAGTGCAATAAAGAGTGTCGTGACAGTGCCGCTAAACGTAGACGCTACCGGAGGCGTACCACCAGTTCAGGCGAAATACTCTTAAGAAATATTAATTTTTAGTGTTAGAAAATAAATTAAAAATATCATCGACAATAGATACGGAGTATAATCCACGAGGGGGCTCACCCCCGGAAAGTGCTACACATGTAGCCCGAGACGACAAAAACGACGCGACAGGAAACATAAAGACAAACGCGAGTGTGTGCATTCTGACGAATGAAAGTGTTGAAATCCTCAACAACGCGATTTTAAAATCACACACCAGAGAGACGGTAAAACAAGCAATAAATGTGAAAAGACTAAACCCGGCGCCCAATTTAACTCTCCGTAAGAGATCTTCAAAACTCGACCTGCCTAACATTCCCTCAAAAATGAAGACGAAACCAGTGAAGAATAAATCCAGCTATGACGACCTCATTCAGATGATAAAAAATCTGAATAATACCATCGAAGACCTTTCCAACCAATTGAAAGAGGAGAGAAATACCCGCAAGCAGGAAGGCAACAAAAAGCCGCCATTATCGCAAGCGGAGCCGAAGGCAGTGACGGGAAAACCGGTGACGTCACCTGCAACGGGCAGTGCTAGCCCCAACGTCGAAACGGACGAAGATGGCGGATGGAGTAAGACCCCATCAAAGAGGAAGAACAGCCCGCAAGCGGCTACGGAGACGAAGGTCGGAAAAACCCAACTGACGTCATCGCACGGACAGTCCGCAATGGACACCCAGACCACAATGCCGAAGAAAAAGGCAAAAATATTCGAAGAGGTAACGGTACCAGGACCCATTAACACTAATAATAACAAACACTCGAGACCGCCCCCAATAGTAATTTATAGTAGCAATAGTAAAAAAACAATTGATACTATCTCACCAAGAATATCAGACTTTTATATTAAAAAAATAAATAATTCAAAACACCTCTTGCATCTGAACACAATAGAGAATTTCAAAATAGCATGCAATACACTAAAAGAAAACGTCATTGAATACTTCACATACACGCCAAAACAAGACAGAGGCTTAACTGTTTTATTGAAAAACCTCGAGGGTGACTACGACCCCGAGATCGTTCTACAGGAATTACAACAAAAAAAACCAGAAAATGTCAAATTTCTATCAGTAAAGAAATTCACTACACATCGCTCTAAAAGAGAAGGTAAAAGCCTTCCCATATACCTAGTGCAACTGTCTCCTGACAGCAAAACGGAAAACCTAAAAGACATTAGAATCTTGCTACACTCCCTAGTACAGTGGGAAAAATTAATAAAAAAAGATAGAATTCAATGGAAGAGGTGCCAACGAATTCGTCACGTTGCACTTAACTGCAACTTAAGTTATAGATGTGTTAAGTGCAACGATCAGCACAAGCCAGGAGAGTGCACTCTCCCAACAGCAACAAGCAGCACAGAAGGTGACGAGAAATCGCGTCCCTTCTGCGTGAACTGCAAAAATTTCGGACACCCTGCATCGTACAGAGGTTGCCCAAAATTAAAAGAAATTAAGGCCAAAATAGAAGCTAGAAACTCCGAAATCAAACAAAAGAAAGAAAGAAAAGCACTCTTAATTAATAAACTCGTGAATCCAAACATTTCATACAGCGCGATAACCTCGAATAAAAAAACCGTCACTCAAACTGCTAAAGTCACTAATCCAATACTCACACAAACACAAGAACCAAACCCACACATCACACAGACTTCCTTCCTAGAGGAAGTAAAAAGAATTATACAAACTTCACTGAATGCTCAACTCACCCGTATAACAGAAAGCATAGAATCAAACTCTAACAAAATTAATATTATAGCAGCAGCTCTTGATATCGACTTTTAGAACCAAAAATGTCTAACACACGTAACAACACAAACAGAAAAATAACTCTAGATTCACTGAAAATAATACAGATAAACGTAAACTCAATTGTAACAAACGAAAGAAGAGTCACTCTCCTGGACACCCTAACCAAACACAACCCAGATATAGTCTTACTCTCAGAAACAAAATTAAATCACACCCACCGCATCAACTTCCAAGATTACCACATCCTGAGAACCGACAGATTCGGAGCAAAACAAGCCGGAGGAACTGGCATATTAATTCGGAAAACCATATCCTTCGAGTCCATAGAACCAAACAGTATCAAGAACAATATCTGCTTAGAAACAACAATTATAAAAATCAAAACCCAAAATAATTGTAAAATCTACATTGTAGCTGCATACGCAGCTAAAAAGAAAGAATTCATATCAGAACTAAAAAACTTATTCACAACATTAGAACTCGACAAATCCAATAACTATTACCTCATAGCCGGCGATCTTAACGCGAAACACACCTCTTGGGGTAATGTCTCGAACAACGAAAGGGGCGTCTACCTAAATAAATGGTATCTAGACAACCAAATAACATATAAAACCTCTCTACTTAGAACAGCAGTCCCATCTTTCCCATCTAGCGGAGCGTTTATTGACCTCTGCCTCGCGGATAACAGAATTAAATTCCATGACTTACCTGCTTCCAAAGCTCTTGACTCATTCAACTACGACAGCGACCATAGAGCAGCCATTTTGAAAATATCGATCCCGGCATTCGACCATTTAGAAATAGACGAACCGCATACTACCGCAAAATATAACTTTAACAAAGCAGACTGGACAAAATATAAAATTTCTCTGATTGAAAATGACGACACCGACATCCCAAACAACAGAAACCTTACGAAAACCGAAATTGACGTTCACATTGACAAGTTGAACCAAAATATAACAAAAGCAATAGATTTCGCAGTACCACGCGTAAACAACAACTTCAATTCCACGGACAGATACATTAACCCAAAAATAAAGAAACTCCGTAAACAAAAAAGTCATTTACTAACTCACCTAAACAACTTACTCCGTTTACAAAATTATACCACGGCAAACGACACGTTAATAAAAACTCTCAAACAAGCCCTCAAAACAATCAGATACGAAATTAGAAAAGCCTTCCAAGAATCAGTCAACAATTTTTGGAAAAACAAAATTGCCAACATTTCGCAAAAGAAACCCAAAGAACTCTTTCCTTCCATCAATAGCATATTCCGTCCTAAAGAATACAACACCATCGGAACCCTAAAAGTTCCAACATTCAACAGAGACATTTTCCACAAAGCAAACATAAACCTTAACAACTTACAAACAGACACTCACAACAACGCCCTCATTTACGAGACACAAGACAAATTAAATATACTAGGAGCTCATTTCGAAACAGTCCATACACAAAACAGTCACATGGGAAAAGAACAACATTCAAACATAATCAAACGCAAAATCAAGACACTAAAACAAGAAATAAAACGTGACAGACTCGACGGTAGAACAACGTGCAGCTTTACAAACACGAACACCGCGGACAATCCAAATCCAGAAACTATCCCATCCAATTACTTCACTTCATACAATAAACTAAAAATCACATTCAAAAGCCTAAATAATAAGAAATCTTCCAGCTTCGACGGCATTCCAAATATCGCACTAAAAAACTTACCACATCAATATATATACTATTATGCAATTCTGTTTAACAACTGTCTAAATTCAGCATATTTCCCCACGACGTGGAAAACCGCGAAACTAATAACTATCAAGAAAAAAGGAAAGGATGACAGCGATCCATCCAGCTATCGTCCTATCAGCCTTCTCTCTAACATTAGTAAAGTGTTCGAAACAACAATAAACAACGCCATAACCGCATTCTGCAACTCCAGAGACGTTATCCCAGAGGCCCAGTTCGGTTTCAAATACAAGCATTCGACCGTCCACGCAATATCGAAATTCACTTCCGACATCTGCTGGGCGAGAAACGCAGGCGAATGCGTAGGCGCGATCTTCATTGACCTAGAGAAAGCATTCGATACAGTTTGGTTGGATGGACTATTCTTCAAACTCCTGAAATACAAATTCCCAAACCAGCTCGTCAAGATGGTGTGGAACATGCTACGCGAGAAAAAATTTTATGTCGTAGATGGCAAAACTACTTCCACAAGAAGCTGCAACATCCTCAACGGACTCCAGCAAGGAACAGTCAACTCACCAATCTTATTCAACATCTTCCTAAGTGACCTCCTACAAATGTATGACCTGAATAGCGGCAATGTGAAAACAGCAATAGCATTTGCACACGACTTATTAATATACAGCAGACATAACAAACCTGTAGCGGCCATTGTATAGCCACTACGCCCTTGCCAGAGTATGAATGGTAATGGAATGCAAGGCTAGTTTTAAGCTTTCTATTTTTCCATTTTCCCAGGGTCTCGTGCGAGCCTGGTCGTCCTGTAAACACTTGGTGACCAGAGCCGTACGAGGCGCCTGTTTTCCTTCAAGGTTTCGCCTGGGCCTCGGACCACCCCGATCCGGGCCCGGCGAGCCTCTTGACTTTTATTACCCTCTTTCACTCGCTAAACTTTTCCTACACTAAATATTTTTCAGTTTCGTTTTTCCATCTTTCTGTCCTATCTCTTTTTCTCTCCCTTTGTCTATTAGGGTAAGGGATGTATATAGGGAGTAGCTTTTAAGAAAGAATAGGCAGTCCGTTAGAGACGTTGTCGAGAGGCAGTCCGTTAGACTCCGCGAGGCAGTCTGGTTAAGACGTCGTCGCTCGCATCCACAGTCACTGTTAGCTTAACCTACGTGTGGTAGCGTTTGCCCCACACCCACCATCACTCGCGTGTAACAATAAATAATAATAATTGTGGGGTAGTCTAGTCGAGTAGTTATTTTACCTCCTAGCTCCCCTCAAACCCTCTAAAATACAGACAGAACTACAAATGACATTTAGTAAAATTCAGGATTACTTTCACACTTGGAAACTGATAATCAACATAAATAAATGCGAGACGTTTATTTCTAAAGTCTCGGACGTAAACCAAGACGTACGGAAGCATGGGACGAAATTTCATCTGCACGACAATAACGACCACAATCGAAAAATTCCACACAGATTTATTATTAAATTTGATATAGTTTAACTGTGATATTATTGCACTACCCTCAAATATTCAAGCGCTATTAAATTACCGTTTGAAGCGCATATCTAATATAATTTAAAACAATTACGAATTATATTCAAATGTGCGCGCTGAACAGATGTGTTAAGTGCAACGAACAACACAAGCCAGGAGAGTGTACTTTCCCAATAGCAACAAGCAGCACAGAAGGTAACGACGAGAATTCGCGTCCCTAAGTCGACAATAGTACCGACAAAGAAAGCAAAATCGCAGAAAGGACAAAACAAGAAGATCGACTAAGCACCTCAATGGACCAAGGGAAACCAATGGCAAACCTTCCTCCTATAGTTATGCACAGGGAAGTATTATCGCATAAGGAACTAATCCGAAATATAAAAAATCTAGCAAAAGAAAAGTTCCATGTAAAATATTTGCAAAACAGAACCAACATATATACGGAAAATATCGCAGATTTCTTAAACTTAATTAATAATTTCAATGACAAAACACAATCCCACACATATATATAAAAAGACCAGAAAACAAAATCATACATCATAAAAGGACTCATGAGAAATCTCGACCCAAAATAATTGCTTCAAGAAATCAATGAATATGGAATCAGCGCAATCAGCTGCAACGAAATAAAAACTGTCAGCAGTGTTCTTTATCTGGTAAATACGTGGGAGAAATCTTACAACAAGAAACTAATTACACAGTGCTACAGGTGCCAAGAGTGGGAGCATGCGACCAGGAATTGTCGAGTAAATCCAAGATGTCTGAAATGTGCTGAAGAGCACATAACAAGAGAATGCACAAAAAGCAGGGAAGACCCAGTAAAATGTGCAAACTGTGCAGAGACACACCCGGCATACTCTACAAGTTGCCGAATTTAACTCGAAAAGCTGGCTCTGTCAAAAGCAGGAAACAATCAAACCGAAAGGGCAGCAGCATGGAAGCAACTACAAAAACCTAGAGGAAAGAGGGAAAAATACCACTATATACCTGACATAAGAAGCGACAAGGACTTCCCCCGATTGAGGGTAGCGCCTAATTTGCTGCCAACGCATGGGATGCAAGGAAACAAGACTTAAGAAGAGTATTCGCCTGAAAATTAGGAATTACACCCCCATTTATAAAGATAAAGACAATAGCACTGGAGGAGGAGTCTTAATTAGATATGATATTTCATTTTAAGAAATACAAATAAACAATAGTACTACAATAGAGCACATTTGCACAAAATTAGAAAACAATGTACATGTCATAGCAGTATACAATAAACCTCTAAACAATTTTGCTACAACCGACATAGATGCGTTAATTAAAAATTGGAATTGTCATCGTAACAATAAGAATGGAACCACTCTTAATAGATATATTCAAAATAGCGATGCTATAATAATGAACACCGACTAATCCACTTATTTCCCATATAATAACACAACTCCAACCACAATAGACTTATTACTAAACAAGCATGTTTCTAACATTACCTATCCGGTTGCTTTGAAAGATCTCAATTCTGATCACAATCCGGTATATTTTACTGTAGGTAATTTAGGATCCAATGAGCCAAAACGATTCGTATATTTTTATGCGAATGTGGATTGGAAAAAATATAGGGAGGAAATAGACCTTATACTCAAAATTAACAATAAAATTAGAACGACAAACGAAATAGATAATGAAGTCATGAAACTAGCCCAAGTTATACAATCAACTAGCAATAAGACGGTTAAAAAAGTAGAAGCTAAAGTAACAAACTCTCCACTCCCTGAGAATATCGTGTATCTAATCAAGTATTGCAATGCAATACTATTACTATAAACAAGTAAATAAAATTCTCAACCAAAATGTTAGAAAATTAATAATAAAACATCGAAATGATTCATGGGAAAAGAAACTAAGAGACCTAAATTCCACAGATAAATCACTTTGAAAAATAATTAAATCTCTCAAAAAATACACTCAAAACATCCTAGTCCTTTTTACTGGTAATTATTCTGCATCTACAAATAGAAATAAAGCCGAACTGCTAGCAAAACTTCAAACGGGTACACATTATAGATAATAGCAATAACGAACAGCAACTCAATGTTTCCAGTACAGTAAATAATTTTATTGAAAACATTAACCACGAAGACCTAACAAATTGGAAACAATTAATTACCTTGCCCGAGGAAATAAAATTACATCTGAAGTAGTTCTGTCTGTAGAAGTTCGGGAAACAAAATACGCACATTCCGCTGGCCAACTTGGGTTGTTCCCGGTCCTTTATGTTGCCAGATGTGGGATCGGTAATACGTTGCGAAGATCTTCGAGTCTCTCGCATCTGGCAAATTTCAGAGTGAAAGAAAGGAATTTGTTAAATGAAAGAAAACGCTACACTCGAGTTGACCAGCGAAGGGCTATATTGGTCCGCGGGTGGTACGGTCGTCGAGGCCAAATGTAGGCACCGACGACAACGGCCATCACTGACACGGGGAACAATATAGCTATAAAACAGCTGCAAAACAGACGTAGCCTCTTGTCGCGTTGATAATCCGGAGTTCCGTTTCTTCCTCGGTAAATTAACGCGGTCTTCGACTTGGGGAGGAAACCTCGGCCACCCTCGCCAGCCTGTCCTGGGACTTTCCTCCACCATCGAGGTGAAGGAGGAGTTTCCCGCCGAAATGTGGCAGTACGCTCCGTACGCTCGGTTTATGAAGGTCAAAGAATTCCGTGTTTGTTTTAATTGCCTGCGACTAGGTCATGGTTCGAAGACCTGTATCAAAGGGAGTTGCCACAAATGCAACGGCAACCATCACACATTGGTTCATTTAAAAAATGAATCGATGCCAACCGCAGATCCCGTCGTTAGTAATGAAAATTCAGCAAACGATACTCCCCCTCAGAGTGATGCAACTCATGGCTCGTCGGGAAAAGAGCATGTTCTTTTATCCACGGCGATTATACATGTCCTCAACGACAAAGGACGAAAAGGGTCTAGCCGAATAAGCATAGTAAAAGTGCCCCCAAACCAAATGGAACGGGGTTAATACCACTCGATAGGTGGTTCGAAGAAACCCCTTTTCCCAAAGTTTCAATCCGGTATCTCTACTACAGGGGTAGTTACGGGGTGAAAATCATTTTTTGGTTTATCTTTAATATCTCCCGTTCTACTCAATTAAAGATTATGAAAAAAATCATGGTTATTCTATCGATTGATGTACATGTTTGAGAATTTTTTCAGAATTTTTGGATGCAAATTCGATTTTTAAAAAATTCGAAAATATTTTAACCATCGATTTTTTGTCGAAGTTATCAAGTGACCACATTTGTTTTTATACAGTATAAAGCTCTCAAAAGAATTAGTAATCCCTAATTTTTTCAGATTTTTCGAAGGGGTGGAACGTAGTCAAAAAAATAAAAAATGATTAAAAAATAGTGAAAAAGCTTTATATTGTCTTAATTACTTACGTGACCATGCTCATATTTTTACAGCTATAGCGTAACATTATGACTATTAATGCGTAATTTTTTCAGATTTTTTGGAAAAGTGCATTATTGTTAAATAAATATGAATTCATATTTCCTACTTCTTCATACCAAAAATGGCCGCACATGCTTTTAAAATAGATACAATTAAAATATATTTGTTTACATACTTTGTTAACTGGTCGCTGGATGTAATTTCAAATATGTACGTGTGATACTGGACTCCTGTTGATCAGAACCACTACGACGCGGCACGGCAGGACGCAGCGCCGCGCGGCGCGATGCGCTGATCATTCGGTACAGCATCCTTGTGTATATAATATATAAAATTAATATTATAATATATATTATATACATGAAGTTTTTTAAATATTCCTTAAATATTTTTGCTTTAATTAAAATAAATGATCTAAACAAGGTTTATCTGCTACTATTTTTATTGCCAGCATTAATAACTCGGTTTGTTCTTCAATCTTCATCGCTGTCATCATTTATTACAGGATTTACTATTTCACTTTCAAGTAATTTACTCAGTATTTCTGCAGGTTTTATTATTTTTGAAGTGTATCTGGCATGCGATAGATAATAAATTATCGCAGCTATATGGGAGCAGCATCCAATTGTCCTGTTACCACTATTCACAGAAATATGGTCTAATTCCCGAGTAGCCCGTTGAATTTGATGTATAGTCTATGTAGCACTTGTACAGTTTTTTATTAATATGTCGTGATTGCACTTTGAACTGAACTATATTTTCATTTTGTTTTAGATAACTGAGGTTTATTTCATTTTGTTCATTCATTATTTCGGCAAGATAGGATATTGCTTGGGAAAATTGATACGATCCCGTAAAAAATATTTTTAGATCTTGTTCGGTCATTTCTGGGAACTCGAGTAAATCGGTTAATAATAATAGCAGGTAAACCTTGTTTAGATCATTTATTTTAATTAAAGCAAAAATATTTAAGGAATATTTAAAAAACTTCATGTATATAATATATATTATAATATTAATTTTATATATTATATACACAAGGATGCTGTACCGAAATGATCAGCGCATCGCGCCGCGCGGCGCTGCGTCCTGCCGTGCCGCGTCGTAGTGGTTCTGATCAACAGGAGTCCAGTATCACACGTACATATTTGAAATTACATCTAGCGACCAGTTAACAAAGTATGTAAACAAATATATTTTAATTGTATCTATTTTAAAAGCATGTGCGGCCATTTTTGGTATGAAGAAGTAGGAAATATGAATTCATATTTATTTAACAATAATGCACTTTTCCAAAAAATCTGAAAAAATTACGCATTAATAGTCATAATGTTACGCTATAGCTGTAAAAATATGAGCATGGTCACGTAAGTAATTAAGACAATATAAAGCTTTTTCACTATTTTTTAATCATTTTTTATTTTTTTGACTACGTTCCACCCCTTCGAAAAATCTGAAAAAATTAGGGATTATTAATTCTTTTGAGAGCTTTATACTGTATAAAAACAAATGTGGTCACTTGATAACTTCGACAAAAAATCGATGGTTAAAATATTTTCGAATTTTTTAAAAATCGAATTTGCATCCAAAAATTCTGAAAAAATTCTCAAACATGTACATCAATCGATAGAATAACCATGATTTTTTTCATAATCTTTAATTGAGTAGAACGGGAGATATTAAGGATAAACCAAAACATGATTTTCACCCCGTAACTACCCCTGTAGTAGAGATACCGGATTGAAACTTTGGGAAAAGGGGTTTCTTCGAACCACCTATCGAGTGGTATTAACCCCGTTCAATTTGGTTTGGGGGCACTTTTACCATGCTTATTCGGCTAGACCCTTTGAATGTAAGGCGTTATTTGACCAAGGCTCGCAAGTAAACATTATAAAGGAGTCATTTGCGAAACTTACCGGGTTGAGCTGTAAACCAACCCAATTAACGATCTCAGGGGTAGGGGCCGCGGATGCAGGTAAACGCGCTCAGGGTAAGGCACGCGTTACAATTCAATCGCGGCAAAACGGGTATTCAACCACGATCTCGTGCATGCTGATGAAGAAAATCACGTCAGACATTCCCAATTTCAAGATCGCTAAATCAACTTTGAACATCCCTGCAAATGTCAGATTAGCAGATCCATTTTTCGATAAACCGCGAGATGTACATATGTTAATAGGGAATGGGCATTTGTGGGAGATAATGAACGTAGGACAGAAACGCCTAGGAGAGGCTCGTCCTATATTGCTCAAATCCCAGTTCGGATGGGTTTTCGGTGGGAAAATTCGGACATCGCTCAACGCAGATTCGCAGTCGTGCAATGTGGTCACGAATGATCAGTTAACTGCACAATTCATTAGAGTTTGGGATATCGAACAGATCCCTACTCTCGGTCAACTTCAGGCTCACCCGTGCGAGGAGCATTTTCATGAAACGGCAAAGCGAGACTCCGACGGCCGCTCTACCGTTACGATTCCGTTTAACCCGAACCGTTGGAAGACCTTCGTAGCAAACAGCGTTTCTGAAATTCCAACACTTTCGGCGGGATCATGGAATCACGTGTTAGGCGCGCTCAAAGAACAGTATAATGCAGAAATACGAGACATTGTAATGGCCCCACCGAGCACGGGTCAGTACCAGAAGTTAAAGTCGGAATTGATTCAGCGACTGTGCGCGACCCAAGATCAGAAAACTAGGCGGCTTCTTAAGGCCGAGGAAATGGGCGATCGGAAGTCGCAGTTTCTGCGGCACCTCCGTATCTTGGCAGGAAACAACGTATCAGAAAGTGTGCTACGCACCCTATGGACAGGAAGGTTGCCAACGAGTATGCAAGTGGTCCTGGCAATTCAAAAGGACACCGAGTTGGATGAGGTAGCCGAACTCGCGGACACGATGAATCCACGCACCGAGGTTGCGGTGGCGTCGACCGGTGCCCCGGCAGCCGTCGGACAATCGAGCTAGCACAGGACGTCGAGGCCATGCTGAATATTAAAATGGCCCAGTTGGCAATGACGTTCTGTCAAGAAATCGCACGGTGCGTCAAAAACTCGGCAGCGGGAGCCGATATTCGAGATATGATGGGGCCTGTCGGCCCAGGTCATCAGCACGTCAACGCTCGCGACGACGGTCCAGTTCACGGCGCCGGACCGAACAAATGCAAGACAAATGCTTCTATCACTGGCGTTGGGGGTCTAATGCCCACCGCTGTGTCCCGTCTTGCACCTGGAACGGCGCACCGGAAAACGAGCCGAGCAGTCGTTAATGACGGCGAATGACGCCTCCCCGACGCTACGCCGTCTGTTCGTGACGGACTTTGAGTCGAAGACGCGATTTTTAATCGACACTGGAGTCGACCTTTGTGTTTTCCCGCGGTCGATGTCTCGCGGTGCCCGTCAAAAATTGTCGTACGTATTGTTCGTGGCGAACAGGAATGAGATCTCGACGTACGGTGCCGTCACGCTGACGTTAGATTTAGGTTTACGTCGGGCGTTCACATGGAGATTTGTTGTGGCCGAGGTTTTGAAACTGATAATCGGCGTAGACTTTTTGCATCATTACGGACTACTTGTAGATATAAGGAACCATAAACTCATAGATAACGTGACATCACTGTCAGTGCCAGGACAGCCGGCAGGTAAAAGTGCGTCAACCATTCCGCGCGTAAAAACAATAACCGGTAATTCAGTGTATGTGAAGTTGCTGCAGAAATTCCCGGAAATCACTAAACCTATGGGAATTCCGGCTGCAGCGAAGCACTCCACGATTCACTATATATGGACGACGGTAGGTCAACCGGTAACTTGCAAGCAACGCCGTTTGGCGTGAATCGAAGATAAATTCGATTTAGCTGGCTGATTTATCCAATCCGCAGGGGTAACAGTTGCAGTGGTAGTATTTTTAATTATTTGTATTCGTTCCTCAACGTATCTTCGATGCACATCTTGCTACCTACCCCTACACGGTGGCTCTCTTAGTTCGGACGGTCAGTGTTTTTCGTTAATAATTCAAAAACGAAGCCCCATCCGACATTTTTGCAAAGGAAATTGTTGTTCAGAATCGTCTCAGCTACCCTACATTTCCGGCTCTTACACCATTTACAGGGCACCCTGTACAGACGATAATGCCAATAACGTCGACAAGGTTGCTCAACAAATCTTAAAAAATAAACAGGTAAAAAAATTAAATCTGCCTCCTAAACTTCCAAATAGAAGGTCTAAACTATTAAGATCCACGAAATCACCAAATATAACAAAAGTCAAGAAAACAGAAACACCACGGACAATTCAATGGATTGCGATCGTGAAATAATAGTAAAAAACGAACGAAAACCATCGCCTGATGAACTCACCAAAATAATGTACAACTTAAAACAAACAATAGTAAAGTTAGAAAAGCAACTCGAAGAGAAACGCAAAATAATATTGAAATATCATCACAGAAAAGATTTGAAAGCCTTTAAGTCGACACCCATGCGAACTACAGCCCCCAGCAGACCTTACCTGTAAGCGCACAAGAGAAACCGAACGTGTAAGAAAAGGAATTGGAAAATTCCAGCTATAACGGAAAACGCCACGCCAAAAGGAAACAAACAACGGAAGAGCTGACCAGGCCAACGCATCGAAGAGAAGGGAAAGCGAAACGTCGTCCCTTCTACTCGTCGAAGGTGACGCCAACATCACCAAACCAATATGTCAACCACTAATCAACATATTCAACCAAACACCAAAAGAAACAATAGAAATGATCAAAAAGACAGTTATATCCAAATTCTTTGTAAAACAAATTAATAACATTAAACACCTTTTATATGTAAATAACGCAATAGATTTTAAAAAAACTTGTTTAATTATACAAAATAATAAGACCCAATTTTTCACATTTATACCAAAACAAGAAAAGTCAGTATTATACCCTAGTAGCACAAAATATTGTATACATATTCTTATAATATTAAAAAGGGATTTAATCTTTTTTTAATATTCAAATATACATACAATTATTATACATATATTAAGTAACAAATATTTTTTTTTAAATATGCAGGAAATATCTATTTCATATTATGAGAAAAATATGTTTTTCTGAATATTAAATGAATCTTTATGTAATATCAGAAATAGAATTGAGACAATCGATAACTAGTCGATAGCGGATATCGCGAGCCACGAATCGTCGCGTCAGTGGGGAGAACCCTCTCCTCTGAGGTACGAATCTACGAATAACGCGAATGTCGGCAGTTGCGATCAGGAAGGCTAATGAAATGATACGAAAAGGAGAGAGACGAGTGGCACAGTGTGATTTCAATATATTATTTTCTTGTACTCCTTTCAACTTATTATAATAAACTAACATTTAATCTTGTAACAGAATATTTTTTTTTTAAATATGCAGGAAATATTTTATGTTTATCATGGACGAATATTTGTTCCAGAATATGATGCGAAGTAAACTGTTTACTTTTAATTTACTTTGAATTCGTGTTTGTCACTTAATCGACATGTATTTATATTATAAAAACATTAACGCGACAAAGTTGTTGCACAAAAAATAATCGTGTAGCTCTTACGTCTTACGCAATGTGATCGAACTGTAAGATTAAAAAGTTTGTAGCAACAGACTCCCTATAGCATCTTTGGAACCTATTCGGGATCTTTCTCGGCTTTGTCTAAACAGAGTCTGGAGATTAGACTTGCGGCGCCAGAAAATATGAACATTTGACTTTGGTCAGAGTATTTGGGAAAGGCCCAATCCCTATTGCAATGAAAAACGCATTCATTCGTTAGCAAGCTAGTATTCCGATTAAACGGTTGACTGCGGAGCGCGCGATGTATAAGTAGAGGGAGGCCAAAACCCTCAGGGGCTGCAGTATGCTGAACAAACCGCCGTACGGGTAGCGAATCCGAGGAGCCCGAGCAATCATACCGTAAATCCTCTGTTGGTCATCGCAATGACCCATTCGCAACTCCTTTCGGCCTTGCCTATGGTACGCGACGGCAGCGGAAACGGGGGTCTTGGCTTTACCGCCCGGACCGCGAGGATGGCAACTCTTCAAACGGCCTCCGAATCCTAAGCTCTGCTTCGCGGCGATGGGATGCATGGGGGGAGGGGGGGGGGCAGTCCCAAGCGAACAACATTGGGGTACCTGCCGCGCCCCTGGTGATGGCATGCTCGGCCTCAGGGCGCAGCATGTCTGGCCTGTCCTGGAATGGCGGCTCTTCCCGTACAGTATCAAAACCGACCAGACTCGTGGGAATAACATGAATAACGCAAACACAAAACACAAAACACAAAACACAAAACACAAAACAAAAAATAAAAATGAATCCAAATTGGCAACAACCTCGGCAATGAACACGGAAAACGAGAAAGAACAAAAAAACACAAAAAAGAAGAGATCCTTTCTAAGCCAAGTGATCGCTGACAGCTCTACTGATAGCAGCAGTGGCAGCTCCGTCGAAAGCGAGGTCATGAGCGCAGCAGAACTCAGGTCTACTGAAAAATGCTGCGACAATGAAACGAAGGCCATCCCTCCTCGCAAGAGGAAGATGGTCGAACAAGAGAAACGAATCAGACGGAACACAAACACAAATGACCACAAGAAGCATGACTCAAAGGTTACAATCGGAGCACATTCCAAAGCCGATTGAAAGAGTTAAAACACAAAGGAACGAACTCGAGCACTACTTGCTAAATGAGACCGATATAAATAAAAAAGAGATAAGTACCATCATGGCAAAGTGGGGGGTTATGGAGAGTATTCTCTATAACCTAATTATCGAGAATGAGAAGTTGAAAATCACGAGCGGAAGGGCCCTGCGCTTTCTTACTCGCAAGTGGCAAGTCAGAACAAGGGGCCGACCTGCACTCCAAGTATCAAAACCGGACCCGTTCCGACTTCCAAACAGACATTGTCGAAGAAGGCAGGCGAGGTCATCCTCGTCAGGCCTTCTAAAGAAAACGACAAAAGGAGCAATGAGGAAATAAAGCGTAATGTGACGGATCAGCTTCAAAGCATCCGCTCAAAGCTACACGTAAAGGGCATTCGACAGATGAGGAGCAAAGGCATCATCATCGAAGTCGATAGCAAAAACGACGTGGAATTGATTAAGAGTGCCCCGCTCCAAAAAGCGGGCCTCAAAATCGATGACCCTAAGAAACAAAGTCCGTGCATCATAATTTATGATGTCGAAAAAGAGCATTCTACAGACGAGTTCAAGGCTGAACTTGTCCAAAAGAACTTCCACAACCGAAGCGACACGGAAGTGGAAGCGCTTGAAAGAAGCATTTCTTTCAGGCACTCCTTCAAAGCGAAGGAGACCAAGAAAGTAAACTAGATCGTGGAAACCCCCAGTCCAGTGTTCAAGGAATTGACGGAAAGAGGTAAGGTATTCATGATGTGGTCATCGTACCGCGTCGGAGAATACCTGAACATCACTAGATGTTTTAAATGCTACGGGTTCGGGCATCTTGCAAAAAATTGCAGTGCGCCGAACCAACTTTGTGAAAAATGTGGTTCCAAGGACCACCTTAAAGAAAAGTGCAAAGTTAAGGATGCACCAAAATGCATTAACTGCACTAGGGCGAAGAGGAGTGATACGAATCACTCAGTGAAAGACAAAAACTGTCCCGTATTTGTACGGTACGCGGACATGGTGAAATTGAAGATCAACTGAACATGATTATCGCCCAAATCAGCTGCAGCAGCAGCAAACTTACTAAGTGGAATCCAAAAGGATGATATAGACATAATCTGCCTACAAGAACCATACACGTATGGTAACAAGGTTAGAGGGTATTCGACAAGTGTCACGACTATCCAACCTGACACTGAATCTCCTTGGGTGACGACAACAATCGCTAATCGAGCTATAGTAGTTATATAGCAGTGTTCGACAGAAAAACGTAAAGTCCCCAAATATAAATATTAATAAAGTTTGTAAAAATTGTGTGCGATTGAAGAATTGACAATTGTCTGTGTGTATGGTTTACGCAATCTAATATATTATAGTTTGGGTAATTACAAACGATACGACCATACGTGTTCTCGACACCTGCATTTCATTGTTTGCAGAAAAGGTAAGTACATTTATGTGTTATATAATAAATAAATATATACATATATATTTTGTATATGTATATTTCTATTTTTATATTTTTTTTATATTTTTCAAATATATACATTATCAATGTTTAGAAAATTACATTAATCAATACACTTGAGATATTCCACATGTATCTAAACATATTTGAAGTAATGGCACTGTCACACGTTTACACGTATCAATTGAACACCATTGAAAACTGGATTTGCCAGAACAAACAAATGTCAACGATCATACTACGTTGAAAACACCGGTTCTCGCCCCAGTTCTCGTCGACCCTCCGACGGTAGCGCGTCGGTTTCTCGTTGAGTTTCAAGCAAACGTGCTGTGTTAGTCGTGTATGGAGTGTGTTATAACACAAAATAAGATAAACATCTGATAGGAAGAGTCGCTTGCATAAGTGAAGTAGTGAAGAACAATTCGGGATATTATGATATAGTATATACTACATATAGATATACTATAATAATCTAGAATCTCTAACCTCAAAGTTGCACGTGGTGACGCGCAACGCGTCACCTAATCCAGTTCTTGGACAGAACCATAGCAGTACGAAGTCGCAAGGTGAAAACAGCCAGAAGAGCCCGCGTGCACGGGGAAGATGGACAAACAGATTTCAGCACAGTTGTAGGACATGCATTAAAAAGAAAGTGGACCGTAAACGCGGACGAAATGCACGCTTCCAAAAAAGCAAGCATGCCATCTGTCACTACTGCTAATAGATTTGCTATTTTGCAAAATGAAAATATAATGGAAACAGAAGAGGAGAACAAGCAGGAGCAATCAACCACAGCCGCACAAGTCGGAAATAAGACAGTTAAGAAGCTACCACCACTAGTCATGCATGGTAATGTGAAAGACCATCAGACATTTATTTCATTGATAAGAAATATAGCAAGGAAAAGATTCCATGTAAAATACCAGGGGAGCACAATCAGCGTATTCCTGCAGAATACGGAAGATCGCGACAACCTGAAAAGAATTTGGATAGAAAAAGGTTTAAACTTCCACACTTCCACCAGGAAGGAAGAGAGCCAGTTGAAATAAAGCAAGAACTCCTTCAACTATGGATAGATGCAGACAGCGTCACAAAAATGAAGGGAACCGTGAGACCCTTATACATGGTCTCAGTTTCAAGTGCAATTAATCTGAAGCACTTGCAAACAAAAGTGCTCTACGTATACTATGCTAAAGTTGCGTGGAGCAACTAAATAGGAAAGCGTAGAATAACAGAGTGTCATAACTGCCAGGAATGGGGACACTCTGCAACAAACTGTTATGCACAACCTGCCTGCCTAAAGTGTGCTGGAAAGCATCACACGGGGGAGTGCACTAAACCAAAAACCGAGCCAGCTAGGTGCATCAATTGTGATGGAGATCATCCTGCGAATGCAACTGTGTACGTTGCATACCAGATCAGGCTGGCATGGCTAGACAAAAATAAGGCAGCGGCAGTGGATCAGCGGCAAACAAAATGGACAAGCACAAGAGGAAACACGCAGGCAATGGACATAAGGAGTAAGGAACAATTTCCGGAACTGAGGAAGCACAGGGAAAGTGATAGCAAGGACAAGGTAGTCATGTAGAACCCATGGAAACCCATTGAGCCGCATAATGACGAACATCAAACGTCAGCTGAAAGCCAGGATCAAATACCGTAGCTGGCACAACTAACAGAGGAGATAAATGGACTGAGCAAAACAATAAATATCACGCAAATGCTAAGTGCAGTCAAGCAGCTCAATATAAAACTAGCAAACTGCCGTACGGGCATGGAAAAATTTGAACAGTTTGTCCTATTCTGCCAACAAATAGACTAATGGCGCCGTTAAAAATTTGTAGCTGGAACGCCAATGGAATCAGAGGCAAAGCAGGAGAATTGATTCACTATCTAGACAAACATAAGGTAGATATAATGCTCCTTAGTGAAATTAGGATTAAGGAAACAGATAGGCTGAAGATTAGGAATTATACTGCGTTAAAGAAGTGCAGGCAAAATGGCAGGGGGGGGGGGGGATATGCTCGTTAAGAACAATCTGCCGTTCAAAGTAAACTCGATAGGAGGGGTCTCTATTGAGCACATACATATCACATTGGCTCATAACATTGACGTGGTAGCAGTGTATAATAGCCCCAGAAATAATTTTAAGGATAGCGATCTCACTAAGTTATTAAGCAATAATAAAGTAATATTAATGGGAGATCCAAATGCTAGGCATAGCGGATTGAACTGCCATGTTAATAATGCCAATGGTAGGACACTGCATAAATACATTCAGGATAATAATTGCATCCTACTATATCCAGATGAGCCGACACATTACCCAATAAACAATATGACGCCTACAACCATAGATATTGCAATAGTAAAAAACATACAGAACATATCCCAGATAAGAGTGAGTAATGAGCTGAATTCAGACTACAGGCCAGTTTGGCTAAGAATCGGTGACATCTCATATGAACGGGCAAGCAAATCAGTATATACATATAGAAAAGGCAACTGGAACGAATTTCGCAAGATACTGGATATCACGATGCAAATCAATAATTAAATAACTACCCCTACAAAGCTAGAAGAAAACGTGAAAGCTTATACTAGTAATATTAAGAAATGCATGGACAAAGTACTAAAAAAGAATAAATTAAACTCAATTAAAGAAGAACTACCCACTGAAATCCTAAACCTCATCAAGGAAAGAAAGAGAATTCGCAGAATCCGGCAACGTACAAGACAGCGGGAATACAAATTACAATTCACAGCCCAAACAAGACTAATACGTACAGAGATAAATAAACATGTCAACAAAAGATGGAATGATAAACTTAATAGCTTAAAAGTCACAGATAACACGTTGTGGAAAATGACAAAAACACTGAAGAAAAAGTACAATCCAATACCAACGCTCACATGTGGCAATAACGTCGCGTTCATTGAGAATCACTAACGACATCATCACAAAGTACAGTAACGACAAAGTAACGGTAATGCTCTTGTTGGGCATAGAGAAGACCTTTGATAAGGTTTGGATTGATGGATTAATATACAAACTTATACAGCACCAGTATCCTTGTTCAATAATCGAACTCATCTGCTCATACTTGAAGAACAGAAATTTTAGGGTAACAGTTAATAATAAAAAATCAGCACTAAAGCAGATAGCAGCAGGCGTACCACAGGAATCAATCCTGGGTCCGGTATTATTCAATATCTACTTGAATGACATACCAAAGTTTCAGAAAACCCAGCTAGCAATGTATGCAGATGACGCGGCTATCTACGCTCATTCGTTCAATGCAATAGTAGCGGCAAATATATGTAAATATGATGGAATCATTCTACAAGAAGTAGAAGATTTCAATTAACACTGGCAAAACCGAAGCAATAATTTTTACAAGAAAACGTGTGGGTACAAAAATTATACTGCCCATTAAGGTATTCGGTAGTAATATAGACGTAAAACAATCAGTTAAGTATTTAGGTGTAACAATGGACTTAAAGCTGACATTTAGACTTCATATTAAGGCAATAATCAAAAAAGGGTATGCGGCCTGCAAAAATCTTTATTCAATGCTGGTACAAAATTCAAAGTTAACCTGCCATAACAAAAAGATGATCTATAAAATGTTAATCAGACCCATATTATTATATGCGGCACCAGTATGGAGAAGCGCAGCTGCTAGTAATCTAATACCAGTCCAAAGATTCCAAAATAAGTGCCTTAGATTAATCTTAAGCTTAGATAGATATGTTAGAATAGTAGAGATGCATAATCTTGCAATCATAGAGTACATAGATGAGCATATCAAGCAAAACTCTATAAAATTTTATAGTACGCAATTAAATATAAGTAAAATTACCAAAAATATCATTAAAGATTACTTAGCCTATATAGCAGTTAAGAGAGTAAAATACAAATTCCTATTTCAGGACATTATAGCAGATGTTAATGTAGATTAAAATAATAGAAGAGTCGTAGACAGAAATCTAGGTTCCTGCGCTGTACCTGCACTATATAAAAGTTGGTTTTTTTTTTATTACATATTTTTCCTACAAGTAAAAACAGATGTCTTTGATAATCTCAACAGAAAAATGTATAAATACCGTATGTGTAAACACTCTATTGTGATGCTAGTTATTATATGCGTTATACATTCTGATTGGAAAGTTGGAGCTGCTAGATTGTCTGCCGCAATTCAAGCGGATACTACCATGAAATCTTTAAATTGTTGGAGACATATTTCGGCTGTTGAGGTTTCTGAGATTCCTTTCGATAGAGAACGCGTGGCATGCGAGGTTCAATCCGTAGAGGAGATTTGTGAAGTTCAAATTGGGGACTATTGGTTAGGAGAAGTTATATCAGCCTTGGATGCGGGGTGTTGCTTCGGCGATTCGTCTAGCTTAGTCTCCTCTTATCATGTAACATATGGCAATGACGTGACATTGACACGGGCAGGCATGACCTACACGTGGGACACCGTATTCCATTGCTCTCCTGAAGAAGATCTAGTCATCTATGGTGACAGAACTATTAAAATGTCCAGGGCTGAAAAAGGCGAAATTCTTTGTGTCGTGTGTCCAATGAGACGAGTGGGTCAATATTTGTTAGTAGAGAACGTTCAGTGTTCGTTGAGTACTAGGGCTGATGCTGTTTTTTATGAACTCAGGCCAGTAGTCATCGATCCAACTTACAACTTTATCAAGGCGAGCAATTGGAAAGGAGTTCAGGGAATGAGCGGGTGCCCTATTTTTAATTCTAGGGGAGAAATAGTTTCAATATACGGTCTTGGTAAGATTGAAAGAAGGAAAATACTAAGTTCTCAATATGTAGCAGAAGTTGGTGAGACATCTGCTTTGACCACCCTGGCGCCTGACGTCTCGGTAGATGCAGTCCCTGATAATTTCTTTAAAACAGCTGTCGCCGATTTGATTGGTACGCAGCTTGATCCTTTAAACTTGTATTTTTTGCTAGAGGCTCCGACAGGTAGTGGCAAGACCATGTCTTTTACTATGTATTTGATGAAGAACGTTAAGCCAGGCAATAAGATTTTTTTGTTACAACCGACAGTTGCGGCTGTTAAGTCAGCATATAGTAGAATTAGTGAATTGCTAGATATGGAGGGAGACGGTCTAAGCGTATACACCATTGAATATATAGTGGGACAACGTCATGAAGATTCGTCAGACAGTGTTGGTTATGGTACCCGGAAGCTTATTATATTATCTTATGGAGCAGCGATTAGGAGATCGGCTTTGATTGAAAATAGCGCTGATTATGTCCTATTAGATGAAATACACTATAGATCAGATCCAACTGTTATAGCTGGTGATTTACAATTCACTAAACCCAATGTCAGTTACAAATGCGTGCATTTGACTGCCACGGTGTTAACCAGGTATAAATCTCAAAAACTTGCTGACGGTCTCGATATCGCTATTACTCGATTCGAAATTAGAGAAAACATCAATATCAAACCTTGTAATAAAGGCGCTAAGTGTGACAAGGATTGGTTTGTTGTGCCGGCAGGAACGATTGGCACTAGACTAGACGGCTATTCTAAAGGCTTTAGGGTTCCAATGAAAATCATTGACACTGGCCGAGTTATATTCTTTCTAGCTACTCGCAACGATTGTGAAAGACTCACCACATACGCATCTCGTAATTGTGGGGATGGCAGACAATATGTCTCTATTCATGGTGGGACAACTTTCAACTTAAAAGAGATGGGTTCAAATTGTTGGTGTTTTTGCACTGACGTGGTGGGACAAGCAGTTAAATTAAGTGTAGCATTAGTAGGAGTAAGGAAGGCAATCGAGTAGGTTAAGCTTCCTGTAAGTAGGGACTACTAAAGACTGTACACAAGAATTTATTGCAAACTTGTTATCTAGTTATATATACTTTTGTAATAACTGTTATTTGTGTAAATAAACAAACTTAAGAGAGAAAGTTCTCGTCCGATCACCGAAGTGAAGCAACGTCGGGCACGGTTAATACTTGGATGGGTGACCGCTTGGGAAGACCGTGTATTGTTGACATTCATTTTTTTCCTTCTTTCGAAATTTGTGTGACGACGAAAATTAATAAACCGCAGAAACGGACGCATTCTATCCGGTGAAGTTCCTCACGGAATAATATGTGGGATTTCGGGTAGGACATTTGTATAATAAACGTCGAGATAAGTCTTAAAATTAATTTTCCTTCCCAATTGTTTAAATATCGCGTTAATTCGACAATCGAAAAACGTCGGTTAAACCATCGCGTGATCGATAGAAAAACGGGCCATTTCTTGTACGGTGTTGTTCCTTGTTTACGCGACATTCCAGAGTCTTCTCTGAGGCGTAATACGTTACGGGAACAATACCGCATAGAAAAACTCCGTATTTACATTCGATAACAGTTCCGCGATCGGCCCAGTAACGGTTCCAAGAGAACAGGTGTTACTACGCCGAAACGAAGAGAGGATTCAAAATTAATAAGAGACAGACAGCTTAGACCAGACAGCGCCACGAGATGAAAATTTCCCCTCCCTCGTGGCCACGGTTAAGCAGGTATGTCTCAGGTGTACTCGCTATTTGGTTCTCGACGAGAGCGGACCTCATCGTCGACCTCGTCTGAAGTCGGAGACCGATTCTCGACAAGTTAGTTTTGTCTAACTTGTCGTAGAATTATGTGAACAAAGTTGCTCGGAATTGAGACTGCAGCGGATTTAAATAATCCTGCCCTTGAGTCGAAATATTCGCATGCAGAAATCGGTCACCGCGACGAACGAACTATTTTGGAAAGAAACAAAATCCAACTGATTTTCTTTCCACTTCGCTCAAGAAGCAACCGATGGCTGAAAAGTACCAAATTTACACTTTTATAGTGATTGGTTACCGCCATCGGTGCTGAATAAACACGTATTGCTGTAATCAGTGGTCGTGTAGAAGTGGAAATGAATAAAATCAGCGTGATTATCTTTCCAAAGATTTAACCCGCAATCGGTGGCTGAGCATAATCAAATTTACACTTAAATAGTGCCTGATTATCGCCACCGTTGCGACGAAGAACACGGATTGCTGTAATCAGTGGTCCTGTTCGAGAACCGAGAGAATTTCTTGATTCTCTGCTTGGCTATTGCACGGTTCAAAAACCCAATCTATAGGGCAACTTTGTTGCATTCTCCCTGGGTTGGGTTCGTCGTTTTCCAGGATCGAAACAAAAGTTTGGAATAACACCCGATAGGGGCCTTATTTGGCATTCCCTGGGTAAATATCTCGGCTGGTTTCGACCTGCTCGAGCGTGGGTTCCAGATCGTCAGTGGGTACGGACACTCGACGTAGAACTACGTTCAAAGGGCACCGTGGTGTTAGAACCTTAATAATCAGTCGCTTCTGCGCAGTTAAGGCTCTGCATCACACCGGTCCCGTACGGACCAGGGAACGGCGAGGGACCGCGGAGTTGACAACCTTTGGAGCCTTACAACCTCCACTTGTTGTCCTCTCCTGCAAAAACCAAGCCTGCAGCAGTGGGAAGATCGAGATTAGAATCTCGTCTTCCCCATCTGCAATTCAACGTTTCCAAAATCTGAAACGTTGAAATAATAATACAGTCCACTAACACAGTTGTGTATCGCTGTGTAAGAATCCCGTTCCTGTTTACCGTAAACGGAAGAAGGAGCGTACGGATTAGAGCGAGTCAGACAACGCACCGAGCATTGTCAGGTATTAACCGCCGGATTTCGGTATTTCTTTTTGATTACAGAAGACCGAGACGAGAGCCGTAGGGGCCATCGGCGGCGCAGGTTTTTTTCCCCGAGCCATCAGCTCGGGGTTTTTTCCTGCAATTTTTAAAATAACAAATATAAATTTAATTTCGATTTTTTAATTTCCTTCATTTTTATTTATTTTCAATTTTATTTTGTTTAAATAAACGGCCTGTGTCCGGTGGACCAGGCGAAGGAAATTTTTAAATGTACAATTCACTTTCCCACACAATTCTAATCCCTCGAAATTCGGACACCCCGTTAAAGGGTGAGAGATCGGGTCAGGGGAGAAAACCCCCCACCAGACCGACTCGCACCTATTTTAACACCAATCCTGGATACTTGTGAAGTTGAAAACACCGGTTCTCGTCCGATCACCGAAAAGCTAAGCAGCGTCGGGCGCGGTTAGTATTTGGATGGGTGACCGCTTGGGAACACCGTGTATTGTTGACATTCTTTTTTTCCTTTTTTCGAAATTTGTGTGGCGATGAAAATTGATAAACCGCAGAAACTAGAAGGGATGCAATCTGTCCGGTGAGCTCATCAAAAAATAGTATGTAGGATTGCAGGTAGGATATTTCTACAACAAAAGTCGAAAGAACTCATCAAATTGATTTTTCTACCGAAAATAAATCCGTGAATTAATATCAAGGATTCGAAAATTACATTAATCAAAGCATCTGAGATATTCTACATGTATCTAAACATATGTGAAGTAACACACTGTCGCACGTGTACACGTATCTATAGAACACCATTAGAAATAGCACTTGTCAATAGAAACAGACGTCAACGATCAGACTACGTGGAAAACACCGGTTCTCGTCCACACACGCGCTCGGAGGTCCGAAGAGGGAGCTTCGATACCTAATCTAGCAATACGGATAATTTATAAAAAGTAATAGTTATAATCTACTTCTCCAACATAAAAGCTAGATTATACATACAAGTTAGTAAATAAGTTATTACAAAAGAAAAATACATAAACCAAAGTGAACTAAGGAGGAGCATCCTCTAAAAGCACCAAGTGAAGAATGTCCAACACGTGGACAGGATTCAATAGAATTAGAAGAGGAAAAAATAACTCTCAGTGACCTGATAGTGGTAAAGGACAAGAAAAGAAAAGGTAGTCCGTTAGCAATAATGGAACAAAAAATGAAGAAAATCGAAAAAACAACATAACATCAACAATACCAATTAGCAATCGTTTTCAAATATTAGAAAACGTGGTAGATATGGAAACAGAAAGCCTAAGCAGGGAAAAGAATACAGAAAATAAAATAAAACCAGTGCTAATAGTCATACACGGAAATTTCAAAACCCATGCAGGCTTAATAGACAAGATCAAAAATTACGTGAAGGACAAATTTCACATAAGATACCAGAAAGACAGGACAAGTATACACACAACCACAATAGAAGACTACAAGGAGCTAATAAAAAATATAGGTCAAGGAATCCAGTACCACACGTACACAATAAAACAAGAAAAAACCAAGGCGTTTGTGATACACGAGCTAACGGACAACATAAAAGCCGAAGATATACAACAAGAACTCGAGGAATTAGGAGTCAAAATAACAAAATGCACAGTAATGCATGGTACAACAAATCCGCTGTACATGATAACAATTAAAGGGAGTACTACTGTACAAATGCTGAACCAGAAAGTAAGATTTCTAGCATATACCAAAATAAGATGGGAGAAGTATTATAATGAAAGGAAAATCACGCAATGCCATCGTTGCCAGGAATGGGGGCATGCAACCTCAAACTGCAATGTTGCACCAAAATGCCTCAAATGTGCACAAAGTCACCTTACAAAAGATTGTAAGAAAAGTAGAGATGAACCAGCCAAATACGCCAACTGTGGAGAAAACCACCCTGCAAACTCCACAAATTGCCAGGTGTACCTACAAAGACTGAAATGAGTAGACAAGAGCAGGAAACCAGCAGTTATGCAGAACGGTACACAACCACAGTGGAAAAACATAAATCTGAACTGGGAAAAACAATTTCCAACCATGGAAATAATCAAGAAACAAGACCAACAGCAAGAACTGTAATTGCAGGTAACAGTTATAGTGAAGTACTTCTAAATAGTAAACACCAACAGGAAAGTAATATAGACGATATCAGAGCACTATTTTCAGAAATTAACACATTAGACAAGTTAGTAGACGTAAAGCAGATGTTAAACCTAGTTAGTGAATTAAATAGACAACTGGTATTAAAGCCATGTCTAATATTGTGATATGTAGCTGGAACGCAAACAGCATAAAGGGCAAATTAACACAAATTACAGATTTCCTAGTGTTCCGTTCGGTCAGCTCGGGTTTTTCCGTTCGTTTATGGTGCCAGATGCGGCACCATAATCGATTCTTCTCCCCCAAGTCGATGGCCAATCGATAAAAATCAACGTGAATCGGTTGACTTCCCCAAAACTGCGTGTCGGAGGGGGTTCGAGCTGAGTAGAAAACGGGCTCCGGTAACTTCGATCACTCGTCGTTTGATCATCAAAGAAATCGTTTTGTAAAAACTCGAAGTTGAATTGTCTCGTGAACTACTCTTTCTGTTAAGGATTCTTAAGGAACCTTCACATCGCGGGGTTTATGATACGGACGTGACTTCTCTGCTATTTTTCAGGATTAGACATTCGAGACATTTTTACTTGATAAATTACGTTACGGTCATCAAGGAAATTCCAAACTCCACACGGAACTTGGAATCCTTGGAGCTCTTCCTTGCCTCAATAGCGATTGACGTATTGTAAACCCGCGGTAGCGCACAGCTGCAGACCACCGGGGTCTTGGGGGCTCTGGCTTTCCCCAAATTGTTTATAAAAAAGGCAACGTTCTCGCTCACTCTTGCATGGTGTACCTGGACACTGGACAGCAGGGTGGGTGGGAATGTTGCAAAGGGTAAGAAACGCCCTGCCAAGGTGACGACTTTAAAGATTGGCTTAACTAATCCTTCCACCGGTTAACGCTACGCGTTTTCGTCATCTTGGTAGGAGAAGCCGAGCTCAGGTTAAGGATAGCATTAAGTTTTCGGTTTAGATTCGTTTTTGATCGAGCTTTACGAACTCGATAGACACTCCGCAAGACGTTTTTATACTCTTTTGTAACATAACGAGCAACGGGCTCTCTAGCAGAAGCAACGGGCTTCAGTCGGTTATATTTTCCCAAACACCAGTTTGGGTGGTCCTTCGAGACTAAGGTTAAGGGAACACAGCAAATAGCTGTTGTACTACGCACGGTCCGCGCAGTACATAGCACATGGGCATAGTGCTTCGCGGTCGAAACACTTTCAATAATCTATTCTATCTATAATATATCTTATCTATCTATAATAGTATTCTCGTAGTTCAATCGTGAAGTCAACGTTTTGTAAAAGACTTCATAAAAATCAAGAATGGTGCGAACAAGATGTAATCCTTTTGAGATACCAAATCATTACAAGTATTACACGGATACCAGACGTATCACAGAAACATTAAAAAACAAGTGTCCAATTCTCCAGGTTGGAGAGTTTATTTGTAATGGTTGTTTTTTTAGAAAATTTTTTTTTAGAAAATTTTTTAGAAAATTACCTACTCCAATACTTAGAGAATGACCCACTAGAATCACGACAACACATGTGGGTACAACATGACGGTGCGCCTCCTCATAATGCCAGATACGTAACAACATTTTTCAATGAGACTTTTCGTGGTAGATGGATTGGAAGATATGGAGCTGTTGGGTGGCTCCCTCGGTCTCTTGATTTAACCCCTCTAGAGTTTTTTCTATAGGGTTCCATAAAGTTGAAGGTGTACTTAAATCAAAAGCCTAATACACGTGACGAATTAATAGCAAACATCGAAGATGCAGCTTTTGCCTGTAACAGCAATCTTTCAAACTCTTCAGGAGTTCAGCGGATACAGTGGATGCAGTCCATGGAAGCACGCTTAGCTGCGTGCTTACGATCATTTTGAGCAATATCTTTAAATTACTTTATGTACTGTAAATAACTGTAAAACATAATTGCGAATAAATGATTGTCTTCAAAAATTATGTATCTGTGAATCACACCACTTTCCTCTTATAATCTCGAAAGCGAAGTCGAATCGACTTATGATGTATATGTATAACATTTTTTGCTCACAATGACCTCCCGATCATGTTAGCGGAGTTTGTCGGTTGAGATCTAGAACACCCTGTATAACAATAGCAGGTATAGCCGCTTGGCCGTTGCAAACACCGCACGACTTAGCCACGACGCGACGCAGCGTTATATTCAATTAATTTTCATAAGATCAATTTTAAAGTGTCCGTATTTCTGAAACTTGGTCAGTAAAGGGGACAAATAGGACAATAGACTCACTTTTTCAGATTTTTAAATATTTCCCCACTATTAAGAAAAAGGCATTTGTTATAAACAGTTGCAAAATAAATATTCAACAAAATTTGTTTTTTAATTGAAATAATTTTTGTTCGGTACTCCCATGGATCTACTATAAGTACCTAAAGGCTCATTTTTATCAGTTTCTTATTTTAGCAGCTATTATTTATTGAAAAAAAGTAAACTCTATATTTCAAACAGATGTAAAACCAACAATTTAAAAAATTTTTAAAAATCCTTCGTGATACGTTTATATATCACTAAAGACTACAACATATTCAAATTAGAGTAAAATGCGACATGGTGCTTCAAAAAGTGTTCGACTTCCCATGGAATATCCCTCTCAGCAAAATGAAAACGAAACCAGTAAAAAATAAGCCTAGCTATGATCATAGAAAAGGAATTTTAGTCGGCACACTTCGTGCAATCTAACAAAATCCGAACGAGTACGCCTCAACCACGGATTGAACAAATAACAAAAGTTATAAAAGGTCTACAAGCTCTGAAAGCACCAAGCTCCAACATAATACAAAGCATTATATTAAAAAATCTCAGCAAGAAAGCCACTGTGCAATTAATATACATAATCAACTCCATATTTAAAATGAGCTACTTCCCACAACAGTGGAAAATAGCACATATAATACTAATAGAAGATCCTGGAAAACCTGATAATATACCCAGCAGTTACAAGCCCATTAGTTTGTTGTGAATATTAGCAAAAATTGCAGAAAGAATTATACTCACAAGACTACAGAAACATGACAAAAATAATATCATTATCAAGCAGCAGTTTGGTTTCAAGCAGAAGCATAACACACTACAGCAAGTCATTAGAATTACAAATGACACAATTGCAAGGTACAACAAAGAGAAAGTAACGACAATGATGTTACTTGATATCGAAAAAGCCTTTGATAAGGTGTGGACAGATGGTGTTACCAGCCAGGGTCGTGAAACGCGCGTGGCTGACAGGAGTGAGGGAGAGTGTGTTTTCCAACGGAATATGGTATCAGTTTATAAGGTGCACGGACGAACCCGATACAAGATCGTGGAGCCGCTAGTAACACTTTAATGGCCGCTCACACAACATGTGTGTGATAGCCGGAACAACTGTTATTGCCCGCTCACACAACATGTGTGTGATGCTACCGCCGAAGATTATTGACCAGTACCACACTCTCTATGTGATGAATTATGAATGTAAATAAGTATGGATATTGCTATTGGCTTCGTATTTCATCGCTACGTCTTTGATCTTAGGTAATTATTGTTTTATTTATATATTGACAGGGTACAGGAAACCCCCTGTGCCCATAGCGTAGGCCGTTTCGTTCCATACCGGAAAAAGGAAAGCGGTGAAGGGATGACAAGGCCTAGCAGGTCAAGTCATCAAATAACGAGCCTCGCGGCTAAACGGCGGAAAACGTTAGTTACTGCGTTGACTCTGACGAGAATTGACACGGACACCCGCGCGCGCCCTATGAATATATACAGTTTATTTAAAAATATATCATAGTTATTAAGAGTGGGAGGTGTTTTATTTCGGACTCCTGACACGTCTTTTAACCTCTATATCCTCCCACAATTGCCTCTTTTTAATTTTAGATTTTACACTACAGAGGTGTACCACTTAAATTATGGAGCAAATGCCGGCGGCTCTACATTGGTATCGTACACAAAGCTATCGTACAAGCGCTAATGTCGCTTGTTTTCTATTTAATAACGTTCAAATAGGTTTTGTGTTTCTATAAAAAATTGTGCCATGGTGTTGGTGTTGTGTGCAAAACTACTGCACAGCGCTAATCTCACTTGTGTTTTGTTCAAGCAACAATAAGTAACGTGCAACACGACAATATTAACAAGTTTTGTGCAGATATTTCAACGATTATTTTGCGTTGAGTCATTCTACGAAGGAAGAGGTATGCTTATACGAGACGAATGTGCGGATAATTTATCTGATGTTCTAATTGAACTTCTGGATTTTGGAGAAATAGAAAAATTTGCAACTTTGCATCTTTCAGAGAAGCAAAGTGAATCAGAATTTTCGGATTTATGAACTCCCGGAAACCCCGCGAAACCTCGTTTAGAATGGAAGACGAAATGTTTGAAGAGGAATACGCAGATAATATTTTTGACGTTCCCAGTGATGTCTGTAACAATGAAAGTAGCGATAGTGATGGTAGAGAAAATACTGAAATAGAGGAAGAGGAAGATTCTTTCTCACAACTAAGAAGAATTCGCTGTGTATGGATATCAAGCAGCAATAACAAAGAAGAAAGCGATGAGGATACTTTACTGCCACTAAGAAAGAATCGTCGTCTACTTCGTATACCTACTAGCAGTGACGAAGAAGAAAACGTAGAAGATACAATTGGCTGGTCTAACATTGATACAGCACGAGTACATGAATTTTTCGAAAGTGCCACGGGAACACGTGTCAACGTTAGCGAATGTGATCGGGTTGAAAACGTCGTAAATTGTTTCCTCGGAGATGTTCTTCTAGAGTTCATCGTTGTGGAAATGAATAAATATCGTGCACAGAATTACCGCAAAAGGGGGAGAAAATGCGGAAGTGGCGTGATGTCACAACATCTGAATTAAAACAATTTTTTGGATTAGAAATAATTATGGGGTTAGTTAGGAAGGCAAGAATTAACCACTATTGGTCCACTAGCCTCATCAATGAAACACCAATTTTTTCGAAAACCATGAGCCGCAACAGGTTTCGAGAAATCTTGAAATATTTACATTTTTCTGATAAAAAAATGCTGACAAGTTGTTCAAAATGCAACATCTCATCGATAACTTTTCCAAAGAATTTAAAGAGAACTTTTCTCCAGGACGGAATATATCCATCGATGAAGGCATGATACCATGACGCGGACGACTCAATTCCAAAGTTTATAATTCAAGTAAAATAACCAAATACGGTTTACTGATCAGAATGGTATGTGATTCTATTACTGGTTATACAGGGTGGGACATTTTAAACAGGTCACCTGAATAGCTCGCTTGTTTTTGAAGATAGGAGAAAATGCATTAGACCAAACTTACTTGGTATCGGGGGGCTCATAGTCTGTTTTTTCTGTAAGTGGAAGCGTCAAGGAGATATGAAGGTCAACTCTGTTTTTTTACTTACATTCTGATAGAGTGTTTCAAGGCGAATACAATGATCTATTATGAAGGTCATTCAAGATCACCCAAAGTCAACTGCAATAGAAAATAAATTGTCTCAAAGCATTCTTCGAACACTTGGATACTTTGATACTGCTACTACAAGTGTTCAAAATGGTGACCTTGAACATGGATACATAGTCTAAATCGTTGCAATACTGATGACACTGCCTGGCAAATTTCATTTGTATCTATTATAGAGGAAGCTCTTCTTATACGTTCTTGCATGTCAAGTTTGGTAGTTGGTTTTTCGCGGTACACTTCTGCCTTTAATTTTCCCCACAAATAAAAATCGAGAGGTGTCAGGTCTGGGGATCGTGCCAGCCATTTGTTACTTCCTGATCGATCTTTCCAACAATCTCTAAATTTTCTATTTAGAAATTCTGTAACATTGCGTGCTGAATTAGCAGGACATCCGTCTTGCTGGAACTACATGGATTGTCGTATGTCCAGTGAAGTGTCTTCTAACAATTCTGGCAAAACGTCTTCTAAGATTCTCAGGTACTTACTACTATTTAGCGTGCCATCAATAAAATATGGACCAATTATTTTATTATGAAGAAGGCCGCACCAGACGTTTATAGACCAAGGTCTCTGTTTGTCGACTTCTTTCAACCATCGTGGATTATCTACTGATAGTGCATGTTGTGACGGTTAATTGCTCCATGGTTTGTAAATGTGGCCTCATCGGTAAATAACAGTTTACTCAAGAACATTTCATCGTCTTGTAGTTTTCGTAAGCCCCATTCACAAAATTGTAAACGTTTTGTATAATCATTTTCAGTTAATTGTTGATGAAGTGATATGTGGAACCGATGAAATTTGTTAATGTGTAATATTCGTAAAATACTTCGTCGACTGATCCCACTTTCGCGTTCCAATTGTCTTGTACTAACATATGGATCTCGTATTACAGCTGCTACAATATTTATCGAGTTTTCATCATCAGTTGCTCGTTTGGCAAGATTACGTGTTTTGTTATCCACAGTTCCAGTTTCTTGGAACTTTTTTATAATGTTTTGTAAAGACAGAAAATGAAGGTCTATTATTACGGTCGGGAAATTTTTCACCATGCATACGTACCGCTTCCCTCATAATTCTGTGACATTCACCATAAATAAGAACCATTTCTACTTTCTCTGCTATCGTGTAACGCATTTTAGAAAACTGAACACTTAGACTGAATAAAGCTGTACTCTAGTCGGTAGTCAAATTACCAATAATGTTTGAGGATACAGATAAACGTACAATGTGATTGAATGTTTGTTTATCTTTTGTGACCCGTGTCACGTAATACACACACGTGATACACAAGTATTCGAAAAGTACTCTGAGACAATTTATTTTCTATTGGAGTTGACTTTGGGTGACCTTGAATGACCTTCATAATAGATCATTGTATTCGCCTTGAAACACTCTATCAGAATGTAAGTAAAAAAACAGAGTTGACCTTCATATCTCCTTGACGCTTCTACCTACAGAAAAATTGGTAATACCAGATTATGAGCCCCCCGATACCAAGTAAGTTTGGTCTAATGCATTTTCTCCTATCTCCAAAAACAAGCGAGTTATTCAGGTGACCTGTTTAAAATGCCCCACCCTGTATATTAGGCATCAAATTATATTCCGATACGGGATAAAAAATAAAGAAAATTGTAATGGACTTGTTAAAAAATTATTTAAATAAGTGGCATCACACATATCAGGACAATTTATACAATAGTGTAAATTTGGCAAAATAATTAATTTTAGATAAAATTAGGCTATGCCGAACAATTAGAGTACATCGAGGTTTACCAGAATTTTAAAAAAATGCTAAATTAAAAGTAATGGAAACCAGGTTTGCTCGTCAAGGTGAAATATTGCTGCAACTATATAAAACTAATAAAAAAAGAGACATTAGAATGATATCAACCATTCATAATGCAGATATATATGATACCGGGAAAAAGAATAGAAATGGTAATGCAATATTCAAGCCAAAATGCATTATTGACTACAACCGGTATATGAAAGGGGTAAACCGCACGAACCAGTACATGAGCTATTACCCCATTTATAGAAAAACCAAAAAATGGAAAAAGAAAGTTTCTTCCTATTTAATAAATTGTGCCATATTTAACTCATTTCGTATATATGAACAGTAGAACAACGAGCATATTTGGAAATTAAATTACCACGATTTATTGTCCTCGAATTGACATGCTAATAATAAAAATAACAAGAATTCATATGCAATAGACGCAAAACAGTCTCATCTGTGAAGTAGCTTGGTAATTTGAGGAATATTTAAAAAAAAAACATAGCTGTCAGGGTATACCCCATCCAAAACGTTTATATGTACATCTGGACAAAGAAGGCTTCATCCAAGATCCAGTTTCAAAAATCATATCATATCACACTAGCTACAAACGAACTTCAAATGTCTTGCTGTACAACCCGATAGAGTTAGCGTGAAATGCCGAGAACTTGATTTTTAACACCAAGTTACCGGAGATATTAGGTGTACATATGAATAATCCATTTTTTTCAGCTACATTCAATGTTTATTTTAAAAAAAAGTAAATTGAATTGTTCGATCAAACTATTTGTCGTTGCTTTCTATAACTTTAAGCCATCTTTCAGGCAGCTAATGAATTCCAGCTCGGAAAAATTTTACGTTTTTGGACACGATAAAGTCGTCAAATTATTTTCGAATCTTATCCACTGATTGGAAGCGCATATCGGATAAGGCGTGTTGCATCGACCGAAAAAAGTGGTAATCAGATAGTGCAATGTCCCAGCCAAGACTCATTATGATCTCTTTTATATTGGAAGCAATATGTGGTCTGGCGTTGTCATACAACAATTTCACTGGACGTTCTTCTTTGCCAGTATACGGGCGTTTTCGTTCCAATGCTTGACCCAAGCAGATTAAATGGCGTTGGTAGCAGTCCGGAGTAACTGTTACACCCGGTTCCAACAACTCATAATAGATCACGTCCTTGATATCCCACCAAATGCAGAGAAAAACCTTCTTTCCGAAGCGAATGGGTTTTGCGGCCGATATTGATGCTTCACCGGGATTTACCCATGACTTTCTGCGTTTCAGATTGTTATAGAGTATCCATTTCTCATCGCCTGTAACGATTTTTCACAAGAAAGACTTTCGACGCTGTTTATTGAGAAGAGAAAGACACGCTGCCACTCATTGATTTTTGTTGGTGGCAATGAGTTCATGCAAAACCAATTTTCCTTCTTTCTGGATCTTTCCCATCTCATATAGGCGTTTAGAAATCGTTTGCTGCGTTACTCCCAACTGTTATGCAAGCTCTTTTTGCGTTTGTGCCGCATTCTCAGCGAGCAGTTATTCAAGATCATCGTTATTGTACTTCCGACGGCCCCCAGGGCGTTGTTTGTCGATTAGACTGAAATCATCCCTTAACCCAAAATACGCACACATCATACGATAAAATACCTTCGCCGAGAAAGGAACAAATCGATTCGCACACTCTTGCAGCATTTTTCCCTTGTTGGAATTCGTGAAGAACGCAGTGTCGGATATGCACCTTATCTGTTGCCATTTTCGACTCTACTGAACTGAATACTTTCGGAGGTTATGTTGGGTCCGTTGGCACCAATAACCCGGGAAGGAGTAATTTTGCAACAGTTGATAGAAGTGAGTTGTTAGAATGACGGAAGTATACAGGGTGTTCGGCCACCCCTGGGAAAAATTTTAATAGAGGATTCTAGAAGCCAAAATAAGACGAAAATCAAGAATACCAATTTGTTGATGGAGGCTTCGTTAAAAAGTTATTAATGTAGGAGGCTAACGGGCCCTTTTAACCTGGAAAGGGCAAGGTACGGGAAAAACCCCTGTGCCCAGAGCGTATGCCGTTTTGTTCCCTATTGGAAAAAGGGAAAGCAGCAAAGGGATGGCAAGGCCAAGCAGGTCATCGAATAACGAGCCTCGTACAAAAAGTTAGTAGCAGCGAAGACTGACGAGGATTGTCACGGACACCCGCGCGCGCCCTAGTAATATATCACCCGTTTATTTAAATATATCAGTTATTAAGAATGGGAGGTGTTTTATTTTCGGACTCCTGACGACGTCCTTCTTACACTCTATACCCTCCCACATTAACAATTAAATTCAAAAATTTCAAATCGTTCTGGAAAAATTATTTTCGGTTGCGGGGATCAATTACAATTATTTTTGGTGAATACACATACTTCCGAAATCCTACTCACTTTCGAGAAAAAAATTTGAGTAAGTGCTGAAAGTTTTGGGTAAAAAAAAGACTTTCGAATCGTCTTGAAAAAGTTATTTTTAGTTGCAGGGGTCAATTGCAAGCATTTTTGGTCAACAGACATACCCCCGAAATCCCACTCAGTTTCGAGAAAAAAATTTCTTACCAAAAATATAATTTCTGGCCAGAAATGTCTGCCCGAATTTTCATGTGAATCTTTAAAACATCATAACTTCTGAACGGATTGGACGATTTTAATGTTTAAAAAAGCAAACTACGCGTATTTTGGTGGGGCATATGTAGAAATTCTAACAATAATGAAAAAGTTGTTCTTTGACCCCGTAAAATGAGAAAAACCCCATAAAAATGGTCCAATTTTTAAATAGTCATAACTCCTACAATTGTGAATATATTTCAATGAAACTTTTTTCTGAAGTAGAGCTCATGGGTACCTACAAAAAAGTATTAGACAACTTTTCTGTAGGGCGTCAAACAAAATTACTAAAAATGAAAAAGGAATTTTTAAGAAAAATCGACGGGGGGTAGCTGTCTAAATTTTTCGACGAAAAAAAAAATTTTTGATTAATTCTGAAAAAATTATTTTCGTTTGCGGAGGTCAATTACAATCATTTTTGGTGAATACACATACCTCCGAAATCCTACCCACTATCTAGAAAAAAATTCGAGGTGTGAAATTTTTCAACGGAAAAAAAAATTTTTAAATCGTTTTGGAAAAATTATTTTCGATTGCAGGAGTCAATTATAATCATTTTTGGTGGATAGACATAATCTCAAAATCCTGCGCATTTTCGAGAAAAAAAATCCAGTACTGGCGGAAAGTTAAACGTTAATAGCTTTTTAACGAAGCCTCCATCGACAAATTGGTATTCTTGATTTTCATCTTATTTTGGCCTTTAGAATCTCCCATTAAAATTTTTCCCAGGGGTGGCCGAACACCCTGTATGTACAAAAGGGCCGACACCAATTTCCTGCTGTTAAAAAAACGTTTAATAACTGAAAGACTACTCTATCATTTCTTGTTTAGAATATATATATAAAATCAGTATGTTTGATAACCAAATCACATCAAAGTTTTCCTTTTACTTCACGGATATAACCTGCGCGTGCGTGAATAACGCTTCGGAACTCTAACAGGGCCTTTCGCCAAACTATATATTATTTTGACTAGCTATATGTCAACACTATACATATAATCGCAAATGAACGGGAAAATCAATTGATTTTAAAATTGATTCCATAACTGCTTCAGATAATTTGGATTATTCATTTGTACACCTAATAAATTGAACTGAAGAAAGCTACAGGTACCTGAAAAAGCTGTCGTGGCTACAGAATAACCTCCTCCGATAATAAACACTGACAAAACTTTTCGTGTAATATGTATATTAAGGTAGCAATATTGTTAACATAAAAGTACAAATATTGGATCTCAGAGACAGACTTTAAGATAGATTATAGATTATAAACAGGTTATGATCAAAATATTAGTTTATGTATAAGAAAAGAGTTCTGTTCTTCAAGCAGAAGTCATGACTACGACCAATATTATTACATATAAGTCAGTTAATTATGTTCTAATAATTGACAATCGTGATCGTAGATAGATAGTAACCACACGCTGTATTAGTATAAATGGGAGAATGAATGAAAATGAGTCGATAAATGTATGAATCATGTAAATAAGGAATGAGTAGGTGTACAGTCTGCATAGAGTAGATGCCATCACTAAAGTACAATTAATCCAAAGATAAGTAAAGAAATTAATGAGATGTATATAATAATAGTTGTACAAGAGCTAGTTGTCAGTTAGATTAAGGACAATAATTGATCGACAAATGTTCAGTTTTTTCTGGAATTCTCGCGAATATTTTTCAGTCGGCTAGATTGTAGATAATGATGTTTAAACTGTCTTGTGAAAAGATTGTAGTAAAATGTGTAAGCTATGGTCAGTTGTAGTTTGATATTCACACTGTTAACATCGTGAGCGAAATATCAAGTGACAGTTATTTAAAATGCCTCCAAGAAAAGAACTAAGCACTGAAACACGTGCGCTTATAGTAGCTTATCATACAGCTGGCATAAGTAATCAACAAATTGTGAAAAAAATGAAATTAAACCATCGTCGACTATAACGTCAAAAAGTATCGAGAAAGTGACAGTTTTTCAAATAAAAGACGTAGTGGAAGACCAAGAGCGACAAAATTGACTTAAATTGTCAACATCTGTAGACGATTGTAGAATAGTGGTTACCAGCAAGAGGAATAGATGCAAAACAGCCTCGGAAATCACCGCAGAATTAATTATTTACGACCTCGCTGTGTTGTGGCCCGGACTATACATAAAAAATAAATATTTTCCCATTTTTCCTGAGTTTTTATATGATTTATGCTTTTATTGAGAGTACTTCAACATTTATGAGCGGTAGTGTATACATATACGTTCCTTGATCGGCTACACAATATCCCGTCATTTAAAGCAGGGCCTACTAGACAGCCTTACTCAGGGTCGGCGCAAGACAGGTTCAGCGCGTTCGCCGTAATCCGACCCTGCGTTTTGAGAGGCCCCACGGTTTACGAAAATTACTCAATTAAAAAACACCGATTTTGATTAACTTTTTACAAAATGATGATACCATTAACAGATACAAAACATTTTTTTAGTAGCGATGATTCAGTTTAAAGGTGTGACAAAAATCATCAAAGTTCAGTGTAACTCCATAAAGTCCTCATATCTTGAAAACTACTTTAGATAAAAAAATCCAGGCGCTTTCAGAGAAATGTACTTTTTAGAGAAGTTAAACTGCATCAATAGTTTTTTGCAAAAGTCACACATGATTACAAATTTTTTACTTTGAATTTTTGCCTCTGAAAGCGAATTATGGATGCGAAAAAATATTACTTGGATTTGTTTAAAAAACTGCTTAAAAAATAGAGGTAAGACTCCCCAATTTTTGGGAGTCTGTCGACGAGTCAGCTCCTACGAACTTGCATAGGAACTGGACATAGTAACGCCTAACATTTATTAGTGGTTGTGTGTCAGTTACCGTCTTGTGGTTCATATGTTTTAAACAAAAACGTATCAGGCTATTGCATTGCTACGGTCTTGGATGCTGAGCGTTAGTCAATCTCTCGACGCGTAGCAAGGACTGTGATCGTTACGTTTCGGTAAATTTAAGACGACGAATATTTTTCAACGTTATATTATGGTATAAAGCGTGACATATACATTTTCAAAACGTTTGATTTCTGGTAAGTATTTGTTTTCAATTATTTCCCCTCTTTTAAGTGAAAATCGACCCTAATTGAAATCGCGACGCAGAAAAAACGTATGGTAGTCATACAAATGAAATCCAATACATACAACTAGTTGAGAATTTGAATTTGTTATTATTAAATTAATTTCGCCCCAAATGTTAAATTTTCGATAAAGTGAGCAAAAACAGAGAAATGTTTCAACTATATACAAACTAATGAAATATGTAATTTATTCTATCTTGCAGTAAATGTTTTTTGGCGCGCGATTTTATTCATTTTTGTAACAGACAAAATTGTCGGATGACATGCATGAATCATGTTATTTTTCCTCTTGAGTCACATCGCTGAGCAAGGCCGTGCAAAATTAGTATACTCTAGATTGCAAACACTAGGACACGGCCTTACTCATCAACCCCGAAAAAAACCCCGAAAAAAGGCATTCTTGTGTTCAGTCAAAACTGTAGTCCAGCCGGTATTAAACTGATCTACGCCACCAACTCGTGTTCTTCCTTGGACCCCAACAAAATTTTATACACAGAAATATGTTTTTTTAAGAACCGTTATGGCTAGCAAGGATAGAGATCGTGGATGGAAATACTTAAGTGGGGCTGAAAAATTGAAACGGAAGAAGCAGCGAGACGATTATATTAAACAGCAAACAAACAACATTTTGAATTATGTAATTGAAACTACTAGTCATTCAAGACAGCCAAACGAAGGTGAAGAACATACGGTAATGAATCAAATCCCTTTGGAAGAGGAAAACCAAGAGTTGAGTGCACCTGTGAAGGAAAATAAAGAAGACACCAACGAAACTGAATTGGATGAAAATGGAAACAACAGAAAAACGAGAGATTGTGAAACTCATCAAGAAAAAGATATTAAAAATATGGAAATTGAAGCACAAAAAGAAGAAAACAGAAATTTCGACATTGAAGATCCTAGCACGTGGCCAGTTAACAGAACACAACAAACAGTAAATTTAATAGTTCAGCATGGTCTTATACAAGTTACTCAATTTAACTTCTCTAAGAACGAAAATAACAGGCGTTTTTCTACAACATATTTTACAAGAATACTGACGAATGGACAAAGGACAACACGAAGATGGCTAATTTATTCTAAATCTGAAGGTAAGGTTTACTGTTTCGCTTGTAAATTATTTTCTACTACTGATATTTCATTGGGGGTAGACAGATTTTGCGATTGGTCTCATTTAACACAGCGAATCAAAATGCACGAACGATCTGCAGTACATTTACGAGTTATAAACAAGTGGCTTCAAACTAAACAAAATTGTTGCACTGGCAATTTACTTGATAAAGAGTGCGACAAATTTTTAAGACTTGAAACGGTGTTTCAATTTCTAAAGGACTAGGTCTGGCCGGATGCCGGTTTCAGATTTCTCTGGAAACGGTCCCCGGTTAGACCACCCTCGACGGCAATTGATGTATCCCAAACTCTCACGTGTTGACCACCAGGACTAGGATCGTAAGGACAAACACTTAGGAAAATAATGGGTAATAAATAAACCCAGGGATTGTGCAACGTCCTGCAGACCTTGATTTGTAGAATGAAACAAACCAGGCTGTGGGCGTTGCACAATCCAAAAACTGTCCAAAATTCGGATTGGGCCTTGTCCTGCCCAATCCGAACATCGACGCCTCCAAGGAAGCACTAAGAGGGAAATTCGGAGTGTTCCTCTAGGATAGAACTCTGGACTACAATCAGAATTTGGTAGATTCTCGGAACAGTTGGACGTTCATAAGAATTACTTGCTCTTTCAAGAGAATTACTTGCTTGTAAAAGAACTTGGACATTTTGAATACTTGTTGTCACATCGGACGTGAATAGAACATTACTTGTTAATTTGGACATCAGTAATAATATCACCTTACAAGTGATTGTTGAGAGTACAATGTCTCCTGCACCACCGTAGGTGCATACGGCACTGGAGACAATCGAGTGCGCGTAGAGTCATGCGAATTACGAACGACCACGTGTATGCCCTAACGGGTCCTTTACACTTTATTATTCTTATTTCTCAATAAATGTAGTATTGTGTTATTCGCTGTGTGATCCTTTATCATATCCATAACTCTAACAGGTTATGGGCCCAGTAATTACGAAAGTTTTAACACAACAGTTAGTGATTTCAAACTTGAAATAATTTGAGGTTAGAATATCCACGTGCACGTTGTGAATTGGCGGGATGGCTTCTAACGAATATAAAATTGAGCGTTTGGCGAGGGATAATTATGAATCGTGGGTCATACATATGAGAGCTATTCTAAGAAAGAAAAAGCTATGGAAATACGTAGACGGATCTGTGGTTAAACCAGGTCCAAATGCCGAAAATAACGATATTCAGGAATGGATAGAGAAAGATGAAGATGCGAGGGCAGAGATAGAATTGGCCATTGCCTCTTCGCATGTAAATCTGGTGAAGAATTGTGAAACGTCACGCCAAACGTGGGAAAAGATTAAGGAAATTTATCAGTCAAGAGGACCTGCCAAGAAGGCCATGTTGTTAAAACAATTAATAACGACAAAAATGAACGAAAACGGTGATGTGAGACTACATTTACGACAATTCTTCGAAATAGTCGACAAACTGGATGACTTGGATACCCATATTAACGATGATTTACTGGCTATAATATTGCTGTACAGCCTACCAAAAATTTACGATAACTTTAGATGTGCGATAGAGTCGAGAGACCAGCTCCCAGCACCAGACATGTTAAGGATTAAAATAATTGAAGAGGGTGATGCGCGTAAGGAAAGCCTTTCGGGTTTTGAAGTACCTAATGCAAATGCAATAACCAGCAAGATAGTCAAAGACCACCATGCAGGGTATCAAGGTAAGCCAAAACCATTGTATCCAAATAAACTAAGATGCTACAAGTGCAATAAGATGGGTCACAAATCGTTTGAATGCAGAACGAAAGATAAGTTTGTGCGAAAGAGACACAATAACGATATAGCTATGTTAACCATGGCTAATAATGTAAGTTGTGGAAGAGACTCATGGTGGTGTCTAGACAGTGGAAGCACAAGCCATTTGTGCAATAATCCAGATAAGTTAACAGATATACTTGGCTGTGAATCAGAGAATCTAAAGTTAGCTAACGGAGATTCAATCCGTGTAACCGCCAAAGGAAGGGCTCAAATAAAGATAACACATAGACACGGTGACATCAATAATGCTAATCTTGATAATGTTTTATGTGCACCACAGTTAAGAATGAATCTACTATCAATAGGAAAGATTACAAATAAAAATTTAGAAGTACTGTTTCAAAAAGATAAGGCATTAATCCTAAATAAAAATGGACAAGTGGTGCTGAAGGCGCAGCGGATTGGTGATCTATACTATGTAATAAGTAACAATAAGGAGGAGGAGGTACATCAGATCCACAACCAATGCAGTGATATGGAAATATGGCATCGGAAATTGGGACACTTAAATTCAAAGGATGTATTAGAATTGGAAAGACGAGGAATAATACCGAATCTGAAAAACAAAGATCCGTGGCCACGTCCTCCGCGGAGGCAGAATATATCGCAATATCCGAAGCTGCCAAAGAGTTGTTATTCTTGAACGATTTTCTACTAGAATTAGGTTTCAACAATCTATCGAGCAAGGTGATTTACAATGATAATCAAAGTGCTCGATTGATAGCAGAAGGCGGTGGACGCTACAGCAGAACCAAGCACATTGATGTCAAGTACCATTTCTTGAAGAGCTTGGTACAGGAGGGGTCCATCATTATACGACATTTGCCGACAAATAATATGATTGCAGATATTCTGACAAAAGGCTTACCAAGAGTGAAACATGAGGAGTTTACGACAGCTATGGGTTTGTCAACATTGAGGGGGAGTGTTGAGAGTACAATGTCTCCTGCACCACCGTAGGTGCATACGGCACTGGAGACAATCGAGTGCGCGTAGAGTCATGCGAATTACGAACGACCACGTGTATGCCCTAACGGGTCCTTTACACTTTATTATTCTTATTTCTCAATAAATGTAGTTTTGTGTTATTCGCTGTGTGATCCTTTATCATATCCATAACTCTAACAGTGATCTTACAATCACACCATTTCTTGTTGATTGTTAAACTGGAATATTTCTTATTCTTTCAATAAATTGTTATTTTTGTGAATCAAGAAATTGATTTGCTACATAATTAACTTCCCGAACCAACTACGGAGTTAAGAAACGGCACGATACGAACAAGTTTTCCAAAGAATAACTGCTGTTATTTTATATTTGGCGCAACATAACTTAGCTTACCGAGGAAGTTCCGATACTTTGTACATACCGCACAATGGTAATTTTTTAGGTTTAATACAATTAATTGCAAAATTTGATTCTGCAAAAATGGTCATTTAAACAGAACAGCTATAAAAGGGCATCATTATTATCGCATTCAATTCAAAACGAATAAGTGCAATGGTAAATAAAGTAGAAAAAGTAATTATCGATATAATAAGGAGAGCAAAATATTATTCCATTTTAATGGAACGTACATCAGATGTGATCCATCAAGAGCAATTATCAGTTGTTCTTCGTTATGTGTAACATTTTATCAAATTTGAAATAGTTCACGATACAACAGGAAAAGGACTATCTGAAATTATCATGCTCATTCTAGATCTGCTGGGAATAAAAATATCTGACTATCGCGAACAAAGATACGATAACGGTGCCAATATAATATATAAATATATTATATGTAACTCCTAAAGCGTTTTACTACCATGCTGTAGTCACTACTTGAATTTGTTATTGGAAGATATAGCAAAATCATCAACCCGTAGTTTCTCGCGATTGAAACTAACAAAAATTATCTGCGATCATCAAGAGAGATTTTCATCTCTGGCTATTCTGTCAATACAAAGTGAAGTAGCAAATTCAATCGATTTTGATGATGTTATCAAAGATTTGGCGTCGAAAAAAGCGAGAAAAATTATTTAATATTATTATTGGATTGTATTATTATTTAATATTTATCTTACAAAAAAATATACAGGGTGTTCGGCCACCCCTGGGAAAAATTTTAATGGGGGATTCTAGAGGCCAAAATAAGACGAAAATCAAGAATACCAATTTGTTGAAGGAGGCTTCGTTAAAATGTTATTAACAATTAAATTCAAAAATTTCAAATCGTTCTGGAAAAATTATTTTCGGTTACGGGGGTCAATTACAATCATTTTTGGTGAATAGACATACCCCCGAAATCCTACCCACTTTCTAGAAAAAAATTTGAGGAAGTGCTGAAAGTTTTGGGTGAAAAAAGACTTTCGAATCGTCTTGGAAAAATTATTTTTAGTTGCAGGGGTCAAATGCAAGCATTTTTGGCCAACAGACATAACCCCGAAATCCTAACCATTTTCGAGAAAAAAATTCCTTACCGAAAATATAATTTCTGGCCAGAAATGTCTGCCCGAATTTTCATGCGAATCTTTAAAACGCCATAACTTCTGAACGGATTGAACGATTTTAATGTAAAAAATATATTCGAAAAGTTAGTTCTTGACCCCACAAAATGAGAAAAACCCCATGAAAATGGTTCAATTTTCAAACAGCCATAACTCCTACAAGTGTGAATATATTTGAATGAAACTTTTTCCTGAAGTAGAGGTCATGGGTACCTACAAAAAAGTATTAGACAACTTTTCTGTAGAGCGTCAAACAAAATTACTAAAAATGAAAAAGGAATTTTTAAGAAAAATCGACAGGAGGTAGGTGCCTTTTTTCGACGAAAAAAAAAATTTTTAATAAATTCTGAAAAAATTATTTTTGGTTGCGGGGGTCAATTACAATCATTTTTGGTCAATAGACATACCCCCGAAATCTTGCGCATTTTCGAGAAAAAAATTCAATAAGTGGGCAAATTTTTCGACGAAATTAAAAAATTTCAAATCGTTCTGGAAAAATTATTTTCGGTTGCGGGGGTCAATTACAATCATTTTTGGTCATTAGACATACCCTCGAAATACTACCCACTTTCGAGAAAAAAATTCTGTACTGGCGGAACTTTAAACGTTAATAACTTCTTAACGAAGCCACCATCAACAAATTGGTATTCTTGATTTTCGTCTTATTTTGGTCTCTAGAATCTCCCATTAAAATTTTTCCCAGGAGTTGCCGGATCACGCTGTATAATATGTAACAGCATTTGTAAATAAATAATTCCTCGTTGCAAAATTTAAATGTAGGATTTGATTGTGTATTCAGGGCCTGCAAAATTTTTGAACCCGACCCCACAAAAGGTCACGCCGGCCCTGGCGTATATAATTATATAAATGATATTCAAAGACCAGTAGACCAGGAAAACCAAATATTTATATCTCCAAAAGAACTGATGAAAATATTAAAGAAAGTGAGTTCACACGAAATCTCTGAACTTGATGGAATACAAAATGTACTACTTAAAAATTTCATAAAAGAAGCAGTAGTTCAACCAACATACATCATAAATGGAATATTCAAATACAAGTACTTACCAAAGCACTGGAAAAGAACTAATATAATATCCATCCATAAACCTGAAAAAAATAAAACAGACCCAGAAAATTACAGATTAATAAGCTTGCTAACAACTCTAAGCAAGATCATAGAAAAGATTATATTGGACAAACTCAGAGACCACAAAGAAAAAAATAGGCTAGTCAAAGACGTACAATTTGGTTTTAAGAAAAAGCACAACGCAATAGAACAAGTAGTCAGAATTATTAACAACATAAGCCTAAACTTTAATAGAAACAAAATAATAGTGCTATTATTATTAGACATACAGAAAGCTTTTGCTAAGGTTGAAATAGATGGGCTTACGTACATATTGATAATGCAAAAAAACCCACAAGACCTTGTAAAACTGATCCATTCATACATAATGGAAGGGAAACTCAACGTAATATACAACAACGTGAGCTTTAACAAAAAGTAAATTAGAGAAGGTGACCTCCAGGGATCTGTACTAGGACCACAGTTATTCAAAATATACCTTGATGCTATACCAGAATCCATGAAAATCAAAACTGCACTCTTTGCTGATGACGCTGCCATATATACATACTCTTTTAATGCAATAGTAGCAGCAAAACAAATTCAAATACCTATAAATAGCCTAGAGAAATACTGTGATAAATGGAAGATAAGCATAAACCTCGACAAAACAGAAGCAATAATCTTTAGTAAAATGCAAAAACACAGACAAATATTTACACCAATAAAAGTATACAACACGAGGACATCACTAGTAGAAAGCGTGAAATACCTTAGGATTCACCTAGACTCCAAACTAACCTACAAATACCATATTGTACAAATGCTGAGGAAAGCATACTCAGTCATGAAGAAAATTTACTTATTAAAAACTCAACCGTACAAGTGAAAAACAAAAAATTGATACATACAGCCATTCTAATACCAAACTGATATATGTTGCACCTGTTTGGTGTTTAGCAACTCCAACCAACAAAAAACCATTACAGATACTCCAAAATAAATGTTTAAGATTTATACTAAATAGAGATAGATATTTAAGAATAGCAGACTTACATGAACACTCACAACTTCTTGGGTATGGATAAGTGATTATTCGGAAATAAATTCATATAAACGTAGTTAGAATTTAAAAAATGTAACGCTGAATTTATTCTATAGTTTCACCTTTGAATAATGGGGTACCAGTGAGATGATTATTTTGAATACAAACTAACACAACCTATCACTGGAGAATTCTCAGTGCCCGTTTCTGGTAGCAACGGGATACGCGCCAAATACAAATGCTAGGGTTGTAAACATAAATTGTTTACTCATTTCCAACACAACTTCCACTAACATCAAATTACATAGATAAAACAGCTCAAGAATATTATACATCAAAATTTCATAATGCAAATAAAACGCTAGAAAATATAACAAGCATAAGATCATTTAACGAACCATTCAAACTAAATCACAAACTATCTTATCATAGACTACCAATATTCTATTAAAATAACACAAGTACAATCAGCGCACCAAGCGCAAATACCAATGTACAAACTGTTGAACTGTTATATGTGAACATAGGTATACAGTGCGTAGTTTTAAGTAGATATAAACAAACTGTTAATACGACAAAGTAATATAAGTTAGTGTATTAAAAATGAAATAAAAACTTAATGTAATTAACATATCTAATAAGTGCAATTTTTCATAAGCGTGTTTTTATTAAACTTTTCCTGTAAAAAAAATATATATATTTTTTGGCATCACATTGTGATAAAAAAAGAAAAATAAATATAATATTTATACTGTTCTATAATGAAAGGTAGAGCCACAAAGAGAGGCAGGGACTTTCAAACATCAGCTGTGTGAAAAAGACTGTGTAAATTTAACGTAGGTAAAGTTGAACTTGTATCGTTGTATCGTTGAAAAAAAAGGTTCTTATCCGACTATCGAAGTTGAGCAGGTGATCACTTGGGAACACCGCGTATTGTTGACATTTTCTTTTTTGTTTTGCGTAGCGTCAAAAATTAGTGAACAACAGCTAGAAGCGAAGCAATTTATCCTCAGTATTTTCTTAGAAAATTATTTGTAGTACTTCGAACGGGGCTTTTGTATAATCAAATATGAAAAAATTGTAACGTTTATTTAAGAAATAAATCTGAAAAATGAAATAAAACATCAGTTTTATGAAGAAACTTTATTAAATTCACTATTTTGATATAAAAAAATATTAACACGTTAGTTTTCTTACTTATTTTAATCGTTCAGTATACCTTAGGGAGATCCTTATTTTTCGACTTTCGATTACTTTTTGATATACCCCCCCCCCCCCCTCCCTCTAGATTGCGACACTTGGTGAAAAAAAGTTCTGTGCAAAATTTTAGGGAGATTAGACAACAGGAACACGTGCCGCATTTAAATTAGAGTTTTGAAATTTTTATGATTTCGTGTTGGAATCGGATGCACTTGTATCATCTTATACCAAAGATGTCGACCGATATTTTTTAATAAAATTATAATTCCTTATATCTGAAACAATAACGTCAGTGTGGTTTTCATTGTTATATTTAGAATCCTATACAATGTAGCGTCTGGAGTAGAAAAGTATAGTACATATTAGGGTGGTCCTTATTTTTCGACTTTCGATTTTGTTTGGCCTTACCCTCTTAAATTATGGCATTTAGAAAGAAAATAACTTTGCAAAATTTGAGAATGATTGGAAAACGAGAACCTGTGTCGCATTTGAGTTAAAATTGTTAAATTATAGATGATTTCACGTCAATTTAAGACATAATTCTATTGTGCTATTTTAAAAGTATTAATGAATATTTTTAAATAGAAGTACAATTTCTCGGATATATATTAATAATATTTGTATATTATTTCCAATGAACATACAGGGTTTCGGCCACCCCTGGGAAAAATTTACATGAGCGATTCTAGAGGCCAAAATAAGACGAAAATCAAGAATACCAATTAGTTGATGGAGGCTTTATTACAAAGTTATTAACGTTTAAATTTCCACCTGTAGAATGGCAACCCGTGAACAGGTGCGTTCATAAGATTCAACGAAAGGTGTTCGCATTTCCATAAGTGGACAAAAATCTAAGGCTGTCGATGACGTCGGTAAGTAGAATTTTTCATGCTGCGTAAGAACCACTAGCACTGGCCTGCCGCAACCTTCCCCGCGAACGCAGTTGTTCGCGGGTTGCCATTCTACAGGCGGAACTTTAAACGTTAATAACTTTGTAACGAAGCCTCCATCAACTAATTGGTATTCTTGATTTTCGTTTTATTTTGGCCTCTAGAATCGCTCATGTAAATTTTTCCCAGGGTTGGCCGAACACCCTGTATACAGGGTAAGGCACGAATTAATCCTCACAATTTGTCAGCGGCTTTCGATAGTCTGACAAATAAATGGTTCATTTCAACAATCTGCCACACTATGACCTTCAGATGACATTGAATGAAAAAATTGCCATGAATCGATTGCTACAATATTCGAAATTATTCAGCAATACATAACACCAAGGCCTCGCATTTAGACGTAAACAAATGAACGTAAACATTATGAATGTTTTATTAATAGCATTTATTCAACTTCAGAACTTAACACACAAAATAAAAGAAAAATTTATACAAAACCAAACTGAAAATACGCATGTTAAAAACGTGCATGTAATTAGTAATTAAATTAAATGTTCAAACTGCATTCCACTTTCTGCAATGTAAAGTTCTACTCTTTGTAATAAAATCTTATGTGTAGCTTCAATGAGAGTACTTCTTTATACATTTTGTAAAAATTGTCCTTTTATTTTGTGTATTAAGTTCTGAAGTTGAATAAATGAGCATTCGTAATGTTTACGTTCATTTGTTTATAAAATATTGTGGTAATCGATTCACGGCAATTTATTTTTTCAATGTCATCTGAAGGTCGTAGTGTTGCAAGTCATTGAAAAGAAATATTTTTTTGTCAGACTAATTCGTGCCTCACCCTGTATAGACATATACATATATGGCTGTATATATTATGCATATATGACTGTAAGACAGTGGCGTATTTAGCTGATAAGAGCTGTTTCAAAAGCAAGTTCAAAGAAATTCTTAACAATTCAGATAGAAGACTTTAGTTTTGTTCAAAGAGAGGGCGGAAGCTCAAACTCCAGTAGTCCTTTCTCCCTTGTATCTATGACTTCCTTAAGGTGCTACCCTGTGGAACTTCTGCTTCAATGTTATAAACGCTTAATATCTCGATTTTAATTTTGACAAAGAACAGTCTATATTAAAGATATAATTTGAAAAAACTAAGAGTCTAGTGGGAAAGTTTTTACCAATTTTGTAGAAAACTGTATGCCAAACTCTATTGAATGCATCTAGGTCGAAAAATTGATAGTACATTTTTATTTTTGGTTAACATTTGTTTCTATTGCTTCTTGCAGAATATGCTTCGCAGTTTAATGAGAGAAACTTGAAAAATCCTGTATAGTAATCATTGCTTTCGTTGTCTAGTTCTTTTTATTGACTATGATACTTTCTAAATATTTCATTAAAAATCGATCTTTGTTGAATTCGATTATAAGTGGTGAAGTCTTCTTTAAATGTCAGTAAAATATATGACTACCTAATAAATCAATTGGGTTAAGTGTAGTGTCAGGACTGTGTATACTTGTTAACCTAGTCATATGTTAAAATCTTGATTTTTATTCTTGAGTCAATCTGTAGGTAGTTAATAATTTTACATCTTCTCACACGATGCTATAATTGATTGCATTGCTACAGCACATACACTTAATTTGATTTATACGTACGTAGGATTAATTTAAGGAGACTAAACTAGGATGAAATACGATGTACATTAATCCTTAAGTAGGTGCATGGAGGATTTAGCAGACTTCAACTGGAATGCATTTTATGTTACCATCTGATATAAATTGAATATTGCTACAGGTATTGACGATAAATTCAGTTAGAAAAATGTATACTTTTTACTATAATAATACAATTTTAAATTTATTACTAATTGTAAATTGTTCTCGTCTTGAGTATCTTCTTATAATCGCAACAAGGTAAATAACACTGTTTCCGTATTCTTTAAATTTCAACTCATTGTTTAATTGTGAAGGTTATTTCAAGGTCATGTTATTATAGGTCATTGAACACATCTTGATATAAACAACAACATTGCACTACAAAAAATAAACGTTAATATGCGAAAAAATATCGATAACCTTGGAAAAATCATTAAAATATCCTTGGTAGAATAATTCTTTATTATCATCAGGTGCATGATTCGAAACTATTTACACACCACTATGTAATTTTTCCCTACCTTTCGTAATAACGGAATTAACTTAAGATGTTCAATTTAACTGAATCACCCTGTGTAATTCTAAACCTTGATGTAATTTAATTCGGCTCATTCGTCAGAATAGCAATATTACAATATTTATGAATTTGGAAATTACTTTTAATGACAATAATTTGGTTAACAAGTAAAAATAGCGAATACAAACTGTCATAGTATTGTTAATTACAAAAAGAATTAATTATATTCATTTAAGAATGTTACAAATGTTAGATCCTTTAAAACTTTTAAATAATTTAAATTATTTTTATTTGCTTCCAGCTGTACTTACACTTAACTCTATTTAAAGAATGGAAGAAGTCAAGATATTTAAAAACTGCAGTTTCTAAAACTCTTGCTTGGACTTAATTTTTTATTTAACTGTGAAAAAGCTTTGTCAAAAAAACTTTGTCAAAATTGATTCATTAATTTTTCAAAAGCACGCTACTGTGAAAATCATAAGTAAACTGTATCTACTTATTCTGTAGTTTATTATTTTAAATTTGTTATTTGTTAACATTATATATTGTCGATTTTGCTACGCTGAACACTTCAAAAAGAGAAATTACTGTATCATTGATCCTGAATCTCTTTGGTATTTCAGGTTTTATCAAAAGAGAAAAAACATTTCTTTTGCAATTTGAGATATCATTACACTATATTATATATTTTACTGCCATTATAATTGAACGACTGCTTTTTTGAAACGCTGTTTGGTAATTGTCTATGAGATGTACATCAACTATGATAGCGTAAATGTGCTTCTGTACAAAATGTGTTTGTTCACATTGTCGTGCGTAGTAAATGTTCGTATAATTGGAATGCTGCTTGGTAGTTGTTCAGATAATGGAAGTTCAGCAGAAGTTCACTAAATCAGGTATTTACGAGAATTTCGATCCGATAAACTGACAATGAATTCAGATAAATGGAGTTCTACTGTAATACATCTCCGCAATTGCTCACCCTCGATTTGGCCCCATGTGATTAATTATAGTAAATTTATCTAGTTGATTTGACTTCATTACTATTTTGTAAACAAATGACAACAGTTACAACACACTAACAAATGTTTACTTCGTAAATCAATTCACGAAAAGAAATTATTTAAAATTCGTACCTATAAAATGTCTAAAAAATACAATTATAATTTTTATTTCAAATTACACTCGAGTAATGTCCAATTAACACGTGTAATATGGTTAGTAAAATGCTTGTATATAGAAAAAGATTCATTCGTTTTAATAAGTAAAGTGCTCAACATTTTTAAAAGGTAGTGTACATACATGTATCTACGTTTACTTTTAAGTTTTCAGTATTATTGTACTGTGAAAATTATCATTAAAATCGTTAATAAACATCCATAATTAAATTTCCCAGTGTCACAACACGGCTATATCAATACAAGACTGACAGATGTCATAAGTCAATATTGATTTGAATTTTTATTTGTTTTAAACAAAATGATTCGTTTCTGAACAGAACAGATAAAAGAAAACCGTGTCGATGGATGAGACATCCATTACAACTGAAGTAGAATCGCAAAATTTGAACAAAATTGAACACAAATACTACATTGATATTTTTTTCGCCCATAAAAATGTTATGAAAACAATCTACCATGAACTTCGACACTGTTTCGATAAATGTAAGAGTTTGAAAGTACTGAATGTCGTTTACAGCTCAAATATCGAACAATTACTATAGCTAGATTGTAAAGAAGGAGTACTCTTTGAAAGAGTGTCACTGTAATTTCTAAAATATATTTTACGTTGACGCAAATATGAAATTTTAAACAAATAACTGAAGCCTTCGATCAATATCATCACAACAATTTAATTAATGTACGTTACCATACACATTGCAAATACCTACATGAACATACACGAATGATGAATGATAAATTAAATTATATAAACTTATACATTGCAAGTACATTAACGATGAACATACATGAACAAAATGAATAGCTTTAATAAAACCTACAGCACACATAATAAACACGAAATAACGAATTGGTTTAGGTTAGATAATTTGATTCTTTATTTTGTCATTTAAAAAGTATGTGTAAGTTGCTTTACTGCTTGAAAAAGAGTAATCTAGAAGTTGATAATCCTACCGACTAATACATGTTTTACATGCAACAATCAATGAAAAACTTCCCCCGAGTCTATTTAGCTGGTATTTTAATGATATTTGCTCTTTGCATTGTATAGTGAATTAATACGCATCAGTACTAGTGCACATATGATTTGTTGGTCCTATTACCAGTGATTTCCAATTAACGTGAGGTTGCCTAATGCTATTACACTCGGAAACCGAAATTGTAACATGAACGATCAGTCGATCTAAAGAGTAAATGAGGACAGTTGACAAACGGAATTCTACAAATAGCGTTGTATCAATTATGTCTATGCCGTGTTGTCACATTGGGGATCTATGTATAAATCGGACAGACCAAGTTTTGTTTAAGCACGAACGATCTGCGAATCCACAGAAGTGGAACGCAACTTTACAAAACTCCCAAGGAGAATCGACTTTGTGAACAAAATATAAGTAAAACATCGCTTTGATCTCAGTTACGCGTAGTATATCGTTGCGTACTAAATAAATCGATCCAAAGTTTGGAAACGTAGTGTAAAAAAGTTAAAGTAAAAGTAGAATACTTGCCATTTTGACATTAATAATATTACGTTTGAAATAAAATAACAATAGTATAAAACAAATTATATTCTTAAAAGTGCGTGAATTCCACAATATTTTGGCTGTTAAGAGCCACAAGTTTTTTAAACACAAAGCCAATAATGGGCAACCTACGACTCTTTCCTTCCTTGCCCACATTTTCTAGTTCTAAAAAATACTCCAAAAATTGCATCACTCACTCTATTAGGTCAGAAGAAACAACCAATGATAAAATTGTTTAGTATCCCCCATCGATACATTGACCTGAAACTAATGCTGGAAATTTCTCTGTGTGAATTTTTATAAACCCACAAATCGTCATTATGATAATTAAATATTCCTCGTCTTGCGAATATTGCCTCATCTGTCTACAATATTTTTGACAAGAGTGGAGGATTTCTTTCTATTGCATTCCTATATTACTCACAAAATGCAATTCGTTTCTTATAATCAATATTTGTTTATAACATTATAATAAAGCATTTGCAAGTAAGCTTCATATAATATTTTTTCTTATTTTCACTTCTAGATTATTCTCCTAAAATATTGCCGTGAAAATAGGAGACACTCTATGTATGTACATATACATATGCAAAGAATCAAGTGCAGCTTCTTTACGCCATTAATAGAGGACAGACTCCGATGTCGCGACAGGTCAGCCACATTTCTAGTGTAAAATTCAAGTTCTTGAGTCAACGAGTTCTCTCTACGTTTTTCTATCATGTTCACAGTGCATTTTATGGCAATTCTTCTACCGCTAGCTGTCTTAATTATTTTATTGTAAACTTGGTTATCAAAAAGGAGATATAATCAAACCGAGCACTTTTTGAACGATATTAGACTCAGATTGCAAGGATCGATAAATATAGACAAATTGCAGAACATTAAAAATATCTAACCAGCTGCTTTTATTAACAATGCAATCATTTGAATATCGCGAGATCTTGCTGTTTCTTCAAGCACAAGAAAACTCATGATAAAACGGAAATACCATTATAAGTCTAGAACCAACAATTTTGATAAAAAATTCAATATTTTGCATTCGTTAGCTGTATAAATATTGACTTATAATAAGAAACTTATGGGTGTAAATTCTGTACTGAAGTTTTAGTTTTGTTTTAATATTACTTTTTTATTTAAATTGTTTGTTTCTACTTTGCTTCCTTTTTAAAAGATACATTATTGTACCTATATTAAATGAAGTAATATAATGTTTACATTAACAATATTATATTTTCATTATTGATAGACGAAATGCTTTTTATTATTGTAAAAACACGTATAGTTATGTCAAGTATAGTAAACATACTTAATATTTTCAACGATCGAAATTATCAGTATCTTTAGAATCTAAGTTGTAAAAAATTACAAATTAGAATTAAAACACGAAGGCGGGTGGTAGAAAATGGTTAAAGTTCAAATAATTTCGGTACCTAACATTTAAACAAGGCATTATTCTATAGGTATCATGGAATTATTTACAGAAAATAAAAAAGGTAAAGTGGAAGATATATACAATATATAGGAAAGTTGAAAATCGTTAACTTCATATGATCGTAACTTCACAATATGTATATGTATGTGTATGTATGTATATGTATGAGGTTGCATTATACGTAAAAAGATATAGCCAAAACTGTTAATTAACAATTTTAGAAATCGATAAATTAAGATAAATTATATTATATCTATGTATATGTATACAGAGTGTTTGACCACCCCTGGGAAAAATTTTAATGGGAGATGCTAGAGGCCAAAATAAGACGAAAATCAAGAATACCAATTTGTTGATTGAGACTTCGTTAAAAAGTTATTAACGGTTAAGGTTGCGCCTGTAGAACGGCAATCTGCGAACACCTGCGTATGCGCGATAGTGGTTCTCACATAGAAAACTCTAAGGCTGTCGATACGTCAGTAAGTAGAGTTTCTCATACTGAGTGAGAACCACTATCGCTTGCACGCAGCTGTTTGCAGATTGCCATTCTACAGGCGCAAATTTCAGTTCCTACTCGAATTTTTTTCTCGCAAAACACGCAGGATTTCAGGGGTATGTCTATTCACAAAAAAATGATTGGAATTGAGCTCCGCAATCAAAAATAATTTTTACAGAATGATTTGAAATTGTTTAATTTAATTTTTTAATAACTTTTTAATGAAGCCTCAGTCAAGAAATTGATATTCTTGATTTTCCTCTTATTTTGGCGACTAGAATCCCCCATTAAAATTTTTCCTAGGGGCGGCCGAACACCCTGTATATGTATTGTCTCTTTGATATTTGATCCGCTCGACATTGAGCTTCCTTGTGCGTTATGGGGAGTTCTCTTTCAGTAATAATGATGACTACCGTTCACTTATCCAATCAAAAATGACTCGTGGTTATCCAAGCATCATTGTATACCGTCGATCCTCACCTTTCCACAACGACAACCAAACAGACGATGTTATCGACCATCGCGAGGGTCTTTAATATATTAGGTTTACTCGTTCCGTTCACCGTCGTCACGAAAATATTGTCGCAAAGGCTCTGACTATTAAACTTGGACTACGACTAGTCGTTATCAGGTAGCATTCACACCGAGGAGACCACGTTCGTCGACCAATTCGAGCACCTGCACGACATTTCATTCGATCGACACGTCGCGTCATTCTACGCTCAGCTAGGAAGATCGAATTCCGCGGTTTCTGCGACGCAAGCGAACGTGCGTACGGAACTTGTTTGTACGTGCGTTCAGTAGACAACTCCGGATTGTGTCTCTGAAAACGATAAGCTTCGCGCGCTTAGAACTTTGCGGTGCAGTTTTCTTGGGAACGTTATACCACCGTTCAAGAGGCTATCACGCACGAAATCGATCGTATGTTATTTTGTACCGCTTCATTTATCGTGTTGGATTGGCCAAACCGGTAATCGAGCATATTAAAAATATTCGCTACGAACCACGTAGCGGACATCACCGCTTGGCGACACATACGATTTTGCAATAACCCAGCCGATCTGCTTTCACGAGGACAATTATCTGGTTCGGTATTTTAATTAGCAGCACGGATCGAAGTGGCTCTCCAGCATCGAATCGGCTTGACCAGAATTCCGGTTTGAAATTAACGAAGAATTACTAGAGGTGATACACGTTACTTGTCTTGCGACCAAAATCGTTCGTAGCGACATTTTCAAACGATTTTTCTGCTTTTCATGACTTTGGCGAGTTATCGCGTATTATCTACGATTCAAACAATCCAATCGGTTCGAGGGACCTTTGACCATAGAAGAACTCGAAAACGCTAACGACCGCGTAATTTGATTCGTCCAAGCATCCACCCTTGTATAAGATTTCCATCGATTGAAAACCGGAGTCGGCTTGGCTACGAAGAGCAAGCTTTTGCCATTGCAACCCTTCATCGACCGGAAGGGAATACTACGCGTCGGAGGTCGCTTATAAAATCTGAGTTAGCCTATGGACAAAAACATCCAATTTTACTACCAAGGGGACATCATTTGATTCGGTTTGTCACTCGATTCTCATACCGAAACTTTATGTACAGTGACCGGCATAATAAAGTGACAATCCTATATCATATCGTGGAATATCTTAAAACTAATGTTTTTAATGAAAAAAGATCCTATTATTGGATTTTTTCTTAAGATTTATTATTACACCAAAGATTTGTTACAAAAATTAAACGAATATTTGCAATAAGAAGAACTTATAATTTTATTTTAACAAAACAAGCACTTTCATATATGACAAAAAAAAGTGACCACTTTGTAAATCTTAATTTATAGTTGAAAGAAAATTAACTTTAATATTTAGCATGGCCTCCTTTAGCCTTAATGACTGCCTCCAACCGTCTGAGTATGGTTACGATCAGATTACGTGGATGATTAAAATCGAGACTTTCCCAAGCTCGCTGTAGCGCATGGAAGTAATTATTTCTGTTTGTAACCCCAGTTTTGTTCACATTTCTGTCCAAAATCGACCATAAATTTTCAATAGAGTTCAAGTCTCGGGACTGTGGAGGTCAATCAAGCAGTTTTATGTGGTGGGAAGTAAAAAACTTTTTTGTCTTTTTGGCGGTGTACTTAGGATGATTATCTTGTAAAATAAAGTTATTCTTCAAGGATAATTGGATCAACGAAACTTCCAAATTCTCACGTAAAATATCGATATAAGTGTCAGCAATCATGATTCCATTGATTTTTATTAATTGTCCCACGCCTTCCCAAGAAAAACAGCCCCTGACTATGATATTACCTCCGCCGTGGCTCACCGTTTTCTGAAGATGACGATCTTCAAGCTCTTCCCCAGTTTTCCACCACACACGAAAACGTTGTTTTAGTCTAAAAAGCTCGAACTTACTCTCATCCGTCCACAGAACTCGTTTCCAGAACTCCACGTGTTGGGTTGCATACTTTTTTGCAAGTTCGAATCGCTTTCTCTTATTTCTGTTATTAATTAAGGGGTGTTTACATGCGAGGCGACTCTGTAAATCTGCTTCACGCAGTCTCTTGCGCACTGTCCGGTCAGAAATGGATAGATTGAGTGACTCACGAAAATTCTTGATAGTTATTCTCAGATCTTTCTTCACCATTCGTATGATGTTTACATCATCACGCCAATATATCTTTCGCGTTCTACCTCTCCCAGACCGATCAGCCATTGTTCCAGTGTTCAAAAATTTCTTATAACGTTTCTGAACAGCGTTTTTGCTGACTTCATATTTTTCAGCGGCCTTCCGCAACGAAACACCGCGTTTACAATCTTTGATAACCAAGTTTCGAACCTGATAAGAAATTTGTCGACAAGTAATATTTACTACCTTTCTATGAACTGCTACGCTTTGTTTGACATGTAAACAATGGACTGTTAGTCACAGGTCGCGGTGTTATTTATACTTTACGCGCGGTACATCGCGTTTACACATCGCGATTAAATGAAGACGTTACAAATACTAAGGCGGTCATTTTTTGTTGTCATATATGAAAATGCCTGTTTTGTTAAAATAATGTTATAGGTTCTTGTTATTATCTTTTTTACATTAAAAACAGTAGTTTTAAGATATTCTACGATAGATATAAGTTGGTCACTTTATTACGCCGGTTACTGTATATGGTTGCACTGGAAGTTTTTTACTATGGTTGCAGAGTTACTTATCTAACAGAATGCGAATAGTAATATTCGGTAATCATTTCTCTGACAAGATAAATGTCAAATACGGTGTTCCCCAAGATTCACATCTTGAACCCTTACTTTTTAACTTTGTTATGGATGACATTTATATCTAATTTGAGTACTGTTGTGTTTTATTTTTTACGGGAGATTTAAAGCTGTTTCATGCTATTATTGGTCATAATAGTTACTCATATGTATAAGAAGACTTGAATCATTCATACCATGGATGCAACCATAATAAGTTACTTTTAAAGTCAAATGTTTGATAATGCGTAAGTATTTAAGTAATGTAAGTATTTAATGGAATAAAAATGTTTAAAATATAAATACAGTTTTTTTAGAAACACTTTTAAGTTATATTATACAAAATTAGAATGTACGTCTACTTTAAGGAACTACTTGAAATGGCTCCTATTAGGGGAGTCTGTGAGAATGTCAATTTATTGAAATTCTGATTTGAGTCTCTATAACCAAATGATGAATCAATATACACCATAGACACATTATGCGTGACATCATATTTAAAATATTTAGTTAACCTATTTAATACGTTTCATTTATATTGTATAATTGAAAGGGTGCACTGCATCGAGTAAGTTTATTGAGAACATAGTGTGACCTGTGATGGACGATTTTCCAATTAAATGGAGAAAGTGAAAGATATAAGAAAGGGAAAACGGAAAATATTACATTGTAACCGACATAATAACATCATATTTTCTTATATACTATACAGGGTGTTCGGCCACCCCTGGGAAAAATTTACATGAGCGATTCTAGAGGCCAAAATAAGACGAAAATCAAGAATACCAATTAGTTGATGGAGGCTTCGTTACAAAGTTATTAACGTTTAAAGTTCCGCCTGTAGAATGGCAACCTGCGTACAGCTGCATTCGCGCGGAAGGTTGCGGCAGGCCAGTGCTAGTGGTTCTCACGCAGCATGAAAAATTCTACTTACCGACGCTATCGACAGCCTTAGATTTTTGTCCATTTAGGGAAATGCGAACACCTTACGTTGAATAAGATTCAACCTGTCTTATGAAAATCCAGAAGGGCCATATCAAAACTCGCCCGACGAGATTTTCACAGAGAAAGGGTGAATGTCACTTCCGATACCATAACGTTGTGCACAAAAATCACCCACACGCGATCATACACGCCCCACAATCGTCCACAATGTCCGTAAGTATCCACAAATAATCCTTTCAGGCACTAACCACTATGCAATTAAATAAACACGCACCGCAATTACGGTATTCGTGAGTGACTATGTGTACGTGCACCACGATTCTTCAGAATTACTTACGAATAAAATTGTTATTAATTTTTCAAATACACTTTAATTTAAAAATGTAAAAAGGAATTTAATAAGTATTCGCTGATTGTTTATATCACTGTATTTCTTACATGCTCGATAATACATAACTGAATGAAATATCTCTAAAATGTGTCGCGTGAACTGTCTTGACTGATTCTTTTTTACGACTAACTAGCTGGCCAAACACGTGCCGATGTTGCCCTTTGTCTCCACTGAGCGTAGAGTGCATGTGTTGTGTGTATGTGTGTGTGTGAGAGAGAGAGATAAGCGAGACGAGTGACGTAGAATCGGGGTCCTTTTCGGCATTTGTTTCTCAGAACCTCGTCGATCGATGGCACAGTCAGCTGCTAGTATTGTTACATTCTTCGACGTGAACGCAAATCAATGGGAAAATTTCATTTATCCTACGATTCCTTTTTACATTTTTAAATTGTAGTGTATTTGAAAAATTAAGAACGTTTCTATTCGTAAGTAACTCGGAACAATCGTGATACACGTACACATAGTCACTCACGAATACCGTAATCGCGGTGCGTGTTTATTTAATTGCATAGTGGTTAGTGCCTGAAAGGATTATTTGTGGATACTTACGGACATTGTGGACGATTGTGGGGCGTGTATGATCGCGTGTGGGTGATTTTTGTGCACAACGTTATGGTATCGGAAGTGACATTCACCCTTTCTCTGTGAAAATCTCGTCGGGCGAGTTTTGATATGCCCTTCTGGATTTTCATAAGACAGGTTGAATCTTATTCAACGTAAGGTGTTCGCATTTCCCTAAATGGACAAAAATCTAAGGCTGTCGATAGCGTCGGTAAGTAGAATTTTTCATGCTGCGTGAGAACCACTAGCACTGGCCTGCCGCAACCTTCCGCGCGAATGCAGCTGTACGCAGGTTGCCATTCTACAGGCGGAACTTTAAACGTTAATAACTTTGTAACGAAGCCTCCATCAACTAATTGGTATTCTTGATTTTCGTCTTATTTTGGCCTCTAGAATCGCTCATGTAAATTTTTCCCAGGGGTGGCCGAACACCCTGTATATTAAAAAAAAACATCATTTTATTTTGTATTTTATTATTATAGATTCTTATAATTTTAAGTAACTCTAAAAAATGAAAATTGTTACATATATATTATTCGCAATTTTTTATTGTGTATCTCGAACTTTTGTAATTGTAACACTTAGAAAAAAACTAAGTATTTGTAAAAATTAATAGTTCCCATTTTTTTCGTTAACTCTTTAATTCCATTCGAGACTGATCATGCTACTATAATATTTATCGTGGTATACATAATATAAAATATCTTAAATACTAATAACAAAATTTTATTTTATAAATAATTCACTATTTTTTAAATATTTTGTCATTTTTGTATACAATACTTTTGTATACAATACTTTTAATTGTTGTATGATCTCATTATATTTACTATATATGCGACATAAGTAAGTTAGGTGTAATAAACGTTTTTGGTTCTTAATTTTTCTTTTAATTCGTAAACAATTTGTATACCAGCATTTTCAAACTTTTTTACAATTAAAGACACTGAGATTAATTTTTCTCCATTTAAGAATTTCGTTTATTTTGTCTTTTTTTTTAAATAAACTCATTTACTGTAATAGCTATTGGAATATTTATTATTGTTATTAATATTATTGGAATACTTTTTTTAATAATTTCAAGCTCCACAAAACAAAAGAAACATTAAAACTGTTGCATATTTAATTTTTTAACCGTTATACACACTCTTGCTCAGGAATAAATTCAGGAATAAATAAGTGCCTATTTTAACGAAAACTGCTTCATTTGCATTTTTAGCTTTATCACTATTTAATGTTCAACGTTAAACGAAGCGTAATTATTCCACGTCATTAACATTCGTACATTCGCCTGAGGTATTTGTTTTCGGAGCTTTACAAAAATGTAAATTAAGTGCTAGCGCGTTTCATAAATATTATGATTGTACTGTTTTTATCGTCGCGACTCCAGAGATAATAGTTATTTGCGTGCTTTTCTGACATTACATATTAATTGAGTAGATTAATAGCACCAGAAGGTAAACGATAATCGATGCTATCTTTATTTTACGGAAAAATGGGTCTACAGAACGAGACAATAAAAATGTAAATGTCTCGCATATCAGCATCGCAGTTTTACGAGAGCAATTTTTAACTCTAGCGGGCATGAATCGTCCGCATAAATAATGTGAAATGTTATCGATTGGATGGTATAAATAATATGAAATGCGGAGAAGTATCGTGCATAAGACCTTTCATATTCTGATCTGATTACAAGAATGTTATTTCAAATTTATTTAACGTTTTTCAGTGTCCTTTAACTTATTTAATTACGAAACAGCAGATTTCAAAATAATTGATTTTCCAATGTCTTTACTTAATTAAGAAACAGTAGATTTTAAAATATTTAATTTTCCAAAGTCTTTATTTCAAATAAAATTAGTTCATATTTAAAATTACAGTGATATTTACGATATTAAATTGAATGTAATATGTTTTATTGCTTCTAACGGTATAAGTGTATTACTTTTTGGACACGTATGATGGCAGCCATATGTTTACGTACAGTTAACATACTTAAATAAAATTTTTTGACTTTTAAATCCTCGAAACTTCTTCACCTATAAAAAAAACAAATGCATTACATAGTGTACCCCTTCAAACGATACAACTTTTATGTATAAAACTTTTTGAGAAACGCATACTTTGAAAGTTATAGAGGTGCACAAGTTATATAGGCTCGCACAATCATGTGCAATGATGAAGTTATGTTAGAGATTGATCATAAAATTGCTAAAATTCCAAAATTTCAAGTAGAATGTAACATGGGTTGTCGGTACACAATCGATGAATTATTTCACGTATATGTATACATATACACTTATAGTATCTCACATGTATTGATTCATGTAATATTCTGAATATTGATATTAATTTACAGATTAGGGATATAATTCCACAAGAGTCGACGTTTAAATACAAAATAAAACATTATTTTTATGAACAAAATTTATTGAATTAGTTCATTAAAATGATGTTTTATTTCATGTTTATACTTAAACTTCGATACTTGTGAAAGCATATCCTGGATCCGTAAATTAATATCGATATTTTAAAAATTACATGAATTTAGATAAAAATGTACTGATTCATGTGTAATTAAATACATCTTAATTAATATACGTGTATACGTGTATTTAAATATACGTGAAATAAGAATCTCTAGTAAATTCTTTAATTTACACCTTCTTTCAGGGTACCGCAAAGCATTTTGTTTCGAATAAAATTTGTACATCTTTTACAGAGAATGTAATTTCGAAATATTACTAGCTGTTTCTCATAACTTTCACTTTTTCCCTATTTTGATTCCATTGAATTTCCTTTTTCTGAAAATTTTCAAAGCTTATTCTAGGCTTGACATATACGATAAATACCAGTGGAAGATTACAAAGAAAACCTAAAATTTGATGAAGAATGAAAAAGAAATGGTAAAATACGTGAAATATGGAATAGAAAGAGCGACCTACACATTTCAATACGTGTGTAAATTCAAGGCAGTGATAGAGGCGTGCAAGAACAAGAAAGTAAAAAAGAATAAACAAAAAAATCTTAGGGATGGAATACGAGGGGAAACACGCACTCATGAGTTTCTGTATGTGTGATATGATTTCGTGGGATTTTTCAAGACCTACACATGTACATATATGTATGGAGAGAAAGGAACAAGGAAATACAAATGACGACAAGTTTGAGTAATAGGAATGAAGAGAAGTACAATAAGTCTTGAAAAGGGATATATAAGAAATGATGTGAGCTACGTGGATAAGAACCGAGAACATCGAAGCACTTGAGTGGAAATGAAAACATGGAAACATGAATCCTACAAGAAATAATATTTGATTCATTTTATTCGTTTATCATCATTACTATATAAATGATGAGGTTACAGTTAAATTAATTGTTTAATATTTGCCATTCTAATGTTGTTTCTAATTATTTCTGTAATATTATACAATAAACATATTACAATTTGTTACGGCGTGTAACAATAACTCAGTCCGTCGCGTCTATCTGAAACGACTGATTACCTCCGTCCTTAAATGTGCATCGAACATCGACCATTTTATTTCTTTATTGGAGCAACTAGCTGTTTCGCAGGATGCATGCATTCCAGAGGATACGTCATTAGTCATCGGAATTTCTCTAATCCTAACCAAATGTTTTCAACTCGTCACTTCCATTTCTAAGACCTTGACCATCCCTTACCAGTATTTCCCACCCTTTTACTTTTCCTTCAAACTCCTCCCACCTTCCCCAATCCAGTGCATCCTGCGACCAATCAAAACCTCACAACATAGTTATACGAACCTTCTTCAAATCTAACATTCACATTACAATCATTCTCACACAATCACTCACAAGAGAAACATACAAATTAGTATTCAGTCTACAAATTCATCAGTCAAAGAGAATCATCGTCTTGTTAATTTACAACTAACCCGGTATACATTAGTTTGCTGATCGGGAAGCGGGCAGTCGTGGAATACATACTCCATTTCTACAAGTCTCGCGAGTGTCAACACATCACAGTTTATTTAGAAAACATGAACAAATTCTCATCTCATTACAAAATTGTTCACTTTTAATTAAATTAATAAATAGATAAAATATTCACAATATGTAGCTGTAACGAGTAATATTTTTAACATTTTTGATCATCATTTTGTGAACATCTTCAAAGCAGTAGAGTTTACATTAGAATAAAGATTATGTTAGAGTTATGCAGTTATGATATTATATTTATTAATTATATAGAGATACATCCTGAGTTACGATAAACTGATCAAAACACTGCATTCATTTCGATCACTGGTCGATCGCTTTTTCTCCTGCACATGCACGTGAATTATAAACATCCTCAAGATTATGTTAATAATTGATATCATTATATAATATATTTAAAATGTATTTTTTAAAATTACATATACAAATATTTTTATTCTTTATTAAGACAAGTACTTCCATAACGCTTGCCTTCCAATGTAAGTACGAACATAAACTTTTTGTAATACTTCATGTCACTCTTTTTCACACGTATACTTGTTCCTTTATTATTAACACCATCTGTACTCAAGATTAAATTACACTATTCTGTAAATAATCATACATTGATCGTCGAAAATGTTAAATATGTCGCTTGTTAAAACTGCATATGTGAATATTCGAGCTGTTTTTATAATTATAGGTATTCAAAAAGCTTTCAATCTTTGTATATTAAATAAGTTGATATGTTAATGACGAGTTAAATGTAATAGTAATTAAAATGATGCAATTATTTTTAATTGTAAACAATCAGAAATACGGTAGAGTATGAGGAGCACTAATTCAATATTTATTTCAAGTACATAATACGCAAACATTTAAAGCACGAAATTCGTAAATGTGTAAGGAAGAAGATGCAGTTAATATGCTATTATTAAAACCTAACATCAACACAATGTCCCTATAGTATATGAGGTATTTCTGTAAGAAATTTTAATGAAAAAGAGAATGTATTGGATGTTTCTGTTAAACTTTAAGGCAAGTAATAACTCAATAAACAAAAATTAAAGGATTCTTTAATCGTGGCAGAAAAAAACTGAACCGAATAAATAAAAACTACCCGACGATTAATCAACCCTCATATTAACTTTGAAAATGAGTATAATGCTGACCCTTTATCGGATTATTCGATATACTAAAAAGATTCTGATATACAAGTCGAAGACTGTAACAGTGATTATATTTGTCAAGAAGAAAATCATCAAGAATTATTTGATTGCAATATTCGAGCGATTCTGACAATTTTAGTGATTGTGATATGTTCGTAGAATTGCATAATTATAATAAAGTATGGTCGGATATAGATAAACTTCCTAATAGCCCACATTCGAGATGAAAAAATTTCACTGCCTAATACTCCTACATTTTGGACAATGTTTAGAAAAATACTATTCATGTAATAAAAATTTCTATTTTTGTCTGTTTTGAAGAAGTCTTGAGTTCTGACCTTACTTCCCTTTCATAAAGGTGAAAGATAAAATTCTTGCACCTGATAAGTGGCCGGACATTAACTAATAAGAAATTAGTCGACTTCTCCAAATGATTAACATCCACGAACTGTTGACCGCCTTTAGGATATTGGGGCGGTGTACACATCACCCACGTTAGGAGTAACTCAGATAACGACTGTAAAGTTCAAGAGTTTACACCTTTATGATACGTCGTTGGCGATTATTGAGGTGCAAGAAGAAACTCTGAATTTCTGGCTAACCCATCGAAATTTAGAGTTCTTTGAGTAATACAGAAATTGTTCCTCTGATAGCCACCTTACGTATGTATCATAAATGTAACTTATCAAACGCCTGGTTAGACAAAAATGTTAACAAAAAATGATAGATGGTTTGTCACTACTACATCTAAAGTTATTGATTACAAAATATTAAACTGTATTCCTGATAATTTCGATTAAAATCTATCAAAGTTAAGAAATGGAATGTTATTTTTATTTGTGAGTTTTAATTCTAGCTAAATTCTGAGCACCTAAATGGCTTTCATTTTATAATTTAAATTGTTGATTTCACAGAGCCATGAAAATTGTTTTATCGCGTTGAAATTAAACTTTGCGAGTTAAATATTTTGTTGCGTTATAAAATTTGTATAATTACGATGTATTACAACAGAAATATCATTTCACAAAATTATAAAATGAACATTTTACAAACTACGCCAGTACTATTGAAACTTGATAAAGTTATGTGTAAGGAACATGTGTACCTGCTAAGGTCATACTCTCTTGCGCGTCAGCTTAGAGAAGTTATTTACGAAATTCATAAAATTCTATTGAGTTTCTCTAAACGTCGAACGCTCGTAGAAACCGTTTACGACATATTTTATATGACCCTCGCTGGAGTCGTTTTGATCATCTGAACTGTAAATCTCGTATAAACTTCGTATTCGATATTTGAACATTCTGCTACGAAATATAAAGAATATATTCATTTGATGATCGAAACCTCAATCTGAATATTCGAAACTGTTGTCTATTTAATCTGGAGACATTATAGTACCGTGTAAAAAAATAATAAAGGAAATAAATTGCTACAACAAAATGTATCAAATGCATATATACTTACTGACATAAGTTAAGAAACAAAGTAGTTATTGAGGAATTTTACTATGCAAATATAGTCACAATTATTTTTTATTCTGAGGTATATGCAAAATGTAAGACATATAATAAATACATATATGTATATTCGTATATTTTTAATTTTTTGAATAAATGTTTGCATAGGCATTATACAGGGTGTTCGGCCACCCCTGGGAAAAATTTTAATAGGGGATTCTAGAGGCCAAAATAAGACGAAAATCAAGAATACCAATTTGTTGATAAAGGCTTCGTTAAACAGTTATTAACGTTTAAAGTTCCGACCGTATTGAATTTTTTTCTCGAAAATGCGCAAGATTTCGGGGGTATGTCTATTGACCAAAAATGATTGTAATTGACCCCCGCAACCAAAAATAATTTTTTCAGAATTTATTAAAAATTTTTTTTTTCGTCGAAAAATTTAGGCACCTACCCCCTCTCGATTTTTCTTAAAAATTCCTTTTTCATTTTTAGTAATTTTGTTTGACGCCCTACAGAAAAGTTGTCTAATACTTTTTTGTAGGTACCCATGAGCTCTACTTCAGAAAAAAGTTTCATTGAAATATATTTACAATTGTAGGAGTTATGGCTGTTTGAAAATTGGACCATTTTTATGGGGTTTTTCTCATTTTGCGGGGTCAAGGATCAACTTTTCGAATATTTTTGCGATTTGTACTTATTCTCCACCAAAATACGCGTAGTTTGCTTTTTTAAACATTAAAATCGTCCCATCCGTTCAGAAGTTATGGCGTTTTAAAGATTCCCATGAAAATTCGGACAGACATTTCTGGCCAGAAATTATATTTTCGGTAAGGAATTTTTTTCTCGAAACTGAGTAGGATTTCGGGGGTATGTCTGTTGACCAAAAATGCTTGCAATTGACCCCTGCAACTAAAAATAATTTTTCCAAGACGATTCGAAAGTCTTTTTTTTCACCCAAAACTTTCAGCACTTACTCGAATTTTTTTCTTGAAAGTGAGTAGGAGGTCGGAAGTATGTGTATTCACCGAAAATGATTGTAATTGCCCCCCACAACCGAAAATAATTTTTCCAGAACGATTTGAAATTTTTGAATTTAATTGTTAATAACTTTTTAACGAAGCCTCCATCAACAAATTGGTATTGTTGATTTTCGTCTTATTTTGGCCTCTAGAATCCCCTATTAAAATTCTTCCCAGGGGTGGCCGAACACCCTGTATACATATGTATACCGTAATAGTAGATAGAAAAAAAAACATTGGAATAATATATTAAGAAACATCAAGATATTTTGCAATCAGTTATGTACGCAATTTAGACAAATAAATGTAGCAAGGGATAAATGAATCACGACAAACTTTTATTGGCATTAAATTCGTCTATTTATTGTCTACATTGTATCACTCCAGGCATATCTTATTCTTCATTACCATCTTCACTCATTCTGCTTCTACCTTGGAACAAATTTTAATTTTAGTCCTGAATTGTTTTGGCTTATTCTGAAAGATTATCTTAAAATCTGATGTAATTCTTAATATGTATAAACCTGCCTACAGTTAACTTTTTTCAATTTGAAATAAGATGTCTAATTGTAAATCGACCAGCAACAGGTCTGGCCCTGATAGTAGCCAGCTTTTGTCAAGAAATTCATTAATTCTTTGTAGAGCCGTACGGATTTAAATTCCTTAAGGTCGATATTGATGGTTGATTTTTAAGGGAGCAGTGATTTATGCAAAGTTTTATCACAATTGTTGTTATAGAGGAAGTGGTAGAGCGTGGTTGTGGTGATTAATGATATTTATTCAATAAAAATGCAGAAGGTAAAAACGTAAAATATCTCTACACGAGGAAACTACACTTCTTACACTACAGGCATCACAGAGTTGGCGGCAGGGCATTTTCCTACGTGCAATCGTAGCGTTTACCTGCGTGTGCCCCTCGAAGAAAGCTCACGAAACGTTCAGATAGCGTGATTTTTTAACGATTGGCGCATATAGATCACCGAAGTTTTCTTGTTAGTATAGTTGACGTTCATTATTTGTAAAATTGATTCAAACCATTCTTCATTGATGATGAAAGAAGGTTAAAAGGTAATTAGTTCAGATTATAGTAATATGAACACAATGTACTATATCGTTTGTCATGTATAATTTCTATTCTACAGTTTTTATTGAATGGTTATACAATTTTTATTAAATAACTAGTAGAAAATACATTCTAATAATGTAGCAATTGTTGCTATACTACCGAAACATCATAGGAATTATTTTAACCAAAAGATTTAAATTTTATACATACATATAGGATAATTCTAGAAATTGGGGCAAATTCTACTTCTGTTTCAAAAGAAGGTACAAACAACTCATAGAATATACATTTGAACCTATTCTTTAAATATGACTATGCATCTTCTTTTTTTTGCATAAATCAATTTTTTTTGTCATTCTGAATACAAAAGTATACAGATATTTTATATTTTATATTGTTTTACTTCCGCAGATATTCGAGTATTTTACGGCTACAGTCTAAATACTTTATTACTAATTTCGTTAAATTTTCGGTTAAATTTTGAAGTTCTTTACTCATCATTTGAAATAAAAGACTGCAAATACCTATTGACTTCAAGTTACTTTACGTGTACTTCATAAAAGTATGACCGTAGTAGTTGTACTGGAATTATGTTTTGTTCACGTTCATTATATTTTAGAAATACACTAAACATATAAACTTGTTCATTACTAGGAAAAAGAATATGTTTTAGACTGATTCAATCTAACACGATCGATGAACAATATTTTATTAATTAAATGGAAATTGAAATATTTAATTTTTGCAACTATTTACCATAAAATTTATAATCATCGTTATCATCGCAGTGTAATTTAATATGATGAATATAATTTTAACATGAAAATTAAATTTTGTGATTTCACAAACTTCTTTTTATATTTTTGTTACTAAAATTGACAGTAATAGTTAGGTTTAAGTGGTTTATGAATCAAGAAACATGGTTATAGTAATAGTTAAGATACATATAATTGGAAAATTTCTTATACATGAAGGTTCTGAATCACCTAAACATCTTTTAATTAAAAAGAGCTATTTTTTGTAACTAATAATATTATATGGACATGCCACAGCCAAAAGGGCTTAACTTTACAATGTAACAAATACAGAAAATTAATAATGTTTCAAAAAATAATTTTAAAAGTTTATCTTCTAATTAAAATAATGAAAATAACAATGAAATTAAACTTTTTAGTTTGTAACACGTTCTTATAACAAAGCATGAATTTATTTTAAATAATTTATTTTTTAGTATTATTTTTAGTTATTTGATTTAAAATAAACAAAATTCTCATTTCATAGATTAATAGCATAATTAATTTCTATGATATTTAAATTGTTCACTTTTAAGAAACTAAAGAAATAGATGGATTAACAGACAGTTAATTGAAGTAGTACTTACAGTACTACACCTATCTCTAATTGGAATTTGTTTCAATAAATATTGTAATCTGTTATATGTATACTTTTTTTATCATTATCAATACAGCGCACAATTAATTAAGTCGTAGCAATATACTATAATTATTCAAGCTGTAAGTTTGTTATGAACATAGCTATAATATTACGAACGATTTTCTCGACGACTTAAAATGGCGCAAATTAATATGAAAGAGCAAACTTATAAATTAAATTACGTAATACACGAGCCACCAGTAGCTCGGTCGGTAACGTCGGTAAGGTGTTAATTTCCCTAAGATTAATTTAATTCTATCGCATTAACCGGTAAATTAAGCATTGCCTTGAGACCCCTGGCTGTGATCAATATTATATATCGTATGCAAGGGTGCTTAAATTACCACTCGAGATTTATATACATGGCGATAACACAAGAATAGCATTAACAGTTAAATACTAATAAGTTAGGGATTGTACCACCGTGCTAATGTTATCATTTCATTTTCTAATAATAGGTTTTACTACAACAGGGTTTTTTATGCATATTATACGGGCATATCCAACATATTTGTGATTTTTAAACATATTTTATACAAAATACATGTAGTTACAACGCATTGAATTATTTTTTAATCTATAATTTATTATGGATTTGCAAGAAGGTATTTTTATATTAACATAATCTATTATAAAAGTTCTGAACTGTATATGTTTTTGTTCGAATTAATACTTGTATCTTATATCAAAATATGTATATACATATATAAACTACCATTGCAAAATGTACTTAAGCATTTTATATTTAATTTCTTTTTAAAATGAAGCTTCTACTTATTATTCTTTAATGCAGAAATTACTATTTATGATCAAATCGAAGTATTTAATTTTTTCAGTTACTATTTATTCTATCAGAATTTGGGATTATTTAATGATGTTGAAAAATGATTAGTTTAACTAGTTTAATTTAATCGCCTGATACTTTTTCGTTTGATTTTAAACACAATTAATTTGATATAGAAATTTTGCACATTTTTCACCAGCAAACTGAAATCGATATCTATTAACTAAGTCAAAATAATTTTGAGATAATGGTACACTTCTTTTTAATCCTTTTATTACACTTCTTTGAGCTGGCAATTACGTTGAATATGTTGAATATTAATCTTTTAATAATGAGCATAATACAATGACATGCAGATGGATTTTTCTTGTTTTGAAAGTAGACATTTTTTGTCTACTATTTCTATAACAAAATTAATTTGCATTTTTTAATACGTAGTTAGATCTTTAGGCTATTATCAACTATAACATAGATAATTAATTGAAATTACTGAAAGTCCTTTTAATTCTTAATTTAATTCTTACCAAGTTTTTAATCTCGATGTCATTTAGTATCTCGAGTTATCAACCCTTAAATAAAGTGCATAACTACAGTAACATGTATTACATCAAAATTTTAAATGACGCAGAAATATATTTCTATTACTTAGTGAAATATTATATTTTGCATATAAATTTTTTATCATGCATCGGTTATTTTATTTCTTTACCGTGCTCTTGAGACTATGATCAGTCACAATTTAATTTCCACTGGGTATAATTTATAAACCCCATTCTAGGTCCTTGTACTTCATTTTTTTAAATTCTGTCCTCCATTTCTTTACAGTATTGGCTAGGCAAACTCTTCGTTATGCTTATATTATTCACAGTACTCTATCAGACACAATTGTTTTCTTTCATTATTACTTTAACTTAATTAAACGTGAAAAATATGAATAGAAGTTTCTTATTTACATTAAATTGAAATGGTCTTATTTATAATATTCCTTTCATTTATTTTCTTAAATTAAAGTATCTTTTGCCGTTATTTTAAGTTTGTGCATCTTCTTTAATGATACTTGCATAACAAATTAAATAAAAGCAATTGATAGATTCTTTGTAGATTCTTTCAGATTTCTCTATTTTCTTAAAATTTATGTATCAGATTGTTAATTATGACAATATTAAGGAATGCTTCTAGTATATAAGAAAAACATTATACCTTCTTTTTATATTTATTATGACACTACTACAAGTTTTTGAACACGCTACGTTTAAACGTCACATTAAATAATCCGTCATATTTTCATTTTTTATTGCATAGTTTGTTACAAATTTCTATTTTCTTCTTTATATTTGTTATATTCTTAGTATTTTCTTTTCATTTCTATGTAAAACAATGTTTGTTATCCATATTGCTTTTATTCCAGTTTTTGTATTATGGTTACAGAATTGTCAAAATTACGCTTCATTGGTATATTTAACATAATCCTTGCACATTGAACATAAAAGAATATTTCTACTGTGAAAGATTTATTCAAAACACATCAGTGTTTGGTATTAACATCCACGTTTAACTTTGCAGTTTTTTAACATAAAGTAACAACAGTTTTTCTTTTAATTTATTATTTTCACTTCAAACTGTATGCATTTTTATACATTTTCTATGTTTAAAATTACTTATTTTTTCTCAAAATGATCAATTGTATAGTTGATGGAAAATATTTAGAATTTTGATATGCCTTGAAGATATTACAAATTCTCGTGCTTAAATAATTATAACTTTAACGTATCAATTTTTCTCCCATGCATACAGTAAATTGTAAAATTAATAATTATCATCAGAATACATCATAATTACAGTTATTATATCTCTGTCACAATATTTCTTCATATTATCATGCCCATGATATATATTCACGAAGAAATGAAATATCAAATTACCACGTTACAAAAATATATGAATATTTAGTATATGTTTCAATTTGTTTAATCCTAGACGGCGGTTTTTTTATACATGCGTCACTTTCTGGAACAGAAAACATGTGTCACAATTCAAAAAGTTATTTTCATTTCATTATTCGGCAGTTACACGTTTTCTACTTACGAAAACAATTAAGACAAGACTTACAGAAGAAAACGCGACTATACCACTTCGATTTTAACGACCTTTTCTAGGCGTGAAATATTAACTGTAATTACTTCATAGTTTGTAAAGATTATTTAAAGTCACATAGATGCCTGGTGATGTATAGCGAGGTCGTAAAATCAGTCAGGCGTTAAAGTAAACATGTCTCAGCTGTCGAAACAAACGAATTGACAGATATATCATAAGATTAGAATGTGAAACCATGGTCAGGTTACAGAGAAATCTTTAATTCATTATGAATGTATCTTTCACAATATATTGAAGCAAAAATTTAACTCACACTCTAACGTTTTTTTTTCGTTCTTCAATTTGCTCTTTTTATTTATTATTCATATTATTCTGCGTTTTTTATTACTTTATTTACAGCCGTTTTTCAATTATGTGGTGTAATATTATTCATGTTTTTTGATTAATTCAAAAACTCGTGGATGGAATTTTGAATATTTATTATGTATTCTTATTTTTATTGTGTGGAACCCTAAAACAGACTGCAATGCACGAGCCTGAGTCAGGCTGCATTAATTAGTACCGATTCTTAAGAATTTAGTTTACGACCTCGTTATATCATGGTTCGTACTATACGATGAATATAATTAGTACCGATTCTTAAGAATTTAGTTTAGGATCTCGTTATATCATAGCCGTAATATATTATGAATATACTATACTTTCCGCTTTGCCGTCTGCACTTTTGCTTATTTTAGTGTTCGTTGCTATCCCCATTAATTTTTAGAAGTTAGACAGCTTTTTAAGTTCAGTTGTAAAATATATATCGCAATTCATTAGAAATTTTATTATTTTATTTTAGAAATTTTATTATCGAAATTCATGTTACCTCACGTTGAATGAATAAAATTATGTTGGTCTTAATTGATACCTAAAAATCAATGCGAAGAATGTCATCGAAAACGCAAACGTGCGTCTGGTTGGCGTTGACGTTTGAAGGTAGTCGAATTGGTTGTCTGGATACCGAAACATTTGAAGAAAAGGAAATGTACGAAAAGAAAAGGGAAAAAAACAAAAAGGGTTTCCGGACAAAAAGGACGTGCGTGAGAAAAGTTAAAGGGATTTCCTGCAAAGGACTCATTCGTTTTCGTTGAGTATTCTTTCTTGTTAATAAAGTGTGCATTCCACTTATAAGTTAATCGTTTAATTAGCTAAAAGTTTTAATCAATATGAAAAAAATAACGAGATAAAGGCTTGGTCGCCCGAGAGGACCTGATAGAAGTAGCCCAAGAGCAATGGTTGATGACCTCCAACATATAAGACAACTGACAATTAACGCTCGAACCTACCGGCACGTGCCAGCTATTTGCATCTCGCTTACACTCATTCTCTTCCCTTCTCTCCGTTGAATTGATAGAATTCACCTCCCCGTATAAGCGTCCGTGGCCAGTCCCGAACTGTGGGCGCAAAAGCGGGCAGTATTGCACCTATTATAAGTTCTCTGGCCATAGAAGCCGTGACGACGAAGTTACAAGTTACATATTGTACGGGTTATAAATCAGAACTGGTTAAATATCGCTGAACTCCTGATTTACAAGTCACGCAACATGCCACTTTGCTGTCGTAGCTTCACCGACGGCATCTAATTCATAGTAGGAGAAGTTCCCCTAACCACGGACAGTATGTACCTAGATGCGGATATGTGTTGAATTTCATACGCAGTAAGCTCGATACGAAAATCAATCTGCGAAATACAAACTTTCACTTCCTGTATGCGTAGTGTAGGATTTTTGCCAGAGAATATTATTGGAGGAAATAAATTTATTATATCTTACAAACATACCGCTCGCGAACACGTCGTAAATATCAATGAACCAAAATGCCAAGCTCTTTCCTTTTTTTTAAAAGCACCGCAATTTCAAAATTGAATTAAACTAGACGTCCTTCAGGATCTAAGAACCAAGTGTTCATTAGGGATTGAGATAAGAGTTGATCGATAAGGCGTACAGTGACGCATTTTTACGTCTCTTTGGTGGGTGCATCGAAGAGACTAGTTTAGTCAGCACAGAGACCTTGTATAGAGAACAAGTAAAGATATACTTTCTATATACAGGGTGTTCGACCACCCCTGGAAAAAATTTTAATGAGAGATTCTAGAGGTCAAAATAAGACGAAAATTAAGAATACCAATTTGTTGATCGAGGCTTCGTTAAAAAGCTATTCACGTTTAAAGTTCCGCCTGTAGAACGGCAATCTGCGACAACTGGATACGTGTGATAGTGGTTCTCATTCAGAAAACTGTGAGGCTGTCGATACGTCACTAACAAGTAGAGTTTCTCATGTTGAGTGAGAATCACGATCGCTCGCATGCAGCTGTATGCAGGTTGCCTATCTACAGGTGAAAATTTAAACGTTAATAACTTTTTAACGAAGCCTCAATCAACAAATTGGTTTTCTTGTTTTTTGTCTTATTTTGGCCTCTAGAATCTCCCATTAAAACTTTTCCCAGGGGTGGCCAAACACCCTGTATAATGAAGACAATATATATTGTCTTCATATATGTATATGTCGGAATTCATTAAAAAGTTTTTGTTCTCAAATTGAATATTACTTCACGTTGTGTTAATAAAGTTATGTTGGCCCTAATCGATACTTAAATTTAATCGATGGGAAGAATGTCATCAGAAACGCAAACGTGCGTCTGGTTGGCGTTGACGTTTGGATGTGGCCTTTGAAGGTAGTCGAGTTGGTCGTCTAGTTACCGAAACGTTTGAAAAAAGAAGTATTCGAAAAAAAAGAATAGAATTAAAAGGGTTTCCAGACTGAAAGGACGTGCGAGAAAATTAGAAAAAGAATCCCTGCAAAGGACTCATCGGTTAACGTTGTACATTCTTTCGTGTTGTTAAAGTATTTGTATGATAATTAAAAGTTATTAGTTTATTTAGTTTAAAGATTTAAGGACAAAAAGAAATGCATAGAATAACGAGACAGAGGCTTGGTCGCCCGAGAGGACCTAATACAAGTCGTCCTAGAGAAATGGCCAATGAAACGGTTTCTCCGACATATACAGGGTGTTCGGCTACCCCTGGGAAAAATTTTAATACAGAATTCTAGAGGCCAAAATAAAACGAAAATCAAGAATACCAATTTGTTAATGGGGGCCTCGTTAAAAAGTTATTAATCAATTACTCAATTACAATCATTTTTGGTCGTTAGACATACCCTCGAAATCCTACCCACTTTCAAGAAAAAAATTCGAATAGGTACTGAACTTTTTAGACGAAATTAAAAAATTTCAAATCATGCTAAAAAACTTATATTTAATTACAGGGGGCAATTACAAGCATTTTTGGTGAATAGACATACCCTCGAAATCCTAACCATTTTCGAGAAAAAAATTCCTTACCGAAAATCTAATGTGAGGCCAGAAATGTCTGCCTGAATTTTCATACAAATCTTTAAAACGTCATAACTTCTGAACGGATTGGACGATTTTCATGTTTAAAAAAGCAAACTACGCGTATTTTGGTGGAGAATATGTACAAATAGCAAAAATATTCGAAAAGTTGGTCCTTGACACCGCAAAATGAGAATACCCCCATAAAAATGGTCCAATTTTCAAACAGCCGTAACTTCTACAATTGTGAATATATTTCAATGAAACTTTTTTCTGAAGTAGAGCTCATGGATACCTACGAAAAAGTATTAGACAACTTTCCTGTATGGCGTCAAATAAAATTACTAAAAATGAATAACGAATTTTTAAGAAAAATCGACAAGGGTGTAGGTGTCTAAATTTTTCGACGGAAAAAAAAAATTTCAAATCGCTTTGGAAAAATTATTTTCGGTTGCGAGGGTCAATTGCAATCATTTTTGGTGAATAGATAAACCCCCGAAATCCTACGCGTTTTCGAGAAAAAAATTCGAATAGTTGGACAAATTTTACGGCAAAATTAAAAAATTTCAAATCGTTCTAAAAAAATTATTTTTGATGGCAGGGATCAATTACAATCATTTTTGGTGAATAGACATACCCCCGAAATCTTGCGCATTTTCGAGAAAAAAATTCAGTACGGTCGGAACTTTAAACGTTAATAACTGTTTAACAAAGTCTTTATCAACAAATTGGTATTCTTGATTTTCGTCTTAGTTTGGCCTCTAGAATCTCCCATTAAAATTTTTCCCAGGGCTGGCCGAACATCCTGTATAATTAATTAATGAATGGAATTATTTTCATATAACCTCATAGTTCCTAATACGTTGAAACAAAACATTCAATGAGATCACTAATCGCTAAGACCATACATCTGGTGGAAAGAAAAACGAGACGAAAGCAACACACGATAGTCACGTGTTTAATGGGAAGAGAATCAGGTTTATGTTCCTCTAGATACGAGAAACGTTACATCGCTTAAAGTATGAGGCGTTACATTTAGTAAATTGCAGTGGCTAAAAAGAAAGTGCATCGTGTTTTTATACGACTTAGTAACTACTCTTTTAAGTGTTACGGTGTTTTTTACGTTTAATGAAATGGTTTCCATAAAAAAATCTTTTTTGAAAAAACTTGGTAATTATTTGGAATAGGGGGCAACTCACAGATTTCCATGATTGTTAAATAATTATAGAACTCGACATTCGAAACAAGTTTTTCCTATACATATGAACATATAACCCTCCTCAGTTTCAGTTTCTGAAATATTTGTAAAATTCTGTGTCACACACTGATGAGAAAAGATATGGTTCAACGTTAACCTAATTCGTAAAAACTAATACTACTTTGATAGTATTTTTATTGAATTTATGTTTAAACGTACATTCGGTTTTGACAATCGTTTAAAAGCACTTTTTAAAATAATGATAAAAATGTTTCCAATAAATGAACCAATCGAAACTTAATTACATAAATATGATGTTTAGTTAATCACACATGCTTGTCCCAAAAAAATAGTTAGGTTAGGTTAATGAAAAGAAAAGTAGCCAAACAATCAGTCATTTCATATAAACTAATACTAGCAAAACAGCATTAGTTTCTACGAATTAGGTTAAGGTTGAGCTATATTTTTTTTCGTTACCGAACTGAGGGCTATTTGAAGTCCAATGCAAGTGCGACACAGAATTTTACAAATATTTAAAAAATAAGTCAATTTAAAGAGTAAATAAGCGGCCGCCAGACACTTTCGTATGATCCAAATTGAACGTAGTAATACTGACAGAATTTTGTAAATATTACGGAAACTAAAGCCGAGGGGACGTTGTATGTATGACGAACACTTGTTTAGAAAGTCCGAGTTCTATAACATATTTGGAAATCATTGAAATCGGTGAGGTGCCCCTTATTTCAAATAATTACTGCTATGCCATTGCTAGGATTTCTGAAAAAGCAGCTTTATGATATGGACGAGTGAATGCGGCTATTTTTAAGAGACCTTCCAGGAATAATGTTTTCAGCGACCAACAAGGCAAGTTGAGAATTAAGGATCTAGAAGGCTCTTAGTTATTACTAGCCTGCGGATGTTTATGCATTTATGGGAAATTTTAATTCTAAAAGAACTACAGAATGCACTTAATATGCAAAAATATAAGAAATACTTAAAATAAGATACGAATTATTATATTTAGGAGTTGAGACAACCCTTTACAAAGATCCCATTTCATTAATTCTGTTAATAAAAATATGAATTTGTATTTTCTAGCATCCTGACTCTTAAATTCAATAACAATTATCGCATAATTTGACGCATCGTAAATCTGATACGCGTGAAATATTAATTAGTAGGGTCCATTGGGCGCACGAAAACCTTGGGTCAGACTCTCTGGCGGTATTTCCCACCATAGACTCAACTTTGCCAGACTTCACTCCCACGCACGTCACTGCCCCCTTATTACATTTATACATTTTAGAACGATTTTAGAATTAGAGATCATTGGAAAGCAAGACTCGATAAGAATATTATTCAACAAGGCAGGCACGCCTTATCAGTTTTATATTTTATAGTTTTAACTATTTCATAAAGCATTTAAACCAATCGACGTGAGTTGTCACTATCATACAATATTCCAAAACACCAAAATTGATTTACATCGACTAGTACGGAATTACGGGAATTGGAATTTTAACAACCATTTCTAGATAAACAAAATGAATTTAAAGCAGAAGATAACAAATCAACCAAGGAAGGAGAAAAAGCTAGAGTTCTAAGAGAGAAGAACACTGGAACCATTTTTGTAGCCTGCCTAGAAGACACAAATGAAGATTAGATTCAATGCTGAATCTGCCAAGGACCGTGCTCAGACAACTATATTTGTGGCAATTGTATATAACTTTAAAGCTGTTCTACATTTACATCACTTTTTGTGCTTTATTCGGTACTAGGTATCACTTATGTACTGTTTATTTAAGAATAATATACCTAAGAATAATGTTGCCTGCTTTGTTTCATTATATTATTATTTTCTATATATTTTTATTTATCCAAAGAAAACCTTAAGTGTCTGCTACTAGGGAAACTTTCCCTACATTAATAGGTATGTAACATTAATTAATTATATGTTTAAAACTATCAAGTAACTACGATTAATACGTCTCGTGTATTATTAGAAATACGTATTCTGTTATCCTACAAAATAACGTTAAAATCGAAATGATACAGTTGGGGTCCCTCCTTCGTTAGATCTCGTGAAAATTTATTTCGTCGCGTTGCTATCGGACATCACTTCTATTGTCGAAGATATTATACACAGCTTTTGAAGCAGCCTGGTATCGAGTCCGGCGTGTTCCGCAGCCATAAACGAGGCCACTCGTGTTCGTTGAGGTACGACCCTCCGGGGAGGACATTGGGTGTTACGGAAAGGTGAGATGTTACGTACCTACAAGTTAGGTAAGTGCTGCCAGTAACGTGCATACATACCGTGGCACGCAGAATCTAGATCCCCTCGACTCTGCTTCGAGCGAGGCTTCGAGGTACACGTAGGGTTGTACGCGTCTATGCAAAGTCTGCCTAATGCTTGCCATGCATCACTGCAATTGCGTGCGCCGTCGTGCCTTGTACCAACATCCCACGTAATACGTTACTTTGGTGGGATAGTTCTTCCGTCATTATGCAGAAGATGGGTCATTTTTATTAAAAATCAAGAAAAAAAAACACTTTTTTTATGTACAGTTCAGGGCAAAATTGTGTGGACATTTGTGTATTCTACGTAAAAGTTTAATTTGATCAATTTTCTACGTTAACTTTTTGTTTTTTATTTTTCATCACAGTTTACATTGTCATCAATTTTTGTTTGTATTTTTACGGAATAATGTAGTTTATTTTAGACGAGAATTATTACAAATTAAAGTACAATAAAACCATATAGACAAAATTGAATGGACTCTCAATCAAGAATAACTTATTTATTAGAAATAAACGTTTCATGTAAATTCCAATTCTATTTGCATGTTTATTTTTACATAATGTTGTCTTACTTTTCTTGTACTTTCATATTTCCTCATAATTATAATTATTTTGGCGTGGTTCGCCTTGTGTATAATTATAAATATGGACCCCGTGCGCTCTGAAGTTCAGCCACCTTCTGGAGTGATTTGTATATTATTATTATTCAAAACATAAAAATCGTCAGATATTAAAGTCAACTGTCAAGCAGTTCGGAGTTTTTACGAAAGTTCAAATAAGTTTGGCACAGTGAACAAGTGGAAATCCAATATGACAAAAAGAACCATTTCACCAATAACAAACACCAACATAACAAGAACCAGCAGAGGGAACAAACAGGCCCACCTTAGTCACAGAATCAAACAAATCCAAATTCCATTATCGCCAAGTAGCGAGACAGAATGGAAAATCTTACACACATGGTCCTATAATTCGCAGAAGATGCGCTTCAGTTTCGGACTCCAAAAGAGAAACTACAATAGCTATCGGTAAAATAGGTAATATCACCAATACCACTCAAAAACCGAACATAACCTAGAAGGGTTCATCCAATCACGCTCCCAAACCAACACAACAGAGAAACAGCATCCACATCATCCTGCACACCAACACGCCCCACACCAAGCTACGCACGAAGTCAAAACTCAACCCATCACAATAGTTAACCGATTCAGTATCTTCGATGTCAACAGCAACAAACACATCAAGACACCTCAAGTTATACCAATTACACCTACACAAATAACAGGAGGTAAGCCAACTGCTAGAAACTACAACCATAAGTAAATTCGAAATAACATACTTGTTCAACTAGGTAAAAAGTAACTTTAGCACAATAACAGATTTTTACGCCATCAGAGACATAATAGCCAAAAACAAAATACAAATGCATACTTACTCCCCATTCACCGAAGAAACAATTACCGTGATCTTAATCCTAAATGAAATTAAAGCCAGAGGGCTAAACGGCCTAACATGCATAGAACTTAAACAGAAAGAATCTAATTACCCAGTCACTTACAAAGTAATCTTTTCTAAAGACAGTTTTAATAAGCTAACCAAATAAAATCCCTAGATCATACCACGACATATTAGAAAAAATGTAACAGCGCCAGACCATATATCCAATGCTTCAGGTGCCAAACCTTCGGCCACCCCTCAGCCAACTGCTCCAAAACTCCCACCTGTAAACTCCCATAGGAAAATACAAAACAAAAAATTGCACAAAAACGACAAACACACTACCAGCATACTATAACTGCCAAAGCTCACACCTGGCCAACTACAGGCAATGTCCTTCTCTCCTGGCCTTCTTAAAAAAGAAGCCAAAATAAGCCAGTTCCAATCTCCGACCTAATCTTGGTATCCTTCAATTCAACACCAATATCTCCTCTGAGCTGACAAACGCACACTTAGTCAAAATACCAGTCAGGAATAAAAAAATCATACAGGACCCAGGCTAGCGTAACTACCTCCAAAACTACACCACCAGAACCATTCAAACCCCAAAACATTCCGACCTGTTTTCCAAAGCAGATTCTATAAATGACATGCTAGACATCTCCAACATAGACGTAACCTTAGACTTCCTTTACAATAAACTATTTTCGTGTAAAATCAAAGTACAAAAACTCGAAGCCTTCCTAGAAGTCGCAGAGCTTATCAATGGCTAAGTTGCTAAATAAAATACTTCTTTGGAACGCTACGAACATCAAGCACAAAGCAACCGAACTCCAAATCTTCCTCGAACACCATAAAATTGAAATAGCCTTAGTAACCAAAACTTGGTTTAACACTATAGACAGTCAAATTCAGCCGATACCATCATCCACTAATCTGTCGATATTCCCTCAGCTCTTCCTAGACAACGTTAAAGGAATATCTATACAAATCTCCATCAACCTCAACTCATCATATGCCGCTCCTCCTTCCAAACAAACGGTTCACCCAGAACGACTTAAACACCTACCAAACACTTCATCATACGGGTGACTTCAACGCTAAGCACTCCAATTGGAACAATATCACCACAAATAACAACGGCAGAATCCTTAACATCCACATGACCAACAACAATTGCCATATTCGCACATCACTAATTCCACGTTTAATCCTCAAACATAGGCATCTTTACAAACTCCTTACACTATATTGAATGCCACTCCTTCCAAGACCTCTCCTTCAACCACCTCCCAGTCATTCTACAACACAGCAACAAAAACACACATTTCACCCATTGTGTGCACACTCGCAAATATAATATGTGATAGATATACAGGGTGGGGCAGTAACTATTAGCACCTCAGATATCTTGGAAACTATAAGTTTCACAGAAATATTTGCTAAAGTAAATTGCACAGTACGAAGGGCGCTATTGGGTGGCGATAATAGTTTTTTTGCAGGTGGAGGTACTTCGGACATTTGAAGGTCACATCCATTTTTTTAAATGGATCGGTATGTTTTTGCTTCTGTATCACGATAGAGGATCTTAAAACGAGTTCAACGACCTATTACACAAGGTCATTGAAGGTCATAGAAAGTAGAGAAAGGCGATAATACTTACGGTTTTGGTAGTAAATGAAACATGTTTATAGTAGGTGTTCGAAATGATGACCATCACTGTCAATGCACCGTTGGATTCTTTTTACGATTGATTGACTTGCAAGTCTTACAGCGTCAGAACTTATTGATGCACAGGCTGCAATAATTCGCTGTTGCATATCGTGAGATGTAGTTGGTACTTCTTTGTACACTTTCTCTTTCAGTGTTCCCCACAGAAAGAAATCTAAAGGTGTTATGTCTGGTGAACGAGCTGCCCACGATATTGGACCGCCGCGTCCAATCCAACGATTTCGAAATTTTTCATCGAGTTCCCTTCGCGCAATCGATGAATAATGTGCTGGGCATCCATCATGTTGACACCACATGGTTTGTCGTGTAAATAAAGGTAACTCTTCTAGCAAAAGACCCAATGTATCCTTAATAAAATTAGCATAGACGTTGCCATTCAAATTTCCATTAATAAAATAAGGTCCAATAATTTGATCACCTATGATACCGCACCATACATTCACAGACCATTGTTTTTGATGTTCAACCTGTCACAGCCAATGTGGATTTTCCGCTGCCCATAAATGCATGTTATGCAAATTAACATTCCCGTGATTTGTGAATGTTGCTTCATCAGTAAATAAGACGGTATTAAAAAAAAGCTCATTGTTTTGAATCTGACGAATAGCCCATCGACAAAACTCAACGCCATTCTTGGTGAAGACTAACGTGATACGGATGAAATTTGTGACGGTGCAAAATGCGAAGTACGCTCCTTCTACTAATGCCAGATTCGCGTTCAATTTGTCGCGAACTAATACGAGAATTTCTAGACACACTAGCGAGCACACCGATTTCCATTTCTTCGTTAATTACTCGTTTCTGACGTTCACTTTTACGAACACTTAAACTACCGGTTTGCCTAAGTTTATCATACACATTTTTAAATGTTTGACGCGAAGGCTGAGACCGATGTGGATATCGTTCAGCATACAAGTTTTTCGCCCTTACAGAATTTTGTTGGCATTCGCCATAAATAAGAAGCATATCAACCTGCTCTTCAAAACAATCAAACACGACCACGAACTTCTGAGCCTAATCAAATTTGGCAACAGACTTCAATGCAAACACCAACGAACATTCAATCCATTACACAAACACATAAAAAATTCAAACACCCCTCACGGAAGCAAAAATTATGCCAAATAGAAAGTAATCCCAATTCCCTCTACATTACATTCAGAACCCTCACAAATAAAAAACTTACAAACCCCTGTGTCACAACAGGAAATACAGCAGCCTACATCAAGATAGAAAAAGCAGAAATGTTGACACACTTTCCACATACCACAACCCCCCACCACTAGAATACGAAGTCAACCAGTTAACCAACAATTCAAGTAACTCCTCCACAACTTCTTCTCTCCTCTCCCGACATCTCCTTCATTAACAGCTCATTCGCAAACAAATCAACAAACTTGAAAATGACAAATTCCCCGGAGTAGACTATATCGTAGCCAGCCAATTAAAACACCTCCCGTAGAAAATGATAGTTTAATTCTTCTATATCTATAGACAATTCTATCTCTAAGCAATTGGAAAATCGCCAAAATATTATAATACCTTTCTCCAAACCAGGGAAACCGTACCTCAACTTGAACCACTACAAATCCATCTATCCAAATCCATTTTCTCAGTCTACTAGGCAAAATACTTGAAAAAATCCTTCTAGCTCAAATCTCCAAATACATGCAAAGAAATAACATGTGACCGTACTCCGACGAACGAGTACGGAGGAAGGAGTTTCATTCCCAACTCATTGTCAGTCGGTTCACCGAAGTTTGTTTGAATGAGAGATTGGAAGCCTGATGTTCGATGCCAATTTATTTCTTAGCTATAACGGTTTGTGACTTATCCTATAAATTCTTTACAGAAGCAGATCGACAGGGCAATGTCGTTTACTAGCTGGGCGCAAGTCGGTGTTGCGGCTCCGGATCGCGGAGGTCGCTTTGTAAATGTATATGTGTTTGGACCGGGGGAACGTTATCGTTGGCGTCGGTGATGTTTTAGGCTACTATCAAGTGCATATCGATGAACGAAGTATTTAGATTAGACCGAAATACGTTCGGGGGTCTGCTCCTCAAACGTGCGTAGGAAAAGGGATCCTCTGTATCGATAACCTCATTTGTTTAGAATATGCAGATAGGAATTGAAAGGTTTCGACTTCGACGACAGAAAGTCACTCTGCATCGAACTCTGGTCGAGAATAGTCATTAACGGTTTTACGTTTACGTTTTTATGTTCTTTATGTTAAATAGTTTATCGTAATATTAAATAGTATAGTTTATATCGTTAAGTTTAAAGTGTCCGGACATTTGAATCTAACCACACGCCTGTGACCATCCCTGAGATCCTTACAGCTTCGGGATATTCGGAGAGAGTGTTTTGCTCGAACCGACAATACCAGCTTATAGCAAGATCTATAAATCTACAAATCTGGTTCGTCGAATCAATGCTGGAACGGACCTAACCATAGGCGGTAACGGAAGAGCATCGAGAGTGTCGTTCACTCTTGCGAAAATTGGATTGAAGCTGTATTTCTACGTTACACTGCTAGCTCGAGCAGGCTAGGCAAGTGAAATCCGAATCCCCGAAACAGTCGGTGACTTGATTCTTATCCGCGCCCAGCTTGCTCCCGCTTGCAAGAGAATACCAACGCTTTGAGTGTTTCTCGGTGGTTGGGGGATTCGACCGGTGTGGCGCTCGTAGCACGTAATAATGGCCGATCGCGTGGTCTCAGGGGAGATGAGCGTTACAAACATACTCCTGCAGGAATAGTTTATCTTTTGCATAGAACATTTCACCATGCATCAAATCCTCAGATTCCAGGAGAACATTGCTTTCGAGATCAATAAAAACGGATCTGTCGTCCTGATGGTGCCAAACTTCCAAAAGGCATTTGATACTATCTGGTATAAATGACTCCTCAAACTCCTTAACACGAACCTATCCACTCATACCATCATACTAATCTACAGCTTTCTTATTAAACGAACTTTAACAGTAGCCTACAACAATACGCATTCCACCCATAAACCAGTATGTAAATATAAGTCTCATAAGGCTCTGACCTAGGTCCACTGTTCTTCAACATCTTCGTTAAAAACTAGACTGCGGATGTTTATGCAAATGCATATGTTTCTAGGAAATAGATAAAAGAGTGAAACGTAAATAGAAGTTTGTTTCATCACTAGAGGTCCTTAAAAATACAGTTTTTATTTTGCATGTTTTGCATGTGTCATATATGTTTATTGCATTTCTTTTCATAAAATTAATGCTTATATGGGCTTCCGGACATCTATTTTAGTTTACTAATTCAACGTTTGTATACGATAGTCATGGCAGAAATGACAACATAGCTACATATTTATATATTTGGTGTTTACCTATAATGAATCATTAATGGTAAGAGTTCATAGATGCTACGAATAGTAATAATCAGTAATTCTAAAGTATTCTTGGTAGATAGGTTCTACGGAAACGAATTCTATGAGGTCAGATTGTTAAAGAACCCAAAACAATTAAAGCATGCTACTTCAGTAAAAAACAATTACATCTTGTAATGTTGAGCGTTCGTTCTCAGCTTATAAATTGACTTTAAGTAATAAACATCATCAACTAACTCTTGACAATATTGAAAAAATACTCGTAACATATTGTAATTTGAATTACAACTGATTATTATTATGTTTAAGTAATAAAATTATTTGAACATATTTTGAATATATTTTGCATATTCCTGTATATTTTGACATATTCTATTGACATAAACATCCGCAGTCTACTAATAACACATCTAAAAATAATAACACCAAAATAGTTCTCTACACAAACGGTACTACAATTTGTCTCCTCGTGGAAAGTTGATCAAGCTGTCAGCTACACATAATTACATATCTCATAAATCCAACAGTTCATTGATTTTTCGTTTTTCTCATACGTCAAATGTTCAACATTTCAAATAAGCTACTAAATTTTTAAGGTCAAATTTGAAAAAATAACGTTGTTACAAGATATATTCAAAGTGTGAAATGACATGCAGTAAGTATATTTTGAACCTTAAACAGGTTTTTCTCGAAACTACATTTCTCAAACTGGTGTTCAGGATAACTCGAAAACTAATTGACTGATTACTTTCAAACAAAGCTCATTGTATTTGTTATATATTTCTCTAATACTTTTTTATCAATATAAAGTTTATTTCGTCTTGAAATGCTGTAAATATTTCAATTTTGTGTTCGTTTACTTTAAATTAAGTTCGATCCCAGCGTAAACTATTTAGCTTTGAGAAAAATTGCTTTTTATTTTGCAATCTGATGACTGTGATAGTTGTTAAACGGCATGTTAATAGGAGTTATCGTCGAAGAAGTTAACAAGATTCTACATTAGTTAATAAATAATAAAAAGAACTTTTTTTGTAATTCAAACATATTTCCCATAAATATGAAATACTTTTAGAGCTATTACACGAGAATCCCTTCTTAAGTTACAACGTTTAATTCTAGAAATCTTATAGATCAAATCGTACGATATTCGTATCGGCCAAGTATTCACTACAAAAAAGTCACTATCTAAAATCAATACTAAATATGTATTATACATAAGATTTCGAAACCATTTATCTACTTTGGTATTAAATTACTTGTTTATCATCTGGCCTATCGCGACATTTGATATACGTAAAGAGATGAAAGATAATTATGTTGAATGATTTAAGCTGATTTTATTTATTGCTCATATAATTTTGATTTCTATAATTTCATATATTTTAGGAATTTTAAACATAATATTTTTACAGAATTACCTTATGTTTTACTGAACTAGAATTCGTGTAATTGAATCAACTTATTAAATATTTTTACAAATAATAATCAATTCAATTATTTATCTAAGTCGAATATGTTACTACATATTTTTCAACACATCGCTTTAATACTATATAAACTATATACTATATAAACAACACCATATTTCCATAAATATTTTATTTAATACATTTATGGAAATATGGTATTGTTCATATGGTATATAGTTTATGCATATTATAAGGTATACATAATATTAAGTATTTTATGAATGTTACAGTGTACGAATGTTATAAAGAGAATGGAGCTAAAGCAAAAAATATACGAAACTAGAGAAAAAGTTTATTCAACCTTTTTTCTATAAAATTTAATTCCTTTTTAGATTTACTTAAAATATCTTTAAAATCATTACGGGTAATAAATATATATTAAAAAGATTTCGTTCGAAATGTATTCAAATCTTATGATGAAAATGTAAAATTGAAATGTAAAAAAATATACATTGAAAACGGACAAAATTTTGTTTACAATCAAAAAGCAATCCGAAAATTTTGAAACATATTTTTTCGTATAAAACATTCTTCTTAATCACAATACTTTACTTTTTCATAAATCGAGCAGTAAGAATTAATAGATAATAAGTTCTTGACGAAATGAAATTACATGCAGAATCCTAATGTTAATTGCAATTACTTTGTATGTAACAACTACATGCACCATCGTAGTTTGTTGCATGCAATTGCGAATTGTAATTAGTATATAGATCTGTGTTCGTGCTCGAATTTGGGCGGTCGGGATAGAAATGAAATGATGCTTATAAATTTTGACTCTCTATCAGCAGACAAGTTAAGAGTGTTTTCTAAGTCCGGAGTTCGTTTTCTCCTCAGCTTGGATCCCCTCCAACAGGTTCACTTGGGGGTGTTTACAGATTCGCCCGTGAAATCGTATGATCTATCGATTGGCTATCGACTTAGGAGAGGAGGACCAATTTTCCTGCCCCATTTCGGCAGAAAACTCCTCCCTCACACCCGGTGGTGGAAGAAAGGCCCAGGCCACTCTGGCGATGGTGCCCAAAGTTTCCTCCCTAAGTCGAAGGCTGCATTAAGGGGTAAGACCACTGTAGAAACTTGAAATAAAGCGTTTCTTTGCGATTTTTCTTTGAATGGATGGAAAAGTAAGAAGATAATAATATTCAAGAATGTTGTTAACCATGTCGTTAAGTGTTAAAGAAAATATTTATTCAAAAATAGTGCAAAATGACGTCGCTGGAGCTATTCTTGCGAGCCGTGTTGAATTTGAGGCGTCCTGCAGCATGCAGTGTAACTGACGCTTTGTATCTGGAAGAAACAAAAACTTTTCTCTTAATATACATGAGTATAGCTAGAGAAATACATAGGGAATTTTTGAAACATTAATTTTTGTGTGATTGGTGAGCATTTGAAGTAAAATGTTCAATTTTGAACAAAAAATGGGGCAATCATTTGTCAATAAATAATGTTAAAATTAACTTATTGAAAATCTCCTATGTATTTCTCTAGCTATACTCATGTAGATTAAGAGAAAATTTTTTATTTTTTTCCAGATACAAATTTGCGTCAGTTATACTGCGTGCCGCAGAGCGCCTCAAGTTCAACACGCGAGAATGGCTCCAGCGTCGTTATTTTACACTATTTTTGAATAAATATTTTTTTTTAACGCTTAACGACATAGTTAATAACATTCTTAAATATTATTATCCTCTTACTTTTCCATCTATCCAAAAAAAAATCGCAAAAAACACTTTATTTCAGGCTTTTACAGTAGTCTTACCCCATAATTTACCGAGGAAAAAACAGGACTCCGGATTAGGATGCGACGAGTGACCACACGTGTTTAGCAGCTGTTTTATGACTATATTGTTCCGCGAATTGGCGATGGCCGTTGTCGTCAGTGCCTACATTTGGTCTCGACGTCCGTACAACCCGCGCCGCGGAACAATACAGTAGAACCTCGTTTATCCGAACGAAATACTACTGAACCTCAGATACACAGATTTATGACTGAACCTTTATTGTCCAAACGGCGGTCGAGCGTATTCTCAGTTATGCAAACGCGTATTCTTAGTTACACGCACCCGTATTCTAGGTTATACGAACGCGTATTCTTATACATATGTGCATATCTAATAGGAGCTAACATTTGGTGCAAGTTGAAACGTAATTTAATACAATTAATAAATTTGTAGATCATTTTTACATATTGTTCATAATTTATTTGAAAACATTTATAAGTATGTACATAAAATATAACATAATTAAATTGCAAAACGAAGTAATTAACAAAATAATTAGGTCTTAGTCGCATAAAACAATAATTTTTTAGAACAGAAAAATAATAATAACCCTTAATAATGTTACGAGATTAGATGCAAGTTTATTATAATAAGTTGAAATGGAATACAAGAATATAAATATACAGGGTGTTCGGCCACCCCTGGGAAAAATTTTAATGGGAGATTCTAGAGGCCAAAATAAGACGAAAATCAAGAATACCAATTTGATGATGGAGGCTTCGTTAAAAAGTTTTAACAATTAAATTCAAAAATTTGAAATCGTTTTGGAAAAATTATTTTCAGTTGCGGGGGTCAATTACAATCATTTTTGGACAGTTTTTTCGTGTCATCAATAGTTATTAGAATATCACGACTGTCACACTTTAGCGTGGACACCCTGTACTAATGAATATATATCGAAAATGTAATACGACTAATATAGAAATGATAAATATAAAAAGATTAATATTCTATTTGAATGTATCATTCATCTTTACTAGAACACATTAAAAGCTGTAAAATTTATACTTTGAAAGGATACAGAATTGGAATGTGGTTTCAGTTCGTTCAGTCAGATACAGTATAAGTTAAATATGTATCCGAAAATTGGGATTCCAAATCAGGTATTTATAGAATAGATGGATCGATTCTAATTATAGAAACAATCCGAGTCGACTGTCGAAAGTAGAAAAGGACAGCGAATAAAAGAGGGCATCATTTACTTTACAAGAATTCGTATTTGGATATTTATAGATGTTTAGACGAATGCAAAATCAATCAGCCGCAGAATAATCTCAGTTGGCCTTGTAACGTTAAATTATTCATTCAATACAAATCGAGCGGTAAAGTTATATTTGTGGAAACCTCCGATTATAGTACAAGGATTTCCAAATTACACGATTTTAATTCAGTCTAAATAATAATCTCATGTGGTCAATGCCTCTGTTCAGATACAATAACATATATATATATATACAGGGTGTTCGACTAATCCTGGGAAAATTTTAATGGCAGATTCTAGACGCCGAAAATAAGTCGAAAATCAAGAATACCAATTTGTTGATGGAGGCTTCGTTAAAAAGTTATTAATAATTAAATTCAAAAATTTCAAATCGTACTGGAAAAATTATTTTCAATTGCGGGGGTCAATTACAATCATTTTTGATGAATTGAAATACCCTCGAAATCCTATTCACTTTCGAGAAAAAAAATCGGGTAAGTGCTGAAATTTTTTGGCGAAAAAAAAATTTTTCAAATCTTTCTAAAAAAATTATTTTCGGTTGCGGGGGTCAATTACAATCATTTTTGGTCATTACAGATACCTCCGAAATCCTACGCATTTTCGAGAAAAAATTCCTTACCGAAAATCTAATTAGGTGCCTTTCGACGGAAAAAAAAAATTTGAAATCGTTTTGGAAAAATTATTTTCGATTGCGGGGGTCAATTACAATCATTTTTAGTGAATAGATCTACCCCCAAAATCTTGCACATTTTCGAGAAAAAAATTCAGTACGGGCGGAACTTTAAACGTTAATAACTTTTTAACAAAGCCTCCATCAACAAATTGGTATTCTTGATTTTCGTCTTATTTTGGCCTCTAGAATCCCTCATTAAAATTTTTCCCAGGAGTGGCCGAATACCCGATATATATTGAAAATTGAATCACACTGTGCTACATGTCTTCTTCTCTAGTATCATTTTTGTCGCCTTCTAGATCGTAATTCCCGATATTCGAGTTATTCGTACCTCAGGGGAGGGGGTTCTCCCCACTGACAGTTCGTGGCTCGCGATATCCGGTATCGACTAGTTTATTGATTGTCTCAATAATAATACTAAAATATATGAAAACCGTTTACATTGAGAAAAGTAATAAGTTTAATTATTATAGGTTTTGTATCTGCGCGCGAATGACGAGAGCGAATGGAATGACGAATAAGCGAGAGAGAGAGAGAGAGAGAATAAAAGCGCAAGCCGCCGGAAATCAAGAGACGGAGAATAAGTAAATTAGAATAGCACGAGCAAGAGAGGTTTTCAAAGTGTATCCACTAGTATTGTATCGCGTTCCAATATACCGATCATTTTCATTTTATTTTATTGCTTTTTCCCAACATACTAAGGAAAATAATTAACAACAATAAATATAATGAGTTTTTACGTATTCACAATCTTTGAACATGCAAGTTCTTTTAAGCTCAAGAGGCAATTCAATGCGTAACATTCGAACCTCAGTTATTCGACCGTCAGCCCCGATTATCCGAATGACTAAAAACACGGTGGAAGGGATAAGCACTGAAATTCTATTATCGGACCACCTCGGTTATCTGAACTGCCTTGTCCCCCGAAATGTTTGGATAAACGAGGTCCTACTGTATAGCCCTTCGTTGGTCAACTAGTGTGTAGCGCTTTCGTTTAGACAAAATTCTTTTCTCTTTTACTATGAAATTTGCCAGATGCGGGAAACTCGAAGACCTTCGCAACGTAGTACCGATCCCGCATCTGGCAACATAAAGAAACGGAAAAAACCCAAGTTGACCGAACGTGTTCCGCTCTTCGGAACACGTAATACTCGGGGCGAAGTGGCTACCTTTCCGACCGCTCTGACTGCCTATTGTTTAATGTTTAGAAACGGAATCGACCGCCGTATTCCTCGAAATTTCTCCTTTACGTGGAGAACATTTGCCAGCCAGAAGGTGCCTCGGAATGCGCCTCCAGTTTGCAGTTTCCCCGCTCCGAGTAAATCGGTCTACGGCTCCGTCGATGGGCGGTCCACTTGAGGACTTTGGGCCGCATGGCCCATTTCCGACTCGCGCTAACAACGCGCTCATAAATCACGACCCTGGCGAGACACTTTGACGATTTTCGTCTTATTCATTTAGAAAACCCCAACGGCTGCATTTTCCTTCACCATGTCGGCCAAGAGGACGACGATTCTTCCTCCACTTAGGCGATCGAGGAAGGTCAATCCTCTTGGAGGAAAATGCAGCCAATCGTGATTTGAGGTGTTCACGATTTCGGTCCCTGCACTTCGATGCAAACACTTCGATCATCGCTACGGTCCACAGTGGGCTGGACCGAAGATTTTAATGACGTTATACCAAAAAATGAACTTTCACATATCGATTTTTAATCAATTAGTATTACCTTTCAAATATCTACTGACCTTAAAAATGAAAGAATTGATAAAATTAATTATAAATTATAGTTGTATCGAACTGTTAAAGTTTAACATTTTCGAATGTACGTTTGACGCTCGAAAAATGTACTTTCTTTTTCACGATATGTTGACGATCTCGTTTAATTTTTTTTCTTTGTTTCTTTTCTATAATAAACAGTATTATTTTCCATTAAAACATATTAATTACAGCTGAAATTATTGTATTTAATGTACTAGGTAACATTGAATGTACTATAGAAAATTGTCAATATATTTACAATTGAGAAAGAATATCTTTTGAGTCCCAAGTTGTTTCACGTTCGAACATATCTCAATGTTTTCAGGATGCTTTCTTTTAGATCATATATCAAAATCATAACCACCTTCGTCCACCTTTTTGAATTATTAATGTTCAAAGTTGGACAATTGTCGAAAGAAGCCCAGGAAACAAAGCATAAAGATTTTAAAAAGTTTCGGAATTACAAGAGCAGGAAAATTTCAAGAACAGCAACAAATGAAGACATCTTTCACAGACTACTATTAACGTCTGATCCACCCATATCAACAATAAGATCAAAATCATACAAAAGGAGAAGAAAATTATTAGGTCCTAAAGCTATGCAATTACTCAAATAAGGACAGTAGAACTCAGCCCATAACTTCAAAAACCAAATTGTAAAAAGCTTTAAAAAAAAATAAAGCGTGTCTTTTGCCTCTCTCACTGAACTTCCTCCTCGTAAAAATTAGTTCAAATGCTACCTATTATTGATTTTAAATTACATATAATATTAATTGAGATATTTTTGGTCATGATATTAAGTTGTATGATATTTTATGAAGTGTTAATTTTGTGTAATTTTTGTATGTAATGTTTTGTCGTGTTACCTAATTTATATTCATTTTCGTCAATTATTTTGAACTGCGAGAGTGATAGTACGTACGTGTTAATTATAATACTGACAAGGTGATGTTTTATATATTAGTGCATAATATTCTGACGTTTGACATATTGAGCCGTCAAAGAGAATCATTTGCAATAATTTTCCAATTTAAAATTACGCTATACCAAGTTCAAGGTAGGCAGACGTAAAATGATTACATCAATAATTTAATTTTGGGTTGGAAAATCAAATTTTGCGAAAAGAAAAAAATGATTTATTATAGTTTTGTGATCTATGCAAGAAAACATATTTTATTCACAAGTAGAAAATAATTTTTTTACAAAATATGGTCTTTTAGGAACACAATACTGGCCAATACTATCACATACCAGAAATACTATGTGCAATCGTTTCAAGAATGCAGATAATAATTTTCACAGATCTTTTTATTTTAAATTATAAAAATTTATAAAAAACCAACATCAATTCAGCAGAATCCTCTTTAATACTATTTATCAATGTCTAAGAAACAGAATGTTCATTATTAATGCTCTTTGAAATTGACGCATAGGTTTATGCTGAAAATATAAAGAAGCACAGAAAATAACGTATTTCTTGTAAATTATTTTGTTTTATTAATTATTGTAAAAATAGTTTTGTTTCGATTGTGCTATACGTTTTTTATAAAAACTGTTCAAAAAGATGGTAGTTAATTTAAAGATTAATGTATCCATTTTTTAATCAATTTCCGACACAGTTGAAAATGATTACAGTTTATTTCCCATTTTAGTAAATATTATCCTATGCTTTATTATACAAATACGTTCCACATAAAACCACAATTTTTGATACCTAAAATTAAAATTGAAAGTGAAAAAGCACTGCATGTCTGCCTCTTTATGTGCTGCACAATACGTAATTACATACTATGCGGTTTGGTATAATTCAGTATGTATTGAGACACACCGTATCCACTTATATTTGTGCCAAGTTCCCCTAATGTACGCCATCCATAACCGCACGGTTGCGTGCTACGCCCGTTGAATTGCGCAGCACTACGCTCTTGTAAATACAACGTTACATTGTTCGTGGTAAGCCAGCGCTCCAAAATGTAAGAATTCTCTGTCGTTGTAATTGTAATATTAATGAGCACTTCCGGCAATTAAAGGGAAATTCCGTGCCACCTCGTATAATAACGTATTTAATTTATCCTTGTTTATGAAAATTAATATCACAGCACATCCGTCAGTGAGGTATTATTATATTTCACATTATAATTTAGCAATTAATTTTAATTTAGAGGAATATTTCTATATTAATATATTTAAGTACATGTAATCTTATATTAGACATGAACCTTAGTAGTAGCTCATATCCAAGAATAAAAGTTAATTATAGTACTTTGTAATAAACCTAACCAACTTTAATTTAAAATAATTATTTCAATCTTGTATTTTTCGCGATTTTATTTAAAATAACTGAAAGAACCTTATTATTTGAATTAATGGTTATACTTGTTGTACATACAATAATAACGCTTGAGGTATTTTAACACTATAAATATATATATGTATATATTTGTACATGATAAAGATGGAATGCATAAATGAACTAAAAACTAAAAACATGTATAATTTATTTTTCATCGCAACGATATTTATGCTCGCTCTTATTCCTAGGTTTCCTAATTCGCGACTACTTTGCATACAGCTACTTTGAAACCATGTGGTGGATATAACTGAGACTTTGATAGCTGTTTAGTGAGTCATGATGCTTACTAAAAACAAACCATTTTCGATGCTACGAGTGCCAGGTCTTGGATTTTCTAAGGACTTATTAAACGACCCTCGTACCTCCTGTTGCAGTCTGTTGATTCTCCCATCATCGTAGGCATTGGTTTCTATTGGCCAAAAGCGATGATGAAGATCGATAGCGGTCATATTGAGACTGAGTAAGACAGAATACTCGCTAATGCTCCTAACAATGAGTGAATATTTTGTCTCACTCAGCAGACTGCAACAGGAATGGGAACGTAAATATGCTGTGCCTTCTTCTTGTTGAAGGATAGTACATTTGTGAACAAGCAGTAGTTCAGTCGAATCGATTATTGTAATTGAGGTATATTGAGGTCATTGATGGAAACAGGGCACATAGACTTATTATTAGCATATTTATAATTAACTAGATGCTGTTTTATTTTATCATAAAGATTCGCGTGGTAGTGTAAAGTAGTTTGTCGTGTTATACTTTGTATAAATAAAGAAATATTGAACGTGAGGAAGTATTGAATTCACAAGGAAAGAAATTAAATTAATGAAAAAAATAATTGATTTTTAAGACGACTTGGGATAAAAAATCGAAAAAACTAATATTATAATTATACGAGAAAACAGATGAATGAAAAAAAAATTATTCTTTCCAACTTATAGAAAAACATTTATCTATTTAAAGAATTTAATCTTTTGTTTATTTTTGTACATAAATTTCTATTTTTGATTTTTGTTATTTTAAATTGCGTTTGTTAAGAATTTTGTTTAAGGTAAAGAAGTATAATCTATTCAATTACATATTAAATAACTGAATAATGAATTGCTATGAAAATATTAATATTTTAGTCATGTACATTAAGATTTCTCTATTTTTCCAACAAATACCACCAACATCTAAGGTTTATACCTATAGTTTATTTATATCCTGTATAATTTCATTGAAAGGACCCAAAGTCAGATTCGATGTAAAACAATTATGTATTTTATCTGCATTTTGTACTAATTATTTATACCTTTTCCTAAAAAGAATTTTTTGATATATTTCAAAAAAGAGTCAACAGTACATAAAGAAAAAAGATCACCGAATATTGAAAATTTTAATGGTATACATGAACAATTAAATGAGCGATATATACTGCAAATAATTTATTAAAATCAATTTGCGGTTTTCCATGAGTAATTCAGAATACATATCAAATGAGGTCTACTTTTGAATGCTTTCAACTCCGACGTGACGAGAATTCTATTCACAACCAATACCTTTTTAGTGTACATACATTTGTACTTATCCATCTTGCAAAAACCTGTTCATTTATTATGCATGCCTTGTAAGCAATGCATCATAGCTTTTATAGCGATTTCATTATTGGAAGGTGCAACCACAGTCGTTTTAAATATTTCCAGATGAAATTGGTTGAAAGCATTCTACATAAAATCTAAATCTTACGCATTGGAGTTTTATGATTTAATCGTAAAATTTGATTTTTTAACGGGAAGGGCTTGATAAATTTTGACGTTGAAACTAGAAAGAAGTTCGTCCAAAAAAGGAAATTTCTGAAAATTCAATTTTATACAATTCTAGATTTTCTATTGTATAGTCAGTGCTGCTTTCATATCACAAATCGGAATCGTCAACTTAAAGTGAGGCTCACAGTGTCAGCCATCTTTCCTAATTGCTTTCGCCATTTCTTGCCAAACTTTGGTTATTCATGGCGGGTATATATTGTTTACAATATGCAGTATGGTTTTTTTTGTAAGTACGTACAAAATTGTCTATGTATTATAATTAAATTAAATATATTTTTGAAAATATGTAAATGTAATAAAAATTTATTATTTATAATTAATGCAAGCAGAAAATAGTGAAACATAAGCTATTGTAGTGTCTACCCCTGTATAAACATTGTTGTGAAATTCAAATGAACTTTTTAAATAGATCTAGTGTAATACACAAAATATTCATAAATAATAACAATATCAATATTTTATTTTTGGACAAAATCGTTTATTATGCAGTCACCAACCGATACTCTGTGTTATACCATATAAACTACCATATCAAATATTACAATGCACCAAAGTTTAGCCATGTCAATAATCATACACACCATCGATCATACTAGAAATTATAAAAACCTAACCCTTGACTTGTAATAATGAACTCTTAAACTATGGTTTCTATTTGTGAGGTCGCACAAAATTTTTCAAAATTTCAAAAATTATGGATTCGACAGTTGTTTGAAAAATTGTGCTACAGTTTGTTCAAGAAATTATAGCTGCTAAACTGACAAACGGACAGAATTGAGATTTCTGAAGCTTATACTAAAGACATTAGAGTACCAAATAATAATTACTTCAGCTTAAAAGAAAAAATTGTTTTACTTTTTTTATAATTGTTTTAAACAATTTTAAAAATCTAAAAAAATTTGAGAATATTGTCCTATTTGTCCCATTTAATTATTGTGTTTTAAAAATGCTGTTATTTTCAAATTGGTCGTACTGAAATTATTTAAAGTTAACACTGCATCCAAGCCCATTACACCGGCCACTCTGACCATGCGATGTACCTATACTTAAGGAGAGATGCATACATTTTTTAATAGTTGGGATTACAAAAATCTGAGAAAATTCTTAGAGCAAAGCCTTATATAAAAATTAACAATAATCCTTTGGAATATGTATTCTTGTTGGAAACATTGAAGTTGTCACTGTTCAATGGAAATCATCAGAAGGTGAGGAGTATTTTTCCATCACGATAGAATGGGATATAAGATAGGTGGTTGAGTAGTCAATTATTTCACGGCGTAAAATACTGTGCTACAAGGATTGATAAAGAATAACATTAAGTAATGTTGACAATGTCAGAGAAATCAATCTTATTGTTCACAAATTTCCTTTTCATGGTGCAAATGCTATTAATCACTAGTGATAAAAAATTCTAACCAATAATAAAATTATTATTCTCAAAAATTCTGGTGACTAATAATAAGAGATTTCTAAAAGAAAGACTGAAATGTTTAAAAACAATGTTTTCGTGCAGGGTTGAAATGGCAGAATAATAGTTACTAATGACTTTGAACGTATATATATACATACGTTTGCTTTTAAAAGAAACAATCTGTTAGAGTCAATGAAGGAATTCTATTTCAAAGGGTCTCGAGAGAAGTTACTGACAATGAGTCTGTCAGAGACTTTCGCGTTAAAACAAATTACACTTTACTGTCTTTCAGTGAGTTGTTGTTACCCAACAGACTGTAACTAAAACTCTACAAGACAGATGTTTCAACGCGTCAACTTCATTTGCACACTGTAAATTATTTTGTCGAAAGAAAATACGAAATGTTTACACGGCTTGCTTTCCAATGGGCCAACGAAATAATAAACGTATTTTTTGTCTTCATTAATACATTCTTTGATATCAAAGCAAGACATCTACCGTTCATCTTTTTAATGAACCGAGATCCAGAATTTCAGTCACGACCTTTCCAAATAAAAAGCCACGATTCGATTCAACTCTTGCCCTTCTTTCGTTCACGTATTGTGAATTCAATGGTTAATGTCGAAATGATGACAAGGTATAAGGAAGAAATAAAAGAGAGAACGACCCGAAGATAGAATGTTGGAGACCATTGCTTAGGATTGCAATTGTCCGTTTTCGGAAGTTGTAATTAAAGATAGAAGACTATGGAGAAAGAACACTTGCCGTTCATTTCTTTCGTACATCAAAGTATACGATCGGTATTTCGAGAAGAATTTATTATTCCCAAAGAAGAACACGGGAACGGAGAAACATCGATTTGAAAAAGAATGTAACAAATGCAGAGGAAAGATTATTAATCCGATTGGAGAAATTGTAATTATGCACGTTGTTGCAAAGACGACGCGGAAACAGATCTTGTCTCAGGTTTGTTCACTTTGTGCATCGGGTCTTTGGAAGAACTTTGACATTCTTAGATGAGAACAATTTATCGAAAATGACGGACCGAGTTCCCGTACAATGAAACGAAGGCAGAAAATTCCTAGTATTATTCTCACAAAGCTGTTCCAAGATATTTCCCGACATAGTTTTAGTTTTCAACTCTTAACTGGTGAAATAATGTTCTAATGAATCCTTTGATCTCCAAATATTACCTGCTTATTGACATACAGTGACTGCTATGTTTTAAGTACAGAGTACAAGTTAATCTGAAAACTTCGTGTATTTGTATAAAAAGTTAAAATGCACAATTTTGAAAAGTTATAATGTAATATTGAAACACGTCTAGACTTATATGTCTATATCAAATATTTATATCATTATAATAAATAGAATACAATTTTTAAAAATTGACCCTTTATTATAGAAACATTCTTTATATTTTCAAATTCATTTTCCACATCATTAAAAATTACCATTAAAAATAGTATAAACGCATACAATTATGTGAATTAATTCAAGGCAATGATTTTTTTCAGTAAAATATATCTACACAATTCGATCCTGAATCGAGTTTTCGTGCTAGATAAAGAACTTTTCTGCACATTTTTAAATTGTCACATTAATTTATAACTATTTAGGATTAAATCTAATTAATAAATTGTATATCACTATATCCGGGAAATTGTTGTCTATCTTTCAAAACCAATTAGAATCTTCTTACGTTTTTATTTTTCATGTAATACCTCATTTTTATACAAAATCCTAGATTTTTACAAACTCGTGTTTTTCCAAAACTGGAGTGATACAGTAATTCGGTTTCCGGATTCTTGTTTGTAGTAATTATTGAAAGGCAGAAAAAAAATTTCAATTTATCAGACAGTGTTACCTAAACTTAAATGGCGAAATAAATATTTTATTTTAATAATTTAAAACATAAAATAAAATACTTTGACTTTGAGTTTTAAGTAATTATTATATTTCCAACAGTCTTTAGCCTGAAAATAATAAACGTAATGTAAAACAAGATACAGTAAGAATTCAGAATATTTGTAAACGAAATATATTGTCTTTTTAAATACAGCTATTCACGTGTAACAGAGTCCAAAATTTTCATCGCTTAAATTGCTTCTTTGTGGACAAAGAATTAATCCAACGAAACTGAACAGTCTTTCACCTGAAGTAGATGATGGTTATTGGCGTATTATACGTATTTTAAAAATAATTGTTTCGTGTATTTGTATTTCATAATACTTTGAATTCGCGAATCCTTATCGTCTAAATATTGCAGTAGTATAAATATAAATACTCTATTATTCTGCATTATTATCTGCAATGTCATCAAGAAGGAATAGAAATTATTAATAGTTTTATCTTGCACTTTATTTTGTGAAAATTACAAGCCTTGGAGGAAATAATAATTCCAGATTCATTCATTTTTAATACGTCAATTTCCTTTGAAGCTTTTAATACTATATCTATAATATAATAAGACTTATCTTCTAAAATAAAGTGAACTGAAGTAAAGTGTGTAATTGCGAAACCGAATTTTTAAACTCGATATTGAGTGAAATCTTAATGGTTCGCAATATTTCAAAGAATTCGTATCTTTATCAACATCTCTGATATTTTGCAAAGTGCATTCTATTCCCAAAATCTAAGGATAGATATCATATAGAAAAAGATTATCACCCTGTAATTTATCCAAAGCATATGCAATTGATCGCATACAATACTCATATTCTTTTAGAAATTCAATGTCGGTAAAAGTGAATCATAACACACTTAATGTCTCAGTTACTTTTGATAATTTTAATTCTGTATTTAATAAATCTTTTATAACGTTGTATAAAGAATTCCATCGCCTTGGGCAATGTGATTTTGGTAAACAGCCAACAATATTATGATATTTTTCATTTGCTCTTGATCCTGATGGATTAGTTTTATTCTATAGAGCTGAGCATTTTTTAATAATTTCAATCTCCTACGCAAACTTTATTTGAGTCTTTAGTAAGTTAGAAATCATTTTATATTTGAAATATTTTTCATTCTCTTTCAAGCATTTATTCATTCTTTTTTTAATATTATTTCTAACAACTATCACTATGTCTATTATTATAGTATTAAAAGCTTCACGAATTCTTTTTATTATATGTCTTATTTTTATTGGAACACTAATCATACTTTTCTCGGTAATAAATCTTCTAAGAAAGGAATTTGAAAGCTTAATGTCTGTGATTTAATTTGTAATTTAGAAATGAATAGATATTTCGTATAAAATGCCGCACTATATCGTTTTTTTTTTTAAAATTGCATCATTGTTTTTTTATGGAGTAGATATATTGTCTAATAGTCATAGTGAAACGATTATGAAAAAACTTAAATTTTTCAAGGATTTTCAAGAAACTAATTATGTAAATTATGTTTAAAAACGTGATCAGTGTTGATAAATGTTATAAACAAACTTATGATACTATGTATACAGTCATTTTGAAAAGATGTGATAATTTCATATTATAAAATTTAAATTTCCTTTGTGAAATTGTTGTTAGTTACCTTACTCTAAAAGTATTTCTTATATTTTTGCATACATATTAAGTACATTTTGCAGTTTTTTGAGAATTAAAATTTCCCATGAATGCACAAACATCCGCAGTTTAATAATTACTTACACCCCTGTATATTACACGTCATATTCAGAGCAAATAGTTGATTAATTCGTTAATAAATATAATTCAAACAAACATAGTATTATTATAAATATTTAAGAAAAATAAACAAATTAAAATTTTTATTAGTAAATGAAATTCATTCTAGCATACGGAAAAATGTCGTTGATTTGTCTTGCGCTACATAAATATAAACAGGGGGATGATGTGGTGAATCTATTATTTGAATAAAATATGAAAATTTATCGCTAAAATTACTATACGTAAATAGTTACTTGTAATTGTGTACTCACTATTCTTCGAGTAACGTTATTATTCATTCGCTTGTGGTCGTAATTGCAGACTTCCCAGACGAGGCGTACGGTGTTTTTAAAATTGGTTGATTTCAATTGCAAAACCAAGTTCCGCTTTAAATGGGCGGATTAAGAAAAAACGAATTCACTCATGCGGTATCATGCATTATTCGTAAATACAGCTACGGCGTCGAATTTAATCGATATTCAGAACAGTGGTTTTTCAAAACGTAGCCTAGAATCTTTGAGGCGGGCACGCAAGTGCATTTCCATTTTCAGCCGCTTGATACATTCGCTCGTTGTTCTTTTACAAGTTTCCTTTCGAATCTGCTCATTCCATAATTGAAATATGTCCGTGAGATATTGCATATTTATACTCTGTAATGAAAATGAAATTTATCTTGCTTTAAATATTAAAATTTATACAATTTCGAAACAATAATATCACATGTTTGTTAAAGTGTAACTGAACTGCACATGATCATATTAGGTTGTTACACATAAAATATTACTATATTTGAAATTGCAATATGATAATATATAATTATCTCAACGAGATTTAATTGGTACTTGTAATTATTAATGACTTTTGAAAAATAAAAATTAACACAGTCGAAACTGCACACGTAATGAGATTTAATATATGCTCTAACTATACATTTTCATATTTTTTAAATATTTGTACGTACATGTTCGAAAAGAATGAAATAATATATAGTTGAACAAATACATACCTCTAATTAAATCGCCCGACAAGGGGTTAATACCACTTTAATTGAAGATGATAATTGTTTAAATAAAACAATATTTACATAGATATATTAATTCCAACATTTATGATATTTCATTTAATTTTTTCTCTATTACAGAAGATAGAGAAGATGTTAATATAAATTTTCTATGCGAAATTTAATTCTCTTCAGAATTTAGTTGAAATATTGTCATTTTTTACAAATAACGAATATACAATTCGAAAAACAAAAAACCTACAAAAATAATCATTATTATCTATGGATTATTTTTATTCGAAATGGAATGAAGTCTTAACATTAGAATACAAAAATTAAATTACAGTAAAGAGCAACAATTGAATACACATATGACATTTAAAGAAAAATAATTTTGTATTCAATATTTGCATGTAGAAGTATTATCTATAATCTTCTAGCTTTTCAAAACGAATTTAACATTCGTAATATCATTATTTTGGTCTATAGAATTTTGTTGTGCAGTCAGTTTTGAACTGCAATTCATTTTGAGTAAATATATTCGATTTTGGTATACTTAATTGTACCAATCTTTAAATTAGTAACTCATATTGAACTCATTGCAGCTTTCCACTAGATACGACATTGATTAAATCCATGACTTACCAATTGGCTAAAAACTTAAATATACTCCACAAATTTAATAAAGAAAAGAAGCTGATTGCTTTAATTAATTTTTAGAAAGAAACAAAAAACCTTTGTAGAAAAGGTTTATTTATGGCAAGAGGGTAAGGATTAAATAGGGAACTGGTTGCTATGTGAATGAAATTGGAGTACATTTGCTAAATAAAGTAGGAAGTGTAATAGCAGGAAAGAGCAATAAAGATGTTTATGTTGTAACACAAAACGAAAGGTAAATCTATAATTATAATATTACGTAGGGTACTTTTTCCTCTGTCTTAATAATGAAAGGGAAATATAAAAAGAAGGAATTTGAATATAATTTACCACCAGTCTATAGCATATATTAACCAAAATTCATCATTAATTAAATATGTTGCCTCAACTATCAACCGTGATTACATAAAACATACAATGTATTCTCCATTGTGCAATATATGTGCAAAAGAAAATAGAAAAGAGAAGTTGAAAAAATATTTATCTAAAATTTTTAGATGTTTTTATTTAAAAAGTTATAAACAAAATATGCAATGTGGTGTATTCTGAAATAACCTTACAAATTTTCTTTCCAACGTAGCGTTCTAATAGTTTTGCAGCCTTTGATGTCGTTGCAATTTCTGAAGTAGTGTATCTAGTCAATATTCTCTTCTCCTAAAATATAATAATAATACTAGATGACCTCCAAAAAATATACGGACTTCTTTATAGTACTTTTTCCGTATTTTAAATACAACTCTTTGATTGGAAAATACCATTATTTTTTATATCTTTAGATAATGATTCATAACAATGCAATATAATAATTACTACTGTACTCCTTGTACATGAACAAATATTGTATGAAGTAAAATAACAGTGATATCACGAATGTTAAATTTGTTTTAAAAAGTCAGAAGATTGTAAATAATACTATGTATTTTGTTCCTTTTATATTTTACATGCATATATTAAATAGAAAATTATTTTTATTAAAATATCGTATGTAAAAGAAGAGAAGTCGTGGTTTATAATCAAATCAAAACGAGTTATAACAATTCTTTCGACTTTTCACGTTATAAAATTATTTATATAGAATGATTATTGCATGTGTCGGTATCACATAGTTACTGAACACGAACATAATGGTAATATTTGATGGTAGATTTTGAGTATACTCAATACCTCCTTTTAATCAAAATCGTGTCGCAAACTAATTGCTTTTGTACATGAATCAAAGTACTGTGAATTATGTTTTGTTAGTACGTTTATGATCGTTTTATTTATCAGTGTATACACTGTGAAGACATTTTCTGCACTCGCCAGTAGAAGGGTTTGCTCTTCCACAAGTACTCGACTGATCGCTTGTTCCTATATTTACGTTTCTTGACCAACCATTCACTGTCTGGGCGTCTAAGGTGGGGTCGACTAGGGTTGTCTTACTCATAAGTCCCGTAGCAATCTTCAAGACAAAACGCTTTCCTCATCTTTCTGTTTATTTTTCCCTGTTATTTCGCTTATTCATTTCCTCCACACAGTAAGCCGATACAACGCAATCTCAAACTCTCTGCTCACTAATTTTTCCCGTATGAAATGATACTTTACGTCCCGTCGATTGTTTCTCATGCTCAACATACTCAACCCGAAAATTCAAAAAATTTTTAATCTTTGGGAATATATAGCACACATGTAGTATATATTATGCAATTTTTTTTGATGCGCAAATTCACGTTAAAGGTTGGAAATTAATTCTCGAATATTCGGCTAAATTCTTTTGATTGAATTGATTGATCAAACTTCGGAAACGCCTCAAAACAGCGCGACTGTATATCCTTGTCTTTCAGCAGGTGTTGAAATTTTAGCATCTGGATTGCACGGAGTCCTCTCACTTTTGTACTCATACCGAACTTTTTCAAGATTTACAAGATATATTAGGTTTTCTCTAGCCGAATCATTCCTTTGTTTTTATTCCTGGTTAGTCTTATTCCTATACACTGTATACATATATGGCCATTCCTAGGTCCTTCATATGGAGTCACAATTTTAATTCTTCCTTTGTGGCCTCTACTTGGTGTACATGTCTGTAAAAGATCAAAATATCGTCTACATAAGTAGCCAGAAACAAAAAATCGTCCGTATCTATAGTTTTGTAGTATATATGTGGCATCGCCTCCCAAGATCGCCGTCAGAGGAGTTGAGCGCTTGTGAGAGCGCGACCCCTCGGTTGCTATACACATACAGGGTGTTCGGACACCCCTGGGAAAAATTTACATGAGCGATTCTAGAGGCCAACATAAGATGAAAATCAAAACTACCAATTAGTTGATGGAGGCTTCGTTACAAAGTTATTAACGTTTAAAGTTCCGCCTGTAAAATGGCAATCCGCGTACAGCTGTGTTCGCGCGGAAGGTTACGGCAGGCCAGTGCTAGTGGTTCTCACGCAGCATGAAAATTCTACTTATCGACGTTATCGACAGCCTTAGATTTTTGACCATGGAAATGCGAACACCTTACGTTGAATAAGATTCAACCTGTCTTATGAAAATCCAGAAGGGCATATCAAAATTCGCCCGACGAGATTTTCACAGAGAAAGGGTGAATGCCACTTCCAATACACAATGTTGTGAACAAAAATCACCCATACGCGATGCTGCGTGAGAACCACTAACACTGGCCTGCCGTAACCTTCCGCGCGAACGCAGCTGTACGCGGATTGCTATTTTACAGGCGGAACTTTAAACGTTAATAACTTTGTAACGAAGCCTGCATCAACTAATTGGTATTCTTAATTTTCGTCTTATTTTGGCCTCTAGAATCGCTCATGTAAATTTTTCTCAAGGGTGGCCGAACACCCTGTAGCAGGCGCGGATGAAACACGCTCCCTTCTTTCCTTTTCTGTCCTCCTACGAATTTCCTGAGATCCTAACCGCAGCGAAGCAGTGCCATATACAAGGATCCAATTTGGATCAATTCAATCCAATTTCTGTAAGTATTGTTTGAGCCCATATATTGCCTTATTCAGTTTGCAGATTTTCTGATTCATTTCCATTCAATTGGTGGTTGTTCGATGTAGAGCTCTTCAACGATATCCCCTTGAAAAAATGCCGTTATGGCGTCTGTTTGATCGATTTGCAAATCCAATTTTGCAAAGAGTACAATTAGATATTTGAGATTTGTGTATCGTACAATTGGTGAAAATACATACATTCTTTGCTGACGAATCGTGTTTTGTATTTCTGGACATTTCTACCTTTGCCAAGCTTCCTCTCGAACATTCATTTGCATGGAATAGTCCTTTTTCTTCGCAACTTGTCAACGAGACTCCAGGTCTTATTTTCTAATAGAGAGTTGTATTCCTCGTCCATGGCCCTTTTGCACTCTTTCCTTTCTGAACCATTTAGTACCTCCTGTATGTTTTCAGAATTGCTATTGTAATGGCCATTTGTCACTGTATAAATAAGTTTATTTGACTGGCTTTTTAACGAGGGATCTTGACCTTACCCTGTTTTCTTGGTGTCCTTCACCAATTTCAGTCTGCTCATCCTTGAGACTTTCCCCATTGGACAAGTTTTTGTTTACCATTTCTTAATCCACTTCTGATTCTGCGACATTATCTTGGTTTGTGGTCCCACTTTCATTGACTATGCCTTTGTGAAGTAAGGCATCACATTTCGTTAATCTATGCTACTCATCAGAAACCTTAGTTGCTATGAAGGAGGCCCATCACGTTCCGCTGCCCCACGATACTTAGCGAACATCTTAGCCACGTGTTAAACTCGACCCTACCCAAAACCAAATGTATATAAAACCATATTCCGAGATAAAGATGACAGTTGTTGGCACCCAATATACACGTTTCGTTATTCTACGTAAATCCTGTAATTACGGTTAGGACTGGAATAATAGAATATTCACGAGTCAAGACATTAGACCCGAAACTACTTGTACGCCAATTATTATCGCAAAACCTTAGTTTGGTTCTTTGCATTTAATTAATTATCAATAATTACGGAAGGTAACCGAAACCTTTCGCACGCTGACACTTCATTTTAATTGAGTAGCACAAAGTCCCGTCATACTTTCATTATCGATCTTCGGCTCTTCCTTCGGGTTGACTTCGACTGCTTCTTCTCTTCTTTCGTTTTCTCAGAATGGCAAGGTGATTTGAAACTCGTTGACGTTGCTTCCTAAAAAAATTACACCTCTATTTTTAAATACTTGTTTGGTAACTTTATTCAGCTGTCTGTAACCCTCTCTAAATTACATCTGTACTTTTAAATACCTGTTTGGCAACTTAACTCAGCAGTCTGTAGTCCTTGGTCTCTTCGCAGTATCCAATAAACACCACTTTGCGTGATTTTTTACGTTTATATATGACCAAAAGTCATAGTTCTTCCAGTGTACGGTTATCTAGTGCCATTGTTAATGACCGGTTGGTTATGTAAGCCGCTGTATGTACCTCTCTACTCTACGTCAGTGTCAGAGTGCATGTACCTTGTCTTTACAGAAACGTTCTATTTATCTGTTCGGTCAACCCGTTCTGCTCCGGGCAGTATAGGTTAGAGACCTGGTGACGGATTCCTTCCGCCTTCAGGAAATTGTTAAATGCTTGATCAATGTACGTCTGTCTATTATCCGTACAGCAGTCTTTACGAGCTTCTTGAATTCCTTGAATTTATCCAGTACATCATTTTTATGCCTCAGAAAATACACAAACATCTTTTTGGAGTAGCCGTTTGTAAATAAGGACTGCATTTCCATAGGCTCACAAAAGTCAGAAGGAATGAGTTCCTTTTACTGTGACTTGAACCCGTTTTCTTTAGTTTTCCACAGAGTTCCATAGCTTTCCTATACAAGCTGCATTCCTCCTGTTTGCATCCAAAGTTTATACATTGTTGGAAAATTCAGATAGTTCATCCTCCTGTGCTATAAGAATGAGTTGTTCTGTTTCGTTGAAGATGGTTTCTGAACGCGGACATAACGTTTATATTTGGCAGTAAAATTTGAATCGGTCTACAATTTATTTAGTAGACATTGCCAGTGTTCAAATACTTTATATATGTCAGCGCATACAACAAGACTAGCAACGAATCTGACGAATGACTGGAGTTTTTGAAAGATTGACAAACTTTACCATACGGCATTGTAAGCTAACGTGCGGGATGAATGTAGCTATTCCGTTCACTTGGAAACTAGGTCATACAGGACACACGTTTATATAAACTTTCATTGCTTTCATGTATCCGGTTTTCAGTTTTGTCAATATTCTTAACCGCTTATTCCTGTGTCATTACTTCAACCATCTCTTAGCATATTTTTTAATCTTATACCGTAACTTTTTATTGTAGTACAGTATTTCAACATACAGGGTGTTCGGCCACCTCTGGGAAAAATTTCAATGGGAGATTCTAGAAGTCAAAATAAGACGAAAATCATGAATATCAATTCGTTGATTGAGGCTTGGTAAAAAAGTTATTGACATTTAAAGTTCCGCCTGTCGAACGGCAATCTGCGAACAACTGCGTGCATGCGATAGTGGCTTTCACTCAGCATGAGAAGTTCTACTTACTGACGTATCGACAGCCTTACAGTCTTGTGAGTGAGAACCACTATCACGCGTATGCAACTGTTCGCAGATTGCCGTTCTACAGGCAGAACTTAAACGTTAATAACTTTTTAACGAATCCTCAATCAACAAACTGATATTCTTTATTTTCATCTTATTTTGGCCCATAGAATTGCATATTAAAATTTTTCCAAAAGGTGGCCGAACACCCTGTACATAATATTGGAGTTTTCCCTCGTATATCCGGACGAAAAATTGTTACTCTTCACGATTTTTGTTTAAAAAGGAAATATATCATGTGTTGAATTGAAATATCTTCTGCTCATTAATATATAGGGTGTCCACGCTAAGGTGTGACAGTCGCGATATTTCAATAACTATTGATGATACGAAAAAATTGTTTATATGTAAATTGCAGGATAAAATGAGATCACTATTTTGGCGTAAACGAAAATTTTTTTGTGTTATTAACTTAAAAGATATGATGGTGAAATTTCGTATTTTAAATAGAACTATACAGGGTGTTCGGCCACCCCTAGGAAAAATTTTAATGGAAGATTCTGGAGGCTAAAATAAGACGAAAATCAAGAATACCAATTTATTGATAGCGGCTTCAATAAGAAGTTATTAACGTTTAAATTTCCGCTTGTACTGAATTTTTTTCTAGAAAGTGGGTAGGATGTCGGGACTAGGTCTATTCACCAAAAATTATTATAATTGACCCCCGGAACCAAAAATAATTTTTCAGAACGATTTGAAATATTTTAATTTTGTCGAAAAATTTCACACATTCTCGAATTCTTTTCTCGAAAGTGGGTAGGATTACGGGGGTATGTCTATTCACCAAAAATGATTGTAATTGATCCCTGCAACCGAAAATAATTTTTCCAGAACAATTTGAAACTTTTTTTCACCGAAAAATTTGGGCAGCTGTCGATTTTTCTTAAAAATTCGTTTCCGATTTTTAATAAATTTGTTTGACATGCTACGAAAAACTTGGTTTGCACTTTTTTGTAGATATCTATGAACTCTACTTCTTCCCAAAATTTCATTGAAATATATTCACTATTGTAGGAATTATGGCTGTTTGAAAATTGAACCATTTTTATGGGCTTTTCCTAACTTTACGGGGTCAAGAAACAACTTTTTCAATATTGTTAGAATTTCTACATATTCCACACCAAAATACGCGTTGTTTGCCGTTTAAAACATTAAAATCGTTCAATCTGTTCAGAAGTTATGACATTTTAAAGATACGCATAAAATTTCGGAGTAACATTTCTGGCCTCACATTAGATTTTTGGTCAGGAATTTTTTTCTTGCAAAATGCGCAGAATTTCGGGGGCATATCTATTCACCAAAAATGATAGTAATTGACCCCTGTAACTAAATATAATTTTTTTAGTATGATTTGAAATTTTTTAATTTCGTCTAAAAATTTCAGTACCTAGTCGAATTTTTTTCTTGAAAGTGGGTAGGATTTCAGGTGTATGTGTATTCACCAAAAATTATTGTAATTGAGTCCCGCAACTAAAAATAATTTTTTCAGAATGATTTGAAATTTAATTTAATTTTTTAATAACTTTTTAATGTAGCCTCAGTCAAGAAATTGATATTTTTGATTTTTATCTTATTTTGGCTTCTAGAATCTCCCATTAAAATTTTTCCCAGGAGTGGCCGAATACCCTGTATAATATATAAAACTTATGTGCATAATAGTTATACTACTTTGATTAAATTTAATTCATACCTATTTCCCCTACCTGTCCACTTAATTTTGTCCGCAACTGTATAGTAAAGCCATTACACAACGTGCACTCCTTAATTAGTTTTCCAGGAGTACCTTAGGTCCAGATATCTGCACCTTCAACATCGCAGCTGACTACCCCCGTATGCACTCACAGTGGATGGTACATATAGTTTAGGGAGGAGTAGCTCATGAGGGAGAAATGGCACTCCCATAATAGGATTTAGAAATTTAAGCAAGTACTGAACAGGACGAACTTAGAATTTGTAAGATTCTACGAGAATTTACACGAATTTGCACGAAAACATTGAACTGTACGTTACTATAGATATTTACAAGATCTGAATTCAACTGTGCATAATTTGAACATTGGACAACTTTCTGTTAACTCTCTGTATATTTATATTATAGACTTTGTTGAATAAATTGTTGTGTTTGCAAATAAGTAATTTTCTATTTGCTAAATAATCGGCTCCTACGAACTTCGTGGGAGTCAACAATCTCTAATACCTAAATTATTCAGAACCTTTCCTTCTATACAGTATACGAAATACAACAGGAACTAAACACCAAGTTTTCCAATTGAAACTACAGAAGGCTACCGAAGTTACTACTGTAGACGTTGCTGCGCATCGTAGTCAATGTGGCTTATTTGATGTAGGTATAATTCGATACAAGCTCTGAAGTATTTGCTATCGTAAATAACGAGCTTCTCAATAAATACCAAGAATACACTACCATCTACACTGAGGGGTCTAAAAACCAACTGGGTACAGGATATCTAGTTTTGTCTAGCCTCTCCCGTTTTTGAAGTACCTTGGCTCAAGAGTTACATCTCCTTCAGGCGAATTGACACAACTCGACTTGTGAACATTTTCTATTTTCTGGCTCCACCATGCCAAGGAAGCAGGACTTAGAATTAAAAGTCTTCTCCCTTCGTTTTCCAGCCATCAAAGGAACTGATTGACACAGACCCTCTCGTCTCTAAACCATATTTGGTGGTAAAGAATTTGCACTTGGATTACTCTCACTGGCAGAGTTCATATCAACTGCCTCAGGAACTGCAATTTTTAGGATATGCAGTATTTTCTCCACGACCTACATCAAGAATCAGATTACTTAAAATGGCATCAGCTTTATAGTAGGATTTATTAACCCTCGTCATACCAAGGCTGGGTTTCTTCCGACTAAAAATTGGAAGCTGACCTTCGTTGTTCGATATCTCATGCCACCTACCGTTGGTTTATTTATAACGACAACGAAATGTGTGTATTTTTCTAATTGCATGTCAATTATAAATTACCATCATAGCAATGGGCAGAAAAGTAGGTAAACATCAGTATACTCCAAACAGAGAAAATGTTTATGATATTATTTATGTATCGGTAATGACAGAAAATATGAAACCAAATAGTATGTGTAATAACCGCGTATGTTAAGAATATTCAGTTATGATGAAAAAATTTCTTCTACAAATTGCAAAGGTGCATGAATATCATTTTTTTAAACTTTTATATTGTTGCAGCATATTATTAGTACTAATAATTTTTCTGAAGAATATAGAAAATTACGATGAAGTTATAGAATCTTTATTGCAAATATTTGTGCAAACAACGAGTACGTTTAAATCCGAGTGTAGTCTATTTTGTGATTGCTTTAATTAGTGGTTGTATTTTGAGGGTTAACCACGCATAAAATTTTTACTTTTTTACTCCAAAAGTGCTTATTAGCTATCAACAATAAAACTTCGAAAAGTAATATCATCTTTAAAGGCTAGAAAGTGATGCAATACTAATACACAAAGAAGAAAAGAGATCATACTGATATAAAGTCGATCAAACAACTAAAGACGCTATTATAAATCGATCATCAAACACACACGTGTGCCATTACTATCAATACTCACAAAATCGTGTCGAAAAGAAGTTAATGGCAAAGTAGGAGATATAATGGAACAATTCTCTTTCCCTCTTGTATCAGAGCTCTTTCAAATTATTAACGATTCTTGGAAACTATTAAAGAGAGAGCAAGTAGTAAACTTCATACTGAGAATTGATCACATACACATAAGTTTTTCTTGAAAGTGGGTAGGATTTCAGGGGTACGTCTATTCACCAAAAATACTTGTAATTGACCCCTGTAAATATAATTTTTTTAGTATGATTTAAAATTTTTTAATTTCGTCTAAAAATTTCAGTACCTACTCGAATTTTTTTTCGAAAGTGGGTAGGATTTCAAGGGTATGTTTATTGACAAAAATGATTGTAATTGAGCCCCGCAAACAAAAATAATTTTTTCAGAATCATTTGAAATATTTTAATTTAATTTTTTAATAACTTTTTAACGAAGCCTCAATCAAGGAATTGATATTCTTGATTTTCGTCTTATTTTGACCTCCAGAATCTCCCATTAAAATATTTCCTAGGGGTAGCAGAACACCCTGTACATTTTTTTTGGATCATGCGTAGTGCTTTTCAAAACGAATTTATTAAGCTTTAATGTATTCACCCGATTTTTATTAGTTTTCAAGATATGATGTTTAGAAATTTTACTGATTTTCAACGGAGACGTCTCGGCTTGAGTGGTAAGTCATAAAAGCGGTCCTATTTTTGCGGTGTTTGGCTCTGTCTGTTGAAACCGATAACAAAGGTCTAGCTCGGAACGACAGGCCCGAAAAGTAAGAAATGATCCAAAAAAGTATATAAGTTCCATTTAAGAAACGAAACTTCATCATCATATCTTTTAAATTAATAACATAAAAAAAATTTCGTTTGTTCCAAAATAGACATCCCATTTTATTCTACAATTTACATATAAACAGTTTTTTCGTGTCATCAATAGTTATTAGAATATCACGACTGTCACACTTTAGCGTGGACACCCTGTACTAATGAATGTATATCGAAAATGTAATACGACTAATATAGAAATGATAAATATAAAAAGATTAATATTCTATTTGAATGTATCATTCATCTTTACTAGAACACATTAAAAGCTGTAAAATGTATACTTTGAAAGGATACAGAATTGGAATGTGGTTTCAGTTCGTTCAGTCAGATACAGAATAAGTTAAATATGTATCCGAAAATTGGGATTCCAAATCAGGTATTTATAGAATAGATGGATCGATTCTAATTATAGAAACAACCCGAGTCCACTGTCGAAAGTAGAAAAGGACAGCGAATAAAAGAGGGCATCATTTACTTTACAAGAATTCGTATTTGGATATTTATAGATGTTTAGACGAATGCAAAATCAATCAGGCGCAGAATAATCTCAGTTGGCCTTGTAACGTTAAATTATTCATTCAATACAAATCGAGCGGTAAAGTTATATTTGTGGAAACCTCCGATTATAGTACAAGGATTTCCAAATTACACGATTTTAATTCAGTCTAAATAATAATCTCATGTGGTCAATGCCTCTGTTCAGATACAATAACATATATATATATATACAGGGTGTTCGACTAATCCTGGGAAAATTTTAATGGCAGATTCTAGACGCCAAAATAAGTCGAAAATCAAGAATACCAATTTGTTGATGGAGGCTTCGTTAAAAAGTTATTAATAATTAAATTCAAAAATTTCAAATCAATTACAATCATTTTTGATGAATTGAAATACCCCCGAAATCCTATTCACTTTCGAGAACAAAAATCGGGTAAGTGCTGAAATTTTTTGGCGAAAAAAAAATTTTTCAAATCTGTCTAAAAAAATTATTTTCGGTTGCGGGGGTCAATTACAATCATTTTTGGTCATTACAGATACCTTCGAAATCCTACGCATTTTCGAGAAAAAATTCCTTACCGAAAATCTAATTAGGTGCCTTTCGACGGAAAAAAAAAATTTGAAATCGTTTTGGAAAAATTATTTTCGATTGCGGGGGTCAATTACAATCATTTTTAGTGAATAGATCTACCCCCGAAATCTTGCGCATTTTCGAGAAAAAAATTCAATACGGGCGGAACTTTAAACGTTAACAACTTTTTAACGAAGCCTCCATCAACAAATTGGTATTCTTGATTTTCGTGTTATTTTGGTCTAGAATCTCTCATTAAAATTTTTCCCAGGGGTGGCCGAACACCCTGTATATATAACAATTACAATTATAATAACAATTACGTATTTTACATTCACAAAAGTTTATCATCATTTATTGAAACATAATATTTTAATTTTTGAACCTACATGCTTATATAGATTTTTACTTGATTTTACACACGCATTTCAGTAACAGAGCCAAATTTTATGCAAAACGATTCCAAAATTTAAGGTGATTTTTTAATCTCGATAAGAAACAATGTGAAAAATATAGTCATAGCAATGTGTGCTCCAGTTCATACCTTTGAAATATTTTTCTAGATAATAAACAGCTTTCAAACAATTTAAGTTGCAGATCTTACCAGACCACCTTATACATCCTACATAAACGGTGACACATGCGACGCAAACCCTCGAGCGTCCCGTCGCGACACAATACATGATTTAAGGTTGGCCCATGTGTTCGGACCTAAGAGAAACCACTTGCGAGCCCCTTTATTAGCCATTTTGGTTGCCTAGACGAGTGGTATTCTTAAAGCCAGATGCCAGCCAAGTAGTTTGAGGCGCCGTTCGACCATTCATACTTATGTTTAATGTCTGAATCCACCCCGGTGTCCTCTTACTCGTCCTGTACCACCCCTTCCTAGGCCCCAGCCTATATTTTGGGTGTACTTCCGAAAACGACATACTTCCGATTTTTTTTATACTTTGGACTCTTACGTATTTTGACGTGCTGATTACGAGTATGATAGTGAAAATTGGCGCAAATTTTATTTTCATAGCGGAAACCATGAAAAAACCATCAAAATCATAGTTTTTTTATTTACTTCCGTAAATAACGGGAATTTTGAAAAATACTTCAGATAAAAGTTGTAGACTTCATTAAAATACACATTTTATGTAAAATTTTATTCAAATAGTAGATAACGATTTAAAAAAGTCATATAACGGTTAATTTGCAACGTTTATATAATCGAACATTGAAATAAATCTCTAATTTAGTTGAATGACGATCGTCGTCATGAACTTATGTAAAATGTAAACATTCAACGTAAATATTATGTCAAAATAATACGATGAATTGTGAAGTCAGTGAAATCAATTATTTCAACGTAGTGAATTAATGAGTGGCAACTCTACAGTAGCAAAATTGAGATGACTTCTGACATCAGGAGCCATTTTCAAAGAATTGAAAACCCAGGTCCCATCCAAAACATAAAAAAGGTTAGATATGTCCCTGCTTTGCAAAACAACATGTTTTCAACGAAAAAACAGGCAATAATTATAGAAACAAAAGCAAAAATATTTTAAAAAACTATGTAAATATACCAAAAACAAATGATTGTAGTTATTAAATATTAAAGAAGTTCTACAAAATATTAAGCGTCGAATACAAGTTTTTACTTAAAATGTGTTATCATTTTATCCCTCTATATTTGATTAATAATTATATTTTTTTTAAATAAACCTAGGTAAGTTAATGAAGTTTCATTTTATTTCATTCAAACATATCAACAAAAGCATTCAGAAAAGAATATATATAAATAAAATTGAACTTGTAATGTTTAATGAGCAAAAATGACATTAATTTCGAAGTGTGCTATCTGTTTGTTCCACAGTGTACGTTACTTCAATTGCTATTAAAGGTGATGTACGATACTTGTCCCTATTTCTGTGCTCGACTCTATTTCTGTGTTTTCGATTTAAAATTATTTATAAAAAAAGAACTTTTATACATAAATAGGGAGGTTATTTTTTAAAATAAAGTTTACTCATTAACATATACGATTAAAGTAAAAGTATTACACATTTTATAAGTTAAAGTGTAGTAAGTATTTTTTAAAATATATTTACTGCAATTTTAGAGAATTTGTTTCGATTTTTTGTCAAAAACCATAAGAAATATTCACTCAACAGTTTTGTGTAAATTAATTATTAATATAATCTGCACTATATAAAATGTATGCTATGTTACAAGAAGGCTTAATACAGGAAACAAACTATAGAAAAATCATCGATAAAGCATATTTCCTTATTTTTTAAATATATATTCAAAAATGTGTCTTCCTGTTTTTCCGTGTAGGTTATCACCTAATTTTCGTTGAAAAGGTGTAAGCGTGTGTACTGTTCAGAGCAGTTCAGTGCTGTTAATATATGCTAGTTAACATGATTTTTATAAACCTTTTTATGCAATAAACTATTATAATTAAAATTATATAAAATAATTTTTCAAAATAATGTAATTATTTTATCCATTCGTTTTACAAGACCTTTTGCAAATAACAAATGTCGAATTAATTTAAAAAGATCCAATGTTTTATTTTTTAAATCAGAATAATACTTAAAATTCACTAAAAATGGCGATATTATTAAAGAAGGAAGACATGTCAGTGACGTTAGTTACAGAAATAAGTGTCTACTGCACACAATCAATATTACAGATCGTGTACGATTCATATTAAGGAAAAGATTCATATAATTCTTACTGTATTAAAAGGGATTAACAGTATTACTGTTAATAATGGTATTGATAATATTATTGGCCGTGTGTTGTACTCTACATAGTAATAGGGACACAGAAATAGTCACAAAAACAGCTTTTCTTATTTTATTAAAAATACTATTAAATAATTAATATTTTTCAAATAAAAAAATACTTTATTAACAGCACCGAAATCGAGACAAGTGCCCTAGTAAGATAGTAAAAGTATACATATTTACCAAAAAAGAGGAAGGTTATTCACAATGAACAACTTCTAAAATCTTAAAAAAATAACGCCTCATGACTTTTACAGGACGGTTTTTCGAGAAAGTTTTAGCCAACACATCGTGCATAAATATCATGCACAACATCCGAAAGATGAAATTCAATCACAGAAAATTAACGTATACAGTTTTGGATACAAAATATAACAAGTAAATATTGAGAAACACAACACTTATGGAAGTTTATAATTCATTTCATGTCATGTAGACTCAAGGAGAACAGCAGGATAAAACATGCTTCAGAAGATCCAGAAAAGCAAACGAAACGTGACGCGTAAGTTGGTCTCCGGTCGACAAAATTTTTCGTTTCGTACGTCGTACTTTGAAATTCGTCGGCCGGATCGATGTCCCGAGTTTGATCGCATTCAGCCTTGCTTAGCTTCAATTTAACAGTGACGGAAATGTTTAAAAGTGTGTTCGAACTTGCTGGTGAAGCGTGACGACCACGGCGCCCTGTTAAAAGTTTTTGTAGTTTCGAAGTTTTTCGAAATACAAACTGAATAGGTAGGCGAGGTGTACCATTGAGTAGTTCCAACATGTTATATACTGGTCACGTTTGAAATCGAAAAGTTGTACGCTGTGAAAACTCACCTCGCGGAAAGTTTTTCTGAAGTTTTACCGTACGTACTTGCTGCGTAGGAATGCGGAAATTATAAGGGTATGAAAAAAATTCATTAAAGTTGAACGAGTAGAAAACAATCGATCGATTCGCAAATTGCTTCGAGGAGCGTGAAATTACTAATTAAACTTCACGTTTACCCAGAAAAACTTTAAGTTTGGGTGGAAAGTTTGAAACCATAATAGATTCGATGAGTTACTTGATATCAGATTAATTTTCACGGACTGGTCGACGAAACAAAATATTATTATTGGATGTAATATTTAATTACCCGTGCTAAACATCAATCACTTGTAAACTTTTGCAGAATGTTAATTAACGATTCTGATGGACTTAAAATGAATGTTATTTGCCGATGTAACGTTATTAATTGTTGATTTTTAATTATTTAATCCATCCTACCTGAATTACTGTTATCAATTATTTTCTACAGTACGCGGTTGTTTACGTTGGTATAACGTAAATTCATTAGCTCTAATGAAAATTAATTCCATTGAAATTCGAAGCAAAATTGTTGGTCATCAGAATGAAAAGTTTATTTTCACATGTTTCTGTTACCATTATGTATATCAAAAATTTATAATTGCATTAATTTCCATGCGCGTTTTGAATTCTATACAGGGGATTATCTTGTTTGAAGATTGAACAGTTTGGAAGTTTTGTTATGATTTGGATAATTATAAATCAATAGTAATTTTGCTTGTTGTTATAAAGACATTCTGTTACAGAGAATGATATGCTCAATTTGTGAAAAAAGTCTTCTTATCGATAGATTTTTTCTCCCGGAAAAAGAACATGGTTGACTTGTCAACTAATCCATCATAATCATGTAATTATTCGAAATATAGAAATAAGACGTAAATATTGATGGCTACGTAGTATTACTCTATCATCTAATATGTTCCTTGTTTGAAATATCTTTTGAACAACTAAATAGCTGGAACTGAAATAGAATATAATAATTAAATGTATTTAATACTGATTTTTTCAAAAAATCTATCAAAATATTTGATTTTGGTAAAAATTCGCAAGTGTTGCTAAACTTTTGGCTGATAGTGTATGTACACAAATAAACAATATTTCATTAAAATAACAATGAAAGTTATAGCTCGCTTGTTATTATAACGGCTAATTTTAGTACACATACTGTCGAAGCAAGTATGTACATACTGTTGGATTATTTAGTGCACAGGGATTTATGCCACAAATAATTATCTATATTTCGAGTACAATATCGACACATTTGGCTAATAACACTCGACTAATGGTGGTCTTTACACACGTGTAGTTAGGGACAGAGTGAGCGCCCGCCCAAGTATGGCTCATCGCAATACAAAAGAAAAAAACATATATACATACATTCCGATGTGAGATGTCGCGATTTAGGTATGAAGTACATATTACTAAAAACAATTCAGGTAATGTTAAAATTGTTAAAACAGTTAAAAATATTGACACATGTGCTTCCAATAATTTCAGCACGTTGTCACTGCACGTTATGATAGATATTGGTGTTGTTGTAGCGTAACAGTTGTGACGTCACCTCCCGTACTCACCACCAGAGGGGTTGCGCTCTCACAAGCGTTCGACTGACCCTTCTGAATTCTGTTAGAGGCAAGATGGGGGTAGGAGGTTGGAATAATAGGTCTTCTTGTCATTAGACAAGTCGAAAACCTCGATTTTGTTGATGTTCTCCAACAGTCGAACGACTACTTCGTAGGCTCATTCTAGATAAAGACCATTCACCTTATCTCCACCCTGGGTCTCTCTGGGGTTGGTTCAGTGTTGCAAATCAAACCCAACTTAACAAACTAGATCCCAGAGTAGAATATCCTTACGTGCAAGTACGACTGGGAGTCAAGAAGGATAGTCGAGTACCCTACCCCGATGATATGGCAACGTTGAAATAACTGTCTATTCCATAGCCATGGGCCCTGATGATTGTGTCGAGCCAGGGAGTGGATATTTGCTCGTTTGAAGTATGGATCTTCTGATCTATGGTGCTCTACTGTACTGCTATACGAAACTAACACTAGATGTTACAGAGTCAAGATGCTCATCGTGTATCTCTTGTAGATAATGACGGCTTCACGCACATTGTCATACAAAATCAACAAACAAAGTACGGAAACTTTATTGACACTCAGCAGACGAATTTATATATTGTACATAAATACTTAACTAAAAATAACGAAAAGTGTAAAAATGACAACAGTTTAAAGAAAAGAAACATTATTTTAAATAAAAACAGATTGTTTCAGTTATATTTTCAAGAGAATGATATTCTCTATTTAATAAGCGAGTAAAATTGCGTATCGAAAACTAAGCTAAAACTTGTTAAGTTTTCATCTAAAATAATTCGTTTTACTTTGACAATACGATACTTATTTCTTAATAAAGATCCGTTCCCCTGTAAAGAAGTCATTCAATTGTCCAAGCCATTTATATTTTATTCAATACGCAATTTCCTCTCAATTTCCAATTTTAGAAATATTTATAAATAATATTCAGTTGTTTAATTTCCATTCTACGTTTAACGTAAATTGCGGAAGCTTGAAATATTTTCGAATAATTGTTTTTAACTTTCAGTTCCTCTGTCCGTTCTGCCTGTGTATTCTCAAGCAATTATAGATCGTTAGGCTGCACAAAATCACTTTTTCCGCGGGCGGTTCCGAAGTAGAAAAAGAGAAATACGTTGAACAATTTGCAGACCTGTCCGCCACTGTGATCGATTGTTCCCACGCTACCTGTTACTACTACAATTAGACAGGTCGTTCTCTATATTTATCCTCTGACCAACCTACTTCACGAGTTTATTTTCAATAGTTTCAATCCCTTTAATTCGCGCTACGTTACCATTAATGTTTTTACACGTTTAAATATTAAATTTACTTTACGGTTTTATTGCACATTATATAGAGAAAATAAAGCATGAAAGGAAAATCAAATTGAATACACAATTTAAAGGAAAAAGAAAATAAAACCAAAAGAATGTAAAGAGGTCAAGTGTAGCTAAAATTGTATTATAAACATATTAATATGTATTTATATGTATTATTTATATAAAACTTAACCTCAGAATAGTATTTAAAACAAAAATCAAGAATTGAATAACACGTACGATAGAATAGAAATAGAATAATATATAACAACTAATAAGTTGTATAGTATATGTATATAATAATTAGTACGCTTCAGGAAATATCTAAAGAGGATGTTGTCCAAATTAAAGCATGATTCTTGTATTTATGCTCTGTTACACCAGAGCATGGAGTTAATTACATGACATTTAATTTAAACTATTATTAGCAATAACATTTTATTTAGACTACTATTAGCAATACAATTTTATTCGTTATTTGTGTCATTCGTTGCACGTATACAGTTTGTAGTATTCAATACCCGTGTCATGGCATGAATAATTTATTTGTTATTTGCGTAAACATAGTTATGCCTCGATCACTGTGAAACGAGATACGAGGAAAATCTTATTAGAAGGAAAGCGATAAATAATAATTTATTAAAAATTAAATAGGGTGCTCATTTTTGGCAACAAATATTGTTATATGAAAAGTAATACAACGAATTTTTAGATTAATAATATCTTATTGACTGATAAATATATTTTTCATCTTATACCAATTTACACAATAAACAAACTATTAAATTTTCTCATGCGTATTTGGTATTTTTGGTTTCTACGTATCAAAGTTCTCAGTATACAGGGAAGTATATTAGGGAAGAAATAATTTAAAAAAAAGATAGTGAAATGAAAATAATATTCAATACAGAACAAGGTTGCCCGGTTTAATTTTTCTGATCAATAAATTATACCAATTTATTTGGAATATTGAACTGTCAAACCATATTAAACCGACGCTATCGATCCTTATTTACGCAAAACTGAATTCATTCGTATTCAGACCCAGTATTTGTATAAATTGTACATCGAAGAGGTTTTACAGAGATATGAAATCCGAATGTGAGTTTCATCTCACAATCAGTTGTGCATTTTGTTCTAAAACCGGTATTCTTAGCGTACATGTATCGAAATTTAATGAATTAGGTTATTTAGGTTTTTCTGTAATTTTTTGTGATAGCTTTATTTAGCGTTAAATAATTTTTTATTTAATGACATATATTATTTCCTTTATTGATCGAACATGAATATCAAGAAATTCATGAAATAAAGAAGTTTTTCTTATTACTTAAGGAATTTCTGATAAATTTATATTTATTTTAAACACAATTCATGTTAAAAACTTCCATAATTCATAAAAATGTTAATCCTATTGTCAGAAATGTTATTTATTTATTGAACACTTCCTATAACTTTTCGTTTAGCAAAGAACTTGCTAGTCATGAAATTGTCATGCTGTACACGTTCTAGCTGACTCTTTAGAACCATGACATTAGACGGAGAGTGTCATAAAAGAGGAATACGAGGGTACGTGTGAAGTGTTTTCTTCGTTAACTTTTCGCTTTGAACGAAGTTGCAATGAAATAAATTACAATTTTCAACTACATGAATTTATATTTAAACGCAAATTTTATTATTGTGAAAAATAATAATGTAATTATTTAAATAAACTGAAAAACATATATGCACGAATTTAATTTTTGAATAAGTGGATAAATATAAATAACATTATTTTTAATTTACTTTGTTATTAATTTACACGTCCTGATTTAGATTCTTCATCTTAGGTCAGATTTTTTTGCACACAAACCGAAAACTAATTAGTCTCTTATATATCGATCAAACAGTGTTTCACTATAAACACAAATGAGATACACATACGAATCGAGACATTGCATACAATGTATTTTTTGGACCCATTGCTCTGGGGCTCTAGAACTCCATTACCATATTCGTGTCACTCGCAACGTTACAAACAGGCTTTAGAAATGGATACAAGAGGAAAGGAGACAGGAGACGATTATATACAGAAGTATATAAGTCGCGATTAATAACTAAAAACGCAACTAATTCAGATGTTTCGTGATTTCTGGATATTACTCTGAAAAGCAAACACGAAATAATTGCAGCATTAAAATTAATTGCGATCAAATTGTGGGACGTTCTGGGATCATCCTTTGCTGATCAGTGAGCATCAATGAAGACTACTACTGACCAGTTGACCAATAGTGAACATATGATGACCAATGGTGATTAAACTCTTCTCTCTCATTTTACTGGTTCAAGATTTACTCGTTTATTTCTGAGTATCGTTTGACGAAAAATTAATTTTGTTCAATTTATATATGTCTGTTTCATTACTATGGATGATTCTTCCCTTCTTACGTAGATAATGAATCGATTGTAAAGGATTCACACATATGTAATACGTTATAATACGTTATTCTCTTGATTAGTTGGCTACTTTTGTTATTTTATTATTTTTACTATCTTTGTGCTAGCTTAAGTATATGTGACTGAACGAAAATGGTTCTAAATGAAATATTTTCTTCGAACTTTTGCTTCTTACTATTTTATACAATCTTTTAATTCTTTAGTTTGGTACATAAACATCGTCTAGTAATTAATTAGAATTTTTATTTTGTCGTTATTTGTGAGATTGTTTTAATGTTTTCACTGGATGCCAAATTAATATAATTTGATTTGATGAGAACTTTCTCATTATATAGAATTTTTTAACTTTAGCTAGATACATATCGTCCGTCAATTAATTGGAATTTTTTTTAATAGAATTTGATTTGATGAGAATTTGGATTCCGTCTATCTTCCTTCGGATCTTTGGTCACAGCAACCTCCACGTGATGAGATCTGGCTGCGAATTTAGAATTGCTTCTCGAGATATAAGACAAAATTATACTGCTTAAAAGTTTGTAAGATCTAAGAGTGTACAGGTTTTGAATGATTTAACAAAATTAGCAAATTACTCTTACAAGGAAACATACCGAAATGTCCAGCATCTATTTAATGAAACTTGACAATTAATTGTACGGTATGTTCTCTTGTCAGTAACATGAACTCGTTCCTTGCCTTAGTGGCTATTGTCAGATTGAATCATTTGGAAGTTATATATGCAGAATCTCGTGTATCAAACGATATGCATTCACTAATTATAAACTCACAATTTGCAAAAGGTTCGCTCGAACTACTAGGCATTTCTGTATCTTTGTTACTTGAATTAGTTTCTTCAGAATTTTTTTTTTCTTTTATTCTAAAAAACAACGTATTCGTTCGAATGAAATAATTGACTACTTGATTATCAAAAAACTTATACAAACATTTACACAATTATTTGACAGAGTAACCATATACATATGTATACGGTGAGAATACAGATAGTAAAAGCGATTATTTATCTTTTTTATGAACCGTTTTAGTTGATATTATTTTTCGCCAAAAACCGTAAAGTAAATAATTTTAAGGAGCAAAACTTTGGAGTGTAGTTTCACCCTTTAAACTTACGTCGCAGCACGTTAAAAAAACTACGTATTTATTATTTTTTGGTGCTTTGCGAGCCTGCAAAGTTTTATTAAAGTGGAGAAGCTGAACTGACTGCCATCCACGAGAAGAAGACACTAAAATCACCATTCAATTTTTAGGTCGGTTTGACAGTCAGTTTGGGCCACGAAAGTTCATAAGGTGCAAGGCTTACTCGTATACCTCGTCTGTCCATTATTATTGAATTACATAAGCGACTGTTTAAATAACATTAAATAGTAGTATTCATAATTTACTGTCTTCATTACATGCAGTGCCGTACATGTTTCACGTAAATTTTTATTTATAACAAATAACATTTTTGAGGGATCTATTCTTATCCATTTTAATGCTAAAATTTCTTGTTTACTGAATTGATCCATTTATAAACAACTTGTTAAAATGTTCTTAAAAAATGACGATGTTTCAATATTCTACATTGTAAATCTGGTTACCAAATCCTAATATATGTACATTGCCGTTCATAAGTCACCGGATATTTTGCTTGTTTGACTTGGAAAATGCAAATTAAGGTACAAATACAATTTTCCAAGGCGACTTTATTATTTCGTTTTCCTACATTTAGTTATTTTAAGTTACTACTTTACTATACATTTTATAATACTCGTACGAAATTGAAATAAATGTTTAATAAGTAAAATTGTTTGAGGAAGTAAATTTTGAAGATAAATGTATTTAAATTCGAAGAAGAATTCGTGCCCAATATTACAGAAAAGTTGGAATGGTATTAATGAAAAAACTACTAAAAAATAATTGTTGATAGAATTCTATTATTAATTTGAAGGGTCGCTTTCAAACGAGTCTGGTACACTCATAAAATGAAAACAAATCCATGGCATAGAATATGAGTCCTTTATAATGAAACAAATAAATAAGTGCTAGTTTCATTTTATAATTTAAACCGCTTCGCAATGTTAATTTGTTTTTATTCTATCGTCATGTGTCCAGAAACTTATGGATAAGAGTGTATATCCAGACAAATAGTAAAAGTTAAATAGTAGGTCATCCCATAAGTTCATGCCAAGTTTTGTATTACTACTTAAAGCAATATTTTAAATATGTAATGGAATCTTATAAAAAATAGTAAATCTCTTCTCGTTCGACAACTCCCTCCCTTTTCTTTGGCAAAGCCATTGTATCGGCGCCATAAAACTTCTTTAATTTTTTATTAAATGTAGTTCAATGCTTTTCATTAAAACGTTGATATTTTCATTTATCAATTGTTTACTCACTAATATATTCGCGAATTTGTAGCGGATTCTTACCGAAGACTCCACATGCAAACTCAGCTCAGGTAAAATAAACTTAGGTTTGCGAGGTTGAAGGAGTTCTTCTCGACTGTCAAGCTTTCTGGTGTGTCAAGGGAAATCTCACCTTAGTGGTGGGGACAAACATTGGGTATTTATGCTGTAGATCAGTTCGGGCAAATATCCAACTTTTACTGTATAGAATAATCCATTTAATTACATTATAATTGACATCGATGCCGGAGCTGGATTCGATTTTGTTTCGACAACACTCGTCTCTGATTAGACAAGTATTTTATATAGGGTATTTGGTGATAGGTATCTGAAATACCATGAAGAAATTTCACATGCTAAAATAAAACCAAGTTATTGTATAATAAATATTGTATAATAAGTCCACATTATTATGTGCTGAATGATTCACGAAAAAATTAAGAATTAATTTCATTTTCTCTTTATTAGAGAAGATAAAAAAAGATGTATTAAAAAAGTATATCGAAACGTTTTATGACAAATGTAATTTTTATAACTTTGTCTGTAATTGGAAAATATTTTAACAATTTTGACTTACACATATGGATTATAGATATAGTGTATGTATATCGAATTACACATTTATAGAATATTTGGCTGTGTATTTGTTTGTTTGTTCGTTTTAGATTGACTGAAAATCTACTGATTCGATTTTAATTAAACTTTTACCATTCCGTTTTGTATTTATTAAGGAAGATGAAGTTATTTATCGTCGCAACTCTACTTAACGGGGATAAATAATAAATAATTATAAATAAAACATAGTAGCATCTGTCACAGGAAAACTGTGTCATCGGGAAGAAATTTAGAACATGCCCGTAAAGTATAATTTAAATTAATAATCTCTTGAGAAAGATGAGCTATTTAAAGAGTTGCTTCCAATTCAAACACAGAACAACAAATTGCTAGAGAAACTGGAGTTAACGCGCATTTAAGAAGTATTCAACGGATCATAAAAGAAGCAGTTAATTTAAAAGAACTTTTAAAGGAATCACCGCTAGCAAACAGACTTAAGAAAGCTCTTTGCAGAACTTGTTGTCCACTTTAGGTACCAGATCTACAATGAAAAACTTTCGTTCGCCTTCCACGCACTTCACGAAGTGAGAAGAAAAAGACTAATTTAAATGGTTTTAATAGATTTGAGTACTATTTTCATGACCTGAAAAAAGCAAAACTTTGTACATCAGAAAAGATACAGAGATAAAGTAAACAGACAGTGGTGGTCTTGTGGTTGATATGTATAGCAATAAGCTACCGTAATAAAAGTAATACAGTGGTCCATGAAAGTATTCAAACACTTGCTATTAAAATTTTAAATAATTAAAATACGCATGTTTGTTTTACGTTCTGCAAAATTGAAACTACTATAAGATACAAGTATGTAATTATATTTTAAGGATGTCAGGGATGGTTACAGGCGTGTGGCCAGATTCAATTATTCGAACACTTTAAACTTAACGATATAAACTACATTATTTAATATTACGATATACTATTGGACACAAAATACGTAAAAGACATAAGCGTAAAAATCATAAGCAACTTCCCTCGACCAAAGTTCGATGCAGAGTGTCTTTTTGCTGTCGAAGTCGAACTCTTTGGACTCCTACGTATCATAACAAAAGAGTCACCGACACGCAGGACCCCCGAACGCCTTTCGGTCTAAACCTAAATATTCGCTCATCGATACGCATTTGATCTTAGCCTAAACACTTTCATTATCGACGCCAACGACAACGTTTCCTTCTCGTGTCAACGTTCCTCGATTAAGACATATACATTAATATGCATTTCTTACGGTATCAAGGTTATACATATATACGATATTTGGAATGAGTTTGATAATATTTGTAAAAGTTACGATACATTTATTGCAAAGATTTACTAAAACGGGGTCACAAATATATTTGAACAGCATTGATTATACGCACTTTATTTCATATTAATACGTAATTGGGCCTCCTTCGGCTACAATTATGGCCTTCAGATACTGTTCTATGTTGTGCACTAGCTTTCCAGTCATTTTTTTAATAGAATTCTATATTTTTGAAACATTTTATTCTAGTACACGTTTTAAATTTATACCGAATGTATAAATGTTCAATGAAGTTAATATCTGAACTTTATAGTAGTGTATATAATATATGCACTATATTATGTACAAAATAACTTTGCTTTTACAATTTCGGTCGTATCCTTACGATTATTGTCTCATTGAACACAAACATTTTCCCCTAATCCTAATTTTGTAGCACTTTCTTCTAAATTATTTTTTGAAATATTGAAATATTTATATTTTTCTACAATACCATCTCTAAAAATGTGATTTTCAATGCTGTCTATAATTATACACCTCTATAACATCAAGGAACCACCGTTATGTTTTATAGGAAGATGTAAAGGACATAGTCGGGTATTAGAAAAAATACAGAAATAAAGACAATGCTTTCTGAAACAAAGATATCTTTTCACATAATAACAAATTTAATATATTTGGATGTATTATGGATATATTTAGAAATTTGTAGTATTTGAATTTGTAATATTCATTACTCAGTTAGGCTTCTACAGACATAACGACATCCATCCGATCCAAATATATTAAATTTGTTATTATGTGAAAAGATATCTTTGTTCCAGAAAGCATTATCTTTATTTTTGTATTTTTTTTTAATTTTAAACGCTAAGATTGATTTGTCGTGTTCACGAATGATTTCATCCCTGAAATTCTACCATTGATATCATTATTTGGTAAAATCCTGTGATATGCATAGTTTAAGATGAGCATCCTTTTTCATGTTGTCGGCTATTATTTGAACAAGTTTTTTAGCCGAAGTAATTGGATGTCTTTTTATTTCGCGTATAATAATTTTCCTTTCTCTATTAGTTTGTTCTTTTGGTCGGCCTGTACGATATTACTTCGGTTTTTGATGTTTTATTGATATAATATACTGTTTGATACACTTCTACTTCGTAACGAGCCAGGGCCATAAGAAACGCTCGAGCTCAGCGAGAAAGAGGGAGAGAGTATTTCCAATAGAATGTGGTTTCAGTTTGTTAGTCAAATATTGTATTTACCAGAATTGCGACGCGCAGCGTTGTCTCTTTCAATTCATAAGCGTAACAGTTCCTTCGTCAGTGGCTTTATGAAGGAGATTCGTTACCGAAGATATTTACTTACCTCACATTTTCACAATGAAATGTTTCCATACCATTCATTTTCAAAGCTATTAATCGTACGGAACATTATTTATTTTATTTTAATCAAGAAGAATCGATATTCTTTGAACAACTGTTTTCTAAATTTGATAATTATATTCATGGTATAAAAATAATAAATAAATTTTTATTTCACCAATTTTATTTCAAAATAACAACTTTAGTCTTTTAAGAAAGTCATAATCAATTTCTTTAAAGAATTGTTAGTAAAATAGAGGCTCAAAAATACAGTTGATGTCAAAACTAACGATGAATGAATTATTAATAATTATAACAAAATACAATTAAATCAAAAACCCACCCCTGGGAAAAATTTTAATGAGAGATTGTAGACGTCAAAATGAGCGAAAATCAAACATACTAATTTGTTGACTGAGGCTTCGTTAAAAAGTTATAGAAACATTTCCAACCACATAGTATATTTTCGGTAAAGAATTTTTTTCTCGAAAGTACATAGGATTTCGGGGATATGTCTATTCAACAAAAATGATTATAATAGACCCCCGTAACCGAAAATTATTTTTCCGTGAATGATTTGAAATTTTTTAATTAAATTTTTTAATAACTTTTGAATGAAGCCTCAATTAACAAATTGATATTCCTGATCTTCTTCTTATTTTGGTCTCTAGAATCTCCCATTAAAATTTTTCTCAGGTGTGGCCGAACACCCCCTATACATACAGGGTGTTTGGCTACCCCTGGGAAAAATTTTAATAGAGGATTCTAGAGGCCAAAATAAGACGCAAATCAAGAATACCAATTTGTTGATGGTGGCTTAGTTAAAAAGTTATTAACGTTTAAAGTTCCGCCAATACTGAATTTTTTTCTCGAAAATGCGCAGGATTTTGGGGGTATATCTATTCATCAAAAATGATTATAATTGACCCCTGCAACCGAAAATAATTTTTCCAGAACGATTTGAAACTTTTCAATTTCGCAAAGGCACCTACCTTACCTTGTCGATTTTTCTTAAACATTCGTTTTTGATTTTTAGTAATTTCGTTTGACATCCTACAGAAAAGTTGTTTAATACTTTTTTGTAGGTACCTATGGGCTCTACTCCAGAAAAAGGTTTCATTGAAATATATTCACTATTATAGGAGTTATGGCTGTTTGAAAATTGGACCATTTTTATGGGGTTTTTTTAACATTACGGAGCCAAGAAACAACCTTTTGAATATTTGTATAATTGCTACATATTCTACATTGAAATATGCGGCATTTGGCTTTTTAAACATTAAAATCGTCCAATCCGTTCAGAAGTTATGGTGTTTTAAAGATTCGCATGAAATTTACGGGAAGCATTTTTGGCCTGAAATTATATTTTCGGTAAGGAATTTTTTTCTCGAAAATGGTTACAATTTCGAGGGTATGTCTATTGACCAAAAATGATTATAATCGACTTCTGCAACCGAAAATAATTTTTTTAAAATGATTTGAAAAATTTTTCTTTTTGCCGAGAAATTTCACCAGCTACCCGAATTTTTTTCTCGAAAGAGGGTAGGATTTCGGGGATATGTGTATTCATCAAAAATGATTGTAATTGACCCCCGCAACCGAAAATAATTTTTCCAGAACGATTTGAAATTTTTAAATTTAATTGTTAATAACTTTTTAACGAAGCCTCCACCAACAAATTGGTATTCTTGATTTTCGTCTTACTTTGGCCTCTACAATCCCCCATTAAAATTTTTCCCAGGGTTAGCCGAACACCCTGTATATCTTTACCAAATAAAATTTAAATATTTTTATTTATTTAACAAAAAATATTATCTGTCCCATAGCTTTGTCACACTGCTTTTTCTTACACAAGTTGAAATGCTAAATGATTTCAATTCAATCTGACATTTTTTTAAGTATTTATTAAAGAATTTTGCTTACATTTTGATAATTATAGAAAAAATATATATAAATCATGAAAATCTTATACAGGTTATACATCTGTTGCAATATTTCGAGGTAGGACTAAAAGTGTCCCACCATGCATTACGGTACATCAAAAAGGTGGGGCACTTTTAATCCCACCGTGCCCCAAAGAGTTAAACGGACGTCCCCAGTTAGCAATACATAAAGATTGTTCCCCCTTTTACTCGGTGTCATCGATTCTACCGTAGCCTGTGTTAAAACAAATGCAGAGCAAACAGAATCACAAAATCGTTGTTCTCTTTCTGCGCTCGGGGATCAAGGGAGTAGTCGAATCACCGTAAACGTCTCCGAAACGAGGCATTAAGTCCACGATCGCTTTAAGCGCCGGCCGGAGAAGCTGTGTACCGAGCCCAACGTTCTCTTGACATTCTCTCGAGAACACGGTGCCCTCTCGCCTTTGACATCGAGCATCGTGGATCGATTCACGGTGAGGGGTCCGTTGCGTGTGTCGTCCCGCATTCACCCGTCGAATTATTCAGGATTTGGTTGGGAAAGGATGCAGCTGCGCATGCCTCGAGAATGTTGGTGACAGGAGTAGGGCGACTGAGGACGAAATAATTTCGCCGTGTATGCATTCGCGTCCACCCTTTCTGTTTTGTTTATTCTACAGGCCAGAAAGTTTCCGGGGTACACGACAACTCTACTCGCCCGGGCTCGTCCTTCTGCTTGTACCGTTCCCTTTATTAGGCTGTCGAACCCGGTGGCCCCGATTTTCTGCACCTTTACCGTCCAGCCACTTTTTACCCCGAGCCACTATTTCTCCCAAGCTTGCATTTTAGTTGAACGGCTTTCCTATCCCCTTCCGTTCGGTTCATCTGTTGAAATTTGTTCAGATCAAAGTACTTCGCGTTTGAAAAACAAAATTCAAGAGTTACGTGAAACGGGTCACTTGCTCATGTTTTACAGGGTGAATCAACTGGACTATTTTATATCACGCATAAACTGTTTCTTATATGAAAGAATATATGAAACAAACAACATACGAAAGGAGATTTTCGGTACGATAATTAGATTTTTATTATTTTCCTTCTTTAATTATACACTCCGCGACAAAAAGATTGAACAGTTTTTATATTATATCACTCTTCAATTAATAATATATTGCACGTGTTCAGGGTAAACGCGTTTTTTTCTGCTTAGTATGTTAAAGGTAATTTGAAACGTAAACATTAGTAATGATCGCTGTGTCAAAATGCTAGCACACCTTGAAAGTTGTGTTTTTCTAGTTAACACAATCGTTGAATTGTTGAACTGTTCACATTAGCAAATATTTAACATTGTGAGAGTTTTAATTTCAAAATATTGTCAAGTTATTAACAATGGGTCATGGTTGAAAATTAAATGACTGTGAAATAACTGTAATTCAACATTTATATAAAGAAAAGTGTTCTATTGCAAAAATTGCAAAAGTTTTAAATCGTAGTCCTAAAGTAATATATAATTTTTTTTAAATGGAGGGAGATATGGGGAAAAGAAAAGCACAGGGCGATCAAAAGTGATCTATAACCGTCGCACAGTGGTACCATTTCCCGAAAAAGCGGTAATAAGTCATTTTTTAAAAAGTATACCCATAGTGAAAAATTTATTTACATATATTTAACTGAACATATAGGTCATGATTTGGCATAATTTTCTGTACGATTTGTTAATTTTGGAAACGACTAAACGGTTCTGAAGTGGTCAATGTCAAAATCGTCCGAAACTAAATTCGTCGTCTATAACTGTGTTGTTTTTTGAAATTACATGATGAGCGATGAAATCAATTTTACTTAGTATGTACTTGAATTGTACCAAATTACATTTTTATATTTATGATGGTTTTTAAGTTATGCTTATTTGAATATTTTGAATGTTTATTCCATTTGTTAATTAGGAGTGAAGCGAGATGAAGGTTTCGTCTTGATCTCATTTTGAAGACAGCGTCGGTGACGTGCGATTTTAAGAATTTCATCAATTTTTGAGGACAGTGCAAGAATTGTGTAAACACATACAACGTAAAAAATTGGTGCTTAAACCACCCTTAACAAAGCAGCATAAAGACAAACGTTTACAGTTTGCTGAAAAACATATCCACTGGAAGAAGGAATGACGAAAAATAATTTTTAGTGACGAAAAAAGATTTACACTAGAACTTCGAATTTTAAGCCATCGACAAGCAAGTTGTTGAATAATGGTGTGGACTAGAATTGGATATCATGTAAAAATTAAAAATAATTTATAAGTGGAAAAATGAAAAGTTGTAATAACATTATGTTAATAGATGAACAGTTGGAAAAACATATTGTGAAAATTGCGGGTACAAACTTTATTTCTTAACAAGAATTGTGAAACAGTACTTTACACAGCAAAATATTTGAGTTTTAGAATGGCCATTGGCCAACTAGATCACCAGATTTGAACATTATTGAAAACTGTTGGGCACAATTATCAAGATTAGTGATTATAAGATATGCTAAGGAAAGACAATTTCAGACCGTTCAGGAATTAAAGAATTGTATCGAGAAAAATTGGAAATCTTTAAGTAAAAAATTACTTAATACACCGATTTTTCATTGTTTTTCAATATTGTAAAATAAAATTGATTCTTTTCGCAGTAAATATTTTGAAATATAATTATATAATTTATTACTATAAGACATTACAAACATCAAAAGCAATACAATATTCTTTTAAAAGTTAACAAAACTTATACAGTGTGTTATCTTTTTGTCGCGGAGTGTAGATATATTGTCTTTTTAATTTTTAACATGCAACATTTTATCATATAATTTAAATGAGTCAAAGTTACAATGAGAAACGTAAAAATATGAATGCATATAGGTTTAAAAGTTAACAATTACTGAAATTCTTTGTAATATAAACAATGCTCGGAATTGTCCGCTAGAATCTATACAGGAACGTTATCGATTAATTAGAGTGAGTGATACATGTCGTATTTCTAGAGTTATGGCATTACATGCTCCAACGATACGAGTTTTCGTGTCTTCAAGCGTCGTTGATGGCGTATAAACTATGGTTTTTAGGTGCCTTCGAGGAAAGTAATCAAACAGCGTCAAGCCCAGAGAACGAGGGGGCTATGAAATTTGTCCTCAACTTTCAATCCATCGTTGATGAAATTGCTTTTGTTATACTAGCCGTGCTTATTTTATTTATTGTGTATAGCGTGTAGTTGTTAAAATGGGTTTGATAAAATACATTTTCTAACAAATGTGACAGTGTTTTAGAAAGAAAGATAGAATATCTGTGTTCTGTTAACGATTTGTTCATAAAATATAGTTTGATTATGGTATTGCCAATTATGTCACACTAATTACTTAAATTCCATCGCTATTGGTAATAGATCTATTTCTTAAATTAACTTGTCCGGAATTTGTAAATGTAGCCTCGTTAGTAAATAATTTATTTTATAAGAATGTATTTTTTATATTTTCTTTATAAATAATCATCAAAATTGCACATACTCATCTTGAGTATGAGGAAGGTAATCAGGGTAATATTTCGGTGAATGAAGAATCTATGAATGGATGATAGATGGATTATGATTAACAGGAATTATAATAACAGTGTATAACGATCTAAGTTACAACGAATCAAAACGAATCTGTACGGCGTCTCTAACGAATCTAAAAACGATCTGTGTGATGTCAAAAAACGATCTATGCAGTTGCTAAAAACGATGTAATCGGTGTTTCACCGTTTGCCACAACACTAACTTTTTGCACCCCTTTCCACCAAGAGTTTTTGTAGCGGGGGTGCAACGATGCCAACGTAGCTTGACGTCCAAGGTGGAGGGTGCCACGTTTGGCAACTCCGGGGACCTTCCACCACATGCGTCGGTCCCTGGGCCCGCGTGCAAAACTAACTACGAGAACAAGGGAGGCCCAGGTATGCGAAGTCGAGCACGTGTGGGCCATCTGACAGTCGACTGAGATTGTAACCTCTCGAAACTGCTTTCACCGACCAAGTTTATGACACTTTGTACTTTGCTTGACGAAATTCTACAATTTTTGGTGCCTATGCTGGTCTTGATTAAACCTTACAAAAACGCGGGCCTATGTCATAAATTGATCGACTCACCGAAGCCCAAACATATAATATAACTCGAGCAGTAAAGCTATATTATTGTGGGAACGTTTAACTATAATCGCTTTATCTAATGATGGGTTTAAGAAAATGAGGAACTCTATTTAACACTAGATTTACGGGCATTGATCGCACGTATATTTATTGATACCTTTCATGTTGGCGATTACCTTAAAATACGATTTTTCTTTTAATTAGAATATGTATTCATGTCATTGCATCAAACAAATTCAACATAAGTTGTTAAAAAATAATATTTACGCGCTCTGCAATTTTAAATATGGAATCTGACATCCGTCAAATTGACGGCTTCCGTAAATCTAGTGTTAATAATGAAACTAGATATATTCTTAAACCAACAAGTTATTTACAAGTGTTCAGTATAAACTACTAATTCTCCGAATTGCATTGAGCACTGGGCAGCTTTATCTCGGCGGAAGTGACTCCCATTCCAAAGGTTAAATAGTAGGACGAATTGGAAAGGAAAAATTGGGGTTCGGTATACGTAACACTCTCGTTTGAGTACCATGATAACGATATCAGTTTTTCCAAACTTTTGAAATATACGATGTGATAGTTGATTTCTTTTGAATATTTTTTTACATATAAACTTCTTGCTTTCTTCGAATTTTTCTCACATACACCATACACGAAGATCCAATCTGATTTTTCACTATTATTAACCTTTATCTTAGTAATTACTGATTTTTGAATATACAGGGTGTTCGGCTACACCTGGGAAAAATTTTAATGGGGGATTCTAGAGGCCAAAATAAGACGAAAATCAAGAATACTAATTTGTTGATGAAGGCTTCGTTAAAAAGTTATTAACAATTAAATTCAAAACTTTCAAATCGTTCTGGAAAAATTATTTTCGGTTACGGGGGTCAATTACAATCATTTTTGGTGAATAGACATACCCTCGAAATTCTACCCACTTTCTAGAAAAAAATTCGAGAAGGTGTGAAATTTTTCGACGGAAGAAAAAATTTCAAATCGTTTTGGAAAAATTATTTTCGGTTGCGGGGGTTAATTACAATCATTTTTGGTGATTAGACACACCCCCGAAATCTTGCACATTTTCGAGAAAAAAATTCAGTACGAACGGAACTTTAAACGTTAATAACTTTTTAACAAAGCCTCCATCAACAAATTGGTGTTCTTGATTTTCGTCTTATTTTGACCTCCAGAATTCCCCGTTAAAATTTTTCCCAGGGGTGGCCGAACAGCCTGTATGTACTATATAGCTTAATGGCTTTCTACAATAGCTACTCAGATGTTAGACAGTTTATTTAAAAATTGCAAGATGATCTTCATGTTTTAGTAAAAAGATAAAATATAAGAAGAATATTTATTTTACTGTACGTTATCTTTAATGCTAGACGACTTTTATTTCAAATTTTTTATTATTTTTCCTTTTACATTTTACTTTTAAGTACTTTATAGTCTATTTGGAATCTTTAAACCTAGATTTATGAGCATTGATTGTACGTTTTTTTTATTAAAACCTGTCATGTTGTCGGTTTCATTAAAATATAGTTAAAATTTAGTATATCATTAAAATATCATTCTTTTAATTAGGATACACATTTATTTATTTATTTATTCATTATTGTCTTAAATCAGATGTAATCATCATTATAATTATACAATTTATATTATTATGTGTCAGGTTTTTAGCAAGGAACAAGGTTGGATCGGGTCAATTATTAAGAGAGTATTCAAGTGTAAACCTTAAAAGAATGATTTTTTCTTTTTCTTTGCATTTTCTTACAAAATATAATTTAAAAAACATATCTACAAAACATTATGCCTGAACTCCTGAAATTAAAGAGGTTATGGCTATTTAAAGGACGTGATGGTCAACGTCATTGCTAAAGGGATACAAAACTTTAAAAGCGTTTTTCTCGAAACTATGTTTACCAGAACGATGTCCATGTTATTTAAAATGTTTATTTAAAAATCTACTTGAACAATTGACTTAAAATTTTAGGTGCACATTCAGTAAACGTATGACTATAGTCCGTACCAGAAGGAACTAAAAATTTTTATTTTTGATCTTTCTTTTTTTTCTTTCTTTCTTTCTTAAATTTCCCCGAAATTTAAAAAGAAACATAAATAAATTGATAATCAAACTTCAAAGTGTAGCAATTTTCATTTCAAACAAACAGAATCTAAAAACGACTATGAGAGTATGCAGTGTCACCAATTTTAATTCTTTTTCGTCCAACAAATTTTAAAATTGCACTAAAATATGAATAAATAAATCTTGTAAATTTGATTGCAAAAGATGTTATAGTTTAATAGGAAAAAATTCTCCAAGAGAGTTTAAAAAAACGTACTTCATACTAGAACATTCCTTTAAGGAAATGAAACACAAATTTTTTACCCCACGAATATTTGTATATTATTACTTACACTTAAACAGATAAAATATGTCTAATTTATTGTAAAAATATATGTATGTATAGTTATAGGTGCTTGATCGAGTACTTGTGAGAGAGATACAGGTTGAATGTATCCCTCTGCTGACGAGTGCGGGAGGTGTCGCCATATCTAGCTTCTTGTAGCTTCCTTTTTATTGTGGAAATACTAAGCTTTGTTGCATGCTTACTATTTAATTTGCCAATAATTTCCGGAGCCGTTTTCCGCCTATTTCGCTTGATAATGATAATAAATTGTCGATCTTCAACTGGTGTCGTTTTTTTCAGTCGCCCTGGTCGTTTCTTGTTTATAAAGCTACCAGAATTTGTATATTTATTAATGTTGTAGTTCACAGGTTTTCGTGATATTTTTAATTCATCTGCAATTTTTTAGTTACATATTTTATATTTTTAATTACATGTTCATGAAAAATTATCAATGAATTAACGATGTTTTCTTAATGAAAATAAACCCATACATAACCTTATTCAAAATATCTCTAATTATACATAATTGGGTATTTTCCAAAGTGACTCGAATGACGTGCAACTAATAATATTTTGAATGATGTCGCATTCGTATACAATATTCTGATCGAATAAATCAAATGTCCCACTTCTTCAATATTCTGATTGTATAAGATGAAATATTTTTCTACCCACCATGAAAAATTAAAATAACTAGAAATACAGAAGTTTACGTTATATCGCATTCAATATATTTGGTTATGGGATTTTCCACCATTTGTTGAATTAGTCGAAGGAGGAATATACTGTATCACATTTCTCAGTACAAATGTGCAGTTTATATAGAGTGGTGTATTTTGCATTGATGCATACTTTATTCCTGGTATATTTCTGTACAACTTGAGTCTTTCTTTACTTTAAAACTTTGTACCAACCTCAAAGAGTAAAGTATTTAGCATTCTCATACCGATTTCAAACTCTTCTCCGACATTCAAATAATGAATTAGATATCATAATGTTATTGCAGTTAAATCCTGATTTGCTGAAGAGTCAAAAGAAAGTTCAAAATTTTCTCTTTGAGAAAGTTTCAAGCGAACGAAAGGGGAAATTATTTTATTTTCCTAACTTTTCGAGGCCACTAAATTATCCGTTATCTTCATAGCTTGGATATATTCGTTCTCTGTTATCTCACAGACTTCGAGTCGCGTTCTTTACGGTGGATTTACTCGAATTCTAGACTGGGATACTTTAATTTCTACTCTTTTAGCGGATTCTCCTAGCTAGCTGGTGAAATCTACACGACAAAGAGACTGCTCACGGACCGGAACAAATTCGCGAATCACCGTTGATAAGGTATACGTTTGAAGGCTTGTTGTTTTCCGTCGCCGATGGAACATGCAATTACTGTCTTTATAATTCTTCCAAACGCATTTACATACTATCATCTCTTTCGAAATACGTGGTATGTTACGATATATTGGCATTTTGAAATTTTGTTATTTCTCGGGATTTCTACCTCGGATTTCACATTTTCGTAATATACTATCTACCAAAGCTTGAAGTTGTAACTTTAACAACGATATAAACTATGTTAATTTAATATCTCATTGCAACTCAGTATATCATAATAAAAAATTTACAATAATAAAGAATTAACAATAAATTTTATCCTTGGAAGAATAAATACAAAATATCTATTTAATTAAGAGAGACTAAAATTTACATTTTTTATCCGTTAATTACATTTAATATTTTATTCTGTAAAATACATTTTGAATATAATGTCGTTTCTGTGAAAACTATATTCCTTTCTCCTTTCACGTTATAAATTAACAAGTCAGTATACTGAATTTCATTCCACTTCAATAACATTTCGTATGCAAAGGCACAAACAATATTTCTATTCGTGTGATAGTTGAATACATTTTAAGTAGTACACGTTTTTATTTTTCTTCATCTTGTCTTAATCTCGCGGCAATAAACTAAATTTATGCAACTTCAGTAGCAATTCATTCAATTCGCAGGAGAATTTTCAACGGAGAATATTGAGCAGCTGCTTATTTTTGCTGTCCCTTTTTTCAACGCGGTATAATATCATTAGTATTTAATTTGAATCGAATTTAGCAATGAATTTACAAAATAAAAGTCTTTTTTATTTTCTAAGTGCACACAATTTCAGGAAAAAATTACACCAAACGAAGTTACAATTGAATAATACAAAGTTCGAATTTAGTAATACAAAAAGTTTATTTTTTTCTTTTATATAGATTTATTATGGATACGTAGATTTGTGTTAAATATTTTAGTGTAATAATATATATTTTTATATGAAGTATTTACCTACAGGTTTACTTATTAATTGCTAAAAATACACGAAAAATTACGATTTCGTTACATTTTTTTATTAAAGAAAATAGAAGATTATTTAATTTTCTTATGTAAAATATTATTCTGACTCACATCGATAATGTAAGAAATACCAAAAAATCAAAAGAGGCGATATTCATTATCCATTGTATAATATTGAAAATCTAATTAGATCTTGAGAGAAGAATATAAAATATAAATATGAAGTTTTATTGAATTCACTAAGTCGTTTAGGGTTAATCATATTAACGGTGTGCACGATTTTTCACATTTCGAATAATGTGTCGAAAATATGTTTCCAACAAAAATTAATTAGCTTTTAGTCAACTACAAACTGCAGTGTTAAACATTTCAGAAAGAAACTTTTTTTAAGTAGTACTATGTGATTCTAACTTCATAGTGTTGTAGGTGGTAAAAATATGAGTTTAACAATTTATTTTATTATGATTTAGAAGTGTCCTTCGATTTAAATATCTGCGAGAAATCAAAAATATAATCCTAACATGTAAAATGATTTTTTTCGTAAAAAAGGTAAAGTATAAACATGAAAACTATGTGATTTTCACATCATGTTTTGGTCTAATAAGATTAATGAAATCCAAACACAGAAAATGATATTTTGTTTTAATTAGTGTTCAAATAATTTTGAGTGTATTTTATAATTGCATCCACTAGTTACCTTGTTTATCAATAAAATAATTTTTCATAAAACATTCCTTTCGATTGACCTCAGATTTCTAAATCGAAAAACAGTGGAAGATTATAGTACAGTAGATAAATTTAAATTCACAACATGCTATTTAAAAACGTTAATATGACCTTAACTTTTCATCAAAAAAGGATTTATCAGACATTTTTTATAGTGCAATTTATAGTCAAATATTATAGTCTATATATTATAGTCAAATATTTTGTTTAAAACATTTTTTCGTCACATTTTTTTGTCTTTGGAAAGTTGAATGGATATGTCTAAAAATCGGAGAAAAAACTATTGATTTTAGTAAAATACATCTTGCTGAAAGATTCTCTCTTGGAAAGAAATACATATATGTTTCTTTATTGACTAAACATTAGCGACTACATAATACGATTAGAAGAACATGTATCCTTGGAAGAACTTAATCCTTTTAACAGGAACAGTAATTAAAGTTAATAAACCAGAGCACGCCTCTTCCCTTTTTCTAATCGGACTTACTCGCACTCTGGATTTATACGTGTCGAGGAAAGTTTATTCGGCAGCCTCGGATTCGCAAATAGTCACTAATGAAGAGTGCCTTCCGAGTTTGCTGTTCTCTTCTACAGTGCGCTCTCTATTACCGGTAGTTCATAGGCTTGTGTGCGAAATTTGTCTTTTCTATGTATTTTACTGAACATTAAGACACGTTAAAATGCGATGTTTCATACAGAATACTGATTAAAAAAGAATTTAGAGCGTCACAGAACGTAAAATACCCATTAAATAGAGTAACGAATGCTTCATCTTCAATAAAAATCTTCCTACCAGAGAAATAAAACGAAAAATTTTAAAAATCTAAATGAAAAAGATGTGTCTATCCTTGATTTGATAACAGTTAATATTATTCTTAAAGAATATCCCAAAAACAATACTAATACTATGTATTGACTGCAATATTTCACACAAGACTCAGTAACAGCCTACTAATCAATTTATTGGAAAATAGCTCGAATTGTGTTGATTTCAAAACCGAGCAAACTATTAGAAGTAGTAATATAATATGTTTACTTTCAATCATATTCAAACATTTTGAAAAACTGCTACTTCGCAGATTAAAGTCCATAATATAAGAGTGATAGTTAATACTAAAATACCAACTCGACTTTAAACAACATTCGATAACTACCATAAAAAATAGAGTGATCAGTAAATTTAGGAAAAACATTAATGACAAAATGTACTACTGTGCAAAATTCTTAACTGTATCCCACGTGTTTGATAGAATATGGTATACTGACTTGCTGATTAAAATTAAAGGGAAACTATCGTCTCCTAAAATCATACTTTAACTGCCAGACTATTCCAAGTTAAAGTATACAGCTGCGTCACCACTGCGTCGGCACGGCCGGGCCGTGCCACTACTATGCACGGCTACGTGACAAACCTATTTCTTTCTCATTCGATTAATAGTGAAACGCAAAATCTCATTCGTAAACGATGTTGATTTTTCTCAATATAACAATGATTTTTCTCAATAATAACCTTGATTTTTTTAGTAAAATTGTATTGTTTGTTTTTTTTCATAAATCGATGCATCTTTGTATCCTTTTGAAAGGATCGAAGGCTTTAGGTCGAAAATTGAATAGTTTAAGAGTTATTAGTTTAGTCCCCAACTCACATATACAGGATGTTCGGCCACACCTGAATGAAATTTTAATGGGAGATTCTAGAGGTCAAAATGAGACGAAAATCAAGAATACCAATTTGTTGATGGAGGCTTTGTTAAAAAGTTATTAACGTTTAAAGTTTCGACCGTACTGAATTTTTTTCTCGAAAATGCGCAAGATTTCGAGGGTATGTCTATTCACCAAAAATGATTGTAATTAACCCCTGCAACCGAAAATAATTTTTTCAGGACGATTTGAAACTTTTCAATTTCGTCGAAAAATTTAGGCACCTACCCTTGTTGATTTTTCTTAAAAATTCGTTTTGATTTTTAATAATTTTGTTTGACTCCCTATAGAAAGGTTGTCTAATCCTTTTTTTGTAGATACCTATGGGCTCTACTTCAGAAAAAAATTTCAATGAAATATATTCACTATTATAGGAGTTATGAACTTTTGAAAATGGGACCATTTTTATGGGGTTTTTCTCATTTTGCGGAGTTAAGGAATAACTTTTCGAATATTTTTGGAATGTTCACATATTCTTCACTAAAATACGCGTAATTTGCATTTTGAAAAATTAAAATCGTCCAATCCGTTCAGGAGTTATGACGTTTTAAAGACACGCATGAAATTACAGGGAAGCATTTCTAGCTTCACATTAGATTTTCGGTAAGGAATTTTTTATCTTGAATATGCGTAAGATTTCGGGGGTATGTGTAATGACCAAAAATTATTGTAATCGACTTCTGCAACCGAAAATAATTTTCTTAGAACGATTTGAAATATTTTAATTTAATTTTTGAATAACTTTTCAAAGAAACTTCAGTTAAGGAATTGATATTCTTGATCTTCGTCTTATTTTGGCCTCTAGAATCTTCCATTAAAATTTTACCTAGGGGTAGCCGAACACCCTGTATAGTCCGGGCTACGATATAGCGAGGTCGAAAACTCGAATAGGTGTCAATGTTTACATGTTTCAGCTTCCGAAACAAGGGAATTGACAGAAATACGAGTAGCTAAGGTCCATATTTATTATTTATTTGTTTATTTATAGTCGCATCAACACTGAGGTCATTAGCGACTACTACATAATTTACAAGTTGGACCCGAGAATTGCCATACCTATGTTACATAGATACTAATTATTGTATAGTGCTAGTTTCCGAACGGTGTTGCAGTAGTTAATTCCACTTATAATATACTATGACAGTTACATCCACTTATAACATATCCTCGTATACTCCGATTTCTTTCAAAAATCTTAACGTTTGTTCTGTCTTCTCCGGGTTACCTACTGTTTCTTCTAATGTCGCTCCTATATTAAACGCTTTCCTTATTTCGGAAATTTTGTCGCATTTTTGCATGATGTGTTCTACCGTTAAAACTTCGTTACATAGGTTACATGTAGGCGGGTAAAGCTTTAGAAGATGGTAGGAATGGGTAAGTTTGGTGTGTCCAATTCGGAGTCGAGTAAGAATCACCTAGTGTCTACGGCCAAGCTTCTGCCAGGTTCCATGGTCCGGATATTTTTTGCACACTGGGTGGAATTTAGTTTGTCGCATTGTTTCCATGTAGATATTCCATTCTTGACGCACCCAGAGTTCCACATATATTTTGGCCTCTTCTAAGGGCAGGGCAAGTTTTTCTGTTGAAGCATGAGCTATAGTAAGCTAAGGTCCTTAAACTATGATCAGGGCTTAATTTGGTCAGGTCAGAAATTAATTTGTTTTTGAATTTAAGCAACTGCAATTTCTTATCAGTTAGATACTGATTAACTTCAATAGGAAACATTTTTTTTGTCAGTTCATCGAAAAGGGCTGGAAAATCATGGGGACTAGTTCATATGCCTCATCCATATTAGTTTTCTGTCGAAATGTGCATCGAAATATTTGTTACTGGGAGACATGTGTGCTTACTTGTAGTGAAAGTTATGTGAAACTATTTGTGGTGTTAACTTGCATTCTCCATTTCTTTAGCCACAATTCAGCTTCGTAAATGTGGTGTTGCACTTTTTTTGGCTTTGTTTGTGTTCTAGCAGTTTCAAACCAATATAGCAGCATCGTCTGCTTTGTTGAGGAATCTAGTGTGCATAATAATAGTGATCCAAGCTTATATAGGATGAAGTATCGACTAATTCTGTTAAGCTGCGTCTCCACTGCGTCGGCATTTATCATCTAGCACGGCCGATCGGCACCCTAAGTACTTCTCGGCAAAGCCAAACACTCTAAAGACCTGCATCGTCTCGGATAGCATGGCTTGAAAAGCCGAACGGCATGCCGACGAGTCGATCGGTACGATGCCGGTAACCATCAAAAGACATCGTGCCAAGACCGGCAATTAACTTTTGTTGCTTCTGTATTCCCAAAAAACAACCAAAAAAAATGCAGAGTGCATCAGTCAAGTAGTCTGTTGAGTCCTCAACGTACAGAGATTCATGTCAATTTCGTTCCAAAACCATCATCGAGGTACAAAGATACAATTTTATTACAAAAATTAGGTGATCATAATTCTTTATTGAATAAAAAGATTTTTGCCAATTTTTTCGTTTACCATTTGATGTCACATAATTACTGAGTAACATTTATTGGAAAATTTTTTGTCAGTTTATCGAGAATACTTGAAAAAATCGAATTAATCATTGGAGTACATAAAATATAGGGTTAAAGAATAAAAAATTAACACTTATTTGAATTTTTTCATTAAATATATTTTTTAAATCAATTATATATTATATTATGTCTACATCTGAATCAGAGTCAGTATTCGTATCTGATTGAAGACGCGATTCATCTATTATTATACAGGGTGAGACATATGAACTAGTCCCCATGATTTTCCAGCCCTTTTCGATGAACTGACAAAAAAAATGTTTCCTATTGAAGTTAATCAGTATCTAACCGACAAGAAATTGCAGTTGCTTAAATTCAAAAACAAATTAATTTCTGACCTAACCAAATTAAGCCCTGATCATAGCCCTGACCTTAGCTACTCTTATTTCTGTCAATTCACTTGTTTCCGGAAACTGAAACATGTAAACATTGACATCCATTCCAGATTCGACCTCGCTATATCGTAGCCCGGACTATAGGGTGTTCGGCTAACCTTGGGAAAAATTTTAAAGGGAGATTCTAGAGGCCAAAATAAGTCGAAAATCAAGAATATCAATTTCTTGACTGAAGCTTCGTTAAAAAGTTGTTAAAAAATTAAATTACAAAATTTCAAATCGTTCTAAGAAAATTATTTTCGGTTGCAGAAGTCGATTACAATAATTTTTGGTCATTACACATACCCCCGAAATCTTACGCATATTCAAGATAAAAAATTCCTTACCGAAAATCTAATGTGAAGCTAGAAATGCTTCCCTGTAATTTCATACGTGTCTTTAAAACGTCATAAATTCTGAACGGATTGGACGATTTTAATTTTTCAAAATGCAAACTACGCGTATTTTAATGAAGAATATGTGAAAATTGCAAAAATATTCGAAAAGTTATTCCTTAACTCCGCAAAATGAGAAAAACCCCATAAAAATGGTCCAATTTTCAAAAGTTCATAACTCCTACAATTGTGAATATATTTCAATGAAACTTTTTTCTGAAGTAGAGCCCATGGGTATCTACAAAAAAAGTATTAGACAACCTTTCTGTAGGGAGTCAAACAAAATGATTAAAAATCAAAACGAATTTTTAAGAAAAATCAACAAGGATAGGTGCCTAAATTTTTCGGCGAAATTGAAAAGTTTCAAATCGTCCTGAAAAAATTATTTTCGGTTGCAGGGGTTAATTACAATCATTTTTGGTGAATAGACATACCCTCGAAATCTTGCGTATTTTCGAGAAAAAAATTCAGTACGGGCGGAACTTTAAACGTTAATAACTTTTTAACAAAGCCTCCATTAACAAATTGGTATTCTTGATTTTCGTCTTATTTTGGCCTCTAGAATCCCCCATTAAAATTTTTCCCAGGGGTGGCCGATCACCCTGTATATAGGAGTTCGGGACTAAACTAATAACTCTTAAACTATTCAATTTTCGACCTAAAGCCTTCGATCCTTTCAAAAGGATACAAAGATGCATCGATTTATGAAAAAAAACAAACAATACAATTTTACTAAAAAAATCAAGGTTATCTTAATTTTTTGTTGAATAGAAACATTGTTATATTGAGAAAAATCAACATCGTTTACGAATGAGATTTTGCGTTTCACTATTAATCGAATGAGAAAGAAATAGGTTTGTCACGTAGATATTCATAGCAGTGGCACGGCCCGGCCGTGCCGACTTGTGCCGCGCTGTGCCGATCGGCAAATGTCGAGCCGTGCCGACGCAGTGGAGATGCAGCTTTAGCCACGTCTTCCAATTCACATTTATTTCAATACTCTCTCTCTTTCGATCTTTGATTCGTACTACCTGTTAGACACAACGTTCAGTCTCTCACTCTCTCAACCATGAAACATATATTCTCTAGACACTTCGCCACGCTCACTTACAAAAATAAACACTAGGCCACGACATACAAATAAAGTTCATTTTCTTATCTATGATAACCATATTACCACAAGTAATTTAATGTAAATTAACGTGATGAAAATGTTTATTAATAGTAAGTAAATTAAAGAAACTTTATACCTATATATAAAATATAGTTATCAATACAAATGATACATCTTGATAGCACTAGAAGTTCTAGTGGGCACCAATATTCTTTTGTGCAATTATATTTAGAAATGATTGAATATACCAGATGTAACAGTATACATTATTTTCTAAACATGTCTATATTGAATTTGCTCTTGCCTAACCATCTTACTTAATTTGCAATGCTTCCATTATACTTTTAAGTTTTCGAAAAGTTTCGCTAGTGAATCAATCGAATTTAATTTCAAATTGAAAAAGTGTTTTCAGTTTTAAAATTGATCACAACATTGGAGTACATCGCCTATTTCTTCACTTTTTGGCGTTTTCTTCTTCTTGAATAAACGACGTTATGAAAAGATAATCAGTCAATTTCCAAAATTCGAAGCACTATAACACGAGAATTAAACAAGATATCAGAAAGTGAGTTCCATAAATATTGTGAATGATAGATTCGATACTAGAAGACGTATACATAGCATCCCAAGAAAAGTGCTTTAAGGTGATGGCTTTAGATTTGTCTAATTTCTTAAATAGAATTTTTGAACTTATTATTCCCAAAATTTCATTGTTGCAACTTGTAGACTGTAAAAATAGCATTGCATTTATTAATCAGAATATTTAAATATATAAATTTAGTAAAAAATGTATAAAGAAGATAACTTTTCTACATCATTAAGAGTTTCGAAAATATTTCAGCCTCCAATCTTACGTAACTCACCCTGTATATTATGAGACTTTCCGTAGAAGGCTCCAAATGAAAATGAAAGGAAAAAATACGTTACAGACGCTACATTAAGTATTATTACGTCAGATTTTGCACTAACAATAAATGTTTCTGAAACTTATAAAGTGTTAGAGGAAGCTTATGAAAATTAAACACATTATGAAGATATTACACGGAAAATCTGTTCGTTTATTCGGTTTATTACATCGTTTGGAATTTACCAGATTTTACCTGACGATAAGATTTAAATCGGCAAGGAATAGTAGTAGAAATCATAAAATTTTGATAAATGTATTTTTACGATTTTTTCATATCGTGAATTATGTCTTTGAACTTGAATTGTATTATTACTAAGTCAATTATATAAAAATAAATTGTGTATCTCAGATTTGATTTGAAAGAGAACTACTTTCCAAACTACAATATGATATTAACGTTTCCATACAGCATTATGCCGCGTGCGGCGGTCTAAAGATTGAAGTGTCTTCTATAAAACCTGTAAAACCAAGTCTTGTACAGCATTTGTTAATAATTTCGAAAAATAAAGTATTCTATACTTTTATATACTTTATTCTGTACTTGAAATTTATCTATCCTAAATGGTTTTTGAAATATTAAATATCAAAATTTTGAAAATTTTACGGAAATGAGTTATTGTGATAACTCATTTTTATAATGTTATTTCTAAAGATAATATCTTCATTTTGGGCTCATTTTAAAGCTGAGGACATGCTTCTTTCAACAGTATACTAAATATTCTGTTTTGTAATTCATACCTCAATAATTTCAATGACTGTGATTTCATATTTTACAAAAATTAAAACCCCGCTCGAAAGATCACCATTTTCACACGGTTGGAAATAGTCAAAGGGTCGTGACCGACCAAGTGAACATCTTTGAGAGGTGAATATTTTCAGAACTGCTTCAAGAACTTAAAGAAACGTTTCCACCTTAGTGTTATTTCCCAAAAGAACTACTTTAACCTTTAAGTAAGCACGTTTATATTTGTAGCATACGTAAACGCACGGGGATCTGCAAGACACCTGAATTGTTTTCTTTTTCTTTTTTAAATTTTGAATGAAAGCTATTTTGTGAATACTAAGTAATTGTTTCCTCATCTTTACAGTTTAAGTAGTTTGTGCAATTTTGAGTAATTAAATTAATTCTGATTTATAACGAAATATACTTAATAAAAATGTTTTTTTTTTTAAATACCGTCATAATGAAAATATTTATATAAAAGTGTATTATATTTATCATTTATTTTATTAAATAAGCTTGTACTATATAATCAATTAATAACATTTGTCCAGTTCAAAGCAAAGCAAAAATTGAAATTTTTAACTTTCTTCAGAAACCTGTTCAATCAGAATTTGGATCTGTTACGTAATGAAATAAATACTTTTGACATACAGTTTTTATGTATTATTGACGCAAGGTATTTTCATAATTGATACAAAAGGACTTGTTTTTATCAGTATTTTTTGGGAAAATAATACATTTGGATCAAATTCCTGTGTTTTTTTAATGTAGGTGTCTATTTTGATTATTGTCCGGTTCATGTAACCTTTTCGATTTGCACGAAGAAATATAAAAAGAAATTTAATGGGTAATCTCTTAGAATTAGAACTTGAGATATATTCAAAACCATCAAATTCGTTATTTAGATTGTTACTGGAAGATATTATTTGAACATTTATATTGAATATCTCTAAGGAGCTGTCAAATACATAGAACAAGAAGCCATTTCGTAGATTTATCACTTAATCATATTGCTCATAACGCACAGTTACCTCTTGCATCTGCAATATAAAATCAATCGTACAGTCTATAATACATAATTACTTGGTGTACTTAGAATATAAAACTGATTTGTGAAAATTAGAAAAAATGAATTTAATTCTTAATTACATCACCGCCGCCAATGAAATTAAAATATGCACTTAAAAACTTTATGTCTTGTGGTTGCATGTACTGTTAAGTAGCAGAAAACTTATTAAAAACGGAGATCTACATAATTCCAGAAACAGTTATAGGAAAGTAAGTAATGTCTTATTAAAATAGTTAACCAATAAGTCTGTTATAGAAATATTTGAATACCATAATTTTTAACAAAATTATTATATATATTAATATATAATTATATATATATTATATTAATACAACTAAAACACCATTTACAAAATAAGTTGAATATATTCATAAAATTTATTAATTTATCATTTATTTCTTGAAAGAAGAATGGTTATTGACGTTATTACTAGAACACACTCTTTCTAGTTTTTTAATTGTTCAACTAAACAATCAAAGTAGCCCTGATTAAGGGCCAGTAATTTATGATATAAGCTTGATGATTAATGATCACTGATTACTGATGATGATTATGAATACGTGCATCTTAAATAAACTTAAACCATACGACATATATCAATGCCAGTGTGTCATTTGACCTTTGAAAAACTTAGTTTCAATATTGGCAAAATCTCGGAACATTGCCTTCAAACCTCATCATACTTTGGATCATATATCAAATTTGAGAAACTACTGGATTTCTAAGCTTTATATAGTAATTATATTTACAAACCCTACAGTTACTCAAAGGTAAGTGACCTAAATCATATCGTAGTACGATTAGAATTTAAAGGATACAGCTTACACACGGAAGCTTTAAATAGTATCAATTGTTATCAAATAAGTTCGTTATCCATTAAAATATTATTGCGATATTTACTCATACTAGATATATACCAAATGTTCTACCTTAAAAAATGTCCGAATAATTTTGTAATGTGAAAAATAAACAATTCTGTAATTAAACTTTTTTATCTTCAAAATTATGTAAGATAAATGAAAAAATTTTAGTTTTCTCAACTAGAGATGATCGTCTAACCTGATATAAAGTATCTTCCCTGACTACATTCATATTTGCGGTGTATTCTTGTGATAGATTTATCGCAAAATAGCACATAATTTACCTCACTAAGGATCAAACAGGCTCTCACGTTCTACTTGAGTATTAAAGAGAATCACCTTAATTAACAAAAATATAAGTTGAATTACGGTAACCAGACGATTTCGACGATTATTACCTAAAGCCAGATGTAGTTTCTATAACAAATACAGCATAAGTACATGCAGTTTGGTAAAACATGGATTTTCTCACTGTGATAGATTACCACTAGATACATAAATTACCAATGGACACATCTGCTTGTTTTGCCATCAATCTTCTTCCAATCCTAACTTTAGCTTCACTCTTCAATGATCAATATACAGTAAGGAGCAAAATTGAACACACATGCGACATTTTAACAAAAATAACTTTTTATTCAGTATTTGCATGTAGGATACAAAAGAAACAAAATACTTACAATTAGTATTATCTACAATTTTCTGACTTTTCAAAACAAAAACATTGTCTAACATTTAACAATTAACAAAATGTCGTATGTGTGTTCAGTTTTGCTCCTTACTTACGACTGCCTTATTTTTGTATTCTATTTCTCTTTTGTAGGCCTTACATAAACAAAATGAAGATTCTTGATACACATACACAAGCTTCATACTCGTTATCAATACTGTAATATAAACACGTTCAATTTGCTATTGGCAATCAAAAATAATTTGCAATTTATAACACAGGATTATAATTAAAAGAGTTAATTTTTGCGGATGGCACTAATTCTGTGCCCAAGGATAGTAAGAGGCATTCTATTTCCTATTATTATCTAAAAATAAATACATATTTTAGTTATATTTTACAGTGTTCATTGCATTCTGAAAATCGTTACGTTCCTGTGACTCGCTCCGTATAATACAGAAAAGCTTTCATATATATCTATAGACTCGTTATTTTAGGAATAAACTTCGCATATCAAATGCGAACAGTAGCGATCAACGACTCTACCGACTTCAAACCACAGTTACAGAAACTCACGAGCGATTCGACAATGTCGACCGCAACTTTAAGAAGCTTTGGATCTCTTTGACTACCTACTAGATTATTCACGAGTCGAGTCTCTGTTAGTGGCTAACAGCAGAAGAAACTTCTCCAAAGGCTCTTTCTTTTGTTACGTCCTCGTTGAGCCGTGTCCCAGGCATCTGCGTAAGCCGTCTTCGTGACATGAAAGCAACCAGATAACCATGAATAACCAATTCATTTTCGTAACACTCTACACGTGTCAACCAACACGCGCAAATGGCTTTAGTGGTTCTTGTCACGAAGGAATTTGTTCGCAATGTACTTGAATAGTTTATCAACGGTAAAACATTGTTTGGACTAACTCGACACTCGTCTCGATTTTATTTTTACCGTTAGTGAAAATAGGTGGTGAAATAAAAATAAAACATACAGTTCAAATACCTTTTAAACTAAACTTTGTCTTTATTTGAAACACTTGGAAGGGCACGTCTGAAGCTGCCAGAATGAAGAAAGATCAGTGAGAAAAAATATGTCATGTACCCACAGACCCAATCGGTCTTATTCATTGTCTAAATAAGCCAAGGAAGGGGCACGGCTGCACCCTCTTTACTTGTGTCTCGAAAAATGAAACGCAACATGCACGTCGATGGTTTTTGTAAATGAAAGAAGACTTCCTCTTTTTGAAAGAGGCAAACCAACAACTGTTTTTTTTTTTAAATTTGACACAGATGCCTTTGAACAAGATGGGAACTTGATAAACAAGCGTTCACGTGACAATAATAATGAGCCTTACACTAATTTGAAGATGATGAAAACATTTTTTAAACAAATTTTATTTAGTAATGGTCAAGTCATATTTTAGAAATATACACTACGGGTCCATAGAAAACCCAAGTTGATGAGATAAGTAGATATGCAAAAGGTACAACTGGATAGTAAATTGTTGCATTCCAGTAGAATTGACAACACTTTATTTTCTTAAGAAACTCATACAACTTGTATTAGGTCGACTAAGTACTAGACTCTTTCTGACATTCTTCAATATTGCAAGTTTTTATATACTATTGCTGGAGTTAGATAGAGGTAGAGACGATGATCAAGGGACAGTGTGACTCGAGAAGGGTGCGAGGTTCAGGATGAATAAAGATTAGAAATCGTGATTAGGATGTTTGGATGAGTAATGTTTGTGATGTGACTGACATGTGATGTGAGTGGTGTTTGTATGGTCGTGTTGGTCCTCCAATAAAATGTTTGGAGCAGTATTTTAAATAATAAATCAATTGGACTTCATTTTATTAACGAAACATTGAATGGAGAATGATATACAGTATTTATATCGGATGGTTGGAGTGGCACCAGTGGCAGCTGTTTAGGTACTAAATAGAAAATTCCTTACTCGTTGAATTGGGGTATTTAAGATATAATATTGAAGAAAGAATTAAGGGTGATCATTTGTAATATTTAAATAAGTGTCTTAATCAAATTTTCCGTAATATTTTTTGATACTATTTTGTCGTGTGATATTTTCCTGATGATATGATAATATTTCTCCTTGTAAAGTTTGTAAGGATGCGAGGGATGATTACAGGCGTGTGATCGGACTCAATGATTTGGACACTTTAAACTTAACGATAAAAAATATATTATTTAATATTACGATAAACTATTTGAAACAAGGTACATAAAAGACGTAAGCGTAAAAATCATAAGCGACTTCTCTCGACCAAAGTTTCATGCAGAGTGTCTCTTTCTGCTTTCGAAGTCGAACCCTCTCGATTCCTATCTACAGGGTGTCCACGCTAAAGTGTGACAGTCGCGATATTTCAATAACTATTGATGATACGAAAAAGTTGTTTATATGTAAATTGCAGGATAAAATGGGATCTTTATTTTGGCGTAAACGAAATTTTTTTTATGTTATTAATTTAAGAGATATGATGGTGAAGTTTCGTTTTTTAAATAGAACTATATATTTTCTTTTGGATCACACGATAGTGCTTTTCAAGACGAATTTATTAAGATTTAATGTATTCACCCCATTTTTACTAGTTTTCAAGATATGACGCTTAGAAATTTGCTGATTTTCAGCGGAGACGTCTCGACTTTAGTAGTAAGCCATAAAAGTGGTCCTATTGTTGCGGTATTTGACTCTGCCTGTTGAAACCGATAGCAAGGGTCTATACTCGCAACGGGAGGCCTGAAAAGTAAGAAATATTGTCCATCACGGCCTAAGTTTGCCGCATCGAGGATGGTATCATTAATAATTTGGATGGTTGGAACATTTATCCAAGTTTTTTCATCATACAACAAGAGTTACAAAACACCGCTACGAAGCACTGCAGATTTAGAAAACAGAGTTCAAACTGTGTGTAAAAATATTCCAACGGACATTCTAATAAACGTGGAAAAGGAGTTTGTAAAACGAATAGAAACATATATTTCAAACAGTAGGAGACACGTAGAATAAATTTTTTGTATAATAAAATATTTTCAGAAATTAAAATTAAGTTATGTCTTTATGCCTACCTTCAGCTAAAACATTTAAATAAATGTTCCAACCATCCAAATTATTAACGAAGCCATCCTTGATGCGGCAAACTTGGACCGTGATGAACAATACTTTCCATGTTTCTTACTCTTCAGGCCTGCCGTTGCGAGCGTAGACCCTTGCTATCGGTTTCAACAGGCAGAATCAAACACCGCAACAATAGGACCGCTTTTATGACTTACCACTCAAGCCGAGACGTCTCCGCTGAAAATCAGTTTTCTAAGCGTCATATCTTGAAAACTAGTAAAAATGAGGTGAATACATTAAAGCTTAATAAATTCATTTTGAAAAGCACTATCTTTATATTCTATCTCATGGTCCAAAAGAAAATATACAGGGTGTTCGGTCACCGCTGGGAAAAATTTTAATGAGAGATTCTAGAGACCAAAATAAGACGGAAATCAAGAATATCAATTTGTTGATGGAGGCTTCGTTAAAAAGTTATTGACGTTTAAACTTCCGCCAGTACTGAATTTTTTTCCAGAAAGTGGGTAGGATTTCGGGGGTAGGTCTATTCACCAAAAATTATTGTAGTTGACCCCTGCAACAGAAAATAATTTTTCCAGAACGATTTTAAATTTTTTAATTTTGTCGAAAAATTTCGCACCTCCTCGAATTTTTTTTATCGAAAGTGGGTAGGATTTCAGGGGTATGTGTAATGACCAAAAATGATTGTAATTGACCCCCACAATCGAAAATAATTTTTTTAGAACGATTTGAGTAATTTTTTTTTCGCCGAAAAATTTCAGCACCTACCTGATTTTTTTTCTCGAAAGTGAGTAGGATTTCAAGGGTATGTGTAATGACCAAAAATGATTGTAATTGACCTCCACAATCGAAAATAATTTTTCTAGATCTATTTAAAATTTTTGAATTTAATTGTTAATAACTTTTTAACGAAGCCTTCATCAACAAATTAGTATTCTTGATTTTCGTCTTATTTTGGCCTCTAGAATCGCCCATTAAAATTTTTCCCAGGGGTGGCCGAACACCCTGTATAGTTCTATTTAAAAAACACAACTTCACCATCATATCTTTTTTTGTTACGGCGCGAAATAACAATTAGGATTTATTCTGTGTTGTAGCGTAACAGTAAACTCATAAAGCCAGTGGATGTAGAGTCACACCCTCCATAAACAGTCAAGTCTTTTGCTTACAACTAAATGCCATTAAGGCAGCTATTTAATTAGTAAATTCACTTATATACATCTGCATGGTCCTCCAAGTCCAGGCGTTCTATGACTTTACTACCTGCAATAACATCGAAAACCGGTGCCACATGTTTTATAGCGAGTTAGGTATCGCATGAAACATCTAGGCACCAAGCACTGATCTGGGCCCGTAGCCGCCTCGCGGAAAACCCCAGACGAGGGAAAATTATTAAAAATAACAGCTACGTGCCGTCTCCCACCGACGAACTTCGCCGCCAAAATAATTGGCCTGAATATTAGTAATTTTTAACCAATCTAAGACCGAAGCTTTCTCCCATGGCCTTGGGTACGCCCATGGCGAGGTTAGTTTCTTGGGCAACTTTGGCCCAAACAGCAATATTATATTCTAGACTTTGTACATTTCGGCTATCCGACGAAGAATAAATAGCTTGGTTGTTACAATATTCGACTGATTATGATTAACGTATATTACCTTCCGTATCCCACAAATATTCACTCGTCATTAAAGTTGACGTGTGAAGTTGAGCATATCAGAAAGTTTCCTTCGCAAAATTAAAATTAGTTTGCTCAACCTCTCAACAAAATTTATAACATAAAAAAATTTGCGTTTACGCCAAAATAGAGATCCCATTTTATGCTGCAATTTACATATAAACAATTTTTCGTATTATCAATAGTTATTGAAATATCGCGACTGTCACACTTTAGATATAGAATCATATGAACATATTTATAACAGTGAGTTTGAAGTTTCTTCATTTCTTTGTACTTATACAGCCCGCTTTTTGTAAATTCATATAATAAATTATGGACCTAGATTCTACAGTATTTTTAAACTTATTTTAAGTGAATCGAAAAATGTATGATAATTTTTCATATAAGTTTCCACCTGTTAGTTATTGTTCTGTCCATCGTCTTAATCGATATTTTGATAAAACATGCCTAAATTAGTAGTACACTTTTTTCGCTGGTCGATACTCCCTTAACTTTTTGTTGTTCTGAACACTGTCAATATTCTTATAGTATTCAATAACCTATTTCTATATGAAATATTAACAATATTTTGGGGTTCTGCGTTTACATTTATACATGGCTTATCATTATCTTTAATGACATAGATCATAAGCATCCTAATGATCAAGAAATGTTTCCTCAAACAGTTCAAATGTATTAAATTCCTATATACTATGAAAGAGTAATGTTTGTAAATCTTCCTTTACTAGCTTCTCTGCATTAATAAGTCTAAAATAAACATGTTGGCTAGTGTAACCGATTTTAAAAACAGTGCAAACGTACAAGAAGGTACAGGAGATTTATGTTAAGCGTTACTTTCGAGATGTACACGAATTATTACCTACATTTAATGCAACAGAATTGACCGTGAACATTGAATACGCAACTCTGTACGCATGGGATAACGTTGCGCGTAAATATTATGTTTTAGCAAAATTAGGTATGGCACGAAAATGGCGCGATAGCGTTCTGTCTCAACAATGAGCGTGGAACGAATGGAAGGATTTATTAAAGGAGTGTAAGAGGATTCATTAAGCATTTGTAAGAAGATTTTTGGGAAAATTTTTCAAGAATAAATTTTCGAAATAGATTATGGGAATACAAGGAATATGTATCTGAATGAGTCCAGGCAACAAACACAGAAAAGTATGCTGAAAATCCTCAGCATACAATTCTCTTAGAAATACAATTTTCTTCTTATTTTATTCTCAGTTGTAATGAATGGACGTTTTATATGTAATAAATGAAGAGCAAAAACTTGGTATACATTGATATTAATACATGTTATTATCACAGAAAATGATTATGATCAAAATTTAATTATTTAGAGGAAAAAATTTTATTTAAAACTTTACGATAAAATAAATTACTTTGGTAATTCAAGATAATTCATTGAAGTAAATTTATTGAATTATTAATTAAAATGTTCAGCTACCCTTGAAATAATCTCATTGTCAATGTAATTTGTTTAAAAGATGAAAATAGTAAATAATGCATGGTACTTTGACTCGGAAAATTACCAGCCGCGAAATGCGTACTTCAAAACACGAAAAACAATATTATCAATAATATCATCATTGTATAATAACTGTAATCAAAAGTAAAAATTCATATTATAAATATTATTGTATAATTTCATTGTAATTAATATTCACATTTTAACATTACTCAATTACATGCCAATATTCATTTTATATGAAGCATTTATGCGTTAGAAAACACGGAGTACAAGAAGACCCTAGCCTGTAATAAATAATAGAAAAGTAGAAGTTACTTTTATCTACGATTACTGTACTCGCTAAAGGGCCCACGTATGCAATCAGTCACCCGTGTCGATTCGGACCTTTCGTACTACGACATGATTGCAGATCACAATGGAGAACAAAAATGTCAATAACTCACCAATTGTAGAAACGATCGAGTAATATCTTGATGGTGAATCGATGTCCATGCTGTTGTTGTTGTTGTTCGGTAGAAGACGTTTTAATTTGATCATGTCAATTTGTTTAAAGAAACATTTATTAAAATATTTAATTTATACTGCTTTTCAATATCTTTAATTCTAAATTCTGTCTTGGCAATTACGGTTTAGCTGGAATTATTAACACCATTACAACGTTCTTTCATTCTCATGAATAAATAATTTAAATTTCGCTTGCTCTATGTGATTTTTCAAACACTCCTTACATTGTATTTTATAAACAGGGTTATAGTTACTAAATCTATTTGATTCATCTTTACCTAATTTGACTAGACGATTCATTTTACTCTGTGGTTTAAAGGTACTCTTAAACGTAGTTTTCAACCCATTCAAATTAGCTTGAAAACAAGCGTACAAACGGAAAGATAACATATTTGGTCATTTATTTTTGTATGTTTTGATTATTGTCAAGAGTTGCATTGATTGCAATTGGTTGAAAACTATTCTGCTTTCTGTAAATGTCTAAAATTCTTTTGTTTAGAAGTTTATAAGTAATATTAATCGGGGAACTATTGTGCACTAAAAGTTCTTTAACTACTTTGATATTCTTATCGTAAAATTATTTATACGATAAAAATCGTTGAATATGAGTCGTAGTAGAATTTTCATTGTACACAGGATTTAAGAAAGAATTATACATAAAATGTTATGTTCACTTTTAAATGCATATGTTGCGTTTACACATAACTGCACTATACACGATTACAAAATTAAACAAATAAATAGGCAGAAACCTAATATATACTGTATACATACAACAAACAAATACACATGTATACATGCAAACAAACAAGAATAGAATTTTTATTTCGCGCGTAGAATAGACGCATGTGTGTTTCACTTTACCAAATGAGTATGTTCAATTTTTACATTTTATATTATATTTAGTGCTATTGCTGATACAAATGTAACAACATTCTAAATGTATGTGGTGGTGGTTCTGGTATTACTTATTTTTCTTGGTTTCTTGATCTATTAATGTCATAATTATATATAAATAATTGTTTCGTTAATTATTTCAAGCAATAATTTCCTTTTCTATAAACACTTTCATAACCTAAGTAATTTTTGCTTTCGGGTAATGAAATCAACAACGAAATTTGTTTCATCAATTTATTATTCGAAGCTCAAAAATTATCGACCAATCAAATTAGTTGCACTACGTTCAGTCACACGGATTGTTTTTTTTTTTTTTTAAGTAATGGTTTAACGTCGCATCAACAACTTGGTTATTAGCGACATCGGCACAATTAACAGTATTTATAATAATTTACTGAAAAGTCCAGTTTCTCTAAGAAATGAGAGTACGATCCGCATTTTTTGACCGACGAGGTTGTCTTCGAACTGAGGTTCCAAACTATGTTGCATACGGGTTCCTGTTGTATTTGGAACAGCTTATTACGAGGTGTTGTCATTCTCATTGTCATTGTCATTCTCTCCAAGCACTTATCACATATAGGTGCAGAGTCCCGTGACAATAAGTAAGAATGAGTCATTCTAGAATGTCCGATTCTTATGCGTGTAATTATCACTTGTTCCCTTCTAGGTGCCATTAATTTCTTTTCTTCAGTAGATTCATCAAAAAAACTCACAGTAAATCTTTTAATATGAGAAGGAGCTTTACATATCCATTCTTCTTCCCATTTCATTTTTAGTTTCATTTTAATTTCTTTTAGAAGGTCATCCATGGTAAAAAGATTTTGAATTCCTGCTGCTAGACTGGTGGCCACCTCCTTAGCTGCAGCATCAACTGTGTCGTTACCTTGTATTCCAACATGTGATGGAATCCATACGAATACTATTTCTTTATTCTGCTTGACTGCTTCGGCATTAGATTCTATTATATATAACATGTTGTCATCCGTGTGTGACCGGTTTTGAATCGCTGTTAAGACATTTTTAGAGTCTGTAAAGATGGCTATTTTTTTATCCGGTGCCTCATAAGCAAACTGAACTGCTCTCTTAATTGCTAACAATTCTGCTGTGTATCCTGATGCGAAAATCGGTAGTTTAATCTTGAGGGTGGAAGAAGAGGCGAAAATTGCACAGCCCGTTCCTGAATTAAATTTTGATCCATCGGTATATATATGTAGGTAACCATCATACTCACTAATAATCTCGTTGGCTAAAGATAAAAAGATATCTGGGTTGGTTTCCGACTTTTTGTATATCTCGAGGTCATTACGAATTTTGAGGGGAGGCAAAGTCCAAGGAGGGTATTTAGGTAATCTTCTGAGGTTAGGGTGGTCTAATTTGATATTTAGTTCATTTTCATAACTACGGATTTTGTAATAGAGAGGTTTAGGTGCACTTACACGCAGTAAAAATTTGGCATGATTTCGATTTGAAAAGACATTTTGATAAACCGGCTTGGTAGGAGAGGCAGCAGACTTTATGGCATAAGAAATGCTAAGTAATTTTCTTCTGAAACTGAGAGAAGGTTCATTTGCTTCCTTTAATATACTTAGGATAGGGCTCGTTATGTACGCTCCAACAAATATTCTTAGTCCTGTATGGTGAATTGCATCAAGTTTCTTAAGAACAGATTGTTTTGCTGAACAATATATAATTGCGCCATAATCTAATTTTGACCTAATAGTAGCTTTGTATGTCTTCATTAAAATTTCTTTATCAGCACCCCAATTATTGGCTGCAAGAACCTTCAAAAAGTTTAAACGTTTGGTGCAGTCATTTTTGAGGTTCTCTACGTGAGCTTTCCATGTTAATCTGCTGTCAAAGGTTAACCCGAGTATTTTGATAGTGTTAACTTGTTGAATTTCAGTGTTTCCTAGGTAGAGTTTGATTTCTGGAGGTTCACGCTGTTTGGAGAAGGTTATTTCTGCTGTTTTGGAATTTGAGAATTTAAAGCCGGACACTTTTGACCACTCATACAGTTTATTTAGTGTCGTTTGTAAAATGTGCTGGGTTGTTTCAGGATTTCTTCCTTTGCAGAGAATTGAGAGATCGTCAGCATAGAGAAACGCTTTAACCGGCAGATCTACTATAGATAGAACTTGGTTGATTGCAATTAGGAATAAGGTAACACTTAGAACCGATCCTTGAGGGACCCCATTCTGTAGCACTATTGGATGTGAAAAACAGTTACTGATTCGGACTCTAATACGTCGTGTTTCTAAAAAATTTTCAATAAAGGAAAATATATTGCCGTAGAATCCATAATTTTTAAGAATCTCTAATATTCTTTTCCTGCAAGTTAAATCATACACTTTTTCAATATCCATTGATATTAATGTTGTATGCTGGTTATTTAATAGAGAATCACAGATGTTTGCATGTATATTAATGAGTTGATCATAGGTAGAGAAAAAGGATCTAAATCCGCTTTGGTAAGGCGATATTACATTATTAGATTCAAGAATCCACTTTAATCTGTTGTTGATAACTTTCTCCATTAATTTACATAAAGTATTTGTTAAAGATATCGGACGATAACTGTTTGGTGCTGTGGGTGACTTCCCAGGCTTCAGAATAGGAACAACTATAGCATCCTTCCAGCCTTCTGGAAAGACATTTTTTTCCCATATATAGTTAAATAAATTTAAGATGTAGTGAAGTCCACTATTCAGAAGATTAATTAGTAGTTTGTTGGGGATCCCGTCTGGGCCTGGACTAGTGTTTTTACACTTGGCAAGAACTGTAGTAAGTTCTTCAAGTTTGATAAGATCATTAATGCACGCAAGATTCTCTATATTACTTTCAAAGGATTTGTTATGTTCTCGATTTAAGTAGCTATTTCTGTGAGATATGAATTGTGCATCGTAGTTAGCATCACTGGAGTTTTCTGCAAATGATTCAGCTAACATATTAGCTATTTCTTCCCGATCCGTAGTAATAGAGAGGTCTGGTTTACAAAGAGCGTTTATGTTATTTGCAATTAAAGACCCTTTGATTGATTTTAATTTATTCCAGATTATCTTTTGAGGAATTGAGCCGTTTAAAGTTGCTAAATAATCAAGCCACGATTGTTTCTTACTTTCTTTGATAATTTGTCTGGATTTTGCTCTGCATTTTTTGAAAAGAATTAGGTTTTCTGTAGTCTTATTCCTTTTATATTTGTTAAACGCGTGTTTAGTATTTCTTACTGCGGTCTCGCAAGATTTGTTCCACCATGGGACGATATTGCCGTTTCCTATTAACCCTGGCTTGGTTTTTGGAATGGACTGGGAAGCTGCGGCGTTGATCATAGTTACCAATTCATCTAATAAGAAGTCAATTGGAAACATGCAGTCTATAGTTGGTTGTACTAAAAGGGGGGTATTTAAATCTATTAATCTGCGGTATTCTCTCCAGTCTGCCGATTCAAATTTATAGCGAGAAAGTGTCGTATACCTCTGTTTATTATGACCAGAGTGAAATTTACTTACAATAGGGAAATGATCGCTATCGTATAAGTCAGACAACGTTTTACTTTCAATGTTGCATGCGATATTTGCGCTGCACATTATTAGATCAATATTGCTGAATGATTCGTTTGCAGTACTGAAATGGGTCCAGTTTGTGTCATTAAGAAGAATTATATTATGGAACGATATGACCTTTTCTAATATTTTACCTCTCGGATCAGTTCTTCTTGACCCCCATAGACTGTTATGACTATTAAAATCTCCTGTTATTACGTAAGGTTTCGGTAGCGCTCCTATAACATTATTTAACTCATTTTCATCAAGTTGATAGCTATTAGGAATATACATATTACAAATATGAAACGGAGGGGAAGTGTGTACTTTAGCTGTCACTACTTCCATGTTGGAGTTAATAAGTACACTTTCACTATAAATAGAGTTTTTTATGAATATAGCAGCACCTCCGCTTGCACTTGATGAATTACGATTTTTGTAAAAGGCGGTATAATTTTTTATTTTTGCAACGTGGTCAGATTTAAAGTTGGTTTCTTGTATGCAGAGAATATCTGGTTTATATTCATTAATAAGGATTTGAAGGTGCGGTAGTCGTCGGTAAAAACCATTGAGATTCCACTGTAGGATTGTAATTGTCATAAAACAATAAAGGATTTTTTATAGTATCTCACTATCTGAATCGGAATCACTGGATTGGGGAGTGTTGGTTTCTAACATGAGCTCTGCCGGATTTGGTAGTCTATCTGGAGTATTGTTTTTTAATTTTTTTGTAATTCTATGAATTCTATTTTTAATGCTGCGTTCTTTCAACATTGGGTATATTTCAGTCATCATTCTAATTAATGCAGAAGTGTCTTTAGTGTATTCTAGTGCTATTTCAGCTGGATTTTCTACACCAAATACATTTTCAAGGAAGCTATGAAACTGTGGTAAATTTAGTGGAAAATTGTTATGGGTATCATTAAATAGCGAAGTGGCAGGTTCCAACATTACTCCAATTTTAATAATCGCTGTGTCTAAGGATTTATTACGTTTTGGTTTCTTGATTTGCGGTTTGACTTGAGACAAATTTAAATTACTAGATGTATGTCCAGAGTTATTAGCTTGCTTGGTATGCTCATCAGAATTATCAGTTGAAACGGAAAGTGCCCTTTTATTGCCCACTGGCTTGAGTTGGGATGTTGTTATTTCAGTTACTTCAGTCGTAGTGTGAGGGTTATTCTCATGTTGTGTATTAGGAGTTGTTTTGTCTATATTGTCGGTCATGGTATTAGTTGAAACACTGTCATTAGAGGATTCAAAATTTGGGCAGACTTTGGCAATATGACCTTCCTGATTACAGCGAAAACAATTTAATTTATCCATCGTTATAAAAATTCTATATTGAGTTTCGTCATGAGGAATAATGAATGACTCTGGCAAATGTGGGATGTCCTGTGGGTTAATATAGATTTGGCGTCTGAAACTCAGTATATGAGAGAAACCTGGGTCTTGTAATCCCGCTCTAAGAAAGGACATTTTGGATGTAGTTCTTATATTGTATTTCTTTAATGTATTCTCTATATCTTCATGCGGTATAATAGGAGACACATTTGATAAGATGATTCTTTGTGAGGGCAAAATTAATGGTCTTATATCTACCTTGGTTTTATTAATCTCAATACTGTGGTGTTTGGTTGTAAGGTCAGTTACCGTTTTCTTGGAGTCGAGATACATACACACTCTGTTGTTAGAAATTTTGGATATAAATCGTATAGAGTTTGATCCTATTAATTTGCCTATCGTCACAGCGTACTCTTTGATAGGGATTCCTTCAATCGAATCAATTACAATAGCTTGTTCCTTTTTTGGAAACACATTGTTCATAATTGCTGATGCATAGGTACGTGGGTTTGCTGTAGTTGCCTGGTTTTTTTTCAGTTGTCATTTTCGGATTGTTGTTGGTCTTAGTTAGATCCCTGTACTCAGAGATCATGGCTTTCATATCCCCATCACTCATAAATAAAGCATTTATAAGGATGGGATGTAGAATTTTACGCAGCTAATACTAATGGAAACACAGATACACTTACACCAATGGAATAGCTACAATGCAAACATACGAAAGTGACGTAAACAAAACACAATAGGACAGTGGCACTCGCGAGCTACTGAAAACACGTCCGAACTGCACGACCGCCCAGCAACGACTCCCACGGATTGTTGTTATTGGCTAAATCCATTAAATCCACAAGTACATAGATATATCACATAAGCAAGGTCATGAAGATCCATCGAGTCAGTGTGATCACTAAGAACCTAAAGGTGGAGATTTCTAGACAGGATTTAAGCGGAGTAAGCGGCTTATCTCCTTGCCCCTATGCCAAAAAGTTTGTGAATTCACGGCAAAGCATGATCTCTGTACAGTATTTCAATCACCATAGAAAATCTGTAACATAAAACGTATTAACGACCAACAATGTTATATTAGAGCGATAATAAGCATTGTTTGAATTGAATGATGAGGGAAAATATATCAACAATTACTTATCTAGGTCAAACTAACCCCTGTAACAATACATATTATAGCGGTATTTCGGGAAAGAGGAAACGTTGGAAATTTTTAAGCCGATTCTTGTATTTAATCCGTTTGATTACGTTAAAATGATCCAGTCTAAAAAAATTAAAAAACGAAGACGAATTATTACTATTCTTTCAATTTCTTCAATTATTAGTTTAATTTGTTTTAAAGTGAAGTTTTTTTAAATTACTAATCGAGCTCATTTAATTAATAATTGAGTAACACTCAGCGGTGTTTATGACTTTAAAAGGTATCAAGTTTGGTACAGACTGACAATATACATAAATATTAGAAATACAATTAGGCAATCTTATAGAAGCAACTATAAATATCAGAGTCAATATTACAAAATTAATTTTATGAAATTGTGTAATATATTTTCTTTATTTTAAATATTTATAATTGTTAACAGTTCTTTCAATTTCGTAATTTTTGTTATTTTTCAAGTGAACATGCAAGACTTTATTCGTCTATCTCTGCTTATCTTATACAGTTATCTTAAAATTATAATATATTACGAATACATTGCACATTTTCAGTGCCCAAGACACGAAATTATTTATCGTTTAACGAAGTAATAATATGTTTCTTTAAACCTTGTCAAGTTATGTTAAGATATTGATTAATAAAAATAAAAAGTTTTTAATATTTTTCTATATATTTATGCAACCGTTTTCCCTTTGTTAATATCTTTATAAAAATATTATTAATGCATTTATAAGATTTTCCTAATGAATTGAATTCAAACACTACATCGTTAAAATCATATTTGATTAAAATAAATATCTCACTTATCAACACACTTTTGGATGATCGTCACTTTGAATGATATTAGAACATTCTGATTATTAGTTTTTGCAACTAACATAATATAGAAAGATGAAATATTGCATGAAGAATGAGCTATATCTTATACTTTATGAATGAAAATAATAATTTACCCCATATTAAAATTTGTAAGGAACAAATGCCCAATATTCTAGTATTCGATTACACGTGTCTCAATAATCACTATATCAATATAATGTAATGAAACACATAATTATTATATTTTATTGCATTTATTCATATACTAGAAACAAAATTATTTATAAATTTTCAGAAACTTAATTGTTAGTAATACTCTGTACATGTCAGGTCTGAAATTTTTATTTAATATACGACACGTCAATATCAATAAATGTAGAGTATATAGTTCATTAAAAATAAAAGTGACATAATGCTTTTATCAGACAGTTAATAATAATATTAATGAAATAAATCAAAAGTGCCAATGTCCAAAATAGTGTTGAAATAACGTATACTTGTCTTATGTGTTACTTGAATCATTTTTTTAGATATTCCACTATAATTAAACAGTGTTCAAAGAAGGACGTATTTAAACTTATTTTCAATTGAAGAAACTAATTCATTAAGGGACAAATTAATTCATATGACCAAGCACTAATTTATTTACACATCGGAACTTTCCAGTTGATGTTTCGTAATCTGCCTTATTTATTTTATTCATTTATCGTCTTTATTGTATTTGTCATAAAATAATATAGGAAAGCATGAAATCGTATAACAAAATAGAACTGTGCAGAAAAAACAATGTGAGAGGAAAAAGGTTTGCGGGATTTATAAAACTTTAACCCCTAAATTGTTCTTTCTCAATTTTGTCATTTTGTCACTCGCTATCCAAACAATTACTTTAATCGAATCAATATATAACCATAGCTTAAAGAATGAAGATTTTAAATATTACTAATTTTCATCATTGTTTTGTACATATGTCGGTAGAGAAAGATGAAATATGACAAAGGAATTCCTTGAATGGAATTTCGAAACGCTCAGCTTTCGAGATTGTGAATGGACGATCAAATCGGTGCAAATTCCCTTTGGTCGAGAATTCGGGATTATAATGAGATTCCAACACCCTGTAGTCTCCAAATATCGTTTTATATCTGATTCCATATCCAGAACACGATCAAAGATCAAATTATTTGAATGGAAATATCGAACATACCTTGAAGTAACTGAATTTATGGAAATCTCTAGTGCTGTCTATTATTGAACAACAGTTAATGAAAGTGATTTGCACGTATGATTAACAATAAATAAATGGTAAATGGCTTTTATATTTTTTAAATCTACATACAAATGTACATACATATGTAAATAGTGAAATTCCTTAGTCCAGATTAAAAGAATATTTTTGTAGTTTTAAGTTTTCGTACATAGTTGAATCATCAAGGAATTTAAAACGTAATAATATATAATACAGAGATTGATGTTTATGTTTATTTGAAAAGTGAAAATCATTCTGATAAATGGCTTAGAGAACTCTATTTATTACATGAGATGAATTAAGTACATATGTATAATGTCTGATTCTCAAAAATATTCTCTTGAGAAAATAATTAATTTATACATGATAACCTGTTTAACGATTACAAGCTATTTTTTGGTAACCATTAATGATATCAACAAAATTTTTGTATAGTATTGTAGAAATCCATTGTCCCTTTTATGTAAGAATTTTGTCATACTATAAATAACTAAATATGACAAGATAATGCTAGAAGAACTTTAATACAGTGCACAATGGACCAGAAACCCGAAAAAGTAGCCAAAACCAATCTTAAAAATTAACCCTTAACTTATTTTTGTATTCAGAAATAGTTGAAATACACATTTTTTGTTTGGTACACCAAACTCTGTTTTGTAGAATAATTCCTATTTCTTTAATATTTAAATTAAAAAACACATTGAGATTAGTAACACGATTATTAGTGTAATATTAACGTTATGCATCAATTTACGATTAATGTATAGAATTTCTTATTAGGAATGTGGCAACTAAATCGATAAATTTAATAATAAACTATGGTATTTAACATTTTATTGTCAAATTATACTTATTTTTCGCGGAATGTCCACTTTTCGATTTACCATTCCCCAATATTCCACTTCCAATCAAGGTAAACCAAGCATCAATTTGTTGCATGTAACATATTCTTTAAGTGAAATATGCTACTTTTTCCTGCTTTTATAGTACAATGTAAATTAATGCTGTTTAAGAGAGATCGTGCGTTTGTAACTGGTCTTTTGAGACAATCACGACTTCGAGTATAAAGTAAGCTCGATGCAGACAAGCATCTTTTCACCAAACGATCATATATCTATCTTCATTGTTTTCAATTGGAAAAATGAAGAAAAACATTTAATCGTGCGACGAAAAACCGCTCGCTTGCATTGGAGCCTTATATTTTACCCCTACGCGTGATGATGATTATAAGAGTTCGAAGATACTGATCGGTTTCGTTAAATATTTCGTTCAGCCACAGTTGCAATTGCAGTCTTTAAGGAGTTCGGAGACGAAACTATTGACCATAGAGAAAGAAAAAAATTAGATGAATTTAATCCATTTGTACGTTAATCTAGTTGAGAGACAAAGTTATACGTATATTTAAATTGAATGGTATTGATGTATAATAATAAGCTTAAGAATTATTGCAAGTAATGATAAAGTGTGTAATAATAAGTGCATAGTTATAAGATGCGTAATAAGTGCGTGGTAATAAATATCAATTTTTGTTACACTTTAGTTTCTTCCATCATAATATGAAGTAAAAAAAATTTAATTGCCTTTTCAAGCGACCATAATTGATATTCAATAAATCTTTACATAGAATTCATAAATAATGATTCAATTTACGAAGCGTTAGATTCTAGAACATATTCCCTCTAAAGGAGACCTGTCTCAAGCATTGAATTATATTTTATAAAAATTAAATATTTCCTTGGAGGATACTTGTTCGAGTGATTTTCAACGTTTGAAAGTTGTTTTACCCGCTTTAAAAACAAAACGAAATAAAAAATTCTAACGCGTATACAGAATTAAACAAAAATTTGGAAAAAATTCCAATTGGTCATTTCGTAATATCTTTTCATTATTTTCATTTGAACATGCTTCTTTTGTTCCTTAAATGAATTTTTCTTTCGTTTCTCACAATATTCTTTCGCAGGTAATCTACCTTTGTCTCGTTCTTTATAAATTTCTTGTGTAATGCGAATTTGTTCTTTTTTTTTCTTGATACAATTGTTGGATAACCTATTGTTGGCCCTGAGTCACTACAAGTCCACACCAATAATTGTAAATAGCCGCTTACGTTCAAAATAAGTTAGTCGTCATCACCAAGATTCAGATGCTGCCTTAATTACCCTGTAACTAAGAGCTATGGTCATCTTTACCCCCACCAAATATCTAAATTGGAAATCCGTTTGAGGAGACCTATTCTACTCTGTTCCACACTAACGTCTTTTCATTGAGTTGTCGTTTGTAATCAGGAGTTGTACATAGAATGTAACGAAATATATTGTATTTGTTAAATTACAATCGGACTTCACGTTTCTCATCCCGGAATACAACATAATTCTTTCCTTGCTCAAAGTATTTTTTCTCTTTTTAATTTATAAGAAGCTTTCCATATACAGGGTGTTCGGCCACCCCTGGGAAAAATTTTAATGGGAGATTCTAGAGGCCAAAATAAGACAAAAATCAAGAATACCAATTTGTTGATGGAGGCTTCGTTAAGAAGTTATTAACAATTAAATTCAAAAATTTCAAATCGTTCTGAAAAAATTATTTTCGATTGCGGGGGGCAATTACAATTATTTTTAGTTAACAGACATACCCCCGAAATCCTACTCAGATTCGAGAAAAAAATTCAAGTAAGTGCTGAAAGTTTTGGATGCAAAAAAAAGATTTTCGAATCGTCTTGGAAAAATTATTTTTAGTTGCAGGGGTCAATTGCAAGCATTTTTGGTCAATAGATATACCCCCGAAATCCTACTCAGTTTCGAAAAAAAAATTCATCACCGAAAATTTCATGTCTGACCATAGCGTCGATATGTTTCACTGAAATTTCATGCGTATCTAAAACATCATAACTTCTGAACGGATTGAACGATTTTAATGTTTAAAAAAGCAAACTACGCGTATTTTGATTTAGAATATGTAAAAATCGCAAAAATATTCGAAAAGTTGGTCCTTGACCCCGCAAAATGAGAAAAACCCCATAAAAATGGTCCAATTTTCAAACAGGCATAACTCCTACAATTGTGAATATATTTCAATGAAACTTTTTTCTGAAGTAGAGCCCATGGGTACCTACAAAAAAGTATTAGACAACTTTTCTGTAGGGCGTCAAACAAAATTACTAAAAATGAAAAAGGAATTTTTAAGAAAAATCGACAGGGGGTAGGTGCCTAAATTTTTCGACGAAAAAAAAAATTTTTAATTAATTCTGAGAAAATTATTTTCGGTTGCGTGGGTCAATTACAATCATTTTTGGTGAATAGTCATACCTCCGAAATCTTACCCATTTTCTAGAAAAAAATTCGAGAATGTGTGAAATTTTTCGACGGAAAAAAAAAATTTCAAATCGTTTTGGAAAAATTATTTTCGGTTGCGGGGGTCAATTATAATCATTTTTAGTGAATAGACATATCCCCGAAATCTTGCTCATTTTTAAGAAAAAAATTCAGTACGGCCGGAACTTTAAACGTTAATAACTTTTTAACGAAGCCTCCATCAACAAATTGGTATTCTTGATTTTCGTCTTATTTTGACCTCCAGAATCCCCCATTAAAATTTTTCCCAGGGATGGCCGAACACCCTGTATATTAGCAACCAAAACACTATTGTTTTTAATCGGTAATACTGTAATTTCTACATGTCTGAAATAAAAAATGACTAGGTAGCTAAAATACAATAAATTTATATTTGTGGAATCTGAAAAACTAATTTTGAAAATATATTGCAGAAAACAATCATTATTTACATTGAAATAATTTGATATATAATGGAAAGCAAAAAGTATTCAATCCAGTGTACGCTTTGTTGCAAAAAGTGTTCAATGTATACGCGTACATTTAAAAATTACAGATATTAATACAATCATGCAATCTTTAAAAAGAAATTTTTATTTTACATACAGAAAATCGATTGAGATTCAAAAAAATACTGGAAAGAACAGCTTATTAAAATTAAATAGCTTTACAAAAGATGACGGGAAAGAATCAATACTGTCCGCAGAACTGCACGACTATTGTTATGGATTAACAAAGTTATTGTTGTTGTGTTTGGAAATAAGATTCTGTTATTGTCTAACTTATTGTCTCCACTAACCCCTTGTCTAAGCTAATATGTTATTTATACATAGAAAGTTGAGCGTGTCGAAGGGTTACAGCAATGTAATCTGTTTCCCCCTCTTAGATTGTTTTAGCTCCATACAGAATTTTTAATTCTTAATTATTCATAACCTGTTGTTTAAACAATTGCTTTCATGGGATCTCATGCAACTCCAACATGATACTAAGTTTTCCATCAAATGAAACAAGCGTTTTATTTAAAATTACATTTTTATTAATGTAAGAGAGATTTCTGTTAACATTTTTAAGCAGAAACTTAATCTGTAATCGCAGACATAAAAATAAATATTATATCGTTACCACAGACATACGATCTCGAAGATTGTTGTTTTAATTTCATAATTGGTACCTTATAAAGGCATTATTTTACTCTGTTCTTAATTTTTTCCAGAATATAGAAACTTTAGAATTGTAGTGGCACGCCGATATATTTAAAATTAAAACTACTTATGTTTATATACTGAGAAATGTCACACAAGGTACATATTTCGTAAGTGTACGCTTGGAATCAGTGATTACCAGTAAACAAACATGACTTTCTACTTTTGTTCTATAAATAGTACTAAATATCATACAAGAAATCGATATAGAGAGATACACCAGAACATGACATTACCGGGCACGATTTACAAATACAATAGAAACTCTGAAATTGCAATAAACCCATGTGAGTTATTAAAGGTTAATAAGTTTAAAAGGAAAAGGAACTTCTTCAGTTATTGTCATGTTCCGAATACACTCCATTCTGAAACAAATTATAATTTACAATTTATTAAAAATTATCTAACACTTTAATTGACCCGTTACCCAATTTATAACTTGCAAATATAGATACTCGGTCAACGAAAAACTTTTCTACTGCTAATGCTTATAGTTGTAGAAATCTAATGGAAACGATTGTTCTCCTTTCTTTTCTCGTCTTCCAAAATCTATCAAATACATATCTATTTATTTACTGCAATTTATCAATTGTCGATCCAACTCTTTCGACTTGTTCTTTCCACTCTGCAAGTTATTATCTCGACTTTAGAAGCTTGCTTCTTTTAGATTGTAGTGACTTAAGACTCCACATTGGATAGATTCTATCAACAGATATGACTTTAGATTTAATCGCCAGTGGAACGTAAGTTTCTTCCAGAATCGTCATTTATAATGCATGATGAGGATGGTTCGTATCTTCTTCATCTTGGAACTCCAATTCTTCTTCATCCACGAAATCATAACTGGAGATAATTTTCGATATTTTCAATGAAGAAATGTTTCCTACTGATTGAGATCATATCATCAAGTTCCCACTGCGTTTCACGAAAGGTGCCATTATGTACTTTCTGCGGCATTAATATTTTTATACAATATATCATAACACCTGTAATTTTTAATTTTTAATTTTCCATTGAGGTTGACAGTAACGATTCATAAACATTTTTTACCATTTCATAATTGTCATCAGGAAATCATAAATATAAAGAGGATGATAGCTTCCATACTGCGGTTTTACTTTACTTTTCTCTTTTACACGATTTTCTAACACTTTCAATACTTTCGACAAACACTTTATCTTTCGAACGTTTTGGAACGATTGATTAACTCTGACAGTGTACAACATTTATCCAAGCATACTTACCGTATGTTACATTCGATTGAAAACATATTTTTCAAAATTTCGTTTAGTTTGATATATTAAAATTAGCCAAAAATATAAAAAAAAATTAGAAACATTTAAAAAATGAAGTAATTCGTTGAATAAACATCAAATCGAAAATAATTTTATCGTTAAGTATTTTGTAAGAATTTACTTTAGTATTTGCAAAAACGAAGCTACTTTAAAGATGAAGACTGGTGTTGCAGTCCTTACTTTCCAACTTAATCCCTCTTTAATATTTCTGACCAGTAGAGTGTCTTCTAATGAAAAGTTTTAAATACTACTGCTGGTGCGCATAATAAATGTAAATTCACAAAAAAAAACGTTCATACTCAATTATCATTTTGATTTAGTGTTCACCTTTATAATCATATCATGTTCATTCTCAGCTAGCTTCAAGATTTAAATTAATAAATGCACTATTTAATTATCAAATTATAACCTAATGTATCGAATGAATTATTCTCTTTCATTAATGTTTTTGATCGCTTATCTGACAATTAGTTTATGCCGGAGAATTAATTTGTTCAAGTTTGTTTTCGAAAATTTTAATAGCATAAATGATACCTCCGATGCTATGTCAAATTTTATCCTAGGATCTAGGAATCAACAACGACCATTCCGGGATTATAATCATATGAATGAGCTGCGTCTGGTATTTAACCGTGTTACAGTAGTTTCTGTATGTTCCATGGCGCTCCACGAGCATCTGTGGTGTCTTGCACCAACGCGCTAACAAAAAAAAACTCGACATACCTAGCTGGTACAACACGACAAACCTTGTATTTTCTTTCCTTTATTGCGCTTACATTCGCCATGTTCCACTCCACACTGACCTTCTGCTTTTTGTTGAAATATTGTTTGTATCTTTTTAGATCTTTTTTTTGTGTAACGTTCAGCACATTTTTCAAATATTCCTTACGTATAATAGATACTTTTGTTCTTTTTTAAACCAACGACAGTATAAATGACAAACTTAACTTTAGCCACAAGAAAAATAGGCTTACTTTTTTTACTATTTTTATTATACATAAGTATCCATAAGTAACAGTAAATAAAGAACTTTGGAGAATTTGAACTTGCAACTGTTGTAAAAAACATTTACCTAGCTTTAAAATGAGTCCAAGATGAAGATATATCATTGGTGGACAAAGTTATGACTACCTGAAAATTATTGGCTTACGTACTTAATATTATAGTTGTATTAAAATACATTTAATGAAAGCAAAACTGTTTATTTTTTAATAACATCTTCATAAAATTTATGAGAAATAATAAGAAATTTCTGATTTAATCGAAAATAATACAAGCTCAGAAAAGAATGTACAAAATTTCAGAAAATGTTCACTTTTCGAAATACTAATAATGGGTAATGTCATTTTTATTTTGAACAACTTCCATCATTCGTTTTTTCTTAATTTGTTTAAATACTTTTTATCTAACTCTGTCCAATCCCCCAGAGTACTTTCAAATCATTAATATTATTCTAAATTGATATATTTCCAACTTGAAAATAATTTTTTACGGCTTAGCTGCATTATTCTAATGAAATGTGAAATTTTCTCCAGCCATTCTTCGAAAATGATTCCGAATTTACTCTTTTATCAGTTTTAAGCAACCAGTACTTTTCATTCTACCATCAATGCACTTGATTTTTGCCTTTCCATGACATCCAACGCCTGATCATAACACCACACTACCTTCATTACACTGACGACGATTTAAAATTTTTACTTCCTTTCGTAGGTCGTGAAAATAATATTTCCAACCATCAGATCCATTTAAATCCTTTTAAATTTTCTTTTCGTTAGGAGAAAGCACTTTCCGCCATTTTTTCTTCCACTGCGGACAAAATTCAGTCGAGCAAACTGTTCGTATACTACCGACAAAGGTAGTTTAATAGCTTTCTTCCTATTCAAATGCTGTGGCTTTTGTCTAATTCTTTTTACAATCTTTACAAATATACTAAAGCTGGATGTAAGAGCTGAATTTGGTGCACACCTTAAGGCAGCTTTTTTATCTTTTGAACTGAGGGACCGTCTTCCGGACCTCTTCCTTTTTCCGTAATTTTTTGGATTATTTAAAAAATTACAAATTACATATTTACTTCTTTTCATTTTGAATGAAATTTGTTTTAAATTCTTTCCTTGTGTTCTTCTTTGAAAGATTTGTATTTTTTCCTGTTGAATTAAAGATTTACCATGTACGATGCTTATAGTTTTAATGTTCCTCTATTTTATACCAATAAAACCACTGCAACAACAACAGTACGAAACACACGAATATATCTCAATGACTGTATGTAGTCGAGTACCATTGGTGCCTTATAATTTTGTCCCACTGGAAACTAAAACCATTACATTTCTTGGAAATGTTTTGACGTCCTGTGTTTGTCTACATCACGATGGAATTTGAAAAATACTACTTTTACATGCTTTCACCCTCCTTGCTGCGTATATGTATAAGCTTATGTTTCTAAAGAATAAACGGAGAGTCTTATAATTTTGTCCACTAGTGTACCTTTAAAAGGATCAAAAATATTACAGTTTAAATGGTGGCGCATCAACCGATTTCGTACAATTTTCAAAATTTTAGCATTTTATATTTCGAAAACCATTAAGCAGCTAAACTTTGGAATACTTTATCTTTTCCAGGTTATCGACAAGTACTGTAAATTTGAAAAAATTCGGTGAAAATAAATTTTTCACCTGTGCGATTTGACGTGGATTCACTCGTAGATAACTACGAAAACTAGGTAAACACCATCGACTTTCTATGTGCCATGCCGGAAAATACTTATTCTATTCATACAATATGTGTTTCTAATTTTAACAAGCTGCTAATGATACACGCATCTCGACATGTGGTACAATCGCGGTTACTTCGCACTTAACATTAATTAATACACCCATAATTGGTACAGATTTCTAAAGAACGTCTTATTGATTCGGTAAGAAATTTGTTACTTCGATCTGACTCAGTTGTCGGTTTTTAGGCCGAAATTGGCGAAACCTAATGTGGTACATCACATCAAGACTATACCTGGACCGCCTGTTTTTAACAAGCCTCGTCGCACAATGGTCGAAATCTTAAAAAAGCTGGCCAAAATGTAATTTTCGAGGTATCTAACAGCTTTTGTTATACATATATCAGTACAGTAAATGCTGTTTGTTATCTTAAAATGTCGTGCTCTGGCACCGACATATAGATCTTCAAAGTTGGTGCAATTTTGTACTTACTAATTCATTTACCGCCTCCAAAAAGATATCCAGGTTCATGGTGCACATTTTGAAAACCTTCTAAAATAAAGATTTAACCTAAGACTGTTTCAATGAAATTGAAATTCCTTCATTTACCGTCCCCGAACGCGTACTGAAGTTACTGACAAACATTTCATAATTTCCTCGCTGAAGATCAAGTGAAGGTCAACATATTGCACCTCGTTGGATTCGTTTTTTTAAGTTATAAGACTCTTGTAGTGAAAATATGCAGTCCTATTTAAAAAAAAACGATGACCTTGAAATCTTGAAAAAAATCACCTTTCGAAACAAATTCGGCCCATCGCCGTATTGACGCCTTCGAAAAGAATATTTTCTCTCCCTGACATTTTTTCTGTCATACAAAATAAGCGATATATTTAAGGTGGTCAAGTTAGGTGAAATACCCTATACAGGGTGTTCGGCCACCCCTGGGAAAAATTTTAATGGGAGATTCTAGAGGCCAAAATAAGACGAAACTCAAGAATATCAATTTCATGACTGAGGCTTCGTTAAAAAGTTAACAATTAAATTCAAAAATTTCAAATCGTTCTAAAAAAATTATTTTCGGTTGTGGGGGTCAATTACAATCATTTTTGGCCATTACACATACCACCGAAATCCTACTCACTTTCGAGAAAAAAATTCCTTACCGAAAATCTAATTAGGTAACTGACAAAAAAAAAATTTCAAATCGTTCTGGAAAAATTATTTCCGGTTGTGGGAGTCAATTACAATCATTTTTGGTCATTACACATACCCTCAAAATCCTACCCAAATTCGAGAAAAAAATTCGAGAAGGTGTGAAATTTTTCGACGGAAAAAAAAAATTTCAAATCGTTTTGGAAAAATTATTTTCGGTTGCAAGGGTCAATTACAATCATTTTTAGTGAGTAGACATACCCCCGAAATCTTGCGCATTTTCGAGAAAAAAATTCAGTTCGGACGGAACTTTAAACGTTAATAACTTTTTAATGAAGCCTCCATCAACAAATTGGTATTCTTGATTTTTGTCTTATTTTGGCCTCTAGAATCCCCTATTAAAATTTTTCCCAGGGGTGGCCAAACACACTGTATAATTTGTTAGCCAACTAAAATAAAAACCCTAATATAAAATTAACAGACTTGCACGATCTTTTCGAACGTTAGAATTTGCGTATTGAGTACGCATCTGAGGTGGTATTTTCACCGATTTTATACCACTAAATTCCTCCTCTAATTCTCCAAAAGGCGGTGCGTGTAGTGGAGTTTGTCGCCATTCACTTGTAAGCATGTCCAAATCCCATTCTTTACGCCTTGAAGTATTTAACAATTCTCTTAATTCACGTAATTGGCTTCGCACCTCGATATAATTAGTCCCATTGACGGTGACGATGCACCGACATTGACTTTAAATCGCAAAAAATCGATTTGAGCTCTTTGGACACGCAACAAATCTAAGTATGCCCTATTCACCTTGCTCCGTGTCCTTTCTTTCGTCACGAAAGGACCTGTGTTATCGACACCGCAGGTCTTAAACGGTCGGGCAGGTGTCACTCGCGCGGCAGGTAGCTTTCCTCGTTCGTATTGTGCTACCTGGGAACGCGCCTTAAACCATTTCCTACATTTTTTACCATTTGTTACTAGAGCATTCGGATACTCTGCCGCCCACTCTGATTAACCCTATAATATTCAGAAAAGAATCGGCCTCTAAGAGTGTTGGCTTCCACAAAGTTCGTGGAGCTGATTTATTTAGCAAATAGGAAATATAACAACACCTATTTAAGAACACAATACTTTATTAACAATTAGAATATATAAAGATATAACGTGTTACAAGCGAAAAAGGGGTGTTGTTATTCTAAAATATAGAATAACAATTTTTCATGTGAGGCTTTGTTTTTGAGAAAATCCATGTCTTGTTATAGTGGATCTCGCTATAGATGATTGTCTCGATGGGTATTATTACAGTTTAAGTTTAAGTTTAAGTTAATAAACAATTCCGTGACACTGGAAGTGTTTATCAACATAAACTTCAATCAAGACAATGATCTACAGCGTGATCCGTTATAACAAGCCATGATCAAGTGCACGCGTACCCGGCGAAAATGCAAAGCCGGTTTTCTCGAAAACAAAGCCTCACATAAAAAATTTTTATTCTATATTTTGGACTTATTTTTTCATGTAGAATCATCCTCTTTTCGCTTGTACCACCAGTTACCAAATACTCTGTATAAACAGTTTAATTTTGTACCAGTTCGTGAAATTCTGCTTTAGTACTTTAAATCTTGTGTCTACTTGCATTCTATTTGCATTCTTGCATTCTGAGTTCATCCTGTTTTAATCAGCAAATCAGAGTTTGTCCATTCCTCGTGGGCCAGTCCCCCTAAACTACAAGCCCTACCTACTGAGGGTAGTCGGTCGCAATGCCAAGGGTGCATTGTAGCTGGGCCCAAAATACCCCTTGAAAACTAATTAAAGAATGCGCGTCGCATAATGGTTTTACTGTATGTCAATTTCTATTGTTGAACTAGGTACTAAGAGGTAAAGTTGCACGTGGTCGCCAGATGACCAAATTCCGTGCAGTAATTTCGAAGGTCTTAAACCCTCGTATTATTGATATTTGAAAAATAAAAGACGCGTCCTAAGCTGTCCGATAATAAACGATGTTTGGAATTCCAAACAAATAGCTTGCTCGATTTAGAGACCGATTCTGTATGTGGTAAATTTTGAATTTCCGCTCAATAATATTCTTGTTGCGCCAAACGAATGAAAGAGTTCCAGGTTCTGGCTAATTCGCCTGCTGTGAGAATGAAATCTTTACGCGATATTGTATGTTTGCGTTTTCTCCGTGCTTCATCTGCGATTCTTATGCAGTAGACGGTAACCCTATTGGCAATAAACGTTTTCCATCGACTTGATGGGCCTTGTATCCATGCCAGCGCGTTTGTAAAGTCGGGCCAATAACTCTCTCCGTTAATCGGTAACGCGAATTTACGTGAATTTACCTTATCCCTTTGTGGCATCGAATCGCGCGCCAGCCGCGAAACGACGCGCGACTAGGTGTGTTGAGTGTGTATATGTTTGCGCAAATCGAAAAGTGTGAAAGATGGAATGTTTGTAAACGAATGTACGATTGGCGAGGATGAGGACAGAGAGCATGGCAGAACGAGCATGAGAGAGATAGAGGGTGAGAGGAACGGTGAGCGATTGGAAGAAGTGTGACAGAGTTTGAATGACAGCGAGAGTGAACAGTTTTTCGAAGGCAATTATTAACACTAGAAAGACTGAAACTTAGTATATACCTATATTGCCCAAAAGCAGTCAAAATGACTGCATTGTGAAAGAATAACTAATGTATAAAGAAATTTGTTTAAAATTAATTTTTAATATTTTTTATATTATTTACAGTCATACAACAAGTTATTAGTAAGTATTAAAAATAAAAAAAATTTACTTCATTTGGAAAAAAAAATAATTTATGCATTATTGTTTGTACATTTTAAGCAAATGAGAATGGAAATCTTTTTATGTGTACATCTTCCGCAAACATACTTTTGACATTTTTCACATATATTATTTGTTTTGTTATTGTGGTAAAGTCGTACTTGACAAATTTTTCGTTTGTTAGAATATGCTGTATTTAATGATGTTGCAGTTGATCTTTGTGGGTCTTCATGTTCTGATGAATTTTTCTGTCTTGCAACTCTGTAATCGGTGGAAAGCTGTTCTGCTAATTGAAACAAGAACTGTTTTCGTTGTATTTATATTCCTGTCGTTTCTTTGTAAAGGATCCAAGCATTTATAGCAACCAAATCTAAAATATTGAAAAATATTTGGGGGGGCCATCTACGAGAACTAGATTTTACTGTATATTTTCTGACCATTTGATCCGTCATATCAACTCCAAATTTTGTTTTGTTATAAAATTGAATAGAGTCCGGTAACATTTTTTTATTACTTTTATCAATTTTCACAATTGATATATATGTATATAATAGTTACAGTATGCTGGGCTGTGGCATCAAGCAGTCAGTGATACTCCTTCCCCCCTGAACTACGTTATAGCGCGTTGAAGGAAAACGACAATTTATCATGAACTTGTATGTTATCATGTGACGGTAATAAAAAAAAAATATAAACTGTTATTCCAATCCAGAGCCGATCTGGTCATATAAGAAATTTACTCAATTCAACAATAAAAGTCATTTGATTATTTAAAATTTCCCAAGTAGTCAAAATGACTGCTTTTGGACAATATAGGTATAACACACATATATAGATATATATGTCGGAAATGAAAGAGGGGGGAGGCAACTACAATTATTAATAAACGTATTTATATGTTGTATAAAAAGTTACAAAATTCTAAGAAACTGTATCATTATATACATAATTGTTTTTCTAATTGAAATTGAAAAGCAGCCAAAATGACTTCCTTAGGCAATCTAGTGTTAATAAAGAAATTATATTAAATACAAGTGATCTCTCCAGTTATATACTCTTCAACTCTCGGTCTCCGGGATTCCAACACCTTAATGTCGATAATAAAGGTGTTCCGCAAAGTTTCAACCGCAGCAAAGATGTAGATTTTAATGGCGCAACTCACCATAAGCCTTTCCCGAGGCGTCTACAAACCCATGTAATTCGACGCGAAGAAACTGTTCACTTACTACGCGTCGAGGAATTTGTAAGTGTGTTAATTGTCTTAATTCTTTTCGGTAATCTGCCCATTGCGTGTGCAATTCTTGGGAGATTGCTTCGTCCCACCCTGCCTGACCTTGCCATAACCCTTGCGTTATGAGGTTTGCTCTTACGATTTCTGGCCTGATTAAACCTAACGAGACAAATATTGAGTTGTTTGGAAAGTAATTTCGTTTTTCTTCTTCGTAAAAGGAACAATTTTCATATAATATATAAATATTTGATTGAAATATATACTGGCCATTTTGGTCCAACACCTTTTGCCATCTTCCTGGTAGTAGCATGATTCCATGCTCATAAAATTTCTGATTTTTATTTATAAAAAACTGATCCAAGTGAGTTTTGACATCATTACTTTAAGTAAACGTTTTACCGTTTAAGAAATTTTGTAATGACTGGAACAAGTAATAATCCAATGAAATGTCGAACTTTGAAACCAAACCAACTCGTTTCATGTGATTACAAACGGTTGAATTTGACAAATTTAACCTCTTAACAATTTCTCGTGGTATTATTCGTCGGTTTACTTCAACGAATATATACCTTCATATCGCTTTCTTCGACTTTAACTGACCTTCCAGAACGTGGGCCATGTTTGATATCAAAATTGCAGGAACGAAATTTTGCAAATGAGTTTTAGCACTGCTATTCTGTTAAAACATCTTCTCTATTCGTGTCACACAATTTTATTCTTGCTTCAACAGCATTCTTGCCATTTCGGTAATAAAAAAAAGCAAAATATACCGAAAATGCAGCTTTCTGATTTTCCATATTTGACGGGATACCAAAAAAATACAATTGCACAGAGTCAAACAAAATTTTGTACTAATAAGCCTTGAAGTGTCCGCTGTAAAAATATATAATGAGAATACAGTTTAGAATAAAGTTGGCTGGTTAAAAATATAATTAACGTCTCTATTGGTAAAAAAACGAAACTAGTTTCCAAACAACCCAATATTTGTGCGGATTCCAATGCTGTTGTCCTCTTTGAACTCCGCTTATGTATCGTTTCCGTAACAAAGAATCTAAGCCTATCCTTTGTAGGCGACCATAATAGACCGAGTGTCTTTGTGTCTTTATCCGCGTGAAATTCCTTATCTGTATCATTGTTATCCCTAATCATGGTGACCGAATCGTGACTTTCGCATTTGTCTACTTCGGATTTCCACGTTTCTAGGTTTTCTATTTCCCGAGATTCTTCAAATGTATGCGGCGATCCGCTGCTAATTGTGAAATTATACCGATATAACCTTCTCGATTCCCTGTCATTGCTATCAAACGACCGGTACCTGAATAACTGGCCGATTTATTGGTGGTTGCACGGATCCCTGCGTCGTCTGAGGGTTTGTCGATGCTTTCCGCTCCACTATTTTATTTATGCGCTCGAGATACGTTCTTTTAAGCTGTTCTCGTTTTGTATTCATAACTGTTGGGGGTTGAGCAAAATAATTTTAATTTGGTAAAAGAAACCTTTCTGGTATGCTGAACTTCATACGTCAACTTAATGACAAATGAATAGTTGTAGGATACGGAGGTATACACTAATCACTCAGTCTATTAATAGTAATAACCAAAAACTTTATTTATCTTTAGTTGGTGAGCCGAAAATATACAAGAGTTACTATCGAATATAATCATGAAGGGTTGGATGTAAGTGCAAAGATGCAAGATTGAGCACTAGGTGCACTACTCACACTATGCCAGATCACGTGTACGTGAGCTCGTAGAGTTTCGGAGAGTCGGCAAAGGCAAACTGACACATGAAGTAATTTCGGACCGCCTCATGGGAGTCGAGAGAGAAAGACTCACATTTTCCTTCTTGCTCTTGAACAACTGAAATTCGACTTCCCATCAATGACATACGATTTGGAATCTCGACTGTCCAGGCATTTTTACTTTCCGGTCTATGTAAGCTTACATAAACAAAGTACCATAATGAAAAAGAAATTTTGTGAAATTTTTGTACGGAAATACACGTTTTAATACCCCCTGATCATATTTTAATTATTGAAAAAAAAGAAATTTTTTTTTATTATTCCTATGTATGAGCGTTCATATGTATATTATTAATACGATTGAGTATAAATAGCTGAATGAATTTAAATGAAACTTTACATTTAAGTTTTATGTTCTCATTCCAAAGTCTGGTTAGACTTTGACTGTAATCAGCCCATGGATAATAATGATTATACCTCTTGCTTTATAGTTGTTTATAGTTGTTTATAGTTGTTACGATACATAGGCGTTATTTATAAAAAATCTTTTAAATGTTTCATATAACTCATAGGAAAAATTAAATTTTAATATAAAAAAAATTAAATAAACTGTTTCTCTATCCTCTCTAGAAAAGAAAAAATTAAATGAAATCTTATACATTACATGCTTACTTAAATCGCATTGAAAACAAATACCACAAATGTTTTAGAATAATATACAAAATGTCTCACTCGCAAAGGGTTAATTGAGAAATAAATGTTTGATAATTGAAAACTCGGTTCTAATAAGGAAAGGTTAGAATGGTACCCGGTTTTGGGGTAGATTTTATTTTGAGATATTATTAAAGTTATTACGGGTACTTATCTTTAGAAATGGAACTACATTCGCCACTAAGGTGTTTGCCTGCAAGTTCAAGCTTCTTTTGCTCTGCAGGTTTCTAACCCTGCTAAAACATATCTCTTTTTTCCTTTTTCAAACATATTTTAATCGTACGCTGAATGTCACATTATATTTTTGTCCGTCCATCGACTATTGTTTTTCTAAAAATTGAATTTAACCTATTAAATTTAACATATGTTATTTTCAATGTACGAAGTACATGAATCTGGATCGTATTTTTCGTAAAAACAGTCAGAACATAAAAATTTCAAATACCACGTGCATCTAATAAAAGTTCTGTTTTCACGGAAAACTTTGTATTTTACTTTGGTGGAAAGGCCGCTTCATTTACATTGATAAAATATGAGCGATTTTTGAATAGTCGTACCTTGTATCTTGTACTTTTTACCTTATACTTCAGGTAAAAAGGGGTATAACTAGGTAAAACAGCTTTATGACATTACCTGCTAACTCATGTTACTGTTCCAAAATTAAAAGCTATGTTTTGTACCTATAAAAATATTCGGCTATATCCTTTCAAAATTTTAAATCCCATCCATATTTTATATTAAAATGGCATGTAATATTTAGTTCGTCATAACAAGTTGATACGGTAATCTCAAAACACATCGAGGAAAATCATTATTAATTAATATTTGCAACAATTAATTCTTCTGTTTTGCTCAAATTATAAAAATAAGAACTTCAAAAATGCTACAGCGTGCATGATACTGGCAAAGAATGGACTCTCATTTTAATTTATTAATTTTCAATCTTAAAGTATTTTGATTTTGAAAAATCGTATTAATAATATACATATGAACGCTCATACATAGGAATAATAAAAAAAAAATTCTTTTTTTTCAATAATTAAAATATGATCAGGGGGTATTAAAACGTGTATTTCCTTAAAAAAATTTCACAAAATTTCTATTTCATTATGGTACTTTGTTTATGTACGCCTACATAGGTCGGAAAGTAAAAATGCCTGGACAGTCGAGATTCCAAATCATATGACGTTGACGGGAGGTCGGATTTCAATTGTTCAAGAGCGAGAAGGAAAATGTGAGTCTTTCTCTCTCGACTCCCACGAGGCGGTCCGAAATTAATTCGAGCATCTTCGGAGATTAGAGAAAAAGGGCATGTGTCAGTTTGTCTTTGTCGACTCTCCGAAATTCTATGCGCTCACGTACGCGTGATCTGGCATAGTGTGAGAAAGTGTCGCCGTAAGTTTCATTTCTTGTTTTTAGTTTTAAACATTTCTGTGTAAGTGTAAATCGGAATTTGTTCTCTGGGCCAAGGTTGCCCAAGATGGTAACCTCGCCATGGACGTACCTAAGGCCATGGGAGCAAGAATCGATCGCGGATTGGTATTACATTTCGGAGGAATCATTTTGGAGGAGAAGTTGATCGGTGGAAGGCGGCATGTAAAGGTGATTTTTAATCATTTTTGCCTGGGTTTTTCCGCAAGGTAGCTACGGGCCCAGGTCAGCGCTTGGCGTCCAGATGTTTCATGCGATACCTGACTCGCCATAAAACATGTGGCACCGGTTTTCGATGTTATTGCAGGTAGTAAAGTCATAGAACGACTGGATTTGGAGGACCATACAGATGTAAGTGAATTTACTAATTAAATAGCCGTCTTAATGGCAGTTGGTTGTAAGCAAAAGACTTGACTGTTAATGAAGGATATGACTCTACATTCGCTGGCTTTATGAGTTTACTGTTACGCTGCAACACATAATACACCCTAATTTTTATTTCGCGCCGGAACAATAACTATTCGTTCTATTTTCATTTGAATATTACTGAACCCTTCATAGAGCTCTACATTCGCCTCCAACCGTTTTTGCAATGACCCTATAGATATTGTACTAATCGATTCCGTGAAGAATCTTTTTAACCGCGCGAGCGCGGCCTTTACAATGTGCTGTTTATTTACTGACGCTCTTATTTCGATCGACATGTTAAACCGCAAGTCTACACAAGTCGAATTCGTAATGGAAAGGACTTACAGTTTGTTGACTCCGCGATGTCTTGATGCTGCTCGTCCCGATGTCCACGGATGCTGCTCCCAATAGATAGATCTGTAGTCTCCCTGTCGATGTACGAAGATCCCGTCCGGTCCCGATGACCACGTTCGTCTTCTTGTTTCAGCTGTTGCACCAACGTGGCCTGCCCACGCTGTTGAGATCCCTATGATCTGCTCTCAGTTTCACTTCACCAACCAAATTCACCAACTACCGTTGCACAAGATCTGGTTTACAAGATCCGACTCGAAGGACCAATATTTCCGTCATGAACAAATATTCGGATTGATACAAATATCGCTCGTGATCGTGCTTATTGCACAGCCACTCTGTGCTCCTAAACCTTTACTGTAATTTACCCTCGGAAGCTTGCTGCTTCTGATACGCAGAAATAAATTCGAGCGGAGAGTAACTATCAAACGTAACTCTCTCGAAAGTTAATCCTCAAAAATGGCGGACAAGTCACGTCCGTATCATAAACCCACTCACTGTACCGATCCTGAACATCTGCTGTTACTAGAAACACATCACAACGGTCGAAGATCAATTACTATAACGGGTGACCCTAAACTACAAACTTCACCGATTTCAATAATTATGAATTTCGACTAGCGCAATTTGTATAGGCTGTACAGTATATAATAATATAGGCTGTACTTCCAAATGGCAGACCTCTCCGATTAATATGAAATTTATAGGAGGTGGGGTATGGATTCTAAATATAAAATTTTAGCTTCGGAAATTTAATAGTTTCCGAGATATTAGGTTTGGTTATTCTTCATTTCGACAGTACATATTTAGGTTTAGAATAGTATATGGCAAACTAACATTTTCCGGTCTCTAAAACTAAAATTTGACACAAAAATCCATTTTCTGTGAGACACCATAAAATATAATTTATCCAGAGATCGGTAACTGAGATGTTATTCTCCAACATTATCGTAAGTACAGTGTATCTGGTATTGTAAATGAATTATTATATCTGGTCACCGAAATTAAAATGTAATGCCGCCTGAAAAAAAGACGAGCAAATTTTAAATGGCACCCACTATAGAATCTGAGGCTCGATATCACAATGCGTCATTGATTATTCGACAGTTGAGAACGATATTATTGCAAGAAATTGGATTAGTGACGTCTATACTTCGTCCAATAGACAGAATTCAATATACTGTAGGGAAAGTTTCTTTTAATATCTAGGAAACTATTAATTATCCAAAGCTGAAACTATAGATTTTGGTCCCTTCTTCCCCCTTCCCTCCCCCTCCAAATCTCGTAACGATCAGTCACCGCGGCCTTTAGTAAATAATATAAAAGTTATAATTTTAAAAGTTATAATATAAAAGTTATATAATAATATAGAAGAAATAAATTTAGAGTATTAATGTAATTTGTATTTTAACAAGTAAAGTTTGTTTTGTATGAAATGTTTTTAGCTGTTTTTTGTATTAATTTGGACTACATATTGTTGTATTTTTTGATTATAATAAAATAATATATTTAACACGCTTTAAGTTATACACTTTAGACTATGTACTATGTGTTTACTTCTCGACTGACGAAACGAAAGTGAAGAACAGTACAGAGTCCGATATTGGAATCTTCGTACTATTTAGAGATCACGTGACAGATTACTTTGAGTTTACAGTGTATGTAAAAAGTATTCGTACAGTGACTAATTACGACTATAATGCTGCATAATAATGTTTATTAAACAATATTTTATTTTAATTATATTAAACAATATTTTAATATTCTTCAAAGTATGTAGTACAACAATATCAAATAAGCAAAAGAAATATTTGTAGGCGCGAATAGGTAAATATGAAGTTAGCGACGAGCGGCCATTGTCCCCTATCTGCGAATTCAAATTTCGCAAGTGTGAAATGAATGTGCGCGAGATAAGTCAGTCGTACTTGAGCCGTTGATGACAAAGGACAGTCAAAGTGTGTGTGTACGATCTCCTAGCCACGAAGGACTGTGGGCTTTATTTCGATTTTTTCAATGTTACAAATGCGTGAGGCTATTATATTTCTTTTTTTTTCTTTTTCATTTTTGCATTCTTCTTTAAATATACATATATACAGGGTGTTCGGTCACCTCTGGGGAAAATTTTAATGGGGGATTCTAGAGGCTAAAATAAGACGAAAATCAAGAATACTAATTTGTTGATGGAGGCTTCATTAAAAAGTTATTAACATTTAAAGTTCCGCTCGTACTGAATTTTTTTCTCGAAAATGCGCAAGATTTCGGAGGTATGTCTATTCACCAAACATGATTGTAATTGGCCCCCGCAACCGAAAATGATTTTTCCAAAACGATTTGAAATCTTTTTTTCTTCGCTGAAAAATTTAAGCTACGCCCTATCGATTTTTCTAAAATATTAGTTTTTAGTTTTTAATAATTTTGTTTGACACCCTACAGAAAAATTGTCTAATACTTTTTTTATAGGTGCCCATGGGCTCTGCTTCAGAAAAAAATTTCAATGAGATACCTTTACTATTGTAGGTGTTATGGCCGTTTAAAAATTGGACCACTTTTATGGGGGTTTTCACATTTTATGGGATCAAGGAGCAACTTGTCCAATATTTTTAGAATTTCCACATATTCTCTACTAAAATACGCATTGATTGCTGTTTTAAACATTAAAATCCTTCAATCCGTGCAGGAGTTATGACGTTTTAAAGATATGCATGAAATTTCAGAGAAGCATTTCTGGCCTCACATTAGATTTTCGGTAAAGAATTTTTTCTTGAAAGTGCGTAGGATTTCGGGGTATGTATATTCACCAAAAATGCTTGTAATTGACCCCTGTAACTACATATAATTTTTTTAGTATGATTTGAAATTTTTTAATTTAATTCTGTTAACTTTCTAACGCAGCCTCCATCAACAAATTGGTATTCTTGATTTTCGTCTTATTTTGGCCTCTAGAATCTGCCATTAAAATTTTTCCCAGGGGTGGCCGAATACCCTGTATAGATGAACAACCAAATGCATTCCAGAATCCTGTTGAGTACTGCTATTCTGTTGAAAATGAACCAAGATGCCATATTTGTGGTGACGTGGCAATAATTAAATGCGCATGGTGTAAGAAATCTTTATTCTTCAAACATTTTTTGGACGAGTACCACTATTATCGGAACTACATAGAGTAATTGCCATATACACTGTATGTATTTATAATTTATAAATCGCTCCACCTTTGCCACGACGTCATAGGTGGGTGATAAAAACAATTAATCTTTTCATTGCTGTTAAGAAATTTGTTACTGTTATTGTTACTTGTTACTTGTTACTTGTTACTGTATAATTTAGTGCAAGCCTACAGTGTTTCATTAAAATTAAAGTTAGAACGGCTACTACCATAGTGGATGTACGCGCAATATGTAAACCATCAAAATCTACAAAACTGTAGGAGGCAATTTTAAAATATTACATATCAATGGATTTGGATTAAAATGCTCGTCATTTTTTTGCCATTATGAAAATTTCAATAAAATGACAAATTAAGTTAAAAAAATTTTTTATTATAAACAAATTGTATTTTGTTAAATATTTTAACACCATGTTATTGTACATAAGAAACCATTAACCTCGCCCATTAACAATTTTTTCGTATGTCTTTCCGTTTTCGAGATAGTCGTTTCAAGCCAAAACTTCAAGGGGTCGTTTCATCCCTTAAACTCGAGTTACCGCAGCTAAAAAAAATACTTGTCGATTATTTTTGGCTGCTTTATAAGTGTACGAAGTTTCATCAAAATCGAAGCTGGACCGTTCGCAAAGGTTCCTTGTCAGTGATATTCAAAGGCTCAATTACTTACGTCTATCGTTGTTAGGAAAAGCAGAATCCGCGATCGAATTATTCACGATAAGCAAAGAAAATTACAAGACTGCGTGGGATCAATTGCTTGAAACGTACGGTAACACGCGCGCTCTCGTCTTGCGACACGCTGCGTTAATGCGCGATACGGCCGTGATGCGCGACGACACGTCCGAATCACTTTGCGACCTCGTTAATTACATGCAGTCACACGTTTGGTCACTGCAGACTCTCGGAAGATCGTGGGTGAATATCACGAATATATATATCTGAAATTAATCAAACACGTGTTGGTTATTCGAACCCGAGTTCGAAGCTGACGGTTACATATTTATATTGTTTATATAAATATCAGGAAAAATTAACAAAATAACAGAAATGAACGCGTACTAAGTATTCGTACAGTTCTGTTGCCATTATCGAGTGTACAAGAAATTTAAACATTTGTAAGAAAAACAACAATTAATTGTAAAATTAATGTTTATAATTAGTATTTGGTTTTGGTTTCCCCTTGATTTTATTATTGTGGCTAGCCTTCTAGGTATTGAATTAACTAAAGTAGTTGTAATTTTATTAGTAATATTATTCCATACGTTGATTAAAGCAATTTTTAAGTCTTAAATGAAATTGTATGTTTTCGAATCGCTCGTTCCAGATAATTCCACAAATGCTTAATAAAATTAATACCTGGTGATTGAGGTAGTTTTTAAAACGTGTTGACGTATTATATGCAATCCACATTCTTGTATTGCAAGTGGTATGCTTAGAATCATTATCTTGCATGAACACAAAATTATTTTCTATATCCGTTTTTTCAGCACTTGAATGAAGATGAGTTTTTGAAATATTAATGTACATCTTGTAATCCATTATTCCGTCAATAAAATGCAATGCACCTACATCTGCGGCACTCATGCAGCCCCAAATACGTATGGTACCCCACCATATTTTATAGTCTGCTGCAAGTTATAAGCTTCATACTCTCCATTTTTTTTTTCTCCACACTGTGAAGTGTCCATCGAAGCCAAAAGTATTAAATTTGCTCTCATCTATGAAGATGACCCTTTTCCAAAACTCCATCGATGTTTTTATGTAACTTTGTGCAAACTCTAATCTCTTCTTCCTATTCCTCTCATTCACGTAATATTTTTTTCGAGCTGTTCTACCATGATAACCTTGACTTCACAAGAAATGACGTACAGTACTGTTTAAAAAAGATACAGTGATGTTTCAATTATTTTTTAAGCTCTTCAGCGATCTTTGTTGCACTCATTTTCGGATTGTTCTTAATGAATCGAATAATAGTACGACCACTATGTTCAGAAATTTTTCGCGACCGTCCACTTCTTACACGCTTTTGCAATGTTGTTTGTAATACGTATCTATCAATGATTCCTTGTATCGAAGATCTTGGCCTTTTTACAATACGCGATATTTCGGATAAATTTTTGCTCTAGTTATGCAAATTAATAATTATCTTTCGCTCTTCTACGGTAGTTTCCTTACTTTTTCGACCCATGTTACTACAGTAATGATAAATACTGTTCTGTATGTTTGTGCTATAATTTCAGACAACATTTCTAAGCCGACTAGCATAAGTAAGCGATATTTGAAATTAATTACGTTGTATTTACACAACAAAATTTGAGTCACAGATGTAATGAACTGTAACTGTAAGAATACTTATTACGCGCTCATTTCTGTCATTTTGTTCATTTTTATTGATATTTATATAAACAATATAAATATTTCTTTTGTTTATATTAATACTTTGATATTGTTATTATACAGACTTTGGAGTATATATGTAACATGTTTGTTTAAAAAATATTGTTTAATAAACATTATTATTCAGCATTTTAGTCGTAATTAGTCACTGTACGAATACTTTTTACACCCATTGTACATCTATAATATGACTAAAAGATGTCACGATTAGTCTGATTTACAACACACGCACATATGCATACAGGGTGTTCGGCCACCCCTGGGAAAAATTTCAATGGGAGATTCTAGAGACCAAAATAAAACGAAAATCAAGAATATCAAGTTCTTGACTGAGGCTTCATTAAAAAGTTATTAAAAAATTAAATTAAAAAATTTCAAATAATTCTGAAAAAATTATTTTTAGTTGCGGAGCTCAATTATAATCATTTTTGGTGAATACACATATCCTTGAAATCCTACCTACTTTCGAGAAAAAAATTTGAATGGGTATTGAAATTTTTAGGCGAAATTAAAAAATTTCAATTCATACTAAAAAAATATTTAGTTATAGGGATCAATTACAAGCATTTTTTGTGAATAGACATACCCCGAAATCCTACGCATTTTCGAGAAAAAAATTCATTATCAAAAATCTAATGTGAGGCCAGAAATGTTCCCTGAAAATGCGAATATTTACAATGCCATAACTCTTAACCGGATTGGAGGATTTTAATTTAAAAAAAAAAAAGCAACGTGTATTTTAGTGGAGAATATGCAGAAATTCTAACAATATTGAGAAAGTTGTTCCTTGACACCGTAAAGTGAGAAAAACCCCCTAAAACTGGTCCAATTTTCAAACGACCATAACTCCTACAATAGTAAAGGTATCTCATTGCAATTTTTTTCTGAAGCAGAGCCCATGAGTACCTATAAAAAAATATTAGACAACTTTTCTGTAGAGCGTCAAACAAATTTATTAAAAATGAAAAACAAATTTTTAAGAAAAGTCAACAAAGGGTGTGCCTAAATTTTTCAGCGAAAAAAGAAACATTTCAAATCGTTCTGGAAAAATTATTTTCGGTTACGGGGGTCAATTACTGTCAGATTTCCCGTAGATCGGAATATAAATGCCTTATATTATCACCACCGAACACATCGAATAATAAGTTCTATTTATTAATATATAATAACCACGATAACAGAATGCCACCGCATGGACGCGGTTTCGTAAAGACACGACGCGACTCTCACATTCGACTCCATGCCAGAACAAACGACAATCCACTCGCCACGCTATGCCGTTGTCTCACCATGCCGTTATCGATTCACACTCACTAACAATTACAATCAGTTTTGGTCATGAGACATACACTCGAATTCCTACTCACTTTCGGGGAAAATATTCGAGGTGTGAAAAAATTTCAAATCGTTCTGGAAAAATTAGGTAATTATGTATTTAGATTACGGACGGTACTTCCGATTTCAATGATTTTTGAATATGTTATAGAAATCAACATTTTGAACAACTTTTTCCTATACATATAACCGCCGCTCGGCCTTAGTTTCCGAGATATTTCCGAAAAACTGTCGGAACTAAACATTGAATTCTGCCTGATCGTGTGCATCCGTGTTACCTCTTACGCGTCAGTATGCGATCGCCGTTTTTCTACTGTTTTGCAGGCAGCAGCACACCGACGGACACCAATCATATACACATATACATAACGGGTGAGCTTAAAAATCAAATTTAACTAATTTTAGTGATTTTGAATCAAAGTTTATGTTTGGTCGCCGTTAGGCGACCAGAATATTACCTTAGACTCTAACCTAACCTAATTCATTGATTAGGAATATTAGATTAGGTTAGGTTAGGCTATTTTCCATTCCCAGCTGCCGTGAGGCAGCCGGCACACGCAGGTTCAAATAAAAAATCGTAAAATTTGGTTATTTATATTTAATTATTACTATTTACAGTTGGAAATATTTCAACCATAATATCAAACAATTTTATTATTCGATTATCAGAATCGTGTTGCCGCCGGAACAAAAATTCAGCTAAATACCCAACATAATGTTTATGGCGTGTATCATATCTTGGAATATTTGCCCTTGTTTCTCGCCACAAGCGTTCGATATTTTGTGTGTGCGCATTCATTTGTGGATCTACAAAGTTTATTCTATGATTCACTCTTAAATGGATATATCTTTCTTTTTGAAGGCAATCATAAGATTTTCAGCAATCGGATATAATGGTGGTCCCAGGTTTGATTTTATTTGAACCTGCGTGTGCCGGCTGCCTCACGGCAGCTGGGAATGGAAAATGGCCTAACCTAACCCAATCTAATATTCCTAATCAATGAATTAGGTTAGGCCTAACAGCGACCAGATATAAACTTCGATTCAAAATCACTAAAATTAGTTAAATTTGATTTTTAAGCCCACCCGTTATATATGTGTATATGTATGTGGTATTAAATTAATCTTTATTGGTCGCAGTTCTTCAATCGCCGGCGCGCCAGACTCCTGTCTCACGACTTCAGTCTAACCGCCGCGAATCGACCACCACGCGTGGCCAGAAAAGCAAAATCCGTGGCCTGGACCTGACGACACCTGCCCGACGGCGGCATATACAAAATTAATTACGACATGGATTAGTGTCCGTCGGTGTGCTGCTGCCTGCAAAACAGTAGAAAAACGGCGATCGCATACTAACGCGTAAGAGGTAACACGGATGCACACGATCAGGCAGAATTTAATGTATTAGTTCCGACAGTTTTTCGGAAATATCTCGGAAACTAAGGCCGAGTGGCGGTTATATGTATAGGAAAAAGTTGTTCAAAATGTTGATTTCTATAACATATTCAAAAATCGTTGAAATCGGAAGTACCGTCCATAATCTAAATAATTACCAAAAATTATTTTCGGTTGCGGGGGTCAACTACAATAATTTTTGGTGAATAGACCTATCCCCGAAATCCTACCCACTTTCTAGAAAAATATTCAATACGGGCGAAACTTTAAACGTTAATAACTTTTTAATGAAGCCTCCATCAACAAATTGATATTCTTGAGTTTCGTCTTATTTTGGCCTCTAGAATCTCCCATTAAAATTTTTCCCAGGGATAGCCGAACACCCTGTATATGTGGGCGTATGATATACACATAATTGAACAGAAGTAATCATAAAAATTACGTGCATGATACAGCTTCCTACATTGTCTGAAATTTGCGTCATTATTGTGACGGTCATTGTATTGGCACTACACCCGTTGTGTGAATAGAATACCTGCAAGGGTAACTTTTAAGCTTTCTATTTTTTCATTTTCCCAGGGTCTCATACGAGCCTGGTCGTCCTGTGAAACACTTGGCGACCACAGCCGCACGAGAAGTCTGTTTTATTTCAAGGTCTCGCCTGGGCCTCGGGCAGTTTCGATCCGGGCCCGGCGAGCCTCTTCGAAATTTGCCAGATGCGAAATATTCGAAGACATGCGCGACGAAATAACGCTTCCGCATCTGGCAACATAAAAAAGCGAAAAAACCTAAGCTGATCGAACGGAATACTGACTTCTTCAGCTAAAGCAGGGGATGAACAGTGGGGGTTGCGGAAAATTCCGTAGTTGAACGTCTTTCGACTATGCCCAAATATGGGCATGAGGAAAAAATTTTCCGCCTGTGACCATATTTGGTCACAAGATGGGGCTTTATGGCCTTACCTGGGCCTTTGAGGACTGGGGGTAGGAACCGTTGCGTTGTGGAATTTTTTCCGCTCGGTCGCAAAAATCTCGATGATTATTTTGGAACGAAATTGACATAAAACTCTGTATACAGCAGCAACAAAAGTTAACTGCCGGTTTTGGCACTATCTCTTTTGATGTTTCTTGGCATCGTGCCGATCGACTTGCCTATCATTCAGCTTTTCAAGCCATGCTATCCGAGATTATGCAAGTCTTTAGATTGTTTGGCATTGCTGATAACTACTTACGATGCCGATCAATTTTGCCAAATAACAAATGCCGACGTAATGGGGACGCAGCTTAAGATATATCTTCGTGTTACGAATAGAGACTATGTAAGGATTGTCGAGGATGGTCAAAGGCATATGGTCGGATTCAAACACGTGGACAATAAACAACTATATAAACTATATTATTTAATGTTACTAAAAACTATTTAACATAAAGAACATAAAACGTAAACGTAAAAAACCATAAACGTAAAACCGAAACTGCTCTCGACCAACGTTCGATGCAGAGTAAGTTCCTGCAGTCCAAGTCGAACCTTCTCTATTCCTATCTGCATAATAACATAATAATCTAAACAAACGCACGTTCGAGGCGCAGTTCCTCGAACGCATTTCGGTTTAAATCTAAATACCTCACTTGATACGTACTCGACATCATCGACGCTACCATAACGGTCCCACGGTACACACACATATACATACACTTCTTACAACTAAATATTCTACAGTTAAATATTGTTGTTTAATTCAATCATACAACCCATAGCCCTACAACTTCAATAGAAACTAACGTTGCAGAAAAAATATATTAATACGCAAATTGCTAAATGGGCTTTTAAACTGTAAAATTTTGATTATGTCATAGAACATCAAGCTGCTGAGAAAATAAGGCATATTGATGCTCTTAGTGGGTCTTTTGGAATTTATATCGTGGAAGATGACCCTTTTGAACATAATTTACCTGCGTGTCAATCGCAAGATAAAGTTATCAAAGAATTAATGGAGAAACTTGAAAAAACAGAAGATGCGTTCTATGAGATAAGGAACGGTTTAATTTATAAAATACGAGTTCCGGAAAATATGGAAACAAATATGTATTCTGGGTAAATGGGATATCTCGGTGTTGATAAAATGGTTGATAAGATTCAGAAAAGTTATTGGCTCCCGAAGTTTAGACGGAAGGTAGACGTACATATAAAAAATTGTCTAAAGTGCATTGCTTATTCACCTACGCTGGGAAAAGCAGGAAGTGTTGTAAGATTTATACTGTACTTAAATTGTCCCAAATAGGATAGGTGGTAGGAGAACTTTCAGTAGGACAACAGTATACAGGGTGTTCGACCACCCCTGGAAAAAATTGTAATGTAAGATTCTAGAAGCCAAAATAAGACGAAAATCAAGAATATAAATTTCTTGACCGAACCTTCATTAAAAAGTTATTAAAAAATTAAATTAAAAAATTTCAAATCGTTCTGAAAAAATTATTTTTGGTTGTGGAGGTCAATTACAATCATTTTTTATGAATACACATATTCCCGAAATCCTAGCCCCCATCGAGAAAAAAATTCGGGTAGGTGGTGAACTTTTTCGGTGAAAAAAAAATTTTTCAAATCGTTCCAAAAAAATTATTTTCGATTGCAAGGGTCGATTATAATCATTTTTTATGAATAGATATACCCCCAAAATCCTACCCAATTTCGAGAAAAAAATTCGAGAATGTGTGAAATTTTTCGACAAAATTAAAAAATTTCAAATTGTTCTAAAAAAATTATTTTTGATTGCAGTGATCAATTATAATCATTTTTTGTCAATAGACATACCATCGAAATCCAAACCATTTTTGAGAAAAAAATTTCTTACCGAAAATATAATTTTAGGCCAGAAATGTATCCCTGAAATTTCATGCAAATCTTTAAAACATCATAACTTCTGAACGGATTGGATGATTTTAATGTTCAAAAAGGCAAACGACGCGTATTTAAGTATAGAATGTGTAGTAATTACAAAAATATTCGAAAAGTTGTTCCTTGATCCCGTAATGTTACAAAAACCCCATAAAAATACTCCAATTTTTAAACAGTCATAACTCCCACAATAGTGAATATATTTCAATGAAACTTTTTTCTGAAGTAGAGCCCATAGGTACCTACAAAAAACTATTAAACAACTTTTCTGTAGGATGTCAAACAAAATTACTAAAAATCAAAAACGAATTTTTAAGAAAAATCGACAAGGCCGTAGGTGCCTAAATTTTTCAGCGAAATTGAAAAGTTTCAAATCGTTCTGGAAAAATTATTTTCGGTTGCGGGAGTCAATTATAATCATTTTTGGTAAATAAACATACCCCCAAAATCCTACCCACTTTCGAGGAAAAAATTCATTACGGGCGGAACTTTAAACGTTAATAACTTCTTAACGAAGCCACCATCAACAAATTGGTATTCTTGATTTTCATCTTATTTTGGCCTCTAAAATCTCCCATTAAAATGTTTCCCAGGGGTGGCCGAACACCCTGTATAAACAAAGTGAGGAATGCGAGACGTTGGAATCGGATGCACTTGTACCATCTTATACCAAAGTTGTCCACCAATAGTTTTTAGTAAAATTATAATTCCTTATATCTAAAACAATAACGTCAGTGTGGTTTCCATTGTTATATTTAGAATCTTATACAATGTAGCGTCTGGAGTAGAAAAGTAAAATACATATTAGGGTGGCCCTTATTTTTCGACTTCCGCTTTTATTCGATCTTACCCTCTTAAATTATGACATTTAGAGAGAAAATAACATGTGTAAAAGAGAGTGATCAGAAAACGGGAACCTGTACCGCACTTGAGTTAAAATTGTATTAATTATAATTGTATTTATAATTGTGCTATTTTAGAAGTATTAATGAATATTTTTAAATAAAAGTACAATTTCTCAGATATACATTAATAATATTTGTATATCACTTTCGACAATAAGGCCATAGAAACAAGAAACGTCTCTTATTTAGTCATCGTTAAGAGTTCAACGTGTGCAGTTTGCAAAATATTATTCATAGAGAAAGTGAATGTGTAGAAAAATGGAGACCAGAAGTTCTGATGAAACATATTTGTTGGAACATGACGAAAGTAAAATTATTGGAACAAAGCTTTCTAGTAATGGACAAGTATTGTGTGTGTTATTTGACAACGTACGGAAAGTAAAATTGGATCTCAAGACAAGTGCTGTGATCGTGATCAAAGCTCAAAAACTATTAGCATTGCGTGAAACTTGGCGTGCATTGCTACGGTCTCATAAACGCCAAAGTGAATTGCAAAAAGGAAGAAAGTAAAGGAGTTTCGTGATTCTTTTGGCGATCTTTTTAACATAGCTTACGACAATGAGTTAACTATGATTGAGATCTACGAAAACAAACTTTTCCTCCTAAATCAGAGAAAAAAGGGAAACCCAGGATCAATGATTGGGACGAACAGAAGTTTAATGGAAAGAGGGCAGAGGAGAGCAAGTCGAGCAGAAGCAGAAGCTACGGAGTGAGCGATTTGAAGAGATAACGGACGTAGGAGGTACGGTATAATATACTAAAGTGAAGTTTTATTTTAATTTATTTCTAGATTTGCGGTAAATCCTTTTTTTGTATTGTATTATGGAAAGGTACATTTTTTTCATCCAGCGATGGACCGAAATATTCTGTTTCCGAAGGTTCCGCTGCAGACGAGTTTAATCGTCTTAATGAACAAGGTTCAAGTAACCCGAAAAAGAGAAGGGGTAGGAAGAAAATTATAACCATGAAATTGGTCGCAACTTTAGACAAATGCAAAGTGAGTGACTGCGATATAGTTCGTATTATTATGGCTGCTGCTCAAACATTACTGAGCATTATTATTCCATTATTATTGAGGACGCTTGGACCTTAGTACTGAACTCGAACCAGGTAGCGGTAGGGAAACGGAAAAAGAGACCCTTCACGGGTAAAAACTATAAGAAAAATCCGAATAACAGAAGACTATGACTGTGTACTTGAAAAGTGGTTTTTGGGATCTCCTCTTCTACTAACCCAACAATCAAGCGGCTTTTATTAATTCTCGTGAAAAAAAAGAACTTTTTCCTAGCACGATGCAAAGAAACGTAATTTTTTGACACATGATCGTATGATCGTCTCCTTGTCTTTTCAATTGAAAATAATTATATGGCAAAACGTAGTCTACCTATATTCGGTTTTAGTTTCCATACATAAGAAAGAGCCACGAATTATGCCTCGCTCCCTATGTTATATGCAATTTTTAATAATAAATTGAATGATAGTATTAGAGATTACACGTAATGTTATCATTTTACACTAAAGGAATTATAATTTCACCAAAAAATATCGGTTAATAAATTTAGAATAAGACGATACAAGTACATTCTACTCTGATGCAAAATCGTTATAATTTCAAAACTTCAATTCAAAGGCGGCACGTGTTCTAGTTGACCAATCACACTAAAATTTGGCATAAATGATTTTTTTATCAAGTGTCACAATCTACGGGAGTGCGACAAAAAAAAACTAAAGAAAAAAGTTTGGCCTCTGTAGCTAAGGACCACTCTAGTGTGCCTATATTACTTTGTATTTGCTAATTTGATATCAGGGTCGACCTCGTGGTCAGGACGGCCAAGTTTGTAAGCGTGCGTGGATATTGCATGTAGTTTGTAAGCGTACGTGAGTATTGTATGTGTGTAGCAGCGGGTTGTTTGCGGGGAAGTTCGGTTTTTGTTGTTTGATAAACAGGCATCGAAGTGCAGGCCAAACATAAAAGAAGAGAGTGCTCTTCTGGACGTGGCAACGAGAAGATACGAATCATCGATATCTATATACAGTGGTGGACATAAACATTGGCACAGTACGCGATTTGGTATAAAAACGTTAAAAACTATTGAAAAAATTGTTTGTATCACTTCTTTTTTGTACGTAATTTTATTTACAATATCTCATTTATCTATACATAAAGGCAGAACAAAATTAATAAAATAAAGAATATATAATTAATGAAAATCTGTTCTATTATCATCTGATACCTGAACGAAAGTATTGGCACATTTTATATAACACCGTATTAAATTATAATTTAATATTTTGTAACATGTCCTCTTCGTTTCACTATTTCTTTTAATCTATTTGGCATAGAATGGGCCAACTTCTTTGTTAAATCATTACTGATTTTAGACCATTCTGCTGAAATTATTTGTTTTATTACGGATTTATTCCAAATGTAGTGTTTAGGAATATTTTTTTCCAATTGATACCAAATATTTTCAATTGGATTAAGATCCGGACTTTGGGAAAGTGTTTTTAAAGTGTGTGCTGTGTTATAAAGAATCCATTGGCGAACTGTGTATGCCATATGTGCGGGTGCATTATCTTGCTGAAAATAAAAGTTTGCTGGAAACTTTAAGTTTTATGCACTTTCCTTTAAATTTTCTTTTAATATATTTAAATAAGTTTTGATATCTACTGTCAAGGAATCTTTGCGAACGGTCCGGCTTCGATTTTGATGAAACTTCGTACACTTATAAAGCAGCCAAAAATAATCGACACGTATTTTTTTTTAGCTGCGGTAACTCGAGTTTAAGGGGTGAAATCACCCCTTGAAGTTTTGGCTCGAAACGGCTGTCTCGAAAACGGAAAGACATACGAAAAAATTATAGATAAGGGAGATATTGTAAATAAAGATGCGTACAAAAAAGAAGTGATATAAACAATTTTTTCAATAGTTTTTAACGTTTTTATACCAAATCACGTGCTGTGTCAATAATTATGTCCACCACTGTATATTCCACCCTACATTCGTTGCTTGGCCATTTTCTTTTACGTTCTTACAATTTTATCATTAATGTACGTGCTTCAAATATATGTTTGCGTACATCATGTAGCGGCTAGCTGTAAAAAGTATAAAAAAATATCGGACATGCAAACGGCTAGCACGGTTTATGACATGGACGACAGCGAAGCTATCTTGGAGAAAGTCGTTTCTGTAATTAGAGTTTTTAAAAAAGCATGTCCGTAGTAAGAATTAGTTAACGGCCTCGATGGTAAATCGCTAGTGTCATAAACCCTGAGTTTCCCCAAGGGTCTTCAATGCGAGGTCAAGCGATCATTGGCTGGTCACGCTGCCGATCTAGAACCTTGGGAAATTCCGCGGCGTTGCCACTTTCACCAGCAAGCGCAACCCCCGTCAAATCGCACCTCCGCTTCAAGAAAGCGTGCTGCGGACAGAAGAAGGGAGACGGTACGATTTGGCGTAATTCTAACTCGGAAATTGGTCAACCCCACCTTTTAGGGGGTTGGCCAAAGAAAACGGCGACAGCCCCGTAAAGAAAAATGTAAAAGAAAGAGGAGAGTCTCCTTGAAACCTTTTTCCGCGAACGACGTGCAAAAATAAAAGACTTAAAAAAAGTGAACGCTGTGATTGTGTAATATCAACACGCCTATTCCTTCAATCATATTCAAAGTATCTTTAAATTTCTTCCTGTATTTACCTCTCTCAGATATCATAAATTGTATTCCTATTTTGCTAAAATGGAAGGAAAATAATAATGTTATTCACTTCACGTAAGGTTTAGTTTCTTCACTTAAAGTTACGATTCAAGAATAATATTCAATCGAAAGAACTTGCGGAAAGCGGCTTTTTAAGATATTTACATTGAAAGTATCGATTAGTATTCATATGAGAACGCAGGTTTCACCTGTCGTCGAGTGGATCGTAACAAATTTTTTCAAAACTTTGCTAACATCTGCCACAACTGTGTACATTATTTGATGTTTATTTTAATCGTGATATATATCTTTTTTATTATTTACTATACATTCAAATTTTAGGGGTCGATATAAGATTAATAAAAAGATTCTGGAATATTTTAATAGCGATTTCTTGTAGGTATGCTATTAGCTCTCATAAATTCAAAGAATATTACATTGATACTGCAAAATTATATCTAGAGTTGTATACGTGATCTTATATTTCATCTAAAGTGCATAAGATTCTAATTCGTGGACCTAGTATTGTAAAAAATTGTATTTTTTCAATAGATTGTTTTAAAAAACAAGTTGGGATTAGCATAAAAACGGAAAAAATAAATACAAATAGAGATATATTGCACAAATTGTTACTTCACTCAAACCCATATATTATGTTATTCGGTGGAATAAATACATGACGTAAAGAAAAAAAATACTAATACAAGTGCTAACAATGCTTTTAAATGAAGTTACCATTGTAAATCCGAAAAATATATCTAATTCTTCTAAATTGAAATCGAAATCGGAATAAAAGTATAGGTATGTGGGAAAATTTAAATAATGAACAGGATGCTGCGATCTAGGAAAATAATTATGAGAGAACTCATGATATAAAATTAAATGTAACGGTTTGCGGTCTATAAGTGTTCCATTATTGTTCGATTTAGACCTTGCCAATACCTCGAGAGGTTACATATACAGGGTGTTCGGTTACCCCTGGGAAAAATTTTAATGGAGGATTCTAGATGCCAAAATTGTTGATGGAGGTTTCGTTAAAATGTTATTAACATTTAAAGTTTCACCCGTACTGAATTTTTTTCTTGAAAATGCGCAAGATTTCCGGGGTATGTCTATTCACCAAAAATGATTGTAATTGACCCCCGCAACCGAAAATAATTTTTCCAGAACGATTTGAAATTTTTTTTTTTCGTCGAAAAATTCAGGCGCCTAATTAGATTTTCGGTATGGAATTTTTTTCTCGAAAGTGCGTAGGATTTCGGGGGTATGTGTAATGACCAAAAATGATTGTAATTGACCCACGCAACCGAAAATAATTTTTTTAGAATTATTTGAAATTTTTTTTTTCGCCTAAAAATTTCAGCAGCTACTAGAATTTTTTTCTCGAAAGCGCGTAGGATTTTGGGGGTACGTCTATTCACCAAAAATGATTGTAATTAACCCCCACAGCCGAAAATAATTTTTCCAGAACGATTTGAAATTTTTGAATTTAATTGTTAATAACTTTTAACGAAGCCTCAATCGAAAAATTGATATTCTTGATTTTATTATTTATTATTTATTCATTAAAATCTTTCCCAGGAGTGGTCGAACACCCTGTATATAACTGTCTGTTGCTCACCCGGAATTTGAGAGACGTTACATGTACACATTACACAAAAACCCAAACATCCTATCTGCGTAGAAAGGAAGAGGCTTTGTGTACACCGTACAGTTGCGATGTACTGGGTATACGAAATACACATTCGAAACGATTTAACGCTTACAGGTACAGAAAATATTAATGAAACAACATTTTGTCCAGGTACATTTATAACTATATTACACTATCCATTTTTAGTTGTACGTTTTTGGTAAAAATGTTGGAATTGAGTGATTCTAAAAACCCCAAAATACTCGGTTTTTATTTCAATTTAATGTTCTTTTGATGTGTATATTCCGTCCTTCGGAATACATTCATACCCGGAGCGAAGTGGCTGCCTCTCCGGCCGTTATGGCTGGGACTTGTTTAATTTTTAGGAACGGAATCGACCCCCGTATCTTTTCTCCTTTATGCGGAAAATATTTGCCAGCCAGAAGATAGGAGAAACCGTGGCTAGAAGTTCCGATTTTGAAAAAACAAAAAATGACAAGGAAATAATCTAGTTACTTTCTTTACTCTTGACTAATCAATAGTTAAAATTATATTTAAAAATTTTCAGCTCAAATTTAATATATTGCAATAAGTTTTTCATAGAAACACGTTTTTTTTGTGATTAATCGAAGCGAAACTTCTTACCCTGTCATGGGACAAGTTGTTATTGCTCTGGGGTAAATTGTTACTAAGAAATAAGTGTTACTTTCTAATGAGATATTTCATTCTCTGATGAAGTATAAGTATGTGGCATCGAATCGCGCGCCAGCCGCGAAACAATACGCGATTAGGTGTGCATGAGTGTGTGTATGTTTGCACGAATCGAAAAGTGCGAAAGATGGAATGTTTGTAAACGATTGTATGATTGGCGAGGATGAGGACAGAGAGCATGGCAGAACGAGTGTGAGAGAGATAGAGGATGAGAGGAACGGTGAACGATTGAAAGAAGTGTGCCAGAGTTTGAACGACAACGAGAGTGAACGGTTTTACAAAGGCAAATTATTAATAAAGAAATTGTATTAAATACAAGTGATCTCTCCAGTTACTCTTCGACTCTCGATCCCTGGGATTCCAACAAGTACACTGTTTTATTAATAAGGTTTGTTTATTAACTTCGAATTAACACAAGTATATATGTCGGAGAAACAACATTATCGAAAATTATTCGTGGGCTATTTCTTTCTGGTCCACTCGAGCGACCAATCCTTTGTCTCGTAATTTGTTTCATATTATTTAAAATTTTCAACTAACTAACAATTAATGATTAACTCAAACAAACTTTATTACAAAGAAAAAATAATCAACGAATTTATTCTTTATTTAACTTTTATATCACACGTCTTTATCGTCCGGAAACTGTTTTTATTCTATTCTTTTTTTTTCGTATATTTTTTTTTCAAACATTCTGTTACCCAGACAACCAAATCGACTACTTTCAAAGACCATATACAAATATCAACGCCAACCAGTCGCACGTTTACGTTTTCAATGACATTCTTCACATCGATAAAAAAGTGTCAACTAAAGCCAACATAATTTTATTTATACAGCATGAAATGACATTTCCTAATGATTTACAACATATATTTTTGAAAGAAAAAATATGTTATCTTTGGCATAAACATTAGTATAATAAAATAGAAACAATAATCTAATATAATGACAAATGAATAACAACTTCACTTAAACCTAATATAAATAATTTATTAAACGAACCTATTTCTTATAACCTACTGTGGCATCTTCTTCGGCTTGTAACTTTTTAATAAATCTAGAGGGAGTTGTATGACAAATGTTAAAGTCTCTGGCGATGGTTTTTACCTTCTGTCCTTCTTGCAGCACGGATTCAGCTGCTTTACATATGATTTCGACGGAGATATTGCCTCTTTCCATTTTCCATTTATGTATATGTCGCATGCTAAACCGCAACTGGAATTATTTTTACATTTGTAAAAGATACATTTGGGTTAAATTGTTGCGGTAACAACATGCCTCGAGTCGTGGGAGCAATTAGCCCAAATTGACATATGTGGCAATGATTACAAATATTTTGTTTATACAGGTTGTTCGTCCACCCCTGGAAAAATTTTAATGGGAGCTTCTAGAGGCCAAAATAAGACGAAAATCAAGAATATCAATTTCTTGACTGAGGCTTCGTTAAAAAATTATTAAAAAATTAAATTAAAAAATTTCAAATCATTCTGAAAAAATTATTTTTGGTTGCGGGGTTAATTACAATCATTTTTGGTCAATAGACATATCCCCGAAATCGTACCCACTTTCTAGAAAAAAATTTGAAATATGTGAAATTTTTCGACAAAATTAAAAAATTTCAAGGAGCGACGGCTAAAACCTTGCGAGGGTTATTCAGGAGGGTGACCTTGACAACATATGTCAAGGTTAAGGTCATCGCAGCTGTCACTCTTAAACGTAAGATTTACCAATTTCAGATCATTCTGGAATAATTATTTTCTATTGTGGGGGTCAATTACAATCATTCTTGGTGAATAGATTTACCTTCAAAATCCTACCCATTTTCGAGAAAAAAATTCGAGAAGGTGTGAAATTTTTCGACAAAATTAAAAAATTTCAAAGCGTTCTGGAAAAATTATTTTCGGTTGCAGGGGTTAATTACAATCATTTTTGGTGAATAGACATAACCCCAAAATCTGGCGCATTTTCGAGAAAAAAAAAACCAATACGGGCGGAACTTTAAACGTTAATAACTTTTTAACGAAGCCTCCATTGACAAATTAGTATTCTTGATTTTCGTCTTATTTTGGCCTCTAGAATCCCCCATTAAAATTTTTCCCAGGGGTGGCCGAACACCCTGTATATTCAAATATTCTTATAAATGCTCTTACAACATGTTCTTAAATGTTATTTGATTTATAACGACAGAACAATAGACGATATTGACATTAAATAATTGAATGTGACAAGAAAAGAGTGTCTGCGATATATTTATTTACCTGATATGCGACTACCTCTTGTTAGCAGCGTGGCGTAATCAATTTATGTTTTCAAAATAATTGAAAGTACAACCCTATCTTCTTTCATCTTAAAGATATAACCATCGGAATAATTTATCCCCGGAACTTCTAGCCCCGGTCTCCCCTACCTCGGAACACGCCTACGGTTTGCAGTATATCGGTATATGGCTCTGTCAGCAAGACCACTCGAGGACTTCGGGCCGCATGGCCCACTACCGCTCGCCGACTCACGATATCAAAACGACCATAAATCTTGACCCTGGCGAGACACTTTGTCGAGATTGTTTAAATATTCAGATAACCCCAACGGCTCAATTTTCCTCCACCACGTCGGCCAAGAGGGCGAGGACTCTTCTACCACCTATGGAATTTAGTAAAGAAGGCCCCTCCTCTCGGAGAAAAATGTGACCAATCGCAATTTGGGGTGTTGACGAACTTTCCTTACGGAATCTTCCTTCCGACGAGCGAAGGAAAGACCAAGCACTTCTGTCCCAAACGTTCGAGGGAACACACAGAAAAAACGTAACGAAACGGTATCTATTTTCCTAAACGTTTGAGGAAATAGTGCTAATACTTAACTGTCTTCGACATCGAGAAGAAGAATACGTCTTTCCCAAACGTTCGAGGGGAAGCGTGTGAAATCTCTAACATTGTTTAAGTTGCACTCATTTAAAATAACATTAAAGTTAAAATTTCGTGACTATCTTCGCGCAAGTAATTTTTGAAATAGCCAGCCAATAATTCGGCAACATTTTATGGTTTTTCGAGCCGGATTCGCGAACTATCGGAGTGCCGCGAGTGAGTGAGTGCAGCAAACATCAGCGCACGGGGACGACCACCGCTCAGACGAACCGTTGGTGACCGGGTCCATCAACCGGAAGCTGAGGAGCCAGTCATGAAGTAACTCAACCAGCTCGTCGACGGCAGGGTTCGATCAGAGACGACCTCACGACAACACGACACCAGGGCAACATCGCAAGGTAAGCTCGTCATTACGAATACCAATTAAACGTACGTCCTTCCTTCATAAACTCCCATTGACCAACCGCTTCGACCGACAATGGAAACGTCTCACGAAAATGACAAATCACCTTGATAGGGAAATATATCGATTCCTATCAAAATTCAGAGAAAGAACGTGTTAGAAACATTGAAATAGATAAATGCCCGAAGCGGGCCATGTGCTTCTTTTTGGGCGCGTTTCCCCCTCTTAAAGGAGGATCGGCCAGGACACTTAGACAAAAGAGGGCCGTACTGTCAAGGGTGCCCTCACGACCCTGGTTCTCTGTCAGGGTACAGATTTGTATTGGCTCTTGCCGCGAGCAGACACCAAATATAGTTTTCCAAAAGTCCATCGTGTCTTAAGTTTTATTAAAACGCCCAACCGCTCTCCTGACCGTAATATCTACATTCTTACAAATCAGAAGCGGGATAGACCGTGGTACGCTAAACGCGAGTACATTTTATTAGTGGTATTGCTAAATACACCGTGCAAAGACACTGAGTGCGAAGTGCCGGGTATAGACAATAGAAATATCACTAGCGGACAATAAGTGTATTTTAGTTCGTAGTTAAATAAGACATAGTGAAGTTAAGTTTAGCGTAAGTGGACTTTTATTATTAATTTAGTGATCTAAGTGCATATTATGAGTAATATGGACCGTGCATCGTGCAGCCGAGATGTGGATGCGGCATCGAATGGCACCAGTGTCATGGAATCGCGCCTCCAAAAGCTCGAAAGCATGATGGAGGAGTTTTTGCGATCATCGCGCGCGCGATCGCATGCGTCCCGACGCCGGGAATCGCGTTCGCGTTCACGCAGCCCGGCAAGACGATCTCCGCGGAGACGATCACGCAGTCCGCGAAGAAGCGAGTCGGAATCGCAGAATGCTCGTCTCGATCGCGTGGAACGAGACCGCTCTAAAACGCGAAGTTCTGCGTCACGTGCGAAATCTCCCGGTTACGCACGCCCGGGGGACGAAAATTTAATCCCCATCTACGACCCGTCGAAAGAAGATCTTTCGATAGAAAATTGGGTTCGTCATGTGGACGACTTAGCAGCTCGATTCGCATGGGACGACCTCAGTGTCATGCGATTGATCGCGACGAGATTGCGAGGACATGCCCGCCAATGGTATGATACGCAGATGCGAGTCGCGACCACGTGGGCCGAAACGAAGGTGTTTCTCGTCGCTCAGTTCCGGCGAACGATGCCATTTTCGAAATTATTAAGAGAAGCGGATTTATATGAAGCGAAACCCGGACAGGCCTTGGGAGATTACTGCTTCCAAAAAATGAATTTGATCAGGCGGCTAGACATCAACCTGAACGATGAGAAAATTGTGGACATGATTATATTCGGCATACCGGACGAGGCAATCGCTAGGACAATCCGGTCGGCAAAGCACACCGATCCCAATGATTTATATGCGTCCATGTGTACCATGGGTAGTATGCCTGGAAAAGAAGAAAAATCGCGGAACAATCGGCAAAACATACTTCGTCCACCACCCGCAACGAAGACGAGCGACGGCGCGAAGGACAGAGTAGCGATTACCTGCTTCAACTGTGGGAAAATGGGGCACCGTGCACGTGAATGCCGAAAGCCGAAGACGGAATGCAGCGTCTGCAGAAAGTTCGGACACCGACGAGAGAGTTGTCCGGAAAAAGAGAAACATCAGGGTGGATCGAAAGCATAAGGCTTCGATAAGCATCAGGAGGGACTTTGCCCGGCGACCAGGCAAAATCCGGCGAGCGAGGGCAACGGCCTAAGCACCTGATGAGGGAGAAGGACGGGTCACCTAACACCGTTCCAACGGGAATGACCCAAGAAAGCTATCCTTCGCGGATACGACGGTATCTTAGCGAGGAAGGGCGTTGAGCCAAACGGACACATACGGTGTCGAAGATGCTGAGTATAGGTACGCAGGTACCTTAGGCAGATATCCTTCGCGGGTACAACGGTATCTTAGCGAAGAAGGGCGTGAGCCAGACGGACACGACGGTGTCAAAGTTGCTGAGCATAGGTACGCAGGTACCTTAGGCAAATATCCTTCGCCAGGTGCAACGGTATCTGTGCGGAGAAGGACACCGAACCAGACGGACACGAAGGCGTGTCTCAGGCAGGGTGGTTGTCAGTAAGGGATACAACGGTATCCATAGTTGATCGTGAGTGATGCAACGGTATCATGTCACGACAACAACCTTTTTATTTTCAGATAAAATCAAAGGCGTAATTTTATTGTAAAGTCTGAGGGCAGACTTGGTTGTCAGTATGGCCGAATGTTAGAAACATTGAAATAGATAAATGCCCGAAGCGGGCCATGTGCTTCTTTTTGGGCGCGTTTCCCCCTCTTAAAGGAGGATCGGCCAGGACACTTAGACAAAAGAGGGCCGTACTGTCAAGGGTGCCCTCACGACCCTGGTTCTCTGTCAGGGTACAGATTTGTATTGGCTCTTGCCGCGAGCAGACACCAAATATAGTTTTCCAAAAGTCCATCGTGTCTTAAGTTTTATTAAAACGCCCAACCGCTCTCCTGACCGTAATATCTACATTCTTACAAACGTATAATACTCCGCGATCGAATTGATCGATTCCGACAACAGTTCCATAATTTCAACAACGTTCATAATTTCAAAACGAAGCGAAGCGTCAAGCGATTACCAAACAGTTCGATGACGCAATCTCATTCGTGAAACTGTTGCTAAACAGCTTATAAACGAGTCGCAAGCCGCAGACGATCGCGGAACCCGTTTAGCGAGAATCGTCCGCTCCATCGTTCTCGACGTATCTCATAGCAATTAATCTACCGAAAATAGATGTACCCAAATTTGACGGACAAATCGAAAAATGGGTAATATTTCACGCGCATTCCGGGCTAAGCAACGTTCAAATGCTAAATTACCTCTCACTGTCGGGTAAAGCGGAAGACACCATCGAAGCGTTCACTATTTGCAGTGAAAACTACGCGGCAGGTAGATTCATTTGAACGAAATAATACAACAAACGCGCTGTAGTACATCGACACGCGACGCTGCTACGCGATACACCCGAGATACCGGACGATCTGGTGAATTACACCTTCACCTTCGGTCACTAAGTCCTTGGTCGATTGCAACAGGGCATCGTTAACGACCTAATCGCGATCACAGTAATCTCCGAGGTTCCGAAAGTCGAGGCGATATTTAAATATCTTGCGATTTGTTGTTGCATCAGGGGTATACGACGCAGAAAACCAATTGACAAGTAGTGTTCGCGCTCGAATATACGTAGTCGATATTGAAATGAATATATGAATTTTTGGAAACGCTTATTTAATATGAATAACAAGTGGACTGTATGTAATATGTTATAGTCTGGGCTACAATACAGCGAGATCGTAAATTAAACTCTTGAGAGTCGACACCGACTCCTGCTACGGCTCTTAGGGCCGTACATCATATTCTGCTTGAGGGTGCCAATAATAAATTAATGGTAGCGTACATATGATTTTGTGTTTCAATTAATAAATGGTATTTTATTTACAAATGGAAAACATGTAAATACTAGTTACTACCTGAAATATTTGGAATGTCTTTCTGTGTTTGTAACGGCATTACCTTTTTTCATTTTCTACTTGTATATATTATAAGCAGGTAAATTAAGATATTAAAGATTTGAGTAAAACCTTTACTTGTTACGATACCTCGAAAAATGGCGACACTGGATAAAACATTTCTTATTACGGCCCTGACTACGGTCTAAAGCCCTTAGCTGCTCGTACAGTCAAACCTGTTTTTGTGCGGTAGATAGGGACCGCATTAAAGAAATCGCACAAAAAGATATATTCGGAAATTTCATAAATACTTATAACAAATAATTTTTTACAAGATATTGGGGAAAATTTTTTTATGCAGTTGTTACGTGTGTTGAACGTTTCGTTCCTCAAATTTTTCTTGCCACTTGCGTGCATTATGAAATCGCCCTGCTACTTATCTAACCTTTGAAATGGGGGTCACTTCCGTCGCGATGCAGCAGCCCGTTAATTAATACAATTCGGAGAATAGAGCAGCTCGTTAATTAATACAATTCGGAGAATAGTGCACACGGTTATTTCTAACGTACTTTTGAATCCGCCCCACACAGATTTTTTGGTATATAAACCCCGTGATTTCATTACTCGGGGGATCATAATCGTACCGTCACGCTTAGTGTCAACTCCACGACTCTCGTTACGCGTATACGATTTTTGTTAGTCAGTTGTATTTGTGAGATCGGGCTACAGTTCCCTGTCGTATCAATATTATACCATATAGAATCCGTGAACCGGCATAAATTCTATTGCGGCCATTACTTTCAACTGACATACCCCCGCATCGCCAGTGCGTCAACACCGCGCAAGATCTTTTTAGGTAAATATAATCATTCTTTGATCGCGACACAAGATACACGAAACAATTGTATTTTATTTGTTGATTTAAGAATATATCTACTTTTATTATCAAATCAGAGTTACCCAACTTCTTTAACCCATAATTATATAAAGCGGTTATCATTAGTTAAACGTTCCCATAATAATATAACCTTACCGCTCGGGTTATATTATATTTAATAATTCATAGTTACGAGTTGAATTAACACATCCCCAAATCCAAATACAACCTCTTACAACCTAGTGGCTCCTCGATTACGCATCGAGTTCGTCCACGCAATCTATTACCATCCTAGCGGCTCCCTGATCACGCATCAGGTTCGTCCGCATCCTACAGCTCCCTGATTTCGCATCAGGTTCGTCTGTGATTTATCCAACCTCCCAGCAGCTCCTCGATTACGCATCGAGTTCGTCTGCGTTTCTTCCAACCTCCTAGCAGCTCCCCGATTTCGCATTGGGTTCGTCTGCGTCGTTATCAACAATCCTAGTGACTCTCCGATTTCGCATCGGATTCGTTCACGACGTTTCACCCTCCTACGGCTCCCTGGTTTCGCACCAGGTTCGTCCGTACGTGACTCCATCCCAGAGGCTCCCTGATTGTGCATCAGGTTCGTCCTCGTTATCAACTATCCTAGCGGCTCCCCAATTTCGCATTGGGTTCGTCCGTGCACCTAACTAACAAATTGATACCATATTCCATACTCTCTCTCGCACTCGCAGGCCACGCGCGCTGCACGGCCCTGGCTCGTAACACAGTGGAGAGGGACCGCATAAAAAAAGTCGCACTTAGAAAATACATCAATGATTTAGGAAATAGTGAGAAAGTGCTTTCAAACAAAATAAATAATTAAATTACACATGGAACCATTTTAAAACATTTAATTTCTCATTTTACACATGGAGAAATTTTCAAAATGCACATAATTCAATGCTACTCGTCGTAGTTCAAAATGTGTATCTTCTTGTGATGAATAAATTGCTCGTGATTGGTTCAAAATCATTTTCGTCACTTGAAGGTATTACAATTGATTTATTTTTTATTACCATAAAATCGGTGATAAGGTTTTGCGACGACGGTCATTTTATTAGTCACGATAATCAAATATACACGATCGAAGCTCTTTTTGGAATTTCAAACACCTTTCGGAATTGGTATCTATTTTAAGAAAATGCTTTCCAAATTTGTTTTAAAACTGGATCCTTGCATATATTTTATCAACAGCTGTCATAGAATCCGGTTCTTCTTGTCCGCCTTTATAATCTATTAAGTTATTAATAGCCGTCAATGTCACTATCATTGATGGTTTCATCTTGAATCATTTCGACAAGATACATCATTTTCGCTGAAAGTGCCAAAGCCAACACCGTTGGAATTCATATACCACATAAAAAAAATCGCACAAGACCAATCGCATAAAAAAGGACCGTACAAAAACAGGTTTGACTGTATTTCTCTCAATTCACTTGTTTCGGGAGCTGAAACGTATAAACTTTGACACTTACTTGAGTTTACGACCTCACTATATCGTGGCCCGGACTATACTATAAGCGCGGTGAATTCTCCCGTTCTATGTTACAAGATGCATTCAAAATGACTGATTCTTCACAATCTACAATTTGTTGCGTGTCTTTTTAGAGATCGCTGTTTTATGACTATATTGTTCCGCGATTCGATGATGGCCGTTGTCGTCGGTGCCTATATTTGCGGAACAATATAGCCCTTTGCTGGTCAACTCGGGTGTAGCATTTTTCATTTTGACAAAATTCTTTTCTTTTACTATGAAATTTGCCAGATGCGGGAGACTCGAAGACCTTCGCAACGTAGTACCGATCCCGCGTCTGACAACACAAAGGACTTGAAAAACGCGAGTTGACCAGCGGAATATGCATAGTTTGTTTCCCGAACAGGTAGCGAAGCCGATCACGCGTCGAAACGGTAACGCCGAAACGAACCATAAACCGCACTGAGCGGGCCCTACATCGACATACGGGCCGCGCAACTCCTAGCCGCACAGTGGTTCATTTTCCTGAAAACGTAGACAAAATTCATATTTTTATTAGTTATAAGTTATTTATTACAAGTAGGTTAATATTAGAGGGTTTTTGACCTGCAGAATCTGATTTTGGCGTCATTTTTTTTAATAGCAGATAAACAACCCTTGTAGAACGACCCCTGTAGAGAGTATTTCATCCTAAAAATACACAGTTTTGTCAGTTGATTTAGAATGTGATTTCAGCATGTAATATCATATAAAAATGTTTTTGGAATTCAATACATAGTGTATTATTATCAATAAATGTTATAGATTTAACGTGATTTTAATGTTAGGAAATTGTAAAGTGGCCTTTTTCCTCTTTTAAAACATTTTTAATGACTTGCAACATTTTGTGTAAGCCATCACTTAGTTAAATTATATATTTAAGAATGTATAATCAAAATTTCAGACTTTTAACCCTTTGAGCTCTGAATACTCCCGGCCGAAACGGTTCGTAGGGACGGAGCGCGGCTATCGTTGACCATCGCTGGGGGCGGAATTCTTTTTTGCCACACTGAAGTGACTATTCAAGGCGCAGACAGTAATAAATTATAGTGATATTTTTGCAGAAGGTTAAATAATTAAAGACTGTTATTTTTGAGCATTAAAATTATGTATTATAAACATTAACAATTTAAAACATTAAATTTTACAATCAACTAAAAAATTTAATTTGATATTTACAACAGGAATTAATAATTTTTTTTGGGAGAGTGGGACGTAAAATGGGATTTTCGTTTCGGAAATTCCCGGGGATTTTTATGACCCTAATATTGCCCAACCGCTACCTAAGGAAGGCAATTACTAACGAGTGCCCCTGTATTAATTTTACAAAAAAATAACTGCATATTGATTGAAAATATCGACAAACGCATATATGCGCCCTTAGTCCAGGCCGATGACTTAGGGAAAACACATAAATGCGGCCTTAGGCTACACGGATGACTTTCGCCAAACGTATATATGCGTCCTTAGAGCTTTAAGGGTTAAAGAAGTTGAAAATTTTAATTTCATTCGGATTTTTGCGGTAACACCAGTTACGTGAATGTTTGTATTAAAATGATTTTAAGAAGTGAACAGTGTAAGATTTTGATAAATATTGTATTTCTAATTACAATCACAATCGCAAGTATTACAAATACAAGCCAATTTGAAAAAAAAAACATAAAACACTTATCTATTCATCAATTTCATCGGACGAACAATCTTATACTTCAACGTAACAGTTATTCACTATTATTTATTTCTTTTATGATATACATCGTAGTATCACTGCGATAAAAGTCGGTCTCGTGCATCGAACGTTACTTTGCGACACCGTCGCGCAGCGGGTCACTGTACAAACAAATAGAGATAACTCGAGTAGTCGCAAAAAGTCGCAGCTAATTCTGATTGTAAAGTCATTAGTAAGGTCTAGGCTTCATTTAACAGAAAGAATCAGTGCTTGATCTCGATTGATAACAAACTTTTTGCCTCAAGGTGTACAAAAAATATGTATTTCAATTTTCTTGCCAAGTAAAAGCTATAAGTGTTCTAATTTTAAGTAAATTATAGCTTATACGATATATTTATTATAATATATAATACATACTTTGATAGACAAACATGATAATTTGTACATCAGCTTCAAAATTATTTCCTAAATCATGATGACCCATTTTGAATTGGAATATCTTGACAAGGGTTGCCACTAAAACATTAAAGCTAAGAGTAAAATATGCACAGATACCTTATTTGTTAATAGCACTAATTTGATTTCACGAATTACAAACTTTTCTTTAAATTTTGTCCACGTTTTCGGGAAACTGTACCACAGTGCACCGTTTCCTTTCGCAAACGTCTGTCTCGGGCGCTAAATCGGGCTGCGAAATTTGCAACAAAGGGACGCATCTCTTATATCGTTGCGAAAAATTCCTCGCGTTGCCGGGCGACAAACGTCTTGACGCCGCGTGTAAAATTAAAGTATGTCTAAACTGTCTGCAATGCAATCATACAACGAATCATTGCAAGGTCGGGAAATGTCGGATGTGCAACGAGCGACACAACGTCAAACTCCACCCGGAATCAACGCGAAAGGAAGCATGACTCGATAAATCACACGCAAAACCATGGAAACGGAAGCGAAAACCTAGGAAAATCGCACTGGTAAATAATGTATCGGCCGTCGAGTTGATGTCCACTGCAATCGTTCGTGCAGTGGACATCGAGCAGAAACTCATCGAAGGCTGAACATTATTGGACACGTGTTCCAACGCGAAATACATTACCGAGGTGTTCGCGTTCGCGAGAGAGTGTGTTTTCCAATGAAATACGGTATCGGTTTGTTAATATGGTGCACGGACGAACCCGATGCAAAATCGGGAAGCCGCTAGAATTGTTGATAGCGAGGACGAACTTGATGCGAAATCAGGGAGCCTCTAGGAAGGAGTTACGTACGGACGAACCTGGTGCGAAACTAGGGAGCTGTAGGAGGGTGAAACAACCCAATGCAAAATCGGGCAGTCACTATACCCGGTTCAATGAGAACTGGCAGGAGATATAAATAGAGAGTTCACGCGATTGTTCACATAACCGTAGATGATTGGCTGCTGAAGTCGCTGTAAAGGGGCGCTTTTTAGCAACCTCGCCTGACACATTAAATTCAATCGAGATGATTTAATCGCAAGTTACAAATTATATTGCAGGAAATAATACAATGTTCTGATATGCGGATGTAAAAAATTTAGTTCACGAGTCATTAAAACATGTTACGTGTTACTCTATACCCTGGGAGCTGCTAGGAGTGGACAAACCAGGGGAGCCACGTAGGTTTTTAGGATGTTTTTAGGATCTTACTCTGTCGTAATGGTACACCTCGAGTGGTAAAGGTGTACCGGATTCGTGAGAGACTCATCGTCAGGGTTGTATTAATTGAATAATGCAAGTCAGGATAATTACTTGAATATATTCTATACGATGCTCAAGTACAGTGGTATATTAATAGAACTGGTACTATTGCTAGATTGCTACGACGGCGAGAGTTATAAATCGGCTTTTACGCGGCGCGTTCGCGGGAGCTACTACTCGGTTTAGACGATTGAAACTCATGGTTAAAACCATTAAGGTAGGATGTTGCTCGAAGGGGATTATAGCCCGATTTTGCTTCGAGTATCAAAGTAACGTCGTCTCGAGAGTTTTATGAAAACTGAGCTCCATGTGTAAGAAAACGCGGCCCTTGTATACTGGAAATTGCTCGGTAAAATGGCGGGGCATTACCATATAAGGTAATGAAAATTGGGCCGGGTGCTCACATACGGCATGAGTCAACCCCGTCCGGGGGGTTGTGCGTTAAATGATCGGGTCAACGCCCAAGCCACCAAACGTTTCGGTCCCATACATGAGTGATATGTAACATACGGCTGAAAACTGGAAAAAATGCATTGAACATGTTAAAATTATTGAACGCAAATGGCAATTGAACCATTGTTTTGTCATTAACTGAATCATTTACAATTAATTTAAATTCTGACATTTTAAACTCAGTATCAGCATAAGTTGTTTATAATAATAAATAGTTTCAAAATTTAATTTTTCTAAGATTAATAGATTGAGATAAGGTTTTCCATATCTTAATTTGTATTTTCATTTGTTTACTTATTTACAATATTATGTAATAATATTAATGATATTTAATTAATAATATCATATTAGTATTGAGGATTTTGTTCAAAAAATTAGCTTCTTTCCTATTATTCAGGGATCTGACAATTACGTTTCAGTCCTGCTGTAGCTGTTTATATTTCCTGCCAATTTTCGTTGAACAGGGTATAAGAGAAAACAGTGCAGACGAACTCAATGCGGTATCGAGGAGCCATTAGGTTACAAGATTTCGTATTTGGATATTCCGGTAGTACGGTCGAACTTGATGTGAGGTCAGAGAGCCACAGGAAATGTTATAATAGTTTGTCTCGTAACTTTCAATTATTAAATATAATATAACCGGAGCGGTAAGGTTATATTATTGTGGGAACATTTAACTAATAATCGCTTTATGTAATGATGGGTTAAGAAATTGAGTAACTCTAATTTAACAATAAAACTGAATATATTCTTAAAGCAAGTAATTTACAAGTATTCAGTCTAAGTTATATCGCGTTAAAAGAATTGTATAATTACCTAAATGATTATTGCACGGTGTTGACGTACTGACGATGCGAGGGGTACGAACGGTTGAAAACAATTGTCGTAATAGAATTTATACCGGTTCATGGATTCTATATGGTTTAATATTGATACGAAAGGGTACTGTAGCCCGATCTCACGAAATGCAACTGACTATCAAAACCGTAGACGCGTAACGAGAGACGTGACGTTGATTCTAAACATAACTGTACGATTCTGATACCCCGAGTAAGGAGATCGTGGGGTTTATATACCCAAAAATCTGTGGGGGCGGCTTCAGGTGTACGTTAGAAATTACCATATTTGATAATCTTCGAGTAGTTTCGAGTGGAAACTGACTCTACATTCCAAAGGGTAGATAAGTAGCAGAGCGTTTTCTTAATGCACGCAGGTGGTAAGGAAAAATTGGGAAACGAAACGTTTGGCATACGTAACATCTCCCCTCCCTCTCCCCCTTCCCAAGATGGAATATTACGTTTCGCGTGATGCTTTCACATTAGAAAAACACCCTGTTACTTTATAATGAAGAGAAATAAATAAAATCGCGAAAAAGCAAAATAATGAGAAGTTAAACGTGTCGGGTGTAGTGTTTTGTGTTGTAGCGTGTACTTATGGTTCATGTTGTTTCTTAGTTCCGCACAACGTAGCCCATCTCCAACCAATGCTGTGCCACGTCTACCGGTGGTTGTCCTGGAAGACGGTCCAGGTGTAGTGTCGCGGTGATTCCGTCTTCCGTATCGTCCATTTCAGTGATGCGTCCTCTCCTACCGCTCAGTGCGATGCTTGCGATTCTTGTAATCGCGCTGACTGGTCTGCTATTTCTTGGCGTTACTCCCTGGAGGTGGATTTTCACCGCCATCCATGGCAATGGTAGCGCGGTAGAAGTGATCTGATGTTATGGATTTGTACCTCTGCCGTTTTTCCGGTGTCACCGAAGAAGAGGTTGCATCCTTGTACGGTAGCCTGCTGTATTTTCCCCCTTTTCCACACCCTTTGTGTGTATGCTGCCACCAACCGACCCGGCTGCAGGGCGTCCAGTGGCAGGAGGTACAGGTCTCCCTGGCTCTGCATGTAGTGGTGTAGCTCGTGGACCATGGCTCGTGCTCGGGGGAGGTCTGCCTTCATTATAACCCACAGCTCTGTCATTCCTACCACGTGGTCGTGAATCACCCAGGCTTCTGTCCCCAGTGTTCCAGCTGTGACGGTTTTCATTCCAGCTGTTACGGCAGTTGGTATATTTTTTCCTGTTAGGTTCCCAGTGTAAATGTGAGGATGTTCTCGTCCGTTACTATTTTAATGCCTGCCCATTCTCGTTGTGGCTGCGCTTTCTTGTCCCGTTTTGTTGTTTTAGTTTTCGTGGTCTGCGTGGTCCGGCCCTTTCGTACTGATCCAGCCGAACAGGGTTGATAAATTCCTGGCGTCAGGAGCGTTCCTTCTCGTTCCGGGTGCGGAGTTGTTTGTATTGCGCTGTTGATTCTCATTTGTGTCTAAGACTGGAATGATCTCGATACGGTTCATCTTGCTTTTAAAGGCCCCAAACCCCGCTCGCCCCACTCAGGCTTCCCTGTATGGAGGTGGAGGGGATTTTAGGGGTGCAAGCATCTCTAGAATATAGTGGCGCTAGGTTTGTCGTTTTTCTGCTCTGGTTCCGAAATATTAGGTAAAATCATAATTTTGCTTAGTTCTTCAGGAGGCTGTGTGTTTCTTGATTTTTTGTTGATTCAGATTGTCCTAATTATTATTATGCCCGCCACAATTAATGTTATGGATATGGTTCCGATGGATATGATTTTTTGGTCGTGAAAACTGGTTCGATGGGATGATAATTCCCTTCCTCTTTGTTCTATTTTGTTACGATCTAGGGCTGTGCAACGCGCGTGGCCTGTGAGCGAAATCAGGAAGCCTCTGGGATGGAGTCACGCATAGACGAACCTGGTGCGAAACCAGGGAACCGTAGGAGGTTGAAACGTCGTGAACGAACTCGATGCGAAATTTTAAGCGATTTCAATGAGGATTCGATTTGGCCAAGATTTAATTCGACTTGGTGTTCAGTTTTGCAAACAAGAAGAATACTGAATATTTATCTTGTAGAAACGCCATGGCGGTAATAACATTGACTTGATATTGCCGTATCAGTTCTACTCTCGGTGGTTTGAGAGGTATCATTGCCATTGATGGAGGTGAAGTGGACGAGGTTATCTTATTGCGTAAAAAAGTGATCCTTTCCGTGGAATATAGTAGAAGATGTAGGAGAGGATGTCGTCAGTCCATTCATATCAAAATTTGTAATCAAAACTCTTTTTCCAACATTGATTCTATTTTCGTCGTCAATAACTTGTGCATCTAAAGGTTCTTTTATAAGATCTACCAAATTTACTAGTGAGGTTACACTACTGGATTCCCCTGTGCAGTCTTGATCGCCTCCATTTACACTTTCATTTGGTCTCGCTGGTCAGGATACACGCAAACCCCGGTCCACCAAACTGAGTTGCAACCATCCATCCGGTTCTCCTGCCTGAATGGGATACCTATACACACGGGACGCCCCTTGAGTAACTCTAATTTAATAATGAAACTCGGTATATTATTAAAGCAACAAATAATTTACAAGTATTCGGTGTAAGTTACGTCGCGTTCAAAGAATAATTATAATTACCTAAATAGATCTTGCACGGTGTTGACACACTGGCGATGCGGGGGTGCGAACGGTTGGAAATAATTGTCTTAATAGAATTTATACCGGTTCATGGATTTTATATGGTTTAATATTGATACGAAAGGGTACTGTAGCCCGATCTCACGAAATGCAATTGACTATCAAAACCGTGGACGCGTAACGAGAGACGTGACGTTGACTCTAAACGTAGCGGCATGATTATGATCCCCCGAGTAAGGAGATCGCGGGGTTTATATGCCCAAAAATCTGTGGGGGCGGATTCGGATGCACGTTAGAAATTACCATATTTAGTATTCTCCGAATTGCATTAATTACCGAGCTGCTGTATCTCGATGGAAGTAAATGTACTTAAGTGGTAAGGAAAAATTGGGGTACGAAACGTTCGGCATACGTAACATCCCCCCCCCCCCCTCCCCTCCAGATGAAACATTGCGTTATGCGTGATGCTTTCGCATTAGGTAGAAAACCGCCCTGTTACTCATTAATGAAAGGAAAACAGAAGAAAATAAAATCGCGAAAAAGGTGAAATAATAAAAACCTAACCGTGTCGGGGTGTGTAGTGTCATGTTGTGGAGTGTACTTATCAATACTGGTGCGTTGTGTTCTGGGTTTAGACCTTGGGCACGACGTAGCCAACCTCCAACCAGTGCTCGGCTACGTTCACAGGTGGCTGCCCCGGTAGTCGGTCCAGGTGGAGATCGGCAACGACTCCGTCTTCCGCGTTGCTGATCCGGGATATCCGGCCTCTCCGATTGTTCAGTGCGAGCACTGCAATCCTCGTTATTGTGTTGAGCGGGGTGACGTTCCTGGGTTGCACTCCCCTCAACTGGATCTTCACCGCCATCCATGGAGTTTTCCGGTAGCGCGGCGGAAGACATCTGGTTTCTGTTGCCGGCAAATTTACTGTTCTTCCGTAGTCCCCAAGGAAAACTTCACATCCGCGTAAAGTGGTTTGCTGGAGTTGGTCCCTTCGCCACATGCCCTTGTGTCGGACAGCCACCAACCGCTCTGGCGTCAAGACGTCTAGCGGTAGCGTGTATATCTCCCCTTGGCACTCCATGCGGTGGTGTAACTCGTACCCCATGGTGGTTGAGCAGGTTCTTTTCCAACACCACCCATACCTTTGTCATGTCTACCACGTGGATAGTCACAATTCGGGCCTCGGTTCCTAGGGTTTCGGCTGGGATGTTTTCCATCGTGTTGTTAAGTTCCTTTTAATTTGTTCCCGGAGTGAAGAAGTGGATATTTTGGTCCGTAATGATTTTAAGCCCGGTCGAGTCTCGTGAGGGTTGCGGTAGTTGACGCCTTTTTCTGGTGTTTAGCCTGCTTTGGGTAGCGCGGTCTTTGCACCCTGGTCCAGCCGAGCAGGGTTGATATTTTTTGGCTGATAGAGGTGTTCCTTGTTCCGGGAAAGATGTGGTTTGCGTTCCGATACTGGTTTTTGGTTGCATCTGTGACTGATACTGATTTCGATACGGTTCAGCATCTTGCTTTTAAAGGGTCCAAGCCCCACTCCAACTTCCTTCCGTGTAGGTGGAGGGGAGCCGTTAGGGGTGCAGGCGTCTCTAGAAGATTGTAGCGCTCGGCTTGTCAATTTTTTGATCTGATTCCAGGATATTAGGTATATTTATTGTAATTTTGCTGGGTTCCTCAGAAGGATTTGTATTTTTCGATAGGTCTGGGTTAGGTCTGGGTCTTGGGATCCAGATTTTCCCAATTACTATTATGTCGGCCACAATTAACGTTACGAATACAGTTCCAATGGAAGTTCATAATTTTCTGGTCACGAAACTGATTCGATGATTTGATAGCTCCTCCTTTGCTCTTTGTTCTATTTCAATGAGTGACAATGCTGCAGGTAGTTTATCCCAGGTAGTATTGAGAATCGTGTCCACCGTACAGGTGATTCGTTCCGGGGCATCTGTCTATAGCTTTCTGTCTAGCTTTCTGTCTATGTGCAGCATGGCGTCGTAAGCATCTTCAAGAGTCCGTATGTCTCTAAATTGCGCCGATACCTTCCAAGAAATCCGACCCGGTAAGCCTTCGATGAAGTTTTCCAAAACATCTCTTTCCATCTCTTTGATGAAATCTTCGGCATTGTCCCGGTATCTTTCCCGAATGGCTCCGCGCACGCAATAAACCAGATGGCTAGTTCTATCGACGTACTGTCGCAGACTTTCAACCTCGCGAATACGTAAACTCGCGATGGAGCTTTTCGACGAGGAGCTACTGGAAGGTTGGATAAATCAATGGTCGTAATCATAAATCAATGCCTGATTAGCATAATCAGGGAGCTGCTAGGTTGTAAGAATTCGTATTTGGATTTAGGATATATTAATTGACCTCCTAACTTTGAATTATTAAATATAATATAACCCAAGCGGTAAGGTTATATTATTGTGGGAACGTTTAACTAATAATAATCGCTTTATATAATTATGGGTTAAAGAAGTTGGATAACTCTGATTTAATAATGAAAGTAGATATATTCTTAAACCAACAAGTAAAATACAAGTGTTTCGTGCATCTTATGTCAAAGAATAATTATAAATACCTAAATAGTTCTTGCTCGGTGTTGACGCACTGGCGATGCAGGGATATATCAGTTGAAAATAAAGGCCGTAATAGAATTTATACCGATTCACGGATTCTATATGGTTTAATATTGATACGACAGGGTACTGTAGCCCGATCTCCCGAAATGCGAAAATCGTGGATAGCGTAACGAGACGTGACGTTGACTTTAAATGTAACTGTACGATTCTGCTTTCCCGAGTAAGGAAACCAAAGGGTTTATATACCCAAAAATCCGTGGGGGAGAATTCGGATGCACATTAGATATTACCATATTTGGTAATCTCCGTAATGCGTTAGTCACCGTGCAGCTGCATCTCATGGGAACTGACTTTACATTCCAAAGGGGTAGATAAGTAACAGGGTGTTTTCCTAATACACGCATGTGGCAAAGAAAACTTGAGGAACAAAACGTTCGATATTCGTAACAGTATCGGTATCCTCTCTTTTCATCGGTTAAAACATCTGTGTCGGACGCGTACGGTAGGTAAGGGTCAAACGTACAGTCGAAGACGTCAGATTGCATTGGCCTACGCTCAGGTAGCCGTTCTGCACTTGTTTCGGTTAGAACCCTTGCAGGTGAATGAATTATAGATGGTTGTAAAATTTTGTTTATAACGTGCGGTAATACCTGTTTGAGTACTGAGTAAATCTTTTCGGGGATTTTCTATAATTGTATTTTTGTTATTGGGCTTTTCAAATGGTTCTTCAGAAGACATTAAGTTATAGGGTAAACTGTTATCTTCATCCGGTGGTGTGTTTCGAGTGGAATTTGCTACTGGCAGAAGGTTATTTATGGTTTCCCGGGATTCATCTGACAATGTTAGCTGGGTAGAACTCTGTGTCTAGCTATTATCAGAGAATATTGAATTTTTCCATAAAAGGAGCCTTGTTTTTCATCCGAGCTGCTGCTAGTATACTGCTGCTGTGGTATACGGTGACCTATGGTCTGTTTATCGGTAGCCGGTTGCATTTGAGCCCTGAAGACGGGATCGTCTCTGGATTTCCGTGGAATAAACGGTAGGCAGACAAATAAAGGGTTATTGTTCATTTTCCACACTTGCGAATAACTTGATACTCGTATTCTGAAAGTCTCGATTTCCATTTTATTAATTTGGGGGTCGGATTCTTAACAGAATTTAGCCAGAAGCGGTGATCTGTGATGAGTGAATTTTGTCCCATAGATATAAGGTTAGAAGTACTTGACTATGTAAACCATTGTTAAACATTCATTTTCTGTTGAATAATTTTTCTCGGGTTTGTTAAGACTGCGTGACATGCTTGCTAGATATGCAACTTCTTTGCGTTGTTACGAGCGATTCGGTCGAGGGCAGTATTCGACCGGTAGTTTAGGTATGGTTAGGAAAAATGTAGGAGTTCCAGACGAATCAGGGGCTTTTTTATCCTGGAGGCCACGTAGGTTTTTAGGAAGATTGAAGGATCTTGCTCTGTTGTAATGTAGTACACTTCGAGCGGTAAAGGTGTACCGGGTTTGTGAGATACCCTTAGTCTTACTGTCAATAGGATTCAGGGTTGTGATAAGTGAATAAGACAAGTTATGATAGCTACTTGAATATATTCTATACGATGCTTAAGTACAGTGGTATATTAACAGAATTGGTACTATTGCTAGATTGCCACGACGGCGATAGTTCTATATCGGCTTTTACGCGACGCGTTCGCGGGAGCTACTCCCTCCAGTAACCCTCCAGTTTGACTCCTACGACATTTGATGCGATAAAAAAACAATCCTCATTCGCCTCATCCCCCGCTTGTGCAGGCTTCATTTTCAAATTCTCTTTAATTTCAATTCTAGTTGAAGAGATATCTAGGCCATCAGCTAAGCGTTGGGCTCGATGACAAGTGAGTACAGTAGCAGTTAGGTGAACACAACGATAGCGACTGTTTCGTTTAGTAAATCCTCGTGTTGTTGATCTACCAAGTACTCCACCGAAAACTCAGTTGCTCCTTTGCCGTCGACTTCTAACAGTTGACATAAGCTATTCATCAAATGAAAAGAAAAAAGCATTGTCTTTCCTGACCCAGTAGGCGCCTCTAACAAATAATCCACTTTAAGCTTTGCATTGCATAGATCAACTGCTTATCATGGTGCTCCGCGATGTCGTTCCAATCAAGCCTCCGTTCCACTTCTAATTGGAGCATGGCTATAGCGGCAGTATGACTGTCTATAGGGTAATCCAACAAGGGCTGTACCCCTCTAGGGGTGATATACCAACCGACGTTTGTCCTTCCAGTCCGGCCTTTGCGCTGCTTAGCTGTTGAAATGCCAATTCGTCTTCTCAGCAGATCATGTTTGTAGACAATCCCCTTGTCACCGTGCATCAATATAGTACTCGGTTTCATTTCTTCTAAGAAATCGACCACCGCTCTGCACCCCGGCACAATGACAGCTTGCCCTACAACATCTGTGCAAAAGCACCAACAGTCTGTTGCGATCTCGCTCACGTTAAAGGTTGTCCCACCGCTGTCACCAGTTTGTTACGAGCACGAGCGCGAGATCCTAGATTTGGTCGAGGGCAGTACTCAACCGGTGGTTTTAGGTATGGTTAGGAAAGAAAAAGGAGTTCCGGACGAACCAAGGGCTCTATACCCTGGGAGCCGCTAGAAAGGAGTGGACGAACCAGGGGCTTTATACCCTGGGTACCACGTAGGTTTTTAGGAAGTTTTAGGATCTTTGCTCTATCGTAATGGTACACCTCGAGCGGTAAAGGTGTACCGGGTTCGTGAGATACTCCTCGTCTTACCGTTAATATGGTTCAGGGTTGATTAAATAATGTGTTACGAGCGCGAGCGCGAGATCCTGGATTCGGTCGAGGGCAGTACTCGACCGGTGATTTTAGGTATGGTTAGGAAAGAGACAGGAGTTCCGGACGAACCAGGGGCTCTATACCCTGGGAGCCGTAGGAGTAGGTTACGTGGACGAACCAGGGGCTCTATACCCTAGGAGCCACGGGGTTAAATTTATAAGGAGAAATGTATGGTTTCACGGACGAACCAGGGGCTCTATACCCTGGGAGCCGCTAGAAAGGAGTGGACGAACCAGGGGCTTTATACCCTGGGAGCCACGTAGGTTTTTAGGAAGTTTTAGGATCTTTGCTCTATCGTAATGGTACACCTCGAGCGGTAAAGGTGTACCGGGTCCGTGAGATACTCCCCCGTCTTACCGTTAATATGGTTCAGGGTTGTATTGATTGAATAATGCAAATCAGTGTAACTACTAGTATATATTCTGTTAGGTGCTCAAGTACAAAAGGTGTATTAACAAAACCAGTACTATCGCTAGGTTGCCTCGACGGCGAGAGTTTTAAATCGGCTTTTACGCGGCGCGTTCGCGGGAGCTACTACTCGGTTTAGACGATTGAAAACTCACGATTTCAACCACTAAGGTAAGATGTTGCTTGAAGGGGATTACATCCCGATCTTGTTTCGAGTATCAAAATGACGTCGTGGCGAGAGTTTTAGGAAAACTGAGCTCCTCGAGTAAGAAAATGCGGCCCTTATATACTGGAAATTACTCGGTACAGTGGCGGGGCATTACCATATAAGGTAATGAAAACTGGACCGGGTGTGCACATACGATATGAGACAACCCCGTTCGAGGGGTTGTGCGCTAGATAATCGGGCCAACGCCCAAGCCACCGAACGTTTCAGTCCCATACATGAATGATATGTAACACCATCATTATCAAATTGTAAATTTACACCAGGTGTATTATCGAAAGGGAACCTTGGTGGGGGAGGTGGTAAATTTTCTATATTTATTTCACAAAATTCTCTGAATGGAGGTACATCTTCATTCTCTAATTCAGAATCATCTTCCGATAATTCTGATAAATCACTTTCGTTGTCTGATTCACTTATCAATATTTCCTCATCACTTTCATAATCAAACTCAAACATTTTGGGAATCTAATAATGTAAAATAAAACTGACTATAAAAATAAATATAAATGTATACACAACATATATTACCTGCGTCTAAAATATAAACAAAAACTGCATAAAAAGTAATCAAATTATAACATGCTATAGTACAAATAATACTCGGGCAAATCACTATCTACAAGTTAAAACAAAACTTGCCCGAACGAGACTCGGGATCATCAGTGTACGGAACAATGTCAAGCCCGAGTGCAGTTCGGGTAAAACTGTCAAGTGGTTAATGCACTCGCTGGTGCAATGGTACATTGTAGTTGCAATTGCTTATGTAACAGCTTTTCATATCCGCTGAATGTACTCGCCGGTGGAATGTTATATTTTGGTTGCAATTAATTATTTGACAGCTTTTCATATGCGCTGAATGCACTCGCCGATGTTGTCATCCATCGTTATAATACGTACTTTATTGCTTACTGGTACATGCTCCTCTTGTTTTTATATACGGAGGTTCTCTAATTGGCTGGTGTCGATTAAATCTACTGTCTATAATCTCTGGCAACATGCAGTCCTCCTCAGTTTTTCCTCCATTTCTGTTGCCCAGAATGTATCGTTTCTCGGTACTGTTGTAATTGTCATTCCGTTTGGTGTCTACAAACCGAATAGACCTGTGTGTCTATTCGTTATGTGCAATTTTCCTTGCTCTTGATAATAGTAATGATGATTTTTATTCATTTCACCGCCCCGAAAAATACACCGTATTGTAGGAATTTGCTGTACTGCTTCAGCAGGCGATAAATCTTTCGCCGATTCGGGACATTTCACTTCGACGATAGTAATCGTCGTTCACTAGACCGTCAAGAATTGCACCTAAATAAGGCAGAGCGGCATCGATGAACGAGAGACATAGGACAATATGTTTTCCTAATTCTTCCATCTTCTTCATTCTCTCTTCCAGATTGCACTGAATGCAAGTGTTGAAGTTGCGGGTACATTATACTTTTCAAAGTATTTGTCCGTGGTGTTTCCTTTCGTAATCGACATACCTTGCCGAAATTGGATGCGGGTAATAATTTCTTCCTTTAAGCTATCCATTTCTCGCTGTTTGCTTGATCGCGAGTTTCTGCTTCAATCTGACATCGCATCGTTTGCCACTCATGCAGTATAGCCAAGTGCCTTTGACACTCCTTTGTCCATATCTGATTTCTCTGCGCTGGAGCCGTAATCGTGGTCGTACGATTATTTTTCATTTCGGAAAGAGGATGCTTTCGCTTTTTGTTTATATTTTATTGTCATTTCCGCTGTCACGCTTACGACGTTCTTCCATCTTTTTTACGATGGTTGTCGGTACTCACTTTGCTGAATGCCTCTTTTGTATTAAATTGTACGACAGCAGTGGAGACTCTACCTTGATAGGAGCCTCTTCGTCCAAAATTTATCTTTTTGCCTCCGATAAATTTGGTGATGATATTATTAAAACTCTCAACAACATTATTATTTAAAGAGTACAGCAAACTTTCGGCTTGGGCGAAAAGTGGCTGCATCGCTTCCTGTATGCTTTGAAAAATACCAGCTTGCATCAATTGTGAAACGTAGTTCACAATGTTTGAATAAAAGTATTTCTTGCAGAATTGTGCTAATCATTGACACTCCACGTGTTCTTTGAAAACGTGACTTGATACATTTTTCATGTCTTCTTTCAAATTTTTTATTTGTTCTACGAGTCTTAATTTTTCTTTGAACTGGTATTCTGCTGCTTTTTTTATACTAGTACACAGGCGGAGAGCATTAGCCTTTACGACAGCTCTTAGCTCTTTGTATCTGCCTTTTGTTCCGATGTCGTTAATTTTTCTACTGAAATTGCGTAACAGGTGATTGGTGCATTTTATTTTTCGTACGTGCACCGTATACTCTTTATATGGATCATTGTCCAATATCTTTTTGAACACACTGCTATCGCCTTCGGTAACTAATATGGAATACAAAAGGTTGTGCATTTCTATACTGCATCTGAAACCTACGACTATAAGCAGCACTTTCCATGCCAGTCGAATTCTGATTACGACCCCAGTTTTTAAAGCACCGATGCTCGTGCGCTTCTTCCTTTTTTTTCGCTGCCGTTTAGCATATCATGCAAAATTTGTTCTTTACGTATAGTACTTTCTTGGTGCTATAACCCACCGTGACTCCTACGCCAGAAAGAGAATTATAATCTCCTCCGCGGTATGACCGTTTCATCCAGCTTCCATCTGCGACAACTGCGATCCACGGCATATTACACCCTGGCAATACATCGCCTCTTGCTATGGTCAGTTTTATTTCCTCTTTCGCAGCATCTTCCACTTCACTTCCAATGCATCTTCATATTTCATATTTCTCGTAAATTCATTTCGACATGTAGAATACATTTATTTCGGGCAACAATTCCTTTAGCTGATTGTATCCGCCGCCTGTTACTATTGTTGTAGACACAGCGGCGTGGTTAATGTCCATACTGTCATTATTCTGCCGAAGACAGGATATGCGCTCTACATGATTGCACATTTGGCACTGGGCACGGTACGTTTTCTCTAAACCGTACTGTTGGCATTCAATTATCTGAAAATGTTCGATGCCGCAGCCAATCATGGAGTGTTGTTGCAAATTTTTTATTTGTTGGAAAATGTATGAGAAATCGATAAACTCTATCCCCTCTGAAATTGTTTGTTGCGACTGTTGTGGTTCATCTTTTTCTACCACCCAGTTACAGTCGTTATCTGTACAATCTTCAATATCTTCATTCCTTTCTTCTTCAATAACCTCTTCCAAATTTCCTACGTCTTCTTCAAATATCGTGTTGGTAGGAACACAATTCATAGCAGATGTGCTTGCAAGTACTACTTCATGAGAAGTACCTGCAAAATTATCTTCTTCCGGCGAGGTAACTTGTCTTACCGCAAGACACGCTGCCTTTTCCAATTTTCGGCTATATGTAAAACATCAATAATTACAATCCATAACATGCAGAACATGCATAGAAGCAAGAAAGCTTAGAAAAGGAAAGGGGGCATAGCAATATAAGATACATACTACTGTCTACATTGGGGGGAAAGTTTGGGAACAGAGGTATCATTTTGATCGGAAGAACACTAAAAATCCTTTGGCGCCATCTTTTTCATCCATACAATGATTTTTTGAACAATGGATGACGCATCGCTCGTGTGACCCTGGGCAACCGAGCGAAGTCAGGTATGGCACTTAGCGGATATGAAAGAATACCGCGTAATCAAATTTCTATATTTCTCATCATATCGGAATGAAAACAGCATCAATGGATTTTTGGTGTCATCGCGATTAAGCCAACGCAGCATTTTACAACTGAGCGTTATGGTCAATTTTTCATACAGTCCATTTTAAAGTGATCGTACTTCTGAAACTTTGTCCTACCAATCATTTACTTATGTATGTAAGGGGGCTAGGAGGTAAAATGATCACTCAACCAGGCTACCCCACAATTATTACTATTTATTAAATATGCGCGAGTGATGGTGATGTGGGGCATACGCTACCACACGTAGGTTAACTTAATACTGACTTTGAATATAAATCGTAACGACGCGTCTTTACCAGATAGCGTCGCTGAGTATAACGGACTGAGTAACGGCGACGTCTCTAACGGACTGAGCATTCTTTCTTAGAATCTACTCCCTATATACACTCCTTACCCTAATAGACAAAGGGAGAGAAAAAGAGATAGGACAGAAAGATGGAAAAACGAAACTGAAAAATATCGAGTGTAGGAAAAGTTTAGTTAGAGTGAAAGAGGGTAATAAAAGTCAAGAGGCTCTCCGGGCCCGGATCGGGGCGGTCCGAGGCCCAGGCGAAACCTTGAAGGAAAACAGGCGCCTCGTACGGCTCTGGTCGCCAAGTGTTTACCAGGACGACCAGGCTCGCACGAGACCCTGGGAAAATGGAAAAATAGAAAGCTTAAAACTATCCTTACATTCCATTCCCATTCATACTCTGGCAAGGGCGTAGTGGCTATACAATGGCCGCTACAAACATTTTATGGGTGGACAAAAGTATTGGCACACTCGAATAAAAACATTTAAAAATGACTTGGAATTACATATTAATCCCTTAATCGTTTAGGCATCGAATCAACTAACTTTTTTTGTAAAATCCGGCTCGATTTTGCTGCATTCTTCTAAAAGAACATTCTTCGAGTTTACTTTGTTTATTATATGATGTTTTCTAATCCTTTTTTCTAATTCGTTCCAGACATGTTCAATAGGATTTATGTCTGGACTCTGGGGTGGTGTATTTAGGGAATGAGAAATATTATAAATGAATATTTCGCGATTTTGTTGGAAATGCAAATTCCGCGGAAGGTTTAATATTTCTACACTAATGAATAAATTTTGTTTTGATATATTTAAATATGTGTATTTGTCCATAATATTATCTATAAAAATTAATTTGCCAACTTCAAATGCTGCCATAGAACTCCACACCATAACTCCGCCACCTCCATGTTTTACATTCGTTCGTAAATTTCGTACATCCATTTCAGTATTTGGCTTTTTCCAAACTTATATTCTACCATGCGATTAAAATATATTGAATTTGCTTTCATCTGAAAACAGTACGTTCCTCCAAAATGTAGAATCCTTCATTATAAATTCTTTGGCAAATTCAACCCTCATCTTTCGATTTTTCTCCGATATGGATGGTTTTCTTCGTGCAACACACGCAGAATATGCGACAGTTTTTCATACCCTCTCCACAGTTTTCAAACTTCCTTCTTTGGTACTCTTTATTTAATTACTAAAAATGTATCGATGTAAAGAGGTACCATTTCGAATATCTCTTACAATGATAGTTTGAAAAATAGGTTTGTGAAAAAGTATTACAAATTTCATAATGGGGTTTCGTGATAGTAAACATGTTTATTTACTCTCACAGATTCCCAAATGACGTCTTGGTAGTCTCGATAGACAAAAGTTTTTCGTTTCCATTTAATTTTCGATCTCAAAGGTCATTTCAAGGTCATGTAATGTACATATCTGAACGTATTTTTACATCAGCTACACAATGCAATAAAAAAATTATACAATTATACGCAAACAAATATTGATAACCTTGTAAACTCCGAAAAAAATTACTCAAGAAAAAAAAATTTTTTTGCAAAAGAAAGGTTTTTTCAAACCATTCAAATAGCATATGTTAAGTTTTATCTTTAGTTTTATTATTTTGGACGACAAGCAAATTACTTTGTTTCCGAAACAACGGCTCACGGCTTACTTCGAGAGCATTCCTCACGACGCGATACATATTTATATACATGCATACAAACATACCTACATGGTAGATATATTTGGACAATAGATGTCACGCGTCTGTTTATTTCGTACTTAGATCGCGTACTACCTTATCGATTTTTCAGTTATCCTTAACAGCATACAAAATATTTGTTGTACTCCCACAATTAGAGGAGATATTTAGGTGGCCTTATTTAGGTGGACCACCCTGTATATGTATAAATATGGCTCGTGCTGTGAGGAATGTTCCAGAAGAAAAGTGTGAACCGTTGTCGAAGTGATAAAGTAATTTGTAATAATATATTAGTCATCTAAAATAAAACCCTAATATAAAATTAACACAGCGATCCACCCTCGCTAAAGATCCTCATCGATTGAAGACTGGAACCGGGCTACGCTCGAAGAGCAAACTGCCGTTGCTGTAGTCCTTCATCGATCATGAGTACACTATACGCCGTTCGACAGGCGTATTGGCCCATCGACGGAAAGAACGCGACCCGAAAGTTAAGCAGTGCGCGTTAGGTGCTTTCGCGTAAATCCACCTGCGACGGACTACCTGATGATCTAGCTACCTGCCGCGCGGGTCACCGAACACTGACCTTTCCTTAATTGCGACAGTCGACTACTGCGGACCTTTTTTCATTAAAGAACAATGGCACCGAAACCGCACGCCTCTAAAGGTCTCGTCGTCGTTTTTGTGTTTCTTGACGAAGGTTGTTCACCTCAAAGTGGTCAGCGACATGACCTCAGAAGCATTTATCGCGGCTTTGGAACGGTTTATCGCGCGTCGAAATACATGTGCTCGGACAACGATACGAATTTCGTCGGTGCAAATAACGAATTGCAAGAAATCGCCGAAATGTTACGAGGAGACAAGGTAGGGCAATTCTTAATGAATAAGCAAATATCGTGGCATTTTATGCCAACCTTATCAGCCCATTTCGGGCGATTGTGGAAAGCGACGGTTAAATCGTTCAAACATCACGTGAAACGAGTTCTCGGCGGGGAGTTGCTTACGTTCGAACAATTTAACACGTTTGTCATTAAGGTCGAAGCCATCCTCAACTCCCGACCCCTGAGTCTACTTTTCTTTGACCCCAACGATCCATTAGCCTTTAACCCAGGACATTTTTTAATTGGTTGACGAGCTTACCCGAAGTCGATTTCGGGACAACGACAGCCAACCGATTGTCAGTTTAGCAATATATCCAGAAAGTCAAACAGGTCTTCTGGATCAAGTGGTATAAGGAGTATGTCTATCATCTGAACGTACGCCACAAGTGGAGCAAGGATTCTCATGACATTTGAGAGGGACTCATCGTTGAGCTGAGGGATGACCATCTTCCGTCGCTGCAGTGACATCTCCGACAGCCAATCGGTTGTCAAATTTGCAACATCCAGAAAGTCAAACAGGACTTGTGGACCAGGTGGTATAAGGAGTACGTCCATCATCTGAACGTACGCCACAAGTGGAGCAAGGATTCTCATGACATTTGAGAGGGGATCATCTGAACTTCTGTTGGGCTGAGGGATGACCATCTTCCGCCGCTACAATGACATCTGCGACAGCCAACCGGTTGTCAACTTGGCAACATATCCAGAAAGTCAAACAGGACGTCCATCACCTGAACGTACGCCATAAGTGGACCAAGGGTTCCCATGATATTTGAGAGGGGCTCATTATTGGGTTGAGGGATAACCATCTTCCATCGCAGCATTGGCATCTCGGTGGCACTGGCAGGACAACATCTTCGTCAAACACCTTGCGCCACTTCCTGACAACGACGCGTAACCAAAAGACTTTTTAGCGTTAAGTCTAGAATATAGGGTAGTTTAACCCCCAAAAGACTTTTTAGCGTTAAGTCCAGAATATAGGATAGTTTAACCACTTGACTCATGGTTTACTTCCAAATAATTTTTCAAACATACACTATTTAATTTTGTTTAAATTTGTTCGTACAAGGAATGGGCACAAAAAATAGATTTGTTTCACGAATACCTCGTGAATGTAAAAATGTGTTAATTTTAATTTATAAGGCTTGATGACGAGTGAATATCTTCATAATTGTGAAACTTGACATCAAGAACTTGTAGGGAGTCAAGACCACGTTATTGTATGGCAAGGGGTTAAGGTCACTTGGATTTACCTATTTTTATCACGCGAAACAATTGATCGACAAAGTCTCTCAATGGGGGAGACTGTTCTGTCCTTTGGAACACTTTCATACTTGGGGCGAAGTTATGACTGGCAATTGTTTAATTTTTAGGAATGGAATCAAAATTTCTTCTTTATGAGGAAAACGCTCACCAGACAGAAGGTGCCTCGAAATGCGCCTCCAGTTTGCAGTAAATAGGCTCATTACCGCTCATCGCGTCGCGATAATAAAATGCTCATAGATCGTAATCCTGGCGAGACACTTTGTCGAGATTGTTTAAACATTTAGAAAACCTCAACGGCTGCATTTTCATCCACCACGTAGGCTAAGAGGGCGAGGACTCTTCCTCCACCTATGGAATCTAGGAAAGAAGGTCCATCCTCTTGGAGGAAAATGCGATCAATTGCAATTTGGGGTGTTAATGAATTCTCCGTACCGAGTTTTCCTTCTGACAAGCGAAGGAAAAACCGAGCACTTCTGTCCTAAACGTTCGAGGGTGTTAAGAAAAACTGAAAATCACGCCGATAAGGTAGTACACGATCTACGTTAACACGTTCACTGCCAGATCAAAACCGTGTAATATTCTGCACAAGTAAAATTTTGATTTTAGACCATTGTAAGCTACATAACTCAAAATTTGTTTCAGTACTTATTTTCGTAATCGTATTAAAATTCACAAATTCTACTCAAATTTATTTCCCTCGACATCTTAACTAGAGAATTAATTTTTCTAGTATCATAATGGTAAATCTTGTCACCCATATATGGGTGATGTGGCAGTCAAAGTGTTAATATGTACGCAGGCAAACAGATGTGTGATATCTATTGTCTTGAGACAAATGTACCTCCTATATATGTGTGTATGTATGCATGTATGTACGTACATAAATATGGGCCGCACTGTGAGGAATGTTCCAGAAGAAAACATGTGTGTGTCGTTATCGAAGTGATAAAGTAATTTGTAATAATCTGTTAGTCATTTAAAATTAAACTCTAATATAAAATTAACAGAGGGAACAAACAGAAAAAACATAACGAAAGGTATCTTTTTCCTAAACGTTCGAGGAGATAGTATTTGCACTTCCAACGCTTAACTGTCTTCGACATCAAAAAACGAACACCGAGTTTTCAAACGTTCGAGGGGAAACGTGAACTCCATAACATCGTTCGAGTTGCATTAATTTAAAATAACAGTAAAGTTATAATCTCGTGAGTCACTTCGCACAAGTAATCCTTGAAATAGCCAGCCAATAATTCTAAATCGTGAATTGGCAGTGAGCAGTTGCCACCCAGCAAGCAGCAACAGTGTACGATCGTCATTTTACATTCGTCACACTGATTTTTGCCAGTTTTACTTCAAATACGTAATCAGTGGCCTCGAAACCACTTATATATCAATTTTCATGGCAATTAAAGAATGCCTTCGTATTTTGATCAGCTTTTTTGCGATTTCGACCAGTGTGTGTCGTCTCGCTCCTGATCATCTCAGTGAGGTTAAAGTGGATTTCGAGCTAATGATTGCACAAGGTGTAATTCAGCCTTCGAAAAATCCACGAGTATCACCATCTTGTTCCTAAGAAGGATGGCAATTCACACTTATAGCGATTACTGTGCATTGAACACTCGTACGGGACCTGTATTTATCACCGCACATAGAAGACATTGCCCAGAGTTTAGGAAAAAGATATTTTCGAGAATCGACCTGATGCATGCGTATTACAAAATTTTTATTACATTCGAGTATATCGAAAAAACATTGTTATTACAATTTTGTTCGGTTTTTTTCAAGACTATTGTGCAACAAGCGAGAGATTTGTCGACGATATAACGCGCGTTTTATTTATGTGTTCATCGACGATTTTTTTTTATTCGGTTCGTTGATGAAAAACGGCATCACAAACATTTAAATATTTTATTTAAACGTTTAAGTAAGCACGGCGTTGTTATTAACACTGTGAAATGTGTTTTCGGTGTTCGCGAAATAACATTTCAGGGATATTCGGTAAGCGTGAACGGAATTAAACCGTTAGCTGAGCATGTCGAAGCCATTACAAGTTTTTCGCCACACGTCGACGTAACAATTGTGCGCTTTTGAACAACGAATTCTGCTAAATAATTTTTCGGAAGAGCACATTCACTCGTATAATACATATATAAAAAGTTTTATGAAAATTATTTATAGACATCGTGTATGATTTTCAGAATGTAAGAAATAAAATAAAGGCATGGTAATTGGAATATAATAAAATGGAATGGTAATTGGAAGGGCAATCATTTATTCCTCAAATAAATAAAATTGATAATGCAAATATATAAATTTCACGATGTGGTCTTTTACTGAAAAGTGATATGGAAGTTTTAAGGTTTACAGGTTGAATCTAAGACTCCCCCTGGCACGATTTTAGTTAATAGGATAATGATTAGGAAGCTGCGTCGTATCTTGTTCGAAAGTTTATGCCTCGAGGAGCACAATGGTGATCGTCTAAATTGCCGGAGTCCTCTTACTCACGAGATACGTGGGGTACAAGAAGATCGTATTTAAATAGTATTCAGATTGAAAATATTGTAAAATAAGCTGAGCGAGTTTAGCGAGTCGAGAGGGTTTTAGTGAGAGTCATGAGTTTTTCGTAAATTTTCGTGGGTTTCGTGCGAAAGAGAGAATAGTGAAAATTGTAAGAGTTACCGTGAGTTAGATTTAAGAGTTTTTGTTATATAATAAACATTATTGTCTTTAAAAAAAGTCTCCAATCCTTTCATTCATTCCTTGATTCCTATCTACGAAGAATTTTCTACAAATAATTCTTACAGTATGTCCTTTTATAAACAAATCTTTAAATTTTATTGAAACCATATTATTCATATCGTTACATGTATTTGAGTTTAAAATAAGATTCAATACATTTAATGATTTTGTTAAAGAAACCCAAATATTTTCGCTTGATTTTTATACACTAAAAATACTGGCACATAATTGGAAAATCTCATCAAAATATCTAGTTCAGCTCATTCTGATCCGTCTAATTAATAAATCTTTGAAACTGAACGTCGAATCTAAACTCAAACTAGGGAAATTTGTATAGCTAATAGTTGAAATAATATGTTACAAGCTGTTTCTTTAGAAATTAATGAAGATATGGACTGAAATTTTTTTTTCAGAATTTAATGTTTAATCTTTTCATGTATAACAAACTTTTTTGATTGATACGAGAAAGAAGGTCTCATAGATTGTTTAATTAGTTTGTTACATGATTATATGATATAGAAAAACAGATCAGAATGAGTTGTTCTTGATTTTTTTAGAAGGATTATTTGTTCACTCATCAGTCTTTTTATTTATTGTAAATCTTAATGGATTTTTTATCTAGATCATGAAAATCCTATCTAGATACACTTTTGGCAACCCAGACTATCTTTTTTGTGATCTTTATAACATAAGTTTTCCAACAAGGTACAACGTCATCTTTGATCATTGGCCTAATATAATAGCTAAAGACATGTTTTTCCACATTTTTGAAAATATAGTAACTTTAAAAACAGTCGCTTTTATTCTAAAAAATTACGCCTTACAAAAATTTTATCAAAATCATCGAGGTACGCTTTTGGGATATTCTGGTGTAAGTAAGTACAGTCGATACCAAATTCTCGATACAAACACAATTTTTTGTTTTAAACTTTGCTTCAAATCATGGTTCATAATACAACGCAACACTCTGTAGTAAGGCACATACTACCTGGATGTTCCAGAATTCAAAATATATAATTCCTTTTATACTAAATTCTTTTTTAATGCTCTGTAAGCTTCTCGAATAATTACTGTTAACACATTTAAGAGCATTTTTCGAAGATTTCAATAGTTTTTTTGAAGTAAAATTTAATTTGACTATAAATAAACTTTAATTTGACTACAAATTTGTAGTTGATAATAAGACCAGTAAATACTAAATTCCCGAAAGAAATATTGAAATGCATTCTAGAATCGTATCTAATTTTACAGTTTTTAAAATTATTCAATATTTAACCTCTACAATCCAGGTTCGTAGCATATACCATACTTCAAGTTCTTTTTGAGTCAATTCTTAAGTGTTACATATTGATTTTTATGAAATTTGCATATAAAATAATTTTTAGATAAAAACACATTGTTTTGATCTAGAGTGAACCATATCTCAAGGGTGAAAAAAGATCTCAAAGTTGAGGATGAGATATATTCAATGCAACGAAAAGTATTTAATCTAAAAAAAATTGTCTATTTATTAAAAAAAAATTTAATAACACAAGCATAGTTACTTCTTATGTAGACGATTAAAATGTATTTTAAAACTATATTGTAAAATATTTTTTTAACATTATTTCTGTAAGAAACCATAATAAGCTAAAAAAGATATGAAATCAGCTTTAAACAATTTAAAAAAAGAAAAGAATTGAATTAATCTGTTGCAATTATTAATACTTGTACTCCAAAGCAAACTTTCAGACGGATAAAATGATACTCTTGCTTTCATAAATATCTTTTTTACTCCCCAAGATATTTCGCTTAAGTTTGAAGAAACGAAATTTTGAACAATTCATAATAAAAAATGCATTTATATAAAAATTTCATAACAATCGAAAGTGTGTTTTCTTGTTATTTTCTTATTATTCTTAAAATGTGCCAAATAAAAATTAGCAAGGGTCTAGAGCTTGGTTACTCGATATAGCAAATTCTCATATACAAACTGTTTAACTGCGAATAATGGTTTCAAAACTGGCATTATTTTTCGTCATCCACAGTGTAAATCAAGGTAAGTGTTTTTAAATCAATTTTCACATTTAGTTAAGACAACGCACAGTGGCTAATTTCATAGATCTAGGTAGACAAAATGAAAATATTTAATGTTATCGAAACAACCCCAAATTCTATAAATTTATTTCATCTATACTGTAACATGCCTAATTTTATGAAAATCGTTTGATTACTAAGTAAAATAACACTGTATTCATATACGGACAGTTTTTTATGCCGATAGGTTATTCAAGCCGAAAGCTATTATACATTTATCAAATATTAAATATCTTTTGTGTTCTGTGATAACTTTTGCTATGATTAAGAGAACAGGAGTTTCTAGTTTGTTATACGTTTATTAGTTTGTATTTATTACACGAGTACATTAAAGGAGATATTTTTATCGTGCTAGAAGATTCTGTAAAATATTTAATTTAATTAACTGTACAATTTGATTTCCGTTTTATTCTGTAATAATTCTTTAATTACTTTGAGAAACATATATTGATATACTGGCCAAAATTTGGTTGCCTCGACCTGTCCCTGTAGTTTTTTTTTATGTATTTTCAAGAAGCTATGTCATACCTCGTAGTACTCTCTTCGAGATATGGGTCAGCGAAAAAGAGAATTCCGACAAGAACACGAAACTGTATTCATACATTGTTAATTATATTGATGTCGAAAATGCTGAAGAAAATATATTGAAAATTATTAAAAATAAAATTATAAATTTTTGTTATAAACTTTCTGAAAATTGGACAAGATGTAACCGCACAAAAGAGAGGTTCTTGAATAACAATGCGGAATGGTTAAAAAAAGAAATAGAATTTCAAAATCCTATGTCATCATCGTCATCATCATCATCATAATTATTAACAATAATTATTATTAATATCATCATTATTATTATTATTATATTACGATGCGTTTAATTATCATTAAAAAAATCATAAATATGTATAAAAAACAAATAGTGACAAAAAATTGATGAACATGTTTTTTAAGGTCCAGCTAGATCGTTTAAATTGCCTACTGTGCAACGTGTCAAAGTTAATAATCGAGAGAACAGTCGTAACTCGCGATGCAATATCACCATAAACGAATTCATTTACTTCAAATTGTGCCGTGCTAGATCCTTATTACACATTCTTGGTTCTAACAAAGGTTCGCGAAGTATCCCTCCAAGAACGAAGTGGATCAAAATCTCGTTTCCCGCAAAAAGAACTCGACAATGAGAGGAAAAGAAATTGAAGAACGAAGTGGAGCTACTTTAGAGAAGACGAGACGACAAGTCGTCGGAGGCGAACAATCGGTTGAAATAAGCGAATTGAAGAACGAAAAGCGACAGCACAAGGGCAAGAAAACAAGGAATACAAATGGATACGTGGATCGACGCTGGGGAAAAAGAAAAAAAAGGACGACGAGACAAGGACGAAGGGTGTACCTTCGAGAAAGCTTAATGAGTGCACGTACAACGTATGTTTAGTATGTCCCCAGCATTCGGGAGTAAAGGTACAAATCGGGGAGGGGAGACGCGGGTTGAAAGAAGGAAATGGTCCCGGTTTCCTAAGGTCGCTGGAAAACAACTCGGCAACGTTGGTAGATAAACAAGAGGTAACAAGCTACGTGCTCAGCCTCCCTCTTTCGTCTCGATTTCACCTTCACCTTTCCCATTCTCAATGTTCTTTCTTTTTTTTCTCCGCCGGATTCAGTGTGACAAATCCACCCCAGGAATATCGAAAATTCTAGCTCTGTTCCACGCGAAATACAGCGCACCTTTCCACGCTGTACACAAAATAACCATTTGTACCTTCTGACCTAGTTCATGTTTTGATTATTAAATAAAATTTTTTTCAAGTTTTGAGTATGTACAGTTATGTGCAAAGTGTACACACGCGACGGTAATCTCGTTACGAAACAATAATTCTACATATTTGTTAAATTCAAGAATAAAAGGGAGAGATTAAATTTACAACGGGATGCACAGTAGATCTCCATTTAATGCAACGAAATTTTCGTCAATGCTAGATTTAATAAACTTCTGCTGGGCTGACCTGGTTCATGTTTTGATTATTAAATACAATTTTTTTTTAACTTGAGTATGTACAGTTACGTGAAAAAGTGTACACATGCGACGCTGATCCCGTTACGAAACAATAATTCTACATATTTGTTAAATTCAGGAATAAAAGGGACAGATTAAATTTATAAGGGGATGTACAGTAGATCTCCGTTTGTTGCAACGAAATTTTCGTCAATGCTAGATTTAATAAACTTCTGCTGAGCTCTCACATATTACCTGGATTACATTGTCTATCCATTTGGTATGGAGATCAATTTTTTTTTGTTGTAATAATATTAACGGGAAAGTAATACCCAATTATGAAACCAATAGAGAGCAAAATACAAAATTGCCAACACTACCCACTGTTCCCAAGCGATAATTTTCTAAACGAAAAATACTCATCTTCAATATTAATATGACAGTATTAATATTGTTACAAAATCATGTAAATGAGGAGGCAAGAGAAAATACAAATTAAGGTATGGAAAACTGTATTTCAACATTTAATTTATCTATTTATTACTATGTACAATTTATGTTGATTCTGTGTTTGAACAGTCAGAATTTAAATTAATTATAAATGATTCAGTTAATGTATCAATATTATAGTCTAACTGTCAAAATTTGTGTTCAATAACTGGAACATGTTTAACGCATTTGTTTCAGTTGTCAACCGTAATGTATTCTAATGACTCGTGAACTAAACTTTTTATTGTTAAACGTTGTATTGTTGCAATATAATTTTTCACTTGCGACCAAATCATCTCGATTGGATTTAATTATGGAGGCAGTAGCTCTCCTGTCTGAACATATTCATTTCTTATCCAATAGACTAATCTGAGAAAATCATGAAATTGAATAACATTTTTGTAGTAATATTGTATGTTAATACAAGTATTTAAGTCTTACCTTTCAAAAACTCCTGCAATACGAGCAGTTCAAGTTATTATTTCCTCGAGTTTTTTTCTTGGATGTACGATTAATTGTTTCTTATAAATACTTATACTCGAACTTTTTTCATTTCTACTTATGTACTTCAATTTTCTAGCAGGTGACATTGTAATATTCAGAATTCGAAGACAAAATAGTTGATAAAATACGCAGTTTCTTTTTTACACAAAAATATTAAAAAATCGGAAACCCCAATATAGAAAGAACAAAAAACACAAATAAAATGTAAGGAATGATTATAACACTGAAGTAAAACTAAAGAATAAAAATTTAAAACGCAGTGAAGGTAAAAGGACAAACATACGGTACAGCAACTCAAAATGATCTGATTGTTTTTCTACACTTTCCCGTAATCATTTCAAAGAAAGTCTCGTTTCCTTTTCCTAATTTCAAGTTAAAGAAAGAAACAAATTGTCTTTGTTCATTCCATGACCGTGGTCTGTACATTTGGAAAACATTAACCCTCGTGTTGGCAAACCTAAGGTACCTGAACCAAGCTTGGGACCGAGTTGATCCAGGCGTGAGCTCAATTACTCAGAGAACGGCGGACGAGAACTGGTGTCCAGCGTGGTATGAGCGTTGACAAATGCTCTCGACAAAACGCAAGATTCTTAATTGCTCGACTTGTTACGAAAACATATACAGTCGTGTAAGTACGTAAGTGATGTAACTGGATTTCACACCGATATACCGTTTCGTAAAGTAATGCGTAATATCATTTCTTGACCTTCTATACATCGTAACGTTGTTTACATTATGCTTGAACAATGCCTCAATAAGTCAATAAGTGTCGAAGCTAAAGCACAGCGTACAATGTATCAACAACGTATTTCTAAAATTATTATGAAAATTCGACCAATCGGAAAGTAAGTTGATTTGGATAAATTCTCATTTTGTAAACTGATAGTTTCACATAAACTTACAAATAATTAACTATCATTGTATTTCGTCGTTTATAGAATGTTTTCGAGTTACGTATTGGCGTTCCTAAGAATTCATTTTTTGTAGTATGCGGAAAGAATGAAACGTAACAAAAAGAAGACAGATTTATTAAATTAAGAATAGAGGGGGAATTGTTAGAAAAACTTACAAAGGAAGGAATTCGAAAAATTTATATTAAAATGCAGAGTACCAGAATGATTGAAAATTTATCTGGAACAGGTAGAAAAAAAATGACAGCACGTCAGAGTAGAGAAATTGTTAAATTAGTAAAGAAAGAACTATTCATCTCTGCCAAACAATTAAAATTCCGTTTATATGAGGCTGGGTTGCATGGTAGAATAAACAGGAAAAAGTTATATTTCTGAAAGGCCGTGGCCATATTAAGAGCGGTGAGCAACTGAATGGTATGTAAGTGGTAAGCGTTAGCGTTGGTATTTGTCTGAGAGCCAGTATATGATTTTCCGATTGTTGAGAATCGATGCATTCCTTTCATGGTGAATTTCATCATTTGTATCGTCATTTACGAAATTTTCCAAACAGATTTTTTCAATATCTACAAATGTCGATAAAAACATTCGATGCTCTGTTAGAAAAAATCAGAGACAGAATTGGAAAACAGACAACAACTTGGAAATGACCGATTACTTCGGAAGAACGATTGGTAGTTACTTTAAGGTACTTATATAATCAACCTTTAACCTTAATGATATTCAAAACATTTTACATTAAAAATAAGTAATGTAAACATTAAGTGTGTCATATTTATCCTTTATGAGCTGTCAAAAAATAATTTCATAATGTACAAAATTGATAATAATAATTATTATTATTACTTATAATATATAATTATAATAATATACATATGTACAGAATTCATAACTATTAATACGTATTATAAATATCTAGATATTAATAATTCTTCTGACTGATGTTAAATTAATTTCTTTAAATAAGAAACTTAAGAAAAAAATAAAAAACAAGTAAGAAAGAAACAGAGAAAACAAATAAACTTTACATTTTAGAAAAGTTTATTATTTGATTATTGTCTTCATTTGATACTACATTTTGATTTTCTAAAATTACTAAAATGTGTTGTCGTAATTGCAATTTATTTATTAATATCTTCTCTATTTCTCCTCTTACTTCTAAATTTTCAATAGAAGACAATACATCCATAAAGGGTAAAAGATTCTTTAAAAATTGTAAATTTGGATTTTTTTCTGTCTTATTGGATACTTCCTTTTTTAATAATTGTAATCTTTGTTCTTCAAATTCTAAAAATTTTTCTTCTAAATTGTGTTGCTTTTTCTGTTTCATTTTATATTGAGTCTTCGTTGGGTTTTGAAAATTTGAAGTACTTGGTAAATTGGAAATCTGTGTCAGAATGTGTGAGTCTATGGGTTGTGTATTATTGTCATTTCTATTTTCATCAATTTCATCTTCGTAATCATTAGTACTGCTATCATTACCCTTTAAATTTCCTTGTGTTTTATTTGGAACAACGAAGTCTTTAATAAATTCCATCGTTTCAAAATGAGGCCATTTTATTTTTTATGTGGGTGCTTTACTTCCTGATTTAAATTGTAGCAGCTTATGTGTATTTTTTCTGTACATATCTTTTAAATTTGCATTTCTTTTAGAAGTTGTATATTTCGTATTTCTTTAGTGATAGTGATTTTATCAATTTTATTGTACTACAGATATTTAGCTACAGTGAGCAATATTGTATCAGAAACATACAGTATTATATGAGAGGAACTATTTGAAGAATATATTCCTAAATCCTCAATAGAACAATTAAAAAGTAATATTTATAATTTCTATAATCGATGGAAATTTCCCAATTGTTTTGAGTGTATCGACGGAAAACATTCTGAAATTAGATATCCGCCAAATTCTGGTTCTCATTATTTGAATTATCAACACTATCATTCCATCATACTGCAAGGAGTTGCAGACGACAATAACAAATTTATAACAATTGAAGGTGGTGGTAGGGGTAAACAAAGGAACTTTTATAGGATCAACTGTTTTCCATCTTTTGGAGCTTTCTAAAGCTTTGCCAGATTCTAACAACATTGTTCTTCGAAATGTTTTAATTGAAAATGAAGCATACCCCTTTTTTAAAAAATACCTTCTGCGATCGTATCCACGATAAATATTAACTCCACAAAAAGAAAATTTTAATAAACGACTCTCTATAGCAAGAAAATGTATTAAAAATATAGAAACTTTACCATATAAAGCAATCATTTTGATCAAATATGCTTGTATTTTGAATAATTTTATCCGAATAAAAGATGGAGATAATGATTTGAATTGCATTCAACTAACAAAGCAAATTAAATGGAGAAAATGACAGTAATGAGGTGAAGGTAGACACAATAACAAATTTAATCAACCAGCATTTGAAATGAGAAATGATTTTACCAATTATTTCTGGGATTTTGGACATTAAGTTTTTTATACAAACGTTAATATAAATATTTCAACTGTTTTAAAAATTAATACATATATTGCTAATGTAATTATGTAACAATGCAAGCATAGAATAAATATTTACGTGTACAGTTCCTTTTATCTCCTACTTCTTCCCATATTTTATCTGTTAAGCTTTTATTTTTATAATCTTTATGATTGTCCTGCCACAAAATTAGCCTACATTGGATCTCTCCTATCAAGCATTCAGCGTTGAAATTACTTTTGCCGCTCATCTTAACTATTTGCTGCTTGGATACGCACTGAAGTAACAAACATAATTGAACACTTAGCGACGAGAAATTGCCATCGCTCTGCCACTGTATGGCCTATTTCATATAAATCTATAGGTTTGATTTCTTTTTTGCCGCTTGCCCGCACAGTCGCTCACTGCTCTTACCACTAGATTTACAGATTGAGCCAATTTGACTCATTTAGAATTTTGTTGCTATACAGGGTGTTCGGCCACCCCTGGGAAAAATTTTAATTGGAGATTCTAGAGATCAAAATAAGACGAAAATCAAGAATACTAATTTGTTGATGGAGGTTTCGTTAAAAAGTTATTAACGTTTAAAGTTCCGCCAGTACTGAATTTTTTTCTCGAAAGTGGGTAGGATTTCGGGGGTATGTCTATTCACCAAAAATGATTATAATTGACAACCACAACCGAAAATAATTTTTCCAGAACGATTTGAAACTTTTCAAATTCGCCGAAAAATTTAGGCACCTCTACCCCCTTGTGGATTTTTTTTAAAAATTAGTTTTTGATTTTTAGTAATTTCGTTTGACGTCCTACAGAAAAGTTGTTTAATACTTTTTTGTAGGTACTTATGAGCTCTACTTCAGAAAAAAGTTTCATTCAAATATATTCACTATTGCAGGAGTTATGGCAGTTTGAAGATTAGACCACTTTTATAGGGTTTTTCACATTTTTCGGGGTCAAGGACCAACTCTTCGAATATTTTTGCGATTTGTACATATTTTCCATCAAAATACGCGTAGTTTGCTTTTTTAAACATTAAAATCGTCCAATCCGTTCAGATGTTATGATGTTTTAAAGATTTGCATGAATTTTAGGGAAACATTTCTGGCCTGAAATTATATTTTCGGTAAGGAATTTTTTTCTCAAAAATGGTTAGGATTTCGATGGTATGTCTATTGACCAAAAATGATTATAATTGAACACCGCAAACAAAAATAATTTTTTTAGAACGATTTAAAATTTTTTATTTTTGACGAAAAATTTCACACCTTCTCGAATTTTTTTCTCATAACTGGGTAGGATTTCGGGGGTATATCTATTCATCAAAAATAATTATAATCGACCCTTGCGATCGAAAATAATTTTTCCAGAACGATTTAAAATTTTTTAATTTAATTGTTAATAACTTTTTAACGAAGCCTTAATCAACAAATTGGTATTCTTGATTTTCGTCTTATCTTGGCCTCTAGAATCTCCCATTAAAATTTTTCCCAGGGGTGACCAAACACCCTGTATATAAAAAACTTGAATATTATTTTTTACTAACATATGTTGGTTTTTAATTCCGTAATGAATTATACATAAATATGAATTCCTCCCCTCGACTTACCCCCTCATTTCGTATTGTCGAATGTGGTATACCTATTTTTAGGATTGTGAGTCAATTTGACTCATAAAATGATTTAACAGTTAATTGCTTTGCAAATGAAATTTCTGGCTTACATAAAGAATCAGAATTCTAACACCAATTACGCGTAAATATTCATGATCAATCTTGTCAATTTATTAGTTAGCTAGGGTCAAAAAGTGTCTTATTTACCCACCTTTTTCATCATTCCGTTTTATACATCGCGTGTGAACAGAGCGTTTTTAGTGAAATAATATAATTTTATAAAATGAATTTTTTGTCAAATAATTTGGTCCACCAAGGTAATTTCGATATTTATTTGTAAAAGGTATTTCAAATTACTGACGCACGGAAGAATTGTCAAGTTCAAGTATCATGCAGGAGAAATAGAAGTAAGGGTGTTTGTGCTAAATGTAATAAAAAAATCTGCGGAAAATGTATTTTAAAAACAGAATATATATGCAAAAAGTGTTTTGAATAAAGTTTGTTTATAATAGAATTTAATTTTTTTAAAAAGCTTCATTTTTTATGTTTGAGTCAAATTTACTCATTTCAGACAAAATAGGTATATAACCAACATCCGGCAATCTAGTGTTAATATGGCCACGGCCTTAGTCATCTGATTTTGAATGGTAAAAATTCAAGGTAACCGAAACACAGACCGAATGCGATCTTTTATTCGAAACTTGTAACTACAGAATAGAGTTTAGATTGACAAATATACTCTTAGCTTGTCGTTCTAAGGGACAAGTAATGTTGTCCGTGCCTATGGTTAGTAGAATTTGTTATCGATTCTTGAGACATCGTGGGGAAGTTGCTGTTCTGTAGGTTGGAGGTTGAGAAGTCGCAGTGGTGCATTGCTTCGCTAGATATCCTCCATTTTTGCACAAAAAGTAGGTTAAGTTGTCGATGGAAACAAAGATAAGAGAAGTAGTTGGAACCATCAACAGAAACTTTAAGATTCTTCAGGAAATTCCATAAATCATCCGCATAAATGTAAACTTGTTTCTGGAAGTTTTGGAAATGCGAAAAGCAGCATCGTTTAGGTCTACTCTGATAAAGGGGATAGAATATAATATCCTTTCAAAGTTTCTATAAAGCATATTCCAAAATTGTATTCGGAATATTAATAGATAATTTCTTATGCATGACATCGGTGGTGCGTTGAGTGGTGATTTGTTGTTTTAAAGTTGGCAATGATGAGTGAATGAAAAAGAGTAAGAATCTGAGCGAGAGCGATCGAGGACAGTTGAATATCGAGAGACAGCTCCAAATCAAAGAGTAACGGTGCAAAAAAATAAAAGAATGTTGAGCTTTTTTAGTTTACTAAATATTTGTACTTCAATTTATGTTGTATATGTTTTTATTAAGTTTTTTTGTTCCAATATTTATAAATAAAGCAACACGGAATAATAGGGCATACATTCGATAATATTATACGTTTAGACTTCGTGAGAAGTGGACGGTTAGTAATCGTGTTATCGTTAATATTAATATTTATAATATTGTTTGTTGGCTTGGCTACGTGTATCTTGTCCGATAAGAATAAACAAACTCCGTTATTAGAGATTCTAGAGACAAATCAGAAGTTAATCGGATTTATGACTTTACTGACAGCATAGATGTATGTATTCTCTTATAGACGAATCATTCATGGCATCCATAATTACAGTTTGATCTTTGGTGGGAAATTTTTCATTAAGCATAATACTGGTATAAATCGATACAGTAGAAGCAATCATTTGTTGTTGTAAATACTTCATTCTATTACTAAACGAGAAATATTCCTGTATTCAGGAACAATTCCCTTTTATGTAGGAAATAAATTAAAATGCTCTTCCTGAATAAGTCGGGAAGATTTGGAATAAAGCAAAGCTTAGATAACCACAACATACTAAACGGTCCAGTAAACTGAACAATAGACTCAAGGTAAACACTTGTGGAGCAGTCTAATCATTACGTCTTAATGCTACAAGTGTCCTCGTAACGCGCTCGTAGTAATGCTACCAGTTTTTTATTTACTAATTTAGCTGTATTTAACATCATTATCTCGTTGAAATACGACTTCTTCCTCTTTATAACCAATTGTACGATTAATTGTGAAGCAGCCTAAAATATTTAGATATTATTCCTTATGAATAATATTTTTAATTCAACCCCCTTATGTACAAAGCAACTCAGCAGACGATGAAATTTCCTCAAACTTCATTGTCTATTTAACATCAGATGGATGAGTTGTTCTCCCTAATTGGCTGTAATATTTGAATCTTTTACTTAACTTAAGGGGGGATTCTCGTGTAACATGTCAAAAAAATCGATTATTTTTATTGCATAAATTAAAAGTACTATATTTCAAAAATTAACTTAATTTTTTATACTCGTATCTTAAAAAGTATCGAGTTGCTGTTTCTGTTTATGACATACAGCACGTTCTGAACACGATAAAGCAAACATATCTACATTAAAGCGTTTCTTCGAAGATAACTTCGAAAGTTTGTATTCAACTATATTGCGTTTGGCTCCAAAACACGTGAACTGTGGTTAAAGACAATTGAAACTGTTACTTACCAAACCTGAAGGTTTCTCTCCTACATTGAAAACTATGGAAGCATTAGACATTACAATAGGAAAACATTGCAAAAGATTCGCTGACTCTCATGATGAGGTGCGCTTGAATAAAGCAGAGTTCCGCAGTTTGCAAAGGACAAAAGAAACTCGTACTGTTATCAAAATGAAGAGAACATTGCAGCAGGAATTGTTCGAAGAAGAAGAGGGTTTATTGTATGGTCCCGGAATAGCAGATTAAAGTTGTATATCGACTTTTAAGCTGTAAGTATTATAAAACGTCAGTAAAAGCTTCGAACGCGTTTCTCTTGAAAACAAATTTTTCGAATTGGTGTACACGATAACTTAAAAAATAATTCATCAATCAATTTCAAACTTGGTTCATTGGTTTTGCTATAACAGTCTCCTGGTACTGAACGTAAAATTTAATTTCATTTTCCATTTATACAATTTTTAGAAAACATTTTAAGCTGAGTTTTTAAATCAAAAAAAGAATTTATTCTTCAAAATGCAATAGTTTTTTTAAATATTCTATATATTTTGTTTAAAATAGGTTAATACCAGTGGAAATCAACCAGTTTTAAGAAAAATTTTCGTTTGTTGCGTTCTGATCTTTATGATGCTACGCTATACACCAACTATAATTATGTACATCGTCAGATAGGATTAAACGATTTAATTACTATTTAATAAAAGATAATTAAGAGTCTCTCTTCATGTTCCTAAAAATTCCTAAAACGTTTGATGTTTTACGAAAAATTAAAAAGGAAACATTAATTTTTACGCTGTTACACGAGAATCCTTCCTTAAACCGATTAATTTTGGTTTCGTAAGACCATGTAACATATCTTCAATCCTCTAGAATCATTCTACATACATATGAATACGTTGACACTGAATGGCGCGCATTTGCGTTATTCAGATTCATTACCATGATACGAATAGCGCATACATGTATGCGTCGGCAGATTTTTCATTCTACTGTTTTAAAATGAATTGAGCAAATGCTATTAATTCTTTAATTTCTCTTTAAAGATGTCATAACTAGACTGCGGATGTTTATGCAAATGCACGTTTCTAGGATATAAATAAAAGAGTAAAATCTAGATAGAAGTTTGTTACATCACTAGAGGTCCTTAAAAATATATTTTTTATTTTGCATATGGCATATGTTTTGCATATTTTGTATAAAAACATATGTTGAAACATATTGCATATGTCATGTATATTTATTGCATTTCTTTTCATAAAATTAATGCTCATATGGGCTTCCGAACATCTATTTCAGTCTACTAATTTATACATCTCGCGTTTACCTATAGTGAATTATTAATGATAACAGTTCATAGATGCTATGAATAGTATTAATCAATAATTCTGAAGTATTCTTGGCAGATAGCTTCTATGGAAACGAATTTTATGAGCTCAGACTGTTAAAGAGCCTAAAACAATTAAAGCATACTACTTCAGTAAATTCAAATATGCCCCAATCACATATTGTAATGTTGAACGTTCCTTCTCAGGTTATAAATTAATTTTAAGCGATAAATGTCATCAACTAACCCTTGATAACACTAAAAAGATACTCGTAACATATTGTAATTTAAATTATAACTGATTATTATTATGTTTAAATAATAAAATTATTTGAGCTTATTTTGAATACATTTTGCATATTCCTGTATATTTTGGCATATTATTGATACATATTTGACATATGTCACTTACATATTTTGACATATTTTATTGATATAAATATCCGCAATCTAGTCATAACAGATGATTTACTGATAAGAATACATTTCCAATTTGTTTTATTTTGTAATTATCGACACTGTAACTGTGTTTAACGATTGATCGATAAGAAATGAGTTCCAACCTTTAGAAAAACTCTTAAATAACCTGAGAAAGTGTTTTTATACATTCTTCACTGTATTTAACTAATTCTGCATTTTTTAAAACGTTAATCTAGAATCAAAAATTAAATTTTGTAAGGAATTCTCATCAGGTTCTGACATTAAAGACACATCAACAATGGATTACCTATCAATTTCTGAACTCCAACTTTGATCTATTGGAAAAACTTACCCGAAATCAGTAAAAATTTTTAATTTGAAGTGTTATTTGGTATCGTGTTTGTATTCTTACGAAATATATCGAGAAACTTCTTAGATGCGTAAATCCTGTGAGGTTACCCTACGTCTTGGCAATTGCTTCGAAGTATATCACACAAACAAAAATACTAATATCAATAATATGATACGATAACTGAAATGCTAAATGTTTAAATTGATAAATTAAACAATTGAGAACTACTGATAATTGCATGTTAGGAAATGTAAATTGTTATGGAAAAAGTAATCTATCATATTTCTCAAAATTGTTTTGAACAATTTTAATTGGTTAAAAAAGTATACCAATTTTTTTTTAAATTGACTATACAGGGTGTTCGGCCACCCCTGAAAAAAAATTTAATAAAGGATTCTAGAGGCCAAAATAAGACGAAAATCAAGAATACCAATTTCTTGATGGAGGCTTCGTTAAAAAGTTATTAACAATTAAATTCAAAAATTTCAAATCGTTCTGAAAAAATTATTTTCTATTGCGGGGGTCAATTACAATCATTTTTTGGTGAATACACATACTTCCGAAATCCTACCCACTTTCGAGAAATAAATTCGAGTAAGTGCTGAAAGTTTTGGGTGAAAAAAAAGACTTTCGAATCGTCTTGGAAAAATTATTTTTAGTTGCAGGGGTAAATTGCAAGCATTTTTGGTCAACAGACATATACCTGAAATCGTACTCAGTTTCGAGAAAAAAATTCCTTACCGAAAATATAATTTCTGGCCAAAAATGTCTGCCCGAATTTTCATGCGAATCTTTAAAACATTATAACATCTGAACGGATTGGACGATTTTAATGTTTAAAAAAGCAAACGACGCGTATTTTGATGGAAAATATGTAGAAATTGCAAAAATATTCGAAAAGTTGATCCTTGACCCCGTAAACTGAGAAAAACCCCATAAAAATGCTGCAATTTTCAAACAGCCATAACTCCTACAATAGCGAATATATTTCAGTGAAACTTTTTTCTGGTATAGAACTCATGAGTTCCTACAAAAAAGTACTAGACAACTTTTCAGTAGGGCGTCAAACGAAATTATTAAAAATGAAAAACGAATTTTTAAGAAAAATTGACAGGGGTAGGTGCTTAAATTTTTCGACGAAAAAAAAAATTTTTAATTAATTTTGAAAAAATTATTTTCGGTTGTGGGGGGCAATTACAATCATTTTTGGTGGATAGACATACTCCCGAAATCCTACCCACTTTCTAGAAAAAAATTCGAGAATGTGAAATTTTTCGATGGAAAAAAAAAATTTCAAATCTTTTTGAAAAAATTATTTTCGGTTGCGGGGGTCAATTACAATCATTTTTGGTGAATAGACATACCCCCGAAATCTAATAACTGTTAATAACTGTTTAACGAAGTCTTCATCAACAAATTGGTGTTCTTGATTTTCGTCTTATTTTGGCCTCTAGAATCCTTTATTAAAATTTTTCCCAGGGGTGGCCGAACACCCTGTATATGGGCTAAATGTTCTGAACGCCCGGGCGCCGCGGCGCCTGCACGTGCGTCAGACTCGGCTCGAAACGCCTCGACGTCATTGTGTTATCGATTCATTTCCTTAAGTTAATACAGCGATGCTTCGATCAAACGTAGAAGTTCGGTACCGCTAATTATGCTTTAACAAAACAATAACGCGAATTTGGTTTCTAGAATCGACTCTTTTTATTTCAACCTGACAATGAGAAGGCCAGGATGTAAAAATTACTTTTAGTACGATTTTAGTTAAAAGAATAATAAGAAAATTAGGTAAATCCGAGATATCAAAAATATAAAATTATAAGGTTTATTTTGATAAAATCCACACGAAAAAGTTAAAATTAACCAACTGTTTAAAAGATAAATGTAATGATATTTATTATATGTAATGATTTCTATCAGTAAGGTCAGTTGCCCTAATATGGAATACGTTCCTAATTTGGAACACCGCAATATTAAGGAATCGTGATTTTGCCATCTATTGGCGATGAATGCAATCAATTACGATTGTCATTTCTTGCAACTAGCATGCTTATGCTCGAATTTCAAAGCAACACGTGTTTGTAAAAGAATATTGAAGGGAATATCGCAGTCTGAGTTTTTGCAAGGTGAACTTTGATCTAATATTATACATAATAAGGTAAGTGCATCAGCTTTGTGTTAGCTCAAGTATTTCTTCAAATATAAGTATATTTATAAATTTATATAAATATAATATTCCATATTACGAGTACTATTAGCATAATATGGGAAATGAGAACCTCGATAAAAAAAATAAACATTTTCTAAACCGTCATTACATTTTAAATTTGACTGTTACTAGTCAACAGAGCATAAAATTTCCTATAAATTCATAATATTTAAGTTTTTATAAAAGTTCTACAAGCAAGTGAAACATTTGTATAAAAAAAATATAAATTCTTGCTCATTGTCAGAAGATTCTCCTCAGATTGCCCTATGGGCGTTTTTCCTACACGTTATATTCCTTCACACATGTTTTATTCATTCTAAACACAGTCTTTAGTCATTCAAAAAAGACATTTAGTCACGTTTGCTCAAATCTTTGGGTGGCCATGCATTTTTATTCGCACGATAAATTCAAGTATTCGACTATTTTTTCAAAAAGTATTGGTGGCTGATCGGCACTAAAGGTGAGGGAAAGAGGAGGTGGAGTGCCAAATATAAAATTTTAACTGCGGGTATTTAAGATATTCCGAGATATGAATGAAAAACTTTTGATGCAATACATTGAAATCGGATTATATAAATGAAACTAATGTAACAGTTTTATCACAAGAAAACAAATAGATTAATAATTTTGTTATTTTTAATGCATTTTTCAAGATGCATAATTAAAACAAGTTTTCGTACAACTTTATTATTCCTTTGTAAAACTTTGTAAAATGCTCGCATTTAATTTCTGAATCCCAGCTTATAATATATGAATTTTGTATAATTGTTTAAAACACTTATATCTTTCTTCGAATGATTTTTGTAGCATTCCTTGTCTGTTTCTTTTTCTTCTCTTTCAATCGATTGCTATTATATTTTTCCAATACATGTACATTAGTGAGGTCTTGCTATGTAGCCATGTGTTGATGACTGTTCTCTAGTACAGACTGAAACTATTTTTAATTTGAAAGGTTCGATTCCCGCACATTGACCAAGTGAAACATGTGCAAAACGCTTTATGTCTTCTTCGACGAGAAATACGTTTCAAAAAACAGACGAAACCAGTTTGAAAATTGTTGTCGAGCGTGCAACGCCTAGGTACATTTCGGAATGGCTTCAACAAGTGATTCTCTAGACGGAAAAATTGAGTGCGAAAAGATTGGTTTTAGAGTACTGATTTCACGAAAATTGTGTTCTTCGTAGTGATAAAATGTTCCACTTTTACCTTTGGAGTGAAAATGTTCGAAAAACGGTCAGCAATTACTAAAATTGGCAGATAGTACTGGCATATACAGAATGTTCGGTCATCTCTGGAAAAAATTTTAATGGGAGATTTTAGAAGCTAAAATAAGACGAAAATCAAGAATACTAATTTGTTGATTGAGGCTTCGTTAAAAAGTTATAGAAACATTTTCAATAAAGAATTTTTTTCTCGAAAGTACGTAAGATTTCGGGGGTGTGTCTATTCACTAAAAATGATTGTAATTGACCCCTGCAACCAAAAATAATTTTTCCGTGAATGATTTGAAATTTTGTAATAATTTTTTAACAAAGCTTCAATCAACAAATTGATATTATTGATTTTCGTCTTATTTCGGCCTTTAGAATCTCCCATTAAAATTTTTCCCACAGGAGGCCGAACACTCTGTATACAGACATAGAAGGGCTAACAAGTGACATTCTATTGATAGGACCATATTCATAAGATACCAATGGAGGATGTTTTACGATTAACATATTACTTTGCTCAATGATTCCACTACAAAGATCCCTATTACGAAATTAATAGTAGATTTATTTTTATTAAATTAATTTAGGTAAAACCGTTATTTCAGCAGAAACGTTTGTGAATTTATTTTAATAGGTGGTCAATTGCAAGACCCGTAAAGGTTGTGGAAATCGACGAAATGAAATTTTGTCGACAAAAATATGAAAGAGACCGGGTAATTGAGAGCCATTGTATTTTCGGGAGTATAGACACAAAGTTAAAAGAATTGCGACTGAAAATATGTCCAAATAACAAAAGAGACCGTGAAACATTAATCCCTCTAATAAAAAAGTTTATTGCTCCAGAGAAGGATTTCGATATTTCACGGATAATCGTACCATAAATTTCGTAAATTCGAAGACAGGAGCAAACACGTAGGCAATCGAATCGCAGTGGGGACAATTGCGGTTAAGGCTCTAAAGGGGGGAACTACAGGTGAATAATATAGACTATTACTTTTGCTAATATTTATGGCGAAGGAAAGTAAAAAGAAAGAATCTCGAGTTATTTGCTGAGATGATTCGTTCAATTCGAATAATTTATCCAAGAATAAAACTTTTTCGTTTACCGAAATTAATACGTAATGTAGTTTGGAAAAAGGTGGGTAGATTTTTAATGGAACACCCTATAGAAACTGAGGTCCGATATCGCTATATGCAACAAATAGTTATTTTAGTTTTGCCTGTATTGGTTGATTTCAATGTATTGTATGTACCAAAAGTTTTTTATTAATATCGCGGAAACTATTAAATACTCGTGTTTAAAATTTTATGTTTGGCACTCCTACAAAATTAATTATTTATTTACATTTTGACGAAAGGTTTGCCAAAAAATGTAAGGTTATTGGATGTAACTGATTTGTAAATTTGTAATAACACTGAAAATAATGGCACTTTGAATAAATTATAAATTTCGTATGATACTTTAATTCCTTTATTTTAGTTTAAAATATTGATTGAAAATGTACGCACTACGTAAGTACAGTTTAAAATAAAGACCGTCAAGTAACATTAGTAAAATAATAATATATACGTTGTTTTATTATGTAACAAGTTTTTAATTGTTCACTATTAATTCTTTGGGAAAAGGATTAAAAATTTCAAACAATTTCGGTTTTAGGAGTCAAAATTTTCAACGGAAAATATTAAAACTAAAATAATTAACCAAAATTTCCAACGGAATGAAAAATGAAAAAATTAATTTTTCATTTTGTTTTAAAAATTGAATGGCACGTATGTCTCGTACCATCATCATACGCACGAATTTCGAACAAAATATGCTTGAAATAGAAACCAAAATAGAGACCAACACAATGCCATACATGTAAAAAGGGTCAGTATCTTTTCAGACCTTATCGAAATTTTTTAAAAGTGTAATGACATCGATGTTTCATATATGCATCGAAATCGCCATTTTAGATTTTATGATATTCTGATATACCAACTCTCAAACATCAAGTAAAACGGAGTCTAACATATGTACATACATACAAAAGTTTGTAATCAGGTTTTTCACATTTATGAATTTAAAGTGTCTCAAAACAACGAAAAGTATGAAAAACCACGAAAATCGAAGTTTTAAAATGGAGGTAGAAAATATGTTGACTAAATATGTTTAGAGTTTAGAATCAAAAGATTGCTTAAGTTGACTGAATAATTATTTATTCTTACAAAACTATCCTTTAAAGTGATTAATGTGCTTTCATGTTCTACTTATTATTGCTGCCGCCATATTTTATCACAGAGAAAGATGTGCCATTAAATTAGATATTAAAATAAAAATTATAAATTACATATCAATATTCATTGATTTATGTGAATTGTTGCGAAATTTGTTTCCAGGATTTTAAAGAAGTAAACAGGTACGAAAAATTCAAGAATATATTTTTTATCATTAAATTGCTGATTTTGATATTGTATACATTTTTATGAAACTTTGAAAATAGAGAAAGTGAAGGTGAAATGAAATAAAATCTATAAAAATATATAGTAGAAAGCATTAGTGTTATATTTTTGCAATTGATTAAATCCAATAATGGAAAATAATTTCTTTTATTATGTATTCGACAACTAAATATCATCCGAATTATGTCACGTTTCATTTTATTTTAATCAGGAAAGTATAAAGAATATGTTAGAAAAAGTTGTACTAAATAAAAAAATAAAAAATAGGAAAGTTTTGCCACTGCATTAGTCATGAGGTTTATATGTATACTCATTCAGGTTACTTTACTTTGGCTATATTCGTCGACCGAACTCTAGGAGAGTATCCCCCTAATGGTGGGGATACAAATTTTACTTGAAGGGTAGAGATGTTTTTCACATACAATAGAGAAACTTTACTGTACACGTTTCAATACGTTAATACTTGCATACGACGAATGTATAAATAGCCATTTAAATATTTATCCTCGCATCTCGTATATGGAAAGTCTCATTATCAGGTTATATAAAGTTTTGATGTTAATTAACAGTATTTACTTTCTGTTGTTTCCTGTTTTTGCTATCTCGTCATTATTACGTATCCTCCATTCAATAATATTAATTTGTTTAAATATCGCGTGAAGAAACTCGGCCGCGATTCCCGTATCTATGTTGCATTCGCGTAATTCTAGGTTAGGCTGACGCCGAATTTTTCCGTCACACAGATTATTATACCGCGACTATTTACGTGTTTTTGCTAGCTAACATCGCAAGAATTTTCGGTTCTTAGAACAAATTCCAGGAATTGTGTCGTTAGCGCCGAGAGAGAGAGAGAAGTGTTTTTCAGTTGAAAAGAGATCGACAGCCCAGCAGCGCGATGCGTTGCTACCCGGTTCTGCACCTGCGCGACGGACACCAGACGCGGCCATCGATGCTTGCAGATCGTCATGAGTCATAAGTGAGTCGTCGACGATCGAGAGCAGATTTTTTAACGATCTCACTTCGTTAACGTATGAGCTCCGAAGAGTCTGAGCCAAGCTCGCTCTTCGAAAACATATGAAGCGGATAGCGGAATTATGTATTGGAAAATCTCGTCATTGCGACTTGAGATTTTCCCACAAAAGGATAATCTGCTTGACGTTGTAGCGATCGTAGTGCACGCCGCGCGTGACGTGATCGTAGACGCAGGATTGTGATTGAATGTTGCAGTTCGTTGCCGCAACTGCGACGTTAGGGATTCGGTGTCGATCACCTTGAGTCCTTTCCAAATTACGGTTTGAGCTACCGGAAGGTAGATACCGACATACAGGTATCTCCTAGAGATGCGTTCGCCGTTCACGGGATCGAGGAATCCACTTGAAACACCCGTCGAGTGTGCCAGATAGGTGCACCAACCGGGGGAGTTGAGTTTCTGGCGACCCGTTGAAGCTGTACAGCGTAGGAGCAGCCGGTAGGTAGATATCCACATACTGATATTACCTCGTTGTGCTTTCCATGCTTCGGGCTTCGGAGAATCAGCTCCAGTGATCCTGTCCTGAGGTGACAAGGTTGAGTACAAGCGAACGGTGAAGCAAAGAGTTTAAAAAGCCTTCCTTCCACCTCTACACCCACTGCCAGCTCTGAGTTGACCACGCTGGGCTGTAACCGTAGGGCGGTTGGTGTTGCAGAAGACTTCGTCCTAATCCGGCAGGCCGCAGGTCGCTCCTCGTTCCATAGGAGCCGTCGTCGAGGTAGCTACGGCAGGTCGCAGGCCGTTCCTTATTGATAGGAGCCGCCGTCGAGGTAGCCATACCAGAACAAGAAGTCCTCTTGTGTCGGTGTCGTCCATACGCCACCCGCATGGTGAGCGTGCTCGCGGGATATAGCCTTTTGGAGCCTTACAACCTCCATTTGGTATCCCGTCCGTGGCATTGCTAAGCGAACCCAGTAGATCGGAGGAAAACCTCGTCTACCCGGTCGCATGCGTCGATAAGATCGTGCAAATCGAATATCACTGACCAGAAAGCAAATTAATACAATCCACTTGTTACGAGCGCGTTAACGTGATAGCTGTCCGCAAATACTTATACTTTGCTGTAAACTTGTATCTTTTTGTTATAATACATTTTGTAATAAAAAATTACAATTAAAACTTGTACCAATTTCTCTACCTGTCTATTCTCTTGTCCGGGCCCACATTAGAACCCTTTAGTATTCTAACATAATTAAATATAAGATATTAAAATAAGGTCTTATGAGTCGTGAATAATCCGATCCAAAGCGACTAATTAGGCAAAATGATACCTATTTATACACAGGATGATCGATGAATTGTGGTGAGGTAGGTGTGGAATATTATATATGTAAGATTTAACAAAGAGAATTGTATTTGGAACTTTACAAATGATATAATTATATAAACGAATTTAAAACACACCAAGCACACAATCTTTTTACGCAAATTAATATCATATAAGAATCTCGTTTCGTTCTCTCTGTTGTCTCGCTGTCCCTGGTTACCCATTCCTTCTCGAACAAAACACTTTCAACCCTTTTGCACATACATTAACATTCATCAAAACTACAGCGCGGCACAAATCTTCTACATTTGGTCATACCGACCCTCATCCTCCTTGGATGAATATGAGACAATCGATAACTAGTCATACCGCATACCGCGAACCACGAACTGTCAGTGGGGAGAATCCCCTCCTCCGAGGTACGAATAACGCGAATATAGGCAGTTGCGATCAAGAAGGGGAACGAAACGATACTAGAAAGAGAGACGTGTGGTACAGTGTTAATTTCCAATTTCAATATATGTATAATGTATATATTCTTGTAATAATAATATTGTAACAAATATATATTATATTTTTATTTAATCCTTTCCTTTTGCACATAAATTAACATTCAACGAAACTCCAGCGCGGCTCAAATATTCAATACAAATCTCGTACATATACATATATTCTTCGAGTTACTTGAGAAATAGTGTTGGACATAAAACCACTTCAGATTTACGTGAATGTGAATAAATTAATTTTATTATTTGTGGTTGTTCCATTCAGTCAGCTCGGGTGTTTCCGCTTTTTTATGTTGTCAGATGCGGAGCCATTATTTCGTCGCAAAAGTCCTCGAATATTCTGCATCTGGCAAATTTCGTTGTAAAATAATTTAGCGCTTTGTCGAAACGAAAGCGCTAAGCCCGAGTTGGCCAGCTAAGGGCTATATTGTTCCGCGGGTGGTACGGTCTTCGAGGCCAAACGTCGACCGACTGGCAACGACCATCGCCAACTCGTGGAAAAATATAACCATAAAACAGCTGCTAAACACGTGTGTCCACTCGTCGCGTCCTAATCCGGAGTTCCGTTTTTTCCTTGGTAAATTAACGTGGCCTTCGACTTGGGGAGGAAGCTTCGGGCACCTTCGACCAGGGTGACCTGGAACTCTTCCTCTATCACGTTCAAGCGTGAGGGAGGAATTTTCCGCCCAAACGGTGCATGAAAATGGGTCCTCTTTCCCCAAAGCGAAGGCCAATCGATCGAGCTAAAAGTCAACGTGACAATCGGTTGATACCCCCAAAATCGCGTATTGGAGGAGGAAGCGGGCTCCGGAAACATCGAACAATTCGTAAAACTGTTGAATTAAATGTATCGTAGAAAAGTCAATTCGTACAACCAAACAGTTAAAGCAAACGTATCGTAAAAAAACCAGCTTATAAATAATCACACTTAGGATCGTTCCAAAACGCGATATCATTTCGGTCGCGACTTATAATCGAACAATCGGTGATCTCAAACGGTCACAAATCATTAACTAGTCACTCAAGATTAGTTTGGCGAGTGACGACTATAAGATACGCGTACAAGGAAGGTTAATTGAGCCTTACAACCCCAAAAGAACTAAAAAGGTAGTTCGAATTTAGCCCGTACCCGACGCGACAGTACGTTTCAGTTATTATTAGCAAACCTATCTCAAATCGATTACAATCCCACGTTTGGGGTACAGCTGCCGAAACAACAGGAACCGGTGAACCGTTAGCTGACTTTCCCAAAAAATATTGGAAATCATGCATCGCTCTCGTTCACGCTTGCAAATAGTTCTTGAAACAGTTAGAATAGTACCCATAATTATATATACAATAGATATTACATTAAAGAAATTCTTATAAAATCTTTGATAAATATAGTTACACCCAAAAATACACACAAATATATAAAAACAATACTAAAATTAGCTACAATAGACAAAAATATCCTACAACAACAGTGATGACAACCATGTAACTTAGAAGAAAATCCGTCCTACAACCAAGGAACCCATAGAAATGTGAAAGAGAAAAGAATAATAAATTTCTAGATCGTTAAATAAGATCCATATGTTCCGTAAGTCAACAATAAATACTGTCCTAAATTTAAAAAGGTAATACATTGAAATGAAATTTTTGGAGCATTATAAATAAGAAGTTTAAACTTCGTGTTCAAAACCCACTCTTATCGGATAAATTGGTTAATCTTGAAACATTTGATAAGCGGTTACATGGACTGTGTAGGTTGCACTATGTTACAGAATATCGAAACAGGTTTAGATTATGGTTATAACATTATCCGGTCTTATCGATTAACCGGCTTACTCCTTGACATTTCCTAATCGATTATCGAAGCTATATGGGTTACATTATATTACAGATTCCTAATTTAAAATCACATCCACATCAAACTTTGGTTATCTTATTACAGATAGAATCTTATAATATTAAAATCAAATTAATCACTCAGCATAATTAATACGTGAATGAAATCTAAACATCAAATTCACAGCATTGCAGTTTTTTTCATAGATTATATTATAAGAAACTTATTTTACAAGATTAGTTTGGCGAGTGAAGGCTAAAGGACACGCGTACCAGGACGGTTGATTGGGCCTTACAACCCCAAGAGTACTAAAAAGGCAGTTCGCGCGGATAATTCAGTACCCGACGCGACGGTACGTTTCATTATTATAACATCGTATTGTACAAATCACGGTAATATTACGACATTCAAAATTCATTATTTATACGAGCTACCTGAAAATGTCGTTGGTATAGTCATAAGTAATAACATGTTTTTCAAACATCAAATATAATTTTGCATGTACTACACCATTTTCTTTCCTATTCGCAAAAGCAGATTTAAGTTTTCACTGCTCCGCGATAAAAGGAAAGAGTACGGTCACACAAATTTAAGGGGGTAGTCTCATGTGTACGTTGTAAAATTTAATCATATTTATTAATTTTTGTTAACTAAATGTTACATCTAACGCTACAATTTATTTTTGCAATTTACTTAACTATCTCTTAGGAATACAAAATAAATTTTTCGATAATTTTTATTGACTTTTCATGTTTTTATTATGCCCACAGTAAACATGCGTTTAAACACTGGCGTAGGTGATTGCAGGTCTCAAGGTTGACTACATCAAAAAAATCAAAAATTTTTATTCGGTACGTTTCCTGTTATCGCTCATAGCAAAATAATTCATTTTTGTTGAAAATTGCCAAAATGGTGAAAGCTTAAATTAAAAATTGCAAAATTATTGTCATTATTTTCACGGCGTTTTAATAAAAGTATATGATATACTATTATAAAAATATAATTTTGGTACAGGAGAAAGCTATTAGTATGGAACGTATAGTTTTTGAGATTTTATTTATGTCAGTTAAGAAAGTAACATTTCGAGGGAAATGCATTTAAAGTCTCCAAGATCATACTAATCAATCCCAGCTCCATACAGAATTCCTTCAAGAGTGTTCACACTCAGATGGCACAAACGTTGGAATTTCGATTTTTAAAAACAGCAGATGTCTCTTGACTCTTTCGTAAACCTTTCGAAACAGTAATGTCTGGGCTGTTCAAGGTAATCGCCCGAAGCAATAACTCCGGTAATTACCGCGAGGGCTATACAAAAAATGTTCTATAATTCACAATACTTGACATTTATCTCTCAAAATTTAACAGTACATTCTTAAATATACATACTTTCAAAAAATGAAATAACAAAAATTGACTTTTCTTAGGTCTCACATGAGACTGCCCCCTTAAAATCCTAAATTTTGAAGTACGTTTTATGAAAATTTAAAATCAATATAATCTAAAACCTCGTGTTCTATGTTTAGTAATGCCAATATGTATATTTAATCTCTTTTGACTTACATTTGTACATAAATAATTTTCTATACGCTTTAAAACTGAAAATAACGTCTCTCTCAAATAATTAAAAATTTCTAATTATTTCTAATTAGTTATTTATAACAGTATAAACACATACGGTGAGGTATGTCAATGTTAAGATATATTATATTTTCAAGTCTACTTTAGCACAAAGGATGATACAAATAAAATAAAATGCAGACGAATTTAAAAGTACCTACTTAATAATCGCTTCCTTGTACATATTATATCTTACGAGTAAAGTATGCAACATTTTAATAACGCTTCGTTACATGACGAAACGGACAAAATAAATTAATATAAATAATTTAATAATCAGTTGCTTATTTTTACGAAGTTTAAAGACAATCGAAATCAAAATGAGTTTTTTCTATAATAAATGAAATGTTACGAAATTAATGTTGAAATGGACTTTCAAGGAAACCTATACATGTGTATGTATTATAAAAAATTTCATAGATGTTCCGAAAAATACATTGTTCGATTAAATATTAAGAATTAAGTTGTTAAATTAAACATACAACCATTTAATGCTATCATGTTAAATTGGGCAAGACAGTCGCCAGACGTCTATGCTTAGTGGTTAATTCAATATTGAGTAAAGAAAAACATAAAATGTAGATCAAAAATTTGAAATATATTTTTCTAACTTAAATATTTAGAAAATGAAATAAAAAATCTAGGTGTGACATAAATAAAGTATTTATTGAATCAACCCTACTGATACATTCAGAAATAAAATCTAGACAAAACGACATTTATTTTATAATCTTTTCCATCAGATGTTCCAACCCCAAAACTAAATTGTATTCATTACTCTATACTAAAATTTTTCCCAGGCGTGGCCAAATACCCTGTATATCGAACTTTGTCTTTAGTGTAAATTTTAATTTATAATGTGCAAGATTTTTAAGCAAGTGTTATTCAATATTCAATAATGAAAAATAATCTATCGGTAATCCAAATTTTTCGCAATTAATACAGAAATACGATCTTTTTATTGAATAGACTCAAGAAGGAGATGATTAAGAATTTTGAAGTAATAGTGAAAGTAGAGTAGAATAAGATTTAATGTAACATTTCAGAGTGCGAATCAGAATTCAGTGACTTATAGCCCTTTCACACGACGATACTTGTATGCGATACAAGTACGATTGGATACCGATCATACATGTAAACTTAATAAGAACGTTCAAACAGCAATTCTCGTAGTCTACGCTGAGATCAAAGTTCTGAACTTTGTTAGTCATCTCGTACACGTTTCGCATACAAGTATCGTCGCGTGAAAGGGCTATTAGAGACTATGATGACGCAGGTTTCAAACGATGTAGGAAGCTATATCATGTACGTAATTTCCATGATTACTTCTTCTGCTCGATTACGCGTATATCATATATGTTCTATATATATATATATATGCATGTAGTTCAAATGAACACAAGAACAGCTAAAAACATTTCATACAAAACAAACTTTATTTGTTAAAATACAAATTACATTAATACTCTAAATTTACTTGTTTATTTTAAAACATGTTTGTACTTTTATATTATTTACCAAAGCCCACGGTGACCGATCGTTACGAGATTTGTAGGGGAAGGGGAGGGGGAAGAAGGAACCAAAATCTATAATTTCAGCTTTGGGTAATTAATAATTTCCGAGATATTAATAAAAACACTTTCCTTACAGTACATTGAAGTTTGTCTATTGGACGTAGGACAGACGTTACTAATCCAATAGTCATTTCTTGTAATAATATCGTTCTCAAATGTCGAATAATCAATGACGAATAGTGATATCGAGCCTCAGTTTCTACAGAGAGTGCTATTTAAAATTTGCTTGACTTTTTCTCAGACGGCAATTACATTTTAATTTCGGTGATCAAAAATAATTCATTTACACTACCAGATTTTTGTGTCAAATTGTAGTTATAGTGACCGGAAAATGGTAGTTTGCTATTTACTATTCTAATTTAACCTAAATATGTATAGTGTCGAAATAAAAAATAACCAAACCTAACCTAATGTCTCGAAGATTATTAAATTCCCGAAGCTAAAATTTTATATTTAGAATCCACACCCTGTTTACCCCACCTTTTACAAATTTCATGTTGGTCGAATATTGGGGCCTTTCAAAACTACAACATTATCTATATAGTATATTTCTACTATTATAAATACATAATTACGTATCCATAATTAGGTACATAATGTGAAATATTTCAATAGGAATATCAAAAATTGAATACATATTTCTGCTGTTACACGTGCTTTTTAGTATAGTGTAACTTTGTTCTAAGAATATTTATTTTTATTCAAAACGGAGATTAAATAAATGTTTCTATTTAAATACATATCTCTGTTTCGAATAAAAATAAATATCTTGAGTTACAAAGTTACACTATGTTAAAAAGCACGTGTAACAGTAGAAATATATATTTGATTTTACATTTATATGAAACAAACGTTGAACAAAATGTGAAATATAGAAATTCTAATGTAGCAATAGAATACTGTGAATCAATCAACGTAGAATATAGAAATAAGTGTATTACAGAGTGTGTTGCGTCGCAGACACTCGAGCGTCCCGTCGCGGACACTCGAGCGTCCCGTCGCGACGCAATATAACACTTAGAAAAGGCCCAAGTGTTAGGGTAGGCCCAACCACTTGCTCGCCTCTTTATTACGAATTTTTCGTCGCCTGGGCAAGTGGTACCCTTAAGACCAGACGTCTGCTAGGTAGTTGGAGACGCTGCTCGACCACCCGTATTTCCAATATGTTTAGATTCACCCTGGTGTCCTCTTAACCGACTTTCCTTTTCCAAAACAGCCTTATGCATACCTCCACTCCTTTCCCTAGGTCCCAGCCTACATTTTTCCCAACTAGCCAATGCCTGATAAACCACTCCCAATTTTCCATTCCAATTTCGGCGTCTCCACCCACTAAAATTAGATATATAAAGTAACTGCGAACAACGAGACGAGAGATTACTCCAAAAATCCGACAGAGAACTTACTCTAAAAACTCCGAACGAGATTATTGTAAAGGTCCTCGCCGTGGACTAATTTCAATCGCGCTTCACAAATAAATAAGTTATTAAACCAACCAGCATTTTTTACTTCGTCGTGAGCCAACTATTTCAACGTTGTCGCGACGTACACGACAGAGTGCTAAATAATGCTCCTCACTGTAATAGTTTAATAATTAGGCGAGATACTAGAATAGAAACTGTTTTTAAAATTGTGTTACAATGAAATGACATTCGAATATCATTAAATTGCTGATTTCGATATTGTATACATTTTTATGAAACTTTGAAAATAGAGAAAGTGAAGGTGAAATGAAATAAAATCTATAAAAATATATAGTAGAAAGCATTAGTGTTATATTTTTGCAATTGATTAAATCCAATAATGGAAAATAATTTCTTTTATTATGTATTCGACAACTAAATATCATCCGAATTAAATGACATTCGAAAACGACAATTTTAACCTTACCTGGAAACAACAAATTCATGCAAAACGTTTAAAAATGTTATTCAAAGAATAGGAGACATTAATATCATTTTTTCAAAAAACGAAGGGAAAAGCGTACAAAATTGATACAAACATTGAATGTAGTAGTGCTTAACTCATCTAAACATTATGTTTTATCTTTATCATCAGATATTGAACTATCTTCAAAATAATCGATGAGAAAAGTAGCAAGTGAGGATTGAAATCGTTCAAAATCGAAGGTACCATAAAATCATTTCTACATTGAAGCAACAACCGACTACACGTTTTTTAATTTTGCGTGCACATGTATGTACAAGAACTATTCTGGTCTGGTTTTATTTGGATCTATTAGTATATATACAAAATATTTCAAACAGTTTGCATGTCGAGAATGTAATTTCATCTTAAGCAATGGTAATTAATAGAACATGATGTTGCAATTTGAAATTCAAAACCAGGTGCTTGTTTGATTTAATATGTAACGTATGCAACTAAGCAAAGTTTTTTATAACGTAATCTAGGAAAGAACTTCAATGCTGTGAGTTTGATGTTTAGATTTCATTCACGTATTAATTATGATAAATAATTAATTTGATTTTAATAGTATAAGATTCTATCTGTAATAAGATAATCAAAGTTTGATGTGGATGTGGTTTTAAATTAGGAATCGAAAATGTAATCCGGATTGGTTTCAGTTTACTATAATATAATGTAACCCATATAGCTTCGATAATCGATTAGGAAATGTCAAGGAGTAAGCCGGTTAATCGATAAGACCGGATAATGTTATAACCACAATCCAAACCTGTTTCGATATTCTGTAACATAGTGCAACCTACACAGTCCATGTAACCGCTTATCAATTGTTTCAAGATTAACCAATTTACCCGATAAGAGTAGGTTTTGAACACGAAGTTTAAACTTCTTATTTATAATGCTTCAAAAATTTTATTTCAATGTATTACCTTTTTAAATTTAGGACAGTATTTATTGTTGACTTATGGAACATATGGACCTTATTTAACGAGCTAGATATTTACTGTTATTCTCTCTTTCACATTTGTATGGGTCCCTTGTTTGTAGGACGGGTTTTCTTCTAAGTTATATGGTTGTCATCACTGTTGTTGTAGGATATTTTTGTCTATTGTAGCTAATTTTAGTATTGTTTTTATATATTTGTCTGTATTTTTGGGTGTAACTATATTTATCATAGATTTTATAAGAATTTCTTTAATGTAATATCTATTGTATAATTATGGGTACTATTCTAACTGTTTCGAGAATTATATAATATTAATTATGCTTTTGATAGAGTTGTTCATATTATAAAAGATGTAAATATAGGATGATTAATTCGTCTTATTCATACGTATAAATGGGGCTTCAATATATTTTATTTGTATATATATATACATATTGGACGAAATATTTATTATCATTCATTTAAATTAATTCATGTATGATTTATTGGAATTACAATTTTATTACTTTCAATAGCAACAGCTTTTTTTTATGTTTTATCTTGCAAGCGTAAACGAGAAGGATGCATGATTTTCAATATTTTTTGGGAAAGTCGGCTAACGGTTCACCGGTTCCTGTTGTTTCAGCAGCTGTGCCCCAAACGTGGGATTGCAATAGATATCAAATAGGTTTGCTAATAATAACCGTAAAGCGACTGCTCGTTGCAAATGTTTTGAAAATGCTACATCCTTAAAAATAGCGAAGAAGTCACGTCCGTATCGTAAACGAAGTCGTGTTAAAATTCTATTTAAATCCTTAACTTTTACTCGAGGACCTTAAAAAAGTCGATTTTTTTTAAATTTTATTTCTAAAAGTATATGTCCTCGAAAATATTTTTGTCAACGAATACCGGACAATTAAAAAAAAATTAACAAAATTAAACGCGTTTTTTCACAACCTTAAGCAATATAAACATACTAGAATTTAGGAAAGTAGCAGGGTTAATGGCATTTAAGTTTTGAGTTTTTTCACAGAGCCGAAAAATTTATAATCTTTAAGAAATACATCATCTTATCTAAATTGATGCCAGATATAGAAATAGGGGATTGTAGATAAAAGTAATCCATTTAAAATTGATTCTTCATTTTTAGATTATGGATAAAGACCGCAAACGTTTGCAATATAACTGTAATATATAATAACATCTGTAATGTATAATTTTTTATCAATAAGTGTATATAGATAATCCAAATTGTATATCCTAATTGTATTGTGCATCTATATGCGTTGTTAATAATCCTGTAGAGGGTTACACAGCATTCAATAAAAAACAAACTGTATGGACAAACTGCTATTGTAAGCTTTATTAAACTCCAATAGTTATGTCTAAAATAGGATACAATTTGGAAAGATTTTGTACATTTTTGTATGGAAAGATAGGTGAAAAAGTTGTCATTTAATGTCAATGTTATCCAGTCATCTGTTGGTGCTTGCATCCGTTTTAATAATTCCGATTAATTAATGATGACAGATGGCTAATGAAAAATCTCTCTAAAAAATGCTGCCTTATCATTTCCTAATTACTGTCAACTGTCTGTTGTGTAATGTACCAATGATTTGCTATATTTTCGAATGTATATTTGCAACGTAAACGTGACAGGTATATCCCAAGAGTAGCTTTACAATTCTGTAGATATTAAATGATTTTTAAAATACGTGGAAATTGTAGATGATTTACTCCAATTTCAGAGAGTTTTCTGTCAGCGTTACAAAGATGTTTCATATCGTTCCTCCAACAATATACATATATGTCGTGTACATCGCGACAATGTTGAAATTATTGGATCTCGACGGAAAAAGTATAAAAATGCTGATTCTGGATTGATAATAAAATAGTTTATTATTTCTGCTATGATTGCACAGAACAGATATAGTGAAGCGCGGTATATCTTCTCATGGCGAGGATTTTTACAATGTTCCTTTTCGCTTTTTTTTTTTTGGTCCTTTTTTCCTGCAGTACCTTGGCGTGAGCCCTAAAATCTGTATTTTAAAAAGAGGATTAGTGTCTGGTTATGTTGGGGTGGAGTGATTTCTTGCGTCAGCTTCATGTGTTAGTGCTCAAGGGAAAAGTTTCAAAAATCTCGTTGTCATTAATATGTTCCTTTTCGTTGCTTGCAGTATATGTTAGAAACGTAGAAATAAATAAATGCCTGAAGCGGGCCATGTGCTTCTCCTTGACGCGTTTCCCCCTCTTAAAGGAGGATCGGCCAGGACACTTGGAAAAAGGAAGGCCGCACTGTCAAGGGTGCCCTCACGACCTTGGTTTTCTGTCAGAGTACAGAATTGTATTGGCTTTTGCCGTGAGCAGTCACAAAATACAGTTTTAGAAAGTCCACCCCGTGTTAATTTTATTAAAATTGACTGACCATAATAGCATCTTTCTTCCATATACGTTCATATCTATCTGTTAGCGGCAATGTATTTTCCAAAAGAGTCGGAGGTAAGGACCACCAAAGGACGCTCAGTCTACGATAGATTTATGACAGAGTCTTGAATAAGACTAAACAGGTCTGGCGGCAGGTGATGCGATAGCGGACGACTGCGTTGGGTCTCCAGTTAGCGCGTATTGAGGCATTGATTGTTTATGAATGGAGAGAGAGTAATTAAAAGAGGCAGACGACCTGACGTCGTACTGCTGGAAAAAATAGACTTTGTCCTGAAGGATCTGACCACGGAGTGGGGAAGGTGTGGGACCTTCCGGTAAGAGCACTGTGAGGAACGGCACAGGACTTACCCCAGAATCGTCAAAGGCAAAACTACCCTTAGTGGATGGAGGCGTCATAATCGGGAAGGAAAATTGGATGTGGTTTGATTAGTCATTGATTAGTTGGGAAAAATGTAGGCTGGGACCTAGGAAGAAGAGTGGAGGTATGCATAAGACCGTTTTAGGAAAGGAAAGTCGAGTAAGAGTACACCGGGGTAAATACAGACATTAACACTAGGTTTACGGACACTCGTTGTGCATATTTTTACTATAATTCGCTACGTTGACAGTTGCATTAAAATGCAGTTTTTCTTTTAATTAGAGTATACATCCATATCATTACATCAATTCAATTCAACTTAAATTGCTAACAAATAATATTTATGAGTCCTATAACGTTAAGTTTAGAATCTGAATGCGTCAAATTGACGCGTACCGTAAACCTAGTGTTAAACATAAATATGGATAGTCGAACGGTGCCTCTAATTACTTGACTGATATCTGGCTTTAAGAATACTACTCGCCTAGGCAATGGAAATGGCTAATAAATAGGCTCACAAGTGGTTTGTTTACCACGATTCGCCTCGCAAAGACCAAAGTTCTCTTAAGCCCGAACACGTGGGCCTACCCTAAATCACGTACTGCGTCACGACGGGACGCTGGAGGGTTTGCGAAGCAACAATATATTTAAATGTGTCAGGAGTAACAAGACAAAACATAATCGTAAATCTCACTTGTGTCGATAAAGTAGAGCAGGTAATCGATCGCCACCTGCTGGATTACATATTGATTATAGATCAGTCTGTAATGTAATGTAACACGCTTCGTACCGCTAATTGTTTTCTCATTACTTGTTATAAATAAAACATATATAATTAAAATAAAACATTGTGCAGTAAAAACCTCAACAAAATGTTTTACAAATAGTTATCATTTTCTTAGTAAATAAAATAACATTTGAGTCAGAATCAATGAAATATTCTGGAATTACGATTTAATTTCAAACACTCTGCTTCTTGAAATTCGTGTTATTTAACTTCTCAAAATACACGTGTGATTAGAAATTATATTGCGATTATTGTTTAAAATCACAGATAAATTAATTGTAGCACTTCATTTTGAACTAAAATCCTATATACTTCCGTGAATATTAACATTTTATACTGATGAATTATATATATTATATTATATATTAAAAAAAATATCGATGTTATAGTATTCAGAGTACGTTCTTTTAATATTAAAAAGTAGAAAATTATATTAAATCGTTAAATAAAAGTGAGATATTATATTTTAAATAATTTAAAAATATCATTCTTCCATAAGGGTGATACAGTTTAGACAAAAAGGTGGAGAAAATGAAACTTTTGGAAAGTAACTCGAAAAGTTATCTTGTAATCTTATATATATATCTTATATATCTCTTATATATATATGTAATCTTATATATATATAAGATTACAAGATAACTTTTATATATATAAAAACTACTTTTTAATATTAAAAGAACGTACTCTGAATAATATAACATCGATATTATTGCTCCATTAAACTGCGTCCGGAAAGACTAAAATTCTTATCCTTAATACTAATATAAGATCTTAAGTATAAATATTTGAGCGTATTGGATTTTGTAATAAGCTGAGACGTTTCCTTGATATAAATGTCCAAAGTGAATATATTTAGAAGTAAATTCAAGAAAAATGTGTGTATACATAATAGACGACACGTACTCTGTGAGAGACATGTTCGGACTGAACAATAGAAAACAAAACAATACACATATCGCGACACCTATCGACATTGAACGCTATTGTATCGATAACGGCTATCATCGATCATCTATCAGAGCGAAAATGGACGAATATTATAATAAAAATGCCACAGTTTATATGTGCAATAGAAAGAATTCTTAATAATATCACTATTGTGATTAATATGAAAGAAATAAGATTTCTTTCTGCAATACCCTTCATATTTTATAATTGCTTCAAATATACGTAATTTATGTTTATAGATCGAATGTTTCTTTGTATTCATATCCGAATACCAGATGGATAAAGGTGTTTGTTGGTTTTATGTAACAAAAAACATTTGATAACAGTGATAGATTTGAAAGACCTCAAAAGGAAGTGGGGACTAACAAAACATCGCGAAAAAGTTGGAAATTTTGAAAATTCAGAACTTCCATCCATAGAAATCATAAGTCTAGATATAAATATTAAAAGTTTGATGATTGTTCCACGAATACAAAGTTCGCTTAAAATGATTAAAATTTTAGTAATTATGCATACTCGATTTCAATCTGTAGTAATTGTTTCAAAGATGATTCAATATTTGAAAAAGATAAAGTTAAAACATGAAGTTTATTTTTTACAATTTCCCTATCATTTTTCAGGAAAGTGATGTTTCGTTTCTGGGTTAACACTTTTAAAGGTCCATGAATTTTTCATTTCCAGGCGAAGCTAAAAGTAGCTATTTTTGAACATCTTTTACAAGCACACTCTCCTTTTTCAATTTCAGAAAAAGATCCTAATAAACGTCACCTAGCAAACTTCTTATTTTCGAGATATACCTACTTATGCTTTAGCATTGCTTAGGTATTAACGAAAGAAAATATTTTGTATCAAATAGGAAATATAGATGTAATAAATCGATTATGTAGCCTCCTCGATCATGTGATTTAAAACCCTTTGAATTTTCTTTAGTGGGGTTGCTGTAGTGCATTCTAGGCCAGTAAGAAATAACAAGGAAATATGAAAAACCTAACAAATACATACATTTCATTAAGTTAGTTTAAATATTATAACCTATTATAAAAGTAACCACTGGAGTTGCAAATAAATATTCATTCACAAATTTCTCAATAATATAACACAGCATGGTTTCAAGGTAGTACAAATTTGAATTTTTGTTATTTTCAAAGAAATTAATTCATCGTGATTCGAAGATAACATTCACATATTCTAGGTACAGAAGCTAGTTTTGTATCCAGATTCATTTTTAGAATCTTTGTGGTAATACGAGGAACAGGATTATTTCTATAATTTACAATATTGGATAATACTTCATAATAGAATATTATTTAAATTGAAGCAAAAACAATTTTTATTTGAACATCCCTCTCGACAATTAATGGACGAATGTTGCAGTAATTAACACGATGATGTTAACAATTAATTTTTTTTAATATCCCAGCTTAAAAATTCATTTTTTTTAGCTCCTCGAAAAGTCCTGTCGACCATATACGAGTAACGTACCAGCCAACGTGTTAACTTGTTTCGTTATGGATGAGGAATTACTAAACATTTTTAAAAGAAAGTTTGTTTCTAAGAATTGATTGTTTTACAACTTGTACTCATCTCATATGATTTCAATTCTGCTTTGAAAGATTTACTTTATATAAATAGTGTTTCATAAAGTGTAACTTCAATGTACACAAACACATGAAATATTTCTAAAGATTTTAAGAAGTTTGTGTGTTTTAACGTAGAAAACTCTGAACACTTTCAGTACTTTGAAACATTGAACTCATCGAATGCAAATTGAGTTATAAAGCTCAATATTAATTTCTCTATATATTTCATTCGAAATAGTCTTTAAAACCACGTTACTTTAAAATTATGCGCGACGATGGTTCAACTCGAATAGAGTGGCTCGTGGAACGTTGGGGAAAGCTGATCGAGTATTTTTAAAGTCGACCCCAAGCGCGGACGTATATCAGGATTTCTGTAGTCGCATATGAAAATCCAAATGTTTTACTTTTGTTTCTCGCTTGCGTTGAATCCCTTTATCTCCACTCCCCGCGACTTTTGACTCGTTTATAGTGGAACACGCCGCGTACTTACGGGTTTATGAATCCAATATCTGCAGCTGAGCAAACCTGACACGAAACTTTCAATGTCACCTTCATTGCCACGTCGCACAGTGAGGTATTTGCTCCGAAATGTCGGACAAAAATCGATTTAAAAAATTGTACCTAAATTGTAAAATGTTTGTTTCTTCAATTAGACGAATATCCAAGGAACGATGTATGAACATTCTTTTTTTCATTTACATATGTATTTATAGAATGCTTTGATTCATCAGAAGTTTAAAGTTTTGATAACATGCATTTCTTTCTCGACACGTTCACTTATTAGTAATTTTTCTAATTTCTTCTTTTCTATCTTGTTTACATAAATTGCAGACTTTTTTATTAGATTTAGATTTTTGCTTTATAGAAACTTTTAGAAAAGCATGTGGTACACTTTTAAACATGTTTTACTTGTGCACCATATGTATTCTTGTAGTTATTGATATTTGAGAATAATCAACGATTCAATAATTTTGTTAATTTTGTTAATATTAAATGGACGAGTTCCATAAATGTAGTGATAATAAAACCTTTTTTTACTCTTCACGACAGAAATCTGACTTTGTTGAAGACCTATATGAATATTAATGTGTATCTGTTTTACGATATGTAAACTCAAAATTCCAAAATATTCATATTTTGTGTTTCGATATGGTATTTATATGCAAATTTACGAAAACACAATTGACATGTTATTTGAAAATTCAACAAAATATGTAATTTATAAGTAGATGTTTCAAAACTGTTTGCATAAATAGATACATTGCTAAAAAATATATTTTATGTATAAAATTTCTTAGATATTAAATTGAATATGTTTTTTGTCCTTACTTTGGGATGATTTTAATCCACTATTATGGATAATAGACGATAAAAATGATAGGTGTCGAATATTTTTGGCTATTCTGCAGTCCTGTAAGATTTCATTCAAATCGAACACTACTACTTCAGGCAATTCCTTTGTAATTTCAACTTTATTCTTTTCCTGAGGAAGATTAATTTATTTGTGATAACACTCAGAATATTTTGAGGTCACCTGCATTTTGTTTAAATATGTAGGACGTTCAGTTTGTTATGACTAGACTTTGTATTTTACGCATTTGTAACATCTGCGAATATGAAAAACACTAAACGTATGTAAAATACTAAATGCACTTATGTGTTCTTCATGCTATCACAAGGTATAAATAAACTTTATAATCTACTAATGACTAGTTGTCTGACAGAATACAGACTGAAAGGTATACTTATTATATAAAAACGCCATATTGACCTTGAAGTAATGTTTAAGAAACAAAAATAAAACTATCGTTTATATGTCACTGGATTCTATGTAAAAAATGGAAAATATTTTTCCTCTACTTCATATTTGCTACTTAAACATACTTAGTACTTGCTAAATTCTTAAAATTAAATGACGATCATTAATTAAATAAACAATAAATCTATTTTATTAATTGATAAGAGCAAAATAATTTATATAAATATTTTTGATTTAATATCAATTTTTTTTAGGTATGAATCATTCATAAATCTACAGAAAAGATACATTTATAATTTTAAATTTGATGAATAGAAACATAAAAACAAAGTTTTTTCTTTCGGGAGAAAATATAAATTGAACTCTTTTTCATTGGAGTTTTATCGGTTTAAACAATTACTACAGAGGAATTCAAACACTATAAATACTATGCATTTTCGTAAAAAATACGTGATACGAGTGGTGTAAAGTGAATTCAATCGCACGAGAATAGAAATTCAATACGTTGTAAACAAGTTAAATTAATTGGAGAAAATATATTACAATTTACTTACCTGAGAGTTTCGCTCGCTCTCATTTCAGTTTAAATTATTTCCAGTACATTTTTTCATACATGGAACACTGATTATTAAAAATAATAGGGAAATAAAGCATTTCCGATACATGAGATATTGTATAATTGATGAATGGGGACAAAAATGAAAAGATTGATTGGATATTTTCGAATGTAGTTACAATATTATGCTAATACATATATGTAGTTACTATACATATTAAGGAAAAATTGAATTTTTTTAACATTTGAACATGTTAAGAGTAAGATTTAAGCCAAACTTCATATAATTGATATTATTTTTAAGGTAAATGTTAAGAAATGCTTATCAATAAATATATAAATTATATTAATTAATATAAACATTTTTGAAAAATAACAATTTAATAAAACAGAAATATGGGTATAAGATATCCAGCTATTGGCCAATATTGTTAACAAACACCATGTGCAAGTTTGTAATGGAGAAACTCATAATTATAGACTTCGATGAATCCTTGAAGTAAGTAAAATTCTGTTTCCATATCAAAGCAAGTTTAGACACTTCCAACATAGAATAATGATATCGAAAAAGTATATGATAATGTATGTGGGCAACGATTATTAACTCTCTTCAAGTCTCTGAGTTTCTAGGAGAACATCCTAACTTTCACAGAAAATTTCATAAAGATTCCATATATAAAAGTGTGGACTAATAATACCGTATCATAGTCCATAGAAATAAAGAAGGAAGTTCCACAAGGATCAGTTCTAAGCTGTATACTGTCCCTATTAGCAATAAATGAGGAATTTTACTCATACCACCTCCAATTAAAGTGCATCTCTTTGCCGATGATTTGATCATTCTTGTAAAGGAAGAAACCTAGGAACGATATAGAAGATCCTACAACTTCCACTGAATAAATTTTATAAATGAACAGATACTTCAGGTTCTAAGTTTTTCCAAACCAAATCTCAAACCTGAAGTTATTACCTTCGTCAAACAGAAACAAAAAAAGCAGCATGGAATTGTACAATTTTAAACTTTAAGAAGAAAATTCTACCAATATTCTTGGAATAACCTTTGACCCAAAACTAATTTAAATCCTACGTAGTGATGGGCGTTTGAATCTTAACTTCGCAGTGCTTCAAAGTTTTTTAAGTCTACGTAGATTCGAACCACTTGGAACATGATTCGAAGTTTAGAACCTTCGAAAGTTTTAAATCTTGAATCTTTAAAATTTCGATACACCTTGAAAGTCTTGAAAAGATTGAAAATCATGGATATCTCGAAAGTCTCGATTGATTTAAAAGTCTTAAAAATTAGTCTTATTACTACTTTATTTACCTTAACTTTATTTATTTATTTCAACGGGAATACAATTAATACAGATTAAGTCAGTATTTAACAGAATGAATTTTGTATGATGTAGAATTATAAAATTGTTAAATCCCTTTTAATGAAGAAAATTCATCTAAGCCAACTTCCTTCGATAATAGAGTATTGAAATATATAATTTATAACTATTTATTTATTAAAAAAAAATGGAAAACAAAAATATATATATGTATATTTCTTATTTCTCTTTCCTATAGGAAATATAAGAATCAAGAATAAACCTAATAAAACATTTTAACCGAAATATATTAAAAATAAAGTAATTTTAAATTATGTGATTTTCAACTACTATTATGTAACCGAAATTACACATATCGCGGTAAAAGAACATGGATACTTTCTTCAGGTACTATACATTATACTTATCAGAGTACATATAATAAATTATTTATATACATATAAATATTATATGTAGTAAATATTTTTTATAAATTTTGTCGACCGCATTTTTAAAAAAAGTGTACCTTTTGGTACTATATAGTAATTTATTTATTTCGCCAGTTCGCTGTAATGAAATTATAAATTTGATTTGAAAATTCTTTTCCCACTGACATTTTTCTGTTTCCTTACAAATAATCTGTTTTATGCAAAGCTTACACATCAACCAAATAGTTAATTTGAGACTACCGCGTAGGAGTGAAAAGGATACTTCGCGCTTGTTTACATTTTTCGCTTTGTAATAACATCTTGAAGGAGTGTCCACTTACATTTGTCCCTCAACAATCAACGAACGCTTTCGTTAAGTATGCTTTATTTCAACACAAATGTAAATATTAATTTTAAATAGTGAACACTTCACTAAATAATATATGTACCATAAAGATATACAGGATGCTCAGCCACCCCTCGTAAAAATTTTAATGGGAGATTCTAGAGGCCAAAATAAGACGAAAATCAAGGATACTACTTTGCTGATTGAGGCTTTGTTAAAAAGTTATGGAAACATTTTCGGCCTCTCAGTATATTTTCGGTAAAGAATTTTTTACTCGAAAATGCGTACGATTTCGAGGGTATGTCTATTCACCAGAAATGATTGTAATTGACACCCGCAATCGAAAATAATTTTTCCAGAACGATTCGGAAATTTTTTTTTCGCCGAAAACTTTCAACTACCTGTCGATTTTTCTTAAAAATTCGTTTTCAATTTTTAATAAATTTTTTTGACACGCTACGGGATAGTTGGTTAGCACTTTTTTGTAGGTATCTAAGAACTCTACTTCCTCCCAAAATTTCATTAAAATATATTCACTATTGTAGGGGTTATGGCTGTTTGAAAATTGGACCATTTTTATGGGGTTTTTCTAACTTTACGGGGTCAAGGAATAACTTTTTCAATATTGTTAGAATATCTACATATTCTACACCAAACTACGCGTTGTTTGCCGTTTGAAACATTAAAATCGTCCAATCCGCTCAGGAGTTATAACATTTTAGAGATACGCATGAAATTTCGAGGATCCATTTCTGGCTTCCCATTAAATTTTCGGTCAAGAATTTTTTTTTCGCAAAACACGCAGGATTTCGGGGTATGTCTATTCACCAAAAATGATTGTAATTTACCCCTGTAAATAAATATAATTTTTTTAGTATGGTTTGAAATTTTTTAATTTCGTGTAAAAATTTCAGTACCTACTCGAATTTTTTTCTTGAAAGTGGGTAGGATTTCAGGGGTATGTCTATTCACAAAAAAATGATTGTAATTGAGCCCTACAACCAAAAATAATTTTTTCAGAATGATTTGAAATTTTTTAATTTAATTTTTTAATAACTTTTTAATGAAGCCTCAGTTAAGAAATTGATATTCTTGATTTTCGTTTTATTTTGGCTTCTAGAATCTTTCATTAAAATTTTTCCCAGGACTGGCCGATCACCCTGTATAATATATAAAACTTATGTAGCTAATAGTTATACTACTTTGATTAAATTTAATTCATATCTATTTCCCCTACCTGTTCACTTAATTTTGTCCGCAACTGTATAGTAAAGCCATTACGCAACGTGCACTCCTTAATTAGTTTTCCAGGAGTACCTTAGTTCCAGATATCTGCACCTTCAACATCTCAGCTGGCTACCTCCGTACGCATCCACAGTGGACGAGACCTATAGTTTAGGAAGGACTGCCCATGAGGGAGAAATGGCACTTCTATAATAGAATTTAGAAATTTAAGCAAGTACTGAACAGGACGAACTTAGAATTTGTAAGATTCTACGAGAATTTACATGAATTTGCACGAAAACATTGAACTGTACGTTACCATAGATATTTACAAGATCTGAATTGAACTGTGCATAATTTGAACATTGGACAACTTTCTGTTAACTCTCTATATATTTATATTATAGATTTTGTTGAATAAATTGTTGTGTTTGTAAATAAGTAATTTTCTATTTGCTAAATAATCGGCTCCCACGAACTTCGTGGGAATCAACAATTTCTAACACCTAAATTATTCAGAACCTTTCCTTCTACAGAGTATACGAAATAGAACAGGAACTAAACACCAAGTTTTCCAATTGAAACTGCAGAAGGCTACCGAAGTTACAACTGTAGACGTTGCTGCGCATCGTAGTCAATTTAGCTTATTTGATGTAGGTATAATCCGATACAAGCTCTGAAGTATTTGCTATCGTAAATAACGAGCTCCTCAATAAATAACAAGAATACACTACCATCTACACTGAGAGGTCTAAAAACTAACTGGGTACGGGATATCTAGTTTTGTCTAGCCTCTCCCGTTTTTGAAGTACCTTGGCTCAAGAGTTACATCTCCTTCAGGCGAATTGACACAATTCGACTTGTGAACATTTTCTATTTTCTAGCTCCACCACGCCAAGGAAGCAGGACTTGGAATTAAAAGTCTTCTCCCTTCGTTTTCCAGCCATCAAAGGAACTGGTTGGCACATATCCTTTCGACTCTAAGCCATATTTGGCGGTAAAGAGTTTGCACTCGGATTACTCTCACTGGCAGAGTCTATATCAACTGCCTCGGGAACTGCAATTTTCAGGATATGCAGTATTTTCTCCACGACCTACATCAAGAATCAGATTACTTAAAATGGCATCAGCTTTACGGTAGGATTTATTAACCCTCATCATACCAAGCCTGGGTTTCTTCCGACTAAAAATTGGAAGCTGACCTTTGTTGTTCGATATTTCATGACACCTACTACGTTTATTTACAACGATAACGAATCGTGTGTATTTTTCTAGTTGCATGTCAATTATAAATTACCATTATAGCAATGGGCAGAAAAGTAGGTAAACATCAGTATACTCTAGATAGAGAAAGTGTTTATGATATTATTTATGTATCGGTAATGACAGAAAATATGAAACCAAATAGTATATGTAATAACCGCGTATGTTAAGAATATTCAGTTATGATGAAAAAATTTCTTCTACAAATTGCAAAGGTGCATGAATATTATTTTTTTAAACTTTTATATTGTTGCAGCATATTATTAGTGTTAATTATTTTTCTGAAGAATATAGAAAATTACGATGAAATTATAGAATCTTTATTGCAAATATTTGTGCAAACAACGAGTACGTTTAAATCCGAGCGTAGTCTATTCTGTGATTGTTTTAATTAGTGGTTGTATTTTGAGGGTTAAGCACGCACAAAATTTTTACTTTTTTACTTCAAAAGTGCTTATTAGCTATCAACAATAAAACTTCGAAAAGTAATATCATCTTCAAAGGCTAGAAATTGATGCAATACTAGTACACAAAGAAGGAAAGAGATCATACCGATATAAAGTCGACCAACAACTAAAGAAGCTATTATAAATCGATCATCAAATACACACGTGTGCCATTACTATCAAGACTCACAAAATCGTGTCGAAAAGAAGTTAATGGCAAAGTAGGAGATATAATGGAACAATTCTCTTTCCCTCTTGTATCAGAGCTCTTTCAAATTAGTAACGATTCTTGGAAACTATTAAAAAGAGAGCAAGTAGTAAACTCCATACTGAGAATTGATCACACACATATAAGTTACTCATTTCTATATATTACCAAAAAATCGGTATATACATATTGGATCTGACTGTAACACGATAATTAGTAATAGACCAGCTATTAATTCTCTGTCAAAAATATAGTGATTATTGAAACCTATTCAAGATTGAACCACTATAAAGAGAAAATAGTCAATTTCATCAAGTTTTTAAAAGAAATCAAATCAATGTTTAAAACAGGGATTCGGGTTACAGTAACCCACCGTAATGCGTGAGAGAACGTCTCTTAAGTCGTTTAAAAGATGACTGGCCTGCTTACAATACACACAGTAACTTGTAACATAACCAAAAAATGCAGATACATCAAATTTAAGTACTTATTTTTACGGAAATGGTATGTAATTGTAAATATTAAAACACAATATGCAAAATATACTATCACATATAATATACAGGGTGTTCGGCCACTCCTGGGAAAAATTTTAATGGAAGATTCTAGAGGCCAAAATAAGATGAAAATCAAGAATACCAATTTGTTGATTGAGGCTTCGTTAAAAAGTTATTAACGTTTAAAGTTCTGCCTGTAGAACGGCAATCTGCAAACAGCTGCGTGCGCATGATAGTGGTTCTCATTCAACATGAGAAACTCTACTTACTGACGTATCGACAGCTTTACAGTTTTCTCAATGAGAATCACTATCACACGTACGTAGCTGTTCGCAGATAGCTGCTCTACAGGCGGTACTTTAAACGTTAATAACATTTTAATGAAGCTTCAATCAACAAATTGGTATTCTTGATTTTCGTCTTATTTTGGCCTCTAGAATCCCCCATTAAAATTTTTCTTAGGGGTGGCCGAACACCCTGTATATCTAAATCGCGACGCTTTTGTGAAGTAATAATGTTGTTTAAATAATTTGTTATTATTTCACAAAGGCGGTTATCGGATACACGCATATATAAGATCTCTATCCAGTAAAAGTACTTGAACTATACAAGATACTAGAAATTTTGATTAAATTCCTGTAAATATTTTTTGTGAACAACCGAATTTTAACATCATTTTAATGCTTTTTATAGGAAATTAAATTTCCTACAAAAAAGGTCTGTATATATTTTGCCACATCTCGCATAGTTTCCGAGATATTTGCAGGTTTATAAAAAACAGGAAATGTACTTTTCCGGTTAAACTAGGCCGATTTGATACCCATAACATATACAGTTTTTTTTCTTAAAATGATCCCAAGAACACTAATTTAACCTTCAAAGTGGGGGCCACTGAAATCGTAATCCTGCCTAAATCAGAAGCTAAACGATAAATTCAACCTCGTGGATTTTTTTCATCTTCCTGAATAATGTTACAACTCAAAGTTAAAGGAGTTTTATTTTACTAGGTAGTTTTTCTCTAACGAATCATTTTGTCCAAAAACTTGTCAGTATTTTACTGTCGATTAGTAATTTATTCTAATTTCTTCCTATGTGATACGAACTTTATTTCGTATTGTCCTTAAATTCTCATTAAGTCCAATAAAATGTTGGGCGTGTGCATTGAATTCATCGGTAAAACTCCTACAAACGAAAATCAGCGTAAGCTAATACATCGTATTCTGTATGTAGGAAATCGTAAAACGAAAATTACGAATTCCATACAGAGCTTTTTGAGTAACGAAGTAGGAACAGATAATTAAAAAGAGATTTGGCAGTGGCGCGCAGGTGACTCTATTCTGAATTTACAGTCGCGTCGTAAGGAAGGGAACAGGGGGAAATTCCAGTGATAATAAAAGAAACAATTTCGTCTGATCCCTTCCCTTTCCGTCTTAGCCATTCTGAACAGAGACGTTCTCCTTCATGCTATCTATCGCGTTCAACGGACGAACGGTTCGATTCAATTAGTGTCGATTTAATTACAACATTTCTCTGCGAAGATCTCGAGTATCCCCGTTGACTGGATTGTTTCGAGGGTGACGGCACGAGAGGGTGAAGAAACATGAAACGGTATTCAGGACATCGAAACACAATGCCGTAGACGTTTCAGCAACCCCTCGGTCGATCTCAACTTTTGAACACGACGTTGTTGTCTCTATCGATCCGTTTTTCCTCTTTGCAAACTCGTTAATGTCGCGATGTTTAGTCAGGTAACGAAGGGAGAAAATGAAATATGACCTCCTGCCTGTTTCTTCGTTCGTCTCTTGTCTCGTTCCCTTCCTTTATCCTCTCCATTCCTCCCGGAATTATTAATACCAATTCTCCCAGTAATTTACAGTATCCGAAGTAAATTCGTAAGTGAGATTAAGACAAGCAATCCTGATAAAACAGCTGATTGTTCGTGCTGATACATGGAAGTTTCACAACCTCGGTTGCCTCAAGCTTTCCCATAATTATGTAGGTTCTCAGTAATTTTCTCTTGTTATTTAAATTACACAGATTAGACGAAATGTACAATGTTTTAATTGCCATTTAAACCAGAATCCGGGCAGTGGCTTTTTATCATATTAGCAATGTCATAGCAAGAAAATGCAAAGGTTCGATATGTTCGTTAAAGTTTCGATCTTCTATTCCCTTGATGCTGATCCTCGTCAGATCCTAATTTTAAATATAACAGTATTCTACAAAGAGGTTGGAACGTAATAAAAGAAATATTATTTATCAAAGCAAGATAAATTAAAATTAAATTTCATTTAAGGTTACGTTTTTGATACGTAGCTGTGATAATCATTCGAATGAAACACAATTGAAAAGGAGAAAAATGTTAATGGGGGGAATGAAACAATATTGATTATAAAACAGGGTCGCAGTTTGACAAGTTTTAGGTTACTTGTCTGTTGACTATGTGAATTAGACTAATGTATTATGCGTATATAAATTAAACTAGTGTCTACAATATGTACAGTGAAATGGTGAGAAACAGTGTAGAAATGTCGAAATACATCATGTAGTTTAAATAAAGTGTTATAAGGAAACCTATTGATGTTGACTTTATTCAGTTGTTTTAATTAAATGGATTAAGGGTAATTTTTTCTTAGATGATAAAAATGGTAAAAGACTAAACCTGACCCAATTCTAAATGTTACATACGAAAAGTAATGGTTGGTCTGATCTGGAATGTGATATAATCAGGTGTAAATGTAAAGAAAATGATGCTTTGTGTTCGTAGAAGTATTATTGTGAGATATGTAATCTTTTATTGTATAAGCATAAATTAGAATATTGAAAATGTGAAAGTTGACAGCAAGGGAGTGAAGGTTGACACGAATAATGATGCGTGTGAAAGTTCATTGTGTATGTATGTCACTTTGCATAATGAAAGAAACAAACTGTGTTAACGTTTTTCGTAATATTTAAAATACATTTTAAATATTAATCATATAAATTCCAGTCTTGCTTCGGTCACCTCATCCTCTGTTCCCATAGTTATTACTCATTACCATGCTCCAATTAATAAATAATACATACTATTTCGAGTATATTTCTACCTTCATTCTAAGCAAAGTGTACTTTATATTTGTCATTATATTTTGTTTTATTTTTTTATAAATAGAACCTGGTCCAATTCTGACCGTTATATAATTATATTATATTATAAAAATAAATATATTATATTATACAAAATATAATAGTCGATGTAAATTTGATTCTATCAACAAAACAGTAAATAAATTATAATTAATATATGTAAAAATATACTATTGGGAATGTACTTCCATTGCTTATCAATCATTATTTTTTGCTTTTAGTTGAATTCGTTATGTTAAAGAAACGATGAATTAACTATAATAAATATATTTTGTAAATATTTTGTAAATCATGAACTCAAAACTTTGTAACTTACTATAAAAAGAACATCAAATTATACGGTATTTGAAACAAAATAAATTTTAAATCATTGTCATTAAACCCAACTAATGAAAAGAAATACACATTAGAGAGTACAGTAACTAGAAAATATAAATAGTTTACAGATAAACGAGTATTTAAAAAGAGTGAAAATTAAATGAGTTACAAAATTATTAACACGCGTACGAAATGATAGGAATATGAATGGTAAAAGAGCTAATAAAAGATGTTAGTCTTTGAACTTGCAATACTATGGAAAGGAAAACAATAATATCATCACTTATAGTTACCAAAAAAATTAATGAGTCGATTCAGTGTACCAATCACAATCAAAAGTCGATTTTTGTGATATGTAAATTGAGAAAATATTGATCTCTTTGAAGAGCGAAATAATTATATTTTAATTTGGTTAAGCCTATTCTTCAATACCATTCCATTTCCTTGTAATCGATGTTCAAAATTAGAAAAATAAATATCTTAGATAGAACTCGTATTTTTCAATTCATAATTCTGAACAATTTTGCCTTGAAAGATGCAATTTAGATTAGAAATAGAAAAAAATGATCATCTTTATGTAGGATTTTTAAAAGTTGCGATTTGCAATGAATATATTTGATGTGATATAAAAGAAAGAACAATTTTCTCTTTTAGAATCAAAAGGAATTATGTACTATTTTGTTCTAGTTTTTAAGAAGTTGTCTCGCAGTATAAATTAAAATACTCTTATTTTAAATCCCATTGTTTTATACTTGAAAAACTTTATTTTTATTTATTTTTTTGTTACTGTTGCTACTGTTATTGTTGCAATCAATAATAATATTATTGCTATGAATAACGTACTCTTAGGAAGTGACTATGGAAATCTCTTACTGTCAACCCTATAACATTACATATTCGTGAAAATCTTTTAAACGAATACCAAAAGATGTCATGCTATATTGTCGAGATATACGGTGTTGAAATTTTGTGCCCAACATCTATTCGGCATTACTTTTGAATTTTTAAAGAAATGGGAAAACTGATGCTTCAACTACACTACCAGGAGAACATTCGACACCATCATTTAAAACATCAATGTTATCTCACATGGGCAAGCCGTATAAATTTTTGGACGATTATTCAGAAATTATTAAAAGACGAAAGCTCAAAGAACATAATGAAGGTTTGACAACAGAATTAGTATACACAACTGAACAAACAATAGCTTTGTCAACGATACAAGTCAGATAGGCAGTACCAAAAGGCATTGATTGGTGAAGCTGTTGATCTCGCGTATTCACGTGATTTGTACAAAATGAGAAGTAGCATTACAATACAATAATACATTACAATAGAAGAAGCCTGTGCACTATTCTTAGACCTTGGACTCTCAAAAGACAAATACACATTGTTCTCCACGAGAAGAAGGCACAGCGTGTTTACATCCCCACTCTTACTGCAGTCCGCTGATTGGCTGTCATCGATCTTCGTCACCATTTTCGACCAATACCTGTGAGTCAGCGGATTGCAACAGTGGGGATGTAAACACGCTCTGTGCCTTCTTCTCGTGGAAGGACGATACATAATGTTTCGGAATGAATTAAAGAAGAACAATCACGATACCTTACTTACAATAAACTTATTCAAGCAAAAAATAAATGTTTGCCAGAACTGGGAGATGTTACTATTATTTTTGCATCAGTTTCCCTGTAAACATTGCTCAATGCCACATCTAATAGAATTGTGGAATTAAAAACTGTGAATGAAATTAAACATTTAACGACTGCTGATATAGTTTCAGTAAGCAAATAGTGGTGCGATGGGGTTTTGGGACAAAATATAAGTAGAAGATAAGCCAAGATAATGACGTGAATTCAACCGATGCTAATATGTTTATGACATCAAGTCTCTCTTCATATGCAATGCAGAAATGCGATTAATCTACTATGGAAAAATTCTTGTTATTCATCTCCGCATTCTTGTAAGCTTTTGAAATTTTAATACTTAAAGGAATCAAAAGTACTACTAAAATCCGAAGTTAAACATATTAAAAATTAAATTGATCCCTAGTACCTAAAAGAAACGGATTAATAATACATAAATTGCATCTCACTATATTAGATGGGAAAGTAGCACAATACTTAACAAATACGAAATCAAGTTCTATATGTTTTATTTGTTAACGAGATTCAAAGATTTTGGCAATACTGGACACGAAGACGATACAGAAGCAAATTATGAATATGATCTTTCGCTCCTTCACGCAAGAATAAAATTTATGGAATTTATTTTGCATATGAGTTATGATTTAAGCTTCAAGAATTAAGAAATTAGAAATAAACCAGAGAATAAACAGAAGGGAAAAGAAGAAAAGTTATGAATTCAAAGAGAATTCACAGAACAATTAAGTCTAATTTATAGATACACTCAAACAGAAATTTGGATGTTTCAGTGGTGGGTTTCACAGCACAAAGATTTTTTTAATTCTCAGATATAACAAATGCTATTACTTGAATAGACATTGAAATACTACAGAAATTTAAAATATTATTAAATGTACTGTTTTGCAGTTTTTCTATCAATGCAATAAATGTTATTAAGAAAAACAGAAAAGTTATTAATGAAAAAGTATTCTTAGCGGAAAATAACAGCTGCAGTGTATGTATACGATTTTGAGATATAGGAAAGTGTAATACTTCCAAAAAATCATTTGTTACCACTCAGCGAATTATCAGAAGAAACTCAAGAGGTCAAAAACAAAGATTATAAACATTATCGATACCACAACACCAGGAAAACTTCTCGAAGAGATCAAAACCATGATTTAATGAACATGCTATTAATGTCTTCCGCTCAACATTCCAAAGAGTAAAAAGAAACAAATATTTGGTTAAAACTTATCCCGAAAAGATAACTAACTTATTTGATACAGATGTAAATAATGCAGAATGAAGTGTGAAGAATGTGAATTTGTGTATGTAATCTGTTGAAGAAAAAACATGTTAAACAAAGTAAACATATGAAACACTCGGTAATTTATAAGTGAATATCATTTAAATTTACACAACATAAAAACCGTAATCTATGGGGAAATATGTCGATATTTCATAACAGTACTTTCGATATAACCAAAGTTGCAGACTTTTGATCGTGATTCGATCACTCTGTCTCACTGTGTGTCGTGACATTCGTATGTACATATTTGTCGCAAAGATCAATAAACGTCACAGCCACTCGGAACAGACAAGCGTCAAGTTACCGCGTATTGTAATCGAAATCCAGAAATCACACGTAACACTCTTTATATTGATATTACTTTCTGCGTGTGCCAATAATGTTGTGACTCACTGTATACATTCAATAGAAATTGCATACAATTAGAAAAGTTCCACATTGACTATGTTATGAATAAAGAACTTTCTGTTAATATCATTAATACTAATACTATTAAAAATAATCTAATTTTATATGAAATTGATGGAGCAACTGATGAAATATACCCTAATATTGAATAATTTGAATTTGTATGTACAAGACAAGAAAAGAACTTATTTCAAACTAGAGTCCACAAACTATATAATATTCTAACGGAGAACAAACTAAAACAAAAGAGTATTATTTATGCACAGGTTGGGGTGAAAATCGTAATACAACCAAGTAGGGAATGATTCTACGTAAAAAGAGGAAGAAAAAGTTTCGGTATTTCTCTCATCCAGCGCTCCATTTTAGAGAAGATTGACTTTAAAGTTTGTTCAACTTTGTAAACGATTTAGTATAATTTGCTTGTCTTCATTTTGTTTGCTCCACTCCTCTGTACGACTTTCGGGTCGAGATGTCGACGGTTAGGAAACCATTCGGTTAAAATTATATATACTGTTCGTGAAACAAAAGTACGCACATTCCGCTGACCAACACAGGTTGTTTCCGGTCGTTTATGTTGCCAGATGCGGGATCGGTACTACGTTGCGAAGGTCTTCGAGTCTCCCGCATCTGGCAAATTTCAGAGTAAAAGAAAGGAATTTTGTTAAATGAAAGAAACGCTACACTCGAGTTGACCAGCGAAGGGCTATATTGGTCCGCAGGTGGTATGGTTGTCGGGACCAAACGTAGGCACTGACGACAACGACCATCGCCGGCACGCGGAACAATATAGCCATAAAACAGCTGCAAAACAGACGCGGTCTCTTGTCGCGTTGATAATCCGGAGTTCCGTTTCTTCCTCGGTAAATTAACGCGGCCCTCGACTTGGGGAGGAAACCTCGGCCACCCTCGCCAGGGTGGCCTGGGACTTTCCACCACCACCGAGGTGAAAGAAGAGTTTCCTGCCGAAATGGGGCAGGAAAATGGGTCCTCCTCTCCCAAATCGATGGCTAATCAATCGAGTCACGATTCCATAGAGGAATTTGCAAACACCTCCAAGTGTACCTCTTGGAGGGGATCTAAACTGAGGAGGAAACGGACTCCGGACACGAAAGTCACTCTTAACTTATCTTTTGGGAGAAGAACACTCTTAACTTGTCTTCTGGGAGATGAACGTTCTCAAAAAAGACACATGACAAACTGTAGGTCGTGAAGAGTCAAAGTTTTTAGTTAAACGCATTTTTGAAGTTAGAACGGGGGAACAGTTCTTCCTATATTTCATCGCGCTTAGTAACACATATATACAGTCCACTTGTTATTGTTATAAAATAAACGTTTTAAAAATCACACATCACAACCACATCAATTTCTATCCCGACCAAGCACATTATTAAATAAGTATTTGTAACAATGGCATTACCATTACAAGCTCCCAAAGTAACTAATATATCAACATACTCTCGATTGGAATATCTTGACATAACTTAATCATGATTTATTAAACAAAGATAAGTGAGAAGGAATGAACTATTGCACAGTTTGATAAACTATTATTTCTATCATAAACTAAACTATATACACACGTTTCATACATTTGACAGAGACAACTGCAATAGCAAAATGCACGACAAGCAAATTATACTAAATCGTTTGCAAAGTTGAACAAACTATAAAGTCAATTTTTTTTTAAACGGAGCCTCAAATGAGAAAATGTTATATAAAATTTTTTCTTCTTTTTTTACCTCCTCTTCTTATCTTATTCTCCCTATATGTATATAATAATTCAATACGAAAGATATAAAAAATCCTTTAGGCAACAATGCACCAAATAATCAACAAAGTTTGTAATGTCTGATAATTGATGCTACAACTGATAAACGTAATTTTGATTTGAGTTTAACATTAAAATCTGATGAGAACCTTGGCTCAAGGTAAAAGATAACAGAATCCAGGTAGTGATTCTATATTATATCAGCATTCGGTTTCATTTTATTAGCACAGATTAGTCAGACTTTTATATACATGTTACAGTAACTATTTTTCGAAGAACTTGTATATCATTTTATAGGACTTATTATAATTATTTTTAGTTAATTATTCGAATTATTCGAATGACATCTGAATTATCTTATAATGTGATTTTGTTTCACTCAAAATGTTGTAAGCAACCTCCGATACGATTGAAAAGTAAGATAGGACCAATACGTACACTTATTTTTATTGTCACATTAAATCTATTTGCATCAAGAAGAGGAACAACGTTCAACAATTTCTACGATCAAATGCGTAATAATCCACAAATGATAGTTGTTTGAAAAAAATTCACTTGTGTTAATAATCTAAATACTATACGTAGTAAGGTCTAAAAATATTCAGGTAGAATCTGTAATTCATAGGCACAAGTAACAACTTATATTCTTATGCATTTTTCCACTCTTGAGGCAAAACAGGCCTGAGTTTTTATCTATATAATTCCATTTTTGAGTGGTTGTCCTGAAAAATAATCATGAGCTTAAGAATAATTGTGACACAATGACGATTCTTCATAAGACTTCTCTTTTTTATTAAAAAGACGTAACAAATCGACTGCATCGAGGAGTTTTTGAATCTCTGTAAAAGGTAATAAACTGAAATTTTAGAGTCGATTGGATTTTTATTACATGGTACACCATTCTTTTTCAAGATTATGTTTTATGGAACTGCATCGACTTAGCAAGGCGAAGCATGAATCCATGAAAAAAGTATTAGCTACACATTTATTCAGAGTGTAAGGGCACACTTTTGGTATATTTTAACAAAAGCAATAACACGATAAATGTTAAATAGTACGCCAACTGCGACGACTGCGTTCATTTATAAAAGAAAAAAGAAAAGAAAAACTGACAAAGGTTTGCAACTTTTTCATGATAATCATTTCATACGGTTTGTAATATAAAAGTAACAATTAAAAAAATGGAGATTTATAGAGCTTGGTTACGAATTTTACAGCTTACTATTTTTTTCTTCATTTTTTTTATTTATTGTTAATTGATTTAGGTATCAGTGTATTACAATCTTGTGTTTATACGTTTATGTTTGCAGTACCATGACATTCTAGTATATTATTATCATACTTGTACTATAATAAACTAATAACTTTAATGTGGCTTACAAGAATATATACATATATGAAAATAAAATAAAAGTAAATTAAAATAAATTAGACATTTTAAATTAATACTAAAAAAGATCTTTGGTTGAATGATTTTCAATTCAATAACATCTTGGCATCTAATATGAATCGTTTATCTAGACAGAGTGCTTTGATTCTCATTGCACTATTCGTATTAGTATTAAGTATAATGTATTAAGTATTGCAGCTTCTTTACATTTTCTTTAATATCAGATTTAAGGATATTTGTGATGCTTTTGTACTTGAAGTCATGTATTTTCTTTTAATTCCCAGGCATTATTGTTTCATATATTGCATCTGTTTCCATTCTTAATAAGGTAAGCTGATCCGATTTTGCTTCTTAGTCTGCACTTTCTGCTTAATGTAATTGGACGACTGTTTTCTTATATTTAATTGGAAAGGTCATTTTCAAGTAGTCCTCCGGTTTTATTCCTGAGAGATCTTTTATATTCTGGTAGATGGGGTTGTATGTAGAATTCTCCTCTATTTTTGTCTAGTTTTGTCATTCTGGAAGAGGTTTTCTATAACTTTATATAAAATTATTTCGTCATTGTTGACTTGTTTTAGACTTCCGTTTCCAATGATTTCGTCGTCATATCCGTTTTTCCAGCACTATCCTTACTTGGGTAAACGAATTTCTTTTCGAATCCACGTTTTTTGCATCCATGCTTACAAGTTTTCCCAAGCACCTTTTGAGGGATCTCTTATCTTTCATGTTTAGTATTCTGATCCGATAGTTAAGGATTCTTTTGATCATTTCATATTCCAGACTTACTCTGCCGACTTTTAATCTAATCATATAGCCTAGAGTCTTCTTTGGCACGTCTAAGAGTCTTTTAAAGAATTCTGTATGAACTTTTTCTACTTCTTTCAAATATCTTGTCCCCCGTATGCTAACTCTGTAAAGTAGAGTTACTACGTTGAAAAGTTTGTTTACCGCTTCCCAGCTAGTACATTTTGAGGTAACCAATAGTTTCTATATGGCTTCGATCGCTAGTCTTGCCTTTGGTATGGCGTGTTTTACCTTATTTGAGAAAATTCCTATAGTTGTAATAATTGTTCCCAAGTATATCTATACTTATGTATTACTATCTAGTTCTTCACATATTCTATTGTTTTTCCATTTGTAGTAAACTTTTTTATTTTTGGTTTGCTTTCCTAATATATTACATGGCAATATTTTCGTTTTCTGAGTGTTAACTTCAGTCTTGTTTTCCTTAAAACTCTTCCAATGTTTCCAGTTCTTCTTGTAGGTCAATGAAGTTATTTTGATTATAATTATCTAAATGTCGACAAAGAGGACGAATTCTATCTTTTTGATTATTCCAGTATGGCTATGTTGCTCAAAGAATTTGTCGATGTCATATAACATTATCGAAAATAGTATCTCTTTGTAGAATTCCTTTCGCTATGATTTTATCCTGGTGTTAGCTTCTTCATAAATATTGTTCATCGAAGTTTTTTTTTAAATCCACAAAAAGAGGTACAATTTCCTTATGAGTGTCTGGAGGATTTCTGTTATTTTATATTGTAGCGTAAAAATATTGTCTTTGCATCCCTTTCCAGCCCTGAAACCTGATTGTTCTTGCAAAAGGATATCATTGCTCTTACACCATATGTTGAATCTGTTGGCCAAAATTGAGATGATGATTTTCATGATTACATTTGCTAGAGCCATACCTCTCTAATTGTTTGGGCCACCATTTTTGTACAGCATAGTAAGTTGGATATTACACCAGCTAACTGGAACTGTCTCTTTTTCCAACACTTCGTTCATTATTCGAAGAATCATGAATTTTACGTTTTGTAGGAAGTGTTTGTAAAATCAACTCGGTATTCCGTCTGGTCTTTGTAACTTGTTTATCTTTAGTCTTCTTAATTCTTTCTGTAACTCAGTAGTTTCAATTGGTTTGCTCAGAAAAGGATGTCTTGCGTCTTAATAGATTGTTGTTGGTTACTCACAGGTTTTGTAGATTTTTTTGGGGTAGCATTCCCATTTCTCCCACTTCACCTTACATTCAGTCAACTTTTTGTTTTTAAGTTTTTTTATCGTCTTCCAAAAGTTTCTTGTGTCCTTTACTTCTTCCATAGTCTTCTGGAGTTTCACGATACTTTCCTTTTTTTTGCGTTTCATTAAGTTTTTATATCTGTTTCTATGTTCTATGTATTTTTCCCTTGATTTTTCGTCTTGAATCTTTCTGTAAATTCGGATTTGCATTTTTAGCACTTTCCTACTCTTTCTACAATCTTTGCCAATCCATTCTAGTGTTTGTTTCATATCTACGATTTTTGCGGCTTTTCTTATTCTTTCAATGAACGTTTCATGAATTTTACGTAAGCGTATATTCTTTGCAATTAAATTGTTTTCGTATAAGTTGTTCTTTAACCATTGTTTGTAAGTCTCTGCATTTTGCTGGTTCCATTTGAGTTTTTTTAGTATCTTTTATTTATTGGTGTGTTTCCTAGTTCCGAGTTACCTTCTATTTTTATTTCTATAGGCAAATGACCAGGCGTTTCAATTTCCTTGACCTTGAAATCAATTATCCTTTCTAATAATGTTACTTTTATCCATGCCAAATCCAAAGTACTGCATCTGTGTTCTCCTACGTATTTTCTTCCGTGTTTCTCGTTTAGTCAGGTCAACATTGATGTGGTTTTTTCCCCTCTCAGCTTTATCTTGTTTGTTTTAACTGTAATTTTATTTTCCATACTTGCCATTTGCATTTTTATTAACCTTTCCTTTTTGTATTGTCTAGTTGTGTTAGTGATTTTATTTCTACATTTATCTCTAGACTGTTTTGTAAGAAGGCTAAAACCTCTTCTTCTAGGTTGTTCCTTATTTCTAGCCCTTTTATTATTAGGTTGTTTCTCCTTTCTTGATTGCATCTATATTCGTCTATTCTTTTCAAATCTGTCCAATTTTGCTTCTTTTATTTCCTACTTTTTCTTTTCCGCTTCAAATAACATTTTTATTTTCGTTACCTCTTTCATTAGCTCCTTTATTTCAGCATTTTCTTTTCTCATTTCTTTTATTTCAGTTCTCATCTCATTCATTTTCTCTGATAGTAGGTTGCATTTATACGCTTCGTTTTTCGAACTAACTTCGTAGTCTTCTTGTCCTTCTTTTTTTTTAATAATAGGTTCTTTGCTAGGTCTTTCTTTGCTATTCATCATCAAGTGCTTACATAATCTCAATTAAAGAGTCCGGAATAATGTTTTATTTTTTGTAGCTTTTATATTCTTAAACTGTGTTAAGCAGAAGTGTATTTAATTTAAATTAGACCAATCAGGAATATAAAACTACACTTTACTAATAACATACTTTATCTGAATATTGATATAAGTAAATATGTGAGCAAAAACTACATGATGTGAGATTGGACAATTCTCGTTCTAACATAAGAGAGGACGGTAAAACGACAGGAAATACGTATACAGGGTGTTCGACCACCTCTGGGAACAATTTTAATGGGGGATTCTAGAGGCCAAAATAAGACGAAAATCAAGAATACCAATTTCTTGATGGAGGCTTCGTTAAAAAGTGATTAACAATTAAATTCAAAAATTTTAAATCGTTCTGGAAAAATTATTTTCGGTTGTGGGAGTCAATTACAATCATTTTTGGTGAATACACATACTTCCGAAATTCTATCCACTTTCGAGAAAAAAATTCGAGTAAGTGCTGAAAGTTTTGGATGAAAAAAAAAGACTTTTGAATCGTCTTGGAAAAATTATTTTTGGCTGTAGGGGTCAATTGCAAGCATTTTTGGTCAACAGACATACCCCCGAAATCCTACTCAGTTTCGAGAAAAAAATTCATTACCGAAAATTACATGTCTGACCATAGCGTCGATATGTTTCACTGAAATTTCATGCGTATCTTTAAAACATCATAACTTCTGGACGGATTGGACGATTTTAATGTTTAAAAAAGCAAACTACGCCTATCTTGGTGGAGAATATGTACAAATCGCAAAAACATTCGCAAAGTTGGTCCTTGACCCCGCAAAATGAGAAAAACCCCGTAAAAATGGTCCAATTTTCAAACAGCCATAACTCCTACAATTGTGAATATATTTCAATGAAACTTTTTTCTGAAGTAGAGCTCATAGGTACCTACAAAAAAGTATTAGACAACTTTTCTATAGAGTGTCAAACAAAATTACTAAAAATGAAAAACGAATTTTTAAGAAAAATCGACGGGGAATAGGTGGCCAAATTTTTCGGCGAAAAAAAAAATTTCAAATCGTTTAAAAAAAATTATTTTCGGTTGCAGGGGTTAATTACAATCATTTTTGGTGAATATATATACCCCCGAAATCCTACGCGCTTTCGAGAAAAAAATTCGATTATGTGAAATTTTTCGGCGAAATTTAAAAGTTTCAAATCATTTTGGGAAAATTATTTTTAGTTGCAGGAGTCAATTGCAATCATTTTTGGTGAATAGACATACCCCCGAAATCTTGCGCAATTTCGAGAAAAAAATTCAATACTATCGGAACTTTAAACGTTAATAATTGTTTAACGATGCCTTCATCAACAAATTGGTATTCTTGATTTTCGTCTTATTTTGGTCTCTAGAATCCCCCATTAAAATTTTTCCCAGGGATGGTCGAACACCCTGTATATGTATGATCAGAATTTTAAAGAACTAGAGTACAATTAGGAAAAATTTAAGAGTATATTTTTACTATGAAATTGTTGACTTCGGTGTATACATTTTTATAAATTATTTAAAATAAAAATAGTAAAGTTGAAGCAATTTATAGAAATACATGCAGAGCATTATTGCTATGTAATAATGATTAACAACTTATTTTTGCAATTGATCAAATCCAATAATGAAAAATAATTTTCATTTGTAATGAATGTTTCATATCATTTTAATCAGGAAAATCTAAGGAATACGTTAAAAAAGTTGTATTAAAAATAAATAAAAAATAAAATGTATTGTCATTGCATTGGTGATCTGGTTTATCTTTTCACGCAGGCATTTCATTGGAGATCAGACTAAACTACTCAGTTTACGCTAGGCTACCAAACTCCAAGGAATTATACCCCTCTTAGTAGAGATACAAATTTTATTTGGAGAGCAGAGATTTTTCACATATAGAGAGACTTCACTGTATTTTTATTTGTGCTGATGTTCAAGTTGTATTGCACGCGTAAACGATAAGTTTTCAAAGTTGATTTTCTCAAGAAGAAAGCCTCAGAGATTATTTTTTGGGGCGTGTTTCACACTCGAAATTTTTAGTTCTTTAAAACTTACCATTCATTATGCTTAATTCCATTTTACCTTGCGTGAAGCCTCGAATGTTCGTTCCCAGCAACTTGGGAATTACCCGACAATGACCCTCGAACTACGGAATTTTCAGGGCAAACGAGGTAAATTAAGTAGAGGAAATTCAGGCATCGGGGAACTCCTGTTCTATACGTCTGACCTACAAACGACTGACACTACTGAGCATCCGCTTTCGCCGCAAATCTCGGTCTGACCTCGACTCAACGGACCTATACTACTGCAGGGACCGATTTCTCTTCGCAGGAACTTTTCTACAAACTAACATCGTACCATTCATCGATTTATTTGCTATCTTTTCCGTAAGTTGAAAGATGCTCATAGCCATTCGCTATTGACTGGTCTTCTATATAGGGCTGTTTCTAAAGATTGATGCAGCATTTTAGCAAACCAGTTTCACTTATTGCTATATACAAGGTAGGAAATACTGTTTTCTTCAGGGAATGAACATTTCAGAGTCCTCAGTAATTGTATAGGGTATTCCACTGAACTGAAATGGGATTTAGCATTGAAACTCTTTCAAAGAAAGGTACAAGACATAATTGAATGGTTTTACATGTACAAAGTTTCTATATCATTGTTAAATATTCAGATGCATGTATGCAGCTGTAAAATGCAATCGCGCTTTGAATTTGATTAATATATTATATTATTAGGTTTGTAAGAAAAATGTTTAATATGGCGAAATGTTTACAATTTACATTGGAAGTGTTACATGACGTTACAATTTTTTAAAATATTATTTGCATTAAAAAATTATTTATAATAAGTACAAATTAAAAATAGTCAATAGTGATCTTTTATACTATAAATTAAGACTTCGCATCAGACCACCGAAATTTAGAGTCAAAAAATGTACAGTTTGCGATATTTTATATTTTATTATAAAAAAATCACTCTTTTGATCACTCGTAGATTTTAAATAACCCTAAAGGTAAAAATCTAAATTTAATTCTGAAAGACAATCTTTTATAACTGTCACACATTAAGAGAAAACTGTTGGTGCCTTGATTGCAAACTTGTGTTTAAATTGTTTTTAATCGTGTATAATTCTAGACCAAGGTATGTGGGATATATATTCGTATGACATTTTTTACTTATTTTAGTGTGTGGATTTAGCTCCAAGTATGTACTTCTGGAACAGTATGTCAGAATTTCGTCTTATTTGTTATCTTTTAAAGGTTCTGAGGTAAGGGCATTGAGGTTCACCACAGTTCTTTTAACAAAAGCGATGTCTGTTTTTCATTTCCTGATCAGATCTTAAAGACAGTATATTCATTCTTTAAGCAATAAAACCTGGCAACGTATCGGGCTGCTTGACTCCCAATACATCCAGCCATACTCGATGGTTTTAATAGTGAACTATGAAATGATAGTTGCTTGAAAAGACTCAGTAATTGGAGTCTTTGATACAAATCGATATTTGTCTGAACTACTCTTAATAAAAATGTACTCAATATTAGTGTTTATATGTAAAAATTACTATTAAATATATATCATTCGTTAAAAATAATTTATATTATATGATGCGAATGTAAACGGTCACATTAAATAAATTATGATTTATTTATTTAATAAATTATATAAATACATTAAATAAATTATATATTAATTATATATATATAATAATTATATATATACATTAAATAAATTATGATTTATTTATTTAATGAATTGAATTTAGATTTATTTTAGATTAAATAATTATTCTTATATAATAATTATTTTAAGATTATGAATTTTTAGAAAATAATATAATTATTGTGTCTTTAAATTCAATTAATTATTATAATTTATGTATAAATTTTTTAGTAATATTATTAATTATATTAATTTTGTTTTTTATATCAAGTAATATTTTACTTTTTTATTTTCTTTTTTTGAAGTTAGTTTATGATTGATATTTTTAATAATTATTTATTGAGGAATAGGAGAATTGACTGTGGTAGGCAAAAAGTTAAGAACTGCTGCTCTAGATCAGGCCTGATGAATTGGCCGTTCGCGGGCCATAGTTATATTTTTATATACGTTTCAATTTATAATGTCAATTAAGTCCAGAATATTTTATAGTGAACGAGGCTGTTAGACGTTTCTACACTTGTTATGCTAAGAGATGTTCGAATAACTCAAAACTGCTAAACATTTTTGTATTTTGTTGTTCTACACATTAGTACTTATAATTAAACGCTTGTCTTGATTAGCACTGAATATTCTGGATTATGTTCGAATCCACTCCATCTTTTAAAAATTCCTACTCATAGTGGTCTTTATTATTTTTAAATTAAACTTGTAATGTCTGTCTAAGTAATAGATTTTTTGTTAAATTAAGAATGTTTTTTTGTGATAAATGGAAAACTGTATTAAATAATATGTTAAAATATATTAGGTTCTATTGACAAAAGTAATTTAGGTTCATACACGATCTTAGTCAAATAACAGTAGCATACAATAAGAATGTTTTTTTGTGATAAATGGAAAACTGTATTAAATAATATGTTAAAATATATTAGGTTCTATTGACAAAAGTAATTTAGGTTCATACACGATCTTAGTCAAATAACAGTAGCATACAAATTGTAACTATTTAACATCATTCAAATAAGTGTAAGGAACAACCAATTGCATATCGGTGTTTTTCAATTTAAAACTATTAGACTATAATAATATTAGACTATAAAACTATTTCTTTATTTCACATCTCAAATCGTTTCGATAAGACAGTTCATCGAAGATCCGTAGAACACTATGTATACTGTTTACTAAAAATTGTAAAAGATACTTACGTATTACTGGAAATCAATCACCCGACATGTAATTCAAATTTTTATTTTAATAAAGTAAGTGTTTTTTTTTCAATTTGTAACGTGTTGAATATATTTTAGACAAAGAGTATAGGTCTAATAAAATAATAAAAAACTTGTGTGAATTAAAATTAATTTAATGTTACTTAATGTTTAAAGATAGTTAAACATTTAACTAAATATTTTCAATAAAATTTATTAATTTGCAAAATTTGTAATACTATGTTAGAATAACGAAAAAGTGTTTAACTGATCAAATTCATGATTTCTTTGATAATATTTCCAATGTTATTGCAATTTCCAAAGAAAATATGTACACTATTTCGAGGAATATATTGATTATGGGTCAATTGTTTTGAATTACACCAACGTATTTTCAATATAAATTTTTCATAAGTCGAATATTTCATCTTTGAAATGTTTCGTTTAATATAAATTTTGAATTGATTTAATATACATTGAATGTTTGAAAGTTTTCTAAAAATTCATATAAAACTTGTAGTATAGGAAAAAAATTTAAATTAAATTTAATATTTAAGAACATCGAACTCATGGAATAAATGAAGAAAAAAAAAATAAGTTCTCATTCATATTACGTGTGATGTTGTTCATATAGTTTCACAATTTCACTATAGGATAAAGTTGCCTATTATGACACCCATTTTAATCAAACATAATTCTTTATTAAAAAGCACTTTTATTAAAATTTGAATCAGGTTTTAGGATTAAAACACGTATTCTTGAATAATCTACTGGAAAATGCAGTTTTTAAAAAACCGTTTCTTTGTAAAAAAAATAAAAATTAAAATAATGCAAATTTACAAATTTGGAAAATGGGTGCTAGATATGAAACCTAATTTGGGTTTTTTCAAAAAATTAGTTCTCTTTTGCCTTTTTTCACATGTTGAACATATAAAATGTGTAATATTATTCGTTTAATCCATTGTTCACCATGGATGCCTGAAATGTAACATCTGTAAAACAAACATTCTGCGTCATAGTTTTTCTCAGAATGACTATTATTTAGAATAATGTCTTCATCACTTTCATGTGTCGATCTATTATCTTTCATTAATTTTTTTTCAGAAATTTCTTCTAGCTCGCTTTTATAAGGTGGGCAAATGATCACAGCAGAACTTCCAGAACATTTATTAATATTTTTAATAGTGATTCTCAAAATTTCTAAGTGGGATTTTGAAATTTCATTAAATTGCTTTGAAGTTCTCGATTGAAGGTTTGTGATATCAAAATCTTATATCACATTTGAATGTACCTGTCCAGCAATATTTTGCACAATTGATGTTTCCGTATCGTCAAACACAACAAAATCATGTTCTTAAAGAAATGTTTATTAAGAGGAAAGAAACAAGTTGCCCTGAATCCATTGAATCTTTATTATAGCAGTTTGGTTATAAGCAGGACTCTATCGAGCCAATATGAAGAAATTACATGGGTTTTATAAGGAATCATGGAAGCTACTATCTAATGGTTGCATGTCATGTGTATTGTGTAGAGAGAGGTGGACAATAGACACGTGATTTTATCTAGCTTTGGCAATAATTTGTTATTTCTAGTATGTCTAGCATTAATGACACCGGATCAAATGAGGTTAGTTTGACATATTTTACAAAACGATTAAACTGAATTAAACAAAATGATTTTGATTTATATTCATCCGGGAGGATTGGAAGTAATAAATGGAAAACTGTTGGTTATTCAAGCTGGACGCTTGAATGATCTTCAATATATTATAAACTAGATTTACGAAACCGGTTACACATTGCAACATTCATATAATTCAAAGAAAGCAGCTACATTTTCTTGATTAAAACCTTACACGAGTGCCACGGATATATCTTTTAATCGAATAGAAAGTTCAGAGTGTCGCTGTAAGAAACTTTTAAGTCATCTTTCCTGCGATTCTTTCTACAATAGAAAATTGGATAGCGAAAATTATTACACATAACCAATCCAAAAGAGATTTATTTTACGTCAGATTTCCGTTAGCCAAAATATTTTTAGTAACGTCTGAAATTAAGTCTTCAATCTTTAATAATAAACAGGGTGTTCGGCCACCCCTGGGAAAAATTTTAATGGGGGATTCTAGAGGCCAAAATAAGACGAAAATCAAGAATACCAATTTGTTGATAGAGGCTTCGTTAACAATTTGTTAACGTTTAAAGTTCCGCCTGTACTGAATTTTTTTCTAGAAAGTGGGTAGGATTTCGGGGGTATGTCTTTCCATCAAAAATTAGTGTAATTAACCTCCGGAACCGAAAATAATTTTTCCAGAACGATTTGAAATTTTTTTTTCCGTCGAAAAATTTCACACCTTCTTGAATTGTTTTCTAGAAAGTGTGTAGGATTTCGGGGGTATGTCTATTCACCAAAAATGATTGTAATTGACCCCCGCAATCGAAAATAATTTTTACAGAATGATTTGAAATTTTTGAATTTAATTGTTAATAACTTTTTAATGAAGCCTCCATCAACAAATTGGTATTCTTGGTTTTCGTCTTATTTTGGCCTCTAGAATCCCCTATTAAAATTTTTCCCAGGGGTGGCCGAACACCCTGTATAACTTTTTAATTTTAAACTTGATTAAATGCGTTAAAAAATAATAATTGGGAATATAATTATACACTTATCATTTCAAAGATACATATATGTAATATCATCGAACCACTTTAACAACTTTTTGCAACGTATTTTACAAATTTGTGGTTGTAAGAAAAATACTCCGTAAATCACAATTAAAAAAGAAATCAAATTTATGTTTTAATTGGTTTGTAAAGTATTATATTTACTTATTTATAAAAGAAAAACGAATAAAAACTTCATATAAATATTACAAAAAATTATACAATTTGAACAAAGTCTATTATTTAATTCATACGTACTTAGCAAAGTGACGTAAATCCATAAAATATTTATAATAAGATTGTTATTCTTATCTTTGTTTCGTGACACTTTTTGTTTTCTACTTTTTCAAACTGTTTATTATGCTATAATTTGTTTTGTATGCAAAACACGACAAGAAAAACAGATGAATTCTCTAGTTTCATTTCATCAGAAACAGTTCAGAATTACTTATAAGTTATATAATATACATAAACAATCACATAATATTCATAATAATCACTTGTACAATATTTTACAAAAAATAAACAATACAATAAAGTAAATGAAACGATAGACAAAAGTAAAATGAATACATATTGATCACAATTATGGCAAGTATCTATTGTAAGAGACTTAAATCGTAACTCACAATCAGTTTGATTAAAGATCCTTCTATAAGTTGCAACATTTATAAGATATGAATTTTCCGATTTGTAAAGTTTTTACATTACTGTCATATTCAAACCAGATGGTAAATATTTCTGAGATATAGGTATGTAATCTTGAATAATGACTTTCATAAGCTGGAAAGTTTTAACTATGACGTCTTACTTCCTCAATCGTTTCTTCAAGTTATTTATTTGCTGGAGTATTCACTCCTCTTTCATCATGAAAACACCCTATTTTTGTTTGAAGAAATCTTCTTAATTACTATTTTGTTAACTCCATCAGTTTCATTAAATATTAACATAAAATATTTTTTATACGTCTTACAATTAACAAAAGTTGATTCAATAAGGGCATTGTAATCCAGTGTATGCTTTCACAAAATATGATAATTTATTGTATTTCTTATCTTTGATTTGTATAAATCTACTTAAATAACTAAATCTCTTATAATACGATCCTTGGCAACAATAAACATCAAAATCTTTTTTCTGATCTTCCATAATAGGAACTTGTCGGTAAATATTTCAACACGATAATAATGATGTACGTACATTTTTTTACACAAATTGCCTTTCCTGAAGATGTATTATACGACAGATCAGAATTTCTTTTTTCTTTTCTCGTAGCTCGAATTTCCTTCAATACATAATTGTCAGCTTTGTTATGTAAATTATTATTTTCACCGAACGAAGTATCTTTCAAAGTAATATCTTGAAAAAACATTATTTACATTTTATTGTACAGTTGTACGTAATGTTAGAAGTATTTTCTCTTTCTGTTCATCGAGCATTTATTATTTTGGAAAGACTTTAAATTTTATAGGAAAAGGTATAACATACTTTTAGAAAATGTATCTACACGCATTGAACCCGTATCTGTTAAATCCGCATTTGGTGAATACTTAAAAATTGAATACATTTTCGTAATCGTGTAAATAACATTTTGATGTATTCACATTATTTACGTTTAGATAATGGAACTGTTATGTACGGTGTTCGCATGACGTCGAGGCCTGATGTTGCCCGTGTAATATTTACATTCTTTTGTGGGAAAACAACTTAATTACGACATCGTCAGGAAAACAACACAAATCTAGTGGCCTTGGGTTGTTTTGCCTAAAGTATCGATACATTATTGTTGTTCTCCTTCTTATCATTCGTGTTAATTTTGCGAATGCAGAACATTATTCAAAATGAAGAATAAAATATGTCTTTATTCTTTTAGATTAGGCATACAAAAGCTAATTTCTGTGAAAACAATTTTTGAAATTTCTTGTTTCTTTTAAACATTTGTTTATAGTCTAAAGTTAAAAATAATCATGTTTCCTTGTAAAACGAAATTAAAATAAGGAGCTTGCTATACCCAAATGGTAGAAAGAATCGTAAAACTTCATCTGTTGTCTATGGAGACATAGATTCATAATGGTTAAAATTGAATTACAAAAATTAATGTTTACTTTTAAAACGAAGTAAAGTAAACAGTTCTTCAATCAAATATTTCATGTCTAATGTTACAATTGGTTCTAAAATTTCAGAAATTATTCAAATTATAAAAATAATGTTTGAATGACTTGCGGTACCTCAAAAAATTTGTTGATTAAATGCAGACTGTGGCAGCTTAAATCATCATAATATTTATTATATTTGCTTACGCTTTCGGCTTTACACTTATCTTTCTTAAATCCATTTAAAACTAACTAAATACTACTTCCTCTCTTTTTTATATTGCCTTCGCTTCGTTCGCACGTTCACATCGCTCTTATCTTATCCGTTCAGTCAATCTCTTCGATCCCTTACCCTATTTTATTGTAACTTAACCTATTCTTAGCTTTCATACTTACAAACTAAAACTACTTTAATGAATTCTTATTCTATTATTAACCTTACTCTTAACATACGTTTAAACATTAAAGAAGATTCCAATATCTTCATTCACTCTCTTCCTCTCTCTGCCTTCTTTCCTTCACTTTCTTTTACCCTTTCTTCTCTTACCAATACCTCTTCTACTCCTTTTCTCGTTCATCCTCAACCTACATACCTGCCCATAACAGCTCCTACTCCTCTCCTTCCAATTTTCACACTCCACATTTTCTTCTCTCCTCATTCTCCCAATATCTCCTCTCTCGCATCTCGGTCCGTAACCTAAACCTTCGTATCCTCTTTATTTTTTCCGTTTCTTCTTCTCCCAATTATAGTAAAACCATTTTTCCTTTTTCCCCATATCCCCATCTTGACTGCTTCACTTCTTCAATTTTCATCATCACCTCTATATCCTTATCCAAGATTTCCTCCGCCTCTTTCTTTAAATCCTCTGCCTCCTTTTCTATTTCCGCTATTATAATATTTCCTTCTCTTTCTTCTCTCTTCCTTTCTTCTACTTTTGATTCTATTTCTCTCGCTACCTCCTTCCATTTTTCTCAGTTTTACTCTCCTTTCCCTCTATCCTACTCTTTCCGTTGCTATTCTCCACTTGTTTACTTAGTTCTTTCATCTTCTTCTCCAACTGTTTTATTCTTATTTTCCATCTTTACTCCCATTCCTCCCTTTTTCATTTTCAGACTTTTATTTTTCCTATCGAAGTATTGAATTTCTCTTTTTCCTTCGCTAACAACATCTCTTTATCCTTTTCCTTATCTTCTGTTACTTACAGCGCCCTCTGCCTATCCTTCCCGCCTTTAGTTTCCGCTCTAGGCCCCTTCTTTGACGCGCGCTTCGTTTTCGGTTGCGTCACGCTCCCTGTCGGCCCCATTTTTACCTACGCCCCCCACTCTCTATTTCTTCACCTTTCTTCTCACTCTTCGCTTCAAACCTCTTCCAACTCTCTTTTATTTTCTACCTTTTTCCCCCTATCTTATCATACTTCTTACCTCTTCTATTTCTTCTTTTTGCTATTCGCTCTATGGATTTTCACCCTCACTTCCCCATTTGTACCTCACCACTCCCTTTCCTTTATTTTTTTCCTATTTTCACTCGCTTATCTGTCACTCCGTCTTCTCACACCACCGCGACTGGATTCCTTGTGGCAGTTTAAATACCATTTTAAAAGACAATTTTTACCTACTATTGAAAGTCATGAATTATACAAAAAAAAAATCTGCTTCTATATTTCGTTCCACTATACGTATATATGTAGAAAGAAAGAAAGACGAAAACAATGCTACCAAGAAGAATTGATATTTAGAACTTTAAATATAAATATCTCGAAAGTGAAAATATGTTACTTATGGAGTTTTTCCTTACACCCCCAAAAATATGGTTGTACAAGGCATTAACTTTATTCAACACCACAAGCATACAAAACAATGGAATGTGCGATTTACTACGAAACAAAGAAGTGTTGATGCAACGTAAGAGAAATGTTTAACCGAGATATATTGGGGTCTCATATTATAAGTGGTGTTCGTATTAAACTTCTCCCTAAGAGTTTAAAAAAATATAAATATTTTAGATTTTGTAGAAAACCTAAAAATTTTATTAGGACAAATGATTGCGATAATTAGAGTCAGGTGTCGCAAGCATGCAGGATATACGACGCGAGCGACATCACGTGCGAATTATAAAAGGAACCATTTTTATTATACATATAGAGAATTCTCGAGAAGTGAGCACGTATCGTAAATCAAATAATCGAATACAGTCGAGAATAAATTAAATGTCTGTAAATTGTAAAATTGTAAGAATGTCAAACTGTATAGTGATCGTATATAATTAGTGTAAAGCCCTGTAAATAAATATTTGTATACAAATATAATAAGTAATCCCAATTATTGCCATAAAAAGTCTTTAATAATTCACACTGTTCAATTCCATTTAATTACATTTTTTTAATCAAAACATACTTTTCTTGCACTGCTAATTATCATAAACTTTCTCTAACATAATAAACATTCTTTAAATTTATACATAGTACAATTTTTATATTATTCAGGGTGAACTATCGAAAGCGTAACAAGCTTTTTCCTTCGGAACTAATGCAGATATTGAAATACCCTTTTTTTAAATTAAATACTACAGAGGCTGATCAGTTTAGATGTAGAACATATGAAAATTGCGTTTTCAAGGAAGAAAGGGAATGCAACTTTCGTTTTTTTTTAATCAGAATGGTATATTAATTTTCTGTTATTTTAATTGCTCTTATCCAAACTAATAACATTACTTGAAACACATGTTTCTATTTTGTCTAGTTAAGTAATTATAGCGAAAACTGATCTAGTTTCAAAAATATTTAAAATACTGAAACCCTTTAAGACGCGATGGTTGCAAACTTGTATAGGAAGGGCCATATAGATCAGTTCGTGTAAAGGTAAACGATTCCACATCACTAGAGTGCAAAAATGGCTGTAATTTAAGAACAAGATCAGAGAATACGTTTATATGAACATTTTCCATTATTCGTATGTACCCAGTCCGCCATATAAATGACTCTTATATATTAGGATATATTTGATTATATATTATCAACAGGAGTTAGTAGAATAAAGTTTTATAATTTGGCTATTTACTTCTGCAACGACCTGCATAATAATCACTATTCTTATTAGACACGTAAAATGAATATTGTTCTACCAGAGTTCTGGCGCTGGTTTTGTTTACATGGCCACCTCTTACAAAGACCCTTGTACTACTTGGACCTCCTGCAGGATGCTGTTGAAGTTGGTCTTGAACTTTAGCAGTCTGATGCTTGGAATTCAGTAAACAAGAAGTTGTCTGTTCCGGGCATTTTGCAATTGGTCGTCGAAAAAGTATTTAAAAGTATTACAAGTTATAGCAGAGGCAACGAATTACTCGCACTTTATTTTTTATCGTTTTTCCAAAATAAATGGCTCCATTAATATCAATAATCCTAAATTAGCCTATTTTCTTAGTTGAACTGTTTCGATAAGAGGTTAGAACAAGGTATAAATTGGACGGATAATATTATGTAGGTATGGATGTTATAAATATTAAATATAAGATATGTAAAATAATTGTCCCAGTATTTAAAAATATTTAAATATGTTAATAACTATTTTCTAACAGATGAAAAAAATAAAGTTAAGGGATAAAAGTTATCTGGTGTATACATTTCACAAAATCAATAAATGGATCTTAAGAATACCTAGATATAGCCACAGATGCATGAAACTAATGGACAAAGTATAATGTGTAATTGCTTGTGATGTATGTAAGAACAGTAATGAGAATATTTAGATGTTTCAATATTTTATTGAACGCTTTTGACATTACATTCTTGGTCATCTTCGAAACATGAAAGTAAATTGATTTGAAATTTTTAAAAATTATGTGAGAGTAAAATAAAACTTCATCTTCATATGAAACTTTGTAGAACTTAGTATAATTATAAAATCATTATTTATTTCAGCATAAATTAAATTGCAATCGTATTTTATGTATTACAAAAATTACAAATAAATGCATTATCCCCTTCATCAGCACTACTACAACCCTCATGGGTCTACTCTCGGCATACAATGCCTCTAATTCAACCCTCTTTTGATTTGAAATTCCTGTATAGCTCATTACAAAATATACAAGCGTTATTTCCTCCCTCCTCTGAAGTTGAGAATAACAATTTCTATTGCATTCGGATGGTCGATTTTGCTCCATAGTTAGGTATCCGGTTTTGCTCCAACGTGAGGTAATTTAATGAACATGGTGTTTCATCGCTCCAACGCAAAATAAACGATCGATTAAAACATCAAAATACTTGGCAAGAGCTACAAAATGCAATGCTGAACCTAGTGAAACTGAATTTCCATATACAAGTTGTAAACAAAACTAAAATCGCTAACATAATATTGAACGGTTTGAAAACAAAATTTTTTAAACACACGCAAATCAAAACTGTTGCGTGCTCGCGTCTATTTTGTATCTCACAATGTTTTGAGAGAGGCTTAGAACTAGTACCAAGTGTTAGACAGAGGTATGCAGTTTTACCCTACTTTCCTCTCTTTGTTGAGGAATTTCATTAATGAAAATATTATAGAAAGACAATAATGGTCCTTGTGGAGATACACATACAAATGTTAAGTTTTATATTTTGGATAAAAGTTTGTTATTTTTTTATCGGCTGTATGTTTACATGTTGAAAATTTTTCAAAAATATTTTTAAAATAACAAAATTGAGGTAACTTTGGCTTTATTGACTGGCACTGTATATCTTTGATATCATAAGATTATAGCGGCTGTCAACACGAATTCAACGATATATTATAATGTGACCTTGAGATGATCTTGAGCTCAAAAATTTAGGTTCGTTTAATTCAAAATTAATATTAATGGAAAATTGTTTATTTAAACCTTATACAAGATAAATTATGTTACATTTTATATTCACACTGTAAGGCTAATCTTCTACAGTGCTTCCACGAGAAGAAGGCACAGCGTGTTTATTCGCTGATTCGCAGGTATTGGTCGAAAACGGTGACGAAGATGGGTGACAGCCAATCAGCGGACTGCAGCAAGAGTGGGGCTGTAAACACGCTGTGCCTCTTTGTGGAAGAACGATACAATACACAGCCCCACTCTTTGTATCAAACTTTTTGTTGTCGTCTACGGCATTCAATGTTTACTTCCGTCACTTTTCAATTATTTGCATTTACCTTCTTGGCAGTGTTGGTATACAATCGATTAAAATTTTTAATTTGATTAAATTCCAATATAGTTAATCAATAATAATGATTTTTAAATGGAGTTTGAATATAATTCTTAACGGAATATTTATTATTCTACTTGATCATCGTTAAAGAACATTTACATAAGATTTTAATATCACTGCAAAACGAATTTCAGTGGTTAATCTTTAACTAATTATTCTTATGACGATTGAATTACTACTGTTAAACGTTAATCGCATTAACGATTACATTTTTATTAATCATTCGTCCAAAAACATTTCTTTATTACATTATCGAAGATATGTAAAAAACAACGACAACATAACGCGTATACCTTATACTAATTGCAAAGAAAATAATATAAGCCACAATATTCTAGTTATAAAATATACAGTAAAGAGCAAAATTGAGGTAACAGCAGAACTTTTTTAAAAAATGATAGTTTATTTTTATAATAATATAAAATTAAACGAAAATAGGCTAATTGAATAATGGTTTATAATAATGGCAAATATTATTTTACATAAAAAACTTTTCCTCGTGGTCATATTTTTCGAGATTTCTTTCCATCATCAAAAGAGATATGGATTTTTTATACTCAAGATCATTTGAATGTCATGCTATCTACATCACTGAATTAGTCTTCTCCTTTATTATTTATGTCACGACGATAAAAATATGCAATTTTATTTTAAAAAATATCGGTAATCTTAAAATCTCGCAAAATCTAACCTCGAAAAAAGTTTTTTGTACATCACAATTTTTGCACTTTTGTACCAAACAAAATTGCTTTAATACATTTTTATCTATGGCCAAAAATAAGTAATTTATTCAAATGACCTGTTTTAAATGCTGCGCCCTGTATATTATCCTACATGTATTCTGCTTTAATAAATGTATAATAATTGCATTTTATTCACATTAATTTGCCGGTTATAAAGTTTTATTCATGACTCACCTTACACAGCATTGCAAAATATAGTGGTAAATAACAGTTTGATATAAATTTAATATTTTATCCGTAGGTAATTAGCAAATGACGATAATAAGTAAATTGCGACTCGTTTTGGGACACTTTAAATTTAATTTTCATATTATCCTTCAGGAATCAAATTCCACCGTTTTTGAACTTATATTTATACCTGTTGTAATGAAGATGGTGGAGAATTTTGTTTGTCTTACACCTCTTTTTATAAAATGTTCAGAATCTGAAATGAGTATGATTTCAATCAATTTTAATAATTTTTACCATATATATTTAGAATTTTCATTCTATTGGAAAATGATGCCACTTTCATAAATTAATATATTATCTATTGTCTTTCACAGTTTCTTTAAATTTTGTTCATATGTATATAAGATATTTAATATACATTTTCTTTAGTTATCCATAACTCGAAAAGCGAGATATGTAGAACATTTGTTCATATGAAATTTTTTAGTTAGTTCAGTGTTAGATTCAGCTCTCTAAGTATTTACATGAATTTTTGAAACACCTTGTATGTATCGTAACATAATTTAGAGGAGTAAAGAGCTAACATGTTGTAATCATACCGCAACAGAAGCTTGTCCAAATCGGATTGCAACAAGCACACCTGTGTTTCAGTATTTACTTTCACGAATAAACTTCAAATTATCAGCATATAGTAATGCATTGCCATAAGACAAGTAGCTTATTAGATAATTTATGAAAATAATCAATAATACTATTTGTTTTTCTTTATTTTATGGTTTTCATATTACTCGAAGGGAAAAAATAATAAATAATTAAATTATGTTTATTATCTTACTCAATACAAATAACCAAGACACAGTATACCTGTTATTTATGTTTTGTATGCATACAAGGGCGCACGAAAAAATTTTTAATTATTGTTTATGTGAAATAAAATTCAGAAGTTTATATAAAACTTGTGGTATTGAGAGAAATTTGACTATATTTAAATCTTTACACAAGTAGAAAGCAAATAATTCGAAATGTGAACGCATCGACCTTTATTAGATTAAAAATAATAAAAAATAAATGATGTAGAAAATTAGTAAATATATTGAAAATTAAAGTATTTAATCTAAAAGTATAATTATAAAAATGTTTAAGATACGTATTGGTACATAAGAAGAGAAAAGAAAGAAAAAATTAAACCAAACTGAACATTGTTGATTATTGTTAAGACTAAATTAATTTTTTTATAAACTGTAGAATCATTACCGATACGTATAAGTGAGAATATGTTGCATTTGTTTTCCTTTTTAATTTTTCTTTCAAAAGTTTAGTTTGCAATGTAACACTGTAAAGTAACTACAAGCCGAAAATAAAAAATGAAAATGAATCAGAGGTAGAATAAAATTGAGTGAAAAAGTAAACAACCCCGGATATTGCTTCTGTGCTTTGTATTAAATCCAACAATTCGCACCCTTCCACGTTCACAATCAAGTTTCGAGCCTCGACTTTTCTCCATTGTGAGTGGCGATGAAATTTCACCCCTACGTCGTTCATTTCCTTCGTTGAAAAGTTTCTGTAAATTCGATATAAATTTTTTATCGATGTTTCAATAGTCATTCACTTTCTTTTTATTCTTGCAAAATATCAAACTTTGTTGAATCCACAATTGTCTAAACATTACCTGAATTACGCCATAAAGTTTCGAACGCAGAGTCCAGGAAACAACAATAAAGATTCAGTTTTCATGAGAATGTCAATCAGAATGCCGAATGAATTTAAAATTCATTTTTAATTATTTACTTGACACATGTTGAGGAACTCACGAGACAGTTTGTGATAGAAAAATAAGAGATTTAAATGTTTTTGATGAGTACAATTTATTAGAATTTGAAGTTATTTACATTCCTTACCCGTTTAAAATATGTTTACTTTAAATATTTTTAACAATTTTTTTTGATTCAATCACAGAATTTTGATTCAGTTTTTGGAATAACAAAACAAATCACCAATTTTAGTAGCTAATGCGATTATAAATATTTTACAAGTAAAATTGTTTATATAACAATATTGACAAATATATATAATAAAAAAATGTACAAGGTATATAAATACATATTTATATTTTATAATGCCAGAGGAGTAAACTTTTATAATGGCTGAAAAGCAGTGACTACTAATGCATTAAAAGTTATCAAAATTTATGTGAAAGGAAAATGTAATCGCATTCTATACCAACACGAATTCACGTAAGTGCATAATATTATAATATCGTAGTTGGTTTAAAGATTTGAAACGCCATTTAGTTTCGTTTTCTAAGTTTTTATTCACCCTCGTTATCGATTGAAGAGTATAACCCAATTCCAGTTTCGTGGAACATTTTTCGCGTGACATTAATTTTGTTGAAATATTCATTGAAATATCGCGTTTTTCATATTTTGTATTGAGTTCACAAAGCACACTATTTTTATGTTTTTTACATCTCATTAGTTCGTAATTTATTGTAAAATATGAGTAATAACAATTCTATTCATTTCAATGCAGGCGTAGGTAAGGTATATATGAAATTAGAAATGGTTTATTGTCGAAAATCACAGCTAGCATTGAATATTCTCTTAAAATTAGGAAAAGTTTCCATAGCAGTATTTAAATTACAAGTGTCAATTACAAGTTAATAACGCGAGTAATCAAAGTAAAAGAGCAAAATAACCAACATTATTATAATCTTTAACTTTAATTAACATTATTTTTTGGTATATGATTTTCAAAAACCATTATGTAATACTTAGTACTGGGCATGATAAAAATAAGTAACATAATATACAGCAGTTTCAAAATAATTTACAATGATCGCAAATATAATTATCTGAACATTTATCTTTTTTTCTTTTCTTTTTCAAATCTTTCAATCTTCTTTTTAGTGGATATCTTATAGGGAGACAAAGCAATTTCAAAAATTAGTTTTTTGTCAGTAACAAAAAACGATTAGTTATATCTTCTATATGGTGCACCAATTATTCTTCATATCTTGAAAATCTATCTAGTGTAAGTTTTAATATAATTTCTTAATCAGATTTAAAGTTTTTATTTTGTCAAACAAAGTGCAGTATAAAATGTCATATATTAGAAACGTTTTTCTCGGACAAATTTTTTGTTTATAATTTTATCAAGTGCAGCTTTTAAACTGTTTTTCTTTTTACTAATTACCGTAATTTCTAAATGCTAAAACGAAAACATTATTCGTACAAAAACATTTTACTATTCGGTAATAAGAGACAATGTTCTGTCTGAAATCAGAGGAAAGCAAACCAATAAAAAAAAAACACGTTCGTGGAAAAGATTTCACCATATACAAACAATAAAAACGCAATGAATAAAGTACTTACCAAGATGTATAATAATACAATTCATATTTTCACCAGCTAGAAACGAACATTAAAAAATTAAAAATTATTCTGTCAATTATATTGTTCTTGGTAACACAACTGACTATCTATAACATTATATGTATATTCGTTAAATAGACATTCAGAATGCTTTTTATAAGGATATTTCACGCAAAAGTAATTTCTATGAAAAAGTATTTACACTGAGTTTCATGTGTCGTGAAAGAATTTATATTTTTAGCATTCATTAAACTTGATAATTTGCAGTAAATTAATTTCGTAATATTAATAGGTAAAAAGAATACACGTTAGAAAATTATATAACCTGGAATGAATATTTATTCCCTCCTTTAACGTCAGGTTGTAAGCATTCAAGAAAATTAAAACATTTAGAAAAACCATTTGCGGAACGTCGGTTTCAAACAGTTTCCTTTATTGCGTAAAATGGAAAAACGTGGTTACTTTAAATGGCCTGACGAACTTTCCATTTAACGGCTTAATACTACGTTCTATAACATTTACCAGTATTCAGAACATTTAAGATTTTAAAGTAGATCTATCCGAGTTACTTCTATTCTTCGTTTATTTATTTCTTCAATAATATTGCAAAATGGAAAGATGTTATTTTCAAATCTTTATGTCGAATCTGAAATATTTTCAAAAAGTCACAATTTATCGTTAACACAATATATTACTTATTTTGCAAAATTTAATTTCGTTTTAAAAGTTTTGATATTTCCGTGAACGTTTACTTTTGTCCCGCAGCTTCTTAATCGTATAAAACATTTTAATTCGTTTAATTAAATATGAGTTATGAAATACGAGGAAATGAACTGTATAGACTGTTTGGTTCAATTTTTTTTACAGTACTGGACAAAAAAAGTATGTATAAAAGAGATATATTGTACATTTTAATCATCCTATATATTACATGCAATATCAATAATAAGTATACAAAATCTTTACTTCAAAGGGCATACGATAAAGATGTCAAAAAAAACAATGTTAACATAAGCTATCTACGGTTGGACAAAATTATAAGACAATAACAAAACAATTGGTATTTATTTTATAGAAATGTTTTATGAAGTCTCTTTTAGCTGTTTATCATTTAGTAACCATTTTCGAATTGTTTGTATAATTTTTTTATTCGTTTTTGTTGTAATGTGTTTTAATTTTAAACAATACATATTTTTAGTTCATTAACATTGTCTATTTTCGTTTTACCACTTCTAGATAAGTCAACCCAAACACTTTCAATAATGTTTAGGTCAGACGAACGATTGAACCATTCTAAAACTGTAATTTACATTTAAATAAAGTATCGTTAAATAGCTTTATTTGAAATATTCAAGTGTTTGAAACACAAAACCAGTTTTTCAAAACCAGTTTTTCAAATCAAATCAAGTATTTGATTATCCAAGTAGCTTAAATATTTGATCAAACTTGAAAAAATTCAATGTGTTCAAATGTTTTAATAACTTGATTAAATTTAAGTTCCATTATCTGATATCGATTTTTAAATAAATATATAATAAATACTGTTAAATTACTGATAATAAGCTGTTTTGAAATATCTGTTAGTCAGGTATATAATGAAAAATTATTTGATGCTACAGGAAATATCATAATCGATAAACGTTCTGAATATGTTGAACTATATTTCTTTTCGACGAATATAAAAATATAAATTTATGATGGTTGTTGGACAAATAAGTTTTTGTATGATAAATATTGTTTATACAAAATGTTAGAATGACAATAATGTAATAAGTTAATCATAATAGCGATACTTATATTACGCATTAAGGATTTTATCCTTTCCTTTTTTTATGCAGCAATAATTGTGTTTTAAAATCCTTTTATTCTCTTAAAAATATGTTTAATTTTAAATCATTTTTAACTTCTACTAATTTGCTCCCGAGTGGGCAAACTATTCAAATATCTAACCGTCGCAATTTATTTAAATGAATAGATATTTTTTTAAATTTCGAAATTATTACGATTCTTCTTAACTTAATTCAAGCTTATTCAAATCTTATCCCAGCAAACTTGGATAATCATGGCACTACCATTGTCCATTTGATGGCGATTTAAACGCAATTCTTCTTTCCTTACATAATAAAAATAATTTTTTTCTTTACTAAAAATAAGTTCTACTTTTTCATGCATTAAATGTACCCACGGTCAAATCTCAATTGTGCTGCTTTATGCTGTTCCTTTAAAGGAAACTGTTGCCTCAATTTCTTGTGTTTTATGTGTTTTATTGTTTATGTTTTTATAAAATACGACGTACGTTTCTTAAACACATTTGCACTTGCGCTTTTTATTTAATTGTTTTAAAAAATTGACAAATCATTTATCAAATCATAGATCTAGTTTTAAGAAGTAATTTTTGTTTGAAAACTTTGCTCTCATATATAATTTCCAAGTTACAACAAGAAAATAAAAAATAGCCAAATATTTAAGAGTGAATTTCTACCCCTTACAGTGAATTTAGGCAACACGAAGAACCTATACCTACAGAATTTTTTAAATGTCTGTGTTGAGGATCAATTCTTGTAAGTAGGCCTTATAAGATTGATTAGGTGCATATTTTTTTAATGGTAAAACTAGGTAAGTTAATCAGGTAGCTTGTTTTAGGCGCCTCATCCTGTATTACACTATTAGTTCAAGTGTATACTATCCTCATCTGGCCAACAACATTCAGACGGAAGATAGAATATACTTATTTCACAAGAAGATGCAAGAAAAAGAAAAACAACATTTTATATGCGAGAAACATGCGGAAGGAAGCCTGGCTTGCACGTTGGAAAATGTAAATTGGGTTTTCACTACTGCAATAAGGAAAGATATATTTGTAGGTCGTAGCGTATAAGTAGAAATGGTTGAATTACGCACGGTCCTCCTGGAACGAAATATAACAATCTCGGAAAGAGTTCATTTCTCTTCAGAAGAATGAATTATAACATTCTACAAGCAGGTAAAATGGTTTTTAGATATGTACGTGAGTGATAGCTCATACTTATTTACTGTTGTTGAAATATGATTATATTGTATGTATAAATAAAAGCTAGACCGATTGTTTGATACGTTACAAATTTTATCGCTGAAGTCGTTTTAAGCATTTAATTAACATTTTCAGTTATATTATTTTGTTTATTTTCAGATATAATATACTATAAAACTGGTACAAAAAAATGTATAGTATAACCTCTATAAGAATGTAGTATTTCGTTTCAAATAGACAAAAATTCGAATTGATTTCGACTTATAGCATCTGTTAATTTTGCTATGATCTTAAAGTTTTGTATCATTGAAAAAATTAATTATAAATGTACAGGGTGTTCGGCTACCCCTGGGAAAATTTTAGTGGGAGATTCTACAGACCAAAATAAGATGAAAATCAAGAATACTAATTTGCTGATGGAGGCATTGTTAAAAAGCTATTAACGTTTAAAGTTTCGCCCGTACTGAATTTTTTTCTAGAAAGTGGGTAGGTTTCCAGGGGTAGGTCTATTCACCAAAAATTATTGTAATTGACCCCCACAACTAAAAATAATTTTTCCAGAATGATTTGAAATTTTTTTTAGTCGAAAATTTAGGCACCATATGTCGATTTTTCTTAAAAATTTGTTTTTCATTTTTAATCAATTTATTTGACGCTCTACAGAAAAGTTGTCTAATACTTTTTTGTAGCTATCCATGGGTTTTGCTTTAGATAAAAATTTCAATGAGATACCTTTACTATTGTAGGAGTTATGATCGTTTGAATATTAGACCAGTTTTAGGGAGTTTTTCTCACTTTACGGTGTCAAGGAATAACTTGTTCAATATTGTTAGAATTTCTACATATTCTCCACTAAAATACGCGTTGTTTGCATTTTGAAAAATTAAAATCCTCCAATGCGTTCAGGAGTTATGACATTTTAAATATTCGCATGCAGGCCAATATGGCCTCACATTAGATTAGATTTTTAGAAAGTGCGTAGGATTTCGGGGTATGTTTATTCACCAAAAATGCTTGCAATTGACCCTTGTAACTAAATATGATTTTTTTAGTATGATTTGAAATTTTTTAATTTCGTCTAAAAATTTCAGTACCTACTCGAATTTTTTTCTTGAAAGTGGGTAGGATTTCAGGGGTATGCGTATTCACCAAAAATGATTATAATTGAGCCCCGCAACTAAAAGTAATTTTCTCATAATGATTTGAAATTTTGTAATTAAATTTTTTAATAACTTTTTAATCAAGCCTCAGTCAAGAAATTGATATTCTTGATTTTCGTCTTATTTTGACCTCTAGAATCTCCCATTAAAATTTTTCCCACAGGAGGCCGAACACCCTGTATACAGACATAGAAGGGCTAACAAGTGACATTCTATTAATAGGACCATATTCATAAGATACCAATGGAGGATGTTTTACGATTAACATATTACTTTCCTCAAGGATTCCACTACAAAGATCCCTATCACGAAATTAATAGTAGATTTATTTTTATTAAATTTATTTAGGTAAAACTGTTATTTCTGCAGAAACGTTTGTGAATTTATTTTAATAGGTGGTCAATTGCAAGACCCGTAAAGGTTGTGGAAATCGACGAAATAAAATTTTATCGACAAAAATATGAAAGAGACCGTGTAATTGAGAGCCATTATATTTTCGGGGGTATAGACACAAAGTTAAAGGAATTGCGACTGAAAATATGTCCAAATAACAAAAGAGACCGTGAAACATTAATCCCTCTAATAAAAAAGTTTATTGCTCCAGAGAAGGATTTCGATATTTCACGGATAATCGTACCATAAATTTCGTAAATTCGAAGACAGGAGCAAACACGTAGGCAATCGAATCGCAGTGGGGACAATTGCGGTTAAGGCTCTAAAGGGGGGAATTACAGGTGAATAATATAGACTATTACTTTTGCAAATATTTATGGAGAAGGAAAGCAAAAAGGAAGAATCTCGATTTATTTGCTGAGATGATTCGTTCAATTCGAATAATTTATCCAAGAATAAAACTTTTTCGTTTACCGAAATTAATACGTAATGTAGTTTGGAAAAAGGTGGGTAGATTTTTTATGGGACACCCTATAGAAACTGAAGTCCGATATCGCTATATGCAACAAATAGTTATTTTAGTTTTGTCTGTATTGGTTGATTTCAATGTATTGTATGTACCAAAAGTTTTTTATTCATATCACGGAAACTATTAAATACTCGTGTTTAAAATTTTACATTTGGCACTCCTACAAAATTAATTGTTTATTTATATTTTGACGAAAGGTTTGTCAAAAAATGTAAGGTTATTGTTTGTAACTGATTTGTAAATTTGTAATAACACTGAAAATAATGGAACTTTGAATAAATTATAAATTTTGTATGATACTTTAATTCCTTTATTTTGGTTTAAAATATTAATTGAAAATGTACGCACTACGTATGTACAGTTTAAAATAAAGACCGTCAAGTGGTGGGTTGACCGAACACCCTGTATATCTATAATTTTAGTAATTATATCCATATCACTTAAAATAACTAAAATGTAATAAAATAAAAATTTGTATTATGTTCCTTTTTTGTACATTTATGTATAACAGATATGTACTTACGTCGGATCGTAAAGGATTAATGTTTGACATCTACTTTCGAAAAAGAATACGCCGTGCAAGAAACATTTAATTTCGCCTCCTCACACACGATTTTCTTTTGCCGGAGAGTGCCTCCGAATTTCTCAAACGTCGAATCTAAGGTCAGAAAGCTCGAACGTGTTTACAGTCGCTACAGTTGAAACTATATTTCATCAAACGCGACCATAGTGAGAACACAGTGGCTCGAATCGACCAAAAGTCCCAGTACAGCTCGCGCTTTCTCTTCTCTGACTGCGGTGCTTTCGCAAAATTTATAGTTTTTGGCCTTGTAACTCCTTCGCGATGAATCCGCTCGCTTCTCGTCTTTGAATTACTTCCGGAGCGTCTGCATCTTCTATCTCTACGCTATATTCAAGAAAAAATAAACTGAATGTCGGGACATGGTTGAACGAAAGTTGAGGAAATACTTTCAACGGTATATTAACTGGTTTATTTATTCTTAATGGACATAATAATAATCGATGTAAAAGTTTAGAATTCAGATTTAAAGTTGCTCCCCCCCCCCTCCCCCCCCCCATTAAACAGCTTGACAAAAATATTCAATTCCTTGAATCTTCAGCTTTAAAATGCGTTTTTCAACATTAAAGAAAAAGTCAAATGTAGTATAATGTAAGTACTTACCTACGCTGCCCCCATAGATTGTGACACATAATTTTTATTTGGCACCCTAATGTCTTTGCTACAAGCAGCCAAGAGCGCATTCTCATCCATGTATTAGTTCAGCAGCTATAATTTTTTTAAAAAAAGGTAAGACTCGTCATTTTACGTCTATAACTTGAACAATTTCGAAAATTTTGAAAAATCCTACGAGATATATTTAAACATTTCAAAGCGCTATAACATATTCAAAATTGAACATGATTTGAAAACTCACTCCAAAAAGTGTCCGATTTCGCGTGGAATGATCCATACATATCCTATACAGGGTGTTTTTTAGTAACGTCTGAAATTAAGTCTTCAATCTTTAATAATATACAGGGTGTTCTGGGAAAAATTTTAATGTGGGATTCTAGAGGCCAAAATAAGACGAAAATCAAGAATACAAATTTGTTGATGGAGGCTTTGTTAAAAAGTTATTAACGTTTAAAGTTCCGCCCGTACAAAATTTTTTTCTCGAAAATGCGTAGGATTTCGGGGGTATGTCTATTCACCAAAAATGATTGTAATTGACCCCCGCAACCGAAAATAATTTTTCCAGAACGATTGGAAATTTTTTTTTTCGTCGAAAAATTTAGGCACCTATTTAGATTTTCGGTAAGGAATTTTTTTCTTGATTGTGCGTAGGATTTCGGGGGTATGTGTAATGACCAAAAATGATTGTAATTAACCCCCGCAGCTAACAATATTTTTTTGTGAACGATTTGAAATATTTTAATTTCGTCGAAAAATTTCACACCTTCTCGATTTTTTTTCTAGAAAGTGGGTAGGATTTCGGGGATATGTCTATTCACCAAAAATGATTGTAATTAACTGCCGGAACCGGAAATAATTTTTCCAGAACGATTGGAAATTTTTGAATTTAATTGTTAACTTTTTAACGAAGCCTCCATCAACAAATTGGTATTCTTAATTTTCGTCTTATTTTAGCCTCTAGAATCCCTCATTAAAATTTTTCCCATGGATGACCGAGCACCCTGTATAAGCGAACAAAATTTTTATATTTTCTATAATGTTAATATTGGGTAAACTTTGTCTTTATTTTCTACTGCTTCGATCATTTGATAAGGGAACTTTTATATCATTTTTTCAAGTTTTTTTCAAAGTCTGTCCATGAACGTAAAATCACTCTTTTTAACTCGTTAATAATCGTATTATTTATCACTTATGTATACCTTATTGTTAAGTTTCCCCCATGTATTTTTTATAATATTGTTACAAACACATGGCAAATAATCATTATCTACTGCCTACTGCAGTGGGTGAAAAAAACAAGGAAACGGAACACGGTCGATCGATAACAAGAACTGTGTTTGTGACTGCTTTCATTGGGAAGAAATTGCTGCGTTATTGAACTGTTATAAACGATACTATAAGTAAATAAAGTGTAAATAAGAAAACTGTCAGCGGCGCGCGGCGAACATAACAATAGTAAGGTCCGGAGACCGTATCAGCTAATCTAATATTGATATTTCAGCATTTTGGTCTTACTGTTGTATGCAATACCTGCCAATAACATTACGAAACCTCCATCTCACTAACGACGACACAAAATTTGTTTCTTTCATCGAAGATCGTAGAAGTTGTATTACCACCCCCCTCCCCCCAAAAAAGTACTTTCCATCAGTTTTTTGTTCACTAGAGACGGCTACAAACAAATTGTAATCGACGTTGTTTGTACAATGCAGTTAAAAGTAGTTTAATAGCAAATTTTTTTCTTTCTATTGTCTTTACTCACACGTTTAAACCACATTTTTTTACAATTTTCTTAGGTATGAAAACTGAATTGAATACTCTCCCTTAAACTAGTCTCTTGTTTCTAGAACAAAAAGTTGTTGGTTTTCCCGATCTTTTCTTTGCTTTTCTCACGTATAAAATTTCGTATACCACGTTGACTTCTATTCATTTTGAATGAAATCTGTTTAAAATTTTCTTATTTTGTTTTCAATTGTAAAATTTCTGTTTTTTCGTTCTCGTTTAATGATTTGTCACACGACATGCTTTTAGTTTTATTCTTTTTCTGATTTATATTAACAAAGCCACTTCGACAAAAGATTTCTGAGACAATACACACAAATTCTTCACAGAATGTGTTTTTACAACAAACTTTAATTTCAAAATATCCTATTACCGAAAAATGTTTTCAAACTCTTTGTTTGATATTTTAGGAACATTTTTCTTACATTCACAAACATCGACAAAAGATTTCTGAGACAATACACACAAATATAACTTCACAGAATGTGTTTTTACAACAAACTTTAATTTCAAAATATCCTATTACCGGAAAATGTTTTCAAACTCTCTGTTTGATATTTTAGGAACATTCTTCTTACATTCACTCTTCCTCTTTGTCAAGTACGTACAATTATACATATGCCAATGGTAGTTGTGTGGGGTATCGTATAATCTTGTCGACGAGTATACCTCATGAACTAATGAATTGGCTGATTTGGATTATCAACTGACAATGATTAAGCTATAAGGTAGATCTGTTGTGTCGAAGCTTACTAACCTATGCTAGCGTATATCCTCCTTGTGCTTCGAGATTGGGATACAACCAATCAGTGTATTCAGTACGATACCGAGCTTCAAGCTACATGTATTCACACGGGTCAGCATCGAGACCGTTCTATGTATACTTTCTCTCTGCTAGCCTATCTGTCTGACTGTCCATTTCTCTCTCTACATGGACAGTGGCCGAGTTGATTAATTGCAACTCGTTCACCAAGCCGAAGTTCTATGCTGCTATATGAGCTCACCAGTACCACTACGATGATCCAACTTCATCAGCCCGCTCAGAGAACTGGGGATCATGCACTCTGTCGACCCTAAGCTTGAGAGGAACCGAGGAGCAAACAATCCTGTCAATTTTTTCGACCAACCTAGGTAGAACCATTTAAGCTATAGTGTGATCTACGTGAAGAGATAAAGAAAAATTTGAAATAGATTCGGAGAAAATGTTAAAAACTGAATTATTTCCATAATATTTTATTTAAAGCCTAAATTACTAGTAAATATTATTTCATTTCATGCTCAAATCATTAGTGAATACTATTTACTACTTCTTACTAATAATTGAGATAAATATAAATAAAATATTTTGTTTGCGTTTAGGTGAAACGTAGTAAACATAAAAGATAACTATGTTCTACTTTTCATTTCTTATTTATCATTATTCTTTATTATTATGTAAGCATCGAGAATAGGAAATAATGAATTGAAAACAGAAAATATAAATTTTTAAACGAAATAGATCTCCTAAATGTCGTTTACCACCTTCTGAATATTACGTTAGAATAAATATTGCTTGTAAGTATTTCTGAGCACAAATATATGTGTTTATATTTTAGATGTATTTAGATTTATATTGGTCTGTATCTGATAATACTAGAAACAGTAAACAAGTTGTCATTTTAAATTATTTTAGTGCAACATTTTCAGTTTTTTTTTTAAAAAAAGATTAAAAACCTTACCTTTAGTTTATGCATGTATGAATTGGATATTTTACATGTCATATCGTATACATTAGCATAACTTCAATATATTTTCTATAATGCTATGTTTTTGTGTAACTACTTTTTCAAAGAATAGTTTATTTGCAATATCACGTATCAGTTGAAAAAATAAATTTATTTATTTGCAATTATTTATTTCACTACTACTTACAAGTTATATTATTATAATTAAAGTTATAATTGGAGATGAAATAAACTTTATAATAAGAAAATATTGTCACCTTATGACCCAAATTAAAAATAACTTTGAGTAAAAAATTTTTTCATTCTGTTGTTCAATATCATTTTTTTTAAGTTTCAATTCATTTCTGTGGCTTATTTTTCAACAATATAAAGTATAAAAATCAAATAAAATATTAGTGTTAGTTATTTAATTTCCCATTTATAATATTTGTTATAGACAAGTTGATAAATAAATTAACAATATAACATGGATAATATAAATTACAATGTCATATGAAAAATATTGTATTTAATATCCGACATATTTTTATTTATAACACATATTATGATATTAAAATTTCTGTTAAATAGGTAAAAGTAAATACTGTTAATGTAAACATAATATTGTTTTACGATTTTTTTACATTATACTGTTAGAATTGGAAGTAGAAAAGTAAAAAAAAAATTTGAAAAAGAAATGAAATGAAAAAAAAAGATTCAAAAGCCCAATATAGAATCTTTCCCAGTATTTTCTTATTACAAATCCTTTATGTTGAGCCTACTATTGTAAATGATGTGAATTTTTTAGATTTTATAGGAGCCCATGGAAACAAATTAAATTATTGATAAAAAATATAAAGAAAACCTAACTTATTACTATAAGTAAATAGTAAAGAGTTCTTGTGCATGTCCATACAATAATGAAATATAATAATAAAATAATGTATAAGAGTTAATTAACTTACTGCTTAAAGCGTGACTTGTAAAACGTCATTTATGTGGTAGAAGTTATATAAAATTGAAACCCTGTATTTACAAATACGTTAAGAAAAAGAAATAATAATTTTTATGTTACTTTCATATGTTACGAGCGCGAGCGCGAGATCCTGGATTCGGTCGAGGGCAGTACTCGACCGGTGGTTTTTAGGTATGGTTAGGGAAGAGACAGGAGTTCCGGACGAACCAGGGGCTCTATACCCTGGGAGCCGTAGGAGTAGGTTACGTGGACGAACCAGGGGCTCTATACCCTGGGAGCCACGGGGTTAAATTTATAAGGAGAAATGTATGGTTTCACGGACGAACCAGGGGCTCTATACCCTGGGAGCCGCTAGAAAGGAGTGGACGAACCAGGGGCTTTATACCCTGGGAGCCACGTAGGTTTTTAGGAAAATTTTAGGATCTTTGCTCTATCGTAATGGTACACCTCGAGCGGTAAAGGTGTACCGGGTCCGTGAGATACTCCCCCGTCTCTTCGTTAATATGGTTCAGGGTTTTATTAATTAAATAATGCAGATTAGTGTAACTACTAGTATATATTTTGTTAAGTGCTCAAGTACAAAAGGTGTATTAACAAAACCAGTACTATCGCTGGGTTGCCACGACGGCGAGAGTTTTAAATCGGCGTTTACGCGGCGCGTTCGCGGGAGCTACTCACTCGATTAGTCGATTGAACACTCACAATTAAAACCGCTAGGGTGAATAGTTGCTCAAAGGGGATTATAGCCCGATCTTGCTTCGAGTGTCAAAGTAACGTCGTCTCGAGAGGTTTTGAGAAAAACTGAGCTCCCCGAGTAGGAAAATGCGGCCCTTATATACTGGAAAATTACTCAGTACAGTGGCGGGGCATTACCATATAAGGCAATGAAACTGGGCCGGGTGTGCACATACGGCGTGAGTCAACCCCGTTCGAGGGGTTGTGCGCTGCCAGAATCGGGCCAACGCCCAAGCCACCAAACGTTTCAGTCCCATACATGGATGATATGTAACACATACATAAAAATACATAAATTTTGAAGTTTATAGTTATTTCGTTTCAACTTATTCTGAAGGTGAAAAGTTGATACATGTGAAAAATGTGATTATATATAGAACATTGTTAAATGTTAAATAAGGAAAATAATACAGTCAAAAGAATACCTTGTTATCTGTAAAAACAAGAGCTCAACAAGCAAAATTTCTATGCCTTTTATATGACGAACAAATCTATAAAGAATTGAAATCCCTTGTTCTCAGTTTGTTATTTCTTCCGATCTTGAACATCTTTATCAAACTACAGAAACGAGAATCCTTTTAAAGCTAATTATGATTTGGATTCCATCCAATTATTATCGGCTTTTCTCTATTTTATTGTTTCAAATAAATAAGATATTAATATCTTGAATACTGTGATATTTTCAATGTTTCTTTTATGGCTCATGATAATTGCAAAAAATAATGTAAATTAAATTTTACAATTTGCAAGACCTCCACTTTTTTAAACATTATCATATATTATTTATATATCTCAGTTTAGATCAAACAGTTATAACAGTTATGTTATAAGTAAAATGCAAAACAATTATTTACCCTTTCCTTACCTTTCCACGATCCATCGCTAATCTCTTTTCTCTCTTACTATTAGCTTTACTGTAAGTTAAATAAAAGGAGGTACTTCCGAAGCTTTGCCTTAATAAATACAGAATGAAATCAAATAAATAGATTTCAATTGCATTCATCTCATTTATTAAAAGTGAAAGTTTCAATAAAAAGCAAATTATAAAATTTAATAAGAGGATTGAATCTGCAAAGAGGAAACTATCATTTTCATATTGAATTTAGTTTGCAATTTTGTAGCGTCACTATTAGCTCCCACAAAGTCGTAGAGCTAGGATATATACCAAATAATAAAAATCACTTGCAAACACAACAATTTTAGACTTCATTCTTATCACCAAACCTACCACAAACGGTCAAATAATCATTTTTTAAATTTCCTTTAGGATTACTAACATACAACGTCATTTTAGCGCTGTTTAATTATTTGACTTTTCTTATAGTATACATATAATGAATCTTTCAATATTTACTTCTATTCTTATTGTTTGTTTTCTGACCAAAATATGTAGTTTGTTTACCACGACCGGTAATCTGACAGTTTAAACGATTTATATTTTTTTTTTTTTAAATCAGACAAAAGGTATGAATTTCTGGTTAGCTGGTTTTAGAACACTCCAACAACGCATATTAAAAATAGTTAAACTTTACACACGTGCAATTCCGAAACTACTAGTGCTTTTCCGTAACTGAGCTACAGTTAGAAGTGGCAAAGCCTCCCCTTTAAAATGGTTTTTGATTTATGTCAATCCGACTTTCCGTTTGGGAAATATCGTAAGTTAAATGAAGTAGTAAATTACTATTTACTACGAGCACGTACAGTCAATGACCTCGTGATGTAAACAATGAAAAGTAAACAAACTCTTCGAACCCTTATACTAGATTTTCGGTCACCTCGGAGAAAAATTTTACTGGAAGATTTTAAAGGACAAAATAAGATGAAAATTAAGAATACCAGTTTGTTCATTGAGGCTTCGTTAAAAAGTTATTAACGTTTAAAGTTCCGTCTGTAAAACGGCAATCTGTGAACATCTGTACAATGCTTAGAGTCATTACATTTAACAAATTACTGTGACATATTTTGGTTTATTAGTATTATTTCGTTCTTTCAATTCTACAAAGAAAATAATCAATATTATGTTAAGAGTATTCTGATATACCATATGGGTACAACGATGGTGATGTTTAGTTACTATCAATATTAAGATTTCATGTTTATTCATCTTTTCTCATATTTTAACTATGTAAAGTACAACTTGTAAGAGACATAGACAAAGGTGTGGGTTTAAACAATAATATAGGATGCTTTATTACATATGTGCCATTTTCTTATTCCCTCTTATTTTCTAAACCAGTTATAATTTGTTTAATCTCTATAGCGGAAGGATGCTTTCAAAATCATTAGTGCAGCGTCCATTCTGAACCTCTTTGTACGAGATATATTTCGTTTATTGTTTGTGAGTCTATCTCTTCTATACTGCAAAGTCTCTCAATATGTAAAAGACTCGGTGCTCAAACATTTCATATCGTGAAGAGAAGGTATTTTCTTCATTCGCAGGCAGCGTCGAACGTAGAAAAGAACAGTGAACGAAAAGAAAAGCACGAACATTCAAGATATTTGGTAGAAATCAAAGGCATATTCATGAGAATAAAACTTTTTCATTATTAATTATTTTTCAACGAGAATTTTAATATCATATTTCTAGTTCTTTTCTGATTAAAATAAGACCAAACACGATATAATTTAGATTATATTTACATATTAAATTAGTAAAAGCATTAACTAAATAATTAAATATAATCTGGATTATATTGTGTTTACTTTTGTTTTAACCAGAAGAGTCTTACGAATATGAAAGTGAAACTTTCGTTGAAAAATAACGATTAATAAAAAAAAAAATTTATTTTTGTTTCGAAATGTGGTAGAGTAGAAACGATTTCTGTCCACTATTGCTGCGTAAAAGCCAAAGTTTGTTTCTTCTATGCTGATCAAGTAACAATAAGTATATCTTCTTTTCTCTTCAAGTAACAATAAATAGATTTTAATTCCTTTAATATGCCATAATGGAAGCATTTAACGGAGCAAGTTTTTGATACACACACGTGTGTTTTCTCATGTTTATTTATTGGAAATAGAGAAACTTTAGAATAGAAGAAAGAATAGAAATAAATTTTTTGGAAAATGATTGTTTATAATCTCAACAACCACTACGAAACTGTAGAAGTATTCGTCAGCGAAAGCGAGGCAATCAATTTCAGCAATTCTGTAATTAATATTAAATGATGAAGTTAATCCATTTTTAACTTTTTTTGAATCCAGTAACTTGTAACTTGTAAATATTCTGGAAACTTTGTTTACAAACACGGTAGACACTATACGTCACAGGGCGAATCGTATCTCAGCCGTCAATACGTACAACACGGAGCGAATTTTCAAACTTGATTATTTCAAAAATTAAGTCGAAATAAAAAAAAATTTTATTCTTTTTATTTCCCTTATTTTTCGATAAAGAATCACCTTCTGCTCGCTTATACATGTTATTCGGGAACACCATGTATGTATATAACTATAATAGAGCCGCGTTGTGATAATTTACATGTTGAATGATGGAGTCAAAATCTTGGTGGAAATTGTTTATTGTGGATATGTCTCGTATATAAAGATGGATGGATGCTTCGTAACCTAAGTTGAATAGATGGTTCTGTGGAGTGCTGACCATAGGGGGTAAAGGGGCAAGCACCGAGAGTGTCGTGCACTCTCGAAAAATTGGATTCGAGCCGTGTTTCTACGTTACACTTGAAGTGACTAAACGAGTGAGATGTGAAATTCTCGGATCAGTCGGAGGTTCGATTGTTATCCTCCTCCGGTTCGTTCCCGCTTGCGAGAGAACACCAGCGCTTTGGATGTCTCGGTGGTCGAGCTCGGTACCACCGGTTGGAAGATTCGGCCAGTGTGGCGCTCGTAACAATAATAGCCGGTCGCGTGATTCCTGAGGAGATGCGCGTAGAAGTTGTGGGAGGATGTCTTAACGGTGAATCCGCTAGTAGACCCGGGACGAAACGCCTCTCCCTATCCTTTTCTTATCATCTTTTTCACAAGACTCCACAAAGCTAATTATAATACACCACTGGTGTGGAGGTGGTAGTGGTGATAATGTCGATGCGTCCACGTTTTGTTTGAAATGGTTGGTGACCGCAATTATTGTTGAGCCATTGATGGGAAGAAGTGTAATTTCATTAAATAAAAGTAGTATTGTATGAATATAGTGTTTTCTTTAAGTGGTGAATACTAATTGTGACATTATACATATATATGTATATGTATGTATGTAATTGTATATATGAATAGACGATTGGTTGAAACTTGTGGGAGAAGTAAAGGTTGAGGTAACCACCTGTTGGTGAATGCGGAAGGTGTCGTCACAGTTCGTACGTAAGTGACTTTTTGGATGAGCCACATTAGTGAGGAAATTATGATTCTAAGCAGTTTTTATCTGTAATTGGCGGAGGGGTTGTACATACAAAAATCTTAGCAACTACTGGTTTTTCCGAGCTCCGCTTGTTGGGGGTAGATTATACTAGATTACGCAAACTTTTGTGGAAGTACATTTTATTGTAAAGGGTATACAATGTATGGTGAAGCGAGCGAAGATGACGACAAGAAACGCATTACTGGAAAATTTTGGCAATGGCATGAACTGTCTTTAACTCGTTGTTAAGGAGGGCCAATTTATGATTTTGCCTCATGAGTCTGCGTCGCGAACGTACAGCGTTTTGGGAGTGCACAACCAAATGTTTTATTAATATATTTTAGGGTACACTTTCACCGGCTACTTGAAGTTAAGGTGCAACATGATATTAAAGCACAGTATGTTTCACAAGAGCGTAGGCTTGATATCTAAGAAATTAATAAGTATTTTTGAAAAATTCAAAAATAGGTTTAAAGAACACATACAGGGTATTCGGCCACCCCTGGGAAAAATTTTAATCGGCGATTCTAGAGGCCAAAATAAGACGAAAATCAAGAGTACTAATTTGTTGATTGAGGCTTCGTTAAAAAGTTATTAACGTTTAAAGTTCCGCCTGTAGAACGGCAATCTGCGAACAGCTGTGTACGCGTGATAGTGGTTGTCATTCAGAAAACTGTAAGGCTGTCGATACGTCAGTAAGTAGAGTTTCTCCTATTGAGTGAGAACCACTATCACGCGTACGCAGCTGTTCGTAGATTGCCATTCTACAGACGGCACTTTAAACGTTAATAACTTTTTAACGAAGCCTCAATCAACAAATTAGTATTCTTGATTTTCGTCTTATTTTGGCCTCTAGAATCTCCCATTAAAATTTTCCCCTGAGGTGGCCGAACACACCTATATAATAGACACATACTATAGTACGATGCGATTCCCTAATATTGTGTGAAATCTCCTTTTTTCTGGAGTATAATTTTACAACGAATTGGCATGTTTTTTACAAGCTTTTTGGACTCACAACGGTTTAACATGCTTTCGCTCCTTTCCTCCATATCCTCCTTATTCGACGACATAATAGTTTTAGTATAAATATATGCTTTCCATGTAGTTTTAACTTTATAATAGCCCACACATTTTCTCTAGGATTTGCATCTGGCGACTGTGAAGGATAATCTAAGACATTGATGCCATGTTCTTTTTTCCATGTGGTACACAGATAACTATAGTGTTTTGGATCGTTATTTTCTTACAGTATCTAGAACATGTTGCCTTCACCGATTCATAATCTCGCAGACTTCAATAAACAATTTTCATATATTTTTAACATCCTTAGTGCATTTAGAATTTCGGTGAAGTTCCAAAATCGAGAGAATAAAAGCACCCTCAAACATTAATCTTATAGATTGGCTTTCACAGTCGCCTGGTAGAAACCCTATACAAAATGTGTTGACTATTATGAAGTTAAAATTACATGGAAAGCATATATTTTCATTGAAGTAATTATCCCGTCGAATAAGGAGAATACGGAGGAAAGCTTTTCAAAAGCATGTCAACCCGTTGTGAGGCTATACTCCAGAATAAAGGAAATTGCATACAATATGAGATAATTGCGTCGTACTATTAATTGCGTACTTTAAATCTATTTGTGAATTTTTCAAAAATACTTATTGCTTTCTTAAATATCAAGCCAATGCTTTTGTGAAATATACTGTATATAATGAATCAAATTTCATTTCCTCTTTACTAGAAAAGATACAGAAAATGTTTATTTAATTCTTTTGTGTAAAACTGGAACTGAATTCTCTCTTGATCTATTTAAAATATTATTTAGAATTTAAACATGTAACAAAATAAAAACTTTGACTTTCTTTACAACCGCTTGAACAAATATTTTTACACATTAAATAATTTGCTCTCCTATTCCATTTAAGTAAAAAGAGATTGTAGTCGATATTTGCAGCAGTGCCATAAAAAATAACTTGCAACACTTTACTTAGTTTACCTACTATATCCGAAAAATTAAACAAAAGTTCAAGAGATAACCATTATTGCCCACCGATTATCTATGATGAAACTTTAATCAGATTTTAAGATGAAAATAGAAAACATAAATGTAATGTTTCATTGAGAAGAATTCAGGCGTTTAGATTCAATCATGTTAACAGATCTCAATGTAGATTTGTACATGTACACATCCAAAAAAAATTTTTATTGAATAATCAAAACGCAAAGTGTCTTGAAATATGTTCTTTCGTAAGAATGATATATTTTAAATTATTTTCAATTTCAATACTTTTTTTATGGGTCGAAAAGTAAAGGAAAGTAAGACATATATGTATATATAGAATTTATTCTTACAAAGCATCGTTTTTGAGATTATCAATTTTAGAAACGTGTTAAAATAAATGATATTTAAATATTTAATCAATATAAATTCTTATTATAATATATAAAGGATATTTAATCAATATAAATTCTTCTACAGTAAAAGGATTGTTATTTTCAATAAAAGTGTTAAATTTGCCAAAAATAATAAAACAAGACATTCAGACTAATACAATTAACAGTATTTGAATAATATTGGCCGTAATATTCTCTAATTTTCGTTTCATTATTCGATCCATTGTAAGTTATTTGCATACTTCGCATCGTTACCATGTTTCGCCATAAATTACCTTGCAATTATTATAATATTCCTTCATGAGTATTGTTTAACATGTATAATCCTATATTAAATTGCATTCCGTTCGTTCTGCGGTGAAAATAAACCGTTAATAATGCAAAAACCGAAATACGCGAGAAATTCCACATACCTATTTTCTCTGGAATTCGACCGCAATAAAAAACGCAGCGCAAGAATTATTGATAAGAGGAATGAAAAGAACGCACACGGCGCGGTGGCTGAAAAGTATTCCATTTGAGACGGAAATTCACACATAATAGATCACGAAGAATTTTCATGTACGATCACACGGTTTTAAAGTCTTTTCATAGGAACAGTGTTTTTAACAAAATTATCAAAAAACAGTAATTATAAACATTGCATTGTTATTGGTTGATATGCGTGTTTCTTCACGAACAAGATATTATAAGGAAAAGAAGATTAGTCCTAGATAAAATTGCAAGTCCTATTGAGTCAAATACTTGAGGTCTACGACTAACAACGAAGTGTTTGGACTAGATTGGGTAAGAAATGTAATAAACCGTAGGTCTTTTCTAAGCAAAAACACAAAAGATTCGTAAATGTGAAACTTAAATTCTCCATGTGGAGCCATCTTTTGGTAACATAATGTTATTTATTTAATAAAAAAGTGCAAATATGTACAACATGCATGTGCATTTATTTCTTTAAATTGAACTATGCATTTTATTACGCAAGACGAATCTTTTTTTTCTTCCAAGTTTAGAGTCGCATCAACAACAGAGGTTATTAGCGACTATTATTGGCCCGAATTATCTGTCTATGATAGCTATTTGGTTGGAAACTTGTTGAGGAAAAATTACAGAATTAGCGAAGGGTGGTGTCGTAGTCTTCATATATTGTCTAGAATTTCGATGGTTTCGCAGAATAATAGTAGTTTGTTCTGGAAGGAGGATGAAGTGGTCGCCTCGGTGATGTTGTCCATGATTTTCAGGCCTTTTCTGACTTGATCGCGTTTCAGTAGTATTATTTTTAAAATTGGTTTCTTGAATGCAAAGGGCAATGGGATCATAGTTTTTAATCAGTAATTGAATTCTTTCTAGCCGGGCATAGAAACCATTAGCATTCCACTGAAGGATATTATTCATATTATATTATTGTTGGTGAAAAGTTATACAGCGCCACTTGCGCGTTAGGTTACTCTATGAAGTGTCAGAGTCGAAATCAGATGTCCAGCTCATATGGGTATTGGTGGTTGGTTGTCTGTCTAGTTTTTTACATAGTCTATGAATTCTGTTTTTTATACTTCGTTCTTTTAGTAGGGGATAAATTATGGTCAACATTTGTGTTACTCCAGGTATGTCTTCTGTATAGTCGAGAGCGATTTGAATTGGATTTGGTGCTCCGAAAGCGTTTTCTAGGAAACTTTTTAGTTCATGGTAGTTGAGGGTAAAATTATTTTGGGGTCTTTCAATTTCGCCTTTTGCTGGTTCAAGCATTTCTTCTAGATTTTTAGGTAACGGGACAGGTGACATGGGGCGTATCAGTCTTTTCTTGTTCTTGGTTGGGTTTTTTATTCTGGTGGCGGTGGGCAGTATTGATGTTTTAAACTTCGTTTCATCGCGTTCCATTGGCTCAGGCAAAGCTTCTGATGAAGTTGTTGAAAGTGGCCTTTTGACACCCGTTATAATGTTTCTTCCCTCCGTTGACTCGATTTCCATTCCAATTTTTTTATTAGCTGTTGGTTCCGCATTTTGGGTATGTGAACATGGGGTTAGGATTATTTATATCGGTTCAGTTTCCAAGGTAGTTTTTTCGTTGGTTAATGAATACAGAGTTTGAATGAGTGTGTGAGCCGGCACGGTTTGGCTTATGATTGTAACGGTGTCTTTTGTTGCGTTACAATCGCTTGTTTCAGGGTTACTGGGACATTGCCTAGCAACATGTCCCTCTTGTTTACATATGAAGCAGCTTAGTTTGTCAGTGGTAGTGAAAATTCGATACCCTGTGTCGTCAAAAGTGATCGTGAATTAGTCGGGTATCTTTTTGACGTCTTCCGGATTGATGAATACCTGCCTTCTGAAACTCAAGATATGGGAATACTCGTCATCTGTTATTCCTGCTTTTAAAGGTGTAATTTTGGAGCAGATTCGTACATTATTTTTCTTAAAAATATCTTCGATGGCCTTGTTCGGTATTAGTGGTGAGACATTCGACAGGATTATACGTTCCGCTGGGGTTATCATGGGTCTAATGTCTATTTTAGTGTTATTGATTTTTATGGTATTGTGGTTATCCATGAGACTGGAAACCGTTTCCTTTTTGTCTAGGTAAATGCAAATTCTACCATTAGAAATTCTAGATATATATCTAATTGCTTTCGGGCCTATTATTTTTCCCACTGCACAGGCATAATCTTTAATAGTTATACCGTCCATTGCTGTGAGAATTATCGTTTGATCTTTAGTAGGAAAGGATTCTGATTTAATGGCGTTTACGTATGATTTTGTTGATTCAGTAGTGTTGATACTGGCCTGTACTTTTCCGGTGGAGTTGGAGAAATACGAGCCCCTGTACTCAGAAGCTTCGTTTCTTTGGCAATCCTTTGCTGGCTGCATTTTTGTTGAAGTGTTGTGTGTCCACAGGGGTTCGTGTGTGACACTTACACTCGTGGCATAGCCGCGAGCGGCACTACACTATTAGCTTCACCTGTTATATAATTGGCACACGCAAGCGAAACCGTAAACACGTCTGAACTCATCGACGGTCGGACCGTCAAATCAAGACGAATCTTCTCATCACTCCGTACAGAATACTGTTAAGTTATAATTCGTAATTGGTTGGGCACATTTTGCAACACTCTGTGGCAATATCTCTCGCATTCTCCATCAGAGAAGCACAATCAACCCTTACTTCTTTCACTCATCTAAGACTGGGTCTGCTGAGTTACCTTATAGTCTGAGTGGCAGTGAATATTTCTTCTACGTCATTTTAACTCTTTAATGACCACACGTATCACGCGAAGACTGTTGTCCATCACCACTAATTTTGTACACCAAAGTGAGATACATAAAGATGCTAGGAATATTATTATAAGATATTATAAATGTAACCTCAACAAATGTAATAAACTTCATTTATGGTTTTTTGTGTTATGTATGTCGGAAAAACAACAAATATAAATTGTTCAACCGATTAGATGACCGGTTGTGATAGGCAAGACAGATTATATATTTTTTTCAGAAAACAAACAACAAGAATAGAAATAAATATTAAAAAATTCATTGCACGTATACTATAAGAAAAGTCGTGAAGTTAAATGGCGCTAAAATGACATTGTATGTTAGAAATTTTAAACGAAATTTTAAAAACGACATTTTGACCAGTCATGGTAAGTTTAGTGTTAATTTATCCCTATTTTTTACAAGATGTTATTTTCGTCTGAATGATACCAACTTATAATTTCAGCTTTGTTACTAAGACGTGAGTAAATTTTTTTTTGATAAAGTTTTGAGGTCTTCTTGGTCGTCGTCCCGACGGTATTCTGCCAGATTGCCAGTTTCTCATGTCTTACTAAGTTAATTGTGAGTGCACAGTATTTCAACTTTCAGGAGGTGTCAACATTGTGGCGTCAGTTTTTCTTTTAAATTTAAAAATACCAAAAAAATGTATCATACATAACTCCCATTTGTTTCGATATTTCTTACGTGTGGAAGGTCTGATCTTTCCTTTCCCAGAATAGAAGTAATATCCATTACTATGTCGGTATGAAGTAATTCTTCTCAAGTTGTCACAGGCTCGACATCTTTAAATTTCAGAGAACCTGAAGAGCAAGTACAATTTTCAAAATGTGACGGCTCTTCGCCGTATGAACAAATTTGTTTTCCTGAAATAGACACGGAATATTCTTCTAACAATTAAATTATCTGATGTTAACATCATGTCCTATGACTTGATGGTTAAGTATTTCTGCCCATACATTGGTGTCTCACCTCTGTTGGAAGTGGGTTTCTCTAATGGTACAAGGATTTTCAAATATCTATGCAGATTCGAAACTTCGCCTTTAGATTTATCCGACCGCAAAAAGTAGGAAAAAAATTGATCATCAATGTTATGTTACTGAAATAACCAACGATAGAAGATCAATCTTGAAATGTAATTCAACCACAATAGATTGTGAATTCGCTTGATGTGGTATAGATGCATTTCGTTATCTCTTAGTATACAACTAACGGTTGTATTACTGATATTATGACGAAAACTAAGACGCCATATACTAATTCGTCGATTTTCACGGACAAAGTGAAGGATTCTATCTAATGTTCGCTAATTTTTCCCTCGGTATTGTTTACGAAATCATCCCCATCAATTCCTGGAATCGCGTCGACGAGGTGAACGTTCCAAACTTGGTCGTTAAATATCCATACATAAGACTGACCATACTTTCTCGAAAACATGGAAAGCGAAGTTTAAAAATAAGAAAGAAGAAATACATAAAGATATTGAATGCACTAAACAGATACGATACAAAATAGATTAATTATTGCTGATGAATGCGTTAAACGATAACGTCATTAACAAATCAGTTTACACTATTTTTATATTGAGCTAACATACAAAAATCACGCAATTTGTAAAAGAAACTACATATGTATTTAAATTTCAGAACGATTTTAGAATCTGTAGAATAAATAACCGTTAAACATTTCTTTCTATTTCACTTACTCTCAATGTTTCTCACATTCGCCTCACAACCAAGCATAACAGAGATAAGAATCGACAGTTTAATAGTCTCTCCTTCGATAAAGTTCGCGTCGCGGATCCAAAATAGCGAACATTAATGAGGGATCACTCTATTAAACACACGCCAACCGCCATGATTTTCACAATATAAGCTGAAAGAACCATATTCAGCTAGTATTGGCTCTATCTTTAGTATCACTCATCGATCTAGACGACGACGATTAGGAAATCATACTGCACAGAGTAAGTTCCAGCAGAAGCATTTCCACTGCAAGTACCAAGTTCATGAATCATGTCCGTGCATTCACGATTGCTGTAATGTGTCACCGCGATACATTTACAGATACTAATATTTCAACACCTAGTTAATATAGATACAAATAGAGTAGCTAAATGCAAAGCAACATATTCAAACAACTCCCATTATTTTTCAAATACACGTGTAACTTTATAATAAATTTTCTCGAATACAAAACCTTGTTTCAAAAATTATCATTCTATTGGGTTGTTTGGAAAGTAGTTTCGTTTTCTTACCAACAGAAACGTTAATTGTATTTTTAACCAGTCAACTTTATTCTAAACCGTATTTTCATTATATATTTTTACAGCTAACATTTTAAGGCTTCTTTGTTTCTGTGCAATTGTGTTCCTTTGGTGTCCCGTCAAATATAGAAAATCAGATGCTATATTTTCGGCATATTTTGCTTTTTTATTATCGGAAAGGTAAGAATGCTGTTCAAGCAAAAATAAAATTGTGTGACGCGTATGGAGAAGATGTTTTAACAGAATGGCAGTACCAAAACTCGTTTGCAAAATTTCGTTATCGAAAGTGGCCCACGTTTTGTAAGGTCAGTTAAAGCCAACGAAAGCGAAATGAAGGTATTGGTTGAAGTAAACGTACGAATAATAACACGAGAAATTGTTAAGAGGTTAAATTTGTCGAATTCGACCGCTTGTAATCACGTAAAACGACTTGGTTTCGTTTCAAAACTTGACATTTGGGTTCCACCATGATAATGCCAAACCTCACGCAAGTTTAGTAACATGTCAGAAGCTATTGCAATTTGGATGGCATGTTCTACCACATCCACCATACTCGTCAGATCCGGCACCATCGGATTATTACTTGTTCCGGTCTTTAAAAAATGTCTTAAACGATAAAACATTAAAGAGACGATGTCAAAAATCACTTGGATCAGTTTTTTATAAATAAAGGTCAGAAATTTTATGAGCATGCAATCGTTCTACTACCAAGAAGATGGCAAAAAATGTTGGATCAAAATGACCAGTACACAATTCAATAAAATATTTATATATTATAAGAAAATTGTTCCTTTTCACGAAGGAGAAAAACAAAATTACTTTCTGAACAATCCAATATGTTTTCAATTTACTTTTGCATGAGAAATCACCTCTAGCCCTTCTTGGCTTGTACTGCAATGTTTACTACACCACGTATAAATGGTTTCTGACTCGAAGGGGAGATTAATTCTGAAATGGTGCACAGTACAAGTTGGATATAAGCCCGAAAATTGGGACCCTAAACCATGCGTTATGGCGTTTATGGCTGAATTCTTTTTTGTTTCATAAGTTAAACCACTTTCGTAATAATCGGCTCAATTGTTTTCCGTCGGTATTCGGAAGCACATAATAAAAGCAAAGCCTCGGAAAATACGAGGAACTAACGGGCAGGGAAAATGGTTTTCTCAAAATAAAGTCAAGAATTCGCCGCTTCCGATGCTGGTCGCGCGCCATGAATTTGTCCCATTTTCCCCCCCACTTTCATCCGCCCTAAAATTTCTTTTTTGTTCTTTCCATGGAAACACCAACTCGTTGTGCTGTCCCGTTACGCGAACTTCCGACCGAGGTTAAAGCTGCAACTCGTTACGGGGTTATTCGTAAATGTACGTGGCCAATAAAAGCTCCCAGACTTCCCGGTTACGATCTAGAAACGCAGTTGGTAAGATTCCTGAAGTTCTGCCTCGAGTCTCGGGGCATGCTGCAACCCTTTCAGGGCTTTTACGCTATCTACATAGATCTGCGGAATGCTTTCCCGTTCTCTTCGCGTTTCATCCTCTTATCGTCGTTCTTCCATGTATTTCTGGTCCGTGAAACACGTCCATGCACGCAGTTTGCCTGTCGAATAGACTCGTAAAGAGGGTTCGTCGAACCATTCCTGCATCCCTTCGGTCCTTCCCATCGTAGGGCATCTTGAAACAATTTCCAGTCGCATTATTGGATCTGAGAGGCGTCACGGAACGAACGAACCTTCAATGGTGTAATTTCTCTTTTACTGCGAAATTTCTTCCTAGCTGGCCTAATACGTAGGCTCGGGAAGCAGGAGGTTGTCATAAAACCGAAGTATGTTCTGAACATTATCGTTCGACATATAGATTCTACAATATAAAAACATGGTGGTATTGTTAGGTTGGGGAAAAAGAAATCCATTATTTTCTCTACTGGACCCATAACCCTTTGTTGGGGTGTTAAATAATATCACTTGCACACATAACTAAATATAAATTTGGTTATCACACATAAGCACAGATTTATATAAGCATAAAGCTAACAAGATCAAATAAGCACGCGGCTAAGCATGACTACATGGCGTCGAAAAAGCATGTGGCCACCACCGAGATGGCGCTGTGGTGGAACGAGCAAACCCCTTTCATTCACGTTTATTTCAAGACTTTATTTACCATGGTTCGGATTGTTCGACTTGGGTAAAATGTGTACCGTTTTGTTTTATAATTTGTTACCATTCAATTTCGTTCCGTTTGGCTAAGGCTTCGCAGATGGAAATTCGATCCATCAATTCGTGTGATACCCAAGCATTGAGCTTCTTTTTGAATCCAGCTTTATGCAAATGGTTTAAAACTGTTTTTGTGATCGATCTTTAGCTCCTGGGTAATGCTACGACTGCTAACACGTTTTCATGATTTTATCGACATTTTCGATATTGGCTATGATAGTATCGGGACCATAAACACCATTCACAATTTCAGCCTTCCGGCTTGCATTTTCGCCTTCATCAAAGCAAAATTGTAAAATATACTGAATTTTCTCTTTCTTAACTTCCATCTTTTGCATCACGTAACTCACAACTGAATCGATCAACCAAAAAACTGTAAAAGAATTTTTTTTAGTACGGAATGCCATTTCTCCAACGACTACAAATCTCAATTTGTTTGGTCAATACTTTATGAGAATACATACATATATCACTGCAGCCATCTAAGTGAAAAATAATGGATTTCTTTTTCCCCAATCTAATATTTCCGATATTTGCTATACGAATCATTTAATCAATACCAGTGTGTTATTTGGTTCTTAAAGAAGTTAACTGAAATTTTGGTGAAATGTCGGAACACTTTTTTTTCTACGATTTTCCTGGTCTTACGTGTAAAAACAATCATGATAAACATTGGAAGTGTTGTTTGCTATCGTTGTTTTAATTGCAAAATAGGGAAAAACATAGGAACTCAATGGTGATGCACCGCTCGTGTGCATCTAGCTTTTAACTCGAAAGACTGAACCAGTACCAACTGTCTAACACATTCTTCCTCAATACGTGTTTGCCAAAAATCTCTTAATATCGTTTATGTTATTTAAAATACAAACCTTTTCGAGGTGAGAACTGCATTTCGCAAAACAATTTTTCCATATTTTCACCCAGAAAAACCAGAAATGAGTTTCAAAAGAACAGTTGATAATTTGCATAAGTTTCAAGAGCTTGCCAAGAAGTGAGTATAATGGTACGAAGAGGCCAAGTGTAAAGGTGATCTTTCAAATCGAAATTCAAAGCGAGCTACTTCTTTTTTAATCCAACAATTTCGCTGAATAAATCAAAAGTTTGTTGGCACAAAAGAATATAAATGTCATCCTAGTGACACTAAGATGGCCTCTAAAAGAACATAGTGCGATATGGCGTAATACAATATTGAAACGCTTTCAAGAAACAATATTGAAAATAGTTTGACAGAGGCTCATGACAAAATGGCGATTGTGGTTCGAGTGATTCAGTATTCAGTGACGAATTCTACTTTTGATCTTGCTTTTTTATTTACATATGCTTGGTTTGTTTATGGATAATGTGGTGATTCGAAAAACTTAAATATTCGGTTATATGACAAAATATTGCGTACAAATGTAACACACAAAAATAACGGACAAAATATTATATGTAGTCAACATTTTCTCATAGCATACTATTACAGGTAAAAAAACCTGCAGTATATTATAAAAAAACGTATCATAATATCGACATCAACATTAAAAGCCATCACCGGAGATTTTGATTTCAACACCAGTTTCCTTGTGTATTTGTGTACCATTGCAAACAAACTAAAATTACAATTTCTAATTATGTTTTTGTAATTAACATTAAAATAAAATACTTCAAGATATTTATTATCGTAAATTATCGTATGATAATTTTACATGTAATATTTTGGTGACATTTTGTCGTGCAATCATTAACACGATTACATTTAAACAGCTGAAAGTAGTGCAAATTATCCAATTATTGACACTTTAAAATATGGTCATAAATAAAACTCGCATAAAAAAAGTGATCAGACTTAAGGTTTTGTTTTTTTAAATTTCATATTACCATACCATCTAGTAAAATTCTGAAATTTGTTAAACAGTGAGAAGTAATTTTAGAATTTCAAATTAATTGATTTTTATGAAAACAACTAATTATGCATTATTGACATTAATTTTTCCTAATTTTGTCGCAATGCTTACTAATTATTAACACCTGATACTTGACATAAGAAAAGATTATGTACAAGTAGAGTTATTTTTATATTTGTTTTTTTATCTAATTCCAATTAATTAACAAACGTCAATTTTATCAGCAAGAATTACAAGAACATCTTTAACACGAATACATTTAAACAAAATTAAGTTAAAAATATACAAGTTACAAAAGTATTAGGATTCCTGAATCATTTTTATCACAATTGGTTGTTTTAATTTGATATCTGAAAGTACTTTTAGAAACTTTCTTGATTGTTATTTGAAAGAAATATACTCAAAATTCTAACCTCAATAAAGTGTATTATAAATATAACATTGAATAATATTATTGTGTAATTTTAGGTAAAATTAAACGTTTTTAAAATAACGCGTGACTCGACGGAGGTAAACTGCGAATGGAAAGAAATGAATACTTTAACGGCTATTCAGCTTCTGACCGTTTTCTCATAGCTTTTGAGGGATACACCGAAAACAGCACTTGTGCTATTTTTTCAAACATTCAATAGAAAAAGAGAAAGTTTTCCTTTAATCTTTGAAACAACTACGGCGCTTGTTTTGACGAATGTAAACATTTGCCATACAAGTTGGTTTCTAAAATAACTCGTCACTTAAATCCATGGTCAGAACTCGTGTTTTCAGATCAACTACAGTACTCTTGTGGTTTTAGACTTTCTTAAAATCGGTGTCAATAATTAGAGGAGTATCATAATTAGGGTAGTTTACACTATCTTAATAATATGTCTTATTTAAGTCCTATATTCCTATCTCAAGATTCAAGCAGATTTAAAGCAAAATTAGTTCACGAATAATGATTGTTCTTAATTGTTTTAATAAATTTTAAATGCAATTAAAATTTAAATATAAAAAAAATACTCTTTTTGTATGTCTTTTCTAATGGTTACAAATGTAACTAAAGTCTTACTTTTTACACATATTTTCAGCAATTAGTACCTAACTCGGACACAAAGCATTTCTGCAATTTTGTACACGTATTTAATCTCTTGTAAAACTGTTTTCCGTTATAATCATGAGAGATTTAAAAAACTGTTGTAGGCAAATATTAAAAATAATTTTACATAAATAATTAGAAGTTTGAAACTCCTTATTCATGGAGAATTCAACAGGCATGCTTTTGTACAAAGTCTCTTGATATCTTAATATAAAATCTATTTATTATCTCTAATCCTCCCCAAGAAAATAATCTGAATCGCTTCAGACAGGACAGGGAACATGATGCAGTACAGTTATCAAGGTGTTTGACACGTGTTTCGATGACCAAGCGATTTAATCCTATACTTTTTTTCAGAATTATTACCTAACATGTTTTAATGATTTTGCCTGCTAAACAATGCCCAGTATTTCTCAGACGTTCAAATCATAAATACCATTGTAAGACACATTAGCATAAACTCTCGGGCAAGTGTTGACTGACTTGTTATGTAGATTCACTCTGTGAAAGCTTGCCAAAAACAATGGGTAGCCTCAGAATACGTAGTTTTGCGAATGTACTCAGTAAATTTCAACGCATAGTTGGAAAAGCTCTGTAGAATTGGTTAATCGCTTAATACGTACTTACACACATACGTGTATGTATGTAAATATCGTAGAGGTTGATACCACTGAAATTCTTTGAAATTTCAAACACAACCTTCCTCAGTACCCAAAAGTATAAAAAGCAATTACGGTATAACCTTAATTAAACGAACTAGTTAGGGGATAGATGTGTTCACATAAGAGAATTTTCACAAAATAGAACGAGCGGTTACATTCAGTTCTATAATTTAAAACAAAGTGAAATAAAAGGAATACAATTTGTTTGCAGATCAAAATCATACGTAAAATACCAAATTAGAAAGACTCAATAATGTTGAATTTCTCTTCTTCTTAATAGAATTAATGAAACCAAACCTATAAATCTCTAATTTTATTGTTAAATCATATAGTATCTCTTCAATAGAATTAACTCTGTAGTATTATATTACTTTTGTAATACTACTTGAATTGTATTGTAGAACTGTAAATGCCTTGAAATGAGGAAGTACATCTTCATCACTGTTATCATTGATTTTATCTTGATTATTCATTTCTTCGGTATTATTTAAGATATTTTGCATAATAACTTAGAAAAATGTGCTCGATTATTATAATTTTCTATCTGTTTTCGTAGTATCGACATCGAGGTTATTAGCAACGTGTTTTTGTTAGGACTTTATATTTATAGAAATATATTTATTTCCTTAAAAATATTTATTGTTGCACTTGTGTATTTTTCTGACCTTAGGGTTGTGCTGGGTTTGATTCCGTATTTTTTTCGTATTAATTAAATTTCTTTGCAGTCATATGTGATATGATCTGTCGTTAGTGGTGTAGGTTGATTTTGGCATAGATTATAGTTTGACCACGCACCCGTTTGGTTGTCCAGACGGCAGGAGAGCTGAACTCCTATTACATTATGACATGGATGTAGGAAGAAAGCTATTTTTGAGATTAGAAATTTTCATTTACGTTTAATATGTAATTAAAATATTAAACTATGTCCTAACGCAAGTAAATGCAGTTTATAGCTCCTACACCTATAAAATCGTTGCTCTCGTCCTCAATAGCCGAGGAGGTGTCATAAAGGAGGAACTTCTGAAAGGTAGCTTTAACCTGCGTTTGTAACGGTAACGACACCGATGGTCAGCACCTGGAGAAATTTCCCAACGTCAGCAACTACCACTACCCTCACGAAAAACACCGCGACACACCTCTCCAACGAACGCTCTAAGAACTGGAAGAGCAGTGCTTACACCAACCCAAGTTCACTGATTGGTAATCATCAATATTCAGTAAGGCCTAGTCAGCGGGGTTTAAAAAAATGTAAGAAGGAGTTAATGGTCAGTGGCAACTGATCAAGACGGAATCAAGAAAAATAAATCATCAGTTAGAGGGACAAGTTCTCTAAACACACACACGAAACGGTCTAAATTCGCGGATTACAAATTCAGTCCAACATTCAACTACTTGCATGTTGGAGCGACCATGTACGAGGAGTGCTTGTACTTATGCATCTTTTATTGTACCCATGCGCTCAACTACACTTCGGACTACATTTCGCGACATAAAGATAGCACACTAAGTAATTTTTAAAATGGTTCGAGGTGGTTTTTCTATGTAATTACCCAGAAGGGTAAAAAATAAGTTTAGCAAGTGCTGTTAAGTACCTGTATAAGTCACTATTGTTCGTTACAAAGTGGATAAAATGGCTCAAAAAAATAAAAAGTGTCGATGACTATCCCAATCGCGGTTTAAAATGAAGTACTGTTACCAGAGAAAATAAAGTGATTCTTTGTCTTTTCGTGAAAAAACCAACACTTTCATTACCGAAACGACAAGCATTTTCAGCATAAGAAGGTGCAAACATCGATACTATAGCACTGAAACATTGCGATGTTTGGATGAATGTGGTGTCTAATAGCGTAGTACAATATTTAAACAGTGACTTTAAAAAAAAACATATTGAAAATTTGTTGCTGGGGGCTTAGCAAAATATCGATCGTAACTGGAGCAATATAGCATTCAGTAATAAATTTTTGTTTTGCGCCTGGTGTCCTATTAGACATACTTGGTCTGTCCTTAAAAAAAACCAGTAATTCAAAGGTGTAAAATACCCGATAAGAGTGCATATTTTGTTTCGGATTTTGTGTATCTTCACAAATAATTTGAATGCACAAAAGATGTTAAAATTGTATTCAAGGGAGTATATCGTATCAGTGAAATGTTGATTTAATCAAATTGAGGGCAAATGGATTTTGCAAGAAGAAAATGGACAAAATGATAGCACACTAACTAATTTTGATACTTTTCGTAAATATAATTAAATAATAGCAGTTTTTATATTATGTATCGCTCTTCATAAATAATAATATTGCACGTGTTCAGGGTAAATACGTTTCTTCTGCTTAATATGTTAAAGGTGATCTGAAACGTAAACATTAGTGCTGACCGCTGCGTCAAAATGATAGCACGCCTTCAAAGTTTTGTTTTTCTAATTCACACAATGTCGTTAAATTGTTTACACGAACATATATTTAACATTGTGAGAATGGGCCGTCGTAGGAAATTAAATGGCTGTAAAATAACAGTAATTAAAAATTTACATAAAGAGAAGTGTTCTATTACAAAAATTGCAAAGGTTTTTGTGACGTCACTTCCCATGCTCGCAACCAGAGGGGTCGCGTTCTCACAAGCGCTCAACCGACCTCTCGGTTGGCGAGCATGGGAGGGGACGCCACATTTTAAATCGCAGTTGTAAAGTAATATATCATTTTTTTAAAAATGAAGAGAGGTATAGGAAAAAGAAAACACACTGCAAGAGAAAATGCAGTAGAAGCTGGTGTAAATGCGAATGGTCGTAATGTACAACGTATTATAAAAGAATGTAAATGCATACAACGTAAAAAATTACCCCTAACAAAACAGCATAAAGATGCACGGTTAAAGTTTGCTGAAGAACATATCTACTGAAAAATGAAATGGCGAAAAGTAATTTTTAGTGACGAAAACAGATTTACTTTCATTTATTTTCATGACTTGCTTAAAGAATCACACATTGTAAGTCATTGACAAGCAGGTACTGAAGAAGTAATGATGTAGGCTGGAATTAGGTACTATGGAAAAACTGAAAAGTTCTAATGCAAGTGTTCGTACGGCAAGAATTGTGAAACAATACTGTACACAGCGAAATATTCGAGTTTTAGAATGGTCATCCAGATCACCAAATTTGAACATTATTAAAAATTGTTAGGCACAATTATCAATTATATGCTAAGGGAAAACTGGAGATCTTTAAGCAAAAAATTTGTTACAAAATTATTTAAATCTCTACCAAACCGTTTATAAGCAGTTACGCAAACAAAAGGTAAAGGAACAAAATATTAAAATAACATATTTGTACAAATAATAACCATACAGATAATAATTTGTACAAATGTGATAAAAGTACACCGATTTTTCATTGTCTTTCACTATTGTGGAATAAAATTTATTCTTTTCGCAATGAATATTTTGAAATATACTTATATAATTTGTTATTATTATAAGACATTACAAACATCAAAACCAATACAATATATTGTTTCAAAAGTTAAAAAATGTTATACAGTGTGCTATCTTTTTGTCACAGAGTGTATATTATGTATTTTAGTTCTTTTGGTGGTTGTCCAAATTTTATTCCATTCTTCTTTTATGGCGTTTTGAACACTTTACCGACCAATTAATCGGCTTTTTGCCGCCAAGACTTATCGACCGGTAGCCTGATAATCAACTGACTTAAAAATAAAAAATGTTAAATTTAATTATCCCATAATAACAGAAAGTAAACAATACAACAAGTACTCTCATAAAATTTGACTTAACATTTCTATAAGTATAAGAAAAAGCTTTATATTTACAAATATCAGCCTAGATAGCCTAGGATCTACCTAGGAGGCTACCGGTCGATAAAGTGTTAAGTGATTTATATGGTCTGTATGTGATATTGGTGCAATTAATTCGAGTAGTAAGAGTGTGAAGGTTTTTTTTTCCTGATATGCCTTGATACAAAGGGTTCAGATGATGCTTATGTTTACGGTACTGTTGGAGAGTTTTGTCTAGTGTCTTGAATGTTGGTTCTGATTTCGTGATTTTTACTATATATGGATGATAAGATTTTGATTACACTCATATAGTCCGAAACGAAAGCCAGGTTTTGTATGTTATTGGTATGTGCATATTTCATAGCTTCGGATATGACGTATGCTTCGACAGTGAATATCGGAGCTAGTTTCGGGAGGCCTTTTATGTTTATGTTTGCTCGAGAGCATACCTTACTCCTGTATCTGGTTTCGAAGAGTCTGTATACATATACAGTTCAGGCCATTTGAAACAGATCACCCGAATAACTCGTTTGTTCTTAACAATAGAAGAAAAAGTTTCAAAAAAAAGTTGCTTGGTTTCAAAGTGAACATAATATGGAAATAATAATTTTGTTATAGGTGGAGACATTGAGAACATATAAAGATCACACCTGTGTTTTTAAATGAAATGGTATATTTTTTACTCCAGAATCTTATTCTACGTAAAAAAAGAAATAACTTTTATCTGAAGCATTTTTTTTATAAAAGTTTTATCGTTTTTAGGTAGGTTTCCCGTCGACAGTCTCAGTAACTTATTGCGGACTTAATGATCTATGAATTTCTGGGAGACACCCTGTATCATGCATTGCTCAGATGTCAGCGATCTTCTGCTTCATTTTACTCCATTTGCTTTCTTCTTCACGAGGCATTCGAAGGCATAGCCAATCGGACTCGCATTCCTTCCAACTGACATCTTCTCAGCAACACATAGTACGAAGCCCAGAGATCTCCTATCGAAAAGTTATAGGTAACGGGTTTAACACTAGGTTTACGGTACGCGTCAATTTGACGCATTCAGATTCTAAACTTAACGTAATAGGACTCATAAATATTATTTGTTAACAATTTATGTTGAATTAAATTGATGTAATGATATGGATGTATCCTCTAATTAAAAGAAAAACTGCATTTTAGTGCAACTGTCAACGTAGCGAATTATAATAAAAATATGCGCAACGAGTGTCCGCAAACCTAGTGTTAATAGAAATTTTGCTGTGTTGCCTTTTCTGCTTCTTCACCTCATCATCTAACCTTTCCAATGAATCGCGCTAAGGATCAGTCTTCTCGTAATACTAAGCCAGTTTACTCGTAATGCTAGTACCAGTCTTACCACAACCCGCATACAACATATCAATAAAATAAAGACTGTGATCTAACGATAAGAACACACTTTTAGTTATACCCTTAAAATGATTAAGGTTTCTGGATTCGATTTCCATGTTCTGTGAAGGTACAGTTACCGAAAAAAGTATCCATACACCGCAATACATTCAGTTTAAACAATAATAACTCTGATTATAGAAGGCTACTTAACTATGAAAGGCAAATATGCAGTTGGGAAATTAATTCAGCTTTCAGATAGTATGAATTTGATTATGATTTAAATAAAAATACAACAAACAAATCTCAAATACCGAATGAAGTAAGAAAATCAGCGAGAAAAAAGTATTCATACGTGATATCTATTGGCAAAATATACCAATAAAACTCAAAATGTTGGGAGAATCTCGTCTTTCTTATATTTCTGTTTCTTTTGTTTCATAGCATTTCGTCAATTGTTAGCGTGGTTTGTTAAAGAATCATAGTTTGTATCATAATGAGTGCTAAAAATAAGGAAACTACAATAGAGGAAAGAAAAATTGTAATTGAATTATGGAAAAGTGGGAAATCACTTCGCGAGATTGGTGAAATGGTAAAAAGGAGTCATGTTAGTGTACAATATATAGTTAATAAGTACAAAAGTACAGGATTAATTGAAAATATGCGTCGTTCCGGGAGACCGAGTAAGTTAACTGAAAGGGATGAAAGATTTATTACAAAGAAAATAAAAGAAAATACATTTGAAAGTGCACCTAAAATCGCAGCAGAATTAGAAGCAAGAACTGGTAACAAAATTTGTCCAAAAACGATATCAAACAAACTTAAAGAATCAGGGTATTTCGCACGAGTAGCGAGGAAAAAACCCTACGTCAATAAAGTGAATAGAGAAAAAAGACTTAATTTCGCAAAAATTTACATAAATAAACCGTTAGATTTTTGGAAGCAAGTTATTTTCTCAGACGAGAGCAAATTTAATACTTGGGGTTCAGATGGACGAAAATTAGTGTACAGAAAAAAGGGAGAATCTTTAAGGCCCAAAAATATTAGACCTACAGTCAAACATAGTGGAAGTAGCCTTATGATATGGGACTGTATGGCCGCAAATGGCCTGGGAAACTTGCATCTCATTGATGGAATAGTAGACCAATATAAATATTTAGATATTTTAAAATCAAATTTGAAAGACAGCGCACGGAAATTAGGTCTTTCTGATAATTACTATTTTCAGCAAGATAACGCTCCCATCCACAAGACTCATTTAATTAGAGAATGGCTTTTATACAATACTCCTCACGTTCTGGAAACTCCTCCGCAATCACTGGACATAAATCCAATTGAGCATATATGGCAAGAATTGAAACATCGTTTGCAAAAATATAAAATTTCAAATAAAAATGATTTAACAAATGCTTTGCAAGAGGAATGGCAAAAAATGGAAAGAAATGTAACAAATAATTTAATTGAATCTATGCCCAGGCGATTACAAGCGATTATTGATAATAACGGATATCCTACAAAATATTAATTACTATAAATATGACTGATTCACATACAAACAAAATTCTGTATGAAAACTTTTTTCTCGCTGATTTTCTTACTTCATTCGGCATTTGAGATTTGTCTGTTGTATTTTTATTTAAGTTACAATAAAATTCATACTATCTGAAAGCTGAGTTAATTCCCTAACTGCATGTATGCCTTCCATAGTTAACTGACCTTCTATAATCAAAGTTTTTATTGTTTAAACTGAACGTGTTGCGGTGTATGGACACTTTCTTCGGTAACTGTATTTTATTATATTAAGAGCTTCAAACATTTGTTTGTAATTTGATTGATACAAATCGTGGAAGATAATTTACAATCAAAAGTAATTCCTAGGAAACAAGCTAACGCACTAGAGATTAAATGTTATCTAAGAAATTATATATTTTAATTACTGTTATTTTTAGTAGGATTCTTTTATTATTGAAGCAAATAATGTTAGTTCTATTTGGGGTAAAGTGTAACTTTAATTCCCAAAGGAGAGCTTTGAATATACTGTTGGATTCCAGTAGAATTGACAACACTTTATTTTCTTAAGAAACTCGTACAACTTGTATTAGGTCGACTAAGTACTAGACTCTTTCTGACCATTTTTCAATATTGCAAGCTTTTATATACTATTTTTGGAGATAGGTAGAGGTAGAGACGATGGTCATGGGGCAGAGTGATTCAGGAAGGGTGCGAGGTTCAGGATGAGTAAGGATTAGAAATCGTGATTAGGATGTTTGAATGAGGATGAGTCTGTAATGTTTGTGATGTGACTGAGTGATGTTTGTATGCTCGCATTGGTCATCCAACAATACTATTAAACCATCAACGAATTGCAAAATAAAGACATTTTTATGTATATCTTTTGTAATATCAGAGATATACATATAGAATCTACTAAGAATGCTGAGAACTTATCCTTGGGGGACTCCCTGATACACCTTTTTAAGCTCCGACAATGTAATATCAGTAAAGATTAATCTTTCGTGAGTTAAGAATTGAATGAACTGAAAAAGGCGTTACAAGCATCACACTGATGCTAGATTTAGAATAAGAATATCACTATTTACATTATCAAAGGTCTCATGTACATTAAGAATGGTTACTTCTTTTTTTTAGAGTTCATTGCTTGTCCATGCAAGATTTGTTTATGTACATAATTATATTGTTTATAATATCACTTTCTTCTCAAATATAAATTTGTGGACGTGAAAAATAATTTAGCGGTAAATTACTATAATTTTTGCAATTAATTTGTATAATTTTGAAGCTTTGGTTTCTATTGCGAGATCGCAACGGAAAATTCTGTTGATTTCGGACAAACGGAATGGTAACGGAACGAGTGAATTGAGACGGTAGACCCGATTTCTATAAGAAATGGTAACGGAATGCTGACGGAAACGGAAGGTAAAGATCGTAAACGAATTCACTGACATGAACCTAATAGTAGTGTACGTGCCAAATTCCGGGCCAACATTCCGTAAAACCCATTCCGTCAAGATCGAACCGTTTTAGTTTCAATGGAATAAATTGGACGATTTGCGTTGATGCGAGTGAAAAAAAATTCGACGAAAATTGGCACGAGGAATTCCGTCTTCGTTTAGGTAGATGGGATCAATGATAGTGTTGATGCTCGAGAAAATGTTTGTACTGCGTGAAGTGCCTCCGCTCGAGTGTTATCATTCTCAATGCCTCGACTTTGTATAAACAAACATTAAAAAGATGCAGAATAACATTTAGTCTAACAACGATTATCTAATTCCGAATTCTTAAGAATTATGAATTATGACAGATGTGAATTAAAACTGGAACAAAAGGTTTAATAAGAGGGATGATGTATGTACAATACTGTACATGCAATAGCTAGTCAAATACAAAAGAGAATATACAGTGACCGAAATAATTTTGAGTTGAAACAGCCTAAATGTTAAAACGCAACTTCTTCAAAAATTAAAAAATCATTACTTTCAAAGAATGCTATAAATTCTGGAATCTTTTTCTTGAAGTTAATGTAAAACTATAATTTCCAAATACTTTGTATTAAATATTAGGTTAGGTTAAACCTTTATAACATAATGAGTCACGGGAAACATTTAACTGATTTTAAAAGAATCAGGTTATTGTTTTAAAGGATCGGGGCCTTTCGAACCGAAAAATTGCGATAATACCTCAGACACCTTTAAATGTTATCAATAATTTTATGAAATTAGGCGACAAATATGGCAGTAAAAAATCTACGGGTCCTTCAGGAAAGCTTCTAAAAGAGATCGAGGAAAAATCTTTCAAGTAGCCCGAAAAAATAAACTCAATGTAAGTCAAATAAAAATTAAATTAGGCTTGAGAACTACCCAACGTGTTCAACAAGTTTTAAATTCGAGTGGAACTATTTGTTATAAAAAGTGAGCAAAAGAGCCTCCTCTAACAAAATTTCATAAAGCGGAACGGTTAAAGCTGAAAATCACATGTTGCGGATTAAAAAATAGAGAATAGTGATTTTCTCCGATGAAAAAAAGTTCAACTTGGATGGCTCGGATGGCTTTCAATATTACTGATATGACCTACGTGACAAAAAGAAAACAAAAATAAGTCACAAGTATGGCAGAGGTAGTATCATGATATGAGCTGCGCTTGGTTATAACGATAAAATTCTAGAAACTTGGTTTCCGCCAAAAATAAATGCCCAAAAATATCAAGTACTATTAGATTTTGTGTTGGATGAATATGGTGACGACATTTGAAGACAAAATTTTATTTTTCAACACAATAATACGATAATTCATCGTACGAAGTTTGTTAAGAAGTGGTTTTACAGAATAAATGTTGAAGTTGTATCTTGACCTTCAAGAAGCTTTGACCTGAACCCGATTGAAAATATTTGGGGAATTGTGACTGGAAAGGTTAATGTCAATAGAAAAAGTATTCGAACGTGAATCAGCTGAAAAATGGCATCCAACAAGTATGGTCTCAAATCGAATTGGAACCTTTACGTAAATTAATAGAGTCGATGTCTAAAAGAATATTTCAGGTGATACCAAATAAAGGAAAATCTACTAAATACGCAATTCTGTTTGTTTTTATGTATCAGCGTTATTCTTTTGTTACCTTCTCAAATATTTTGTTCATTATTTATTGAAAATATATAGAGTGAACCTATATTTATTTCATGCAGAAATATCAGTTATTTATAACACGAAGTTTGTTATTGATATTAGTAGGAGTTTATACGTTAAACTAAACTGTAGAAAATTAAAATAATAAAACATACATAATAAAACAATAAAATAAATTCATATTATAAAACTACAGTAAATCTGATGTTAATAATCACTGTATTATGAATAACAAATTTACAACGATGATTAAAATAAATAACTGAAAATATTCTGAATTTAATCAATATTATATTTATTAAACAGTAATTTAAATAATTAAGTAAAAATGAACTTATTTAAAAAAGTGGTAAGTTTAATAAAAGACAATGTATTAAAAATAAAATAATGCAATAATGTAATACAACAACAATAAACATAAATCATTTTAACATATTTCTATACTTTTATAAAGGAAAATGGTCAAATTTAATTTACTTCAGAAATATTACACTAATAAATTTTCAATTTAAATTATTTTCCTTTTCACTTTCCCTAATGTTCATTGTTACAGAAATTAGGTTATGTTTTCATTTTGTACATAGTATCTTATTAAACAATTTTTTATAATTTTCGAAGGTTATTTTTCTTCATGATAAACGTTGAAAGCCTCTTGAAATATTTTTGATCATGTCAGATTTTTTCAAAAATAAAAAAATCAGCTATAATTATGTAGACACGCTACACAGATAACCATAATAAATACCCACACAGCGTTCACTAAAATTAATCTTCATTGAACCAATTTTAAATTGTCTATGTTTTTGAAAAGATGCCAGTCAAGAGGACAAATGGAGCTATGTTGTCATTTTTTTCAGATTTTTAAACATTTCCCTGGTACAAAAGTAGGCATTTGTTTCAAACAATTGCAAACAAAAACGGTGGAAGCAATTTTTTTTTAATCGGTACAAATTTTATTTAATACTCTAATGTTCGCTACAATCAGCCAAAAACGTATTTTAATCCGTTTGTTAGTTCAGCAGCTACAATGTTTTTAAAAAAGTTAGCACTCAATTTTACACCTCTGTAACTTCAACAATTTACAAAATTTTGAAAAATCCTTTGAGATACGTTTTAACATCGCTGAGGACTACAACATATTCAAAATTGAATATAAGTTGAAAACTTAATCCAAAAAGTGCCCGATTTCGCGTGGAATCACCCAAGTATAAAATAACCTAGATACAGTATTGATTTGTATTACAACTTATAACGAAACAGTCCTTTATTTTTCGGGCTTCTATTGTTTGTCCCGGGTATGTGCGACTGACTGCAAGTGAGCAAGACGATGACAGACCATAAATTTTGCTCGAGACTTCGGTGACTTCCATTATAACGTATCACATTTCGGAAAAGAAGACAGAACCAATGTTTTTTCTCACTCGAACACTTTATATAAACGAAAGACGTTGCTGAATTTATAATCGAATACGAAGAAGACAAGAATTTGTTCACTGTGGAAAAATACGCTTTCAAAGATGAAATTGCAGAGGATGAAGGTGAAGTAGAAATGACAACTTATAACAAGATAATATTGTATAAAGAAAGAAAGAAATATAAGGAATGCCAATATAGTAGATTGCAACCCCAACGCGATAAGGAGTATCCAAACTTTTGAGTCTAATTATATGTTACAACCTAATATTTACAAATCATGAAAGGTACAAATGCACTATTGAAATAGTCTTAACACGTTGACTGTTAGACCAAACTCCTCAAATTAAAAGGGAAATTAAATTTTGTTTATAAACAACTGGAAACTAGCATACCCATCATTTATTATTGAATTAAATTTTCATAGACTCGTTAAAATTCAAGGGCCCTACCTAGCTTTATTTTCTTTGACATCTGGTCTTGAGAATTAATTTTTTTATAGACCTTAATTGAAATCATATAGTGACTGAGCCCATCTGTCAGGTCGGTTACATGAAACGTGTTGTAGCAACTCACTATGATGTAAATTATAATTGCCCATCTCAGAAATAACTTTACTTTAAAGAAATAATTCCAAGAGGCATATTATCCTAAATTTGTACGACTAGATGGAAATTCAGCATTTTCAAAATAAGCATTTATTAATTTCTAGAATGTGGAATCGAGAATTTTTTAGTGCCACAAGATATTTTTCCTAAAAGGTCAGTCCTTCTTAATACAAAAAACGAAAACAGCAACTCAATATGGTTAAGTAATAGTTTTGGAGATAAAAATTCATTTGTTTTTACCGCTTTCGATAAAGTTGGCAAACATATAGGGTGTTCGAATACCCCTGGGAAAAATTTTAATGGAGGATTCTAGAGGCCAAAATAAGACGAAAATCAAGAATACCAATTTGTTGATGGAGGCTTCGTTAAAAAGTTATTAATGTTTAAATTTCCGCCCGTACTGAATTTTTTTCTAAAAAATGCGCAAGATTTCGAGGGTATGTCTATTCATAAAAAATGATTGCAATTGACCCCCGCACTCGAAAATAATTTTTCCAAAACGATTTGAAATTTTTTTTTTCCGTCGAAAAATTTCACACCTTCTCGAATTTTTTTCTAGAAAGTGGGTAGGATTTCGGGGGTATGTCTATTCACCAAAAATGGTTGCAATTGACCCCCGCAACCGAAAATAATTTTTTTAGAACGATTTGAAATTTTTTTTTCGTCGCAAAATTTAGGCACTTAATTAGATTTTCGGTAAGAAATTTTTTTCCCGAAAGTGCGTAGGATTTCGAAGGTAGATCTATTCACTAAAAATGCTTGTAATTGACCCCCGCAACTGAAAATATTTTTTCCAGAACGATTTGAAATTTCTGAATTTAATTGTTAATAACTTTTTAACGAAGCCTCCATCAACAAATTGGTATTCTTGATTTTCGTCTTATTTTGGCCTCTAGAATTCCCCATTGAAATTTTTCCCAGGGGTGGCCAAACACCCTGTATAAACATTGAAAAATGAACATTAATTAGCAATAAACTGCATCATGTAATCATGTAACATCTTCGTATTGTACAGTTAGGGATAAAAGTAAGTGGACAGATAATGAAAAAGAATATCAATGAAATTTAATTACTATAGCATCATAATTACAGATTTAAGCTTTATTTAACATTTATTTTTATAGTATATAGTTTATTTAAATAACATTTAAAATAAATATTAACAAGCGGTGTAAACCCAAGTTAGGTTTAAACAAAAATCAAACAATTATAGAGAGACAGAAGATATATACTATAAAGATAAATGTTAAATGAAGCTGAAACATGTAATTACAATCCTATTTTGATTAAATGTCATTCATATCCTTTTTCATCATCTGTCCACTTACTTTTGTCCTTAACTGTATATTCACATATACAAACTACCGGATCTATCTTATAATCTAGATACATACTCTGAGTCTTACCTTCACATTTATCTCCAAAATCCACCAACAGTTGCTTGCGAGAAAATACGTAACCCATTTATTCTGTGGACGATAAAAGGCGGTTCGATGAATTCTACTCGCACGCTAATAATTGTTTCTCACGTGCGTTAGGGATGCCCTATTTCGTTCCACCAAAAACGATTACACGGAACACGATGTTATTGCATCGAACGTGAAATCGGATACACCAATCCTTTTCCATCCCTTTTGGTATATGTAGACGCCACCGTAACATACGTTACACGCTCGAGCGGCTTTAACGTGCGGTCTCTGCATAAATCGTAGTTGGGAGTTATCGTAGCACTCGCACCCCCTCGAACGTTACCGCGGATAAAGCGAAAAAGGAAGTCGAAGGGAAACGTCTTACCTAGCAGCAGAAATGGGTCAGGTGGGGAAGAGGGTACGACGGAGGCTGTACGGGTCTCACGGAACGGCACAACCCGTCGAAATATACCACAATAATTCAGAATGCGATAATAATTCAAGCAACCCTCGCTTCATGAGGGATGAAATTTAACTCCGCGCCCTTTTAGCCAACAGCTGACAGTCTGATACATCAGTATTGGGGTTAAAAGTAAAGTTTCGATCAGTTCAAATACAACATCGAAGATCTTTTCAATGATTTTGTTTATTTTATAACGAAACTGTAAGGCAATGATTTCCAAACTCATGAACAGTATCCCCCACTCCCTAAAGAAAGGATAATTTCAGCGCCCGTAATTGATATACGAGAAAATTCGTCAAAACAGAATAGACGAATGAGATGGAATTATAATTAGAGTTACTGATTAGAAACGTACTTTGAATCATGACAACGTCTTTTATTATGTGAGAAAACATATCGGAAACAATATATTACGTATGATGACTAAATAAGTAACGATTGTGCGTATAAATACAGGGTGTTCGACCACCCCTGGGAAAAATTTTAATGGGAGATTTTAAAGGCCAAAATAAGACGAGAATGAAGAACATCAATTTCTTGACAGAGACTTCATTAAAAAGTTATTAAAAAATTAAATTAAAGAATTTCAAATCATGCTAAAAAAAATTATATTTAGTTACAGGGATCAGTTACAAGAATTTTTGGTGAATACATAGGCATGCCCTCAAAATTCTACGCACTTTCGAGAATAAAATTCGAGAAGGTGTCAAATTTTTTTAAAATAAAAAATTTCAAATCGTTATGGAATAATTATTTTCGGTTGCGGGGGTCAATTGCAATAATTTTTGGTGGAAAGACCTATTCCCAAAATCCTAACCACTTTCTAGAATAAAATTCAATACGGACGGAATTTTAACGTTAGTAACTTTTTAACGAAGCCTCCATCAACAAATTAGTATTTTTGATTTTCATCTTACTTTGGCCTCCAGAATCTCCCATTCAAATTTTTCCTAGAGTTAGCCGAACACCCTGTATATGTTGAAATTTTCTGCAACGAATTTTGAATGACTTCTGTCGATTTTTTCTGAGATTAAAACAAATAATACAAAAACCAAGTATTGTGTCTGAATCAATTTTTATTTGTCTTTTTAAATCTAAGTTTAGATTTTTGGTTAAGAATGCTTAAAAAATGCCATGTGTTCTTCTGCCGCAGTTCACAGATGGATAAAACAAAATATGCTAAAAGGTTGAATTGTGTGCAGGAAATGTCAAAATTGAAGTTGCTGAAATATATATTTAGGATTTTTCTGTAATTATAATAAGAAAAACGTAAAGGACATAAAAATTACAAACACTTTTTATATTAAAAATTCCAATCATACAGGGTTTATTAATTATTAACACAGGTATTAACTAAATATAATTCCCAAATATAAAAGAACAAAATAAATATTATTTTTTATATAAAATAATTAATTATATATATTTGATTTGAAATGTTAAATTACTCGTTTTTATGCCTATTTAATTTTCTTTACAAATTGCTGTTTTGCAAATATTATAACTTATAACTAAATAAAAACTAAATACATAAAAGTACAGCTTATATGTATTATACGTTTCTATAGAAAAAGTAAGTCTAATCTATCTGGCCTAAGATAAATCGTCAAGTTCTACCTTTAGGGGGAAAACACTCACAAAAACCTCTAAAATAACACGAAATGGACATTCAAAATAATACTTGCGTCTTTATTTCTCTGCACCGTACTTCCATAATATACTCGAAATTTGCTGTTACAACTGTAATATGTTACAAAGTAAAATCAATTTTTTTTGGTTACCCTTCATCAAGCCACAACAAGTAATCAATTGGTACGAAGTCTGATGACATTACCAATCATTGCATTCCTCCACATCTAAACTATTTATTAGATAATTGTTCACTATATTTTCCCCTGTTACCTTGAATTGTTTCAAGGCCTCTTCATAATATGTTAAACTAACATTAAAAATAGTTCTAACGTAGTCTTCGTAAAATAAATTGTATATATCATTCGATTTAAAAAAGGATACAATTTTGACATAACCATGACAAATTCATGAAAACAAAATTCTCCGCCTTATCGGATTCTATATACAAAGTGACTTACAGGCAACTGACAAGTTTCAATTGTTTATAATTTCATACTAAAATTATCTATGGACTTCATTTTTGAGAATTTCTCAAAATCAACTTTACCGTTTTATCTCGTCTCACTTTGTTGCGTTTTGTTTCTCATGGAAAAATTAATAAAACTTAGTGTTTATAGATAACACATGTTAAACCTTTACACCTAGCAAAAGGGCTTGTATGGCCTGCACTTCCTTCAATAGAAATGTATGGACCGAGTTTTATTAATGAGATGTTCAAGGCTATTGATTACAACAATATTTTGGAGAATCTTCTGTGCTCTGGTGGAGGGAAAATAGAATATTAATATAATATTGGTTCAAGATAATGCACACATTTCCACTGCACTCAAAAGGTTTCTAAAGATAATTTCTTAATTTAGCTTTCACGATTTTGGTGATGACAAGGATGACCGCCATTTTCGCTTAACCTAAGCCCAAATCATTTTATATTACGGGTATGTCTCAAAGGAAAAATATGTGCGAGATTTCTCAAAATAATTACACATTTTAAAGAAGTCATTGCTGAGATTAATGGCATAACATCTCAGTTATCTCACCGCATAATCAGTAGTTTCAAAAACCACCTCACTGTTGTGATTTCTAAGGATGGTAGGCACTTCGGACCATTATACATATCATTAATTTCCATGTTTCCGTTATACTCTAGAAGAAGAAAAGTAAGAACTAATTTCAGTACTGTAAGTACCCTCTGAGCTACACAAAACAAATTTTCCTACACTTTGTCATATCTCTCACCTAAGTCTAGTATTTAAAATATGTCATTTGTCTTTTATGATAGAAAAAAATATTAGAAGAAAACATTGGTTCAGAGAAGCAAATATCGTAATAGACAAAAAAATGTTAATTTTTTCAAGGTCATGTTTTTCAAGATTTCAACACTATGACCTTTACATAACCTTAAATACGAAAAATTCATAAAAGTTCAGCAATTTATGCAAATAATGAAATAATGGCGAAATGAACACAAAATGATTAATAAGAAAAAATTTATTTTAACAAGTGGTCAAAGTGATGTCAATACAATTTCGTAAACGAATAATGAACGAATCTCTGGCAAACTAATAGTTCCCTTTCTAATACTACAATAACATGCAGTTCTAATTCGTTATCTTCTTCAGTAACAAGCTTTGATTATTCCTTTTTCAGTGATATAATATTCTCTGATTTACAAAATAATTTAACTATATTGTCGAAACTTTGTCGTCAAAGATCATTTCTTTTAGGATATATTTCTGCGTACAATTGAAAAGCTTATACTAAGTTCCTTCCAGCCTATCATAAATTAATATCATTTCTATTTTTTCTGCGCCACTGTACCTGCTTCGTTTTGCAATCACTAATTGTGAGACTAATAAATCACACTGAACTTCTAAAGCGTAGTGATTACAGTGAATAAGAAAGAAGAATTCGAACCAGTATTTACCATTTATCATAATAAGGTCTATTGATATTAAAGTTTGAAGAAACATGTTTACAGTCATTAGTCAACGTTCAAGACCATTTCGGAAAACAGGAGAATTAGAGAATATTATCTGCATACAGTTATGAAATCTTTCAGAGTGCAAATAAAAATGTTGAAATTAATAGACACTTTGACCACTTGTTAAAATAAATTCTAATTCATTGATTATTTTGTGTTTATTTCGTCGCTACTTCACTATGTGAATAAATTACTCACCTTTTATGAATTTTTCATACTCAAGATTACGTGAAACTCTTTCAGGAAGACTATTAAAAGGGACAAGTGAAGGGAGGATGGGGGTTAGATTTTTTAAATGAAAGGTGATATTATTATTTTGTTATTTAAATAGTCTTTTTCAAACTGAATAATTATTGTATTCTAGAATATCAAAATAAAAAAAGTTAACTAACTTCCAACGTGGACGATATATATTATAGTAGTTCAACATGTTTGTAAATCACTGTAAATTTCTTACAACATCACCATTTACTTAGTTGGACTACTTTCTTCCTTAGAACTTTACAAATTACATGGCACCACAAAGGAAATGGTAAAGATGCAAATGCGATCCATGAATGTGATCAAAATTGGGCAAATTTTATTCATGACTAATGAATACAAATTTTAGGTTCATTAAAAAATTAAAATTATAAACTTGTAAGTTAGAATTCACTAACGAATTTTTCAAATCGACATTCATATGAGCAAAGTCAAAAACAAAAGTTATTAACGAGTAAATCTAAAATTTGTATTCGTTAATTATAAATAAAATTTATTTAACTTTAAATGTGATGCATTCATGTTGGTGTTTTAAGGTTAAATGACTGTTTTTAATAGATTTCGCTAGAGTAGGAACGGATGTACCGTGTGAATGTTTATTGATTAGTATGGCGGAGGAATGTGTCGAGTGAATCTATTGCACAGCGAACGCAGCGTGTTTTTCGAATGGCTGACGACTGTGTCTAGGGTGAACAAAATAAAGTGAAAGAAAGAATGAAAGAGAGATAGTGAGGAAATGAATTCGAAGAAGCATACATATAAGCTTCGGATAAAACACGCAGCGGACAGAGAGCGTGTTGAGCGAGTTTAGTGAGTTGCGAGAGTATTCATGGGTTTTGCGAGAGAGTCTTGAGAATTACTGTGGGTTAGATTTAAGTTTTTTTTGTTACATAATAAACGTTATTGTTTTAAAAAAGCCTCCAATCCATTCATTCGAACCTCGATTCCCATCAACGAGGAATTTATTGCAAATAATTCCTACACTAGAAATGTACACAGCTTTGATTTAGTTAAATAAAATTGTACTTTTGTTTAAAACCACGTAGCAGAGACTTCGATTATCAAAATCAGGCTTCTCGATGGATAGGAAAATCCGATCCTTACGTCAGAATCGGAAGGTTATCGAAACGCGCTCGTCAAAGAAGAAGCTACATGCGGGCAGCACGAGAATCTCGTCGTAGACCCTAAGTCCTCGTTTCAGGAAATATCTACCGAGTAGAAGGATTGGTGGCGCTGTCAAGAACACAGGGAAGATCGCCGAGCAGAAGATGGTTCATGGTAGAAGAACGAGCCAAGTTCCTCGACGATGGAAGATGGTGATTTAGCCGTGGAACGGTGGAGATCATAAATCATAGAGAGAAGTTACGGTGCATCGGATGAGAAAGCTTTCGGACGATAACGAAGATTTGAGAACAGAGTGAATTCGCACCTTGATTTTGGAAAAACTTTTAGAACGATCGTGATTTCATTGGAAATGTGTGTAACATTGTCTATCAGCTTAATATATAGAGTAATCGATAATTGGCGATGAAATCCAAAAGAGTGTAATTCTATATAAAGCAATAATTCGAAGACATAGAATAACATTTTTTTCTTATAACAACTCGTTTTCAAGAAAATCATCTTTCAATATGTGTTAGGTATGCGTGCACTTGATTATATTTCGACATAACGAATCTTCTAATTAAGAATACATAATAAAATAGGATATTCACGTACAATAAATTTTGTTATGTTTCAAATTGTTGAAAATGTTGTCAATGTTTCTAAGTAAACTATGGACGCTTTATACCGTGTTCAGCAGTTTAAATTTATTAAAAGCTAAATTAATTGTTTTCTTTCGATTATTGGGTACTTGTAGTTTCTTCAGAATAAACAATTATTGTGGCTTTTTCGCTACATGCACCTAACACAAGAATCATATCCAAATAATTTCGACTGTTGTATGTAGACATATCGATAGATTGATAGATACTGATTATTTATAATTATGAAAGTACAACAGTAATACTACTGCCAAGAAATTCGTCATACTGAAAGTGATTATAAACGTAAATCTAAGCCATGACAGTAATTTACTGTGCGATTCGATAAGTCCAGATTTAAAAACTTAGTCAAATACATGTTTACCCGGTTAACATTCATTTAAAGTGAATTTTCTCGAAAATTAAACCTTATATAAAAAATGGTATTGTATATTTTCGACTTATTCTTTTATACAGAATTTGCGGTTGTTATTAAATATTAAATATTTTATATATCGATGAACCTAACACGTGTTATTTAGAGACAGTTTAATTTCAACTCGAACTAGAGTCGAAACGTTTGAAATTTAAATAAATTTAATTTCCCAAAATTTATTTGTCAAGGTTAACACTAAAAGAAGACTATTTCATGGCATTTTCAGAAATTTTTTACTTAAGTGACTTATTTTTTATTATAGAATGATTTGTAGATGATGGAACTATTTTAGAGTATATAACAATTACGTTAATGTAATATTTTCATACAAAAAAGTATTATGAATTAGATTATTATGAATTTACATTACTTTACTGTTGAAAGTAACTAACCCCATTCAAGTAACTAATACAAAGAGAAGATTGTTATCAAGCTTTGTTAGTCAAGAGCAATGTAAAACGGAAATCCTATTTTAAAATGTGCTTTAATTTTGGAGACGTAAAATCTTGAAAAATATACATAAATTAAGAAATTATATTAGGAAGCATGTACAAACATGAAGACAATACAATATTTAGGTTTACACTTTTAAGAAAATATTTTTTATAACAATTCTGAAAAAACTTACTCATTTTACAATAAAATGAACTAACATTGTTTTAACACTCACTTATTTTGTATTTCGTAAATAAATAAAAGCATTTATTATTGTTTTGAATAAAGGTAACTCTGTCATTTCACTTCTCTCAGTAGTTTTATACCTCTAATGTGTAAATAATTGTTGCTGTACCCGTATTAATTTGTTGGACCGAAAACATTTATCCGAAGAAATATATTGCAATTATATCAATCTCTAACCAAATGTGTATAGAAATGTCTTAATGGAACCTCATGGTCTCCACTTAAATTATGTTTGTAATTAAGTCTAGTGGTGTTCTACGAAACTACCAACGAGAATAAATTAAAGTTCTTGATGGATAGCAGTGATTTCCCGTGAGCATGCAAAACCGTAAATCATACGAAAGTTACGTAACATCCTCCTTCAAAGAACTTTTACTGCAAGTACTTTTTACCAACAAATACCAGTAGACAGTTTAACTCTTCAGTTGCGTCCTTGCCATTAAATCGAGGTTTCCAAACGATATAAAGTATAAAATGTAAGCATAAAAAATTTTAATGGAGATTCTTTTTTTTATAATTAGTTTATTTGAGGTCACATCCACATCAGATTATTAACGACCACACTTGGGTTATATGAGGTGGGTATTCCATGATATCTAAATCCTAAATATTATTTTAATAAATACATACTCATATTCGCTATTGTAAATTTATATACAATATAAATCGAATTGTTTCGGATTCTTGAAATGTTGAATTTATTTCAATTTGAATGTAAGTAAGGACAATCAACTAAAACTCACCTGAACACGAAATTCAACACTCTACTATAAACATGGAAAATTATCGTAAGAATGTCAGGAATGGTTACAGGCGTGTGGTCAGATTCAATGATTTGGACACTTTAAATTTAACTATATTAACTATATTATTTAATATTACAATAACCATTTGACAAAAAGTACATAAAAAACATAAGCGTAAAGAAACCATAAGCGACTACTCCCGTCCAAAGTTGAAACAGTTTAATTTTTAATCTCTTAGTATGTGAAATCTTCTGTAATTGATGTTCGGGAAACAAAAGTACGTAGATTCCACTGACCAACTCGGGTTGTTTCCGGTCCTTTATGTTGTCAGATGCGGGATCGATACTACGTTGCGAAGGTCTTTGAGTCTCCCGCATCTGGCAAATTTCAGAGTAAAAGAAAGGAATTTTGTTAAATGAAAGAAACGCTACACTCGAGTTGACCAGCGAAGGGCTATATTGGTCCGCGGGTGGTACGGTCGTCGAGGCCAAATGTAGACACCGACAACAACGGCCATCGCCGACACGCGGAACAATATAGCCATAAAACAGCTGCAAAACAGACGCGGCCTCTTGTTGCGTTGATAATCCAAAGGTTCGTTTCTTTCTCGGTAAATTAACGCGGCCTTCGACTTGGAGAGGAACCTCGGCCACCCTCATCAGGGTGACCTGGGACTTTCCTCCACCACCGAGGTGAAGGAGGAGTTTCCTGCCAAAATGGGGCAGGAAAATGGGTCCTCCTTTTCCAAGTCAATGGCCAATCAATCGAGTTACGATTCCAGGAATTTGCAAACACCCCCAAGTATATCTCTTGGAGATGATCTAAACTGAGGAGGAAACGGACTCCGGACACGAAAGTCACTCTTAACTTATCTTTTGGGAGAAGAACACTCTTAAATTGTTTGTTCGGAGAAAAACATACTCGTAACTTGTCTTCTGGTAAAGTAACGATCTGTGAAAAGATACGCGACAACTCGTAAGTCGTGAAGAGTCAGTCATTTTGAACGCATATTTGAACTTAGAACGGGAGAACAGTTCCTCACAAGGTACAATCGCGCTATTAAATACATATATACAGTCCACTTGTTATTGTTGTAAAATAAACGTTTTAAAAAAATCACAAGTCATAACCACATCAATTTCAATCCCGATCAAGCATATTCGAGCGCGAACAATTGACATTTGCAGCTTGTCGTAAGTGATACGACAGTAGTAAAGATGTATCGGTTGGTAAGAGAGCCATAGTTCTACTAATTTATTCTGTATATACATATTTTGCTCATCGATACGCATTTGACAGTCTAAACACTTCCATCATCAACACCGACGATAACGTTTTTTTCTCGTGTCAACGTTCCTACGTTTAAACATATAGAGTAATATACACTTCAGTATAAAAATCAAAACAATTATGATTTAGAGGAATGAAATGTGTTCATGAAATCAATATTATTATTGTTGGAATACCTTTTTAAAGTGTTTTTAAATTATTCAAACAGAATCAGATATTTATACTATATTATTGCGATATTTTAACAAAAACAATTTTTTATTCAATATTTGCACGTAGAATACAAATATAAAAAAATATTTAGTATTATCTACAATCCTGTCGTTTTTCAAAACAAATTTAACATTGGTGATATCATTATTATTTCGCTTTGTGCAATTTTGTTTCGTGTGGTCGGTTTTGCACCGTGCCTAATTTTGAGTAAACATTTCAGATTTTGGTACGCTTAATATTTCATTCACAAACCTTTAAGCTTGATAATTGCTTCAATACGTTTAGACATACTTAAGACTACATTTTTGTAATACTCTGGTGTAATAGAATACCATTTTTAAGTGTACTCAGACATTTTCAGTCGAGTTTACGTCTAGGCTTTGAGCAGACCGTTTCATGATTTAAAATGATTGAATTTGCAGCCAATTCTTCACGCTCTTCACACCATGCCCAGGAGCGTTGTCATAACATCATACTTTGGTCAATTGTTTCTAGTAAATTTTTTCCTAAAATATATCCTTATACTAGTTTACTGTACCTTCTATTCGATGTAATGAACCAACACCGTACGCCGTAATGCAACAATTCAAACGTTGTTTGCTTCATATCATGCGGTAGAAGAGGTACGTCTTGCTTCTTCCAACACCAAGAACAGCCACTGGATGAAATTCAATTGATTTTTGATTCATTGGAAAAAATTACTTTTTGCCATCGTTCCATATTCCAACTTAAATGTATTTTTTTCAAAACTCGAACGAGTCCTGACATTCTTTTGTGATAGAGCAGGTTTTTTTTCTTCTCAATTGGTGTAAAATTGGCTTCTTGTAACGCTCTTTGAGCTGTCCACTTACTAATTTTCTTTCCAACATCGCTTTCTAATATCTTTGCAGCCATTAATGCCGTCGTTGCAATTTCTGAAGTAATGAATGTTGTCAATTCTCTCTTGTTCTGACAAGATAATAATATTTTACCGTCTTCAAAAGATGCAGGAACTTTATTACAGTATTTTTCCGTATTTTACGTACAACTCTTTGACTAACAGCAAATTTTCCAGCAATTTCTTGAGTTGATAAACCCAATTTTAATTGGAAAATGATATTGTATTTTTTATCTCCTTAGATAATGGTTTCATGATGTTATATTGATGTGTGTCATTACACGAACAACGATAAACTAACAACTACTACACTCCTAGGTATAGTATTGACCGTGATGGACTTCAAGTTATTTGCAAAATCTATATTTACAGTTCCTAATACCGAGAGCTGTAATGCAGTGCAAAACCGATTACACGAAATAAATTGCACGATGCGAAATAATAGTAATATCACAAATGTTAAATTTGTTTTAAGAAGCCAGAAAATTGTAGATAATACTAAGTATTTTTTTACCTTTGTATTCTACTTGCAAATATTTAATAAAAAATTGTTTTTGTTAAAATGTCGTATGTGTGTTCAGTTTTGTTCCTGCCTATACACAGAAGACTACATAGTTGGCATTTGAAGCTTCGCGGGATAAAGCATTAGGCGTAAAATAACAGACATATTTTTAATGAAGAACACAGCAACTAATATCGTGTATAAATTTTGTTTCAGGAATTATCCCTCGAGTTTCGACTATTCGGTGGATCTTCAAGTAAAACTTCGGTCAAATCAATTAATCAAAGTCTCATTACACAACTTGAGACCGTGGTAAGAATGACAACGATAAATTAATCTATGTAATTAGGAACATAACCGAAACGACATAAAGTATGCTCCAAACAAATACAAATACAATAAAATTGTTACGGAGTGGTACAAAAACTCTGTTAACGTAACACGTTATCGTTATTTTTAAAGATAGAGAAAGCTGTTGCATACAAAACTTGTACGACATAAGAAGGGACGTATTATGGTTGCGTTAATTTTTTAAATAGAATTATAGCTATGTAAGGATCTTAAGATTGACTTCACTTTTTTTTTAACGAAATTGTATACTTTCTTATCTTTAATGTGATAGCGACTAGTTAAGCTATCCCAGAAGAAAAAACAATATCTATAATATTATTCCGTCAAATAAGTAAAATAATTACCGTAATATTTTGTAGTATTTAATAGAAACTTTTAACCTAGAATTTTACAACATTGACGTTTTTTTATGAATTTTTTCCTGAAACACTATTAATGATAGTTTTCTCAAAATTTGGACATCGTCTCCCTTGTGTCAGAACCATGAATGTGCAATGCCATAAGTTCTGAAATTCGAAGTTCTGACATTGCTAAATTGAACAATAACTCACATTCATGAATCAAGCAGCATTGTTATCTAAAGTGCACATTTATGATTTTAACATGTCAGGAACAGGAGAAAACATTTAGGCATAAGTAGGCATAATTAACAATATTTTAATTTGTTAAAGTAGAATATTAACTTAGTGTTCCTAAAAGTTCATCATACTTGAATTAAAAGTAGATTTATATTTTTGTTTTTTAATTATAATTTGCAACTGTTGAAATAAAATGTATTTATAAATCAGAATTTAATATTTAAAGAACTTTGCACTTTCATGAGCAATAATCGTAAGCAACTTTCATTACATTCAAAAGTCTATTAGCTGTTCCACGGAAAAGTACTTTTTAAATTATTTGATGCGGTGCAGATATTTTTTTGGAAATATCAATTATAACACCAAATTAACGAATATTTGACAAATTAATAAGCAATTATACAATGATGTGATGTATATATAACCAATGTCTGCAAACGTTTAAATAAACTGAGTTTCAATCTACACCGTTTGTAAATTCCTATACCATGATTTTTAAACAAATAACAGCATTTACGAGAGATAGAGGCCACGAGAATGAAAAGATTGGGAAACACTGATGCAGAGTAACAGGTAGTGAACATTGAATTTTGCACTGTACGGTTCAAAAAACAAAAACAACTGGACATTCTGCGGGATTCGATATAATCTCAATTTGGCGAGCAAAACTTTTACCCGTGGCGAGCGCGTAAAAGAAAACTTTAAAAAAAAATATACATCCAAAAAAACTCACCGATGATATTTCGGTCCATTGGTCTGGCGATCACCGATATCCGATGGAAGTTCAATGTCGATTCGCTGTCGGCAAAGCGCCGGGTCAGCGCGGAGGGAGTGGGGCAGATCCGGTGAAACTGAATTCGAATTCGTCGTTCTCGTGAATTCCGTTGGTGGTCTGTTTATATTGGTGGATACTGTACGTGCCGGTTAGCCTCCTCAGTTCCGCATCTGCCGGCACGTAGGCGAATCCAGCCACGGTAAACACATATACGAAATTTCCTTCGACCCTGCGTACGTGTCCCGCGAAACGCGGAAAATCCTTTTTCCGACCGAAAATCCGGCCGCTGAGCTTCCACCGTCGACGAAAGTCTCTTTCACCGTCGTCTACAGTCACGCCACTGCAACGGTTACCTTGATGCATTTCTCTGCTCTGCTACAATTTAGGGTTGAACGACTCGACTGCCAGAGAATTTCCTATCGTTCTCCCCATTTCCACCGGACGTCCCGGCGTGTCTGTCTGTTCCTCCCTCGGACGGGTGCGTTCGTCATGCCCTAATCTCTTCATTCAATTTGTATTCATATAGACCGAGCGTCGTTTTGAATTATCTTGATTTCTTATTTCCGTGGCTCGCGACGTAACCGGAATTTTAAGCATGCCGGGATCTCTCCTAGCCTGAGAAGCGTCCTTACTTAATTCAGTCGCTGGTTAAAGAGAAAACAAGAGCCGGAAAGCCGAGGAAGGCAAACATGGTCCGGAGCCAACGATTCTCTTGGATAAATGTTGTTTATCGCTGCTTCTGCAATGGTTCCGTCTATCGCTTTTGTTCCGCTGTCAGATGGAATTGTTTTGGAACATCTGCAAGGAAAATTTATGCCTCGAGTATCTGTATGCCAAACCTGAATGTTTTTCCCTGTAGATAATAAATTTACATCTTTCGGTATTTAGCTACCCTGGATTCATGATGGTTCCCGCAAGCCACTGAGGGTTAGTACTTCCATTCTCCTGTTGTCACGCTCTCAGAGCTTGTTTGCCAACGTGTCGGACCAAAAGGACTGTAAAGGTTATCCAATTATAACTGAAGAGATTCTTTACGTTTAGAGGTTTATTTTTTGGGACTTTTTTATAAAGGAAGTATACTTTTCTGAAATTTGATATTCTGCATACATATTTATTTGTGTTCTACGAATGTTTACAATTTTTTTCAAGTGAAAATAATCAAAACTGACTGAATTATATGTCAATGAATAAAATTCCTTTAAAAAAAGTATCCTAGTAGCTGACACTAGAGATGGCATGAACTGCTACTTTTGAATCACTCGTGATTTGATCACGTTCATTCCCAATCATGGTGATTTTTCACAGTGATTCGTGATTCTTCGTGATCGCTTTTGACTGGTGGGGAGCGTTCTTTTCACTTTTCACGAATTATGTCCTTAGACTGTATATGTATTATATTATAATACGGTATAAAAGCAATGTTAATATAATTTTCTTATTAGGAGAAAGAAAAGGAAAAATTAAAAGTGAAAAATAGATGTAAGTATAAGTTTTAGTTCTCATTGTTTCAACATTTGTTTCATAAATGTTTGTGAAATTTTTCAATAAAGTAATGTATACGCAAAACTAATCTGTTTGTAATTTTAAATTCTAACTTATTTCTTTATAATATAAATATATACAAAATGTAATATTAATGTATAAAAACGTATATAAATGTGTAATATGTATGTTTTCATGTCAATGAATATAAGAATGTTCTTTATACTTTTTCTTATTTTTAAACCGAATATTTTACACCTAAGCAATACTTCTTTTTCGTGGCAACAAACTTATTATTTATTTAAATAATCGACTGAAACAATTTGACATTTGAAATGTATAAAATATGCAATTAAGCAGCCTTTTTCAGTGCTTAGACTACATTACTATACAATTTAAATTTGGCGCATTTGTAATTCTTTGAATTTCCACTGAGGAGAGTTAGCGGAACACTAACAATCACAGTTAACGTGAACCGCTACTAAAACGCCATCTTTCGGATCACGGTCGTGAATGGAGTTTAATCATGAGCTTGATCGTGATTTTGTGATCACTGTGATAAATCACTGTTAGTAATTTTGCACGCCATCTTTAACTGACACGGTGTCAATCATTTTGCTTATCTGAAATGAAAAAATCATTCTTGATTAGTATGATTGTCATTATAGTCTGAACCAAAATGATAAAAAAAATAAAATTCTTTACTGTTTTGTTAACTCGATAAATATGAAAAAAGTTGAGAAAATCGATATTCAAAATTCAAAGTGCCGCCATTTTGTAAATTTTACTATTTTTTTCATTTTGGTTCACACCATAATCACATTCATATCAATCAAGAATTCTTTTAATTTTTTGATTCTAGATAAGTAGAATGGTCGGAATCGGATCAGTCAGTAAGACACTTTTTTTAAGGAACCTTGTTGAATGGTATATAATTCAGTTAGTTTTGATTATTTTCGCTTGAAAAAATTTGGGAACATTTCTAAAACATAAATAAATATGTATGCAAAATTTCGAAATTAAAAAACTTATACTTTTTTTGTAAAAAAATCTCTAAAAGAATCAAAAAATGAAAGTCTAGATTGAAATACCTCCTTAGTGCACAAATTCGTTAATTTTGCTCAATACATAAAGTATGTATAAAACCAACCAGTGCCGGATCAATTATTTGAGGTCTGGTGCTGAAGAATGATTAGCTCTTTTGATAAGAAACGCGTTAAACTTAAAAATGTTCACGCAAAAATTTTCAACAAATTTTTTTAATATTTTAAGTTCTATTAAGAAAAAAATTTCGCCTTGTAAAGGCTTATTAAAATATACTCATTTTAGAAAAAAATTGTCGCTTACAATTTGTTAATATTAATATCAAAACAAGAAATAGTTATCTATACATGCTTTTTAAAAATAAATAACTTTATACGCGCATTCTTCTGAAAAACATATTTTTATGTCTTTTTCTTTTTTTAACATTTTTGGATAGTCTTAATATGTTCAAAGCAAAATGAATTTAGTGAAAAATATGTTTTATTTTATATGTAAATTTTTGTCAAAGCTGCCCTACATTTTCGCAGAACAATGTAAAATTATTTTAAAAAATACAATTTAAAGATAAATATGGTCAAATTGGTATAATTGTCATCAAGCGCTTATTTATTTTTAAATTGCAAACTTTTCAAAGGTAAATTAAAAAATTAATTTTTTTACGTTTTGCCTTTACCTGCAAATTATTGATATTCATTAAAATCAAAATTTAAAACCTGACTTAACTAATTGAATTAACAAGTTGGAAATAATTTCATTGTTAGGTATTTGCACAAATTAATTTTTATATTTGAACAAATAAGACTTTTTGAGTTGGGCCCTGGGCTGTAGCTATCCTAGATTTCTATAATGATAAGAATCATTTATAGATAAGTGAGTATAATGGCGACAAGGAGCCTAGAAATGATTTGTGTAAATATAATAATAAAAAACAATTGAAATCTAAATCTCCTAAAATTTGTTTAGTAATTGGTGGGCTACATGTTCCCATATTCTTAAATCTCAAAAAATACTTTTTACGTAAAAAAGTCATCGTTATCTTGACTTTTTTAAATAGCACTACATATATGTATATGTTTGTGACATCATGTTACTGACGTCGAGACGAATTCAACAGTGTAATATACTATGACTTTAAAGCCTTGACTTCTTTACGTAAAAAGCATTTCTTGAGATTTAAGAATATAGAAACATGTAGATCACAAAATACTAAAAAAATTTTGTCTGAAACAGTTTTTAATGGTACTACCGGAAATGCCTAAAAAATGGAGACAAAACTTAACGCGAATACCTTGTATAGTAAAAATATTTCCTACATAATTCAAAATAAAGAATCCTTATTACAAAAGCTCTAGATAAGTAAAAATGCTTTAGCATTTTTGGCCGATAATGTAGAAAAAAATTGGAACATTAATGAGTTAAAGAAATAGTTGCTTCTTTCGTTTAAAACATTGAAAAACTTTTTCCTTGAATAGTTAAAAGATTACGATACTATTTAATTTTTGGTCGAATTCAAAAACTTGTGAAAGTTATAAAAACTTAAAGAGTATGGTGCATATTAAGAGCAAGTATAACCAGCATAGTTCGAGTAAGTGCTATCAAACTTTAAATGCGTTTTTCTTGATACTGCATCTTTGGAGGAAACCATCCTTTATAGCGTGTCTTTATCCGAAAATAGAATTATACTTTTATTTTTATCACTTTTTAAATGTACATTCAGATATATTAAATAAATATCATTTTAATAAAATATGCTAAATATCAGTTGCAGGTACAATATGACTTGTATATATAAAATAATATTTCAATCTTTGGATTTATAACTTATATAAATTATTATATAATATTTGTACAAATATTAATTTGACATTTCCAAGTGATTCAAGTTCTAATTGACTTAAAATTTACATATGAAGAAACATGCCTTTATAGCCCAAACTGGAAATATTAAAATCTGACGTATTATTCTATTTTGTTGTCAATTTCAAAGACCAAAAAAATATGAGAAAAAATTAATACTCCAACTTTAAAGTGTTACCAATTTTCTAAGAATTGAGATATTGAATTTCTTTTAATTTGGACTATGTATAACTGTATCCTCACCAAGCAAAATGCGTTTTGATTCCTTCGTTTCAGATAAGCAATACAATTGCTATAATGTCCGATATTCTCACTATACATAGGACTAACCATACTTCCTCGAAAACAAAGAAAACGAAGTTCAAAAGTGAGGAAGAAGAAATACACAAGGACAAGGATTGAAGCAATCAAAACTGTGCGATACAAAACAGTAGACTGATGATGGGTAGTGAATGTGTTCTAAGGCATAATATTATTAACAAATTAGCCTTCACTATTTTAAAGTTGAGCTACCATATGAGAATCGTACAATTTCTAAAAGAAACTACATGTTTTCATGAAACTATATATTTTCATTCCTAAACGATGTTAGAATTTATAGAATGAACAAACATTGAACATTTTTCTCTATTTCACTTACTCTTAGTGTTTCTCACTTTCACCTGTAGTGCGATCAAGCTTAATGTGGTCAATAATTCCTGAAGCAGTACCTCCCTCGGAAAAACATGCTGCAAGGCAGAAACGCAAGGGAATAGAGTGATCTCTCGTTAACATTCGCTGGCTTCAATCCACGATCACTGTATTTCCAAACGTTTCCGCTTCGCAGCATGTTTCTCCAGAATTACCATCTTTCATATAAAAACAAAAATTACTTGAAGGTTTCTTTTTCGACATTATATTAGTCTTTTCCTTTTTTTCCCCCGTGACTTATACTTTGGACGATCGCTTTTAATATGACCAGGCTTTTTACAAATATACGAAGGTCGTTCAATAAGTCCTTAGAGAAAGATAGAAAAACAAATTATTTTAGGTAGATTTTTTTGTTATTTTTCAATATAATCTCCTTTTAGCTCTATACACTTTTCCAAGCGTTTCTCCAACTTTTTTAAGCCATTTAAAAAGTAAGATTTTGGAAGATCCTCAAAATAGGCATCTGTTTGGGCGGTGACCTCCTCGTTCGACGTGAACCGTTGTCCGCCGAGCCATTTTTTTAAATGTAAAAATTAAAAAAAGTCACTAGGGGTCAAATCCGGCGAATACGGTAGATATTGTAATAATTCGAACTTTAATTCCATGATTTTGACCATCGAAACTCCACAGGTGTGCACCCGTGCATTATCCTGATGCAAGAGGAAGTGTCTTGCTTCAATCGACAATAAAAATGAAACCATGTGGTGGATATAACTGAGACTTTGATAGCTGTCTAGTGAGTCATGATACTTACTAAAAACAAACCATTTTCGATGCTACAAGTGCCAGCATTTGGATTTTCTAAGGACTTATTGAACGACCCCCGTAACACGACTTTTTTTATTGTGCAGCGTTTTTTCTTCTAAATTTTGTTTTCATCGCTCTTTCAATAGCTTGTAGATTCTTCTTTGTATCATTTACCCCTCAGAGTCTTTTAAATTCACCAACTAGTTTTCTTTTCACTCATGCCTACTTTCCAGAGCTGTTGAAAGCGTTTTATACGACTGTAAATCCTACTCGAGGATGGCTAGATCCTCCGAGTATCCCGACATTGACATGATGTACTATTCCATGTCATCATTTTTTTTCATTATCGTTCAACACAAACGCTTTAACAAAAGAGCTTTGCTTCTTAAATTAACGTTTTCGTGATAACCCCTTTAACAAATCCCAACTTTGTGCAATTTTCGCGCTTCCTATTTTATGTATATTGACTCTAATTATCTTCGACCAAAAGCAATCGTAGCACATGCTTTAATATCATTCTGCGTTCATACAACGTTCACTAGATCACAATTTCTCTTTGATCTGTAGCAACATTTCCCGCACTCGTCAACAGAGAAATGCGCGCTCTCTCAAGTACTCGATCGACCATTGAATGTCCTAGCATCTAAGGAAGGGCCTGCTAGGGTTGCTTTATTCATGAGTCCACTAACAGGTCCAGAACGAAACGCTTTCCTTTCCTTTCCTCCTGCTATCTCGCTTACTCATTTCCGCCATACAGCAAGCCGCCACAGACCATTAATAATTCCAATTTGTAATTACACACTGAATAATTTTCACCATTTAGTTTCTGAATTGTGAACTGAATATCTCATATACCATTAGATATTTTTTATTTGTTTCACTGTTCTTGAAGACGACAAAAATTTTCGCTATTTTTATGATGACTAGACTGCGGATGTTAATGTCAATAAAATATATCAAAATATGTAAGTGACATATGACAAATAGGTATCAATAATATGCCAAAATATACAGGAATATGCAAAATATATTCAAAACATGTTCAAATAATTTTATTACTTAAACATAATAATAATTAATTATAATTTAAATTACAATATTGTGGCGCTACTTCGCTGTGGGCAGGAACTCGTAAGAATCGTAGGGGGACAGAAAAGGAAAGGAGGGGGCGCGTTTCGTTCGGGCCTGCTAGTAGGCCCTTCCTTAGATGACTGAGATATTGGGAAGTTGGTCGAGGAATGTATACATGTAGCAACCGAGGGGTTAGTCGAGCGCTTGTGAGAACGCGATCCCTCTGGTGGCGAGCATGGGAGGCGACACCACAATATGTTACGAGTATTTTTTCAATATTACCAAGTGTTAATTGATGACGTTTATCGCTGAACCCTCAAGTGGATTATTGGGGCCTCTGCGGTCCTCCTCAAGTTTAAATTAATAATTATTTAATATACGTCAATTATTTGAAAATTTATGTAATTTTCTATTAGTTTATTATTTTTTAAGTGTTTTAAAAGAAAATTGATTTCCATTTACCAATTTGGTAAAAATCAATATTAAGTAAAATAATTCAGTTGAAATTGAAAATCCACTTCAGTGTTAAAGTCAATTTATAAACTGAAAACATACGCTCAACATTACAAGATGTGATTGTGGTATATTTGAATTTGCTCAAATAGCATGCTTTAATTGTTTTCGGTTCCTTAACAATCTAGCCTCATAAAATTCGTTTACGTAGAACCCATCTGCCAAGAATACTTCAAAATTAGCATCTATAAACTGTTACCATTAATAATTCACGAGGTGTATAAATAGCTATGATTATCGTATACAAACGTTAAATTAGTAGACTGAAATAGATGTTCGGAAGCCCATATAAGCATTAATTTTACGAAAAGGAATGCAATAAACATATATGGTATATGTTTTTATACAAAATTTGCAAAACATATGCCATATGCAAAATATGCAAAATAAAAAATATATTTTTAAGGATCTCTAGTGATGAAACAAACTTCTGTTTAGGTTTCACTCTTTTATCTATTTCCTAGAAACATATGCATTTGCATAAACATCCGCAGTCTAATGATCACCTTAGTCACTATACACTCGACCTGACCTCATAATCTCTTATAAATTCAGTTTATAATATAGGTTTATTATAATAAAACTAAATGTTTATTACCATACAAAGATTTTGAGTATCCAGTAATATAATTTAATATATTGTAAGGATTGTCGAGGACGGTCAGAGGCGTATGGTCGGATTCAAACACGTGGACAATAAACGTAATTATATAAACTATCTTATTTAATATTTACTAATACTATTTCACATAAAGAACATAAAAAGGGCATGAAACGTAAATGTAAAAAACCATAAATTTAAAACTGTAACTGCTCTCGACTAGCGTTCGATGCAGAGTATTGCAAAGTGAGTTTCTGCAGTCAAAGTCGAACCTTCCCTAATCCTATCTTTATAATGATCTAAACAAACGCACGGTACAAGGATTGGAGTTTATGATGTGGACGTGACTTCTCCGCTATTTTTGTGATTAGGAGTTTTTTTCGCATTTCCAGCGAGCAATTGCTTTATGGTTATTATTAGTAAAGGAATTTTTAAACTTCTTGATAGAAAAAATCGAGGTTAGGTTAAAGATAGCGATAGGGCAAATGGATTAGAACTCCAGTTATCAAAATACCGATTGACGAAATATTTATTAATGGAACATTTGATTATTCAAACAGTGTCGTTGAATAATCAAATGTTAAACAATGGTAGAGATATACGTCTAACATATTTATATTACTACATGTTTACATGCTTTCTCTATGTATATCATCAACGAACAAATTCAAGTTCTTGTCATACACGAGTTTCCAAATTATTATTTAGCATTTATATACCACACTTTGTTAGTAAAGTTTGTTTTGTCTATGTTGAAACGTCAGTGAAATGGAAACGTGTTGTGTTATTATTAGAAATTGGAAAACGGTGAAATTGTCACTGGATTAGCTGATGAATATGATATTTATAAATCAACTATTTGTGGTAAAACAAAAAAGCAAAAACGTGACAATAGAGACATTGCTGAAAGTTCATCAAGTATGAAAATTCAAAAGGTGATGAGATATGCTGATAATAAACTTATAGACGTAACTGTGTTTAAATGGTACTGTTAAAAAGACGAAATAAAGAGTCTCTATATATTAAATATCTCAAAAACAATAAGTTTAAAAACAAACATACATTAGTTATTTTATACTCAAAATACGCCAATGTATCGAAATCGAGCATATCAAATTGGACATTCAATTAAAAAAACAAAGTTAATTTATATCTCTTCTACGCTTTCACTTACAAGAATACCATATATGTATACCATATTATGTACTTTCTTAAATCCTACAACTTCTGTAAGTAACATTTTCTTGTATTGTTTATACTAAACAATTACTTTATTTCCAAGTATATTTAGCTGTGTATTATATATAAATATAAAGGAAAAGATAGTGTAATTTAGATTAATTAAACGCATGTTTTACTATTTTACTGAACAAACTACGATATTATTTTCTGACCACAACCATCTCTATATTGCACACTTTGGCCATACCAGACGATTTTCGGAAAGCGAATTAATCTCGTTGTGACCAACGCGGAATCATAGCGAGGGTCGAACGTTCCAGAAACGTCACGAATGTTCAAGACAAAACCCCTTCGTGGCTTTTTGCCTGCCACGGTGCGCCGCGGCAAATTTAATCACGTAGTCGCATCGTTTGTTTCGACATTCCACATTTCCTCTTTCTCTTTCATACATTAACAAATATAATCACGTAGATTTCAATAGTTTGAAATTTTTTTTTATTTTCCCATTAAATTTACAATCTGCCTACAAGCAATAAGTAAATTGATTAACTGGTGATTAATAATAACACGTTGATGTTCGTTCAGTTATTTGCACCAATTATACCAGTCACTCCACTTGGATCCTGTGTAATGATTTGAACTTATTTAGGTGAATCTGCCAAAGCCCAGTGACTTGTTGCGTTTTATTTTTCTCTTGTCGGTTCTTTCGTCTAATAAATTTGTTGCTAGTCGATTTAAACAACAGCCTAGTGTATTTGAATATTTACAGCTAAAATTAGCTAATTCAGACTTCACTGTTGGAATTTTCAAGTCCTCTCTTATTATTTCGTCCGTGACGAACCATGAAGCATTTACTATTGTTCTTAAAACTTTAGATTGACATCTTTCTAGAATTTCTATATTGGAATTCGAAGTTGAACCCCACAATTGTATCCCGTATGTCAGTTTGAAACAATCAAGATATTTAAGTGGATAGAGTTTGTAAGGCACAGTGTATACAGGGTGTTCGGCCACCCCTGGGAAAAATTTTAATGGGGGATTCTAGAGACCAAAATAAGACGAAAATCAAGAATATCAATTTGTTGATGGAGGTTTCGTTAAAAAGTTATTAATGTTTAAAGTTCTGCCCGTACTGAATTTTTTTCTCGAAAATGCGCAAGATTTCGGGGGTTTGTTTATTCACCAAAAATAATTGTAATTGACCCCCGTAACCGACAATAATTTTTCCAAAAGAATTTGAAATTTTTTTTTTCGTCGAAAAATTTAGACACCTAATTAGATTTTCGGTAAGGAATTTTTTTCTCGAAAGTGCATAGGATTTCAGGGGTATATGTAATGACAAAAAATGATTGTAATTGACCCCCTCAATCGAAAATAATTTTTCCAGAACGATTTGAAATTTTTGAATTTAATTGTTAATAACTTTTTAAAGAAGCCTCCATCAACAAATTGGTATTCTTGATTTTCGTCTTATTTTGGCCTCTAGAATCCCTCGTTAAAATTTTTCCCAGGGGTGGCCGAACACCCTGTATATGTAAGAGATGTAAAAACAAATAAAAAGAAACTGCAGAGTCCAACTTAATGTAACGGCAACGAAGGAAATAAATAATCTTTGTCCACACGACAGACGACCCATCTAGACATGTTTCGGCCATAGTTCCTCTGCTGAGTCTTCGCGATCTTGCGTATAGCACCCGTTGTTCACCTATATGATTGGTTGAGTTTACACAAGTTGGCGCCGTGTTTAAGAAAAGTGTTTTCTCACGTAGCGATGTAAGTTATGCCCTTCCGCGAGGACCGTTTCCTCTCCTGTTAATCATGGTTGAACTTGTTGCGCACGCGAGAACTGTTTCCTCTGCCACCGAGGTGTACACAAGCAAGGTAAAGTTGAATTAATTTAGGTTGACGTGCCACGGCAGGTAGGCAGTTGTAGCGGCGACGCGACTACTTAGCGATGAATCTTATTGGGAGTACTTAATGTTACGAAATCACACATACCTTGAAAAATATTAAATACACACATACCAAAGAAAATTGAAATAGAAGATGAATGCGTGGCCTGAAGTAATTATTTGAATAAGAAAATCTAACCTGAACTGAATCCATTATATTAATTACTAGATAGAATAGTTAGATTTATGCAAGGTTTGGGTCAGATTTTATTTTATTATTTACTTAAATCGAGTTTCTAAGCACATTTGTTATACGCATCCATTGCCGATCGCTTCGATGTATCTATAGAAACAATAAATAATCGGCGATTCAACGCTTACACACACGTTGCCACAGTCACGTACCCATAGACAGAATTCATTGTAGTAGCAGCAATCTTTTTGATGAAAAATCTCGGAAACTAAGGACAAGCAGCGGTTATATGTATAGAGAAAAGATCTTCGTAACAGTGACCTTGACAACATACTTCAAGGTCATCGAAATTGGTGAGGAATCGCTAAAGTAAATAATTACCGATTTTTCGCATATTTACCGAAACCAGCTACAACCTAGTGAGAATCACGTATGAAAAGCTAGGCGACCGATATAAGGGCTAATAAAAACTTAATACCCATATTCCATACTCACTCCCCCACTCGCAGGCCACAGGCGTTATACGGCCCTGGTTCGTAACATGGCCAATGACATTGCTTTTAAGATAATCACGTTTATTATGTGGCGCTGCTTCGCTGCAGTGTGTAAAAATTTTAATGGAGGATTCTAGAGGCTAAAATAAGACGAAAATCAAGAATACCAATTTGTTGATGGAAGCTTCGTTAAAAAGTTATTAACAATTAAATTAAAAAATTTCAAATTGTTCTGGAAAAATTATTTTCGGTTGTGGGGGTCAATTACAATTATTTTTGGTGAATACACATACCTCCGAAATCCTATCCATTTTCGAGAAAAAAAATGGAGTAGGTGCTGAAATTTTTCGACGAAAAAAAAATTTTTCCAATCGTTCTAAAAAAATTATTTTCGGTTGCAGTGGTCAATTACAATCATTTTTGGTCATTACACATACCCTCGAAATCTTGCGCATTTTCGAGAAAAAAATTCAGTACTGTCGGAACTTTAAACGTTAATAACTTTGTAACAAAGCCTTCATCAACAAATTGATATTCTTAATTTTCGTTTTATTTTGGTCTCTAGAATTCCCCATTAAAATTTTTCCCGGTGACTGAACACCCTGTATAGCAAGTGAGGGGTCGGTCGAGCGCTTGTGAGAGCGCGACCCCTCTGGTGACGAGCATGGGAGGCAATACCACAATTACATATCAGTTTTTTTCTTTGTCATATCCCCAGAAGTAATTAAAAAAAAATCGACACGTCAATCGATAGAGATATGTGTACAAAATTTCATTACATTCAGTTGGATGAATTGAGTTTCCTGTGCACCAGCGTACCGTGCACACCGTTACGTGGTTCGGAATAACGCTATTTTCTCTGTTATAAATAAATATAGACATTTAAAAAAAATTGTTTCCAAAAATTCGAGAAACTATTTATACATGTTGCCCAGATAATTTCGACTGAAAGTACACATTTTCTGTAAAAAATTTGTAAAAATACCGCTCGTTTTGGGCCCATCAAGGTGGAGTGACCTCTTACGTAAAATAGATCGCGTTACGATCATTAATAATTCATTAATCGTCAGTTTTAAATATTAGTATTAGCTAAAAATGCAAATAAGACAGCTGATGATTGTACAACATTTAGTTGATGATATCTACTTTCAATAAATATCAATGAAAGAGTGTAATTCATTGTTTACGAAATGATTAGCAGACTACAATTGAACAACTAGAACGTGATATTTTGCATATAAATATCTCTAGCTCTATAATATGTCTGTGTATTTTTGAAAAGTATTTGCATCATACGTAAGTTAAGACAATGCACGTAAAATAATTACAAATATTCCCCAAAATTAAAAAAAAGTATCGAAACTGTGATTACAGATCTCAAAGAATCCAATTAGAATGCAAAAGATCAAGTTTAAATGCATTTTTCTTGTTTATTAAACAAAATTATGCAAAATTTTCTTAACAATATATTTAGCAAAATATTTGGTTCATTGGATATTAGAAACTAATAATATGAAAATACAACTTTTATAATTCGTGATTTTCTGCATCTTTTAACAACAATGCGGTATAATATTTCAGTGCAATTATGACACACAATCGTTAAGCAAAAGCACATGAGACCGAGAAGTTTTCCGTAAAAGGAGAGTGTAAACGTAAACGAATCCATATGTCTCTCAAACGAAAGGAGTTAATGATGCCCGGTAAACTAAACTCAAGAGTATCAGTTACATTCGTGCACCGTCAAAAATTTGAAGCAACGTACATTAGTATAGCCTTTGATATTAAAAAGTTTATGAGAACGAAATTTTTTCTACTCAATTTGATATATGATCCACATAAAATGTTACGAATTGTTTTTTAGAAACCAATGAAGACATCGATTTCATCTGTTTTCCTTTTTAGTTAAACGGTCCAGAGCTAATTCTTTCATGTAGAACAAATTTTCTGGGACTATTAAGATGAAAAATGGAGAATCCCTAAATGTAAACAAATAAAAAGTTGTATTTATTACTATTTGAATAGGTCTTATCATATTGAGTAACATTCACCTTAATTACTATACTTTTTTGAATAGTTAAAGAGTTATGCTGAAGAATTTCTTCTGAAGAGAAACCTTGGAGAAGCGAGAAGAAGGCGAAAAAAAACAAAACAAATATAATGATTTTATTTTAGACTTTTGATAATAGCTCGTATAAGCTAATAGCTCATATAAGTAGCTTGCGAGAAAAAGTAGCGAACACTGAAATTGTCCGTTCATTTCCCTAGAAACTGTAAACAAGGGTGACATTTTAGGCAAAATTTTCTAAGAAATCATTACCTACTGATGTAGGAGTCCTTTTTCCCCTTAACAGTCATCACAAAAAAATTGTTGCATGAAAAGAGTAGACTCCTGGACCATTTCATTTTAAAATGAAAGCGTCGATATCTTCATTAGTTTCCATGAAAATTGTTTGTAACGCTTTATTTGGACCATATGAAATAGTGATGTTGATTCTAGCGATAGATGAAAGTCACATTGTGAAAAATGTAATAGTAGATACAATTTTCGTTTTATTCAGATTTTATCTGAGCGTTTTGTGACACTATTCTAGAAACTTATTTGGAAGATGTATTGCAGCAAGCAAGGGAACAAGGTGATACAAACGTGTACAGCTTTTTATTATTGCATCTTGTAAAAATGTCGGAATTTATCACTGTTTACTCTATCTAGATCCATTTTTCGTAAACTTTATTTTCTCACAGCACCCCTCAATAAAGAAAAATTTTGTATACGCCTCTAGAGTTTAATAAAATTATTATTGATATATACCTGGCCATTATTGAATGTAATACGAAGAAAGGATTACTATCGATCAAAAGATCCTTGACCCCTTCGTAAATTTCTGATGCTCCAAACATTCAAGTTTTTTATTTTCTTTACTTTATTTTTTTTTCTATAATAACAAGATACTATGAGTAGCATTTTTAATTCCAATATATAATTTTCCTCTGTTACTCCTGTGTTCTGAACCCACATAAATGCGTTTACGAACTCCAGGGTTTTGAAAACCACAGTTCGAGAAACACTAGTGTATAGTATTTCTAGTTATTTCCATCGTCCGTAAAAGTATCAAAATCATAAAATTAAAACATATCAAAAATAACAGAATTTATTAAAAATAGAAAAAAGATAATAATATTTGTATAAAACTATTGTTATTGAGAAATGCATTTTTCAATAATATTATCCTCAAAGTTTACTGTTTTTAGATAATTGAAAACTAAATTATAGCATTACAAGTAAGAGCAATTTTTATCACGAGTTAAAAAATTATCTTTTAAAACCAACATTAAGATATATGTTTTTGGCAAAACTGAAACGCATCAATTTATGCAAAAAGTGTATAGTGGTAATTGTTTATCTCGTACACAAATTTACAACTGGTACAAACGATTTAAAACAGGTCCAAGCGACATTAATAACAAATGCTTGGATCGTCAGAAAACGTGAATTCCTCATTAAAAAATGCTGAAAGAGCGCTAAAAAAACATCAACATTTAAAGATTCAACGGTATGATTATTATAAAACGAGTTAAGATTATCAAAAGACACAATTTATCGCATTTTAACTCAACATTTAAAATTTCGCAAAATTCATGAATTTCACATTCATTTACAGATGACCAAAACCTGAATCGAGTTAATTACTACGATTGTCACTAATAATGAAATAAAAAAAAAATCGTTATGACAATATTCTTCTCAGAAGTCTTTTAATATTAGAATATAAAACTGTCATTGTGTGTGTTAGTTCATAATATATTTCTAATAAATTAAACCATTTTTCCTAAAAGTGGTCTGTGTTTTATTATTTTTACAAAATTTGATTATCTTGCCGTCTACTTCAAAATTCAAACGTTTCTGTATCAGAGCGAGCTAAGCCTTCTCAAATCAGAATCTCCTTATCAATTCGACAGACTTAAGGAATAAGAACATTTGCAATTGCAATTAAGCTCCAGAAGGATTAACATCCAGCCTGTCGAAGATTTAATCAGCCAAGCTGTAATGAATGCTTAATCGAAAGAAAGCATGAAACAATAGCCCTCTGAATTCTTGAGTTCCAATCGTCTCAGGCTGTTCGTCTATCTTGCTCATTCTCATCTACTCTGCTCCGAGTAAGGCTACGTCCTAATTACATGTCGTATAGCGACAAATTCGACCGACTGATCAACACGACAAAAAACAAACAAGGATTAATCTATGATCGTGTCCAGATTGCCAAGTGGTTTGTTGATTGTAAAATGAATAATTTTTCGGAAATACTTCAAGTATAGAAAAGATTAACCAGTTAACTGTTTCGACCTCTTTGGAAAATGCGTATCTAAATTGCGTCGCACAAATTTAGCGACGCCGAGTATACTCGTCAAACACAGGGTATGTGTAATATGAAATTAGGTTGTAATAAAATGACTTTTATTTTTTTATTTCATTACTTATATTTATTTATTTACTTAAATTAACATAAATATTTTGCATATGAACGAAAAAAAACATGAAAAATCAATTTCTTACTTTAATTTGCTGTTAGAGAATAACATTCAGCAAAGCATGGTACAATGCATAATGGAACTTCGCAAGTTGAACACTAATTGTATATGAATTCGTAATTGCTTCTGTGATGACTAATAAAAGACAACGATACATTTACGAAAAATAATTCATACTATATGCGATTTTTTTTACATTAATTATTTATAAACTTTTATTTGTTCCTTTTATTCCGACAGGCCTCAAAATATTTCAAACATCTTGAAGTTTATGAATATATTTTAGTTTTCATTGAAATTGCAATTTAAACTGCAAATTGTCACTACTTATTATTGATGACGAATATACTCGTCATAACACGAAATTTTACACTTTTTTCATGACAAGTACACTCGTCATAATACACAATTTTACATTTTTTTCATGACGAGTATGCTTGTCAGAAACAGTTAACTGATTTACTTTAATAATATTATGAAATAAATGAATGCTAAATTATAAAAATATTAGTGGATACAGAGTAGTAGGAAAAGGTGGCTAAAATACTCGAAAAAAGTAGTAAGTTATTTAAATTTGTTTACTTATTTGACATCTGAAGAATTTAAAAAATATGTTTAGTTTTCAGTCATATGAGAGTTGTTTTTTTCACTTCTAGAATTTGACAATGCATTTTGACGACTATCGATCGGTTGGATGAACAAACGGTTTTGTCGCTATACAACACTAATTAGGACGCAGCGTAATGCGTACAAAATACACGCACGTGTGTTTTTGTATTTTTCGTTCAGTTGCTGGCGTTCCCGGTTGTCTGCGTTTGGCCAGACTCCAGGAAGTCATCGTTCGGGTTATCGGTACGTGTGTGATTTACACACGTCCTTCGTCATCCGGCGTGCCAGCCTATATCCACGGCACCTGGCCATTCGCGTGACGATTTATCAAACTAACGATCCAGACGGCAGTTCGTGACTGCGTTCTAAGAGAGCATTAGCGACTGGCAAAATGAAGTGAACATTGTCGGTTTATCGAAACGTTCCATGGATTTATTTGAATTTCATTACATCAAGAAAATTATTTAAGTTTATTTCAGCTCCTATTCTTGAGTATTGAATATTTGATTAGAACAACAGATTACGCAACCTATTGATAGCAATGATTTGTTTTTGTATCATCAAGAAACTTTATAATTAAATATAGTAAATTTATACATAGATGCCTTTTTGATAAAATTCATCAATCCAAACATAACTTATTATTAGACTGCGGATCTTTATGCAAATTCATGTTTTTATCGATAGAATTACTGAAATGGGAGCATTGTAGAGGATTGTAATATAATAATTCGTATCTTACTTTAAGTATTCTTTATATTTTTGTATATAAAGTGCATTCTGTAGTTTTTTGAAAATTAAAATTTCCCATAAGTGCATAAATATCTGCAGTCTAGTTATTATGTTAATATTTCGTGTGTTTTGTTTCAATCGCGTTACGTCAGGAAAAACTGCTATAGCTTTTAAAATAAATAACATTTTTCAAGGAAATTTTAAGAAACGACTTTTCCTTCATTTGAAGGATTTTTATCCAAATATTAGAAATAAGATTTCTACAATTTAACACGTTTACTGCCAGGTCAAAACATTATAATATTCCGCAAAAGTAAAATTTTGATTTTAAAACATTGTAAGCTACATAAGCTAACATTTGTTTCAACACTTATTTTTGTAACCTTGTTAAAATTCACAAATTTTATCGAAATTTATTTGCCCCAACGTCTTAATTAATTCTACGAGAATTAATTTTTCTAGTATCATAATGGTAAATCTTGTCACCCATATATATATATAGGGTGTTCGGTCACCCCTGGGAAAAATTTTAATGGAGGATTCTAGAGGCCAAAATAAGATGAAAATCAAGAATACCAATTTGTTGATGGAGGCTTCGTTAAAAAGTTATTAACAATTAAATTCAAAAATTTCAAATCGTTCTGGAAAAATTATTTTCGGTTGCGAGGGTCAATTACAATCATTTTTGGTGAATACACATACTTCTGAAATCCTACCCATTTTCGAGAAAAAAATTCGAGTAAGTGCTGAAAGTTTTGGGTGAAAAAAAAGACTTTCGAATCGTCTTGGAAAAATTATTTTTAGTTGCAGGGGTCAATTGCAAGCATTTTTGGTCAACAGACATACCCCCGAAATCCTACTCAGTTTCGAGAAAAAAATTCCTTACCGAAAATCTAATTTCTGGCCAGAAATGTCTGCCCGATTTTTCATGCGAATCTTTAAAATGTCATAACTTCTGAACGGATTGGACGATTTTAATGTTTAAAAAAGCAAACTACGCGTATTTTGGTGGAGAATATGTACAAATTGCAAAAATATTCGAAAAGTTGGTCCTTGACCCCGCAAAATGAGAAAAACCCCATAAAAATGGTCCAATATTCAAACAGCTATAACTCCTACAATTGTGAATATATTTCAATGAAACTTTTTTCTGAAGTAGAGTTTATAGGTACCTACAAAAAAGTATTAGACAATTTTTCTGTAGTGCGTCAAAGAAAATTACTAAAAATGAAAAAGTAATTTGTAAGAAAAATCGACAGGTAGGTGCTTAAATTTTTCGACGAAAAAAAAATTTTTAGTAAATTCTAAAAAAATTATTTTCGTTTGCGGGGGTCAATTACAATTATTTTTGGTGAATAGATATACCCCCGAAATCTTGTGCATTTTCGAGAAAAAAATTCAGTACGGTCGGAATTTTAAACGTTAATAACTGTTTAACAAAGCCTTCATCGACAAATTGGTATTTTTGATTTTCGTTTTATTTTGGCCTCTAGAATCCCCCATTAAAATTTTTCCCAGGGGTGACCGAATACCCTGTATATGGCAGTCAAAGTGTTAAGCACGGAGAAGCACATTCGAGTGAGGCAAACAAACGACTGTTGCAGAGGCCACGACAGTACAGAAAGGTGATAACTAAAAGCACTTTTCCTGTTGATCAACGGTTATCTTATCAAATACATTTGGATAACCTAATTATGACACAGATAGAGATATGTGCCGTCTCTAATTGTATACAGAAGAAAAGGACTAGGTATCAAATTTCTACCAAATCACTCTAATGGATATACATGCTGCAGTGTCAATAATCAAGAGATAAGGAAAAAGTTGAAAGTATATACAATTGTTTCAATTCGTAAAACTTCTATTTTGGCATTTATACAGAGATCTTAATGCATTTATAAATTTTTAAAAAATTTATTTTTATATAAAATTTAAGATAAAACTTTTCGGATGCTTTGATTCTACAAAATTGTTTAGCTGCGTTGTTAATGTAATTACTTAACATTACGTTACTTCTGTCATTTAGACATGTTATTTCTTCTGCTATCGATTGAATTTGGACTTTTATTCTGGTTTTAGTATGTACACGATGTTCCCATATTTAAGTATATAATTATTTTAGTTTACGGTATAATTACATTGTTAAAGGTTATTTTGGAAGCTGTATCTTTCTTTAAAGTAAATGTGTGTATGTTTAGCAGTAAAATTTTTTTATTTTCTATTTACTTAACCACTGTTCTAATTTTACAGAATGGTGTCGTAATGTATAACTTGCAGTGTATCGTAGGTTCCTTGTAACTCGCTTGTATGTCTGTGTCGTCAGCAAGTATGGATATGTCTGTTATTTCTGTGGTAGCAGCACCGGTTGGCTCTGTATTCGTATAATGATTTTCTTTATTAACCTACAAATCCGTTCAGCCATAGCATATTTATTTTCAAATCCAAATTGATGTGGTGAAATTAAATTTTTCTCTGAATTTGTCTGTCCACTAAAATTATTTTTATTAATAATTTTGACAGCTTGGGAAGATAATGAAATTGATTTATAATAGGAGATATGCAAGTTTTCATTAGATTTGAGCAGCATAATGACTCGTAATATTTTCCAGTTAATGAGGAAGTGATTTGGGGAGGTTTAACTTTGAATATTATGGTAAGTACTCTTATTACTCTTGAAGGAAATTCTTTAATGATTTCGCCATTAATGAGGTCGACCCAGAGGTTTTTTCATACCATCTGTTTTGATTCTTCGTTGTACCACCTACAATATCTCGACCAATATCAACCAAAATACAAAATATTGTATATTAACAATGACATTCATTACGCAAACTTTGTCTCTGTCTAACAATAAGCTCAGTATCGGTATAAGAATCAATTTTTAGCTCAAATTAAAAGAGACAAAATTGTTACAGAACTTTCTTAGTATGTATTTCAAGGATATCAAATTTTCTCACTTTTTAATAATCAAATTTCTAATTATAAATGTTTTACTTAATTTTGTCTAAAATACTTTTAATGCTTTATACACAGGGCGTTTGCGTTAAATTTTACTAGAATTTTTCTTACAAACGTAAATATATGAAAAGAACGCAAAAGGGAAAAGTTTGAATATATTTTATGAACAACAAGATGTATGATACCGATTGTTTGTATGTAAAATATTTTTCGAGAAGTAAAGCTGACCTTCAATTCTTAAATGGAATGACATACATTTTTTACTCAGCATGAAAACGGCTGTCAAGGCAAATTCATACATCTCACACACTATACTTCAAGGTTTTGCAAGTTCCGGAATAAAAAAAATAAATTGGAAAATGCTAAATATTATGCTTACTCCTATGTTGTAAGCATAATATTTAGCATTTTCCAATTTATTTTTTTGATAAGCCTACATATCATGTTCAATGTGACTCCCATTATTAATAATGCACTTCTGAACTTTTTCGATTTCGTTTGCGGTACTTCTTATTAATTATTTTACTAGGCATGGATGCACACACTTCAATGATTTTCATTTTTAGATTGTTTCTTACCTTTATAGTATAAACAATGTCTAATATAACCCCATAAATAATGTCTAGACATTATGATCCATTTTATGGAAACGTTTGTATGGAACCAAAATAACGTGGAAAAATTAAAATGTATTTTTTGTTCATTAATTACTACATAGTTTTATATAGTTTATACTTATAAAATATAAGATAATGTTTTGTTTGCCGCCTTGGTAAGAATCGAGAACTACATGCATACGTGCGTTTTCAGTGACAGATTATATTATAACTATTAATATTTTTTTGCTATAATCTTTGAAAACAGTAAGTAGTATATCATAGTAGGTAAGGAAAAATTTCAGAAGAATATTATTATTTTATATGTGACTTACTCTAATAACGGACTTTGAATACCCACGGTACCTTGGTTACTGGTTACTAAATAACCATGAGTATATATTTTGGTTATTGACATAAATGTTAATATAAAGTAGATAACAAAATTTCAAAACGCAACTTTCATCTTCAGTTATATGTAAAAAGATAAAATGTGTACTTATCCATCGGTCTCTGGTAATAAAATAAATCGTTTAAATTTTGCTCACTTTTTTAGTTTTTGAACTGTGTAACTGTTTGCCCTGAAAAAATATGGGGCTTTATTAAATTATTGGAAAATGAAAATACTTACAGATAAAGTATTTAATACGTTTCAAAAATTGTACATAAGCAAGTATATAAATTGTATACTATACGTCATAATGAGTGTAAAACATGTACGATTTCAAAATACTATCAAACAAGAATGATTTATTACGAAAGGTTTGAGGGGTTTGTAACCATACTTCGGTGGATAAATATGACACCAGTGTGATTCCCCGTTTGTTGACAGCGGAGCATCTTCGTTTCGTTGCGGTTGCTTCGGGAGATGGAGAATATCGTGTCCTCTTACCCACACTGACAATACCAGTCTTATAGCTTTATTCAGGTGTAGCGAGTACTCCAGCTTCAAGGAGCAATACCTGGATGTAGTAAGGAACAAATCTGATTCGCCGGATTAATACCGAAGCGAACCTAACCATGAGTGATAAAGAGGAAGCATCGAGGAAGTATTATTTTTTCTTGTTAAAATTGGATTCGAGCCGTGTTTCAAAAGTACATTACTAGCTTAAGCTAGTTAGGATTAGGCGAGTCAAGTCTGAATCTCCAAATTAGTTGACAGTTCGATTCTTCTTCACCAGCGCTCTGGGTATCTCTCGGCGGTCGGACCCCGTACCTCTGCACAGTGGTCCCAAATCCCGAAAAGTTGGCCAAAATATGAAGGAGTTCTTCAATTTAGCTAAAAATTTGTAGATAAGGGTTTTTCGAAGTCGCTGATTACGAATCAAAAGTCATAATTAGAAAAAACAAAATGGCGCCTCCAATATAGCTCACATATATGCGAAAGAAATGTCGGAATCACCTGAAATTTGATATATAGTGGTTTCTGAGGTTGCTGATTACGAATTAAAAGTCATAATTAGAAAAAACAAAATAGCGACTCCAATATAGTTCACATATATGCGAAAGAAATGTAGGAATCACCAATTTGCCATACTGAGTGTTCGGCCACCCCTGGGAAATATTTGAATGGGTGATTCCAGAGGCCAAAATAAAACGAAAATCAAGAATACTAATTTGTTGATGGAGGCTTCGTTAAAAAGTTATTAACGTTTAAATTTCTACATGCACTAAATTTTTTTCTAGAAAGTGGGTAGGATTTCGGAAGTATGTCCATTGACCAAAAATGATTGTAATAGACTCCTGCAACTAAAAATAATTTTTTTAAAACGATTTGAAATTTTTCAATTTCAAAAAAGAAGTCCACCTTCCTGAATTTTTTTCTCGAAAGTCTGTAGAGTTTCGGGATATGTCTATTCACCAAAAATGCTTGTAATTGATCCCTATAACTAAGTATAATTTTTTTAGTATGATTTGAAATTTTGTAATTTCGTATAAAAATTTCACTAATTACTCGTATGTTTTTCGAAATTGGGTAGGAATTCGGGGGTATGTGTATTCATAAAAAATGATTGTAATTGAGCCCCGCAACCAAAAATAAGTTTTTCAGAATGATTAAAAATTTTTTAATTTAATTTTTAAATAACTTTTTAATGAAGCCTTACTCAAGAAATTGATATTCTTGATTTTCGTCTTATTTTGGCCTCTAGAATCTTCCATTAAAATTTTTCCCAGGGGTGGCCAAACACCCTGTATATATTTATTCAATCAGTTCTTATGAAAGAGGACCTGATATTTTTCAACAGGGATTGTGTACGTGTAAAAAATTCAGTTAGTAATGAAGGTTGAACTTTGATAACGGTACTACAAGTCAAACATCGGGCTCTTAAGGTGGAGGCTTTCGCTATATGCATTGAAGTAGGTACGCGAGATGGTACTGTGGCGATCGAAAATTGGTTTATGATCAAAATTGCCTTCCTATGGCGGCACGCACACAGGACATAGCTGGAAGTTATAAAGAAGTCCTTTGATATGGTCGTGTTGACCGTCCTCGCTTATTAACGGTGATTCAAGCGTTTACCTGGTTCGGCTCGACGGGGCACTATTGATTCGACCAATTGAACATTTGATACACATATAAAGTAAATGTTTCTTTAGCAACTTAACTGCAGAAAAAAACGGAAAACAATTATTTTACACCAGACGTTTCCATTTTTTAAAAGTCTATTTTGTCACTGTTATGGCTGGCAACAGAAGGTAGATACAACGGCTGCATATTGCAAATCATGTTTATGAGATGCTTTTAGATACAAAAGATATACGTAATATGTTTAAAAACAAATATAGATATATTAAATTATTCAAAAATAAATCACTAAAATATATCATCATTAATAATCGTAATTAAACTGTTGAATTATTGGAAACAATCAGATTTGTTATATTAAGAAAGAGTATTTTATTTAATTGATTCTCAAATTTCTCAGATTACTCTAATTGAACACAATTTTTTAATTAGAAAACAGATTGAACATTGAAACGCATTTATTGCTCTACATTTAAAGTGATTTAAACGCTATGGAACAAAATATAAAATACCATTCAATTACTATCCACGATTATTATTAAAATAATTATCCGTTATTTTGTTTTAATTCATATTTGTGACGTTTCAGTTCTATTAATTTTTCAAACGTTTCGTTTAATGTTAAAAAGCAACAATTAACTCATGTTACAATTTTAGACAAAGTAAACTGATGCGATTTTTTGCAAGCTTACACATTTTGTCAAATTAAAAGAAATTATTAAACAATAATCCCTGTTTAATTTATACTTCCTCATCCAGTAGTAGCTGGAACAACAAAATTAAAAATTACTCGCATTCTTTTATATTCTACCAATGTATTTTTGTTTATTCGAAATTGTTAAACGTATAACTAACATAAAGTGTTTTGCGTTGTTTAAATCAGAGTGATAAAAAAACAATGATTTTAATTTTTACAAAGACAATAGTATCGCATATTCACGCATGTGGCATTTTAAATACGTTAGTCTAATAATCAGCAATAGTCACTATAATAACAAATAAGTTTTCGCGTGGAAAATTAAAAATAGTGTAAAAAGGATAGTATTTGCAAATATTTATGTATTTACAAAATCAAAGCAAACTTGTTAATAGATTAGACATTTACATACACAGAATTTTTACCTTTTAAAAAATTTCTTAAGAAAATGCTTTTAATATTCTGCATTTTTTGAAAATATAGTTGAAAGTAGATTCTCTGTGCTGTAGATATTCACGATAATATGAAAACTCGTACTGTTTCAAGGAAGTGTTTTTATCCTTAGATTCGTTTTTTTTTGGAACAAATGGTGATTTTGTTAATAAGGTCGCTTGTACTACACTTATGCAAAATTTCAAAACGAAAGTAATACATGATATATAATTGTAATAAGAATATCGAAATATAATAAGCTTCTAAGGTTCTTTATTATAATCGTATGCTCTGTTAACCGTTAGGAAACTGGCAAAAAATAGAGAGCGACTTCCTGTGACAGCTATAAAAATGGATACAATACCTTATCATAATAAGCAACCTACATCAGTGAAGTTTTATTTATTTATAATATCTTCCTTTTTATCGGCTACATATATCAAAACAATCTCGAAAAATATGCCTGAATAATTGTGATGGATATTAAGTTTCATAAAACATTAAGTGTATTGCGTTTGCATAGAATGGCGTGATAGAAATATCTAATTTTTAAACAAGGACACAAATTCAAGTATTAACCTGTTACAGTCTTATGTCAAACTGGACTCGACACCGTATTTCATTTCAGACGAGCGTATGTCGAGTCCAGTTCGACATAGAATTTTTTGATTAATATTATAGCTACCTTTCGTAATATGTATTATGATACGATCCAAATAACTATCAAGTATTTCATCAATATTTTGAATATAATATGATTGAGAAAAAATTAGATCGATTTGTATTTATACTACACTGTTGGTTCAAACGTAGACCGTTGTCACTTGACCAGCTTATCGTTTAGACAGAGGATTTAATATAATTATTTCACACACATAAAGAAGAACATGTAGATTGTCCAATATGCTTCAAACGTCAAGTCCAAGGAAAAAGAATAAAATATGTTATACAGGATGTTTCGCATTTTTTTCGTACACACTTCAGCAGTGTGTTCTACAAATAAAAATAAGACTAAAATGTTATACAAACAAAAAATCCATAAATCCTTTATTAAGAAGTTATGACAAACATATGAACTGTGAAAGATATGATAACGCTGTGTCTCTCAGTTTAATACAGGACAAGACGATACGTATGTAGTGCCGATATTAAGTAACATGAACATATAAATTAGGGTACATTTACTGATTTTGTAATGTTGAGTCTCTATGACGACAAGTTGTACACTACTACGAACGTAATTTTAATTTCGTCGTGTCTTGTAAACGAATTAGAGTATTCAAAATGCCAAAAGTATTCTCTAATCGCGAGTATTCAGATATTCATTTCGTATAGGGTTTATGTGCCGGAAATTCTAGAGCTACCGTTTGAAAGCATCGTGAAATGTTTTTTAATAGAAGAATACCACATCAGACAATGTTTATCAGACTTCAGTCAATAGTTGTATGAAACGAGCTCGTTTGAGCAATGATCTGCAAGAATTGAAAATTATTTCAAAAATTTTCTACATCAAGTATTCGTCGTGCTTCTTGTCAGCTGCAAATATCTGAAAGTATTATTTGGAGAACGCTGAAATCTATGAATATGTATCCATATCATTATACTTATGTGCAGACCTTATTACCAAGTGACTTCGTTAAGAAGATGCAATTTTGTAAATGATACATACATATCCTAAACAAAGATATTCAATTCGAATCAAAAATGCTGTGGACTGACAAAGCTACCTTTACACGCAAAGACATATTTAATTTACACGATAATCATGTATGGGTAACTGAGAATCCATATGCTGTGAGAGAAAGATCATTTCAGCATTAATTTAAATGCAATGTTTGGTTGGGCATGTGTGATGAATTCTTAATCGGACCTTATTTCCTTCCTGAGGGGTTGACAGGAGGATCTTTTCTAACGTCTTTAACAAATGATCTCCCGCCATTGTTAGACGATATAATTAGATACAATTAGAATTTCAATTTCTCTCTGAAAGAGAAAGTTTACAATATAGAAACACGCACAAGAGATGAACTACATATCTAATTGAAAAAGTCAATATCGCATGTGAAGAGATTCGACAAAATTGCAACAAACTAAAGTCAACAATTAATTCAATAGTACGTCAATGTTAACAGTGTGTCAAATGCAGGCGTCACTTTGAAATAGAAACACAGGTATACTCAACAGCGTACACATCACATTACATATTTTTGTCATAACTTTCTAAGCATTTATGAATCTTTTGTTATATAACACTCTAGTCTTATTCTTACTTGTAGAACACACTGTCGAAATGTGTAAAGAAAAATGCGGAACACCCAGTATATATAAATATACATGACAGATTTTACGGCTACATTGCATTAATATAATTAATCTTCAAATGAATAAGTTTTATGTCAAGTATATGTATAACGAAAGACCAATACAATGATTTTTCTCAATTTTTATCATACAAAAGCACTAACCGAAGTTCTAAATATTATATTTTCAGCAATTTCACCAGATAAATTGCGTCCCTTCTAGTTGCTGTGGTTTATCAATTTTTAACATCAGACAAATTTCGAAAAAAGAAAAAAAAAGAATGTCAACAATACGCGGTGTTCCCAAGCGGTCACCCATCCAAGTACTAACCGCGCCCAATGCTGCTTAACTTCGGTGATCGGACGAGAACCGGTGTTTTCAACGTAGTCTGATCGTTGACGTCCGTTTTTACTGGCAAATGCAGATTTCAATGCTGTTCAATAGATACGGGTACACGTGCGACAGTGCATTACTTCACATATGTTTAGATACTCGTGGAATATCTCACGTGCTTTGATCAATGTAATTTTCTAAACATTGATGTCAGTTTAAAAAATTCGGGATATTACTCCACAAGTATCCAAGATAAGGTAGGAAAATTAATTTCAAAACTTATCTCGACGTTTATTAAACAAATGTCCTACCCGTAATCCCACATATTATTCCGTGAAGAACTTCACCGGATAGAATGCGTCCCTTCTAGCTTCTGCGGTTTATCAATTTTCGTCAGCAGACAAATTTCGAAAAAAGAAAAAAAAAAAAGAATGTCAACAATACGCGGTATTCCCAAGCGGTCACCCATCCAAGTACTAACCGCGCCCGACGCTGCTTAACTTCGGTGATCGGACGAGAACCGGTGTTTTCAACGTAGTCTGATCGTTGACGTCCGTTACTACCGGGAAGTATAGTTTCCAATGCTGTTCAATAGATACGTGTACACGCGCGACAGTGCGTTACTTCACATATGGTTAGATACACGTGGAATATCTCACGTGCTTTGATTACTATAATTTTCTAAACATTGATGTTAATTTAAAAACAATTTGCGATATTATTCCACAAGTATCCATGATTCGGTAGAAAAATTATTTTGATGGCTTATCTCGACCTTTATTATACAAATATCCTACCTGAAATCCCACATATTATTTTTTGAGGATCTTCACCAGATAGATTGCGTCCCTTCTAGCTTCTGTGGTTTATCAATTTTTAACATCAGACAAATGTCGAAAAAAGAAAAAAAAAGAATGTCAACAATACGCGGTGTTCCCAAGCGGTCACCCATCCAAGTACTAACCGCGCCCGACGCTGCTTAACTTCGGTGATCGGACGAGAACCGGTGTTTTCAACGTAGTCTGATCGTTGACGTCCGTTACTACTGGCAAGTACAGTTTCCAATGCTGTTCAATAGATACGTGTACACGTGCGACAGTGCATTCTTTACCAAAATACGCGTTGTTTGCATGTTGAAACATTAAAATCTTCCAATCCATTCAGGAGTTATGATGTTTTAAAAATTCATATGTTTTAGGGTAACATTTCTGGCCACTCATTATATTTTCGATGAGGAATTTTTTTCTTGAAAGTATATAGGAATTCGGGAGTATGTATATTCCCCCAAAATTATTGTAATTGACCCCTACAACCAAAAATAATTTTTTCTGAATAATTTGAAATTTTATAATTTAATTTTTTTGTAACTTTTTAACGAAGCTTCAATCAAGAAATTGATATTCTTGATTTTCATCTTATTTTGGCCTCTAGAATCTCTGATTAAAATTTTTTCCAAGGGTAACCGAGCACCCTGTATACCGAAGCAAAACCAGAGATATCACTCTGTGGCGTCGCCTCTCATACTCGCCACCAGAGGGGTTGCGCTCTCATAAGCGCTCGACCGACCCCTCGATTGCTATACAGGGTGTTCGGCCACCCTTGGGAAAAATTTTAATGGGAAATTTTAGAGACCAAAATAAGGCGAAAATCAAGAACACTAATTTGTTGATGGAGGCTTCGTTAAAAAGTTATTAACAATTAAATTTAAAAATTTCGAATCGTTCTGGAAAAATTATTTTCGGTTGCAGGGGTCAATTACAATCATTTTTGGTCATTACACATACCCCTGAAATCCTACGCACTTTCGAGAACAAAATTCGTTACCGAAATTCTTTATTTAATTAGGTGTCTAAATTTTTCGACGAAAAAAAAAAATTTCAAATCGTTTTGGAAAAATTATTTTCGGTTGCGGGGGGCAATTACAATAATTTTTGGTGAATAAACCTACCCTCGAAATCCTAGCCAGTTTCTAGAAAAAAATTCAGTACGGACGGTACTTTAAACGTTAATAACTTTAAAAAGTATTAATATAGCAGCTATTATAGAAGATATTAAAATATTAATATAGAAGCCTCAATAAGCAAATTTGTATTCTTGATCTTCGTCTTATTTTGGCCTCTAGAATCCTCCATTAAAATTTTTCCCAGGGGTGTCCGAACACCTTGTATATTCATCGCGATGTAAATCACCAAACACGTCAGATTAACGCAACGTACACGACACTTCTTATATGTTTATAAAATTTGTTATAATCACTTCCTCGGATAAACGTGATTTCTTGAAAATTTCTTTAAGTAGTATCTTTGTCTGAAAGTTTAAAGTCAAATATAAATTTCTAAAATCAGTTTTAGGAAACGACTTTAAGGAAATGAAATCGAAGACATTATTATAACAAAACGAAATAAATAAATGCAACGAAATTAGACTTGAACAATGTAAAACGCTTAGAAAAAATATTTCTCGAAGAATATAAACTGCTACTGACACGAAGGGTGTATGTGCAAAATAATAATAATTTAATCATATTTTAAACAAATAGTCTACTTACTGTCCAATTACTTGCTTTATATATATTCTTTTCAGTATGTTTTTTATATGTGTTATTGGTGTATATGCGTATAATGTAATATTGATTAAATAAAAAGTATCGTAAAGAGAAATATTTGATCAATTTCTTGAGACATTCTGAAACAAAACTAAGGAAACGCAGAAGAGTCCTATAAAATACGAACATTCTCAACAGTAGCTTTAGTTTCTTCTGCGTCGACAACTAGTTCCTTGTACAAAGTTACTCAGATTAAGTTTAATTCCGTCTACGAGTCATAATAATTTAGTACGAAAGTTAAGTTTCCGGCAAAGAAAAGAAAAGAGTAGTTCCTACTACATCAAGGAATAAGTTCAGTCAAGGTTACTTAGGACCAGCCAAGAAGTTCATCTGTGGAATCACCTGGATATGCAGCCACCAGAGGAATACGAACAGAAGAATATAAGAAGATTATCAAAATTCCTATCTGTGATTATTCGAATTTATAAAATAAGGTTCATAATAATTATTATTGCTTATTAAGCAATTTTACTGTTAGGAATAAAATATTTTTTAAAATATCAAATTGCTCGTCCACGCCCATAATAACGTCAATAGTGTTTATCTCATTTATGTATTTGCTTTGTGCTGTAAATTATGAACAAACGTGAACTTTCTACGAAGGCTTAGCCTTTTAATTCACGCGACTATCAAGTCTTACACATATTGGTTTCTACCTATAGGAAACTCTAAAACACAAGTTATATTCGATGGAAATGAAATTCATACGAAGCAATATGTCGTGCAATTAATTAATAACTCGATCACCGAAATTCAACAAAACAGTCTGGAAATTCCTAGTGTGATAAATTCCATACCTCACTAATGCATTAACGTGCAAGGACGACATTTTGTAATGAGAAATTCAGCATAATAAGTAATTGTTTATTGTGACGCATTATACGAATATACGGATAAGATAAATACGATCGACTTTTCATATTCTGTCATTGAAAATTTTCTGTTTCTTTATCATTTCATGTTGCGTTCAATATTCTCTTACACCTTCATAACAAAGCAATTATGACTGACTTTCATGTGACACTTTTTTCTTGTTTTCACTTTCAAATTATGCTCTTGAAGTTTAATTGGAAAAATCTGGAACATTCCGTATATTAAGGATACCAAAAAGCAGAGGTTGAAACAGTAATGGAACTTTTTCAATAGGTCCCGTTCAAACAGTCAAAATGAAACTGTCATAATAAAAGTTGTAAAATATCTGTTCTACAAGAACAGTATTTTAAAAAGTTCTTAAAAATAAAATTTTTTCCTATAAAAATGCCATAAGAAAATATAGTTGCTTCGAGAAAGAGTATAAATTCAAACAAAATTTAGAAAAAAGGTAATTAAAATTAACTGTATTTTTCGATCACTGCCAGAAATTAAAAAGTATTTTAATTTAAAAGGTAGATAAATTAAGAGGATTTCAAGTCAATTGCTTGGACCACTTGATATTTTCATACATAATCTATTTTTCGACTTCTGCACTAATTTTAGCAAGAAATGGATCACCATAATATCCGGTTAGCAATAAAGTGAAAATTTTACGAAGTAGAATCTACGCCTCTAATCTTTATTTGAATTCAACAAGTGATGTGTAATCTATGCATGTGCTCTTAAACAGTCTACCTTCAATTCTTACTGTCTGTTTCGTATTTTTTTTATCTTCTGTATATCGGTCAAGTGGACTTTACAATTTATGAAACATCTTATATTTTGAAATATATTGCTTGCATTCTATAATCTTCATGATCGATTTTAACAGAATATGGCCCGAAGGGAATCAACTACTAACAATGTGCTCCTGTTGCACTGAAACCAGCTTTAACATCCTGTAGGAATCAATGCCTGTTATAATCAAGAGACTAGGATTATTAATCTCCTTTGTTGTCGGTATCGGCAGTATAGAAACTTTTTGCTGAACAAAACGTGTGCTAGATTCACAACGTGTTTACCTCCATAGACAAAAAGGGATTCAGTCCAATTCATGTTATCGATCATCGATACACGGTTTTTTTCCTACGTCGGTTTTACGATTCATTAATACGAAGCGTAACGTTGTTTTGTAATCGATTTCCAATCCTTGACAAATTGTAAGCTTTTATTTTAGTTATTATAAACGAGCCAATCTTTTTTAATATTAATATATTAATATTCTAATGAATACAATTACAGTGTACAGATGTTTCATAAAATAGAAAGAAATAACAAAAAAAGGAATGAAAATGAAAAGGTTGACAGTTAGATTATGGTATACTGGTGTTACAGATCGCTTTTCTTATATCAATACGGAATGATACTACAAAAATTGCTGTAGGTATTAACAAGATTGAATATCCTGTTTTTAGGATCCGAGTGCACGAAGGGAGAGTTAAATAGTTTAGATCTAAAAGAAGACAAATCTTCACATTTAAAAATTCTTTTTTAACATTTTTTGTAATGATTATACAAAAGTTTCAATGTAAGTTATTGTAGATTTATACAAGAAAAATAATTTTTACAAACAGAATTCACAAACGGTTTGAAATGTCAAATTATTTTTATTTAATATGTACAAAAGTATAAAAAAATTTTGTCTTGTTGATATGTAAAAAAAATTCTTTGTAGAAGTCTTGTAGTGCTTTGTTATAAAATGATGATTCTAATTTTCTAATAATTCTTTGAACTTCGCATATCGACAAAAAAGGAAGCGCCTGATTTCATTAATAATCATAATCGTATCTACTAAACAACAATCACAATCAGTACATATAAAGATAAATGCTATGGAATTCACAGAGTCGTTTATCGATTGTACGAACGCCCGCAGTTTAAATAAAAAAAGCACAGTATCGCGTTAATTATTATATCTTCGTTTATTTTGGAGAAATAATCCTATTATTCGTGGTACGTGACACGTTGAAATTTTGATAAAAATGTTCGTTTATTTCGTTTGTTTTAATTTTAACGAATGTCAATTTATAAACTGAGAACGAACGCTCAACATTATAAGATGTGATTGTGGCATATTTTGAATTTACTGAAATAGCAAGAATACTTCAGAATTAGTGATTGATACTATTCGTAGTATCTATGAACTGTTACCATTAATGATTCACGAGATGTACAAATACTTATGTTGTCATGTCTGCCACTATTATCGTATACACACGTTGAATCAGTAGACTGAAATAGATGTTCGAAAGCTCATATAAGCATTAATTTTAGGAAAAAAAATGCAATAAACATATATGACATATGCAGTATGTTTCGACATATATTTTTATACAAATTTGCAAAACATATGTCATAGGTAAAATATGCAAGATAAAAAATATTTTTTTAAGGACCTCTAGTGATGAAACCAACTTCTATCTAGGTTTTACTCTTTTATTTATTTCCTAGAAACATATGTATTTGTGTAAACATCCGTAGTCTAAGTATAAAAGAAGTTTCATAGAATCAATTTATATCAGTCTAATTTGAAACCTATAATTATCACGTCGGTCGTTGGCTGTAACACGAATCGTCGATTGCAGAGATTTCTCAATTACAATTGTACTCTATAATTATGTTGGACCAATAAATCGATAGAATTATAACAGCTACATTGCGAATGCATGATCATACTCTCAGTTTAATTAAATGCGCCATGAAAGCTTGATTCATAAACGAATGATCATTATGTTCATCGTTGAACCCATTCTTTGCTGAAAATAACAATTAAATCTATCGGTGCAGTTTATGATTTGAATATTACTGAACATTAATCTTCACTCTACGTTAACATAGGTAACTACATATTATTATTGAAACAATAATTTCCAACACTCTCCGACATTATAAAAATATAAAAAAAATATACAAATATAAAAAACACAAAAATATAAAAAAATTTTGTCTTGTTGATATGTAAAAAAAATTCTTTGTAGAAGTTTTGTAGTGCTTTATTGTAAAATGATGATTCTAATCTTCTAATAATTCTTTGAACTTCGCATATCGACAAAAAAGGAAGCGCTAGGTTTCATTAATTATCATAATCGTATCTACTAAACAACAATCACAATTAGTACATATAAAGATAAATGCTCATGGATATTATAGCGTCGTTTATCGATTGTACGAACGACCGGCAGACTTATCGCGTTAAAGTGATTATCGAAGTCGTAAGACCAGTACTTGGCGCGCGATCTGATTTCACAGTACTTCCAGGAACAAAATATATTTCCCTGATAGTGAGTGATTTGATACTTTGTTTATTTTTACACGTTCTACTATTCTCGCTCGTGGAAATAAAAATATGTCAACTTAATATTTAACGCTTTAATACCCGATTTACAAGAAATAAAGTATTGTAATAGATAGACTGCGAATGTTTATGTCAATGAAATATATAAAAATATATAAGTGACATATATCAAATATGTATTAATAATATGCTAAAATATACAGGAATATGCAAATTATATTCAAAATACGTTCAAATAATTTTATTACTTAAACATAATAATAATTAATTATAATTTAAACTACAATATGTTACGAGTATTTTTTTCAATATTATCAAGAGTTAGTTGATAAGGTTTATTGCTTAAAGTCAATTTATAAGTTGAGAACGAACGCTCAACATTACAAGATGTGATTGTGGCATATTTGAATTTGCTGAAATAACATGCTTTAATTGTTTTAGGTTCTTTAACAATCTGGCCTCATAAAATTCGTTTACGTAGAACCCATCTGTCATGAATACTTCATAATTACTGATTAATACTATTCGTAGAATCTATGAACTGTTATCATTAATGATTCTCGAGATGTATAAATAGTTATATGTCTGCCACGACTATCGTATTCACACGTTGAATTAGTAGATTGAAACTGTTGGTTTTTCTCTTCTAAAAGAGAAAGTTTTCTTTATATGACAAAAACCATCGACGCGCATGTTGCGTTTGGCGTCCCGAAATACAAGTCAAGAGGGTGCAGCTGTGCCCCTAGCTTGGCTTGTTTAGACAAAGTATAGGACCGATTGGGTCTGAGGGTACGGGATGAATTTTTCGTCACTGACCTATTCATTCTGTATGTTCCTTTCAAAGCGTTAAGACGTGCCTTCCTAGTGTTTCCAATTAAAGTAAGTTAAAAGTTATTCCTTCTATGATTGTTTTTTTTATTCCACCACCTATTTCTAATAGAAACAGATGTTCGAAAGCATATATAAGAATTAATTTTATGAAAAGAAATGCAATTAAAAAGTTACAAAATGATTTAAAATTTGTAATTTATTTGAATTCAGAGTAAGAGGATTTTAGAACACAATTGTTGCTGCGTAAGAAAAAGAAAGGATTAAAATCTTAATACCTAATACAAGTACAACTTTTATAATTAACATGTAAGATTTTAATTTATTACATTATAGTCACTTTAACATTTTGTATAAACAATGTTTACCATATAAAAAAAATGTTTGTCATACAGCGATCATAAATTCATATTTTCTTATTCACGGAAAGGAAAGTATTCAACATGTTTAGATAATAGAGATGTTCGTTTGCAGATTATATTTTCTGTAGCAGAAAATAATCTTTCACTACATGTATACCTAACTAGTATTCCAGACAAATGAGCTACTACAGTTAAATTCGGATAATTGTGTTTGTTATCTTTCCACCAAGTAAGGATGAATGTCCTTGATTGCTCACTGGCTCATATAGATAAGCTTTACATTCGATATTCCATGATGTTGAATGGTGTTCATTAATTCCGTCATGTATCGAAAATCAGAAAAAAATTGAAACAAACTTGTAGAAGATGAGTCTTGAAAATCTTTCCTTTACAGCCTCTGTAAATCTGAAAAATGTAACTATATCTGATTTACTTATTATGTTAAACACTATAACAATAGTTATTAATAACGCATAAGCTATATCTTGGTCCTGTGCATTCAGTAATCTATTATTGATTCGTGGATCCATTAGCATTGCTATGATAAACGGCTTACTTGCATGTAACTTTGGTTTAATCAAATTATTCAAATAATTAAATAGATTGAATTTTTGTAAGTTTGATTAAATATTCACGCCATTTGGATAATCAAAAATTGATTATCAAATACTTGACTTGGTTTGAAAAAATGAGTTTTGTCTTGGTTTTATTTCAAATACTTCAAGAGCTTTACCAACTACCGGCTTTGTTTGTTTTCCGGCACACAACAGCTCATTGCCGAAAATACTCGAAGAACCACCCAATTGAATTGAAAAAAATAAACAAATGTTTATTTAGTTTTAATTAAGTAAATCTATTATTAATAATAATCTTAAAGAAACTGCTTGCTGCAAATGTCTAAAAAATTCTTAGTCCTTAAAAATAGCACATTGTAAACCCAGTTGTATTAAGGACATCATTTGAATCCTTAACCTTTAATTATGTTTAATTGTCTTATACAACTCCAACAGGATACGAAGTTTCCTATCGAATAAAGCAACTGTTCTATTTAAAATTAACTGTTTATTAAAAAAGGTTTCTGTTAACATTTTTAAACAACAAATTAATCCGTAATTACAGACAAATTAATTTCATAATTGGTACCTTATATGGACATTATTTTACTCTGTTTCTAATTTAGTCCTTAATTTTACAATTGTAGTGTCACACCGATACACAGGGTGTTTGGCCACCCCTGGGAAAAATTTTAATGAGAGATTCTAGAGGCCAAAATTAGTCGAAAATCAAGAACATCAATTTCTTTACTGGGGCTCCGTTAAAAAGTTATTAAAAAATTAAATTATAAAATTTCCAATCATACTACAAAAATTATATTAGGTTGTAGGGCTCAATTATAACCATTTTTAGTCGATAGACATATCCTCGAAATTCTAACCATCTTCGAGAAAAAAATTCCTTACTGAAAATATAATCTGAGGCCAGAAATGTCACTCCAAAATTTTTTTGCGTATCTTTAAAACGTCATAACTTCTGAACGGATTGGAGGATTTTAATGTTTCAACATGCAAACAACGCATATTTTGGCGTAGAATATGTAGAAATTATAATAATATTGAAAAAGTGGTTTTTTGACCCCGTTAAGTGAGAAAAAAACCCAAAAAATTTTTCCAATTTTCAAACAGTCATAACTCCTACAATAGTGAATATATTTCAATGAAACTTTTTTCTGAAGTAGAGCTCATGGGTACCTACACAAAAGTATTAGACAACTGTTCAGTAGGGCGTCAAACAAAATTACTAAAAATCAAGAACGAATTTTTAAGAGAAATTGACAGGGTGAGTAAATTTTCAGCGAAAAAAAAAATTTCAAATCGTTCTAGAAAAATTATTTTCGGTTGCAGGGGTCAATTACAATCATTTTTGGTAAATACACATACTTCTGAAATCCTACACACTTTCGAGAAAAAAATTCAATAATTGCCTAAATTTTTCGACGAAAAAAAGAATTTCAAATCGTTCTGGAAAAATTACTTTTGGTTGCGGGGGTTAATTACAATCATTTTTGGTCAATAGACATACCCCTGAAAGCTTGCGCATTTTCAAGAAAAAAATTCAGTATGGGCGAAACTTTAAACGTTAATAATTGTTTAACGAAACCTCCATCAACAAATTGGTAATCTTGATTTTCGTCCTATTTTGGCCTCTAGAATCTCCCATTAAAATTTTTCCCAAGGGTGACCGAACACCCTATATGTATATGTATTTCAAATTAAAGCTGTGAGATTATCAATATGAAATCCACACAGTGGAAACCTCTCTATGCTACTTAAGAAACTAGTCGATCACGTGATGTCTATCTTTTTTTCCGATGTTTTTGTTGTACGCATCAATACTAATAAAGTGTATTACATTCTTTGTACTTCCGCTTTATTTGTTAATTCTCCGCCTTATAGTCGACTGATCACTCACAAAAATTACTTATGATTATATATTAAGAAATGTCGCAAAAAGTATGAGGGCCAGCGATTACCAATAAACAGACATAATTCTCTACCTTTGTTCCACGAATAGTGCTGAATCTCATAAAAGAGATCGATTTAGGTAGCTACATTGGAAGATGACATTATCGAGTACGATATACACGTACAATAGAAGCACTGAAATTGCAATAACTCCATGCAAGTAATTAAAGGTTAACAATGTTCTTCGCAAAATTGATGAGAAGAAGGACAGGAACGGGCTATGATGTCTGAGTGTACCACTTGCTCATGCTATGTGGGCGTATCATTCCTTTGATGCAACAGACAAATATCGATGTCAAAATGGACCAGTTCCAACAGTTTAGCGAAGCAGCATTTCATTACTTCAACTGCTTCATTAACAGATGCATGTTACAATCTAAATTTCGGCTTCACTACCTTCCAACAGATCTCCGCCCAAAATGTGGTATAGAACTCCTTTGATATTAATGAATATTCATATAAATGCCTTTAATGTACGTGTTTTACACGTGGAAATTGGTTGGTTAGTTGGTTCGATATTTGGGTTCAGTCTGGAGAGACTCTTGTATACTCTGCAAATATCTACAAAGATCAGTTAAAATTATGGGTGAATTTAGGGATGGGTCTATTACCGGAGTACGCACTTGCATAAATAAATAATTAATGTGAACTTGATTATTTGGATATAATATAATATCGGATAAAAATATTAATAAATAAATTGTAATCTAATTTCAGATCGCGCAAAGGAATATTAAAATATCTGTGAGTAATTTAAACTACTCACGTATTTAATAAAGAACATGATTTGACTGAAATCAACGACATTTCATTAAATTGCAATATTACGCCGTATTGGAAAATTACAATATGTTAGATTTGTACAGAAATCGCGAACGAACGGTACATATAATGAGTCGAGAAAATAACTGCACATCCAGTTATCAGATAACAACTTTATACAGGGAGTCCGATTTATCTGGAAATACGAAATGTCTCTTAAACAACTAAAGATATTAAAAAAATGATTTAATAAAAGTTTTACATGTAAGTTTATAGTAACTGTTTAAGGAAACAGTTTTCTTGTTAGTGGAAAAATGACGAAGATTCCAATATCAAGTTAGTTTCTTTAAGTAAAATGATGTATTTTTCTATACATAGCATTATAGAACAAATTAATACAAATCCAATGATCTGCTATCAAAGTCATTTTAAAAACGAAATTTTATCAAAATAACACATTTTTAATTATATAAAACACGTTTTTAGCACTCTGTGGCTTACATAAAATATAAACTTTATGGAAAGATTATAACCTTATTTATCTACAAAACGTCGTGTCGTATCTAAATGTTTACACAGATACAGGCAGTTATATACATGGTGGAGGTATGCGGCATGTAACATGAAAAGGTTACACAATTTTTAATATTTATACCCATCGGAATGACTTCCTTAATAGATTATTGAATTCGTATTAACTTCTACTATAAAGCTATGTATACGAAAATACAGCATTCCATGTAAAGAAACTAACTTGATATTAAAATCTTCGCCATTTTTTCACTGACAAGAAAATTATTTCTGTTACATTATGCCTCTTTTCACACCAAACAACTTTTATTAAAACACGTTTTTAATATCTTTAGTTTGTTAAAAGATATTCTGAATTTCCATATAAAACGGACACCCTGTATAGAGCACTAATATCGTATAAGTAAACATTACTTCGCTCAGTAAATTACATGTATTACACATAACAGTGACAATTTCTTCTAGAATTCTTACTATCGTGTAGTAAAGAATAGTACAAAGTACGTGTGAAATATGGTATTTGCATATTTCCGATTTTCGTGCAGAGTAACTTTTAGTATGCGAACCTTCTTATTTCGAATAGTCACTCACCTGATTCTACTATATGAACATTTTTTATACATGTAAAATATGTTCTTATATCATATTAATTGTCAGCTTCGAGTAATATATTAATTTTTAACACATCGGTTTTATACATATGTGAGTTCTTTTAAGAATACGTATCTTGGTGTATTTAATTTTATAAATAATGTCGCTAATTTTGATAATATTTGTGAATGCCCTCGCGATCTACGCCTATCTGCTTATACAGGGTGTTCAGCCACCCCTGGGAAAAATTTTAATGGGAGATTCTAGAGGCCAAAATAAGACGAAAATCAAGAATATCAATTTCTTGACTGAGGCTCCGTTAAAAAGTTATTAAAAAATTAAATTAAAAAATTTCAAATCATACTAAAAAAATTATATTTAGTTGCAGGGGTCAATTATAAACATTTTTGGTGAATAGACATGCCCTCAAAATCCTACGCACTTTCGAGAAAAAAATTCTTTACAGAAAATCTAATGTGAGGCCAGAAATGTTTCCCTGAAATTTCATGCAAATCTTAAAAATGACATAACTCCTGAACGGATTGGAGGATTTCAATTTTTCGAAATGCAAACAACGCATATTTTGGTGAAGAATATGTAAAAATTCCAAAAATCTTCGAAAACTTATTCCTTAACCTCATAATGTGAAAAAACCCCATAAAAATGGTCCAATTTTCAAACGGCGATAACTCCTACAATAGTGAATATATTTCAATGAAATTTTTTTCTGAAGTAGTGCTCATGGATGCCTACAAAAAGGTATTAGACAACATTTCCGTACAGCACCAACTAAATGTATTAAAAATGAAAAACGAATTTTTAAGAAAAATCGACAGGGGGTAGATGTTGAAATTTTTCGGCAAAATTGAAAAGCTTCAAATCATTCTGAAAAAATTATTTTCTGTTGCGGGGGTCAATTACAATCATTTTTGGTGAATAAACATACCTTCGAAATCCTACGTACTTTCGAGAAAAAAATTCTTTAATAACTTTTTAACGAAGCCTCAATCAAGAAATTGGTATTCCTGATTTTCGTCTTATTTTGGTATCTAGAATCTCGCATTAAAATTTTTCCCAGGGGTGGCTGAACACCCTGTATAAGGTGTTCCAACATCGGTTGTACAAACGGGAAGGGGGTGATTCTACAAGAAATAAGGAGTAAAATTTTTTCATTTGAGGTTTCGTTATCGAGAAAATTAACTGTGAATATTCACTGAGCACGCGTGCATTTAACTATGGAATTAGATAGATGGATCTCAAAGCAAATAGCACCAATATTATTAGTATCAACATGATGTGCTGCGTTACCTCCGTTTATGGATTTAGAGTGGATTTAAATAAAAATATGGCATGTAATTTACATGTTAAACTAACTTAATTCATAGAAAAATTGTTCAAAATTGCCCACTGTGCTGCATACAAAACTGTACTCTCTGAATTAGGTTTATATGTATAGACGCATTCTGATGTATTCTGTATCTTTAATTCTTCAAATGCCAAATGATTCTCGCTTTTAATTGAGGAATGCATAAAATATTATTTTTACCCTCGTTTGTTTTAACATGACAAATGTTAATGAGGGGACCATGGTTAGTTAAAATCGAAAATATTAACATACTAAGGCAAGAAATAAAATTGTGATTCGTGTTCAAGAAATCTATTTATCCAAGCCATAGTTAGTATATACAGGGTGGGGCAGTAACTATTAGCACCTCAGATATCTTGGAAACTATAAGTTTTACAGAAATGTTTGCTAAAGTAAATTGCACAGTACGAAGGGCGCTATTGGGTGGCGATAATAGTTTTTTTGCAGGTGGAGGTACTTCGGACATTTGAAGGTCACATCCATTTTTTTAAATGGATCGGTATGTTTTTGATTCCGTATCACGATAGTGGATCTTAAAACGAGTTCAACGACCTATTACACAAGGTCATTGAAGATCATAGAAAGTAGAGAAAGGCGATAATACCTACGGTTTTGGTAGTAAATGAAACATACGTATTGTCAACAGTAGAGGAATGCGTAATGCTTACCGTTTACTTCACTGAGAATAAACACTGCTTGAAGGACACTTTAATAGTTTGCAGAGTAAGATAAACATCATAAGATTAGTATCGATAAATCGGTCAATCCGGCACGATGTATCCGTTTGAAGAGCAGGTTGATATGCTTCTTATTTATGGCGAATGCCAACAAAATTCTGTAAGGACGAAAAACTTGTATGCTGAACGATATCCACATCGGTCTCAGCCTTCGCGTCAAATATTTAAAAATGTGTATGATAAACTTAGGCAAACCGGTAGTTTAAGTGTTCGTAAAAGTGAACGCCAGAAACGAGTAATTAACGAAGAAATGGAAATCGGTGTGCTCGCTAGTGTGTCTAGAAATTCTCATATTAGTTCGCGACAAATTGAACGCGAATCTGGCATTAGTAGGAGGAGCGTACTTCGCATTTTGCACTGTCACAAATTTCATCCGTATCACGTTAGTCTTCACCAAGAATTGCATGGGAACGACTTCATGAATCGCATTGAGTTTTGTCGATGGGCTATACGTCAGATTCAAAACAATGAGCTTTTTTTTAATACCGTCTTATTTACTGATGAAGCAACATTCACAAATCACGGGAATGTTAATTTGCATAACATGCATTTATGGGCAGCGAAAAATCCAAATTGGCTGCGACAGGTTGAACATCAAAAACAATGGTCTGTGAATGTATGGTACGGTATCATAGGTGATCAAATTATTGGACCTTATTTTATCAATGGAAATTTGAATGGCAACGTCTATGCTAATTTTATTAAGGATACATTGGGTCTTTTGCTAGAAGAGTTACCTTTATTTACACGACAAACCATGTGGTATCAACATGACGGATGCCCAGCACATTATTCATCGATTGCGCGAAGGGAACTCGATGAAAAATTTCGAAATCGTTGGATTGGACGCGGCGGTCTAATATCGTGGCCAGCTCGTTCACCAGACATAACACCTTTAGATTTCTTTCTGCGGGGAACACTGAAAGAGAAAGTGTACAAAGAAGTACCAACTACATCTCACGATATGCAACAGCGAATTATTGCAGCCTGTGCATCAATAAGTTCTGACGCTGTAAGACTTGCAAGTCAATCAATCGTAAAAAGAATCCAACGGTGCATTGACAGTGATGGTCATCATTTCGAACACCTACTATAAACATGTTTCATTTACTACCAAAACCGTAAGTATTATCGCCTTTCTCTACTTTCTATGACCTTCAATGACCTTGTGTAATAGGTCGTTGATCTCGTTTTAAGATCCTCTATCGTGATACGGAAGCAAAAACATACCGATCCATTTAAAAAAATGGATGTGACCTTCAAATGTCCGAAGTACCTCCACCTGCAAAAAAACTATTATCGCCACCCAATAGCGCCCTTCGTACTGTGCAATTTACTTTAGCAAACATTTCTGTGAAACTTATAGTTTCCAAGATATCTGAGGTGCTAATAGTTACTGCCCCACCCTGTATATATATATTCAATTTCAAACTCTACGTGCGTATTTGTGCATTTTTCGCCAAGTTCTCTGTTTCTTTGTACGATAAAATTTAAATTCATTATTCTACTTTATTGACAATGGTAGAAGCAAAAATATGATTTCTAATAATTAATGTCTGTGCGTTCATGCTTTACGAAACTGAGAGAAAATATTACAAACAGAAAGGTGTTAAACACGCGATCGAATATTCATCGAGAAGGACCATATGCTTTACATTTACCGTTTTTTCTCAGAGAAATTTCCGTGGTTCCTGCATCGACACGATAAAAAATGTGTAAAAGTGCAGCCGTTGCACGCGATGCGATAAATTTTACGTGCAACGAGTCGCGTTATTGCTTGCCGACCGAGATAAAAATCAAAGTAGCGCGGTAAGCAGCCATGCACCGGTGTTTTACAAGCCACCCGGTTGATATAAGTGAGAAGAAAAATCGTGGCTTTAGGAGATTCCCAAGAGCACGATATAAAACACCCGGAATAGCATTCAGTGTCGAATAAAAAGATCTGCGGAGCGCTAAAGGATCGTTTACGGCTTTCCCGAGCCTTATTACGTTGGAGAAGTGGAAAAAATTATTAACTCCCTTGGAAATTAATATTTCTTAAGACACGCGTATTCTGTGCTACCTTCTTTTTTAATATTATTGACAATTTTTAAAATATGAATAGAGAGGCTCTTATGTTATTTTAATTTGGGCAGAGTTCACGAAATATTGTATTATTCAACGTGAAAAGTAATTACAGGTTTCAATTAAGTTAAATTAAGATTACTTTTCGGTGAAATTATTTAAAAAATATTTGATTTTTATACATGTTTGAGCTCTGTGGCGCTGCGTCGCTGCGGTGTGGGAACTCTGGAATATTAGGAAGCCGGTCGAGGAATGTACAAATAGCAACCGAGGGGTCGGTCGAGCGCTTGTGAGAACGCGACCCCTCTGGTGCCAAGCATGAGAGGCGACGCCATAGCTCTATTCTACTATGAATAAAGAAGAATTTAAATTTTTTCATTTAATTTGTATTATTTACTGACGTCGATATGTAGCGCCCACTGTACTTTTAACAAAATGAGACCCCTTGACAAGCGCCATCAGAAATTATTAAAACATATTTCAATGATTACAGCCTTATCTTCCAAGATTTATTTTAGAACCTTCGTTTTTTTCATATTGCCTTTTCATTGCACGAAAAAATTTATTTTTCTTATTCTTCCTATTCAGTCATGCATCTATAATCGTTAACAATAAACCTATCGCGACCGGTCAAATGACCAGTTTCAAAATTTCGTTTAGAATTTCTAACACACTATATTATTATAACTTCACGACTTTTCTTATAGTATGCATACAATGAATTGTACAATATTCACTTCTATTCTTATTGTTTTTCTTCCGAGAAAAATATGTAATCTGTCTTGCCTAGCACTATCGGGCATTTGACCGGTTGATTTATATTTGAACTGGACAAAATTTGGTACCAAATTCTGATTAACTTCCGATGCATCAGTTTCCACTGTCTTAGAACAGATTAACAACGCGTATTAAAAATAGTTAAATTTTAGGCGCATACAGTTCCGAAACTATTAGTTTTTTATTAATTATTGAGGCATCGTTAGAAGCGGCAAAGCCTCCCCTTTAAAATGGTTTTTGGTTTTTGTCGATCCGACTTTCCGTTTTCGCGATATCGTAATTTATATAAAAGGTAATTTTTTTAATTCCGCTGTCTCTCGCTATTAATGCGTATTAAAAATATTAAAAGTTTAGACGCGTGCAGTTCCGAAACTATTAGTATTTTATTAATTATTGAGGCATTGTTAGAAGCGGCAAAGCCTCCCCTTTAAAATGGTTTTTGGTTTTTGTCGATCCGACTTTCCGTTTTCGAGATATCGTAATTTATGTAAAAGGTAATTTTTTTAATTCCGCTGTCTCTCGCTATTAATGCGTATTAAAAATATTAAAAGTTTAGACGCGTGCAGTTCCAAAACTATTAGTATTTTATTAATTATTGAGGCATTGTTAGAAGCGGCAAAGCCTCCCCTTTAAAATGGCTTTTGGTTTTTGTCGATCCGACTTTCCGTTTTCGAGATATCGTAATTTATGTAAAAGGTAATTTTTTTAATTCCGCTGTCTCTCGCTATTAATGCGTATTAAAAATAATTAAACTTTAGGTGCGTGCAGTTCCGAAACTATTAGTGTTTTATTAATTATTGAGGCATTGTTAGAAGCGGTAAAGCCTCCCCTTTAAAATGGCTTTCGGTTTTTGTCGATCCGACTTTCCGTTTCGAAGATATCGCAATTTATGTAAATAGTAATTTTTTTAATTCGACTATCTCTGTCTTCGTCTATCGGAGTCGGACCTCCTTGTCGCACGTGCGTGTGCTGACCTACCCCGCGTACGTGACTGTCGTGACCTAGTTTCGGGGCGTAGTATTTCCAAGAATTTACTACGCATTAATCAATGAACTCGCGAGCGCAACAGTGAAACGTAAACAAACTTCGAACCCTTATATCTCCGTAACTAGCCACCGCATCGACTTGAAACTAAAATCACTATATCTCTGGAACTAATAAAGCTATCGACTCGTACAAACGCTCATTTTAAAGGGCATATCATCCTCTATCCGATGACCGTATCACCAACTATAATTTATGCTGTTTTCCATGTTTATTTTGACATTTACTTTGACTTTATATGTTTAAAGAAGTTTAAGAAATTCCTATTGATCATACGACTGATGTGAGATAAAACTTTATTATAAATTGTTTATTTAATTGAAAATGAATTTAAATACAGGATGTTTGCGTAATTACTAGCCAGCACTTTTTCTTAAATAGTTGTTTTCTTTAGAACTACGGTATCGACTTGGAAGAAAATTCATTTTCAAGAGTGTTTTATCTTGTATTCGATGAAAATTAAAAAATTTTTTAACATAAAAGAGAAGGATATCTTACGAGTAAACATCAAAACGCAACTTTCTATACATATAATGCTAAAATTAGAAGTACGTTGCCTCGTAAAAAAGAAAAAGAAAGATTGGTCATTTGACCGGTCATGGTTGGAATGGGTATACATGAAGTGCCGGTAGGTTTAGTGTTAAATCATTCTTTATCAACACTAATAGATAAAGTCATTGAGGAATTTTAAAAATTTCATCGATTTTCTTTTATTTCAGATGTCTCACTTTTGTAAGGGTACAGTGAACGCTACGTATCAACGGTAGTAACTAATAAAAATTAAATTCAACAATTTATTTACATTTTCCACTTGCAGTAAAATAGAGCTATACAACTTCTTTTTACCATACATTACAAAGTTTGTTGCTGAGGATTTTCCAACAGCCAAGTTGTGATCCCTTATCGCTATAAGAGAGAACATGATGTACGATCTATTCTGGTCGTGGCTCTTCTAGAACGATCTTGTCTTATCACTTCGTGAACTATTCTCCATATCACTTCTAGGTCGTAACTCACCATTATGTCATGAATAGTTGACTATCCGATGGGGATTAATGATGCAATTTGACGATATTTTGTAACTGTATGATTTTGTAGTTCAGGGTTAGCCGTCTTTCGCGTAGACCTAATATACAGGGTGTTCACATTATTTCTAGCCAGCAATTTTTTCGAAAATTATTTTAATTAGAAAAACATGGGTGGAAAAAAAGTTTGTTTCCTATGACCAACAGGATAGTGTATATCAATTTTGCATATTTACGTTATTTTTTTAGAAATGAAAGTGATCTTGATCATAATCTACCCTGTACGTATTTCGTGCAACAGCATTTTCAATAGCGATTATAAACTTCTTTGATAATAGGAAAACAACTTTAAGTATCTGAAAACTTATCCAAGGAGTCACAGTGATTTCTACTATTTGATTAGTTATAAATAATCACAGTAGGTACATGTTCACTGTGCTTTGTATAGCTTGGTATTGGTAACTAAATATAAACAATTACAAGCATTGCTGTACTTAGAATTTGGCCTAATTACCGATGAAAAATATCAGTTACTAAAATTCTGAATATGATGGAAGAAGTTTTAAACCACAATAACAAAAGGAGAACTTCTTGTACTTAAGATTGAGAACATATACAAGCCCAATACTGTGTCGATTAGATACTGGCCTGCTTAATAGAAATCGATTATTACAAGAAGATTCTTGAAGAACGTAATCTGCAATTTTCTACCTGCAAATTTTTAATTTTCAACGGACACTTAATAAATATTCTGACAATGAATGAAATCGAATTATTTTGTGTACACAAAAACGAAGCATTTAGAATCAAAATTCAGATAATGCATATTGTATATAAATGAATCCCTAATTTTTTAAAACACGGTATACAGGGTGTTTGGCCATCCATGAGAAAAATTTTAATGGGAGACTCTAGAGGCCAAAATAAGACGAAAATCAAGAATATCAATTTCTTGACTCAGGCTTCGTTAAAAAGTTATTAAAAAATTAAAATAAAAAATTTTAAATCATTCTGAAAAAATTATTTTTGGTTGTGGAGGTCAATTATAATCATTTTTGATGAATACACGTACTCCTAAAATCCTACCTACTTTCGAGAAAAAAATTCGAGTAGGTAATATTAGATGAAATTAAAAAATTTCAAATCATACTAAAAAAATTATATTTAGTTACAGGGGTCAATTATAAGCATTTTTGGAGAGTAAACATACCCCGGAATCCTACGCACTTTCAAGAAAAAAAAAGGAATGTAATGTGAGGTCAGAAATGCTTCCCTGAAATTTCATGCGAATCTTTAAAATGTCATAACTCCTGAACGGATTGGAGGATTTTAATTTTTCAAAATGCAAACAACACGTATTTTAGTGGAGAATATGTAGAAATTCTAACAATATTGAAAAAGTTGTTTCTTGACACCGTAAAGTGAGAAAAACTGGTCCAATTTTCAAACAGCCATAATTCCTGCAATAGTAAAAGTATTTCATTGAAATTTTTTGCTGAAGCTGAGCCCATAGGTACCTACAAACAAGTATTAGACAACTTTTCTGTAGAGCGTCAAACAAATTTATTAAAAGTGAAAAATAAATTTTTAACAAAAATCGACAGGGGTTAGGTGCTTAAATTTTTCGGCGAAGAAACAAAATTTCAAATCGTTCTGGAAAAATTATTTTCGGTTGCGGGGGTCAATTACAATCATTTTTGGTCATTAGACATACCGTCGAAATCTTATCCAAATTCGAATTTTTTTTTATTGCAATGTATAACCAATCGAAAACTGATCAGCTTTTGTCTAAAATATTTTTTTGTCAGATTATCGTAAGTACGTGAAAAGTGTTACGTGTATATACGTATGTTAAATGTTACGTATGTATGTAAATATGCGATGTACTAAGCAATGTGTGCAAGTATTACAGTTATCAAATCACTTTCTCTATGAAGGGTAGACTAATATTTAAGAAAGATAGAATTGCGTCCCGAAATAGTTCTACCATTGGTGAAGTCAACCATGTTCTGGTTATATATTATGTACTAATATATATTAGGTACTAACTATGCGCCGAGTCAAAGCAGAACGCCGCTCAATTCCATGAAATGCCACAATATCCATTCTATTCTACAATATATCTCAATGGACGTATTCGAAACTATCTTCAGAAACAAATCAACAACATTTCTAATGACTATAGATGACTATTCTGATTTTCATGAGCTGGACATTCTCAAAGATCTCTCATCTGCTGAGGCAATTGTAACTTGCAAGACAAATTTTGCCAATCACAGCGTCAGAAAGTATGCACGGATGATATCAGTAACTTTTGCAACGAGGTATTCGAAAGATTCAGGTCGGATTGGAATTTTTGTACATGTCACGTCTTCGTTACATCATCCAATTCCAAACGGAAAAGCAGAAGCTGCGGTAAAAATAATGAAGAACTTGATAAAAAAGGTAGAAGAAATATGTGAGGACGTCTGATATTTTCTTTTACACCAAAGAAATGGTACATAAAACATATTTTCCCAGTTGTTAACTTTGAGCAGTAGGCGATACAAAATTTACATAAAAAAAAAACAGAAGCAAAGGAATTAAAGAAGAACAGGGAATTAGCAAATTCTACTACAGTAGAAACTGTAAAATACTATCAGAACTCTCCAAGAATCAGAGTACATATTAGGATACAGATATTAAACAAAGAAAATAAGTATTGGCAACTCACAGAAGAGGTTTTGACGTATTCGTATCTAATGTAAGTGAATGGTAAAACGTATAGAAGAAATAGAATATATGTTAAACCTTTCTCAGAAAATAAGAAAAAGAAAGATCCAAAGAATACATCTAAAAATACAGATACACAATGCCAGAAATTCTCCCCAGAGATCGATTCTGCAGTCATAGACGTAGACTTGGATATTATACATGGACGAAAATAATCTTGAATACAATCGATAGTTGTACATCTTGATCCAATTGCACAAAAAGGTAGAGGGAAGGAAAAGAGATTCATCGACCATCAGAGAAACGTACAGTTTCCATGATATAACGAAATAAAAAAAAAAAATAAAAGTAACAAAAAATGAAAAAAAAGAACGTGATATACAGGGTATTCGACCACCCATGGGAAAAATTTTAATGGGGGATTGTAGAGGCCAAAATAAGACGAAAATCAAGAGTACCAATTTATTGATGGAGGCTTCGTTAAAAAGTTATTAACAATTAAATTAAAAAATTTCAATTCGTTCTGGAAAAATTATTTTCGGTTGCGGGGGTCAATTACAATCATTTTTGCGCTTTAAAAAATTAATAATGTTGTTGTTGAATATTGCCGGTATTATTTATAAACGATGGAAAAATATTAACAATACGATAGAAAGTTAATTTAATTATTTTGTTAAAAATCTAATGTGCTCATACATAGTGGTAACTTTACCAAGTTTCATAATTTTCTAGTAAACCATTTTATATTGAATTTTATGATTTTCTGATAAATCACTCTTGATATATAAAGCACGACGAAAGAAAAAATATTTACGCAAATACAAAATTGGCCAATATCTACCAATTCTCGTACAATATATAAAATAGTCACCATGTTAAACATACTATGATAAACAGCTCCTAAGATATAAAGCATACACCATCACATATACGCATATACAGAATTTTATAAACGGGGTTTTCCATTTGTAGATACTAAACAACTTAAAATATCGAAATAAAACGGAGGGTGTTAAATTTTGATCGAAAGCATAACCTTTCTTCTATTAAATTTTTTAACTATAGAGAATATAACGGGTCATCTAAAAAAATTACAAAGTGCAAGATAACAAAGCATTAAATCTCGACCGATATCAATGTGTACTACCCTTCTGTGATATTCTGTAACTGCCAGGAAAATAAAAATATTGGCCTAGAAAATCTTCTCAGATTCAATTTCACTAACGTTTGGTCGACATGAAGCCTCACGAAAACAATGACGAGAACCATGTACGCGTAGGGATAGAAGTATGGGCAAAAACGAGACGATGTCTGCGACACGAACACAATGCTGTTTTATTCTCTTAGTTTCTGCAGGGCCAGAGAGACTAGTTAAGAGGTAAAAAGAGCATGCTCGATCTCTTAGTTGGCTCGTTAGCCAGCGAGTTCTTTCTTCTTCCACGGACTGCTAATTATCCGTATAGCTTCCAAGAGAGCGCCACCCCATCGCGGGAATTCACCCCTTGGCCGCAGGGCAGAGTGCTGAGCTTACGAGTTCGATAATCGCTCCTCCCGCGATAAGCTCTGATTTATGGGGTTTTCAGCGTTCTTAGACCATCGACTTCGTTAACTTCTGGATAATGAAAAACACTGTTGTCTATAATTAGTTATCTGCAAGGACTATTTTCCTGTTGAGGCGGCTGCTTTACGTGTCAGATTTTCACGTCAAATCATACGTTGATAGTTTTCGTTCGTTTCATTCCTATTGGAATTTGCAATATTTACAGTACAGGCTCGAGGAATTAACTTCTGAAACATTTGTTTTCTCACTGAAGTGGTCTTAACCCTCTTACTTCCGAAGTATAAGGTAAGTCACCTTCTAAAGTGTCCGTTCTGCAAAAACGTATTTTATGTACAAATTATACGGTGTCGAAGGGAACATGTGATAATTAGTTTTTTAAATGACCTATACGTTTACAAGATATTTAGGTGACTGATTTTTTAAGAGAATGTCTATCTTTTTGTACCAAAATTTAAGAAAACAGTTTTTAGAGAAAAAGGTATTAAGCTATATTTGTCCTAAACCTAATAATTAACATATTTGTAAAAAAAATTTAAGATCATCTTAACAATTTGTAAAGGAGTTATTTAAAAAAAAAACTATTTCATACGTTCTCTTCACAACCATATAATCTTGATATAAAACAATTGTTTGTAGAAAAAATACTTTAAGAGTTATTCGGGATTAACAAGTTACATGACTTATCCTCTATTTTCATGATATGAAATAAAGTTTATTCAAAATAAAATTTCTTTTAAATGGATATTCATTGTATGTCACTATGAAAGAACTTTCAAAAATTAAGAAAAATTTCCCTTTCATTAAAAAGTATGGAAAGAAATTTTCATACTTTTGTTACTTCTTGACTTTCCAGAATAATTTTGTTTATGATACAAATTTTTCAATGAATTTAAGAAAAGTTGATTAGAAATTAAATACTTCGTGAACACCTGATCTCTCACAACGAATTCCAGTTCGTGAAATTCACTAGCTAAATAGTTACTAGAACACGAGGAGTCTGGATTATCGAATTTTCTGAAGAACGCGTACATCCCTGTAAAGCCTTTGCGGTTTAATACCATAAAACTGCGAAAGCTGCAAATTTTTTCATATTGCGCTTTTGTAAAATGTGAAATAATTAAATTATTCGCTTGTGAATTTAATAGATTCAAAATTTCTATTTCCATTGAAAAACTGACAGAAACAAATACATTATACTACTTTTAAATATGTCACTTTAATACTATTTTAATTGAAGATAATAATTATTTAAACGAAACTATACTTTTATAAATATATTAATTACAACGTTTATACTGTATGTTATTAATGTAGTTTAAGCATGTAATGAACAAAATTTCATTTATTTATATTCACTCCCCCTTAGTTTCGGTAATTTAACGACAGTGATCTTCATCTGTATGGTAGTTCTTAAACTGGACGGTCAATATTTAATAATGATGTTTTAAAGTCCCTGATGAAATTTAATCCATGATTGTATACACCGAACTTGGTACACAACTTAAATCCACACGATTTACGGAGCAAAACTAATTTCATGAAATTGGAATGAACACCAGATGTAGCACAAGCATAGATTACACATCACTTGTTGAATTCAAACAAAGATTAGAGGCGTAGATTCTACTTCGTAAAATTTGCACTTCATTGCTAACCGGATATCATGGTGATCCATTTCTTGCTGAAATTAGTGCAGAAGTCGAGAAGTAGATCACCTATGAGAATATCAAGTGGGTCAAGCAATTGACTTGAAATCTTCTTAACTTATCTATATTTTAAATTGTATATTTTGCATATTTTGTGTAAAAACATATGTTGAAATATACTGCATATGTCAAACATGTTTGTTGTATTACTTTTCATAAAATTAATTAGTCGTGCCAGAAATGACAACAGAGGTATTTATACATACCTCATTTACCTACAGTAAATCATTCATAATAACAATTCACAAATGCTACGAATAGTATTGATCAGTAATTTTGAAATATTCTTGACAGATGGGTAAACGAATTTTATGAGGGCAGATTGTTAAAGAACCTAAAACAATTAAAGCATGTTATTTCAGCAAATTCAAATATGCCACAATCACATCTTGTAATGTTTTGCGTTCATTCTCAACTTAAAAATTGACTTTAAGCAATAAACCTTATCAACTAACTCTTGATGATATTGAAAAAAATACTCGTAACATATTGTAGTTTAAATTATAATTGATTATTATTATGTTTAAGTAATAAAATTATTTGAACGTATTTTGAATATAATTTGCATATTCCTGTATATTTTAGCATATTATTAATACATATTTGATATATGTCACTTACATATTTTTATATATTTCATTGACATAAACATTCAGTCTATCTATTACAATACTTTATTTCTTGTAAATCGGGTATTAAAGCGTTAAATATTAAGTTGACATATTTTTATTTCCACGAGCGAGAATAGTAGAACGTGTAAAAATAAACAAAGTATCAAATCACTCACTATCCGGGAAATATATTTTGTTCCTGGAAGTTCTGTGAAATCAGATCGCGCGCCAAGTACTGGTCTTACGACTTCGATAATCACTTTAACGCGATAAGTCTTGATTTATTGGCTGTTCGTTGCAACACGCTGCGAAACAATTCCTTCTTTCGTTTCTTTTTGCCCTACCAGCTTCAAAACGATACCTCGTGAACACGTTATATCTGATTCTTCCGCATGGAAATGCGATTACTGCTGGCAGTATTGCAATATTTTGCACGCCGGAAGTGATAAATTATTAACGCGCCCATGCACACGTAATTCCCTTCAGCGCTCAGTCAAGCTTGCCAAAATTAATTTCGCGATTTACCTGTCGCATTGGAAATATAAAATTCCATTTCCAGATTGAAAATTTATCGAAATCCATCCCTACCGTCGAACTGTATTTAAACGTGATTTTTAATCTGGATGAATAAAGGATTTATATCGTTAGTAAAATGATTTTTACACTATGACATAATTGACATTGAAATTCTCCAACGAAGATAATCTTCTAATTTATAATTAAATAATTCTTATACTCAATTTATAGTAAACTAACTCCTTGCAGTTGGAATTAAAAAGACCTTTGTGAGACTTATTGAATCCCACGTTATACTTACAAGGAACAGTCCGGCTTCGATTTTGATGAAACTTCGTGTACTTATAAAGCAGCCAAAAATAATCGATACGTATTATTTTTTAGCTGCGGTAACTCGAGTTTAAGGGGTGAAACCAACCCTTGAAGTTTTGGCTCAAAACGACTATCTCGAAAACGGAAAGACATACGAAAAAATTGTTAATGAGCGAGGTTAATGGTTTCTTAGGTACAATAACATGGTGTTAAAAAATTTAACAAAATACAATTTGTTTGTAGCAAAAAAAAATGTATTAACTTAATTTTTCATTTTATTGAAATTTTCGTAATGACAAAAAATAACGAGCATTTTATTCCAAATCCATTGGTATGTAATATTTTAAAATTGCCTCCTACAGTTTTGTAAATTTTGATGATTTAAATGAAGCACTGTAGGCTTGCACTAAATTATACAATATAATTTTAAACTTAAATTTTAAATTTTAAACTGAAAATAATTTTTCCAGAACGATTTGAAATTTATTAATTTTGTCGAAAAATTTCACACTTTCTCGAATTTTTTTCTCCAAAGTGGGTAGGAATTTGAGGGTATGTCTATTCACCAAAAATGATTGTAATTGACCCCCGCAACCGAAAATAATTTTTTCAAAACGATTTGAAATCTTTTTTTTCCGTCGAAATATTTAGGCTACCCCCTGTCAATTTTTCTTCAAAATACGTTTTTAGTTTTTAATAATTTTGTTTGACTCCCTACAGAAAAATTGTCTAATACATTTTTATAGGTGCCCATGGGTTCTGCTTCAGAATAAAATTTCAATGAGATACCTTTACTATTGTAGGAGTTATGGCCGTTTAAAAATTGGACCACTTTTATGGAGTTTCTCACATTTTACGGAATCAAGGAGCAACTTTTCCAATATTTTTAGAATTTCTACATATTCTTTAATAAAATACGCGTTGATTGCTTGTTTAAACATTAAAATCCTTCAATCCGTGCAGAAGTTATGACGTTTTAAAGATATGCATGAAATTTCAGGGAAGCATTTCTGGCCTCACATTAGATTTTCGGTAAAGAATTTTTTTCTTGAAAGTGCGTAGAATTTCGGGGTATGTCTATTCACCAAAATTGCTTGCAATTGACCCCTGTAACTACATATAATTTTTTAATATGATTTGAAATTTTTTAATTTCATCTAAAAATTTCAATACCTACTCGAATTTTTTTCTCGAAAGTGGGTAGGATTTCAGGAGTATGTGTATCCACAAAAAATGATTGCAATTGAGCCCCACAACCAAAAATAATTTTTTCAGAATGATTGAAATTTTTTAATTTAATTTTGTTAACTTTTTAACGAGGCCTCCATCAACAAATTAGTATTCTTGATTTCCGTCTTATTTTGGCCTCTAGAATCTCCCATTAAAATTTTTCCCAGGGGTGGTCGACATCCTGTATTATGGTAAATTGATGGAGAAGGGCGAGCCCTTAGCGACGGAGATGATTGCAGATGAGCTTTGCACGAAATTGTACTTTGATTTACAGATGTTTTTGCGGACTTCGGCTATTTGACAGAAGGGTATTGTGACTTAAAATAGATACAAATAATAAATAGGGGGCTGGTCCTTCAACAACGCGAATAAAAAAATATAATATTTTATGCTTTCAATACTGTTTTATTTACAATTTATCAATATTAAAAATCAGTATACAGCATCAGAACAAATAATATTATTATAATATAGGGTTATCCAAATTGAGTGTCACATCTTTTCACAGATGGGACTGCTAAATGGTTTGATTGTTCTTTGTTATATCTCACACACGTCATCACTAAACATAAACAAATCTAACAAACATAAACATTCAAATTCGGTTCGAGCTTATTTTTGACATCCAAGATCATGCGATCTAACTCCGTTAGACTTTTTTCTATGGGGGTTTCTTAAAAATTAAAGTTTATGTCAATACACCACAAACGATTGACGAGCTAAAAAACAATATTATAGACCCCATTAATGACATAGAATCTCAATTCTGTAATAGTGTAATAGAAAATTGGGTAAAACGAGTGGGGCTCGTGAAAAAAGACGGTCATTCGAATAACATTGTGTTCCACGATTAATGTTACGAAGTGGACTTTATATTAAAACAAAGAAACTTGAAATATCTCAAATAGTTTGTGTTTTATTTCAATTTAAAAACGTGACGCTCAATTTGGATAACCCCATAGTTAACTAAAACTTTGGTATAAAATTCAGATAGATCATTAATTCTCTCCTAATACAATTTTTATGAACAAATTCCAGACGTTCAACTTCATACATCTTTTATAACATGGTATCTTTAGCATTTTCATCTAATTGATTCATGGACTTTTCATTAAAATCCGTTTATGACTTATCTATCTTCATTCAATTGTTTTCAATAGAATTATAATTCTCTTTCCAGAAATATTCAGAACCAAATGCTATCGGATATTTAATTTCTTTTTGAATTTTAATAAAATAACGTTAATAGTATACACATTAAACGACTTGTTGGGAAACTGCAGAACATTTGATTATGTCAGGAACGCTTTAACCAAAGTTTGTTATAAAAAACTTATTAACACTAAACCTACCGCGACCGGTCAAATGACCGTTTTTAAAATTTCATTGAAATTTCTAACACACAATATTATTTTAGCGCTTTTTAACATCACGACTTTTCTTATAGTATACGTACAATGAATTTTACAACATTCACTTCTACTCTTATTGTTTGTTTTCTAAGAAAAATATGTAGTCTGTCTTGCCTACCACGACCGGTCATCTGACTGGTTTAATGATTTCTATTTTTTTGTAAAAAAACTGGACAAAATTTGGTACCAAATTCCGGTTAACTTCCGATGTAAATAAGAAATATATGTATAACAAAGACGAAAGGAGAGAATCTTCAGTTTGCACTGTCTTAAAACAGTCTAACAACGCGTATTAAAAATTTTGAAACTTCAAACGCATGCAGTTCCGAAACTACTAGTGTTTTATTAATAATTGAGCCTCTGTTAGAAGTGGCAAAGCCTCCCCTTTAAAATGGCTTTTGGTTTTCCTTAATCTGACTTTCAATAATTTTTAATTTTTTAAATTCTGCTACGTCTGACTCTCCGCCTAACGAAAGCCTATTAACGCGTATTAAAAATACTAAAAATTTTAGATGCGTGCAGTTCCAAAATTACTAGTGTTTTATTAATAATTGAGCCACTGTTAGAAGTGGCAAAGCCTCCCCTCTAAAATGGTTTTTGGTTTTTGTCGATCGGACTTTCCGTTTTCGAGATATCGTAATTTATGTAAAAGGGTATTTTTCTTAATTCGACTATCTCTGTCTCCGTCTGTCGCGTCGTTTCGTACCTCTTTGTCGCGCGTGAGTCAAGACAGTCACGTGACCAGGAAGTCGTAGTATTTCCAAGAATTTACTACGCACTGTTTACTATTGTCACGCGCGCGAGTCCATTGATCTGAATGAAACGTAAACAAACGCTTCGGACCCTCGTTTCTCCGAAACTAGCTACCGCATCGACTTGAAACTAAAATCGCTATATCTCAGGAACTAATAAAGCTATCGACTTGTTCGAACGCTCGTTTTAAAAGGCATTTCATTCCCTATCCTATGAATGGAACAGCTACTATAATTTATGCTATCTTCTATGTCTATTTTGACATTTACTTTGACGCTCGACTTGAAACAAAAATTGTCATATCTCCTGAACTAACTATGCTATCGACTTAAATGAACGCTCATTTTAAAGGGCGTTTCATCCTCTATCCAATGAATATGAAAACTATTATAATTTATGCTACCTTCTATGTTTATTTTCACATTTACTTTGACGCTCGACTTCAAACAAAAATTATCATATCTCCGGAACTAATTATGCTATCTACTTGAAACAAATTTCATTTTAAAGGGGCTATTATTATTTATGCTGTCTTCTGCGTTTATTTAAAAATCTGCTTCGACTCTAAGCGCCCAAAGAAGTCTAAATAATCGTTTCTAGATCCTGGATGTAGAATAGTCATTTTAATATTAAATTCTTCATTGTTTCATACAAAATGTATATAGTGTCGACTCAACTATTAAATCAATCATAAAACTTGGACTCTATGGACGCTCATCTTAAAGGGCTTTTCATCCTCTACCCGATGAATATATCAATTATTATTATTTATGTTATCTTCTATGTTTATTTTGACATTTACTTCGATGCTCGACTTGAAACAGAAATTGCTATATCTCCGGAACTAATTACGCTATCGAATTGTTCGAATGCTCGTTTTAAAGGGTATTTCATCCTCTACCTAATGATCATATCACCTACTATTATTTTTGCTATCTTCTATGTTTATTTTGAAATTTACTTTGACGCTACATACCCAAAGAAATTTCAGCAATTTCTATTGATCGTACGACTAGTGTACGATAAAACTGGACCATAAATTATTTATTTAATTAAAAATGAATTTAAATACAGGATGTTTGCGTAATTATTAGCCAGCACTTTTTCTTAAATAGTTGTTTTCTCTAGAATTAACTACGATATCGACTTGGAACAAAATTCGTTTTCAAGGGAGTTTTATCTTCTTTCCGATGAATGTTAAAAAATTTTTGCACATAAAAGAAAAGAACATCTTACGAATAAACATCAAAACACAAGTTTCTATACATATAATGTAAAAATGAGAAGTACGTTTCCTCGTAAAAGAGAAAAAGAAAAATTGGTCATTTGACTGGTTATGGTAGGAATGGGTATACATGAAGTGCCGATAGATTTAGTGTTAATAGCAACAAAGAGAATATTTTATAATTGATTAACTATAAAGAAAGAGTAACTCAATATCAAACATTATTAATATTGAATTCTAAATGCATGTTTGAATATTAAATATAATATTTTTCATAAATGAATTTGTAGTTTTGTTTAACTGGTAAAAAACGCTTTCTTTACAATGCGTAATAATGTATTAATTATGTAAATAATACAAAATTGGATTTCATAGCAACATTTTTCACGTATTTCTATATGTATAAATATGCAAAGAAAAAATCAGTAGCTAACTACAAACACTAAAAAAGTAAAAAAATTGATTATATATCAGAGCTAGGTAAAAATTTAATTAACGTTTATCGATTCAATTTGAATTTTTGATTACTTATTGCAATCTACAAATACAGCTTTTCAGCCATTAATCGCAATTGGCGATTGGATGGTTACATTTAACATTTAATCATCGTTTGGGTAATTGTCAGTTCGGCTCACCTTTAATGTTGTTCGTAGCCAAAAGTCGAAGCATTTGGCCATAAAACCTGTAAAAGACGATAAGATATGTATATCCGTGAATCGTAAAACATTATTAGTTTTTCTTTATGAAAGTTTCACTAAAATAATCGTAAGATTTCTCCCATTGAAATAATACTGAATGAAAATTAGTCTCGATTATAATTTGTTAATTTAATAAATGATAACCTATTATTTGTTATTAATTAAATAAATAAATCTGATCTAAATAATGTCCTGTTTACGTCTCATCATAAAAGTTTTCTAAATAAATATTCAACGGTAAAACCTTTTACTGTTGTATGAACAAAGTATCTAATCTGTAGACTTTTTTGCTATGATGACAAATTTACTAAAATCACACAAATTATCAGATATTAACTGCAGAAAGAAAACAGTATTAAAATCGAATGGAAACAAATAAATATGTCGATTAGGGAAGAGTAATAGAGATAGACAATGAAATTAGAATCATATGTGTAATTTGCTCAAATTGTCAAGGATGGGTTCATGAAGCTTGTATCGACATTTCTGAATGCTCAACAAATTATATTTGTAATCATTGTAAAAGATCTTTTAAATTGTTCCACGTTATATTTGTAATGTCGTGAAAGCATAGAAGATTTCATCGTAACGATCCTTGAAAACTATATACTAAAAAATAATGTTAATTCAAGTTAGATATTACAATAATGATACTCTGTTACTTTGATTACTTGTGTTATTTGTTGGAGAGTAATTGTACAAGAGATGCAAACTGGACTGTTGGATGTGTGGTTTGGATAAGCGACGACAGAGGGCAGATGGAACGTGTGGCGTGTGGAGAAAAGAAAGCGGTGTGTGCACGTGTGCCTAAGATAAAAGTGCAATTTTATGTGTTTAAGATATAAAAATCAGAAACTGTAAATCTTATTTGCTATGTGCTAAATATATATATTATACTTGTTGAATAAAGAATATTGTAAGAAAATAACATGCATCAATCGTCTCAGACAGAATCACATCATAGCTTATTGTCGAGCAGGTAGTTGTAGAAAATGTAATTTGAAACATCACACATTATTGCATTTCCCTAATGATTCCCAAAATATCGTACAGAATAATAACTCTTCAGGTAGTAAATCCACTGCTGAGAATATGGCCAGGGTATTAACCATAACTTATAATTCCGAAGTTCTTCTGGGTACTGCAGTAATATGAATATTTGACTTTATGATCTTAAGGCATAATTCCACTGAGACAATATGTAGCATGTGACAATGACGCATGCGACGAAACAGAATTTTATTGAGGCAACATTTAGGCAACATGTCGCATACATCATAGTTGTATGCGGCAACATTTAGATGAAGCCAGCTAGTCAGTTGTAAAAAAGGATCAGTCAAGACAACTTGCACGATACATTCTAGACATATTTCATTCAGTTATATATTCAGTAGCATTTAAAAAATACAGTGAAATAGACAATTAGTGAATACTCATTAAAACAAACCCTCCTAAAAATAAATAAAGACCAATTAAACTAGTTTGTATTTATACAAGAATATAAACGACGTAACGGTCGTTTCTCAAAATTCAATCTCTGCTGGAAATGGCGATCAATAATATCGTCCTTGTGTTTTATAACAAATGACTTTAAGACCTTGTCTAAAATGTTTGCACCATAAGATTAAATAACCAAATTTTGGTCTATCGAAGAGATATCATGTAGAAAGTTTAATTCCCTCGAAGAAATCACTTGCGAAGAACACTTCGTTAAAAACAAATTCAGAACTAGCGAAGGTAGATCCGTTATACTGTCATGCTGTAGACCCCCACAGAAAGAAGTATTACTCATAGCGATAAGGTTAGTCATAAGCGATACTCTAAGAAGATGACGAGCTTATTGACTCTTTTGTGGGTAAAAACAAATGAGTCTTACGTTCACATCTAACCCCGCTGTACTTTAACCAAAAATTATAAAAGCGTACCGCTCCCGAACTTCTGGACTCATTTTCACATTTGATCCTGTAAGTAGTGTATCAGTGTTCAGTCTCCAAATAAACCTTAGGGTGTATCCTGATATCTTTTTTCGAGTGCTTGTACCCTTCCCAATCAAATCATCCTAATACTGTGACGCTGCAAATACTTGGACGAATCTGCAGCTTAGGGCATAACAGTAAGATTACCGTTTAATAACAAAGAAAGATTACTAGGTGAATCAAAGAATCGAGCGCTAAGACGGTTCTATACATTAGAATGGAAATTTTTACGCAATCTCATTTTATTCAAATAATACTCAGATTTCATAAAAGAGTACGAAATTTTAGGGCAAATAAATTTTAGAGTCCGAAGGTTTCTACCTATCATGCGATTATAAAAGAAGGCAAGCACAACTACAAAAATAAGAGTCGTGTTCGACGCGTCCGTGAAAAGTTTAACAGGTCTATCTCTCAATGGTTGTTTAGTGACGGTTCCTACCATACAAGATTCGTTATTCACAATCTTGCTAAGATTCCGATCACATGCGTTCGTTTTAACCGCTGAAGTAGAAAAAATGTTTCGGCAAATTCTTATTCACCCGGACCATACATCCTATCAAAAAATATTACGGCGCAGTTCGACAAATGAACCAATTAAAAGGTACAAATTAAACACCGTCACTTATGGTACCGCGTCAGCTTCCTTTCTTGCCATATGGTGCTTAAAACAATTAGCAGAAGATGAGGTATCAAAGTTCCCACTAGCATCAATAAAATATAAACAAGGTTTTTATGTAGACGACTTCATTACCGAAGCAGCGAATTACGAATCTGTACTGCAATTACACAACGAATTAATAGAATTAGCAAAATCAGCAAATCACGATCTTCGCTAATGGACCTTCAATGATAACCCATTAATAAAGAGTTTTGATTCCCAATGTTCTGACAAAGATTTATATATAGAGATCGGAGAGGCAAGAAGAGCATTAGGATGACTTTGGAACCTCTCAAGCGATCAAATAACATATACCATTAAAACATTAGAAAAAACTCAACGAATTACTAAAAGAACTATTCTATCACAAATAGCGCAATTATTTGATCTAAGTTTATTAGAACCGGTAATAGTTAAAGCAAAAATCATAATGCAACAACTTTGGAAAAACGAAGTGTCTTGAAATGAATCTGTGCCATAGCATATTCATCTTCCATGGACCGATTTAAAAAAAGTTACATTTGCTAAACAATCATTCTATTCCTCGAAAGGTTATTCCAGTAAAAAACGAACATACAGAACTACACGGATTTTGTGACGCGAGTGAACGCGCGTACGGTGCATGCATTTATATTCGTTCATCCGATAGCCAAAGCAAAACGAAATGCAATTATTTTGTTTATTTCTCTGCCCAGACTTGAGCTCTGCGCAGCAAAACTTCTAGCCGATCTATACACAGAAGTTCGTCAGACAATGTATGATACAGAATTTAAAAGCATCAAATTTTGGTCTGATTTAACCATGACGTTGAATTGGATTAGAACAAGCCCGCATTTACTAAAAAGCTTCGTCGCGATTAGAGTCAGCGAAATATAATCGAAAACTGACTGCCAAAGCTGGCTTCACATCCCTTGTGCGGATAATCTAGCAGATTTCTTATCGCGAGGACAAGCCCCATCAGCGTTCATTAATAATACTACCTGGATACATGGTCCTCATTGGCTCATTAAACATGAAGACACGTGGCCTATTAGTGACAGAGTTATTAACACGTTTTTCAAACATTAACTTATTAAACAAAGTAATAGCATACATATTACGGTTCTTTAACGCTACAAGACATAAAATAATTAATTAATAAAATAATTAACAAGAATTAATGACGTTGCATGTACCTTATGTGTATAACTAAAAACACTAGAAAACTGATCAATGAATTTTTCCTTTATTAAAGGCGCTAGAAAAAGTTTATCCAACTTTTTAAAAAAATTGTATTGTATGAATTGTGTGAATATATTTCAGAAAAACCACATAAGACAACCATCATTACTATGGATCATTTTTGCTCAAAATCGAATTAAATCATATAATGAAAGTGTGGAAGTCCTATGAATGAGATGGAAAAGGAAGGATATGCATTTAAAGGATTATATGTATATGCAGACGGAAGATCGGTTGAGTACTTGCGAGAGAAACAGTCCCTCTGGCGGCGAGTACGGGAAGCGATGCGACCCATAAAAATATAGAACTTAAATATAAAATTGTATAAAATAAAAGTTGAAATGATCAGCGAATACTGTAACAACTTGTCGTAGTTACGTTGATATTCACCTAACACTAATACCATATCAACACTTTCGTTTAAATTTGCCGTTCCAAAGATCTAATCTGTAAAGAAGACTTGAAAATACTAAGTCTGTCAATGTCAATGTAAGCAAATATAAAATTACTGATGCAATATTCCAAGAAATCATATTTCTGTTTCCAAGAAAATAGTTAGAAGAGAATGTTTGTAAATGGAATTAGAATAACTTTAAAGACTTATCTCTAACGTACCTCAAAATGTTTTTAAATGTAAACCGTAAATTGAATTGAATTTTTTGTCATAATACTTTAAAGATTAAGAAAAAAAAATGTTTTATGTAAATATTATTAAGTTCAATAAGAATTGACTGAATACAAAATAAATAATACATCATTTTATATAAAAGAATTGAGGATTAGCATTCTTAACCGCTGCTTTAAAAAATTAATTACACGTAAATGATTTATTATGCTCCATTTAAGTAGGAAACAATTAAAATCGATATTTACAGTGTATTCATAGAAAATAGCTTCGAATACTTCATTTGGTCTACACTATGTATTCGATATTTGTAAAAATTTAAAAAACTGCTTTAAATAAATCTTGGAAAAATTAAATTTGTTTTTGTTAATTATTTATCACTTTTCTAGCAACATTTCAACATGAATATTAATCGCGATCTTATATTTGTCAGCTTGAAATATGTGGTATATTCAATTAGTTGTAACGTTCGTTTCTCGAGACCTCATCTCTCGTTCAACAATATCTGAAGTTCCAATAATACTTAATACGATGCAAAGCTTAACAATACCAAATACCAAAATACAGTTGGATCTTCTTCAGCTTAAAAGGAGGACAAACAGTCTTGATAAATCGAGGCCGACTGGATAATCGAAATTCGGAAGGGAAGTAATTTGGAATGCATTTTTTGTGCAAAGTAATTCATTTATTATCATAAAACACATGTTATTCTATATACAGTGTGTTCGCCACCCCTGGCAAAAATTGTGATGGGAAATTCTAGAGGCCAAAATAGGACGAAAATCAAGAATACCAATTTGTTGATGGAGGCTTTGTTAAGAAGTTATTAACGTTTAAAGTTCCGACCGTAATGAATTTTTTTCTCGAAAATGCGCAGGATTTCGGGGGTATGTCTATCGACCAAAAATGATTGTAATTGACCCCCGCAACCGAAAATAATTTTTCCAGAACAATTTGAAATTTTTTTCTCGTCAAAAAGTTTAGGCAATTATTGAATTTTTTTCACGAAAGTGCGTAGGAATTCAGAAGTATATGTATTTACCAAAAATGATTGTAATTGACCCCCGCAACCAAAAATAATTTTTTCAGAATGATTTGAAATTGTTTAATTTAATTTTTTGCTAACTTTTTAACGAAGCCTCAGTCAACAAATTGGCATTCTTGATTTTCGTTTTATTTTGGTCTCTAGAATTTCCCATTAAAGTTTTTCCCAGGGGTTGGCAAACACCCTGTATAGAAGCACCTCTTGCCGATTGACTGATCCAGATATACTGCTAGTGCTGTCAGAAAAGTCCAATACTCGAGCAGGTCGAATGTCGAACCTGGCCAAAACCCATACAAAGTGCAGCAGAAATAGCAAATAGCAGAAAACGTCATGTTATTTTGCATGAAAGACCAAGCAATTTTCTTTCAGAACATATTTTTCTACCGTTATTTCTCTTTGGCTTGCACAATTTTATAATTTTTGATTCTTCCACTTTGAAAAATGGTTTTTAGTCATAAACATAAAATCAAACTGCTAAGAAAACGTATTTAATAATATATAGTAATATTTTCATGAACCTTACCTATGTGCAACATTTCATAAAAATTGATGTGTTAAAGTTGGGTAACGTTATTGATATTCCTTGTTGGCAATATCATCGTGATATAATTTTTTAAGAACTGAAAACACTGTTATTCATTTGCATTGATTGACAGAAATTAAGAAAAATTTCTGGTTGCGTTCCATCGTTATTATAATTTAACTGAGTAGGTATTCTTGGAATAACCAGAAAACTCACTGCTATCCTGTAAGACAGGATCAAGGCTGTTTGAGAACATAATGTTGGAAACTTTTCAATTTTCCAAGGAAAATTATACTTTTAAATTCTCTATAATACTACATTCCTGTCTTCTTGTACTCAGAAAGAAGCATGTTTTCGTTTATCTTACCTTCAAGTCGGATTATAAGTTTAGGATTCAGTTACGCTAGGCTGTAAACAGCCTTGTTCGTTGTTTCCAGCTCTTTTATCCTTCGTCGAGATATTTTAATGTTTTTGTATTTGCTTTTAATATAGCGACTAGAGCCATTAAATTAAAAAGAAAATAGAATAAAGTATAAATATTTAAATATTCTTCCAAATGACACTCGTGGCCGATCGACATAAAATTTTGAGAGAGAAGGGGAATAGATAAAATTTTAGCCTCCGGAATGAAATAGTTTCCAAGATATTAATAAAGAAATGTTAGAAATTATATACGCCGCCGCTTATGCATACAAGGTGGTTCTAATAATTGGAACAAGCTATAGCTCTGTTTCTATTAAAATTAGAAAAATATTATACAGAAATATGTTACACTGTATAAGATGTTCTATCGTACAATTGCAAATTTTTTTCACAGAAACACCAATGCAGTTTCAAAATGTAGTTGTACTATTTTTTATAAATTGATTCCTCGTGTTATTTTGCGTATCAACAATTGTATATTAAAGGTCATTAAAAGTTAAATAGGTTTCAAGGTACAGTCGCACCTCAAAATACGCCATATTTTCGCAACCTTTGTATGTACCTAATTGCCTCGTTCTTCGAAGACGCGGCTTTTCCATCGCTACAAATGACGAGTTTTTACAAGTTTTTTACGAAATAGATCCTCGAATAATACATGTATTACGATTAAAACAAAATGTGGAAGAAGGATTAACACTATACAAAAATATGTTGAAAGAAATGCAAAAAGAGGCGTGCAAATTCAAATTACTGTTTATTTTCACAAAATGTAATAAATACACGTATATTTAAATGTACATACAGGGTGTTCGGCCACCCCTGGGAAAAATTTTAATGGGAGATTCTAGAGACCAAAATAAGACGAAAATCAAGAATGCCAATTTCTTGATTGAGGCTTCGTTAAAAAGTTATTAAAAAATTAAATTAAAAAATTTCAAATAATTCTGAAAAAATTATGTTTGATTGCGAAGATCAATTACAATCATTTTGGCGAAAAAAATTTTTTGGCAAAGAAATTTTTTGGCAAAAGAAAAATTTTTCAAATCGTTCTAAAAAAATTATTTTCGGTTGCAAGGGTCGATTATAATCATTTTTAGTCATTACATATATCCCCGAAATCCTACGTATTTTTCGAGAAAAAAATTCCTTACCGAAAATCTAATGTAATTTAAAATGTCATAACTCCTGAACGGATTGGACGGTTTTAATGTTTCAAAAGGCAACCAATGCGTATTTTAGTGTAGAATATGTAGATATTCCAAGAATATTCGCAAAGTTGTTCCTTGACCCTGTAAAGTGAGAAAAACCCTATAAATATGGTCCAATTTTCAAACGACTATAACTCCTAGAATAGTGAATATATTTCAATGAAATTTTTTCTGAAATAGAGCTCATGGATACCCACAAAAAAATATTAGACAGAATTTCTGTACAGCGTCAAACAAATATATTAAAAATGAAAAATCGACAAGAGGGGGTAGGTGTCTTTTCTCGGCGAAAAAAAATGTTTTGAATCGTTCTAAAAAAATTATTTCTAGGTTCTGGGGTCAGTTGCAATTATTTTTTATGAATATACATACCCCCGAAATCTTACGCACTTTCGAGAAAAAAATTCAGGGAAGTGGACAAATTTTTCGGCGAAAAAAAAAATTTCAAATCGTTTTGGAAAATTTATTTTCGGTTGTGGAGGTCAATTGCAACCATTTTTGGTGAATAGACATACCCCCGAAATCCTGCGCATTTTCGCGAAAAAAATTCCGTATGGGCGGAACTTTAAATGTTAATAATTTCTTAACGAAGTCTCCATCAACAAATTGGTATTCTTGATTTTCGTCTTCTTTTGGCCTCTAGAATCTTCATTTAAATTTTTCCTGGAGGTGGCCAAATACTCTGTATATTGTATTTGTATGGTGCATGTATATGTCTTCCTGAATAACACTTTTTCCTCGTAACCCTTGAATTATGGTTTCCCGCGTACTTCGAGGGACAACTGTATATTACTTTCTTTGAAAATTTATGATAAAAAATACTCAAACGTTACATTGTATACATTTTCTTATTTCTTGTTCACTGCGAATATCTAAACAATTAAGTGTAATTCTTTCCTTTAATTTATCCACTGAAGTTAAAGGTTACAAATAAATCTTATCTTTTGGGAATCATCACAAGAAAAAAATCTAAACGATTGAGGTCAAGCAAGCGAGGTATCCATAACGTAGGGCTATAAGTGCCAATCTATCATTCTTCATACGTTTCCATTAAAAAATTTGTTATTGTTCGTGCAGTGTAAGTCGGTGCACTTTCTGAAAATATCTATGTATATAGTCACATTTAAAATCTATCGAATCCATCGTGATACATTATGATTAACTGAGCCATTGCGACCACGGTGAACTTCGAGTGACTCACGATAAATTTTAATTGACCCAGGGGAAACTGCAAGTGATATATGATAAATTTTACGTGACCCTCGATACATTGCAAGTGGTCCACGATAAATTATAATGGATACACGATAAGTTTCCAGTGACCCATGATAAATTACAAAAAGCTAGAATATATTTCGAGCGACCTACAATAAATTGAGGATATTATTTTGTTTAATTGTACCTTATGCACCGATAGAAAATATAGGTTACTTAATTTATACTCGAGAGTTTTTCTTAACGAACTACTATTTTTATCTATACATACTTCTATTTTCTTCAAGAAACCGAAACAATATTAGAGTTTTTACTGAGAATATAATTTATAAGAAAATTCTCGAAATGATATATGTATAGTACAAGTTCATTAGAATGCGTTTTTCTCTCTATCTCTCTTTCTTACTCCTGCATTCCGAAGGATAGAAACCAGGAAGAAACGATCGTACGGAATCGTATCTCCTCTACATTACAACTTTTACTGTAGTTTAAACAAAAATTCTACAAGTAAAAGAATCGTTGAAGATAGAATGGAATAAAATTTCTCCTCGATATACCGAAAAATTAGTTAAATCGATTAATAAATAATAGACTTTGAGAAGTAGAGAACAGTAAAGGAAACCCGACTAAATATTATAAATAAAACTTTTTATAATTAGAGTTTAAGTTTTTGATTTATAATTAGATGATCGATTTTCATTTGGAGGTTCATTTCATACACATACATTTAAAATGCTGTAATGTAATTATTATTTTACAAAAATTTGTTTTATTGGGTTATATTACTTAATAATAAAAACAAAATAGATCGCTATTCACAACGTGTACATATTTTTTACTCGTATTTAGAGTTTTTATAAAGATTCATATATACTCAACCACGATGGACGATTTTCATTGAGAGCCACTGTATTTCCCCTTCGTTTTTCTCTTCTTTTATCCGTTCGCTTATTTCTTGATTCTCCCAACGGGAAGACATGAATGAGAGAAGCGTTTTTTGGACAGAACCGGACTCCAAATACATAATCTGGAATATCTAAATACGCTATAATTAATACAGTCTTCGAAAAAAGTATAAGCAGAGTTAAAGCGAGCTCAAATGGTGCAAAGTTACATTTAATGTTAATAAAAATTTATTTGCCAAGTATTGTCTATGATAGTAATTTAAAACAAAATTTTCGGATAATTAATAGACGTTTAAAAATAAGTATTACGATAAATGTTAGGTTAAATGTTGATTTTGTAAAAAATTTCACGAATTTGGCCTGGCAGTCTACGTGTTAATAGATGAATTTAATATTTTATTAAAGGGGCAGTGACTGGGTTTATATTCCTGACAGTAATTGGGATGCCAGTAGTTTGGTCAAACGTATGTATTTTACAAAGGACAGTAATGACTACCAAAACATTCTTCTCCAATTATTAAATTTATTTGTTTATTATACTACATATAACTTTTCATCACATTGTAAAATGCCTATTTAGTCTGAAAATGTCAAACTTAGTTTTGCTTGGAAATATTCAGTTTTAATATTCGATTGTTACGTTAATTTACTAATTTGCAAACTCTAATCTTTTTCTGAAAATAGCATTACTCGCTAGGGTTTATTCCCGTTAATAAATGAATAATGATAATAACGGGGAAGAAAGAGAGACAAACGTAGTAGTTGTAACGATGCGACGCGACCATGACGTGTCTCCACCGCGTGGCGTTGCGTTTCCATTGATGCGAATCGAGTTCTTGTGCTGCACGTCATTCGCGGTAGAGCGTAGATAAAATCTGCGGAATGGCTGAACATAAAGCTGGTTAGAATCGGTTGCCGAATTGTTTACACATGGAAACTGTTTGCTCTATGGTCAATGGCTGGCGCGTTCAATCCTCGAATTTCCATTTGCGCTCGATGAAGCGTGTAATGCCTTGTGTTTGATGTATCGGTGTCACGCTAACTAGCGGGGACTGCTCGTCCCATTTTCATCCGGATCACGGGCAGACCGGAGAGAAAAATTGTAACAGTGGAACAACGGACGATTTTCAGAAATTAGTAATTCAATTGGATCTCGACCGTATACCGGTAGATTCCGTGTGGTTCGTGTATACATATAGGGTGTTCGGCCACCCCTGGGAAAAATTTTAATTGGGGATTCTAGAGGCCAAAATAAGACGAAAATCGAGAATATCAATTTGTCGATGGAAGCTTCGTTAAAAAGTTATTAACAATTAAATTCAAAAATTTCAAATCGTTCTGGAAAAATTATTCTCGGTTGCAGGGGTCAATTACAATCATTTTTGGTCATTACACGTACTCTCAAAATCCTACGCACTTTCGAGAAAAAAATTCCTTACCAAAAATCTAATTAGGTGCCTTTTTTCTACGAAAATAAAAAATTTCAAATCGTTCTGGAAAAATTATTTTCGTTTGCAGGGGTCAATTACAATCATTTTTGGTGAATAGACATACCTCCGAATTCCTACCCACTTTCTAGAAAAAAATTCGAGGTGTGAAATTTCTCGACAGAAAAAAAAAATTTCAAATCGTTCTGGAAAAATTATTTTCGGATGCGGGGGTCAATTACAATAATTTTTGGTGAATAGACATATTCCCGAAATCTTGCGCATTTTCGAGAAAAAAATTCAGTATGAACGGAAGTTTAAATGTTCATAACTTTTTAACGAAGCCTTCATTAACAAATTGGTATTCTTGATTTTCGTCTTATTTTAGCCTCTAGAATCCCCTATTAAAATTTTGCCCAGGGGTGGCCAAACACCCTATATACACAGCAGTGACAAAATATTGGCAGTCCGTGGTTGAAAACAACAAAGTCCTTTTAAGCCGAGAAAACATTAACAAAAAAGTGTATTCAGTTGTTCAAAAATGTTCCTATATTAGGTGAAAAATAAATGCTCTCAACAATGCGCTTACAATAACAAAACTTATTTAAATTAACTAAAAACTAATATTAACATAAAAATATCATACGTGGGAAAGTATTGGGACCCCTGATATTTTAGTAATTTTCTGCATTATATACTCATGTGAGAATCCCATACGTTGTTTATACCTACATAGGAAAATAGGTTACACATTTACTTACAAGAAGAGGTCACGATATGTCAACCTGGGAATTGAATCTTTGATACAGTTGTAGGAGCTGATGTCCAAACGTAATTTGTAAAATACTAGACGTTTATGGCCAGCCATCTTTGAAAAAAATGACTTTAAAGTTTAAAAATTCGAAGTTTTCGGATCGAATTCGTTTTTTTTTTTAAATTGTAAGTCTAACCGAGAGGAACACAAAATTCCAATACATTTTGCCGTACCATCAATAGTTTAGCCAACGATTTGAATTCTTTGTAACAGGATAAATACATATGCATACATACAGGGTGTTCGGCCACACCTGGGAAAAATTTTAATGGGGGATTCTAGAGGCTAAAATAAGACGAAAATCAAGAATACCAATATGTTGATGGAGCCTTCGTTAAAAAGTTATTATCGTTTAAAGTTCCGCTCGTACTCAATTTTTTTCTCGAAAATGCGCAAGATTTCGAGGGTATGTCTATTCACCAAAAATGATTGTAATTGACCCTCGCAACCGAAAATAATTTTTTCAGAATTAATTAAAAATTTTTTTTTCCGTCGAAAAATTTGGGCACCTGTCGATTTTTCTTAAAAATTAGTTTTTCATTTTTAGTAATTTTGTTTGACGCCCTACAGAAAAGTTGTCTAATACTGTTTTGTAGATACCCATGAGCTCTACTTCAGAAAAAAGTTTCATTGAAATATATTCACAATTGCCGGAGTTGCGGCTGTTTGAAAATTGGACCATTTTTATAGGGTTTTTCTTATTTTGCGGGGTCAAGGACCAACTTTTCGAATATTTTTGCGATTTGTACATATTCTCCACCAAAATACACGTAGTTTGCTTTTTTAAACATTAAAATCGTCCAATCCGTTCAGAAGTTATGACGTTTTAAAGATTCGCATGAAAATTCGAGCAGACGTTTCTGGCCAGAAATTATATTTTCGGTAAGGAATTTTTTTCTCGAAACTGAGTAGGATTTCGGGGGTATGTCTGTTGACCAAAAATGCTTGCAATTGACCCCTGCAACTAAAAATAATTTTTCCAAGACAATTCGAAAGTCTTTTTTTTTTACCCAAAATTTTCAGCACTTACTCGAATTTTTTTCTCGAAAGTGGATAGGATTTTGGAAGTATGTGTATTTACCAAAAATGATTGTAATTGACCCCGCAACTGAAAATAATTTTTCCAGAACGATTTGAAATTTTGGAATTTAATTGTTAATAACTTTTTAACAAAGCCTCCATCAACAAATTGGTATTCTTGATTTTCGTCTTATTTTGGCCTCTAGAAATCTCTATTAAAATTTTTCCCTAGAGTGGCCAAACACCCTGTTTATATGACAATCATGGTAGCTATGAAGTTAACGTCGAAGAATTCAGCCCGGAAGACTGGAGTTCGTGTCCTCGAAATTAGTGTGTTTTGTTTTTTTTTCGCTTATTTTTAAATTTTTATTTATTTTTAATTTTAACTTTTAATATTATGAAAAAAGTTGGCTGTTACATATAAATAAAATACCTTTATGGTTATAAATGTTTATTTTCACACATATTCTCACATATATTTACATCTCACTTATAAATAAATACAAAACGTAGATAATTATTTTATACGAGTTTGACAATGCATTGTATAATTTTTATCATAAAAGCAAAAAAAAAAACAAAATGGTTTCATACACCAAGCATAGGTTATAAATGCTTGTTCTGTGCAGCATTTTTTATTTTTTAGGTCCTGTGGAAAACATACTTGATTCACGTTACAAAATATTTCTTTTCCATGATCTGGAGGGGTGAGTTTAGACGCATACCATGCATATTTAATCATGTCGATAAAAATTGGAGCAGATAATTCCGCGAAAACAGATAATTAACCAATATACAGAGTATAATAAAATTACATTCCATAATCCAATACGAATTAAGTATGTATTCAGTGAAGCTTATTCATATGATAGTACGAAATAATATTGAATCTGTATAATGAAAATAAATCTCATTCACAAATGGCAAATGTAATGAATCGAAGTAAAAATTTTTTGAAAAATAAGAAAGAAAAATTCTTGGTTTGATAAGAAATAGTTCAAAATTGACATCATCTGAAATATCTATACAGTTGAAAGAATGTGATAATATAGAAATTAATTCTTCAACCATTTGAAAATTTTTTTAAAACATGGGTTATACATCGAGATTTGCCAGAAAGAAGCCTTTAATTACAAAACATAATCAAATTATCAAAATAAAGATTTTAATTTTTGGCATCAGGTGTTATGGTCTGATGGAAGTAAGTTTAATTTACTCAAATATGATGGTCGTATTAGAATGTGGAGAACACCAAATTCAGGGTTCAGTATAAAGAACATTCAAAATACAGTGAAACATGGAGTCGGTATTGTACTAGTCTGGTGTTGTATGACGTCCTCGGGAGTGGATAAAATTGTATTTATTGGTGATATAATGGATAAAATGGTTTATTTAAACATTTTACAGAAATATTTTTATAAAACTGCTGCAAAATTAGGTCTCAAGCAAGATTTTTACTTTCAAAGCGGCAACGACCCGAATCATATTGCCCACATAGTTCGTATTTGGGTTGCTTACAATGTTACACATACTTTACCTACCCCATTTTAATCACCAGATCTCAACCCCATTGAGCATTTGTGGGCTGAACTCGAAACAAGAATAAAAAAACATTACATTGCAAACAAAAATCAATTAAAAGATTTACTGTTGGAAGAATGGGACAAAATTCAAACAGAATTTTCGGGTAAACTGGTCCATTCAATGCCTCAGTGATTAAAAGTGATTATTAGAAATAATGGACTTCATACTAAATATTGATATTTACTACACGTTTTTGTAATCTGTAAAATGCCATTATTTTTTCATATACGTTATTCAACTTACGTTATGTACATTTATTATTACTTTAAATAGATTGTTTTATTGTGTTAATCCTTGAGTGTATTAATTCCTAAAACATTAAAGTACTAATTGCAAATAAATAAATTACTTCCTTTACTCATTTTTTAGCGCAAAACAATTTTATATTTGCCGAAGTGTAGAGTATCAAAACTTTATCACGGCAGTGTACATATATTTGTAGTAGGAGTGGGACATTCGAAGCCTCGAAACTCCTCGAAATTTAAAAAGTTTCAAGTTTTCGAAACTCGTAGTAACTTAACTAGTAATAATCCAATTGAATTTGTATCTGAATGGCACCCGTGATCGATCAATATGGAACGAGATAGAGTGGAAAGGGCATGGATACGAAATATAATATTTTAGCTTCATGAATTTAATAGTTTCCAAGATACTGAGTTAGGTTTGTCTATTTCTTATTTCATTCGAGACTATACATATATATTTAGGTTAAATTAAAATAGTAACTTGCAAATTAACTAACTCATTTTCCAATACAATTAAAACTACATGAAAGAACATTTACACTCTGAAATGTGGTTGCAACAAAATAATGTCACACGTCATACTGAATTTACTGAAATTTTCGCTTTATTGAGATCGAAGCTCAATGATAAAATTACTTCGAGAAATGCAGCTGTCAACTGATTATTAAGATCTTTCGAATTAATGCCATTAGACATTTTCTTGTCGAAGTAAGTCTCCTGTTTATTCCACCAAACCACAAACTGATGACGATTACAAAGAAAACACTATATATTCGTGTTATGGGTGAGATAGAACCTGATTTATATTCCATAATCATCGAAAATTGATTTCATCTTAGTTATTTTACTAAACGTAGTTGTAGTATTCATTTAAATGGTATTTTATTTTATACATAATACAAGCACAAGTATGTTATTCGGAATGTAAAGTATAATCGTGCACAACTCATCGCATGTTTAAAAGTCACTTCTCTTCGAAATCATGTATACTCGTTAAGTTACCGATAAGGCAGTAGAAAACGTTACACTTAATTAGGTGAACTTTAAGTAATGTAAATATTGCACGAAACCAAACATTTACGCGACACGCAATCTTTATATTTTACTGAACATTTCATAATATCATTTGATAAATTCACATTTAATATTGTACCGCAGAAACATTTACAATTGAATAGTAAGTTATATTAAAAGTGCTTAAAAGAATAGTTTTATAGTAAATACTGTTCTACTTATAATCATTGTATTGTTTATAAAGAAATGTTTACTTTTGATCTTTATTGTTTTTGTTAGAACATATTCATCTTGAAAAAAATTAAGAATCTCTGGTTTCTCAATTAAAGTGTTCTTCTTTTCTCAAACTTTTTGTAAATTTAATATTTATAAAATACAGTGTAACAGTACAAAATACAACATAAAATAATATACAATTACATTTAAGGAGTATAATAATAATATAATTGTAATTGTTTCTTCGAATGTACAATATAAACTATTCAAAATTTACTCCTCTTTTTACTTTGCAATAGTACGTATGTAAATGGGATGAGACATAATTAACACTAATGTACCTTACCTGGACGTGGAATGGCACGTGAGTGACATTTACCACAGGAGATTCTGGTCCGTCTATCCCAGAAGGATATCCTTCGCTGGTCAAAATCTGCTCACTCGGCCTTAATCAACTATCTACCGGACACGTACAGTATTTTCAATTGTCTATCACTTCCACAAATGGAAGAACATGAAAATGCATCAAATGAATAAATGTAGCAGAAATGGTACGCTATTAATCTACATTACGTAGATTTGTTTAGGGAAGAGGACCAATTACGTCCGTAGAAAGCTGGTGATCCTCTAAACAGCTGTTTTGAATAATTAAATAACGTTATATTGCAATTTAATTTTGAATAATTGTGCAAACATAAACGTACACGTGTGAAATTAAATTTCATAGACTATTAGTGTACCTTACGATAAGAAACATAATAAATATATTATCTTTACAGTTGGTCAGGTATCAAACATCTTTTACTTTTTCAATCACACTCGTTTTCTTCGCGTAATATCAAGTTGGAATCTCATCATAGATTTCTGTAGAACAACAAAAATTTTCAAGAAACAAAGGAAAATTACACGTTAGCTATTAGGGTTAGAGCTAATACAGATCAACACTTTGTTACTCAAAATTTGATATTCTCCCATATTTTGGTATAAAAAGTATAGTATTCTATTTAAAAAGAAAAAACAAATTGACTTTTAAATCGCACACACGTAGCCGTTCGCAGATTGCCGTTCTACAGGCGAAACTTTAAACGTTAATAACTTTTTAACGAAGCCTCAATCAAGAAATTGTTATTCTTGATTTTCGTCTTATTTGGGCCTTTAGACTCTCCCAATAAAATTTTCCCAGAGGTGATCGAACACCATGTACAGTATAATCTTCATTATTGCAAGAAATTGGGGACGAAAATACCTGAAATAATCAAGATCTAATGTAATATAACTTTATATTATTTTCACTATTTATGATTCATATGTAGCGTCTTTAAACTTATTTGTTGCTTAACGACATTACTTGTCGATACCATGTAATGAACGAGATTCTCATACATTAATCGAGGTTACAATAATTGTAGTTCTTTTCTGGAGTCTTAAACAGAGTAGATCAATCACAGATCATCTTCATTATCAAACTTCTAAGCTACTTATAAATTTCTCACTTATACTAGATCTCATTAAATTGAGTACACACATTCGATATTTGAAATAAATTCACCTTTTCGATGTGCCATGTCACAAGACAGTAAATATACAGAGTGTCCAAAAAGGTTGGGACCAAACTTGTACTACCGTGCTTCCACGAGAAGAAGGCACAGCGTGTTTACATCCCCACTTCTGTTGCAGTCCGCTGACTCACAGGTATTGGTCGAAAACGGTGACGAAGATCGGTGACAGCCAATCAGCGGACTGCAGCAAGAGTGGGGATGTAAACACGCTGTGCCTTCTTCTCGTAGAAGGATGATACGTATTACAGAGGTAATGGTTGAAAAAAATTCATATGAAGTTTATATCGAAAAATGCTTTATTGAAAAGATATAAGCGTCCAAATATTTACGGGCAAAAGTCGATACAATACGATAGGAACAGAAGATCAATTTTGGGAATGTATTGAAAATGCATTCACTATTATTTCCAATGCAGATAGAATATTTGAAAGAGTTTGACAGTCGTTAATTTCATGAATGGAAGCTTGCGTTTAGGCAGATGGAGGAATTTTCGAACGTTTCTTATAGCTGTCACAATAAATGTATAATAAATGTAAAATAAACAAAAAATGTATGGATAGAAACAACGAACCTATAACTAGAATAAATATGTAATTGCACTAATGAACTTTGTAACAGTGTTAACTTCTTTTCGAATTCGGTTTATTGTCTTAAGCTCTTCATAAATAATTTTCTGTGGAACTATGTACATCGATTTTCTGTACTCCTCGGTTATGTTTCATTTTAACGATTGTTACTAATAAATAGGTAGCTAAACTCATTCATTGTGAAATGAAAGAAATATTACAATTAGTAAAAAATTCAATTTACTTCAACTGTATCTATTCAATATTTATTTTTAAATAGGAAATTTAATGCATTATTTTGCTTTACACTTGGGAAAAACGCAATAATTTATTATCTAGAATATGTCGGAGAGTGTTGGAAATTATAGTTTCAATAATAATATGTAGTTACCTATGTTAACGTAGAGTGAAGATTAATGTTCAGTAATATTCAAATCATAAACTGCACCGATAGATTTAATTGTTATTTTCAGCAAAGAATGGGTTCAACGATGAACATAATGATCATTCGTTTATGAATCAAGCTTTCATGGAGCATTTAATTAAACTGAGAGTATGATCATGCATACGCAATGTAGCTGTTATAATTCTATCGATTTATTGGTCCAACATAATTATAGAGTACAATTGTAATTGAGAAATCTCTGCAATCGACGATTCGTGTTACAGCCAACGACCGACGTGATAATTATAGGTTTCAAATTAGACTGATATAAATTGATTCTATGAAACTTCTTTTATACTTAGACTGCGGATGTTTACACAAATACATATGTTTCTAGGAAATAAATAAAAGAGTAAAACCTAGATAGAAGTTGGTTTCATCACTAGAGGTCCTTAAAAATATATTTTTTATCTTGCATATTTTACCTATGACATATGTTTTGCAAATTTGTATAAAAATATATGTCGAAACATACTGCATATGTCATATATGTTTATTGCATTTTTTTTCCTAAAATTAATGCTTATATGAGCTTTCGAACATCTATTTCAGTCTACTAATTCAACGTGTGTATACGATAATAGTGGCAGACATGACAACATAAGTATTTGTACATCTCGTGAATCATTAATAGTAACAGTTCATAGATACTACGAATAGTATCAATCACTAATTCTGAAGTATTCTTGCTATTTCAGCAAATTCAAAATATGCCACAATCACATCTTATAATGTTGAGCGTTCGTTCTCACTTTATAAATTGACATTCGTTAAAATTAAAACAAACGAAATAAACGAACATTTTTATCAAAATATCAACGTGTCACGTACCACGAATAATAGGATTATTTCTCCAAAATAAACGAGGATATAATAATTAACGCGATACTGTGTTTTTTTTATTTAAACTGCCGGTCGTTCGTACAATCGATAAACGACTCTGTGAATTCCATAGCATTTATCTTTATATGTACTGATTATGATTGTTGTTTAGTAGATACGATTATGATTATTAATGAAACCAGGCGCTTCCTTTTTTGTCGATATGCGAAGTTTAAAGAATTATTAAAAGATTAGAATCATCATTTTATAACAAAGCACTACAAGACTTCCACAAAGAATTTTTTTTATATATCAACAAGACAAAATTTTTTTATATTTTTGTGTTTTTTATATTTGTATATTTTTTTTATATTTTTATTAACATTATTTTAATAAAATTAAATTAAAATTGTTTTAATAAAAATAATTTTACATTTCAAACCGTTTGTGGATTCTGTTTGTAAATATTATTTTTCTTGTAAAAAAACTATAATAACTTCCATTGAAACTTTTGTATAATCAATACAAAAAATGTTAAAAAAGAATTTAAAAATGTGAAGATTTGTCTTGTTTCGGATCTAAACTATTTAAGTCTCCCTTCGTGTACACGGATTCTAAAAAGAGGATATTCAATCTTGTTAATACCTACAGCAAGGAATTAGATAGTTTTTGTAGTATCATTCCGTATTGATATAAGAAAAGCGATCTGTAACACCAGTATACCATAATCTAACTGTCAACCTTTTCATTTTCATTCCTTTTTCTGTTATTTCTTTCTATTTTATGAAACATCTGTACACTGTAATTGTATTCATTGAAATATTAATATATTAATATTAAAAAAGATCGGCTCGTTTATAATAACTAAAATAAAAGCTTACAATTTGTCAAGGATTGGAAATCGATTGCAAAACAACGTTACGCTTCGTATTAATGAATCGTAAAGCCGACGTAGGAAAAAATACCGCGTATCGATGATCGATGACATGAATTGGACTGAATCCCTTTTTGTCTATGGAGGTAAACACGTTGTGAATCTAAAATACGTTTTGTTCAGCATAAAATTTCTATACCGCCAATACTGACAACAAAGGAGATTAATAATCCTTGTCTCTTGATTATAACAGACATTGATTCCTACAGGATGTTAAAGCTGGTTTCAGTGCAACAGGAGCACATTGTTAGTAGTTGATTCCCTTCGAGCCATATTCTGTTAAAATCGATCATGAAGATTATAGAATACAAGCAATATATTTCAAAATATAAGATAATTCATAAATTGTAAAGCCCACTTGACCGATATACAGAAGATAAAAAAAGTACGAAACAGACAATAAGAATTGAAGGTAGACTGTTTGAGATTTTAGACTGTACGTAATAAAATAAGTCTTTTTCAAGAGTAGATGTTTCGAAAGTAAATGATCATATACAATGAAAATTTGCTATAACGATTTATTAATGTTTAAACTATAAATATATATAATTACTAGACTGCGGATGTATATGCAAATGCATATGTTTGTAGGAAATAAATAAAAGAGTAAAACCTAGATAGAAGTTTGTTTCATCACTAGAGGTCCTTAAAAATATATTTTTTATTTTGTATATTTTGCATATAGCATATGTTTTGCATATTTATATAAAAATATATGTCGAAACATACTGCATATGTCATATATGTTTATTGCATTTCTTTTCATAAAATTAGTGCTCATATGGGCTTTCGAACATTTACTTCATTTTACTAATTCAACATTGGAACTCGTGAATTATTAATGGTAACAGTTTATAGATACTACGAATAGTATCAATCACTAATTCTGATGTATTCTTGGCAAGTGGGTTCTACGGAAACGTATTTTATGTGGTCAGATTGTTAAAGAACCTAAAACAATTAAAGCATGCTACTTCAGCAAATTCAAATATGTCCCAATTACATTTTGTAATGTTGAGCGTTCGTTATCAGTTTATAAATTGACTGTAAGCGATAAACGTCATCAACTAACTCTTGAAAATATTGAAAAAATACTCGTAACATATTGTAATTTAAATTATAATTGATTATTATTATGTTTAAGTAATAAAATTATTTGAACATGTTTTGAATATATTTTAAATATTCCTGTATCTTTAGGCATATTATTGATACATATTTGATATATGTCTCTTACATATTTTAACATATTTTATTGACATAAACATCTGCAGTCTAATAATTGCAATTAACATTTTTACTGCCATGTCATCCATTAAATTTTAATAGAAATAAGTTTGAAGAGGATTCATAAACTTTAGTGTAATTACGAAAATAAGTACTACGATAAATTTTAAGATATATAGTTTATAATTATCTAAAATCAAAGTTTTGACCTTGTAAAAATATTTGCGATTTCGATTTGGCAGTCAACGTGTTAAACAAATTAAACAGTATTAATTATAGAATGTGGTGAATGATAACTTCCAAAAGAAAGAGTAAAAATAGATTGACTTATTAATACTTCATCTTTGCATATATGGATGAACTGTAAAGTCTCAAATTCAAACTTGTGTCTATATTAAATAAATCATTTTAAAGGACCTTCAAAAACCAAAGTATTTTAAATCAATGAATTTACTTTGTCTACTATTACATACATAAAAAAATATACAGTTCTATTAAAAAAAACCAAAGTAGCTTTGAAATCTCGGAAGTACGTCAACCTAATAAAAATTTGTGACTATTGTAAGATATTTCTCTCAAAGTAGAGTAAGTTTCATTTGAAACATTTTTTAAAACAAACTATAGTTTAGGATATAGTTGAATGCGAAATTTCAAACGAGACAATCTGTATACAGGGTGTTTGGCCACTCCTGGGAAAAATTTTAATGGGAGATTCTAGAGGCCAATATAAGACGAAAATCAAGAATACCAATTTGTTGATTGAGGCTTTGTTAAGAAGTTATTAACGTTTATAGTTGCGCCTGTAGATAGACACCTGCGTGCAGCTGCGTACATGAGATAGTGGTTCTCACTCTGAAAACTGTAAGGCTGTCGATACGTCACTAAGTAGAGTTTCTCATGCTGAGTGAGAACCACTATCGCGCGCACGCAGCTGTACACAGGTTGCCTATCTACAGGTGCAACTATAAACGGTAATAACTTTTTAACAAAGCCTCAATCAACAAATTGGTATTCTTGATTTTCGTCTTATTATGGCCTCTAGAATCCCCCATTAAAATTTTTCCCATGGATGGCCGAATACTCTGTATGTCAAAAATTTAAGGCGACTAAAATATTGGGAAGAAACCAAAATATAACGAAAATCAAGAATAGTAATGTTTTAATTGAGGTTTTGTTTAAAAGTTATTAACATTGAAAGATCCGCCTATAAGACGACCATCTGCAAACAACTACTTACGCGCGATGCATAAGTCCTAGTGGTTCTCACTCAGAAAAGTGTAAAGCAGTCGATACGACAGTAAGTAAAGTTTTTCATGCTGAGTGAGAACCATTACGACCGACTTGTCGCTGTGTCTTGATTGTTGTCTTATTTTAGCCACTAGATCACCCTTTAAATTTTTTACATATAGATGCCGAACATCATGTATAATGTACAGTGTAACACATGTAATAGTATATTTTCTATTTTGCATAAACGAAGAAATGATATTAGAAAACACTGCGTCTGATAAACATAAAAAAATAGTTTGATAGCTTTATTTTCGAAATTAAATAATTATTTTAGAGAAAATTAATTTGTCACTGAAAAAGAGGATTTAGTGAAATGCGAGGGATTACTTTATTTTCAAACCGTCACTCATAATTAAAGCTTTAATTCAATGGACTGTACATCATAAATTATTCAAAAGTTGTTTTATAATAAATTCAGCTCTAAAAAATCGAAGTGTGTCAGCTTTAAACGGCAAACTTGAAAATTATTTTTCGATTTTATCCGATGCATCAAATTACAATGACATTACATTTTTCCAACAATTATTCGATATTTCAACCGAACTTCCAGCATACAAATAAAGCTTCTTCATTTTATTAATCTTCCTAGTGAAATTTCTGAAATAATTTGTACATATATCGACAATGCATATTATTAATAAAAACTGTTTAAATGAGAAAATTTTTACTTTTTGTGACGATAACGTCAATACGAATTTTGATGGTGTAAAGCAAAAGGACATTAACAATATCTTTACAAAATTAAATGAGAGGTTACCAAACGATCTAATTGCTATTAGCTGTACTACAGATATTATACATGTTAGTATGTAAACAGTTACAAATTTATTACCAATTGACATTGAAAATATTGTTATAAAAACTTATTTTTATTTTTATATTTACACAGTATGTACCGAAGAATTAAAGAAATTCCATACACCTTTGGAACTGGAATATTAAAAACTCTTAGATTGTAGTAAAACCAGATTATTGGCACTACTGCTTTACATTGATAGAATTTTAAAATTGTATGTGCCTTTGAAATCTTATTTTCTACCTCAAAAAAGTTGTCCGATAATATTACAGAACTTTTTCGACAATGAATATTCAGAATAATGGTTAAAATTCATCTAACATCAAACTGCATTATTTCATAAGACAATTGAAAAAATAGAGAAAAATAAAATAACCATTTTTGATGTAGTGGATCACATTTCTATCATAAAAAGAATTTAGTGGCAGATTGGGAAATAAATACGTTCTAATAATAACTAAAAGGGACTGGTTTTTACATCATATTCAAAATTTTTATAAAAATTTTAGATTGCTTAAAGATGTATACTAATAAATTAAGTGACTTTCAAAATTTTAATTAGGTAGTTTTTAAAGAAATTTCTACGCCGGAAAATGTTCAAAAACCTTTGGAATTCATAACAAAAAACGTTTAATGTAATTTGAAGATACATCTTCCATATGATGTTATGCAAGACCGAAAAAAATAGAGAAGTGGAATAAAAAATCCCTGAATATAGATATTAGATGATTTGAAATTTTTACTCATGTTCAAGTAAATAACGTTTCTGTACCAAATTTTGTCCAAAGTGTACAATACTTATTATGCTTACCAGGAGCAAATGCACTAGCGGAAGGGGTTTTCTCATTAATAAGTAAATTATGGCTCCTGGAAAAAACAAATATGAAAATAAATACATTGAAAGTTATTATTGTATTGAAATTTAATATGAGATTTTGTGAAGATTTTTATAATGAATTATGCAATGATTCTACAATTCTAAAAAAAATACCAGTGAATAAAGATACGAAATTTTAATAAAATATACCTATATCGTTAGAATAAAAGTTTCTATTCAATTGAATTAATTATATATAATTTATTTCTAATTAACTAGTTGTATTTTGCGTTTATTAAAATAATCACTTTGCTTTGTAAAACCAGAATTCCATAAGACAGTCTGCACTAACAAGGAGAATACAGGACCTTCGGGTCACCGATTTCATTGAGGTTTTGAACACTGGTAGATCTTGCTATCTTATTTAAAAATATATAATTTATAGGGTTAGATATTCAATATTTTTCGAGATATTTACAATTAAAAATCTTCGATACTCATAGAAAAGATATTAAATGAACGTCAATAACCAAAATTTGACATGGCTCAGATATTACATTGTGGACTGTTGACTGTACGGGGCATAGTTCGATTCCCCGAGCATGCAATTTTTTTTTTTAATTCTTTTTTTTCTTTTCTGTATTTCTATATGCAAAATATTTTAATTTAAAATTTTTAAAATGTATGTATTTCAAGCAACAATAAATAAAAATATTTTTTCGTACATTTTTTTAATTGAAAATAAAACATTTTGTATATACAAATACAAAAAAGAAAGAATTAAAAACGAAATTGCATGGACGGGGAATCGAATTCTGACCCATCCGTTCAGCAGTCTGACACGTAATACCTGAGCTATTTTTTAATTATAAATATTTCGAAAAATATTGAATATATAATTCTATAATAGTATATATTTGTAAATAGGGTAACAAAATCTATCAGTGCTTCAAATTTCAATGAAATCATTGACTCGAAGATCCTGTATTCTTCTTGTAAGTTTTAATGTTGGAAACAATTCAAAGAAAGATAAATATGAATTGTATAATTTTAATAGTATAAATTGCAGTATAATTTACGACATGAACAAATTTACCTATCACTATCAGATTTTGACCTGTTGTAAAACCTATGATAACAATTGATGGATTTTGCTTAAAATCTAATCAAATTTGAAATGAGAATATAAAACATAAATTGAAAGATCTATTGAAATGCAGTCAATCCTTTGGGCGCAATTGTATCAAACATAAACATACGTACATACCTACATAATTTCGTTCAACAAATATATTCTTTTGCAATGGTCAAAACATGACCAAGGACTCTCAAAACATATTTCATCATAAAGAAATTTGTATTAATACAACATTTTTAATAATACAAAAAATACCTTTCTTATAAGTCGAACAGTACTATTTTATTATGTATTTTTGGTTTACAAAATTACTTCTTTAAAGGATTGTTATTAGTAATCAAGCATTCTACATATACACGAGACCTAAAATCTCAAAACAATAAAACATGTTCACTTTTTAGGATAAAAAGCTATGAACTTTATAGACAATTCATCACAAAGTAGTAGGCTACTTAAGACTACCAAATTAATATTTGCTGAAGAAATCAAAATGCGTTCGTGGAGGCACAATTATTATTTAATTTAAATTTCTCCATGCACTTACTTACAAGAAACCTTCGCGATCGGTCCGGCTTCGATTTTGATGAAACTTCGTACACTTATAAAGCAGCCAAAAATAATCGACAAGTATTTTTTTTTAGCTGCGGTAACTCGAGTTTAAGGGGTGAAATCACCCCTCGAAGTTTTGGCTCGAAACGGCTATCTCGAAAACGGAAAGACATACGAAAAAATTGTTAATAGGCGAGGTTAATGGTTTCTTATGTAAAATAACATGGTGTTAAAAAATTTAACAAAATACAATTTGTTTATAAGAAAAAAAATGTATTAACATAATTTTTCATTTTATTGAAATTTTCATAATGACAAAAAATGACGAGCATTTTATTCCAAACCCACTGGTATGTAACATTTTAAAATTGTCTCTTATAGTTTTGCAGATTTTTATGATTTACATCTTGCGCGCACATCCACTATGATAACAGCCGTTCTAACTTTGATTTTAATGAAGCACTGTAGGCTTGCACTATATTATACAGTAACAAGTAACAAGTAATAATAACAATAACAAGTCTCTTAAGAGCAATGAAAAGATTAATTGTTTTTATTACCCACCTATGACATCGTGGTAAAGGTGGAGCGATTTATAAATTATAAATACATACAGTGTGTATAGCAATTACTCTATATAGTTTCGATAATAGTGGTACTCGTGGAAAATATGTTTGAAACATAAAGATTTCTTACACCATGTGCATTTAATTATTGCCACATTACCACAAATATGGCATCTTGGTTCATTTTCAACAGAATAGTAATACACAACAGGATTCTTGAATGCATTTGGTTTTTCATCTATACAGAGTATTCGACCACCCCCAAAATAAGATGGAAATCAAGAATACTAATTTTTTGATGGAGACTTCGTTAAAAAGTTAACAAAATTAAATTAAAAAATTTCAAATCATTCTGAAAAAATTATTTTTGGGTTGCGGGGCTCAATCACAATTATTTTTGGTGGATACACATACCTCTGAAATCCTACCCACTTTCGAGAAAAAAATTCGAGTAGGTACTGAAATTTTGAGATGAAATTAAAAAATTTCAAATCATACTAAAAAAATTATATGTAGTTACAGGGGTCAATTACAAGCATTTTTGGTGAATAGACATACCCTGAAATCCAATGCACTTTCAAGAAAAAAATTCTTTACCGAAAATCTAATGTGAGGCTAGAAATGCTTCTCTGAAATTTCATGCATATCTTTAAAACATCGTAACTTCTGAATGGATTGAAGGATTTTAATGTTTAAAAAAGCAATCAACGCGTATTTTGGTAGAAAATATGTAGAAATTCTAAAAATATTGGAAAAGTTGCTCCATGATCACGTATAATGGGAAAAACCCCATAAAAATAGTTCAATATTTATACGGCCATAACTCCTATAATACTGAATGAATCTCATTGAAATTTTTTTCTGAAGCAGGACCCATGGGCACCTACAAAAAAGTATTGGACAATTTTTCTGTAGGGTGTCAAACAAAATTATTAAAAATTAAAAACGAATTTTTAAGAAAAATCGACAGGGGGTAGGTAAGCTGCCCAAATTTTTCGACGAAAAAAAAAATTTCAAATCGTTGTGGAAAAATTATTTTCGATTGCAGGGGTCAATTACAATCATTTTTGGTGAATAGACATACCCCCGAACCACTACCCACTTTCTAAAAAAAAATTCAGTACGGGCGAAGCTTTAAACATTAATAACTTTTTAACGAAGCCTCCATCAACAAATTAATATTCTTGATTTTCATCTTATTTTGGCCTCTAGAATCTCCCATTAAAATTTTTCCCACGGGGTGGTCGAATACTCTGTATAGATGAAAAACCAAATGCATTCCAGAATCCTGTTGAGTACTGCTATTCTGTTAAAAATGAACCAAGATGCCATATTTGTGGTGTCGTGGCAATAATGAAATGCGCACGTTGTAAGAAATCTTTATGTTTCAAACATTTTTTCGACGAGTATCACTATTATCGAAATTACATAGAGTAATTGCTATACACACTGTATGTATTTATAATTTATAAATCGCTCCACCTTTGCCACGATGTCATAGGTGGGTAATAAAAACAATTAATCTTTTCATTGCTGTTAAGAAACTTGTTACTGTTATTGTTACTTGTTACTTGTTACTGTATAATATAGTGCAAGCCTACAGTGCTTCATTAAAATCAAAGTTAGAACGGCTACTACCATAGTGGATGTACGCGCAAGATGTAAATCATAAAAATCTGCAAAACTATAAGAGGCAATTTTAAAATGTTACATACCAGTGGGTTTGGAATAAAATGCTCGTTATTTTTTGTCATTATGAAAATTTCAATAAAATGAAAAATTATGTTAATACATTTTTTTTCTTATAAACAAATTGTATTTTGTTAAATTTTTTAACACCATGTTATTGTACATAAGTAACCATTAGCCTCGCCCATTAACAATTTTTTCGTATGTCTTTCCGTTTTCGAGATAGCCGTTTCGAGCCAAAACTTCAAGGGGTGATTACACCTCTTAAACTCGAGTTACCGCAGCTAAAAAAAAATACTTGTCGATTATTTTTGGCTGCTTTATAAGTGTACGAAGTTTCATCAAAATCGAAGCCGGACCGATCGCGAAGGTTTCTTGTTAGTAGCGTGCGACGAATCCTAAAATACTTTTCGGATGTATTTGGTCGTTAAAGGTCGGCAGAAGCTTTCACAGAAGTAAGGAATATAGACTCAATCGTCTGGTCTGCCTCTTTTTCAATTCAATGAATATTTCAGTGAAACGACTATCAAACTGGTCTCTGTCTTCCCCTTTAATTTGATCAGAACGATGAGCATTATTGATATCATTCTGTCTGTGAATCCTCTTTCGCGTTTATGTAGCTTCCGTGGTGTGTATTCGCGTGTTTTCACGTCTGCATTGTGTACTTTCATGATTAATTATTCCTTATGCCTGTATCCGTGCGACCATGTACGTGTGCGCTGAATACATTTCGTATTTTGCACATTCATCCTTTAAATTGGGTATGATAATCAATATTGGTTGGTCTTCATTAATATCTCGACTATATTTGACTGTCAATGTATAATTTTCGTTCCGCAGCATTTCTGATTACAATTTGCCCGTTTTAAGTATTATAAATGAACTACGAATCTTCATGTAAATACATATTTTTATGAAACATAAATAAATAACTTGAGGTTGTTATTTAAAAATTAATATCATTTTTTAAAACTTGTATTAAGTAGGTACTATTTATTTTTCTTCAGTCTGTCATATTTTAGAAATTAATTCAAGTATTATTGAAGAGAAGAGTCTAATTAGAGAGAAGATGTGAGCTTTTGAACAATTTTTGCTACTATTTCAACTTTATAATTTTCGAGTTTTTCATCTAAAAATTAAAAATTCTAGATGAATTTTATATAATTAAATCTTATATAATTAAATTCGAATTTATTGAAAACATTATTTTAGAAATTGAAATTGGAATACTCTAATCTCTGACTTATTCAATTTATTAAATTGTCAAAATGTTCATCGTGGACTTATAAATATTTATTTGTCCGAAGTAAGAAATTATTCTTAATGATTGACAACAGCTTGCGTTTCAGAAACTTCCGAAATATTGTTGAATGTTACGAATAGTTTGTTATTTTTGACAAATAAATGTTTATAAGTCCATGGTAGACATTTCGAACATTTAATAAATTAAATAAATCAAGTATTGCAGCGTTGCATGTCAATTTCGTAAATGCTTTATGCAGCTATAAATCAATATTTCAAACTGTCATATTTTTTAATAAAAATGTATGACATGGAAATATCTCGGAGAAAATTAAGTTGTGTTTGTTCATAAAATTAAAAAATATGTTTTTTTAAAATCTATACAATTCAAGACTTAAATGATTAAATTCAATGAACTAGTTTATAAAATATCGAGTTGTAAGCACTTGTGTAGGCCACTTTGTACATATAAGTAATTTAATATTTCTGCATTTTTATATAACATAATGTATAAATAATTGTATAAAACAATTAGTAATGAATTAAAGAAAATCATTTCTTCTACTTTCTATTGCCTCTACATATGTACGAATGAAAATTGCATGAAGGTATTTAAATGAAAAAACATTTCTTTTCACAATGAATATAAAAGAAAACTATGTTTGAATATGAAAAATATTTTTCATAGTCGGAATTTGAAATTATCAAATTAAATTACCAAAAAGTGCACATTATTGTAAGATATAAAATGCATAAATATACTATAAAAGTGTTTGCTTGATGTAACAATACACGATAAAATAATAGTTAAATAAGACAAATTATTTCATTCCAAAGAGCTATATTATTCCATATTGGTTGCATTTTAAGGCATAACATAACGTCCATATTTATGTCCTAGTAAAAATAGCTTACCTCAAATACAATTCCCACTGGCTTCATAAACGCTTGAGCCTGTTTTACTATATTACTACTGATAACCGTGCAGAAAATTCGAAATATTCCATACCAATTTTAAACAGCACACAATCCAGGCCAATAACGTTTTACACGATGCTTTAGTTCCATACGATAACAGTTACAGATACCGGGTTTCCTGTTACTATCGTAATATCTGTTATAAGCATTGAAACGAAATTATCTTTCAATAAAACTAAACGATCCAGCTTTTGCAGCGCTAAATTAACCATTATGTGAAGGTTACGATCGAAAAATTCCAATTTTCTACGCGACATGTGTTCTTATATAATATTTCCATGATTAGTGAATTTCATTTCGCTGTATAGTTATTGTTTTAAGAATAAACTCTGCGCCGATCGTTCGTAATTAAAATTTTTAAAACGAAATAATTTTTCAGTCTTTACACTAACCATATTAAAAGTTAAAAATGTTGGTCATAGAAGGAGCCATTGAAATTTAATTTTAAATTTAATTTTGAATTTCTTAAAAAACTCACTAAAACACAAATTAGAAAAGACAGTAATATGTAAAACTTAAAATAGATGAAAGAAGATCAACAAGATAAAAATCAAAATTTGGAATCTACTATACTAATCTTTCCTAGTAACTGTAATAACTATGCTTAGAAATAAAAATATGTCAATACTGGATGTGTATTTTGATTGTAAAATGTTTAAAAAAAGATCAATGATCAGTTTTAAAATAAAAATCTCATTATTTAACGTTTTAATCAATTTGATGATGATCTGAGATCATCTTTAGAATAAATAATTGTTAATCTACAATCAAAAACAACCGTCATTGAGAATTAAAACCGAACTCTCTAGGTATTATCAATAATATTATTTAGATAAATAGATTTTTTGGTTTCTTTTAGTGCTAAAGTTTCTCATTTACATTTCAATATTTACTATCTTCGTAAGTCTTTTGTCACAGTAAACTTGCAAAAAATCTATCTTACAATGAGAAAGAGACGTTTATACTTACTTGATAAATATTATAATATTTTTTCTCGCACAATTAATATTATAATTATTCCGTTTTTGATAATGTGTTCTCAACAGCGGTTATTTTTGGTTGTAAAACGTTCCTCACTATAGAATTAAAACATCGAGTAAATAGACACTTGTTTCAGAGCTGATTATTATTGTTTTTTTTTACTATATATCAGTAATAGGTAAAGTATTATTCGATTAATAGATAACGAACAAAAAGCAATGTATAGCAATTTATTTATAACGTTTATTCAATTGATTCGTTCAATGTTTGTTTGTGAAGCGAAATACGAGATATGTTCAAAAGTTTGTGCACTCTTTATTTTCGAAAAATATTTATTTACTTATTTAATTTTATATTGTTCCCTTCAAAATAATCACTACTGGATATAATACACCTCTGCTAGCGTTTCCTTCCGTCTTGGAAACACTTCTAGAATTCATTATTCGGTATAGCGTTCAATTCTTACAGCGATTTTTCTTTTATATTTTCAATTGTATCGGATTTGTGACCTTTCATCGTCCTTTTTAATCTCCGGGAGAGAAAAATGTCGTATGATGCCATACCAGGAGAGTAGAAAAGCTGTAGTAACATTCTTTGCCAGAAATTCACGAACAATCAATATTTCGGAAGTTGGGGCGTCGTCGTGGTAGAGCCTCCATGCGTTTTCTTTCCACAGATTATATTCATAAAATTATTTATGATAATATATTCATAAAAAAAGACCCGATCTATGGAAATGATTGCTCCTCACCAACGTCTTAGAGTTTTAGATAGTACTCTTTATCGTCTGTAAAATCTTTCTGTAAAATTGATAAAATTGATATATTCATAAAAAAAGACCCGATCTATGGAAATGATTGCTCCTCACCAACGTCTTAGAGTTTTAGATAGTACTCTTTATCGTCTGTAAAATCTTTCTGTAAAATTGATAAAATTGATATATTCATAAAAAAAGATCCGATCTATGGAAAAAATTGCTCCTCACCAACGTCTTGCAGTTTTAGATAGTACTCTTTATCGTCTGTAGAATCTTTCTGTAAAAATTGATAAAGCACTATATTATGATAATAAAAAAAAATACTGTCAAAAGGACTTGAACGTTTGATCGTACTAGACTCGCCTTTTTTGATCGTGGTTCACTTGAAAATTGTGATAATTGAACCTTCGTTTCAACATCATAATCTTGTACCCACGTTTTATCACCTGTTATGATACGTTCGAGAAGTGGATTTTCGAAGACTGAATTTAACATCTCCTGAAAAATCATCTAGGCGACTCAATTTTTGTTGAATATTCAACAACTTATGAACGAATTTCACGGCTAAGCGTTTCATGCCCAAAACATTCGTAAATTCGTACGATTCATGGAATATTTCTACTTGTTTAATAACTTCTCTAATCGTAATACGCTTATTAGAATTAAATATCTCCTTTTCTTTTTTTACGTTTTCGTCTCTGGTTGACGTGCTTGGCCATCCAGCTCTGTCGTCATCTTTTACCGACTCGCGACGTTCTTCAGAGTGTTTGTACCACTTGTAAATTGCTCGCTGTTGCATCGTAGACTCTCCGAAAGATTATTTTAGCATCGCAATAACGGTAGAATACTTTATTTTCTTCCTCGTACAAAATTTTATGCAAATTCTTTGGTCTTTCATAAAACAAAATATAAAGCAGGTTACTAAGGTAGCCTAGACAATGATTTACCTATTTCAGATATCGATGATTTTTTAATATGTTATAGAAATTAACATCTTAAACAACTTCTTCCTCTTCCATTTAGTGTTGTTAATAGCCATGTTCACTATTTGTATTTATGTGACCCATGTTTGAGATCCATCAGAGCAACCAAGTTTCAATTTTTAACCAGACTATCGAAAATTTAAATATTAAAACATAAAAAGTAATCTAATTGCTGTACAAAATAGTTATCTGATATTTATAATAATTTAATGCAAGGAAAACGTTATTTGAACGTTCTAATATCAGAACAGTCTGTGTTCGAATAGAATATATATTTCTATTCTTGTTGAACCACTGTACCATAATGACAAAAATAAATTATAAAGTAATGATATTAAAGTAATATAATGATAGTTAATACATTGAAGAATAGAAAGTATATATTGACATAAAACGTATCATTATTAAAAATCTTCTAAACATTCATCGTATTAAAGAGAGAAATCAGATGTTTTGACGAATAAAATGTGTGTGTAAATGAATGCATTTCTACGCAATTAAGAATGTTTGCAAAACTCGTAGTATCTAGCAGTTAAAAAAGTGTAAGATTCGTACATTTTTTAAAAATCGTTTGTTTATTATTATTATTTATATTTTACTTTACATATGAAATAATTGATGTTAGAACAGTAAGTTTTCGAATGTTATAAAATGTAATAAATAAATTATCATTTCTGTATTTTAAAACAATGTTAAATAAGTACATCTTGAAACTTTGCATTACGAATAGACCTTCTCTGTTTTTTGAAGTACGAGTCGAATATACACCCATTATGTATGACAAACTCTGAAATAACGAAATGCAGATCGACTTTGAAAAATATAGAATACTGTTATAAAAATAATATTACACCTTATTGTTTAGTTTTATCATGCAACCAAGTGTATCGATTCGTGCGAGAAGCTCATCAAGAGGAATAAAAAATGTCTAATCAATATAGGTCTTCCAATCAATCCTTTTATAGGAAGTTAAATTTTTATTATTTATGGTACGAATATTCGATATTGTAAACAGAAGAATTGGTTTAGTAGAACATTAGTTCAAGGTTGTCAACAGAAAATTATGATTACTTATATCAACAATGATTACTTCGTAGAGACAAATGTAAGAATTTTTATTTATTTTTTAGTAGATGTTCGATACGTTTTCCTTTCGTTTCAGTGAAATACTTCCATCTATAATTTAAATGTACATTTTCAAATGTTTCTTCCGAACCTTGTATCACAAAAAAAACATGTTTGTCATTTCCACGTTATATTAATAAGGGGAGATTATTAACGACGAATTTTAGTGTTCGAATTCCAATACCATAAATTCGTTCACATTTAGCAGTTACGAAAGTTACTGTCATCTTGTCACAAGCGCACTACAGAGCAATAACGAACATTTGACCGCCAGAATTTTTCCCAAAGTTAGAAAGCTATCCTCCAAAACAATAAAATTTATAACCTGGTCATCGTCACCCCTATATCCAAGACCACCCCTCCACTTCCACTCTTTCTCACTATTCCATCCACCTTCTTCGAAAATATCTTACAACTTTCCCAAGTAATCAATTATAGAATTATATCCACCCAAGTCTCTCCATCACCTCAAAGATCCTCCATCAATCAGTACTCCTCCGACGTGTAATTTTAAGTAAAGTTTGTCAACCAAGTCAGTTCCATTCCATTTTGCGACTTAAATAAAAAACCACCTTGAAACTGTTGACTTTGTCACTAAAAGACTTGTTTCAGCGCGAAAAAGGATATAAATAATAAATAAAAAGAACAAATCAAAGAACGTTGAATGTCGACCAAACTAAAGAACGGTTTCTGAAGAACCATGTTCTGACCATGGTTTCATACCCTAACCTTCTTAATTCGTTTGTTTCGATAGCCGAAACATGTTTACTTTAACGTCTGACGGATTTTACGATTTTGCTATATCGTAGCCCGTACTATACAGAGTGTTCGGTTACCCCTGGGAAAAATTTTAATAGGAGATTCTAGAGGCCAAAATAAAACGAAAATCAAAAATAGTAATTTGTTGATTGAGGTTTCGTTAAAAAGTTATTAACGTTTAAACTTCCGCTTGTAGAACAGCAATCTGCGAACAGCTGCGTACGCGTGATAGTGGTTCTCACTCACAAAAATGTATGGCTGTCGATACGTCAGTAAGAAAGAGTTTCTCATGCTGAGTGAGAACCACTATCTCATGCACGCAGCTGCACGCAGGTTGCCTATCTACAGACGCAAATTTAAACATTAATAACTTTGTAACGAAGCCTCAATCAACAAATTGGTATTCTTGATTTTCGTCTTATTTTGACCTCTAGAATCCTCTATTAAAATTTTTCCCAGGGGTGGCCGAACACCCTGTATATACATTACTCTTTAAGGACATATTTTAGACTATTGTGGCTAGAGTGGCTGCTGAACGTCGCTGTTTACAACCTTCGTATGACGCATTAAACTCAATCGAGATGATTCGATCGCAATTTAAGAAATATATCATACAAAATTTATTTTAGAAGTCATTAGAACATATTATGGTTGAAACCTGGAGAAAATCCGTTAAACATGTTGTTCAAATTATTGAACACAAATTTTGGCAATTAGACCATAATATTGATGCATCAACTGAATCATTTATAATTAATTTAAATTCTAACAGTTCAAACACAGAATCTACATAAATTGTATATGGTAATAAATAGATAAATTAAATGTTGAAATATAGTTTTCATATAATAATATTAATAATATATTTATGTTTTACAAAAGTTCACAATTTATTTCAAGTAAAAATAACCATAAACGTCGAAATTAAGAAACTTATACTTTTTTTTTTTAAATATCCCTGAAAAGACCAATAAAATAAAACTCTAAAGTTAAACTACGAAACTCTAAACTCTTCAAGTTTTATCAACAATTTCGGGGTGAAAATATGGATTAATATTCGAATGAAATACTGTACGATGATATGGCTCATTCTCATTACTATCGAAAGGGCATGGCAACAATTTCTTAAATGGAATATATTCTTTCCGCGATACACCGTAATGACACTTAAATCGGTATGGTTTGCTGGTCAATTATATATTGGAAGCAAAATTGGCTTTCGGCTGTTTCGGAAACAACTGCGAGCTTCGTTCGCGTGGAAATTAATGGCTTTGTCGTACAGACGAAACTGCTGGCGGAAAGAAAAAAAAAGCAATATGGCGAAATGGTGTACACCTCGATTAACTGTAGCGTTGTCGATTGCTCTTAATCGAACTTATTATCTATCGATCCGTTCCTTGGCCCTGCGCGAAAGGTACCGCAAGTTTCCGTGACCCTGTATGCGCATTCGTGATGATAATTGCATAGAATTTAAGTCGTTATGAATTGATAATGGTTTGCGAGTACTATTCTTTGTCATCGCGGTGGATCGAAGGGTTAAAAGGCGATTACGTGCTTCCTCTTCGTTTTATAGGGATGATAAATTTAATGTGATTTAAATCGAGATACGTAATTATTGTTCTTGATTTCGTAAATACGTGGAAATGGAAATTGAAAAGTTGGTTTTGTTAATACGATGTATTTACTGTGATTAAGGTAACCACACGCGATCGTTGCATCTAAGTATTTTTGCATTTACGACAAATTATTGATTGAAGAATAAATACATACTTTTTTTAGTTGAGCAATGTAATTAAATTTGCATTTTCTGTAATGTAGACGGTGGATATTTATTTATTTACTCATTATTACATTATTGCTATGAATAAAGAACTTAAAAACAAATATGTGTTTTTCCTACGTAATACATATTACTATAATTCATTCACAATATAGAAAGTAATTATTGTTAAGTACGATGAATAATGGATTATAAAAGTGAGTGTCTGATTTTATTTAATTAATACAATGTTTGCTAGTTAATTAATGTTATATCTATTATGATGTAATTATTGATGTAATTATGCCGTATATAATTGGTACGATACAACACTTATGGGTCAGAAAATGATATGTAATTATTATTAATGTATGTAAACAATCGGTTAGCGACAATTCTACAATTTTAAAATAAACATATGTCTAATAAGAGTATACAACGTGACAACACAACAGCAACTTATACGTGTACTAATACTGAATAATATTACAAAATTATTTGTATTATAGAACATATCTTGTTTATTAATAAAAGACAACTATAATTTAATTACTTATAATAATGCACATACAAATCAGAATTAACATCTTAATGGTGTTAATACTTTTTAAAATTTCTTAATATGAATTTGGTTATGTTCTTTACAAGTAATTTCATTAACGATGAACATTTTTTCTATCTAATAATGGGTATATTCATTGTTCTCCGCACAATTGGCAAAATGAAATGCAGCTCGTTTATTTTTTTTCTCGTCTTTCTTGTTCGTTGCTTCTGTGTAGCCGAACGCTTCCATTCAAATAACGGCCTTGTTTTATTTTTATTACAATACGGCCAATGTGCTTCAGATCGTTGTCTATTTTAAAATAAAAATCGTATTTTTATCCACATATGTCCGTACTTCGTTCTAAATTTTTTTCCAAAATATATAAATGTTTATGTTTAAAATAACTCTTTCAATAATTATAAAATTTTTAGTACCATTGGCTTTCACATATTCCTATACTACTATTGTATGATTCTCGTACGTCATCGTTGGACGTACACTTTCAACGTGAACTTTATATTCACATACTTCCAAAAATTACATATATCTATCCAACTCAAATACAGTCTGTTTAATAAGAGCGTGGAAACATCTCTGAAAGAAATGTAATTATGAAAAATTAAATGAAAAGAATGAATTAACTTTTATTTTTTGTAAAAATTTGCATATAAATTGCAAGTACATTTGAAAAACTAATACGCACTTGTTTAATAGTGAGTCTAAAAACAAAAAATTAAGTAAGAAGTAACAAATAATTAAACAAAAAAAGATTGTCTAGTTATTTTTCTCGCATGGAACATAAAAATTTCAGTCAAAAGCAATGCTAAAGCGTAAATACCTCATATATCCATAATCTATATTTGTGTTTATAATCTTGTAGAGATTTGGCGAACACAACTTCAATATCCTAAACTGCCCTAAAAGAACAGAAAGTAGGTTAATTCAATCACTAAAACTAATTAGTTAATTTAATCAATATTCTGATAATTAGGTTTGCACTTAAAATCGCTTGAAAAAACTAAAAATTTTAATTCTTGTATTGAATTACGAGCATACGAATGAGTTTATTTTCTTTATTTTTCAATTCTGTTAGAAGAACGAATACATCCCCGTTATAACCGAATTAGTTGCGTACCAGATCAATGAAACAGACATTCGTACTCATTACTGATGTAAGAATACGTAGAAATATGCCAACAACTAGTTATAGTACTACAAGTATTAAAAAATTCTAATACGTTTCTTCAAAATGGGCCTTCGTTTTCGAGATATTTTCGTTTAAAGTTTAGTATGCACCTAGTAAAAGAATTATTTAACACACTACAGCAAAACAAGTTGTGGATAAGTCGGTAGAAGTCGAGGTAGTACGTTCATATCCCCACTGTTGTTGTTACTTTTTTTTTAAATACAACTTTGGAATCAAAAATACTTTCTTTATTTTTGCATTTAATGTTAATTCTACATGACATCAATATTAATTGTAAAAAAAAACAAAAATTTTTATTATTTAATGTACACAGGGTGTTCCACCGCCCACGGGAAAAATTTTAATGGGGCATTCTAAAGGCCAAAATAAGACGAAAATCAAAAATAGCAATTTGTTAATTGAGGCTTCGTTAAAAAGTTATTAACGTTTAAAGTTTCGCCTGTAGAACGGCAATCTGCGAATAGTTGCGTGCATGCGACAGTGGTTCTCACTCAACATGAGAAACTCTACTTACTGACGTATCGACAGCCCTACAGTTTTCTGAGTGAGAATCACTATCACGCGTACGCAAGTGTTCGGAGATTGCCGTTCTACAGGCGGATTTTTCAATGTTAATAACTTTTAAACAAAGTCTCAATTAAAAAATTACTATTCTTGATTTTCGTTATATTTTTGTCTCTAGAATCACCCCTTAAATTTTTGACATACAGATGCCGAACACCCCGTATACAGGTTGTCTCATTTGAAATTTCGCATTCAATTATATCCTAAACTATAGTTTGTTTTAAAAAATGTTTCAAATGAAACTTACTCTACTTTGAGGGAGATATCTTACAATGGTCACAAATTTTTGCTAAGTGGACGTACTTCCGAGATTTCAAAGATACTTTGGTTTTTTTTTAATAGAACTCTATATTTTTTATGTAAGCAGATAGTACACATCAAAGTAAATTCATTGATTTAAAATACTTTGGTTTTTGAAGGCCGTTTAAAATTATTTATTTAATATGGACACAAGTTTCAATTTGAAACTTTACAGGTCACCCATATATGCACAGATGAAGTATTAATAAATCAATCTTATATACGTATATCAATTTTATGTACGATCATGTAAATACGTTCTAATTAGGATCGGTTCCGATTTCCCGTGGTCTAATTGGGATCTGCTAAGAAGTGTAACGTCTGATATTACATATAAGAAGTGTAACAGTTCACCAAGCAGTTTCTACTTGAGCATCCCATTTAGGATTAATTTAGAATTCCAATATAGTTTTAATGAATTCAGATATATTTCTAGTTACAAATAGATACAATTGTTTTGTTTGAAATATAATTATTATAATTTATAAATAAGTAAGATATACAATTGTTGATTATTTGTATCTATAGGGTGTTCACACTAATATTAGCCAGCGATTTTTTCGAAAACTGTTCTAATTAGAATAAAATGAAAGAGAAAAATGTTCTATAGTTTCTTATAACTAATAGGGGCAGTATATATCAATTTTACATATTTATATTATTTTTCGAGAATGGAATTTTTTTAATGGAATGCCTTATATTCTGTTATGTCATTTGAAAGCGTTTATCAAGACGAGTTCATTCCACTGTTTATTATACGAGATATACATATATTTCTAATATGATGGAGCACCACCAAATAATTGCAGAATTGTCAAAAATTATGTAAACAATAAATTTAAATTTTTCCCAGAGGGTGGCCGAACACCCTGTATACATATAGGAACGAAAGGATCGGTCAAGCACTTGCGAGAGAGTGGCCCCTCTGGTGGCAAGTATTGGTGGCTTCACCTCACGTTCTTTAGAAAGGAAATTGTATTCTTTTCAACAATCAGATATGCTTGTTGTTTGCATTACTACTTTTTCTTTAATAATTTTGAGAAGTGTTTCACTGTTCAAGTCCGGTACAAGAATAACGAATATTTTTGTGTTGTCTCTTTCGTATTCACCAAACAACCATTAACCTTCAATACACTGGCATCTATGATATTTTCGAGTTTCAAATTTTAATTCGTTGATTTCGATAATTTTACCAGGTTCACCAATTTTCTGTGCACTGTAAAAAAAGCACCAAAGAAATGTACTTTCTCTGCTAATATTGCGCATTATAATCTATCGAGATGTATTTGGATACAAATAATTGGAAATAAATCAACACGCAACAGTTAATTATAAGTGCGAATTTTCAACCCGCGAGTCTTTTGGAATAGAAATTTTGGAGTTGCACTTCCTTCTAATAACTTTTTCACCTTTCTGTTTTATTTGCTTCTCTGACATCTCCGTTTCTCATTTTTCTCACAAAAAAGTGCCGGATTCCCGTAGGTGTTGTACTTCACCAAAGTATAAATCGCATTATGCTCTTGCAAAAATTTGTATAACTTCACCTTCTCCTCGTACCGTCTCCTCCAACACATCCAATGCATTCTTGCTTCGCACAGAAATTAACAGTGTCGCCGCGATGTGTTTGTAAAAATGTAGTGCGAGAGATTCATTTGTTGAAACAAAAAATGGATGTTACATGTTACAATTAAATAATATCTATCTTCATAAATACTGTCTTTATTAAATCGTCATGCCGGGACGTGTTATAAAATGACGAGTAGTAAAAAGAATTATACTATTTTATAGTCCAAATGTTCAATTTTTTGATTATTACGATACTTTTCCAAAAAAGGCTTTTTTGCGTATTTTGAATACGACGGAACATATTGCACATACATACATCTATAAAACTTACTAACTCTACAATTACTGGGAAGTGCTATGTGATTCCGGTAGGATTAGAATTAAAGTCACATCCTAGAAGGATTAGGGTTAAAGTCGTTTTGTCCAGCAGTCAGTGGCATAATGATTCTGCGCAGCAATGTCACGCAGCAGTAAACGTCAATGCGCAAGACTGAAAAGCTTGCTGTGAAAGAGAAGGGAGAGCGGAATTTACCAGTTATTATTTGATTTTACCCCTCTGACTAAGCAGAATTATAAGTCATCTTGGGTCAGATATTTCATGCCGTCTTTATAAACACTGCAAAAATTATTTGACAATCTCTATAAACTCGTAGTATTGTATCTTTTTTATGTTTTACAATACATTAAATAAACTAGTATTTCTGCTTTTTTCCTTTTATATCTCCAACAAACAACTGTGTCACCCAAAATATACTTATAGTTGAATAATAAGAAGTTTCTTTCCATTCGGGTGTACAAACTATCTGGTCAATGTTACAAAACGAGACTACTAGGACAGTAAATACAACTTCTGACAAAAAGTTTCCAATCATACACATCAATATAAAATTTTACGAAAAACTGTAATATTTTAAGATTTTAAAATGTTATTGCATATAATTAAAATCGATCGGGAGTTTTGTTAAAAGTAATTAATTACAAAATAACAGAAACTTTCATTTATTTTCAAAAACAATGTAAAAAAAATCAAAATTTTACATAGAAAAGAGTGTCAGAGTTTTCAAGCTAGTGAAAGCTTTGAAAGTAAGTTTCCGATCGAAGGTGCTATTAATATTTTATGACATTACCTCGTGCTCGGATAACAGATTTAATACACGAAATTTCGTCCCATAATCTTAAGGCCTGGCGAAGTTAATCTTTATTACCTGGCTTTTTTCTCAAATCAGTTTTTCCAATTTTGCCTATAAATTTTCTACCGGGTTCAGGTCCAGACTATTCGCAGGCCATTGCATTGTTTCCGTATTATTTTGTAGTAAATCATTTTTCACTGTTTTATTTTGTTTTCACTGTTTCGGTGTCGTCTTGGAAGATAAAGTCTGTAAGATCTCAAAACATGTCTTCTATACTCGAAATTAGAAAATCTTCCAAGATATGAATGTATATCTCTGAATTAACATTTCGATAGAGAATGCACAATTTTCTTACTTCGTTCGGCAACATATAGCTCCATATCATACAGGGTGATCGGCCACCCCTGGGAAAAATATTAATGCAAGATTCTAGAGGTCAAAATAAGACGAAAATCAAGAATACTAATTTGATGATGGAGGCTTCGTTAAAAAGTTATTAACGTTTAAAGTTCCGCTCGTACTGAATTTTTTTATAGAAAGTGAGCAGGATTTCAGAGGTAGGTCTATTCACCAAAAATTATTGTAATTGACCCGCGCAACCGAAAATAATTTTTCCAGAATGATTTGAAATTTTTTAATTTTCTCGAAAAATTTTACACCTTCTCGAATTTTTTTCTCGAAAGTGGGTAGGATTTCGGGGGTATGTCTATTCACCAAAAATGACTGTCATTAACCGCTGCAACCAAAAATAATTTTTCCAAAACGATTTGAAACTTTTTTTTCGTCGAAAAATTTAGGCACCTACCCCCTGTCGATTTTTCTTAAAAATTCGTTTTTTATTTTTAATAATTTTGTTTGACGCTCTACAGAAAAGTTGCCTAATACTTGTTTGTAGGTACTCATGAGCTCTACTTCGAAAAAAAGTTTCATTGAAATATATTCACTATTGTAGGAGTTGTGGCTGTTTCAAAATTGGACCATTTTTATGGGGGTTTTCTCATTTTGCGGGGTCAAGGACCAACTTTTCCAATATTTTTACGATTTGTACATATTCTACACTAAAATTCGCGTAGTTTGCTTTTTTAAACATTAAAATCGTCCAATCCGTTCAAAAGTTATGACGTTTTAAAGATTCGCATGAAAATTCGAGCAGACGTTTCTGGCCAGAAATTATATTTTCGGAAAGGAATTTTTTTCTCGAAAGTGGTTAGGATTTCGAGGGTATGTCTGTTGATCAAAAACGATTGTAATTGCCCCCTGTGACTAAATATAATTTTTTTAGTATGATTTGAAATTTTTTAATTTCGTCTAAAAATTTTAGTACCTACTCGAATTTTTTTCTCGAAAGTTTTATACCAAAGTTTCTTTTTGCGTACAATAAGAATCTGTAAATAAAAGTATAGTTTCCTTTTTAAAAAAACGATGTCACCCTTCAAATAACCTTAAAAACGTTCAACAAATAAAAAATAAATAAAATAGTTGTATTTCTCTCTTAAAACCGAGTAACTTTTGTATTTAACATTTATCCTGAATATGTGTTGTTTTCGAGGTAATTACATTTAAAGTTTTCAAATGAACGCTCTGTATATGTTTTAGGTCAGTCAATAAAAATAATTGTAGTGTTTAATTAAATGACTTAAGTTTTATTGCTTTATGTGTAAAGTGACTTATAATATCAACTTTAAACAAATCTCATAAAGTATTACACGATTAATGAAATTAAACCAAGATTATAATCTACACAGTATTACACTTCATTTCGTTTATAAAGCTCAGATTAAATATGAAACGGAAAATGGAAATTCATTTTAAGAATTATGTAGAGATTTAATTCAGGAACCTTTGCCCATCTCTTACCACCTTATCCGTAAAATTTATTTTTCCGGATTTCCATGAAGATTTCCGCCGCAAGAATCGACGATTGCTTCGTCGATATGAAAACCTCATTCGTTCTACGGGCGATCGTTTCCTGTGCCAATCCAATAGAGATATTATTGCAAAGCGGTTTCGCGAGAAATCCTCTCACTGGTTGAACGCTCTGTCCGTCGTTAAATCCAAAACGAAATTAGCCTAGTTTGTCGCGACTTTGCTCTCGTACCATTGGATACTGGGCCACGAAGCTTTACTGTAGTTACGTCGTGAAATAGTTTCTTCATTAAATTAAAATGTTGCTTAGTCTTCGTTTAAACGAAATTGATAAACTGTACCCTTGTAAATTGGAAGTCATTTCTAAAAAAAAAACAATTTTTACCACTTGATAACCCAAAGTAAATCTTGTCAAAATTATGTAGATATGCCATTGAACGTTTTCTCTTATTTAAATTATAAGCTTCAACTATTGCGGTTTGCTTATATTAAATGAGAGTATACAAAATGTTTCGAGAGATAAAGTGATATAAAATTCTAGTAAAAAATACTGACATCTTTTTATTTAATTCATTACGGTCACTAATAAAATTTAATTGTGTTATGCACTTTTCTCGTAATATTTCAGTCGTTACTTTTAAATGTTATTAAATCTAAATTGTTAAAATTTTACATTTTTGCGATTTCAAGGACGAACTTATCGTGTCTAAAAAAATATACAATATATCTCATTTAATTCTGCTAAACATTCTGTGATTTACATATGAAAAAGTGTTTGAAACCTCAGGGACTATAGTCCTCATTGAGCAAAGTAAAAAGTATTTAAATTGTTATAGATTCTAAAATCAATCTTTTCAATGTCAAATCCATTTTTCTATTGATAAAATAGATAACATTTTAAGCATCTTCTACATTAAATTTCTCAAATTATAGATTCTTCTTTTTTAACAACGTGTGTATTTATATGCTTTAAAATAATCATCTACTCCACTAGTCACAGTGTATTTACGCAGTTTATATCGAATTTGAGAATTAAAATTATTCGTAATTTGTTGAAAGGAAGCAATTATTACAATAATAAGTAGAAGAGGTTACTTTTGGAATATACACGGTGTTCGGATATCATTTGTAAACAATTTAAGGGGTGATCCAACAAACTAAAATAAAACGAAACTCAAGAATCATAATATTTTGGCAAAGGCTTCGTCTAAAAATTATTACAAATTAAAGATCCGCCTAAATTACGACAATTTGCGGACAACTGCGTGCACGAGTTCTAGTTGCAATTGACGCACGATACATTTACCATCAGAAAGTGTACTTACCGACGTATCCGACACCATTACGTGCTTCCACAGACGAAGTATACGAGTAGACCTTTTACCCAATGTATTTTTTCGGCCCATTTTTCTGGGGCCTCGAGACCCCATTACTTTTTCAATCTTAAAGACGAAAAGAACGTGGAAATTGAGATTGTAATTCTTGTCGAGGATGGTCAATAAAGTTACGCGCACCAACAAAACGCAAACACTTTCCTAATATCTTTATTAAAAATGCTATTATCAATGTGTTTATAAAATGACATTGGTAAGTTCTTAGCTAAACGTAAACAGTACAAATGTAAACGAAGCATTCACGGGAATGGTCCACTAAACATTCTTGGTTTAGTTGACGATTACAGAGAATTACAGAGAACGATTACAGAGAAATCATGTCGCAGAAAATATCTGCACTTTCAACATCCACACGGGAAAAAATCGTTTTATTATGTAATGAAGGTCAAAGTTATCGCCAAATTGGTGAAAAATTAAATATAAACTTTTCGACCGTTCGATACGTAACTAAAAAGCAAGAGGAAACCGGTAGTATAGAAAATAAACGCTGATCAGGCCGGCCAAAAGTACTATCTAATAGAGATCGGTGGCAGATTATAAAACACGCGAGTAAAGAACCGTTCACAAGTACTCAATCCATAACTAATCAAATAGGTGCAACTTCAGGTAAAGTTGTTTGTGCCCAAACTATAAGAAATGTTTTCCATAACATTGGTCTGTATGGAAAGACGCCAAGGAAAACCCCCTTCATAAATGAGAAAAATAGGTTGAAACGCTTAGAATTCGAAAAGCATACGTAGACAAGCTATTGGAGTTTTGGGAACACGTAATTTTTTCAAACGAAAGTAAATTTAATCTTTTTGGGGCGGTTGGAAAAAAATTCGTATGGCAACGACCTAATACGGAAAGGCAACAGAAGAATTTGCACAGTTTAGGGCTGTATGGTATCAAACGGAGTTGAGAACATCGTTTTTATTGAAAACACAATGAATGCTCTGGGACACATTGATATATTGCGTGATAATTTATCACAAAGTACATCAAAATTAAATATTAGGGACACGTATCACTTCCTGCAAGATAACGACCCGAAGCATACTACCAAAAAGACGAAGGAATGGTTACTATACATATAATGTTTGCAGAAGACTATTAACTCCTCCATAATTACCAGATAAAAAATTCAATCGAAAATTTATGGCATATACTAAATTTAGAATTAAGAAAAACAAAGATTTCCAGTAAAGAAGATATGAAGAAATTAATATACAATAAATGGCAACAAATCCCAAGAGAAACTACCAAAAAACTAATTGAATCAATGCCAAGAAGACTACAGGCGATCATAGACGCTAACGGCATGCACACAAAATATTAAAACTGTTGTTACACAATTTATCCCTAACTTCTTAACGGAAGGGTTGATGTGCAAATACTTATTTGACTACGAAATTTTTGTTTTCGTTAATTTATTTTTTCGTTGATAATTTTTTGGAATTCTTATTAACATACGTTTTCTTCATTTGCAATAAACTATCGAATAAAGTATTTTGTAATAGTATTCCCCTTCTTTGTGTAGAGTTATTTAACAAAAAAAGGGTGTGCAAATACTTATTTTATCCACTGTAGGTTGGAAAGTAAAAATGCCTGGACAGTCAAGATTCAAATTCGTATGCTAATGATGCGAGGTCGAATTTCAGCTGTGTTGAAAGCAAGAAGAGGAAAGAGTTTCATTCGCCTTCTTTCTCGAATCCCCGAAGCTGTACGAAGCGCCAGAACTCATATACAAAGTGATTATACATTAGTGTGTGTAAGTGGAGAGGCAGTTTCTTTTGACCACCGGCTTGTCGTCAGTTAATAATAGATTGCTTTTTTCAATCCCTCCCATAGTCAACTTATATGTATTTATGCACACACTACAGGTGTCTGCCCGTCAATTCTAATTCAGTGAATAGTTTCTCAACTGACCGTCATCCATGAGAAGAGGACGCTAAAATCACCCCCGAATTTTCGGTCGATATGGCAGTCAGATTGGGCCACGAAAGTCTATAAGGTGAAAGGTCTACTCGTATACCTCGTCTATGGTGCTTCGACTTAACAGAAACGCAAACATGTTACGTTGAATGAGATTCAACCTGTTTTATGAGAGTCCAGATGGTTATATCAAAACCCGCTTGACGAGATTTTCAAAGAGAGAAAGTGAATACCATTGCTATGTTGTTACAGAAATCACATACACGAATCACGATTGTCCCGTTCGCGAGGGGGAGTTCCACATTTTGTGAATTAAATACAAATAAAACTGTCATTAAATTTTCAAATATGCTTAAATTTAAAAATGTAAACAGACATCTGATGATAAACGAATGTTTCGCATTTACAAACTTGCGTTGATATCGAATGATATAACGATACTAGCAGCTGACTCTGCTATCGATCGACGTGGTTTTAGGAAAACAAATGCCGATTATTCTAGATTCTTTACGCCAGAGATGCTCAATATGCCGCTCACAATATTATTTAACTAATTATAAAACTCTACTAATTTGCTATTTTCAAATAAATCGATCAATTAAATAATATAGTAAAATTAAATTATTTTCCTTGTAAGAAATTTCAGTTTTAAATCCAATTGTCTCCTGAAGTGAAATCAGTTTATTCGATCAGTGATTATATTTTATGTACCTCTGCAGTCAACGACCGCCAGTTCGATTTAATTTTGTAACAGTTTTCGCCTCCTGAATTTTGTCGATCGTCAGCGAATACTGATTGAAATCTACGAGAAACTTTTCTGTTTATTTTCATTTAGTTATAGGTTTAGTTTTAATTACAGTCTGTAGTGTTAGTTTAGGATTTGTAAATTTTTGTACATATGTAGATGCTATGAAAAATTAGGGAAGATGAAGATTTCGTGTCAAATATACTTTGGTGACTCCTCCCGCATTCACCAGCAGAAGGATACACTCTCTCATAAGTACCTACTCGATCGACTACCTATTCCTATATACAAGGTGTTCGGCTAACATTCAGAAAACATTTAATGGGAGTTTCTAGAGGCTAAAATAAGACGAAAATTAAGAATACTAATTTTTTAATTGAGACTTCGTTAAAAAGTTATTAACGTTTGGTCCTAGTGGTTTTCACTCACAAAACTGTAAGGCTGTCGATACGTCAGTAAGTAGAGTTTCCAATGCTGAGTAAGAACCACTAGGATCGACCCATCACACGCATACAGCTGATTTTCGTCCTGTTTTGGCCTCTGGAATCATCCATTAAATTTTTTGTATATTTTCTCCGATTAATCATTGAATGCCCCGGAGTCTAAGACAGGGCTTGTTAGAGTTGCTTTACTGACAAGTCCATTAACAGATCCAGAACGAAATGCTCCAGTCACCTTTCCTTTTCTTTTCTCCTCTTATCTCACTCACTTCTTCCTTCAACAACAAGTTGGGACAATACTATTTACAGACGAAGCAACCTTCCATCAACGTGGCACATTGGTCAATACACGTGTAATCCTCATATGTATCTTGGCAGAGGAAAACCCACACGCTGTATTAAAGAAATTAATTTCTGTAATAATTAAATATATTTTAAAACCACAAGCTATATTACAGAAATTAATTTCTGTAATAATTAAATATATTTTAAAACCACAGGCTATATTACAGAAATTAATTTCTGTAATAATTAAATATATTTTAAACTCAGTATCAATTTTCAGTCAACATTTGGGTAAAAGATTATTATTAGTCCTGTTATTTTTCCTCGCCGATTAACAGAACAGACATACTTAGAATTTTTGCAGGCCACAATTTTCTAATTCTTTTAGATGATGAACCCTTTTCACGTACAAAGAAACATGTGATTTAAACTCGACGCCTCATTTCACGCTGGCAATACACGTACGATAAACTACTTCCGATACGAAAAATTTGAACATTTTATATCTACATTTACAATGAATGGCCAGAACATTGTTTATGTAATAACAGAAACAATATTTGTAAACTTTTATATCATTCCAATATTTGTGTATTTTTGCGATATTGCATTTTATATTTACTAACATTTTCGAAGAAATTAGTTTAGTAATTATTGATATTTCCTTAGAATACTTTTAATTAACTCTTAAGCAACAAATAGTTTATTACTTATAGGCAGGTACGGTAACAGATCATTATATGACCTAGATAATTTTTATAATTTATTCCCACATTTTGTGTACTAGTTGATGACGAAAAACTGTTTTTTATGTAAACTAATACACATAATATGTTTTTCTCAAATTCTATGTTAATATATAAATAAATTATCGTTTTCTACATTTTACTTTTATTGATTCCATCTTTCTCTTCATTACAACTACAGGTTACTAGTTTCACCAACTAAATATTGTATTCACATCATATTGTATATTTTAATTTTTATACTTTATTTTATGCCAATTAGATTTTATTTTTTATTTATAATATATTCACAATAGTATTATTGCATACTTGGTAGTATGTACACAGGGTGTTCGACCACCCTTGGGAAAAATTTTAATGGAGGATTCTAGAGGCCAAAATAAGACGAAAATCAAGAATACCAATTTGTTGATGGAGACTTCGTTATTAACAATTATTAAAGTTATTAACAATTAAATTCAAAAATTTCAAATCATTCTGAAAAAATTATTTTTGATTGCAGAGATTAATTACAATCATTTTTTATGAATACACATACACCCGAAATCTTGCGCATTTTCGAAAAAAAAATTCAGTACGAGTGGAACTTTAAACGCTAATAATTTTTTAATGAAGCCTCCATCAACAAATTGGTATTCTTGAGTTTCGTCTTATTTTGGCTTCTAGAATCCCCCATTAAAATTTTTCCCAGGGGTGCCCAAACACTCTGTACAAACGTATTGATATCTAAAATTGATACCAAGTATATGAAATGTCGATACTTTTTATGTAGGTAATGTAGTTCGATATAAATTGCTTACATACAAGATGTATCTTAACATGTGGGACCTACGTCAGTAATAAATTAGTGACACAAAAGCAAAGTAAAAGTTCTTACTTACATTTGACTTTCTAGACCTTGTTTCAGAATTATAATTTTTTTTGTTTGCAATTATGTGCAATTAGCTATCTTCACAAGAAGTGCTAGAAATGACTATCTTTCCTATGAATAGAGTTTTTTTAATTTTTCGAATATCCCAAGCATTTTGTTAAATTTATTGGTAACCTTTTCAATACATTGCCAAAATATTTCAACGTTGGCAATGGATGTTGAATAAATAATGTTTTAAATGACTTAGTAGATTTAAATCTTAAGAAAAGGTAGGTCAAGCAATTGATCCTGAAGGATCAATTGAAATCCGCTAGAAAATTGTTCATTCAACAAGTGTCTAGTTATTCAGTTGAAATGTACCAGTACAACGTCACGAATAAATCACATGCGACGTACAAGTAATGGGAATAAAATTGGCTACTTAAGAGATTGACATAAAATTGATTTTTTAATTTGTCATTAAGAAAAACAAAGAGTTGTAGAACATCCTGTACAAACAGTTTAGTAGAATCATTTATACTAACTCAGTTTATGATTCAGTATTTTCTAGAGATCGAATGAAACAGTAATCTTTTAACTTTTAAATTATTTCGTTTTAATTTTAAGTTAAGTTTGTACATTAACACTTTATTTCTGCTACAAAAATTCAATCTTAACAGTTATTTTATATTCGCTTAATAAAAGTTCTGGAGGAACTTACATTTCTTAATGAATATTATCAAGTAAAATATAAAAATTTCAATTATTTTTTCAAGTAGCATTATTTAAGGAATTGAGAACAGGATAAATATATTCAAGTAAACAAATCGTGATTTTTATGTAATTGTTTTATTGTACTTCTACTTTAAAGGAAAATCGAAAAAAATAGAAAACATATTCCAAATTACTTTTATTAATGTTTGTAAATGATCGTTCTGAGTGCCGGTGTTGTTTGACTTAGGAATTGGTTTTTATATCTTTGATCAATCCACTACTCTAGCATATTTACATTTAATTCAGTTCTATTTACATTATATGATTTAATTTCAAACGAAGCTATTTGAAATTCGAAATTATCTCCATTTTCTTCATTAGACGAATCACTAAAGACGTTAATTTCACCTAAATACTAGATACTGTAGTATTTTAATATAAAAATAAGTAATTCTCAACGATAAATCAACTTGAAAGAATTTTACCTTTTTCAATACAGAGTAATTATTGTAAGGGTATTTACCCAATAAATAAATGAATATGTAAGTCTTAAATAGAATAATGGTTACTCTCTTTATTTCCACAACGTTATCGATTTCCTCTCTCAGCTGTCTCCCCTTTCGTATCATTTGTTTGCATACATCGATTGCAGTAACATTTTTAAACATATGTACATATCGACAGACATTACCTTACATAATTACTGTTTAACTATAACTTCTTTCTGTTTTCGAAAAAGTAAAAATCCTCTGCTTATACAAAACTGAATGGAATAAAAGTTTCAGTGAATACATCTCATTTTATGACTATTGTATTTCCTTAGAACAAAAAAGTTAGTACAGATATGACTAATTGATATGATATAGAACAGAAATGACTATAGTAGTCGAAGAAGGAACTTTCTTTATTCTTCATGTCTCCAATTCACTATTCAATTAGACCATACACGTTAGAAAACATTCTGTATATCGTATATATCTCGTCACTAATTACTATATAAATTTATTATATTATATAAATGTATGCAGTAATATAAAATATGCAAAAAAACATATGTAATGAATGTATTGAAAATGTGTTATAATAGTAGCTTTAAACTTATTAATATTAATTTCATGATTGTTAATTACTATTCTAATTTATAAATTTAAAACAAGCACTTTTTCCATATTAACCGTTGACAATTGATGACATTTATCGCTAAAGATTAATTTATGTATATATGCAGAAAATTTCTCCATTCTTCATCGTCAAGATTTCGTCAACTTATATTTACAATGACTATCGCTTTAGACATGTCAATGAAAAACAGTTTTTTTGTCAGAATTTGTTCTTCTTATATTCTTCTTTGCTCTCACAGTACCCTCTTTTTGAAATTTTGTTTTGTGCATAAGAGGGTTTCAATATTGTGTTAGTTGTGATTTTCCATCGCAATGAATTTCCTGTTTACATGCTTAACATCGCATAGATATTACAACCGTTTTTAAAAATTTATGTTTTATCCCATTAATCCAATTCTAAAGTAATGTACGTCGACATTTTTTTGTTCTGGGCATGATATTAGTTTGTCGTTCAAAACATAAATTTCCTAAGAGGAAATCTTTACAGTATACTAAATTGCCACATTATATTGATACTGCGAATACAACGACAAAGGACATATCCGACAATATCAAAGCAGTATTTGTTGTTATTTCTTAGAGAATTACTTGATAACAACATATACATGCTTCTATATGTTATTAAATGTTATTAGTCCCATTATTAGTAAACACGTTTAAACTTTGATTTCGTTCACGACACTCCTGTCATTCGATAAATAATATCAAATTTTAAAAATATATATGATAAAACTGAATGAAATATACAATTTACTTTTGCATATGCACTAAAAAAAATATTTCCAAACCATATGAAACATGCAAAAAAATATGCATAATAAATGAAATATTTTGAGAATCCTTTTATCATAAAAACAATTTTCTGTCTAGATCTCAGAACTTTAAATGATTTAAATGATAACAGCCCCATTGAGTCACTTAAATAGTATCCGGTGAACGTAAAGTCTTTAATTTCAAATGTAAGTGTTAAATTTCAACTCTACTTGTAATATTCGACAGAAGACCTGAAACTTTGCACCTAAAGCAGAACATATAAATTAATTAACGAAATCCTTCGAATCCTTGTTGAACGGGACGTAACCAAGTGTAATCGAGTGGAAGTTCATCGAACGGAAAGAACTCGGGCTAAGGAAAAGCATTACCTTGGCGATGTCCATTTTCGGAAGTCCAGGCCAAGCCAGGGGCTTCCTGGCCGGGGCTGGCTCCCAGAGAATTTTTCCAGACACGTTCGTACCTTCGGCTCTTTGAGCTTCCAAACGAGGAAGCGAAGGCGATAAGACCGAATGGAAAAAGACAAAGATAAGAAAAGCAAGGAGAGAACCGAATGGAGAAGAGATAGATGGGTGGCTAGCCACTCGAGAAACTTTCTCAGGAAGTTGTCTCTCGGTCCCCTGCCAAGTGCAAATCCGTTCTTCTGGCAACGTCGTCCACGCCTGCGTTCCGCTGCACGCCTCGAATTATTATTCCGGCGGGTCGAAAGTCGTCCGCCCGATCGAAAGAACGTCGCATCGCTTCAGATAAGCTAGTCGATTATACCCTCGCAATCGGAAGTCGATTACGCGTCGTTCGAGGAGAACTTTTTCAGCGACGTCAACACTGATCGTCAGAGATCTATTCGATAATTAACCATTTAAACGTGGAGAAAACGATATTCAACGCTTGTCAATGTGACATTATTTTTGGTGCTCGTCGTAAAGAAAAATATTGTGCACGAACAGTCTTGTTGAAAAATAACATTATTTTCATGATACTCTTCAATAAATAAAATTAAAATACCATCACTTTTCTGCGTTCGTTCTTGTCGAAATTTTACAAATTGGCGTTTTCGAATTGTAACTAAATGCTACCCAAACCATAAAACTTCCACCGCCAAAATTTCGACTCATGCTTACGGTTTTATTTTTTCTTAAGTCGTGCCAATAATATTTGTATCCGTCCGGGTTAGGTCAAGATTAAACTTTTTTTCATCCGAAAATATTACACTCTTCCATTCTTTCCAGGTCATAGGTTTTGTTTACAAATTCTAATCTTGCAGCTTTGTGCTCTTGAGTAAGGCTTAGTTACCATTTTTGTCCATTTTAATCGTGTATCATTATGCAATATTTGCTGTACACGTCGCGTAATTACAGGTAGAGGTAGATCTCTCTTTACTTTAGCGGCAGTTGGATTATTATTTATTATTTCTTTAAAAATTTGAGAATGGTCATGCCTGGTTAATTTTCTATTACCTCCACTATAGTGGGTTTTGCCATATTTGATACCTAACTTTAAGTAATTATGTACCCAAGTACTAAATCTATTGATTTTTTTCGTAATTTCTCGAATAGAGAATCGTGCATCATGATATGCATCTATTTTTGCTTTCTCCTGCGAAAACAAAACTTTTTCCTAGCAGCACTTTAATACACCATAGAATTATTTAATATTTTCATATAAATATTGTATTTCAGTATCAATACTTACTCTTAACTCTTTGCGGCACAGGATTTCAGATAATAAAATAGACCCATGTTGCATAGAAATTTTATTGCGTGCTAAATTAAACAAAATTGGTATATTTTTATTAATGAAAGTATCACATAATGTAAAAACATAAAAAAAAATAGTAATAGTTGTCGCAATAAATCTTCCGCTTGCAACAATTGATGAACTTGTATTGGCATGTTGAATGTTGCCAACACAAGTGAATACATTTGTAACATTTGTTGAAGATATTACCAACTGCTTTACGTAAATAAGACGAGATATAAACCTATGCACATGCAGCTATTGCAATATTTCGAGGTGAGCCTAAAAATGTCCCACCATGCATTACGGTGCATCAAAAAGGTGGGACACTTTTAACCCCAGCATGCTCCAAAGAGTTAATAAAATAAGATCGAGGTTATTTTCATGTATGATGAAGTAAAACTGGGGAATACTTGCTGTTCTTACACAAATCTCGTCATTGCCTGTATCAGCATATTATTATTTCTGTTTTCCAAGCGTTGAACACGCCAGTTTGTTTACATTTATTGTACCCCAGTAACGATGTGGTGGTTGGCAAAAGATTCCCTCAAACCAGTACCAGATATTTATAAAATAAAGGAATATTTTGTAGAAAATCATAGTGTTCTTCTAGAAATTTCGTTCACTGTAGTATCAGTTATACTACGCAGTTTATGTTACAGTATTTTCGGAGTAGATGCAACAATGGCTATACCTATCTCTGAAAAAATCTCTACGCATAATTATATGAACATTTTATGGTTTATGGCTCCATTTCACTATTCCAGTAGATCGCGCATCTTAGAATACATTTGTATATCATATACAGAGTGTCATTTACTTTTCCGGTCAAATTGTAAGCGAAGAAGAAAATAAGAAAAGAAAGTAATATGAAGTTTGTTTGTAAATGCTTCGTTAGAAAGTTATAGGTAAATATTGAACGTAGCCTAAATATGTGCGTAGCAGTAGAAGTGTCCAAGTATTTGAAAATACTAACTTGATTATGTATTCTTATTTAATTATAGTATTATATTTGAATAATAATGTTAGCTTAGATAAGATGTGAAATTTAAAAAAGTATCTGTTGGTTTAAATAACTTGAAGTGGTTTGCTATTAGTGAAAGTTCGCTGGCAAGTAAAAGTTAAACAATAATTTAAAATTTGTAATTTCTTTGAATTTAAAATAAGATGAATTATTTTCTGAAAATCAGTGTATAGGTTGATCTATGAATTTCTCCATTATCTTGCGTAAAGATTAAATTTTTATCATAATATTCCGTCCAAACTGGTTTCGAAATTTTTCTAACACGTTCATATAATCCATGTTGTTCGTTCTGCTTGAAATAAAAGTTATGGAACTTTTACTACGGCTGAGAAGCACGCCCAGGCCATAACTGACCCACTGCTAAAATTGCGTTTGGCAAAATACTTTACGTCTTTTCGAATATCGTACCAGTGGGAATTGAATCCATCGGGTCCCTCTGGATTAAACTTTTTTTTCGTCGTTGAATATAATTTAATAAACAAAATTTTATTGATAAAGTGCATCATACATTTTGTAAGAGAAATATTTACCTTTTTCCAATCTGTATTCATATCTGCTTTAGCAAACGAAAGCATTGTTCCTTCATCGATGTGTTTTAATCTTGGAACTGACATCATTTTTACCCTAATAATATGCGGAGACCTTTAAATACTTCGATGTATTCTACACTTTAAAACATTTAATTTGCACTCGTTGTTAATATCAATCAACGACTTTGCAAAATTATAAACCACTCGAATTATTTTTCTTTCCTTGTATAATAATAAATTATAGTGAAAATATGAAAGACATCGATATTATTAATATAGCTATGCATACTGTTTTCTCTGGAAAGCACTAACATGGTAGCGAAAACTATTTATTCGGGACTTAATGTTTTTACAATAAATGCATAAATTTTATACAAATGATGTGTCTTATAGCGAAACACAAAACTAATTTTGTAATTTCATTATTTTTTCCATTCATAGGAATTTTTTATAAATAAAATTCTAAATATAATTTAAAGTAATGAAAGAAATTCATGAATTAGTTACTACGTGCTGAAGAAGTACAAAGAATGAGTTATTGTTTTCTAATTACTATGTTTAGTTTTTAAATATTGTGCCTGAGATACAGGAAACTACATATACCAAATTCTGTTCTCTAATATACTAGACACTATAAATATTTCATTTAGCGAGATACTTACATAAATGTTATTTTATTTTGTAATCACAATACTGATTTAAATAGTACTTGTATGAAAGTATAATGATAAAATAATTATTTTAAAGTTATAGAATAACTTGACTTGGGCTTCAAAAACTCTAGTTTGTCAACAAACGTTTAAAATAAGCTACACCTTTTAATATTTATTTTCTAAATTACTATAAACAAATTAATTATAGCACTCGACTAAATATTTAAAATAAATGTTTAATAATAAACACTATAAATGCTGCTTTCAATGTTTAATATTGGAATTTATATTACCTTTCAATGTTACAATTATATTAGTTTCCAAAACTCTTTTCTTATTAAATTTTGGTAATAACTGTAATTTTTTAGATAGGAACTCTCTTACTTTGTTTTCTTTAGAATTTTCTTTTTTTTGACCCAGTTGATATTTTTAACATTGATTGATTTTTTTTATCTTCACTATATGACAATCACTTTCTACCAAAGTTTGTACCAATGTGATTCCGAGTAGTGATTATTAAATGTCAAAGTACCTACTTAAGTTATTTATATTTCAAATGATTGTTAATCTGTTGTTACATTATTTTATAAAATGACGCAATATATGAGCTTATTAAATTTGTCTCACTATCATCTATCATTTTATAAATAAAAATACCGCGTGTCACTGAGAAATATATACTATACATAAATACTTCTTTTACCACTTTTTTACACATAAAAATAAACGATAAATGTACTGAAAAATATAGGATTCCATTTTAAAAAACTAATTTGAACTTTATATGTCGTTTACACATTTATTTACAAAAAAACTATTTACCTTAAATTATTTTCTTCTAAATAGAGCAAATCCAATTTAATACATTTTTCGAATAATCAACAATTTGGGAAGTAATCACATCTTGTATATGGAGTATTAATGTCATTAAAAAAAAACAATTAATTTGTTACTAGTTTTAATATTTTCCGTTGAAAATTTTGACGAAAATTTCAAACGTTCAAATGTAATACCGTTCTGTAATAAGTAAAAGTAATAAGTTCTGTGATAACGTTATTAGCTTTCTTGGTCGAGCGATAAGTAAACTGTTGATGGGTATTTAGTTACTTGTCGACGGAAATTTATCCATCGAGGTAGTCTTGAATTTAAAATTAGTTGAGAAGTATCAAAATACAAAGAAACTTTTTCTAATTTGATAATATTAGAATTTCTCATTTATTCTCTACTATTAAAGTTCTTAGTAGAGTGTTCACAGTGTAAGTTTTTATTAATCATAATGATAGAATAAGAAATAGTGGAACATAACAATTTTACAATTTAATAATATAAAAGAATAGTACGTAGTATGTATTAATTTTTACAAAAGATTTATGTATATTACAATGACCAATATTTTCGCTTAATTTTCCTCTCCGTAGTTAAGTGTACACTATTTTCTACTTCCAACGAACCATTTCATGTCAATTTGGAACTTTGAAATCATTAACACGAGTTGCATAACTCCATATACCTTACTCAGGTAGTGGTACAGTTACAGTTCTTTGCAAATGAACCTCATTCATTCTCGAAGAGAGAGAGAATATTGTAGGAATTAGCTCGATGCCTGCTGAATATTTTCCGTTTCCTCCGGTAAGCGTGAAAACCGAGAGATATTTAAATTACTTATTGTTATAAACTGCTCCAAAATAATTAGTTCTTCGCATACTACCGGTTTCCCTCTTTCACTCTTTTCTCATTTTACTTCGTCTTTCGATTACTTTAAAGGAACATGGAAATGCGGGTAGACGTTGACAAGCAATAATTAAGATAGCAATCAGGTTTGCTTTCCAAGAAGTACGTGACTATCAGAAAATCATTTCGACAGCCATTGGCAGAGAATTTAACAAACGTTATTTAAGCCCTCTTCCCATCCATTTCAGTTACGATATTATCTCGCTAACTGATTGAATCTTCTTCTCTATAAATACACTGAAATTTCAGCGCTAAGAATTGTAAAAAAAAGCTACGAAATTAGAGAATGTCAGAAATGTGAGGAGGAATGAAATTTGGGATATTGTAGCAAAATGCTAGTGAACATGGAATTGTAGGAATATTTTTATCGTTATAGCAACTAAGCTACTAGCATCTTAATAAAATTTTCCAAGTACAACCTATTCTCAATGTAAAATTCTTCTTTTTTAAAATTATTCTAACGATGATGAATAAATACTTTGAAGTTTGATATCTTTTTTCATTTCATAATCAAAGAGTTTAATTCCGAAATGTTTTAAATCTAACAAATACGAAGTTGAAAAAATCCCGATTTAAGTAATTATTATTAAAGAATATGCCTGGTGAATCATTATGCTTAATTATACAAATCTAGAACGTATACTAACAACGTAACAAAATAAACAATTAATTTTATTTTAATTTCTTTGTCGTAAACAATTTTTACACTTAAGCACTAATAAAATTATAAACGAAATCTGCACATACGATTTTATTTCTGTAGTTTTAATAATTTTACTCTTTGTGATTTGTATAATTATTAGTATCATTGTCTGCTTTATATTTTGAGGAAAATACTTTCTGATAAAATGTCATTGTTCAATTTCCATTTTATTTTTATATCAAAGTCGCAATTTTGCAGCATCATGTTGCAAAATTTTGTTCCATTTATTAGAATACTTAGCTAGTGGCATTTGTCATGGATAGAGATTTTATCTTTTTTTTATGTTTTTGGAGCGTATGTATAAAAAATGTATCTTTACATTGGTTCCAATAAACAATTGTCTCTTCCATGACATTTATATACTTCGTTTCAACAATTTAAAAATCTAGTTCTTATTTGAGGTAGCATTGACTAGTGTTCTTTTAATTATACAAATGTCAATTTATTCCTAGAATAAATATTTTATAATAATCTTTATCGTAACTGTACCCACGTACTATTCACAGATGAAAAGTTGGCTAGCCAGTCCGATTATTTAATCTATAAAATACTTCTTATAGAATCGCCTCTCCGGATTTATAGGAAGGAGATTATACTATAACTAATCAGACCCGCTAGTTAACTTCTGTCTGTACAGTATAGAAAATGAAAATTCTATCATAATGTTACTGTTAATGTTAATGTTAATTTGTTGCTTTTTATTAAGTTGTTAAGGGGGTTGCCAAGCCTCAAAATGTTGAAAATCGACCTTTCTTTAATCTTACATTCCTAAGAAATGAACGACTGTAATCAGTTGAGATTATCAAAGCTTTTATCAATTATCTTTAATAAGTTAAATAAATTATCAATTTGAATGCTTTCTCTCTTTTTTTACGTACCTTTTTAGAAATTCTGCATCCTATACAAATTAAACAATATTTTTAATTGCATATACAAAAATGTTTAAGAAATTTATCAAAACTGAATACGTAGTTTTGAGAAAACCGTTTAGAAGTTTGATTACTATTTTGCCAAGTTTGGGAATTTTTGAATAAATCAGATCTTAAAATACACAGAAAGCTTATGGCTATTGAAATATGTAAAAATCTTAAAAACGGTTTATTGAACATTTTTGAAGCTTAACTACATCCTTAAATAACTTCTGCAGATTTTTCGCTTAAAAATATTTATTTAAATATTGCACGTACAATATTTTTGTAAATTAAAATAATGTTCGCCAGCATCTATAGTTTTTTCTTATTTTTCTGATAATATATGGTTTTCATGTCGGAAAAATGCAGTTTCCTTGGATGTTGTGAACAAAATAGTGATTTTACATGATCGTCGGGCCCTACTAACCCTAAGTACAGCACTGACGGTGTGCGCATGCGCTTGTACGATGTAAACGGCGTGCTTCTCGCGGAGTTAAACATGGCCGCGGTACGTCTGCACGTGTTTTCAAACGTTTTGAACTTTGTTACCTGTTTAATATACGACGTTTAATAGTTTAGAACTGTGTAACAATAATTAATCCGATTCAACCTCCTTCCTCGTTGAAAGCCTGACAGATATAAAATAATTATTAATTAGTTATTCATTTTCTCACTTCATCGTGGTTCTTGAAGTTCAGTCTTTTTAAATCATAATGTATCGATCTAAAGATATGATAATCTGATGGTGCATCATTCAGAAAATAGGCAAGGTGAAAAAAAACTTACCATCCTAACTACGACATCGTTTCTGGTGTTTTTGGCAAACATGCGACCTGACATTAGGGTACTACAAGATGACTTATTCGGATTGACGCTATTAAGGTACGTTTTTCCTTTCATTCTACAATTCAATTTTGGACTGAGGAACTTGCGGCTCGCGAACCTCACTATACCTAATTGACTTCTACACGTACATATGTACACGATTTTCAATTGGTCTGCCTGGTTCCGGTCGTGCCTGTCATGTAGTAACAATGCATGAACCGCGTATGTAAACAGTATTATAGAGGATGTTCGGCCACACCTGGAAAAAATTCTAATGGGAGATTCTAGAGGCCAAAATACGACGAAAATCAAGAATAGCAATTTGTTGATTAAGGCTTTGTTAAAAAGTTATTAACGTTTAAAATTCTGCCTGCAAAACGGCAATCTGCGAACAGCTGCGTGCATGCGATAATGGTTCTCACTCAGCATGAGAAACTCTATTTATTGACGTTTCGACAGCCTCACAGTTCTCTGAATGAGAACCACTATCATGCGTACGCAGCTGTTCACAGATTGTCGTCTTACAGACGGATCTTTCAATGTTAATAGCTTTTAAACAAAGCCTCAATTAGAAAATTACTACTCTTGATTTTCGTCTTATTTTGGCCTATAAAATCACCCTTAAAATTTTTGATATATAGATGCCGAACACCTTGTGTACAGGTTGTCCCATTTGAAATTTCACATTCAATTATATCCTAAACTATAGTTCGTTTTAAAAAATGTTCCAAATGAAACTTACTCTACTTCGAGGGAGATATCTTACAATGGTCACAAATTTTTGCTAGGTTGACGTACTTCCGTGATTTCAAAGCTACTTTGCTTTTTTTTAATAGAACTGTATATATTTTTATGTAAGCAAATAGTACACTTCAAAGTAAATTCATTGATTTAAAATACTTTGGTTTTTGGAGGTCATTTAAAATTATTTATTTAATATGGACACAAGTTTCAATTTGAGACTTTATAGCTCACCCGTATACAGGGTGTCCATGCTAAAGTGTGACAGTCACGATATTTCAATAACTATTGATACAAAAAAATTGTTTATATGTAAATTGCAGGATAGAATGGGATCTCTATCAAACACATACAAAAATTTATTGTTTTAATAATGAATTACTATACAGTGTGTGGCAGTTCTAAAATAGTTGTACTTATGCAAGAATTAAAATTGATTTGCCCTGTTTCGGTTTGAGGTGATACGCAAGTTGATTCGATCGGGGTAGAGACAACTTTTTCAACAAAAATTCTAAAAGTTCCTTTGTACCCGGTTCAACGTGAATTGGCAGGAAATATAAACAAAAAGTTCACGTGATCGACGCTGCTGCCACAGATAAGTGGTTGCTGAACGTCACTGCTCAGGGACGCTTTTTAGCGGTTCCTAAGAAGGGCCCGCGCATGACTCATTAAATCCAATCGAGCTGATTTGGTCACAAATTAAAAATTATGTTACAACAAATAATACAAAATAGAGATTCTTATTTCATGTATATTTAAATACACATGTAGAAGTGAATTATTTCACACGTGTTTAATAATTCACGTGTAAGTAAATACATGCGAATACAAAATGGAAACCTTAATATGTAATATAAGTATAACTCTTATAATTAACATATAAGTTCGTAACTTATTACACTAAAGTCACTCTAATATTTTATATAAACACTGTTTTGTAGTTCCATCATAAATTTATATTTGTATATTCACAGAAAGGAAACAAATTTTTTCAACATATTCGAATAATAGAGATGTACGTTTATCGGTTATGATATTTTTTGAACCAAAAAATAATTAATTAGCTCGACTGGCCTGCAAACCATAAAGTTTATTATTGATCTGATCGGTTCGAGTGTTTAAAGCTGTGGCACAAAGCTAAACAAATAGCTCGCAGGCACCAACCTACGGTTAGTTCAGCGACAGGTTTTTCGGCAGTTTTCCATGCACATATTTTTGCCCTTCCTTTTGATCTACCGATGTAATGCCAAACAGTGAATTTCTCTCGTTAGGCAGTCTCTCTGTGCTTCTCGAATTAGAGACATTGAAACGTGCCGCGATTTAAATAAAGTTCATTTCACTTGCGATCACATATATTATTTATTTGTAGCATGTGGAACCGTTTCCACCAAGTGAGGATGCATGTTTTTGACTGCACTACTACTTCCTTTAAATAAATTTTGCATTCAATATCCCATTGTGTTGAATGATACTCATTAATTCCTTCATGTGTCGAAATATCGAAGAAAAATTGAAACAAACTTGTAGAAGACAAGTCTCGAGTTTCCTCTAGAAATCTGAAAATTTGTGTAACTATATCTAATTTACTTATTGGATTAAACTTTGTTACAGTAGTTTCTCTTATAATGCATAAGCTGTATTTTGGTCTTTTGTATTCAATAATTTATGAATGTATTGATTATCCAAGTTTTCTCAAGTTTGATCAAATATTCAAGTTACCTGGATAATAAAATACTTATCTTGGTTTAAAAAAATGAATTTTGTCTTGGTTTGAATTTCAAGTATCCTAGAATTCATTTAAGTTGAACTCTGAGAGGGGGCAAGCAGTAGACAGGATCGAAAACGGGTAGAAACCCAACTACGTTGCAAAACTGGACGCGATGTTGCCGTAGCGTGACCCACAGCGTTGTGTCTCTTTCTATTCATATGCATATCTGTTATTTCGTCACTGGCTCGATAAAAGTGATTTCTTACCAAACATATATATGTATCTTCTGATTCATTTCACCATTTATTTTCACAGTTGTTAAAATTATGCAACATTCCTTGTCTTATTTTAATCAAAAAGGATCGATATTCTTTGACAAACTGTTTTCTAAATCCCGATAATTACATTCATGACATAAATTCAATAAATAACTTTTTACTTTGCCAATGTTATTTCGAAATAACAACTTCAATCTTTTAAGAACATCATAATCAATTTTCTTAAAGAATCGTTAATAAAATAGAAGTTTAAAAATGCAGCATTCATGTTAAAACTAACGATTAATGAATTAGTAATGATCGCTTTGCCAAGCTACTAATAAAAGAACAGTTATGTTTATTAATAGAAAGAGACACAACTCTACGCGTTACGATATGGCAACGTCGCGCCCAGTTCTACAGTTTTGTCGTTAGGTCTCTACCCGATTTCGAAGTTGCCTCCTGTCTACCTCTCAGAGCTGAAGTTAAATGAATCTTACCCTACTTGGACAGCTCTACATCGAATATTCTACATGAAGCCATTTTAGGCCTTGTTCCTACTCCATCAATAGAAGTTTCTTGCACCTGCTGCATCACATGCGTTCCTCTCTTACGCATCGTGTCGCATACTTCCCTTTATTCAATATCTACAGTGGCTCACAGTGAAAATCGTCCACCATATTCGCTTTCTTAATTTTGGCTAACATATGCGTTATATCAACATGAAATTTTTGTAATTAACGTAATAATGTTTCATCTCTATTATTACTTGTTTCCATATAAAAAGAAACCCAAATATTAGCAAATATATGAAGCAAAATGCATATATACAGGGTGTTCGGCCACCCCTGGGAAAAATTTTAATGGGGAATTCTAGAGGCCAAAATAAGACGAAAATCAAGAATACCAATTTGTTGATGGAGACATCGTTAAACAGTTATTAACGTTTAAAGTTTCGCCTGTAGAATGGCAATTTGCAAACAGATGCGTAAGCGCGATAGTAATTCTCACCACAGACGAGGTAGATAAGTATGTAGACCTTACATCCAGTGTATTTTTTCATTGTTTCAATTTTGAATTGTTAAAATCCTTCAATCCGTCCAGAAGTTATGATTTTTTAAACATACGCATGAAATTTCGGGGAAACATTTCTGGCCACACAGAATATTTTTGGTAAAGAATTTTTTTCTCGAAAGTACGTAGGATTTCGGGGATATGTCTATTCACCAAAAATGATTGTAATTTATCCCCACAACTGAAAATAATTTTTCCAAAACGATTTGAAATTTTTTTTCCGTCGAAAAATTTCACACCTTCTCAAATTTTTTTCTAGAAAGTGGGTAGGATTTCGGGGGTATGTCTATTCACTAAAAATGATTGTAATTGACCCCCGCAACCGAAAATAATTTTTTCGGAATTAATTAAACATTTTTTTTTTCGTCGAAAAATTTAGGCACCTACCCTCCGTCGATTTTTCTTAAAAATTCCCTTTTCATTTTTAATAATTCTGTTTGACGCCCTACAGAAAAGTTGTCTAATACTTTTTTGTAGGTACTCATGAGCTCTCCTTCAGAAAAAAGTTTCATTGAAATATATTCACAATTGTAGGAGTTATGGCTGTTTGAAAATTGGACCATTTGTATGAAGTTTTTCTCATTTTGCGGGGTCAAGAACCAATTTTTCAAATATTTTTGCGATTTACACATATTCTCCATCAAAATACGCGTAGTTTGCTTTTTTAAACATTAAAATCGTCCAATCCGTTCAGAAGTTATGACGTTTTAAAGATTCGCATGAAAATTCGGGCAGACATTTCTGGCCAGAAATTATATTTATGGTAAGGAATTTTTTTCTCGAAACTGAGTAGGATTTCGGGGGTATATCTATTGACCAAAAATGCCTGCAATTGACCCCTGTAACTAAGAATAATTTTTCCAAGACGATTCAAAAGTCTTTTTTCACTCAAAACTTTCAGCACTTACTCGAATTTTTTTCTCGAAAGTGGGTAGGATTTCGGAAGTATGTGTATTCACCAAAAATGATTGTAATTGACCCCCACAACCGAAAATAATTTTTCCAGAACGATTTGAAATTTTTGAATTAAATTGTTAATAACTTTTTAACGGAGCCTCCATCAACAAATTGGTTTTCTTGATTTTCGTATTATTTTGGCCTCTAAAATCCTCTATTAAAATTTTTCCCAGGGGTGACCGAACAGCCTGTATAATGACATCTATGAAATTTAACTCACACTAAAAATCGTCCATTTATAATATTCGGGGATTCCCCGAATTAACATATGTCTGTTTAACTGTTTTTCACATTTTTTCGCTTAGTAAGCATTAGATGAGCATAGTTTTATCACACTATTTCATTAATTATCGATTTCAAAAAATGGAATCTCAAAAAAAAAACAGATAACAATGCAGTTACGAAAATTAGTAATTTTCCATTATAATGAAGGTAAATCTCAACGTGAAATTGCACGAATTATAAATAGAAGTCGAACTACAGTAGAATACATTCTTAAACGATGTAAAAGTGAAAACCACGTATGAAGCAAATTAAAAAAAAATAAGAAAAAGATTTTAAACGATTATGATGAGCGATATGTTTTGCGACAAATTAAGAAAAATCCCATGAAAAGTGGTCCACAAATAACGGCAGATGTTGAAATATATTTAAATAAAAAGGTGCACTCAGAAAATATTCGTAGAATACTACGGAAAAATAATTATCATGGTCGAGTAACAAGAAGAAAGTCGCTCTTCGGTGCAAAGAACAAACTTAAAAGAATCGAATTCGCTCGGAAGTACATTAATCGAGGCTTTTCGTTTTGGAAAAATGTTCTTTTTGCAGACGAAAGTCAATTTCACATTTTCGGTTCAGGTAGGAGGGTCACAGTACGGAGGAAATCGAACACAGAATTAAATGTAAAGAATATCACCCCCACAGTTAAAAAAGACGGCGGTTCTGCCATGATTTGGGGCTGCAACGGTGTTGGTGCATTATGTTTTATTGAGGGAAATATGGACAGATGGATGTACTTAAATATTTTAAAGAAGAATTTGAAAGAAAATGCCGAAAAATTAGGGATTTTAAATATATTCCATTTTTATTAAAACAACGACCCTAAACATAAATCTACAATCCTTCGAAAATGGTTACTCTATAATTGCCCAAAGGTAATTGAAACACCACCCCAGTCATCGGATTTAAATGTTATTGAGCATATATGGTACGAATTGGAGACCAAAATTCGGCAACATTTCTTAACAAATAAAGAATAATTAAAAGAAGTGTTGAAAATAGAATGGAATAAAATTTCTCCTGAGTATACCGAAAAATTAGTTGAATCAATTAATAATAGGCTTAGAGAAGTAGAGAACAGTAAAGGAAACCCGACTAAATATTAGAAATGAAACTTTTTATAATTAGTATTTAAGTTTTTAATTTATAACTAGATGGTCGATTTTCATTGTGAGGTTCATTTCAAACATGTACATTTAAAATGCTGTAACGTAATTATTATTTTACAAAAATTTGTGTTTTTGGGTTATATTACGTAATAATAAAAACAAAATAGATTGCTATTCACAACATGTACATATTTTTTACTCGTATTTAGACTTCTATAAAGATTGTATGTATACTTAACGACGATGGACGATCTTCACTGTGAACCACTGTAATCGCGTCAGAGCTGTAACTTCACGAAGAGTATAAAATATCATATCAAGAAAATTCCCGGACTTTTCACATTGAGCCATCTTTACCAGTCGAACAGCTTCAATTATCTTCACTGTGCTGAACATTTTGTATATATTTTGTATTCATTTTTACGTAACCGTGGAAATAGTTACTTGACTTTCAACACATTTAATATTCAACTCAATGCCACTAGCCTTTAACCAGCTATAGTTTATTAATTTGAACTACAGCATACCTTTACATATCATCGCTTAACGTAATCGGACTCACAACCGTTATATCTATTTAAGACTTCGGTTGTTAGATATTGAATGAATTAACAATTTTTATGCTCGAACAACGGAATAAAAGGGCGAATGGAACTCATTGTTTTGCCAATACATAGAGAGGTATAGAAAAATGAAGTTCCATACATTCTTATACGTGACAACAATTTCTCACATTACAATGCTAAATTTAGCTTTATGTTTTAAGAAGCTATTCCAAGTTCGTAGCCAATTAGTTAGGTATTATTCGCTACGAACAATCCTTCGTCGATACCGATAATTATATCTTATAATCAGACAGTTACTGCGAGCGAAGACTCGAAAAGGAGTAAATGGAATATCAATTCTATCGATTTCCCTTCGTTTTACGTGGATCTTACAATCGAGTCCACGAAACTAAGGAGATCGAATAAATCAAAGTTTGTTCCATCTTCTCGTTTAATTTTGCCAAACAATTAGTTTATCATAGAAAATGAGGTTAAATTAAGGGAGACGTGACGCGAACCGTGCAGTTCACTTGATTCAGTTCCACTCTCTTAACGAGGAGACCACGTGCATAATCCATGTATTATGCATTGATTTTAATGAGACTTCACAGATAGATAACGAACCGATAATTATTTAATTCCTATTCGGCAATTTGCTGGTAAACTAAATAGAGTACAAGATTTAAATAATAGAAATCATATAGTCGCCCTACTGGTTTCGCAAATATCTAGTCCATCATTATTTTCATTGAAAATGCAAGTCTCGCGAAACTATGATCCAGTTTCTCCCAGAACACTAAATTTATTTATAAAAATCCAAAATTTTCAGACATTGTTTTCTATTGAATATGAAATAAACTTAAAATAAATTGTATTAATTGTGCTTTTTAAAACGATTTTTTTCAAATTCATTTTTTTCAAGTAAATGACTTCGAAACATTCGAAATGACTTTTATATGCGCAAAGCCATGATTCGCAAAAATAATGAAGATATAGAAATTTAAATACATTTGTCACACAATCGTGCAGTAGCGTAGTAAAAACTTTGAGCGTGGTTTTGTGGAAATTTTATCTTTTTGTGTCGGCTGACATGATATTTTAGGATTTAGTAACTTCAAATTGAGAGGAAATTTTCAGCAAACGTGCCTTTATCGCCTGAACAAGAGATTTAAAAGATGATTTTTACTACTTGTCTTTCTATGCTGAAAATGCAAAATTATTTTGCAAAAGAAAGTTTTTCAAACTTGCTTGCTATTCATAAATCACCGAACACTTAACGAACATAAAATAAAAACGAATAAACAGTATGAGGTGATGTAAATTATAAAATGAAACCAATACTTATTTATTCATTACATTAGAAAGGAAACATAACTCATATTGTATATCATGGATTTCACTAAAATGTTACCGAACAATTCAAAATTTTCATTTTGAGTGTATCATTCTCGTTTGAAAACAATCTTTCAAATTAATGGTAGCATTTTATCGATAATTATTTAAAAAAATTTTTTTCATCAATACCATTCCAACCTTTTTGTAATATTATCCACTGGTTCTTCAATTTTAAATGAGTTTGTCTTCAAAATTTGCTTCCTCGTACAATTTTACTTATTAAAATGACTAAATGTAAAAAATCGAGATAATAAAGTCGCTTCAGAAAATTGTATCTGTACTTTAATTTACATTTTCCAAAATAAATGAGCAAAATGTACGGTAACTCATGGATGGCAGTATACATACGTAATAGTTTATTACTTCACGTTTCACAATATTTATCATATCAACGAATGTAGTTATGTTCACGTCTCGAAGACTGATAATTCGAACCATCTTGGATTTTTCGCTAAGCAAAAAAATTTTTGTATATTTCAACCTGAACAATGATTACGAACGATGGGCCGATGTGGGTGATGGAATTCGAGCAGCCACGAAATTGGTATCGACGTCCTTCGGTAATTGCGGTTAGATCGAAAAAGCTTCGTATCGTTTTCGCTTCTTCTCTTCCCTGGTCGACATTCGCCCCTTTCTCCAGCAATTTACAGGATGCTTCGAGGAACAAGGGGCTCAAGTCTAGTTTATCGCGTGTTCTCTAGCGATTCGTCCAGGGTAAAGACGGTCCTCTTGTAAGACCTTATATTGCAGGGAACCATGTCGTCGGCACCGATAATTAGGAATCGTTTACATATACGCTTAAGTTTCGAAGACGAAGCCGTATCGAAGAACCAGACTGTAGAAAACGAGAAGGTTCTGCATAATAGCCAACCATTGTTATCCCCCCTGTTACTACCCCGATTGCTATTACGGGGAACAACAGTATTCTACATTCTTACTACTACATCGGTTCATCGTTCGACTACACAGTATTCGACGATCAATTATTACGGACCATTAATTAAGTTACTTGAAAATCTCTCGAAATACTTAACACTTTTATGTTAATAGGTTGTGCTTGTTTGTTAGCACGCGTAGAGTTAATAAAGTTGATTATAGAAGATTGAAAATTCAAGACAAATCATCTTAATAATTCGTTAATTTATACTTTGTATTTAATGATAGAAAAGAATTTTCGAAGCAAAAGTTATTTCTATTCATGGGGACATAGTTTACTGACGTTGTTTTGGCTCCAAGTGAATGCGCCAAGAACATTTTAAGCTTATATTGTTTTTTTTAATGAAACGGGATATATTGTTCCATTCATATTATATTAACAGAATATTGTTTTCCAAAGTTGATAGGAGGGGAGCGTTTGAAATAAAATATTTGATACAGAAAGATGTATTATAACTTGAACATTTCTTTATAATAATATACTGACCACCAAAATTGTTGGAGTATATTCCTTTGTGTATCATTTAAAACTTATTACTTATCTGGGATACAGAAATTTTACAAAGAATTTAGCAATTACTAAAATAAAAGCTCCTGAGGCGAATACAATTAGGTACAGTTCAAGGTCATCCAGAGTCACAATAGGACAGTTATAAATAAAATTGTTCAAAAAAAAACAGATGTAAGATTTCTGAAATTTGCATCTTTACATTTTCAAGTTTTACTTGAGGTGTTCGAAAAATTGGATTTACACGGAGATAGATACTTTGAAACGGTTTGATATGAATGAGATAAAAAGATTGGTAGGAATGTAAAATAATTTGAACTATAATCGCATACAGTATTGTTATAATTAATTTATTTTGTTTGTAAATAAATTTTAAAAGCGTGAAAAATACTTTAAAACCCCAAGAATAATAGTGTCACAATATTCAATTAGAACACGCAACGACTGACGAAGTGGCGCTGATTGCGTGCGATTGTGGAAGGAGTCAGAAAAGTGGAAATGTGAGAACAAAGACTGATGAATCAGTTTCATATTATATATTAAACTTTATTTTATCTATTTATTACGACAATAGTAAGAATGTGGGATTATTTCGTCGATGATAATGTTATTAAATAAAGGAACTGGTTATAAAAATATCGTGAATTTTCTTAAAGATATTCATGTGACATGCCTTGTACAAATACAGCTGAAACACATTTTTCCACTACACTTTATTACTTTATAAATTTTACATGAAGACACCAACTTTTGCTGCTGCAATAATAATGTAATAATATGTATTATATTTCGTAATAGAGGAATCATTTCTATCACAATTGAATCACATTAGACAACTATTCGAATTTACAAAGATTTTATTATAGTTTTCGACCATAACTGTTAAGTTTTCATCGATTGAAATAATTAATACAAATCTATAGCAATAATTATAATATTAATTAAAAAGGAAACTTTATAATGGAATTGTACAGTTTGGTATGATTTAAAGATAATAAAAATATATACAAACGAATGAATTGTTACTACTTACAAAAATATGTATATAACATACTTTTTAAAGTACTATGCTATAAACGTAGTATTAGTTGATCAAATTAAATAAAATTCTATGCAAGTTATGAGATAAAAATATATTGTGTATTGTATAAGATTTGTTAAATTATTCGACATAAATTTCAAAGATGCTTAATTTTCTAAACTACAGTACCTTTTTGAACCAAAGCAAGGTGTTATGTTTTTTGTCGAAATGATTACTTTTATTTAACTTCATAAGTAACTTATATAAAATTTTGTTTCATTTTATGCGTTCAAATTAATACATTTACGACGTAGTATTTTATATTCTTGTTTTAGTAAGTACGTAAGAAATCATTTATTTATATATTTTTCAATATTCTTTATATCCTTTCAAATTACACTTTATTATGAACATTTTCTATTTTATGAATATTGCAATATAATATCAGGTCTTTATCATTTATTTCTATAATAATATGTTTTTAAACATAACTAATTATCTAATGTGATTTAAATAATGAAAATACCAAAATTCTTTACTTTTAGACTCGTAACAGTGTGAAAAAGTCGGATTCCTCGTTACTTTTTGTGATGAGTAATGTGCTTTGAACGAAATGCAACATTTCTCTTTTCGCACAACGATTTTCACTGCAAAACAAACGGCTTTGACGTAAATTCGTTACAGCTGAAAGAAACAAACGACGTCCCGACATACAACTAAGCCAATATTTTCCCACTATCATCGTATAACCTCGTCTGCGTGGAGTCGTACAAAACGAGGTGTACCTTTTCAAATGGATATTGTTTTTTCTGTCGATACATGATGTATCTCGACGAGTAAATTCGCGTACAGATTGTTCGTACTCATGTCCATCGCGATGCAACGTTTTCTACTTTAGGAAATCCGCACAAACGTGTATTAACGTTTCGCGTTGAAATCAAAGTCATTCAACTTGTCTCCATACAGTTTCATCGAAAAGTTTACGCATACACATCTGTGAACATAATTATGTGTCACAAATTTTAACATTTCGACGTAATTTGAGCTTAATCGACGTCTACGTTCACTCTTTATGGTTTTAGTTTTATTTTCAATTAGTCCCATCAATTTGACGAATCTCAAAGTAGAGATTTATTTATGTATGGGTTGTAACATAAATTTTAATACTTTATATTAATACATTATTGATATTATTTTTAACGTTTATTCACGTCCTAAGCAATTATTTTTTCCGATTTTGGTGTATTTTGGAGAAATTTCCTGAAGGCACGCAAAGTCAGAAAGGTATCAGAAAGTCGATCAGGTATCAGAGCTTTTTCGATAGGCTGTTCAAATAAGTTTTATAGTTTGATTTAGGACTTTATTTTATGACACGTGCTACACTAACAACCATTACACGAATACTGTGCCAGTTTCACTTTCCGGTCTTTTTCTTCGATTAAGGCTTGTTTATATTTTTTAAGGCCGATCTCTATGTTTGTTATTCTTCTTGCAACAATGTCTGATAAACGATATGGCAAAATATTCTCGGAATTTACAGAATTTATAATAAAATATTGCCTCTAAAATGGATCGTTAAAAATAATATTAACAACGTATTAATATAAAGTATTAAAATTTATGTATAACTAAAATGTATCCTGCATAGACTACAAACTACAATGTAAAATATTCATTGTAAGTAACATATGAAGAATGCTCTCCATATCTTTTTTTTCTCTCGAGGAATCTTACATTTTTGCGTTGTGCTTCCTGTGCTTCTTCTGAAAGTTGGCCTATAGGAACCAATGTTTGATAACATCTACTCTGTAAATTAGAATTTTATTGAAGGCATATAGTACCAGTTATAGTTTATCACATACAGTTTAACTATTTCAGAAGCATATTTGTGAAATGCTTCCGCATTTATTCAAAATCCTGAAGTTAAAGTCCTGAATATAATTGATAGTCGGTAAATTAAATTATGCTTGAGGCCAGCTTTGAGTATGAAAAACATTTGTATGCTGTATTGCCATATGCCAAATCCTACTTTTGGCATATTCACAAGTAATTCCATTTTTTTATATAATTTTACTTGTTATTGATTTATTCCTATCAGGTAGGATTTAAGAAAATATTTAAGGAAATATTTTAATCCACGTAAGTGAAGTGAATATTCCATAGGACTAAGTATTCATATTAATATTTGTACTGCAATCGTGATCTAAATTATTCATTTGTGAAGATTTCTCTTAAAAAATAAAATGAACTGACATTGGGTTGCCTGTTAAATAACCACTGATTTTATCATGGTAAGGTGAACAATATGATTTACAACGTCTCATTCTATCTCATTTTGATTAATTATAGTAGGAAGGAGAGATGCAAATTGCTCCTAAATGTTGGCTATCTCTTTTTTAACTAAATTCTCGGTTTTCTTCTTGGACGTGATTTTTAATGGGCAGCATTGTTGATGAAAAACGAGAATTGTGCCACATAATATTTTTAGACGTATCAACGATTTACAATGATACAAAGGAGACGACAAACGTAGAAATTGTTGTACTTACTCTCCGTCTCTCGTGAAATACCTTGCTTATATCGACTATGGCCGGCCATCCATCGCATCCCCATTTATACGATGGTGCAAGCTTGCACAGGAACTTTTGTTTTTCTCAAATGTTGCAGAATTTTACATTGCATTTGCAACAGTTTTTTTACTGTGCGCTTTATAATTGCTTGCAGTTTAACTTCTGCCGACACGCCAGAAATGTGAACATTTTCTGGATAACAGCGATTTTTTAGCTCTGCTACAGTGCGGTGCATAACTACAGTACCACCCAATTTGTTTAATATTTTGGACTTTTGGGTTGTAATGCAAGAAAATTAATTATATAAACTTGAAGAGTGTGATAAATAATAACTTTTCTGTAAATATTACTGGAGTTAATCTTATACAGGGTGTGTGGTCACCCCTGGGAAAAATTTTAATGGAAGATTCTAGAAGCCAAAATAAAACGAAAATCAAGAATAGCAATTTATTGATTGAGGCTTCGTTAAAAAATTATTAACTTCAAAGTAACGAATTTACTATGAAGTATGCTATCTGCTTACAGTTCTATTAAAAAAACCAAAGTATCTTTGAAATCTCGAAAGTACGTCCACCTAGCAAAAATTTGTAACCATTGTAAGATATTTCCCTCGAAGAAGAGAAAGTTTCATTTGAAACATTTTTTAAAACGAACTATAGTTTAGGACATAATTGAATGCGAAATTTCAAATGGCACAACCTGTATACAGGGTGTTCGGCATCTATATGTGAAAAATTTAACAGGTGATTCTATAGGTCGAAATAAGACGAACATTAAGAGTAGTAATTTTTTAATTGAGGCTTTGTTTAAAAGTTATTAACATTGAAAGATCCGGCTGTAAGACGACAATCTGTGAACAGCTGCGTACAGATGATAGTGGTTCTCAGTCAGAAAACTGTAAGGCTGTCGTTACGTCAGTAAGTAGAATTTCTCATACTGAGTGAGAACCACTATCGCATGCACGCAGCTGTTCGCAAATTGCTGTTCTACAGGCGGAACTTTAAACGTTAATAACTTTTTAACGAAGCTTCAATGAACAAATTGGTATCTTTGATTTTCGTCTTATTTTGGCCTCTAGAATCTCTCATTAAAATTTTTCTCGAACACCCGATCACCCTGTATAGCAACGAAGGGGTTGGTCGAGCGCTTGTGAGAGTGTGACCCCTCTGGTGGCGCGCATGGGAGGTGACGCCACAGGACAACAGTGATAGTATTATTCTCTTGTTAAATATCTGTTATTATTATTGTTTTTATTATTATTGGATAAAATTGTTATTGCAAACCAAAAAAAGCGGAGTTAGCAACGATCATAGTCGAAAGACTTTCTCCTTGGGCCCTTGTATGGGCATAGTCGAAAAATGTTCGACGGAGCAATTTTCTGCAAACCTCACTAACTGCTCATTCCCTACACTAGCCGAACAAGGCAGTCGCTTTAGCACCTCCGACTAGTGAAATTTATTCTTATTCACTGTTAGTAATTTATAGTAGCAACACCAATAAACTGTTTACATTTAGCACACCGACCCTTGTATTATCCACTATCTCAATGTGACTCTACGATATTAAGTTATTAGTGGATTTCTATAAAAAAATTAGCGAATTCACTATTCCACAAGCATCGACAGATTTACACTCGTCACCCCTATTCTTTAATAATAATATTTTTCAATACTAACGCATTCTAATTTCGGTATCACAAATAAAAAGTTATGTTATTTTAACTGAAAGTGAAATAAGAAATATCGTTTAGTTACATCCGATTATTTATTAACCACTCTTTCTAGTTCAAGATTTTCAGGATAATCTTTCTGTGTTCGTTACATAAATCCACGTGCTCAGGTGCTACTTGCATAAGTGAAGGCAACGGTCACGATGACTCAGTTTGTTAATATATCGTGGTCGTCTAAAAATTCATTATAATTTATAAATTGCGTCTTTAAAAATTCATTATAATTTATAAATAAAATTCAATTTTCTGACATTCCTATGAATTGCAGTAACAATATCAAACTTTTATTTGCTATTTTCCTGATGATCGTTAGTATTATACAGGGTGTCCAAAAATGTTGGGACCAAACTTATACTACGTATTATTTAGGTCAAATAGGTGGAAAAAGTTCATATAAACTTATGCCGAAAAATGCTTTATTAAAAATATAAGTGTTCAAAGATTTACTGGAAAAATTCGTCTTTATTTATGGGATCACGCAAAACAGTTGATTTATTGTAGAATACATTTACTATTATTTTCAATAGAGGTGAAATATTTGAAAGAGTTCGAAAATCTAATTCAACTAACTCGACGACTGGAAGTCTGCCTTCTTACAGAAGGATGAATTTTCGAATATTTCTTACAATTGCCACAATAAATATCTTTAAAAGTTTATATCTTTTCAATAAATCATTTTCGGATATAAGTTTATATGAACCTTTTTTATGTAGTTAACCTGTGTAACGCGTAGTATCGCAATGGTCACTAGGTTTTGTCAGTCGATATCAAGAAATGGTACGTAGATACCTTAGAGTGTGGAAGTTGCTTGCATTGTTCGAGTACCGGTGGATCCCCGGGGCGTTCTCCATCGTTTAAACCGCAACCAAACATTATGTGTGAGATTCGAGGAGTGTTTTGTTTGTGAAAATGAGTTTTGCTATTTTCTAAATATAGAGTTAGGTAGACAGGTAATTTACCTTCCAGTGTGTGTTGCTAGACCTAACAATAAGTAGGTAAGGAAAGCGTAGGGCTGTCACAATTTTTATTCGAGTAGGCAATTGCTGATCCAAGCCGAATATGCTATTTGTTTTTAGCTTTACTTTCGATTCTCCGAATCGCGCGGCTTTAACACGTTAACCGCCACATCAAAACCGTACAATTTTTTACGAGACTAAAATTTCGATTTTAGACAATTGTAAACTGCATAACTTAAAATTTGTCTTTGATATTTATTATCGCAACCTCGCTAAATTTCGTTCTATTTAAATTTATTTAACATTTCAATTTCAATTTCAGAACGAATTGTTTTAGTTCCATAGTGGGAAAGTCTTGTCACCAATATATGGGTGATGTGGCAGTCAAAGTGTTAAAGTCGCTCTTGCGAGGAGTCGCCCTGGTCGAGATTTTCCACGTATTCTTTGACAACAATTCGTATATTATTGGACAACTGCGTATTGCAGAGATCTTGAGCCTAGGCTTACATTTCAAGCTTAGGCAGGGTCGTCTGAAGAAAGAAGAAGCCCTGACAAAGACTCTCAAGAAAGGGCTGCAACAAATGGTTCTTCATTTTTATCTTCGAACGAAGATGAGAAGTTACTATATTTGTCACTATATTTGTAATTTTTTCAGATGGAGCATGTATCACAACATCTAGTATTGTTAAGCAAATCGCAGTTTCCATTAGCGTTGCGAAATATAAATACTAATCGCGTTGCAAGTTTCAAATAATATGAATTTGATTCCGATTGTATTTAGTGGTGCGATTATTTTTTCACATTTTTTTCTCAGGGTAGTGTTTATATATCACGAAGCTGCTATATTAGTTGGACGAGATTCTCCACAAACTGAGATAGCTGCACTGAATCATTATAGATAGGGTTGTGCATTATATAACACGAATACGAGTGTATTCATCATACAGTTCACATGCATGCTCGTTTATACAGGGTATCTTGTTTAAGTGAGTACAGTAGGATATTTCGGAAGGAGTTGTAGTTGTGGTGTCGCCTCTCATGCTCGTCACCAGAGGGATCGCGCTCTCACAAGCGCTCAACCGACCCCTCGTTTGCTATATAGTATACATTCCTTGACCGACTTCTCAATATCCCAGTCGTCTGAAGTAGGGCCTGCTAGAAAGCCTTACTGATGATTCCACTAGCAGGCCCGGACGAAACACACCCCCTCGTTTCCTTTTCTGTCCTTCTACGAGTTTCCCAAGTTCCTACCCGCAACGAAACAGTGCCACATAGTTATTAAAAAAATGTTCATACAAAAGTTATTTCGTAGGACCAGCTACACCATATAGTACTAATTGTTTTCTTGTGGGTGGAATGGTGGAAGAAATCTAGAGGTCAATCTAATTTTCCTGAATGGAATGTTATATTTTGTTCATTAGAAAGTAATAGCAGGCACTGGGACAAATCCAAAAAGGTGCTATACGACATTATTTTGAGTTTGATAATGGTGTGCTTCTTTCATTAATTCTTTCATATTCGACAAATCAGTTTAGCAATAATCCTCAATCTCTGTTTATAATGTCATAATTGCAGTAACTTGATGCGAACTCAACCAACGCTGCTTAGCAGCAGCTGCTGGCTGTTGGTCGTCAACCGATGTAGGACGTAAATATAAGCCAACAATTTACCTTTATCAAATTCAAAATAATATCGTATAGCACCTGTTTGGATTTGTCTCAGTATCTGCCGTTACTTTCTGAAGACAAGAAATATAGCATTCCATTTAAGAAAATTAGATGGACCTTCAAATTTCCTCCACCACTCCACTCACTAGAAAACAATTAATACTACATGATATAGCCCGTCCTACCAAACAACTTTTGTACAAGCATTTGTTTACTAACTACAACTCCTTCTGAAATATCCTGCTGTACTCACTTAAACAAAACACCCTGTATGTGAGAACCTTTAATCTAAACACAGTATCAAAACACTATCAGTTCAAATTTTGGCTTGTGCCCGGCCCATTGTAGGATACATTGATATACATATACAGATGCAGAAGAGTCTCCACTCAAGAAGTAATTTAAATAAATATAGCATCTTCCTTTAATATGACGACGAAAAACTGACAAATGACCGATCTGTCCGTTGCATATCTTTAATTACGTTTTAAACATTCAATATTCAATGGTCATTCGAAGAATGTATACAGGGTGAGTTCTCGTAGCATGACAACTTCAAATAACTCATAAATAATTATTGCACAAAAGAGTGTTTCAGATAAAAGTTGTATGATTTTTAGTACACAGTGTTGTAATCGGTCTTATATTATTTTGTATTTTTATCAAGATATGAAGGTCACTTTCAGTTTTTTTAAATAGAATTGTTTAATATTTCTTTCCATATTTAGATAAAACATTAAATTCTACATAAAAAATCATTATACCAAAGAGAGTCTAAAATACGTAAGTACTGTGATATTAGAGATACATTTTTATCACATGCAGTATAAACAATTATCACATCGTATTTCTCGCTATTACTGAACATCGCAAAAGACCTTTCTCATGTGCATACGACTTTACATTTAATTCTTAGTTGGTTGATAATACCTAGCATCTAACAAGAACAATATGACCGGCAGTCATAAACAAAGTTGCTTTACTACGTTCTGCTAATAGTCACGTTGATTAACGTGAAATTTTCTAATACAAGATAATTTATATTATTTCGGTAACTATTTTTCTGAAACCCTATGTGGTATAATACTTTTTTGTATAGAATTTAATGTTTTATCTAAATTCAGGAAAAACTATTGACCGTTCCATTTCAAAAGTTAAAAGTGTCTTTCATATGTTGGTAAGAAAGCAAAATAACATAAAACCAATTAGTACACTGTATGTTCCGCTAAAACCATGCAACTTTTATTTGAAACACTTTTTTTTACAACAAATAATTTATGAGTTATTCGAATTCTTCATGTTACGAGACTCACCCTGTATATAGGAATAGGTGGTCGATCGAGTACTTGTGAGAGAGCGTATCCCTCTACTGGCGAGTACAGGAGGTGTCTTCACAGTATATTTGACACGAAGTGATCATCTTCTCTAATTTTTCGTTGTAACCATATACAAAAATTTAATCGCCGATTAAAACCACCCTCTTCGCTTTTAAAATGTTCCAGACAGTGAAATTACTTATACGTCCCATTGTTGCGATTGTCGTGTGCCAGGAGAAGCGTTTTCTTCAACATGCCGCATTACCCTCTTTTCAAGGTCCGAATTTTGTCGATCGTGCCCATCGGTATTGTGTGCTATGACCGAACCTGTATTGTGTAAACGTTGATACACGACAGTAAATATCATCCTGTGGGGCATTTTGTAATTATTTCAGTGATTCCATGCTATAGTAATGACAGTAATGCCTTCAGTTTAATCTGTGAAGATCTCTATAATATTAAATTGCGAATAGATTTTAATCATATGAGTTGTAAATTGTTTAATCTCTTATATTATATTACGAAGATTTAAAAAATTTGTACTATTGGTTTCAATATATGTATATAGAAATTCAGCAATTTCGTTTTCCTTTAGTTTTTGTTTTACTTATTATACATAATTAATGTGAAAAATAATCATTGTTTAATTTAATTCTTAAGTATCTTTACTATATTATATTATGTGGTTATATATTAATTCTAAATTAATAACGTAGAATCAAGTTTTATAGTGTATATTTAAATAAAACAATATTTTATTTGTACATTTTCGCTAAATTCTGCAGTTTCAAATTCCTTTTTATGAATTTAACAGCTCCTAAAGGTTCTTTTACGTGTTCTAGTCATTCTTTCTGCGGATTCAACTGTCTAGATCATTCCTTTTGTAGATATAAAAAACTCGCTCACAAAGGGATTCCTCTCAGTGACCGTATTACCTTTTAAGCTGGTCTCAGTGATCTTTCCTCTAAAGCAGAGTTTAAATGAACAAAATTAAATGGGATATGGTTTAAAGAAGAGATGGTCGTAGAGATTATTCAGTTTAACAGTGTCATAATGTTGATTTAATATATTGACAGTAGTATTGTGTCTGAAATGGACAACCAATGGAAAATGCGGTTAGAGTAATGGAACAGTTACGGTGGGCTTGTTAGTTTGTAAAGGATCCCTGTGGACAGCAATGTGTACAAATTTTCTAAAATGTCAAACTCAACATTGGTATATTCTACTAAATACAGAGTATTTCACCTAACTTGGCCACCTTAAATATATCGCTTATTTTGCATGATAGAAAAAATGTCAGGAGAAAATATTCTGTTCGAAGGCTCCAATACGGTGATGGGCTGAATTTTTTTCTCAATGTCAGTTTTTTTCGAGATTTCAAGGTCATCGTATTTTTTTAAAATGAGACTGCATATTTCCACTACAACAGTCTTATAGCTTATAAAAAGACGAATCCAACGAGGTGCAATATGTTGACCTTCACGTGACCTTTAGCGAGGAAATTATGAAATGTTAGTAACTTCAGTACGCGTTCGGGGACACTAAATGAAGGAATGTCAATTTCATTGAAACAGTCTCAAGTTAAAACTTTATTTTAGAAAGTTTTCAAAATATACACCATGAACCTGGATACATTTTTCGAGGCGGCAAATAAATTCTTGCTGTACATTTTTAAGTTGTTCTACAGGAATTGATCTACATTCATGTAGAACCCTTTGTCGTATGTTTTCTGCTGTTGTGGGAACATTATTGCAAACTTCATTTTTTAGGTGTCCCCACAGAAAGAAATCAAATGGCGTAAGATCTGGCGATCGAGCTGACCATTCTCCCTAATGAGAGAATGCTAAACAAACAAAGATTTATAAATGCGAAGCAGGAGTTTAACATTTGGATATATCAACATCTGTAGAACGTTAACGTTATTAATGTTCAGAATTTGTTAAAATATCTTTTTAATTACACAAAAATGTAAATCTCCGCTTATATTAAATATATTATTCGAATTGAAGTGCCATTCCAAGTAAGACAAGGCTTTTTCTAGATCTAATAAAGCAGAATCGACTAAGTTACCATTTTGAATCTGTTCATTAATATCGGTAATATTGTTTATATGATAATACCAGAAGTTTATAATTGAGCAGGTACTGGCAGATACGAATAGTCTTTCGAAACATCAGCCTTGTTCATTTCACTTTGGTAATACATCACGTGCAACGCTCTTACAACTTCGACCGCACATCACGTGCATCTGGACAGCACATAATTTGCAACTTTGGCAGCATATACGTAAGTACGTGTAAGCTAGTCCTTCGAGACAACGCAGCGTCGATAAATCACGTGTAAACGCACAAAGCTTGAAGATCTTTCGATCGCCGTAAACTAGAACAAGGTAGGTAGAATTTTATTTTAACACTAGGTTTACGGTACGCGTCAATTTGCATTCAGATTCTAAACTTAACGTTATAGGACTCATAAATATTATTTGTTAGCAATTTATGTTGAATTGAATTGATGTAATGATATGGATGTATCCTCTAATTAAAAGAAAAACTGCATTTTAATGCAACTGTCAACGTAGCGAATTATAATAAAAATATGCGCAACGAGTGTCCGTAAACCTAGTGTTAAATTGAAAGGTACTATCCAGTTCCCATTGAGTTATGTATTTGTTTCTTTCATTATACAGAGTGTTCGGCCACCCCTGGGAAAAATTTTAATGAGAAATTCTAGGGGCTAAAATAAGACGAAAATCAAGAATTCCAATTTGTTCTTCGTTAAAAAGTTATTAACGTTTAAAGTTTCGCCTGTAGAATGGCAATTTGCAAACAGATGCGTAAGCACGATAGTAGTTCTCACCACAGACGAGGTAGACAAGTATATAAACCTTACATCCAATGTATTTTTCCATTATTTGAATTTTGAATCGTTAAAATCCTTCAATCCGTCCAGAAGTTATGATTTTTTAAACATACACATGAAATTTCGGGGAAACATTTCTGGCCACACAGTGGTAAAGAATTTTTTTCTCGAAAGTACGTAGGATTTCGGGGATATATCTATTCACCAAAAATGATTGTAATTTACCCCCGCAACCGAATATAATTTTTCCAGAATGATTTGAAACTTTTCAATTTTACCTAAAAATTTCAACACCTACCCCCTGTCGTTTTTTTCTTAAGATTCGTTTTTGATTTTTAATAAATTTGTTTGACGCTGTACAGAAATGTTGTTTAATACTTTTTTGTAGGTATCCATGAGCTCTACTTCCAAACTAAAATGAAATCCATTGGCTGTTGTAGAAGTTACGGTCGTTATTCCCCCCTACGATTTTTCTTAAAAATTCCTTTTTCATTTTTAGTAATTTTGTTTGACGCCCTACAGAAAAGTTGTCTAATACTTTTTTGTAGGTACCCATGAGCTTTACTTCAAAAAAAAGTTTCATTGAAATATATTCACAATTGTAGGAGTTATGGCTGTTTGAATATTGGACCATTTTTATAGGTTTTTTTATCACTTTACGGGGTTAAGGAACAACTTCTCGAACATTCTTGGAATTTGTACATATTCTTCACCAAAATACGCGTTATTTGCATTTTGAAACATTAAAATCCTCCAATCCGTTCAGAAATTATGACGTTTTAAAAATTTCAGGGGAATCATTCATGTCTGTGGTCAGACATTGTATTTTCGGTAAAGAATTTTTTTCTCAAAAGTGCGTAGGATTTCGAAGGTATGTCTATTGACCAAAAATGATTGTAATTGACCACCGCAACCAAAAATAATTTTTTCAGAATGGTTTGAAATTTTTTAATTTAATTTTTTAATAACTTTTTAACGAAGCCTCAATCAAGAAATTGATCTTCTTGATTTTCGTCTTATGTAGTCTTTAGCCTCTAGAATCTTTCATTAAAATTTTTCCCGGGGGTGGCCGAACACCCTCAATGCTCTGTCTCCCCATTCGCGTCTTTTTATGTTGAGATCGTCTAGGTTAGCTCTTTGATGAATGTTATCTTTAAAGAAAACTCTATTTAAACTAAATTACAATAACTTCGAGAATATGAATAAATATATTACTGAGGCCCTTTCAATTTCCCAAAACTTATTGGATATAGGGAAATCTGTCGATGATGAACTACTAGTTGTAATTATCTTTGCTCGTTTATCACCTGAATATAAACCAATAGTAATGTCTCTAGACAGTTTACAAGTTCCCATTATAACCGAACTCGTAAAATGAAAATTGTTGCAATCAGATGTAAAATCACGACTTGAAGATACAACGTCGGAGGCAGCATTCGCATCGACATACTAACAATGAAAATTTAATAAAAAAGAATCTATTTTATTGTATTTAGAGAGCGGAAATGCTATTTTATCGAATTGGATATTGCTTTTATCGAGATAGTTCCACCTTGCGTTGCATAATGGCAGTCGATTCTTAGAAACCTATTAAAACAAAGGAAAAAAATGTTCGTATGAGAAAACACGTAAATTAATTCAGAGATCTGATAAATGAAGTACGTTTAAGGAAGAATATGTTGTTAAAGAAAAATAATACATTAGTTTAACCTCCTCCTATATTCTACAAACTTTTTGACGTTCTCTCATAGAAATAGGAGGTATCCTGTCATCAAAAATGCCTTGCAGTCATCGTCGAAAAGTTCAAATAATTAAAGCACTCTATGACCCCATTCATCTACACCGCCACTCATCAATATGAGAACTTTTGGTCAAAACATTTTTAAAGTTTGGACTTTTACAGCTCCAAGAAAAGGAATTATCCAATAATTTTCCAGGTGTGATTAAAACTTGAACCTTCTACTTTCACATTCTTAATTTGAATTTCCTTGAAGATTCTTTTACAATAGGAAGCGAGTAAGAAAGAAAAGATGATTTTGGTCTAAAAATGTTCTAAGTTTAAACCGCCATAACTTTAAGAAACTTTTTACCCATCTAAAATTACAATACATTCTTTACAACTTCTTCAACAGTTGATGTACAATTTTTGTGTGCCATTTTATTTCACTTTGAATGTGGTCATGAATAAGTATTAGAACTCATTTATCATATTCGTGAAAAATGAGAATTCAATTCTAAATCATGCGTGTTTTCTAACATAAACTATTCAATAAAACAAAATTAATTAAAATTCTATAATAGATTTCCATCGTTACTCTGCTATTATTCCTTATAGAGTGTCTTATGCGTATTCCAATACTAACGGTACGCTTCTCATTAGTAGTGAAATAAAATGAAGAAAAAAAATTGTACATCCATGTTTGAAGAAGTCATTACGAAGAAGACATTTTACAACTTTACTTTAATCTTCAAACTACTGGTAATGTTGAATGAACAAACAATTTTTTAAACTTCTTAGAACCGTTTAAATTTGAAAAATGTTGTATAATACCATCTTCAGTTCCTTACTTGCTTTTTAGTGTAAACGAATCTTCAAAGAAATTGAATTTAAGGGGCCATTCTACTTTGTAGGTAAGAAAAAAAAGATTTTTTTGCGGTCTCTTAAAGAGCGATTAATTCCAAGTTTTATGAATATATTTACTATATATTTAACTATATTTACGAATTTTTGCAATGCATAATATCCATTGATTACGCATTGATTTTTGTTGATCAACGAACAACAGTTTTTACGTAAAGCGCCCGACTGCGTAGATAATAATTTGCGAACAAGTTATTCGAAATCCAAAAACCAAAGATATTCTTAATATAGATAAGTTTGGTTATCGCATGAACTAAGATCTTTTCAAAAAAAACGAAAAATGGCACAATGGTAAAGATTTTACGAAAAGGTACTGAATATTTTCATGTATTCGGTTGCTTTTTTGTTAATAAAAGAAAAAGTATTGCATAAATTTGATGTTGATATCTTGAATAGTTTTCATGTTATTATCTACGCAGTGTCGAAAAATGTAGTTTCGAGAGAAACAGCTTAACTGTTAATTTTAACTTGTTATAACTTCGTTAGTTTTCCAAAATTCAATTTAATATTTCGTAAGTATATGTATTTTCGAGACTACATACTAAAAGAAAACGCAAAAAAAATTCAATTTTTTTAATCCCATAAACTAAAAAAGCCCCTTAATGATGTGGAAATGGAGCGGAGACGATTATTGCAAGATTTCATTCCATAAAGTTATATTAGCCTAAATATTACGTTTCGGTCAAGTGTCCTTATATTTATGGACGGCAGAGTACCTAGGGTGAAAGTAGGTACATTTTCAGATAAATGCATTAGTCGAAATTTGAAAAAATAGTGTCTCGTACCGTCTTTTAATTTCTTATCGTTCGCCCTTTATGAAATTGCTAGGAAAATACATTCCCACTTTACTTTCCTGCGCAAATAAATCTACACATCACCTGTCTAAATACCGCTAGCAGCGTTTCTCTGTCCACATAAAGTTCTGAAATCTCTCCATATCGCTGTTTGCGCAGCATTCCTGACCAACCGTTTCATTAGTTCCGCTAAAACGGAACTTCAAACGCGACTTTACAACGGTTCGTCCTTTCCTTTTCCTTTCCCTTGGAAGATCTCGTCCCGCTTCGACTAACCAGCTCGAGTTCTCCATCGAAGCCATCGAGTTAAGCCGCTCTTAAGTCTTGGCCGGGCGTCTACGATCGTTGCGGGATTTCAGCTTTAGTGAAATTTTAAGCCCCAATGGCGAAGCCAGACGGATAAGAGCCCGTGATTGCATCAAGAAGGGAAACGACTCCGTCCCCATGCTGTTTCCCCAGCTATCGGTTGATCGACGGATGCTTCCTTTAAGAGATACAATTGTTTCCGACCATACCTTTTTCATTGAACTGTGATTTCTCTTTCCTTTTTTTTTTTTAAAGTAGTTCTCGAGGTAAAGGGAACGAACTTTCATGGGCGGCTTCTGGCGTCTCGTAGAGTTTTGAAGAATTCTTTTATGCTTTCCGTGCTTCGCTTCCGTTCGAGACGACGCGGCGATTACATCTAAGAAATCCTTTTCTGACTCTTGAAATGTTTGACGCGATTTACGATCCAATGAAAACTTGTGGTTTAAAGGTTAGAGTTTATTGCCACTGAATGGGTTACTGTTGTAACGTATTTCGTAATATTGATATTTTATGATAGTTTTTCTTTTTCAAGTTTGGAAATTCCATACTGACCTAGTAAGAAAGAGGCTTATATACAGGGTGTTCGGCCACCCCTGGGAAAAATTTTAATGGGGGATTCTAGATACCAAAATAAGACGAAAATCAAGAGTACCAATTTGTTGATGAAGGCTTCGTTAAACAGTTATTAACGTTTAAAGTTCCGACCGTACTGAATTTTTTTCTCGAAAATGCGCAAGATTTCGGGGGTACGTCTATTCACCGAAAATTATTGTAATTGACCCCCGCAACCATAAATAATTTTTCCAGAATGTTTTGAAATTTTTTTTTTCCGTCGAAAAATTTAGGCCGTGTCGATTTTTCTTAAAAATTCCTGTTTCATTTTTGATAATTTTGTTTGCCGCCCTACGGAAAAGTTGTCTAATACTTTTTTGTAGATACCCATGAGCTCTACTTCAGAAAAAAGTTTCATTGAAATATATTCACAATTGTAGGAGTTATGGCTGTTTGAAAATTGGACCATTTTTATGGGGTTTTTCTCATTTTGCGGGGTCAAGGACCAACTTTTGGAATATTTTTGCGGTTTGTACATATTCTCCACCAAAATACACGTGGTGTGCTTTTTTAAACATTAAAATTGTCCAATCTGTTCAGAAGTTATGACGTTTTAAAGATTCGCATGAAAATTCAGTGAAATATATAGATGGTATGGTCAGACATTATATTATCGGAAAAGAATTTTTTTCTCGAAAGTGCGTAGGATTTCGGGGGTATGTGTAATGACCAAAAATAATTGTAACTGATCCCCGCAACCGAAAATAATTTTTTTAGAACGATTTGAAAAATATTTTTTCGTCGAAAAATTTCAGCAACTACTCGATTTTTTTCTCGGAAGGATTTCGGAAGTATGTGTATTCACCAAAAATGATTGTAATTGACCCCCAAAACCGAAAATAATTTTTCCAGAACGATTTGAAATTTTTGAATTTAATTGTTAATAACTTTTTAACGAAGCCTCCATCAACAAATTGGTATTCTTGATTCTCGTCTTATTTTGACCTCTAGAATCCCTCATTAAAATTTTTCCCAGGGGTGGCCGAACACCCTGTATACATTCCTCGATCAACTTCCTAATATCCCAGTTGTCTAAGGCAGGACCCGCTAGAAAGCCTTACCGATGAGTCCACTATAGCAGGCTCGAACAAAACGCGCCCCCCTCCTTTCCTTTTCTGTCATCCTACGATTCTCACGAGTTTCCACACTGAGCGAAGCAGCGCCACAAATGCAAGAGAACACAAGATTTAAAGAATTTTACGAACTTGTACAAATTGAACCATTTATATATCATTTTCACATTTCCTGTTAACACGTTTTATCTTTATATATTTGTTAATAAATTATCGTGTGGGTCAATAGGTGTTATATTTTCTATTTGCTAAATAATGGGTTGTTATATTTTCTATTTACTAAATGGGCTCCACAAACTTTGTGGGAGCCAACAATTTCTTTATCAGAGTTTAGTTTCTATCATTTATCTTAGGAACTAAAATATTCTTTCTTCGATGATAGCTTTTTGTTGTCATAAAACTTTGAGCTATTGTTCAAGTTTATGTTCAGTAAATTGCAAAGAAACTCACGATATCGAATGCTTGCAAAAGATTGATTTTATTTTATTATAAACCTTTTTTCTTATTTCAGTGTCCTGAATCTCAACTGAGTTTTACAGTTGGTATTTTTATTACAACTTCTTAACAAAGCATTTATGGATTTTTTGTTATATAACATTTTAGTCTTAATTTTACTTGTAGAACACACTGCTGAAGTGTGTACGGAAAAATGCGGAATACCCTGTATACATACAGTTGGGGAAATAGAAAACATACAAAATGGAATCTTGTGATTCAAATGTTACAGATTTTTTATCGTTGAATGGGTAACATGGGTAAACATTGCTGCTTTTTGTAATACAAGTCTTTTATGATTATTTTTGTTTTCTGAGTTTGGGAAGAATAACAAATATATAATAAGAATAATTGCTAGTATTATTGTTATAATTTACGAAATCTATTCCATTGGAACACTTATACAATAAAAAGCAACAAATAATTAAAATTGGCAAACGAAATAAAAAATCTGTGAAAATCGTAGGTGTTTATAAGCCCAATTATGTATGTAGGGTTAACGGAAAGATGTATTAAACTCCACTTTATTATAAATACTAATTTAGTAATGGATGAGACGTAAATAAATTGAACACGGTTTATCGAAATGTATTTTTATTACTATACTCACAAATTGGTTCGAACAGTGCCATGTATCGTGGTTATAAATCTCGTTTACTGTCAACCTCCACCATGTAACGTTACTATTACCAATTTGACAATTTTCGCGAATTTTCGTATCTGCCGAAGTTCAACGACCTCACGTCGCACAATATGCAAAAATGTCCAAAATGCAGTTAAATCGTATTTTTTGAAATAATGAAAACTGCTTATATGAGTTGTAATATCATTTGATAGTACTTCAGTTTATGATGGACAACAGAAGTTAGAAAGAAAAACTATATAAAAAATCGTTGAATCATTGTTTTAGTTGGATTTTTACTTATCGAATGGTGTAACGTATAAAGATAACTTGTTAATATTTTCATTAATCCATACCCTTTGAAGCATTTTTTTTAATAAAAATGATACTTCTAAAACTATAACTATATACATATATAAACATTTTACATATTCCTTGTAATCCCACAAAGTTACAATAGCGACAACTGAATTTTTAATATAATTTGTGTTTGATTAAATAATATCCTCGCAATAATGTCACTGTGTTAATAGCATATTTAAAACTTTATTGTTCTATTAATGACAACATTTATTTATTAATACACAACTGATAAAATCTTTAATCTGGCAACAGATTTGTACCCAGCAACCTCGAAAACTCTAATATACAAATTTTCATACAAATAAAATCTCCCTTTGTTGTTTCTTTGACCAATAACAAGACTAGATTTATAATTGAACTTTATATTGTATTTAGTTTTAATATTATTGGCTATTTTATTCAGATACAGTACACTTTTGATTTTAACACTTTTACTCTTACTTTTATAAGCTTCCTAGATGGCATCACACATCCACTCCTCTTACATACACAGCCACAGATACAGGAAGAAAAGCATTATATCTCTAACACCATTTCATATTTTGGCTGCGTTTAATACTGTTAATAGTTGATCATGGAAACTTGCTATCAGGCATAGACTATAAACGTACATAAAAGAAACTCATTACGATTACAGCTCGATAATCTCAATCTCAATGAAATATGATAATTCTTTAGCTAAATTCAATCAATGAACTCCAATTAATTATTTACTTATAAATTTGTACTGTTACCAAACTTGTTAAGAATCCGTAGAACACATTTTTCAAGAATCTTACAATTTAACGTTTAAAAAGACGACTTTTTGGAACCCACAAAGTATAATAGAAAGAATCCTTAAGCGATTATCTGAAAGATATCTCTGAATCCGACCATAAGTACCTTATATAAATTACCACTGACTTCCGCAATGAGCATTGCCTTGACGGCGGTTTGTAAGTTCCATTGTTGTCGGGCTTTTCTCGTAATAAAGAAATTATTTACGGCACCCATCGCGTACCTTCGAACAAGACCGTTCCAGCCCCGCGTCCATGACTACATCGTTTTCTCTCGAATTGTGAAAACCAAGCCGCAAAGACTCGGAGCCCCGATAGCGTGCCATTATTTTCCGGGAGAGCCACATTTCCGTGTAGACGCACCATTATATCCGGGATCACAATAGCGTTCGCGTGTTTCCTCTCGCCCTCTCCGCTATCCTCAACGAATCTGCGCTCCCCCTTTTGGACCTCATACCATTATAGCTTCGGATCCTTTTCGTTTCCGCGCTTCCGGTAACGCGAATCCATCCTCCCTCGTGCTTTTCACACCGGTCGACAACCGTCGCTACTTTGACTTCTTTCATTCCTGTCCGCGATCGTAAAATGCGACTATGGAGAAATTATCGAACAGAAGGCAGCTGCAAGAAGCCTAGTCTATGCCTGGTTCAACGAGAATTTGCAGGAAATATAAATAAAAAGTTCATGTAATCGACGCTGCGGCCGCAGATAAGTGGCTACTAAATGTTGCTCAAGAACGCCTTTTAGCCAGATAAAATTTTAATCCTCTGGGTATTTCAGCTCACTCGGTCCCAAGCTTGGTTCAAGAACTTTGAATTTGCCAACATGAGGGTTAATGTTTTTTAAACCTGTTGGGTTTTTGGGAGAATTAATTGACTCAGCTCGATATATGTTTTGCTTTTAACGGTTTACGACTCTCTGTATTACAGAATTTGGGGCATGTGATTTTTGTGAGTAAAATGGACAATAAAATGATTTATTTACACAACGACGACACTATATAAATGGTATGAACAATTAAAACACACTAATATATATGAGTCCGTTTTTCTCTCTTCCTCTCTCACTTATTCACGTCTTCCAATTTACATTTAGTTCAATACTCTCTCTCACGATCCTTGATTTTTACTGACCATTACATACATTGTTCGGTCCCTCACTGCCTATAAACTATAATACACATAATACTTAGACTCACTTTATCACGCTTACTTCCAAAAACAAACACCTGGCCATGACATACAAATAAGATTTACTTTCTCATCTTTTCATACAATCTATGATAACCATATTACCACAGTTTTATGTACATTCTTAGCGAATATTCTAGAAGTATGTACCTAGTCCTAATTAGCAGTCGCAAATGTCGCGTAACAAGTACACTTAATTCTTCGTTATGGACACCTTTAGGGAGGTATCTTATACATATACATACATACAACAAAACCAAATCCAATCGAGATGATTTTGTCGCAAGTAAAATATTCTATTGCAGCGAATAATCAGATTTGTGAACGTAAAAACTTTATTCCACGATTCATTAGAGCATGTTACTGTTAAAAACTGAAGAAAATGTATTGAATATGTTGTTCAAATTATTGAACCCAAATTTTGGCAATTGAACCACAATATTGATGCATTAACTGAATCGTTTATAATTAATTTACATTCTGACACTTCAAACACAGAATCAGCATAAATTGTATACAGGGTGTTCGGCCACTCCTGGGAAAAATTTTAATGGGGGATTTTAGAGACCAAAATAAGACAAAAATCAAGAATACCAATTTGTTGATGGAGGCTTCGTTAAAAAGTTATTAACAATTAAATTCAAAAATTTCAAATCGTTCTGAAAAAATTATTTTCAGTTGCGGGGGTCAATCATAATCATTTTTGGTGAATACACACACTTCCGAAATCCTACCCACTTTCGAGAAAAAAATTCGAGTAAGTGCTAAAAGATTTGGGTGAAAAAAAAGACTTTCGAATCGTCTTGGAAAAATTATTTTTAGTTGCAGGGGTCAATTGCAAGCATTTTTGGTCAATAGACATACCCCCGAAATCCTACTCAGTTTCGAGAAAAAAATTCCTTACCGAAAATATAATTTCTGGCCAGAAATGTCTGCCCGATTTTTCATGCGAATCTTCAAAACGTCATAACTTCTGAACGGATTGGACGATATTAATGTTTGACAAAGCAAACTACGCGTATTTTGGTGGAGAATATGTACATATCGCAAAAATATTCGAAAAGTTTGTCCTTGACCCCGCAAAATAAGAAAAACCCCATAAAAATGGTCCAATATTTAAACAGCCATAACTCCTACAGTTGTGAATATATTTCAATGAAACTTTTTTCTTAAGTAGAGCTCATGGGTACCTACAAAAAAGTATTAGACAACTTTTCTGTATGGCGTCAAACAAAATTACTAAAAATGAAAAAGGAATTTTTAAGAAAAATCGACAAAGAGGTAGGGTGCCTAAATTTTTCGGCGAAATTGAAAAGATACAAATCGTTCTGTAAAAATTATTTCCGGTTGCGAGGGTCAATTATAATCAGTTTTGGTGAATAAACATACCCCTGAAATCCTACCCACTTTCTAGAAAAAAATTCGAGAAGTTGTGAAATTTTTCGACAAAATTAAAAAATTTCAAATCGTTCTAAAAAAATTATTTTCGGTTGCAGGGGTCAATTATAATCATTTTTGGTGAATAGACATGCCCCCGAAATCTTGCGCATTTTCGAGAAAAAAATTCAGTACGATCGGAACTTTAAACGTTAATAACTGTTTAACAAAGCCTTCATCAACAAATTGGTATTCTTGATTTTCGTCTTATTTTGGCCTCTAAAATCCCCCATTAAAATTTTTCCCAGGGGTGGCCGAACACCCTGTATACAGGGAACAGGATATCTTAGGAGTTGTAATTATTAAAAAAATGTTCGTACAAAAGTTGTTTGGTAGAACGTGCTACATCATGTAGAATTAATTGTTTTCTTGTGAATGGAGTGGTGGAAGAAATTTGAAGGTCCATCTAATTTTCTTAAATGGAATGCTATATTTTTTGTCTTCAGAAAGTAACAGCAGATACTGAGACAAATCCAAACAGGTGCTATACGATATTATTTTGAATTTGATAAAGGTAAATTGTTGGCTTACATTTACGTCCTACATCGGTTGACGACTAACAGCCAGCAGCTGCTGCTAAGCAGCGTTGGTTGAGTTCGCATCAAATTACTGCAATTATGACATTATAAACGGAGATTGAGGATTATCGCTAAACTGATTTGTCGAACATGAAATAATTAATGCAAGAAGCACGTAGGAAATAATTTAATACGGACGAATTTGACGCTACATGATGTTGTCCGTCTTACGCAACAACTTTTGTAGGAACATTTTTTTAATAACTACAATTCCTGCCGAAATATTCTACTGTTCTCATTTAAGCAAGACACTGTATAATATCTTAATTTGTACTTTTATTTTTCTCCTTATTTATATTATTGTGGTATCGGAAAGTTGCACATAGACATTAGAAACTGCGAGGAACTTGCACGGATAATTTCCCTGGGTTTAGGAACGGGCCGTGGCAAACCGATATAAGAATCGGGCCGGGTGCAAAATCGATCGAAGGACCGAGAATGTTCCGCAGCACGCGTCGAGAACTTTTGCACCTGGCGCGAAGGAAACAAAAGGACGATCGGGACCAGGGATATATGTATAAACTGGGGCCCCGATCGCCACGAGAGTCAATCAGTATTTAGTTGACAAGTCGTTGCCGCAACAAGTTGTTGTTCTAAGCTGTTGTCCTAAGTTGTTGTTTTAAGTTGCGAATAGTTTTTAATTAGTTCCTAGCCATTGTATTATATCAATTAAAAACCTTTTTTTAAGTTAAATACCACATTATTATAGAATAATATTATTAATGTTTAATCAGCAATATCATATTACTATTGAGGATGAGTACTTTTTGTTTAGAAAATTAGCTTCTTTCTTAGTATGCAGTCTAAGGAAATGTCTTGACATTCTGGTCTGATCACGTATTGTTCGTGTGTCACCGAGCAGATGCATCTCGTGAGAACTGACTCTACATTCCAAAGGGTAGATAAGTAGCAGGGTGTTTTCGTAATGCACGCAAGTGGTATAGAAAAATTGGGGGAACGAAACATTCGGCATACGTAACACAGTAGTCAGAAATCTTAAAAACATGATTAAAATGCTCGTTATTTATCATTTATTTCTAAGTACACGGGGACTTTTTAAACGCACAACTTTTTCCGACATATGGTTTTGTTAAAAATATGTTTCTATAATCCATTGTAATATCTGGTTTAACGCTTGTGTGGTAAAAGTTACTTTTGTTTTTGTGTGGTTGGCTGCATTGCTTTATGCCCCCTTTTTTATGTCTTTTGGTGTGTGTGTGTGTGTACCCACAAGGATGGCACAATGTGCGTCCAATTATCGCAGTCTTTTTGTTTCCTTTTTCTTTTCTAAATTGTTAACATATTTTCTTTTCATGTCAAATTAATAAACAAATATTATATATAAGTTTAGTTTATTTTATTTAATTCTAACAGATTTAAACATAGAAGCGACTTGAAACAATATATTTTGTATTACAGTTGACCTTGCGTAACCTTGAATGACCTTTAATTATAGGTCATTCTATTCCTCTTGAAAAGTTCCATCAGAACATATGCATATAAAAAAACAAGTTTGACTTTTATTTTTTTTTAGTTTTATTCAATTGTTATTGTCTTATTATACCTGATGACTGATAGTTATAAAAAGATTATACAATTTCTTATAATTTTTGTGTTAAACGGATTGATTAACAAATTTTCACTTTATACAGTCGTAACGTCGCGATTTGTAAATTATTTATTGTATAGAAAAACGTATTAAATAAAAGTTGCATGATTTTCTGAAGAATATTCTGTACTGTAATCCATTTCTTATTACTTTGCTTTTTTATCAAGATATGGAGATCATCTATATTATCAAAATAAATTTTATTTCACACCAAAGTTGGGCATTAATCGATTAATTTCATTGGAGTAATTAAAACTCAAGGGACGGCATTTCGATACTTTAGAACAAGTTCAAAGCGAATCGCAAAAGGTGCTTTGAACGCTTGGAGAAAGTGATTACCAGAAGGCCTTTGGTAAAAACGTTGGGATCGATGTATCGATGCAAAAGGAGATTGCTTTGAAAATGACGCATGTCAAACTTCAAATAATTAATTAATAAAGATTCTGTAGAGGAAGTCCGTTTTTTTTATACTACTTCGTTTAGTTACCTGCATTTTTTGTTACGTCTTCATTCAATCTCCTGTTTTCCTATCTTCAATTCCAATTGCATTACCTTTGATAAATCTATTTCTTGGCATTCTCGATTTTCCAACTCCTTTACGTAGATGTGCAATGTAAGTTATTTCTGTTCGTTTCGTATCGTGACCCAGTGGCTTGCCAGCTTGCGAAAATTACTGTGATTTCTGTCGGATAATCACGAAATCTCCCGTCCACAGTAATTTTCGTTTCTCAGGGTTTCTGCTTTTCCTTTTCTTTACTAAACACAGTTCCATGAACGAAATGTCTTTTACTCCGTAATTTTACTGCTTTCGTTTCGCAAAAAGAATATAATAACCATTTCTCTGATATTTAAAAAACGTTTGAAGTTATTCGTTACTGCATCAAAAAAGAAAGGGAAAATCGTTGCTTTAAATATTATTGATTTCTTATTCTGTATACAAGTCAATTATGGTATTTGAAACGAAAAATAAAATTTGACAATTAGTTTTGGCGTTTATAAATCTAGTAAATTTATGATTTCGTATACATACTAATCAAATAAATTAGAATTGTTGAAAATACCGATGAAAGATTTTTATTGAGGCAATTTCAAGAGACGAGAATGAGATACAATAGCGAACAGAAATTTAAGACAACTACCTTTTTGATGGATTATCCCACAGTATTATAAATACTAAATAGTATACAATTCATATGTGATCTTACAAATACATATACAGGGTGTTCGGCCATATCTGGAAAAAATTTTAATAGGAGATTCTAGAGGCCAAAATAAGACGAAAATCAAGAATACCAATCTGTTGATGGAGGCTTTGTTAAAAAGTTATTAAGGTTTAAAGTTGCGCCCGTACTGAATTTATTTCTTGAAAATGCGCAGGATTTCGGGGGTATGTCTGTTCACCAAAAATAATTGTACTTGACTCCCGCAACCAAAAGTAATTTTTCCAAAACGATTTGAAATTTTTTTTTTCACCGAAAAAATTAACTCCCTAACTCCCTTGTCGATTTTCTTAAAAATTCGTTTTTCATTTTTAATAAATTTGTTTGACGCTGTACAGAAATTTTGTCTAATACCTTTTTGTAGGTATCTATGAGCTCTACTTCAGAAAAAAGTTTCACTGAAATATATTCATTATTGTAGGAGTTATGGCTGTTTGAAAATTGGGCCACTTTTATGGGATTTTTCTCACTTTATGGGATCAAAAAAGAACTTTTTCAATATTGTTAGAATTTCTACATATTCTACACTAAAATACGCGTCGTTTGCCTTTTTAAACATTGAAATCGTCCAATCCGTTCAGAAGTTATGATATTTTAAAGATTCGCATGAAATTTCAGGGAAGCATTTCTGACCAGAAATTATATTTTCGGTTAGGAATTTTTTTCTCGAAAATGCGTAGGATTTCGAGGGTATGTGTAATGACCAAAAATGATTGTAATCGACCCTTGCAACCGAAAATAATTTTTTTAGAACGATTTGAAAAATTTCTTTTTTACCGAAAAATTTCAGCACCTACCCGAATTTTTTTCTCGACAGTGGATAAGATTTTGGGGGTAAAAACCAAAAACGATTGTAATTGATCTCTGCAATCAAAAATAATTTTTTCAGAATGATTTGAAATTTTTTAATTTAATTTTTTAATAACTTTTTAACGAAGCCTCAGTCAACAAATTGATATTCTTGATTTTGGTCTTATTTTGGCCTCTAAAATCTCCCATTAAAATTTTTCCCAGAGGTGGCCGAACACCCTGTATACTCGTAATGTATGATCGACTTAATACCTTTCACAAATCGTTTTCGTCATGTATCTGTGCAATGGTGAAAAGTATTGAAAAAAAGTTTACGCAAAAGATGAATCTTTTTTGATATCTACAAAATTATAAATAAATAATTAATAATGTAAAGAATTCATGTTTTCCAAGGAGTCGTTTTATAGTTGTTCTTGGACAATTATTGGTGCGTAGTTTCGTAGATATGAAAAAGGGATCCAAAAGTTCTATAAACTTTTCCTATATCTCTCACCATTCTAAAGATACATCACGAAAAACATCTACATTTCTGTCAAGGGGTAACTTCAATCCCTCAAACTAGAATTCCGCACGGACGAAAAACTTTCTCAATTTTCGAGTTCGCGATGTTCCCTTGTCAGCTTTGATTGGAAATCAGTTTTCCTACATTCGTTACAGCTGAATACTGAACTCCTGAGAGCTTGTATTTAAACTTAAAGTTCCTAACTTGTCTGTAACTTTGTTATACAAACGGAGTCAGCCATTTTGAATAAATTATATGACGTTGTACTTTTCTCTCCACTCTCAAAATGCATATATAATTCGTTCCTAAAAGCATGGATGCAATAAATTTATAAAACCTAATCTGTTTTGTAGACATTTTTATACAAATTGCAAGTATATTTAACAAACATACACATTTGTTTAACAATGAATACAATTCTCTTTCAATCGCGGTTATCGCTGCAAAATGTTTAGACATGTTTTCTATTAAATTTTTCGGCACACAATATAAGTAAAGACTTCCATTTCTTATGAATTTTTCTAATTAATGTTTTGAGTGGCAAATTATGTCATTCTCGAAGTTTATATTTTATTACTGACGAAACATTTTCTATTGGATTGGTATCTGGGGATAGAAAGAACCAGTCTAACACATTACTAAAATTTTTGTTTTTCTACTTGGCAGAAACACGATTTTGGTACTTTGGATCGTTTTTTTTTTAAAGAATCTATTCCCTTCTATGATTAAACTATTGTTTTGAATATTTCAGAAGACCTTATTCATACAATTTAATTACTTTTTAACATTTACGTATAATATACCAAAATTGCGAACGTTAAAGCAGCCCAAACGTGCACTTTCTATGAGTGTTTAACACTTCTTTGAATAACTTCATTTTCTGTGTACCTATACTAATCATTTTTCGATGTACTTTCTTGAAAACAATGGTTTGACAAGAAATTTTTAATTGACAAAAATTCTTTGAACTAAAAAAACTCTTACTCAAAAAAAGTGACAGATTTCGTCGAAAAAAAGTTGAATAATTGTTTGTCTTCCTTTTTTGCAGTTGCCTACTTTAAACTTCGATCAGAAAGGTATAGACACTCTTAGTGGTTTTATACGTTCATATCTACTTATTAATAAATCCACAGAACTTATGTATATATTTTGCTGCATTTCTGTCAGTTTTGGTTCTTTGGACGACAACACTAATCGTAGTTTGGTGTGTGGTATGAAGTGTTCGAAAAAAAAAAAACAGTAACATGATGATACGAAAAAATGCAACAACCGTTTCAAATAATAGTGTCTCTAGAGCCGCAGATCTTACCGCGACATCGGAAATAAATCGTGTCGGTATTCGCGCTCCGCCATTTTGTCCAGAATAACTCGCAGTCTGGTTCCATTAGATAGAAGCATAATTTGTGTTGAATGGAGTCATGGTAGTGCGGATTAGCTGAGAGTCAATGATGAAAACTGTGGGAACCGTAAAAGGTTAAAAAGATTGGAAGTTTAGTGATTTGCAGATTAGAGTTTAGCGATTGCGGGGTTATCTAGATCTTACCACCAATCGCGATCAAATAGTAAGAAAGGGAAAATAACAGTTTAACGGAAGAAGGTACTGTTAGTGTTGTAATATGTTTTATACTACAATTAAAGATACAATCGGTCTCTTTGTTACAACTTCCGATTTTACAATAAAGTAACATGCACTGATATTTAACTTTCAGTGTTTTGCATGTTCACGCTCCGACGCTCTAGAAGGATCTAGCTCCATTGCATCGATATTTCCCCGTTTGTTCTCTTTCCACATCCTTCTATTTCATGTCGGTATTGCAGTAATCGGAATTGTAGGAATCAATTAACTTTGTTAAGGATTTAAAGGAATCTCAACCCTTTGCACTATGAAGTCACCTCAGGCGTGACACTTCATATAGTTAATAAAACGAATTAGTGGGAAGCAGCTTTATTTAAAAAATGCTTTGAAATTATGTGTATGTACATAAAAGTCTATTATACACTTCTCAGCATAATAATATTAGTATTCCGTATCAAATGTTCAAATGCAATCGCACTGAATTGCGTATAAAACTTGTGTCTATTGTGCACATTTAGTAGAGTTATTTTTTGAAATGTTTAGGCATCAAAATGAAAGAAGAAAATAGCGGTTATAGCGATATCGAGGATAGCCATTTTTACATGTAGGAGATTGTTTTAAAAAATACCATACTTTAAAAAAATATAAATAACAATAAACTAAATATTCGCATTTTGATATTTTCCCTTTTTTCTGAACAATCGTTTCGTTAATATAACATTAAACTTTAAATAACTGCAGGCAATTATTTCATATCTAACATATGATATCAAAACCACAAAAATTAAATCAGAGTTGGCCAAGAACATACTAGGAAAGCAATTATAGTGCACAGGGTTAACATCACGGGGATTTATAATGTTGACCTGACTTCTGTACCATTTTTGAGATTAAGTAGGATATTTTAGTTTATCATCGCATCGGACATCCACAATATTGAGATTTTCCTTAGACCCTAGAGCAACGCCTTCGGAATTGGGGTAGGATAGGGATGAGACCAATCAAATTCCACAATTTTTGTTGGAAAAATTGATTCCGCCCCAAGCGAATCAACTTGTGTATCGTCGCAATTCGAGCTAGAGTAGATCAATTCTGGTTAAGTATAACAACCTAGGACTCCTACACACTGTACTGTTCTTTATTAAATTTATGCAATAAATTGTACCTGTTATAGAACCAATTGATAACCAACAACCTAACTCCACCGTCATTAATTAATCGTTGCAATTCGAGAACCATTTTGAACAAACAACAAGCCAAATGATCATAGTCGTAATATTTAAAACATTTTATTAAGCTAATAAACTGTCTCAGTCTGTACAATTGCAGTCCCACATAAACTCTCCGTCTGTCCAATAAGACTTGGTGTATCTTTGTAGGTACTTCCATAACCTTGTTTACCTTTTGTGGTTCTCTGGTCTTGAAGTTAAACTTCAGTCTTAAATTCTGTTCGTACATCTCCCGGTCAAAACCACTGTTGCGCCGGGGCGAGGCGTTTCTTAATAAACTCATAATAATACAAGAAATACAATGTAACACACAACTTATAAACACAAACTAGAAACTTTATTAATATGGCTTTAAACACGTCTGCACTCTACGAGGTCTGTCGTAGTTCTAATCTTTCAAATCGTTGCCGGTTCCTCAGCAACCGGAAGTCACGGGATCTCGCTTCCACTCGTTCGCAGGGGCAGCTTCACATCGTTGCGGAACAGCCTTCACGTTGCCGCAACGATGCATCTTCTATCCGTCGCAACACCACATTCAGACAAATTTTTCGTCCATATTTGTTTCATGAGCTCTTCCCTGGATGTCTTCCCAACTTTGCTTAATTCCTCCTCTTTTATTATTTTTGCATCCACTTCCCTATTCAGCTCAACCAAAAAATGTTTGAAATCGTGGACTGTATGAATTGAGAGGATCGGATGGAAGGTTTGCGAAAAATGAACATGGTGCAAAAGTTTAAACAAGGTCTTTAATTTATTTATTGCAATTCACAATGCCGGTGCACGTGGTAACAGAGGGTTTCTAAAAGAAATGACGATATTATTGATCGCCATTTCTGTTGGGGATTCAGAATGAAAATCGTCCGTTATTATGTATTAATTCAAACATTAATTGTAAAGAGTTTATGAGCTTGAGCCTTAAATAAAGAGAGTATGTAAATTACATGAAACACAAAGAAATAGATGAGCAACTCAAAGAATATGAACACGAACGAGCCCCTTATTTCTCATCTTGCATAAGTTTTTTACTTTTAAATTATCTGCATGTTTTGCAAGTATTTCACAAAACGTTGTCTTAATTTCGTCGTTGGTTCTTCCGTCGTCTTACTTTTCAAGCTCAACTAGCAGAACCGTTGATATGGCTGCCCGTTTGTCCTCGGAGGATCTGTCCTGAGTGGTTTCCTAGCGGCCTTCGCATAACTATAAGCGTTACTAACTTGCTTGGTCTGCTTTTGACATCCCATCTCACCTTATCCTCCGGCCTTCCTTTTAACTTTGCATATTCGGTACTCTTACCATGGATCTTTTCTTCTAAAAGTGATCATTTTACCATTATACACTAGATGGTCGATTTGGTCAATTTATTTGCGTCATTAAAGAAGGAAGACTACATCTTCGTTCTCAAAGAGCCCACTGAATCCTGTTCCAATTTCTTTGGTTGAGTGCTTCATTATTATCCGCTCTAAATATTTTATTGCGTGGCAAGCTTTTTGTGCTCGATACATAGCTCGTTTTCGAATGCAGGAGCAAATTCAGTAGCAAATCATCCGGAATAATTTCCATCACAGAAGTTACTTCGAGTTGTTGTTTCACCATACAGCTTTATTTTTCTACCTTCCTCTGATTTTTGTGTTTGATTTTGGAATTTTATTATCTTTTTCCAACTCTATACCGATTTTTCAAATTTTCTATTTCCTCAAAGATATTCAGGCGTCTGGCTCTGGATAGTTGTTTTTGGGCTCGATTTGCGGATTTCCTATGTTCTGTGAGTTCGTATGTCCACCAAGGGAAGCTTTACCTATAGGTATATGTAAATGTGCGCCCTGAAAGCCAGTCGAACATCGATATCGATCAAACGAATAATTAATTGGTACACATATCCTCAATAACATTCTTTATCGATTGACGTATGAGTTTTGGAATTTCAAAAAATTGTAAAAATTATAACAATTTAAAAAATATCGGATCTTTCTCCAACATATTTTTATCAATATCTCAAGAACTAATTAAAAACAAAACTTTTACATTAATCGACAGAGAATGTTTTTAAGAATTTGTGTACCAAATTTCATTAAATTCAGTTAAACGGCTTTTGAGTTATTATGTACACCAGCGCATTGTACATGAATTGTACATTATAAATAAAAATAGATATTTCTATCATTCTGTTTATACAGGGTGTTCGACCATCCCTGGGGAAAATTTTAATAGAGGATTCTAGAGGCCAAAATAAGAAGAAAATCAAGAATACCAATTTGTTGATGGAGGCTTTGTTAAAAAGTTATTAACAATTAAATTCCAAAATTTCAAATCGTTCTGGAAAAATTATTTTCGATTGCGGGGCTCAATTACAATCATTTTTTATGAATACACATACTTCCAAAATCCTATCCACTTTCGAGAAAAAAATTCGAGTAAGTGCTGAAAATTTTGGGTGAAAAAAAAGACTTTCGAATTGTCTTGGAAAAATTATTTTTAGTTGCAGAGGTCAATTGCAAGCATTTTTGGCCAACAGACATACCCCCGAAATCCTACTCAGTTTCGAGAAAAAAATTCCTTACCGAAAATATAATTTCTGGCCAGAAATGTCTGCTCGAATTTTCATGCGAATCTTTAAAACGTCATAACTTCTGAACGGATTGAACGATTTTAATGTTTAAAAAAGCAAACTACGCGTATTTTGGTGGAGAATATGTACAAATCGCAAAAATATTCGAAAAGTTGGTCCTTGACCCCGCAAAATAAGAAAAACCCCATAAAAATGGTCCAATATTCAAACAGCCATAACTCCTATAATTGTGAATATATTTCAATGAAACTTTTTTCTGAAGTAAAGCTCATGGGTACCTACAAAAAAGTATTAGACAACTTTTCAGTAGGGCGTCAAACAAAATTACAAAAAATGAAAAAGGAATTTTTAAGAAAAATCGACAGGGGGTGCCTAAATTCGACGAAAAAAAAATTTTTAATAAATTCTAAAAAAATTATTTTTGGTTGCGGGGGCCAATTACAATCATTTTTGGTGAGTAGACATACCCCCGAAATCTTGCGCAATTTCGAGAAAAAAATTCAGTTCGGTCGGAACTTTAAACGTTAATAACTGTTTAACAAAGCCTTCATCAACAAATTGGTATTCTTGATTTTCGTCTTATTTTGGCCTTTAAAATCCCCCATTAAAATTTTTCCCAGGGGTGGCCGAACACTCTGTATATATAAACATAGATATTTTTATTTTTATTATTACAGATATTTTAGTCGTCATAATTATGTGATTCAAGAGGCATGGAACACCCATTATGCCCAGCAACAAGACGAAGAAATTTGAGTCGAACTCTCTCAATGTTGCAGATATATGTCCTGTAATAAGGAGACCAAATTATGCTGCCATATTCTAGAATAGGTCTTGTCAAAGTATAGATTTTAAGTGTATTAAATTATTAAAGCTTTCGTGTGTATTCTGTGTATAGCCACCAGTACATCGCTTAAATAACTTTTCATTGCTCAAGTCTTCATAAATGGGTAAAATTACTTTAAAAACATCATCGGGAAATGCTGGTTTATGTTTATATCTGTCCAAATTATTTTGGGCCTTTGTTTCATCCGCCTTTTGACTAATTGTTCCGACACCTTCGACTTCCGCGTTCGACATTTTCATCTCCCAAATCCTTATTGTTTTCCACAACGTCATGACACTGGCATTTAATTTCTGGATAGTATTACTCGAAAAAGATCGATTTTCTGACTGGCCCCCTTAAGTGAGGCCCCTTAGGAGGTAGTCTATGTGGTATCCTAGGTATTTAACAGTATTTCTGTGAGAAACTATTACTTTGTTGTGTGTGCCTGTATTTGGAATGGATATGTGAAACTGTTTGTAGTCTGTCTTTTTAAAAAAAAAAAAAAGAAAACATGAAACATAGTGTCCACATGTTTACATGAAAAGCCATTTTTGAAGCTGTTTGTACAACCGCTGGTTCTCTAAAACTTTACACGTGCGGGGGTTGCTTTCAGAACGCTTTAACAGCCGGAGGTGTTTTGAAAGATTTAAAAAGAAATTAAAACATGGCTTGGTTCAACATGGCTAGGTTCATCGCTGTTTCATAATCGTTTCCATTATAAGTTATAACTTTTTACAGATTGAGACTTGCTATAACAACTTATTCTTATTACTTTGTTTATTTATCTCCACCTTGTAATTTTCTGTGTGAAGTCAATAAAATTCAGAGAACGTCTACAAAACGTAAGGATATTTAAAGAAATTGATTAGGAGATGATAGTAACTTTAGGTAGAAAATTATTATTTGTATAATTTATAACTTATAAAAATACGAAAATAAAAATATTCTATTCTAAACAACTATTGTATGTTGATTTTAGAATCGATTTAATATGTCAATCTGTAACATATTATTAGATAATATTAAATAAGTATTACGTAATTTTTATTAAATCACATTTTTTTTATATAATATCTTTCTTAGCCAATGTTTAGAATTATTAGATATACATATATTATACATTAAGTATTAATTTAGTATGTCATGTACGTTGGGAAAGTTATCGATTTAGATTGCAATGAGAATATAGAGAGTGTGGCTCGTAACATATGGAACCCATTTCAGAGATGGATTGTATACAAGAAAACAATGACAAAAATTCATATAAAAATGTGTTCTATTTGACCCTACTTTCAAGTTATAGCGAATTTCTTCTTGAACACATTGTACCTATTTACCTTCACAGCAAGGTTTTCTCACACGACGTATTTCAATAATCTGACACTTACTACTCTAATGTTCACAGAAAGTATTTACAGAATTAAAATACAAGACTCAGCGTCAGATATTGGGCTCTATTCGTAAATAATTGAGTAGAATTAGTTCAACTATCCTCATCTTTTAAAAGAATAATTTCGATACAGAACACAAGATCAAATATGATAGTTTATATGATTTTTTCTTGTGTAGAACCCATCTCTGAAATAGTTCCTACATGCTACGGGACACCTTGTATAACAGCTTATAAATTAGTGTAATGCAACTATTATATTAGGATACGCTGGTTACAAATTCTATATACGGTCGAAGTTAGTTAACTTGTTTTCGATTTTCTAATAATAATAGTATTAGGTAATAGAAAATGTTCTCTGGTTAGAAAATAAAATTGTTCTGTCGTTGGAAAAAAGGGAAACCTCCGCTCGTTACCTCCATTGTGATACACCAAAATTCTATAAAACGCCTTCTTGTGATTTAATAATCATACATTATATCATGTAACTCTATTCCTCTTCTATTGGCGGGTGTTTCATTATTATTTATAATTTGGAAACTTATGATAAGTAACTGAACTATATTTGTAGATTTATGAGAACTATATTCAACACTACAGAAGTTCTTCGTAAACTCAATACAAGTTAACTATTAATGCCTATTGATGATTATAAAGAAACTTGTTTTTATTACTGTTAATACGTTTCACTCTGTAAATGTTTCAAATACTACTGACAGAAAATAGCGTTATTCATATAATCTTACATTTATCACTACCATGAGCAAAACATGCTTGCGTCGTAAGATATCATACGTTATACGTGCATTATCTAACTCATTTGGCGAAAAAACATAAGAAAAGTTCGATAGTTAAGAATATTGTTTCCTACTGAATGTTAGAAAGTCATAGTTTTCTGTAACAAATTCGACCTTGAAGCTATACTACTAAAAACAAATATAATTCAGCAATACAACAAACATTCAATTTGTACTAAAAAAAAAATTATTTATATTATTTTGAACTACTTCAATCATTGACGATAATTTTACGCAAAAAAAAAACAAAAAATATCGATTTTTGTTTTCAACATATATTGAATTGTTTAAAAAAATTGACAAATCACTTATCAAATGATAGATTTAGTTTTAAGAAGTAACTTTTGTCTGAACATTTTGTTTTTATTTTGTATAGTTTCCAAGTTATAACAAGAAAATCAAAAGTATATATTTGAAGGTTTTAAATATTTGAAATTCTACCCTTTAAAGTGAATTTGGTTAGCAAATAAAAATTACGTAATGCATATTTATGTATGCCCTACGTACTCTGAAAGTTTCAGAATTTTTTGAATTTCCGAGCTGGGGATCATTTGTTAGTCACGCGTCTACTTTCATATTCTTCGATCACGTCGATCCCATACACGCCGTTAGGTACTATGGGGAAAATAAAGGGGTGACGAGCGACTTCTGTCTATATACACGCGCCCCGGAGGCAGAATAGCATATGCGACTTCTGCTCTTTTCTTTTTCATTGTTCCTTTACGAGGGACCATCTCTAGGGCTCGAGCAAAGAATAAAGCTCGCGGCGAAAGTAACTTTTTATTTCCGTACGAAGAAATATGAATTTCTGTTCCCTGCGTTAGCGATTCGTATCAGATCTCACCCTCGATAAGCACGGTCCGATCGGCATTCTACTCTAAGGTTTGTCGCAAAATTTCATGTTCTCTGGATCAAAGGAAGCGCGAATATCGTGTCTTTCGGGAAATGTAAAATATTTTCAGTTCACCGTTCTATCCTTCAAATATTCCCAACTATGCGACTAAACGGTGGTTCTTTGTTCTTTTGATTGATCCCTCAAGAAGTATCGGTGGACCGTGGTATTATTTCTTTTTTGCAGGATGATGATCATGCAGCGAATAAAGATGGAGAATTTCGATAATTTCTTGATATTAACCAGATTATTGTGAAGTACGCGTGATGTTGGATTGTTTTGTGGTGACACTTTCCGCACTCGCCAACAGAGGGATCGCTCTCTCACAAGTACTCGACTGACCACCTGTTCCTATACGCTCCTTAACTGACCATTGAATGTCCAGGACAAAACGGTCTCCTCTCTGTTTCTTTTCTTTTCTCCTGCCACCTCGCTTACTCACTTCCTTCACACAGCAAGCCGCCACAGTTTTGTATTAAGTGAGCAGTATGAGCAGATATTATTTAATCTAAATTAAAAGTAAATTAAGAAAAATTAATTAATATTAAATAAGTGTAACTCTAATCAGGAAGCAACCTTTAATAATGTACATAACTGATGTTGGGACCAAGGAAATCAAAATTATGAAGAACAAATTATAAAAAGGAAAATATGATAATTGTTAACTTATGTACTTTCCGGAGAGCCTGTATATACTTAGCAAAAAACATTTAATCTTAATGAAATAACGTTCATGTTACTGAATTATGTTTTCTTAGCTTTTTCCAGTAGCATTTTAACAAGAAGTAACTATTTTTGCAAAGATTATCTACTAATTTGTAACATCATGTAGTTTAAGTAAATAAATTTTTAATATTTATAATGTGACATCTTGAGTCGAACGCCATCTTTAAAACTAGGCCTCTTATTAACATTTAGTGTTGTACTTTTTTAATTATCAACACTATTACTGATATTTAAAGTAAGAACTTTTCCTGATAAAATTACGTTAAAATTTGTGTAGCCAGATCTTATAAGGGAACCTCGATGTTCAGCAATAATTGATTCGTACCACTTCTTTACAGAAATGATCAATCCTCTTATCCGATTTATTCCTATTTAAATTTGTATAAGTCGTAAATACTGAAAACCATAAACATTTGGTGGGTAAATAAATTTTCTCTTATTTTTGATCCAAATAGCTTGATTCTTTTAAAGCTAGATAAAGAGACAAAAGCAATTTTCCCTCTGTCGGTATAGTAGGTAGTATTGTATATCTGTGAGTGATTGAGGATATGAGCTGTACGATAGCTTTAATGGTTTTTGATCCCCGTGCGGATAGCATTCGGCTAGAATGAAGTTTTAGATTGAAACCACTTTTGTTGGAATTGAATACATTTTCTACAACATAATTATTAATATTCCGTTTGACAATTTCAATAAAATTATCGATTGCCATGTCTATTTCTTGGGTATTTTATGAATTAGAAATTTTGTTAGTTTTTTGTAATTCAATAACCACTACTTTTCTATCTTAAATATTGACAAATCAATACATTCTTTCGCTCCTAATGCCTATTTTCAAATACCAACGCCATAAATTATCGATCCTCTTTCAATAGCATTAGTATATTATGACAGGACGAAATCCGAAATATACAATAACTTACCTCTCCGTGTTCCACCTGCTTCTACATATTTTTTCCAATTGTACAGCTCTGCACGTGACCAGCCTTTTCAGAAAAGGTATTATACCACGTTAGGGAATTTTCGTTTAACTGGCTCTTCTTATACTACAAATCGATATTATCTTTTTGTTTCTCTGGAATGGAGGAGTCTCCTTCTTCTATAGCATCACTATCCTCAGTATAAAATAATATATCTACAATTTCTACTTCCAGTCTTAATTCTTCAAAGTCGAAAGTTCCATTGTCTTTAAATTTTAAAAAATTAACGATTAACTTTCAATACTTTTATTACGATTCCTTACGGAGAAAACATTTAAAAAAAACACACAAAATGACACTCAATCGACACTCAAAATAATACTTAAGTTGAATGTGATTTCGGACGAGAGTAACACTCAAATTCAAGGTTTAGTCTTAACTTCAGAATAAACTCTTAATGGAAGTATTGCTGTCTAAACTGTCAATTTCACGGCCCTTTTTGTGATTTTTTTTTTAATGATAGATAGGCTGTTTTGTACTGAGATTTTGTAGATATATTTATTCATCTTCTAAGCATGTACAATATTTTTTTCATGGAAAAATATTAAAAATCGTGGTAATTATAACTTCTTATTTAATGGCTCTTTTGGAGAAGGTGCTCCAATGGCTTCCAGGATTCTAGATAATTTGAAACAGAGGGGGTTAAAGTATCTTCATAAGGAAGGTTGTAGTTATAGCAGGAACTAGGGAGAAGTCAAAATCCTGACAAATACAGAAATGGCAACGCTTCAAGTTTCGAATTTCTATTTGTTAATCGTTCTTTTGTCTTTAGCGTATCAAAAAAAAATAGTAAAACTCAATATTTTTTTAAATCTCTAGTTCCAGCTATAAAGGCGCGTCTGCTGAATATTCTCTCCAAATTTGAAGTCAATCGGTTTGCTAGATCTTGAAATATCATGTAAGCCAGTTTAAATGCGTTTTTTTAAACAAGAAGCTATAATTCTCGCAATTTTTAATATTTTTTGATGACAAAAATACTGTACATACCTATAAGACAAATAAATATATCTGCAAAATGTCACTACAAAACAACCTACCTGTCGTTAAAAAAAAATCACAAAAAAGACCGAAGAAATGACAGCCTAGACAGTAATACTCCCTTAATGGAAGTGTTAATTGAGCGTTACCTTGAATCAGGAATAACACTTGAAAATGAAAATATTTTTAGTAAGTATTTAAAGTTAATATAAAGGAGATGCAATCAGAGCAGAAATAAATAATATAGTTGTGAATACAGTAAAAGCGTATCCATACTAATGCTTCTTTTTGGTTTTAATATTATTAGATGGTTTCCCCGCGAGTACATGCATACTGTTTTGCTTGGAGTTGTTAAACTATATTTATCAACATTGATGCAAAAAGCTATCAAATGTCATGTTACAAAAAACGGAATTATTAATAATAGGCTATATAAGATATTATTATCATGAGAAATAATTCGTAAGTCACAATCTGTGAATAATATGTCAGTGGAACGTTTTCGAATTTAAAACCTTTTTGCAATATTATTCTTTCTTTTTTTTTTAAATATTTTTTATTTACCTTTGTGTAGTCATTGGCTATTGTTTGTATATGCTATAAATGTATTCAACAGCGAAAACATTTGAAAAAGTATTTGAAAAGGCTAAAAAATCAGTAATACAATTCATAAACAATACTGGACGGTTATATGGTTAAAAAGTTAATAAAATGTACACTTGTTGCATATACCGCAGTCGGTAAAAGACGTCGGAGCTTTATGGGCATGATTAACATTTCCATATAAAAGTTATAATTTCCTTTCAAGAAATATGTTGCATAGTTTGCAAACTGTTTTACAACAAATTTGTAAATCTTGTTTAAAATATCAAACAATTAAGTACATTAACACATTTTCTAAGACAAACTGTAATAAAGATGGTAAAAAATATTTGAAAATGTTTGGAAACTACAGACATAGAACTGGCAGAAATAATAGTTAAGGGCGACATTTAATTATTTTTTGTGATGGAAAAATAGTTAAATTAAACCTTGCACAAAAATTAACGACTCCAGCTTTTATTAAGCAAGATATTCAAGATATAGCTACAAACTATAATAAATTCATATATAAAAATTCTTTTTACATTTATAACACAAGCACTTATAAAAAGTTAGTCAAAAGAAATAATAGTATTGTTAAACTACTATCAAGAATCTATATACAATAAATTGTAGGATTTTTCTGCATTGTTACCTTTGGTTTGCACAAATACATTCTTCTTGAAAACAATTGTGAAATTACAAATAATATTTTATGTACAAATGGCAATATTTCGTCTTCAAATTTTTTACACTCCGTAAGAGAAACAAACATTATTATTGTTTTTTTAACACAAAATATTTGTAAAAAGTGTAATTTTGTACCTTATAACAATTAGACTTATGTTATGGAATTGGTGAACCAAATAGAAACAGATTAAAAAAAAATAAATGATTAAACAGGTTACATTTATTTTTCTCCATTACTTATATATTTCATATATAATTACAATTGTAAAATGTATTAATTACAATAATACATTTTGTATAAAATTTTAATTATACCGCACGTAAAATCACCCTCTGTATAATAATTGATATTTTAATTTTTGAAAATAGAACGTCTTAAGAAATCGTAATAATAAACGTATTAAATTATGAATTTTTTAAAGTTTGTTTTTTTAAAACTGATCATAACGAGGGTTTGGCTGTGCACACTCTTTTTTAAATGTGGGCACTTAGGAAAGCGAGTGTGCATGCTCAACTTTTAAAGTAAATTCTTTAACATTCTTAATTTTGACTTAACTTTGAAATATTGAGTATACACGTTTAACCTTGAGAATTAACTCTGAAATATTTAGCGTAAACGCCCAATTTTGAGATTTAACTTTCAAAAGTCAAGTGTGGACATTCAAGATTAAAAGGAAACACTGAAAAAAATATGGGTAAACACTTAACATTGATAATAAATTTAAAAAAAATCAGCATAAATCCTCAATAAATGAATGCCTTTTCCGTAAGGGATATCTTCTAGAATTTCGTACAAGGCAACTACTTTACAATTGACTAGAGCCAGTGTGTAAGTTCCATGAAATGAAATGTAGTTAGCAAAAAATTTATTACATTTGTAGCATTTATAAAATGCCATTTTGCAGCAAAAACACAATTCGAAGAGTACCGTCATATATTTTCTCAAAACTAGTTAGCTACTCGTTACTGTAATATGTTACACTCGTTATTGCAACAGGCTATCGTGAAGTACACATGTTTCCAGCTCGTAAATCTAACGAAATGATTATAATTTATTTTCTAAAAATAATATTGTGCCACTACAATGGACGATCTTTTCTTTCGATACTATATCTTATATGAAAGCAAATGTAATGTAAAACGTATGGAGAAATACTGGAGGAATTAACAGCTAAAATATAGAAAATACATAAAATTATGGCGACAAATTTACATAGAATAATTACAATAATTATATATTGTAGTATCTTAAATTTAGATAGAGTAGACTCCTTCATTCATCAGGTTAAAATATTTAAAAAAAAAGAAACAATTTAATTTTCATGGAAAAATAAAATCTGAAAATTCTTTACACAGATTTATTGATCTTTAGAAACGGCATAATTTTAATTTGATTGTTTTATGTCTTTTGTCGCTCATGATTTTTAAACTCTTGAATATAAGAGATGGCTTGGATAAAAGATTAATTCCTCTCTCAAAGTAAGAAAAAATCTTGTAAAAACGACGTGTATCAATTATCAATATTGTGTTATTATACTGTAATCCATTAAAAGAGTAGCACACGTTGCAGAAAACTGGATATCACGAAATTAACGTCATCCACCTGAAGTGGAGATGAGATAAGAATGTAAAGGAAGTATTTATGAAATGTCATAAGAAGCCTTTAAAACGTCTCGCAGCTTTGACACGTGCAGAAACGTAATTTATGAAATGTTTCATAACCAGTCGGATGAAACGTAGTACTTTCTACAAAAGCGTCTATTACCGTACGTAATACTGAAGATTAGAGAAAGCTGCGTAAATTACAATGCGCGAGGGAGGAATCGAGAACAATTGTACTGTACGGACAAAGGCATTCATATTAGACGTAACGCGAATTATGAAGTGAAAATTGCAAATATTATACGCAATTCGAGGAGAAGGAACTCAGTTGCACTGTAACGTGACTACATAGGTCGTTTTCAACTTCTCTTTGTCTGCTGAATAAAATACACGAGTCTTTGTGAAATACGCAATATATTTCCAACTTACAATTCAATATTAAAATTAATGAAAATTCATTTGTACATTTGCTTAACTTCAATTATATCTAAGAATATGATTCATTGAAAAAACCAGTTTATGAATTACTTTTGTATTTAAACTGGGACTCAGCGTCTTCATTTTTATTTAGATTGTTACATGGTAGATGCTGCTGATAACACACATGTAAAATCTTATTCGATAGATAGCATAGTTACTTAAATAAGTTCTAGTAAGCTATAATTTATTATTCATACGAATAATAAATTGCATACATACATTTTACTGGATATAAATATTTTCTTCTTCAAAGTACATGAACAAAAGGAAAACTTTCAAGAGCATAAAATTAATCAATGGCGCTAATTTAAACTCACATACAATAAGACATATCAACCATCATTATTTTGTAGTACAACAAATTTGTATAAATATTGATTACATGTAATATGTTACATAAAATTACAAGTAATCATCGTATAAAAAAATGCGTTTATTAACAAAATTATGAAACGTAGATAAAATAAATGGAACAAAGTTATACCACACTTTTATGAGTTATGAGACTGAAAATCATAATCGTGTATGTTAGACACCACACATTTTGAAAAAATCGTAATACTAAATAACGAGTGTCATTAGGGTGTAAAGTCATAGCTCGCTTTATTTTTGTGATTTTCACTATTATAATTTTCAGCACCTAAGTTGGTATTACAGAAATAAAGCATGAATATTTATGCACCTATCGTTATTCTTTTAATAATATCTCTGTTTTTCATTTTCAATAAGTTTTATCATTCCATTCGAAAAGGATCTGTACAATCGTTTTATGTGAAAAATTGTCTCATGCTTGTTAAATAACATTTTTAAATTATCTTTTTTACAAGTTTTGTAAATTCAACTCAAACTACTTTTATGATATTCGAATCCATTGACAACGCTGTCCATTGTATTATGATTTTGTTGAAGATCTTCGATTGAACACCAGACACATTCGAACATGATATCATTTTATTTTCTTTATTGCATTTCTATTTTCTAATTTTGTTACTAAATAGACTTTTTTGTATGTCGAATGTTTGAAATTTTACTTGACCCCAAATATCAAGTGTGATCGATATTTATATAAACATTTAACTGATCGTGTTACAAAACAAAGATTATATAATTTCAAAAATCTCCGTCTAAATAAAAACCTGCGTTATTGAAACACCTTTGTTGAAATTTAAATATTATCACAAAAAATGTTTACTTCTAATTTCTATCAATTGAATTTCTTAGTTTTCAAATTATAGTACAATCCGATTTATTCAGACTAATTGGCGGTAAGATAAATAATTATATTATATAATTATATAGTACTATAACTATGTTTCGCATGAAAAATAGTAATTCATTGCATATTATTCTATAAAGGAATATCATAATATTGTAGTGGAATTTTAATTATTTCATTGAGAGATTGAGACTAAAAATGACGAATAACGGAAACGTGAATAACGAATAAAAATTGTTAGATTCATTCATAAACTAACTTCCATTTATATTTCACTCATAAATTTATTAGTAAATTAAAATTCATTAACATATTTTTAAAACTGATATCCAGGCTATCGAGGCCAGGGCAGAAACTAGTTTTAAAATAAATCTAAAATTTTTATTCGTTAATCGTGAATAAAATTTGCTGAACTCTGTCTATTATTTATTATAGCCTATTCTTAGCGTCTCTAGTATTAGTTATTCTTTACTGGCCATTTCGTCCAGTTAACAAATGTCACGTAATAAATGACACTCTTTTGCAATAATCGAGATTTTAATTTTTTACACGTTGTTAATCAATCTCAAGTTACGATAGAACTACAATTTTATTTCAGATATAAACTGTCATTTTTTATGTTACATGTAAAGTCTCGGTTTGTTAGGTATCGATTTACTTGATAAACTACTGACCGTAATTACTAAGGCACTTGACCGAAATGCTAACTGTGTAATTATTTTTACTGTATGTGGTTGGTAGCATGGGAACGGAGATGGGAGTGAGGATATCGTGGCAAAGCGGCCGGTAGTGAGTAATGGCGAAAGAGTGAAAGCACGTGGGGAGATCTGTACGTTTATTGTTAAATTTCGAAATAAAATGTGTTTAAGCAAATAATACTAAGTTGTTTAAAATCAGTGGCCTGAACTAATCACCATCCCAACAATAACAATTTTTGAATTGCTGTAACTTCATAAAATATAATCGTACTACATACAACCTTTATGGGGTTATTTTAAAGATTGAACTCCTTACTTTCACTTCCTTAAATACAATTTTCTCAAATGCCTTTTATACTTACAATTAGAGAAATGTGAAAAAAATGAAAATGGTTTCTTCCAAACATACGGAAAACTTTCAAAAAGGCCCCAAAATCTTCAAAAATATTTCTAACGACTAAAACAGCAATAAATTTAAAAATTAAAGCCTTCTCTTTCAAATAATCTCTCTAAAAGTTAGTATACGATTTTTATCCCGGTGTTATTTCATTGTAGATCGGGAGGCATCGTAGGTATTAAGAACAAAATCTGATACATTAGCAGAAACTAAAATATTCGTTAGAGATAAAAATTGTCATTGCCATTATTTTTTGGTTGTAATTAAAATTCACTTCTAGTTCAAAATCTTCAGTTATCGTATTAATAAAAAAACTGAAATTTTTTAATTGAGCTCTACTTTTTATCCCAAACATCTGTCAGAAATTTGTATAAATTATTTAAAAGAGATGGAAAACAATCGAATATTGAAAATTATGTTCTGGCTGCCCCAATCGCCTGATCTCAATCCCATTCAGAAAATATGGGATTGAACGAGATTAAACGAAAGATAAAAGAAGCAGAACTGAAATCGAAAATAAATAATAAAATGTTTGGCGTGCAGGCAGGTTTCAAAACACATCCCATTTCTAATAACAATATTTTAAAAAACAAAATAGGCTTATACACGATTCAACTTCGCGACGACGACCACTTTAGACAAAATTTCTTTTTCTGAGACTGTACCTACTGTACCTGATTCAAAATAAAATAACATAGCGAGTAATCATCCCATACTAACTTGTAGGAATATTATTGAAAAAAGGAGGCGTCAATCTTTAAAGTCGTTAAAGTTCATTCACTGAAATTCACTGAACTACAAATTCATTAGATCAACAATTTTTTGAAAAATTTGGGAGACATTAAAATTTGTTTCTACAATTTGCATTGTGTAACAGTCGCCATATAGCTAATTTACATAGGTATACTATTTGTGTTTCAGCATTTTTTCACTGGCTGAACCAATAGTAGGGAGGATAACTACTTTATGGATCAGTATACAATAAAAATAAAAATGAAAACAGATAGATTGATGGAGGGTGAGCTATGTAAAGACGAAGTATAATCTGTTACAAAATGTTTAAATGTTCTGGGGGGAGAACGGAAAAATAACGATTGTTCTATAAATTACTTTTTAAACCAGAAGTGAATTTAGAAGAACTAAAAGAAAGGGGAAGAGAACTAACACAGAATCATGAGTAATGAAATCGTTAAGAGCTATTGAAATTCAAATAATATGATTTTTTATCAATGGAGAGGGGCTGAAGCAATTGCAAGTTCCTCCTTGTATCCACTATCTTCGACTACGAAGGAAAGAGGCAATACCCTACTTCGTACAAACCAAGAAGCTGTGTCAAACATTAATATAATATAACGATTACTAATTTCACATGCTTGTCTCAGATTTACAAAACTTTCATGGTACAGGATACCACAAACGTTTTCTCTGAAGCGTCCTCAATTTCCCATCAAAGAATGACGCTCAAAAGAAACGTAATTAATCTCCATGGGAGCATCGAGGAATCGAATCTTAGAGAGCAGCCACTTGTTTACAGAGAGAACGTAATTTACGCGATATCACCGAACGAAAGGTACCGTTTAAGCAGCAGAGAGCACGTCACGCGACAAAGCGTTCATTATTGTGGCCGGGACAAAAGGAAAGGATAAAATAAGAGTCAGAGGAAACGTCCACTATGGTTAAAGCGAACGACCCTATTATTCGAGCGAAGGAAATAATATCCGAACCGCTATCGAATCTCGTCGACTTAAAAAGTCCACTTCTCATTCTTTTCACTTTACCTTTATTCGAACCATATTTTTTTCTCTCCGTTTACAGTCAATATTGTACCTTGGATACGGAAACTTCGAATTCATTACAGATTTTAATACAAGACGCAATAAAATGACAAAGTTCAGGAACGACACCATTTCTGATATTTGTAATGAATGGTATCACAAAATATGAAGGATTGTTCAGTCCACAAGTAATGGCGTTAAGCAATCATAGAGATCAGGCATTAGGCCTGCGTTTTTCTTTTGTTCGCGGGGCCATGATGCCCATTCGTCGCGCACCATCTTCGTTCATTCTGAGTATAGACATTGAAGTGCCATGTGATGTACCAATTTGTTATCTACATTAATTATATATTCTGTATTAAATGTCTTTTCGACTCATTGAAGTAAATATGAGTTTTGTACTGAATAACCACAACAAAATATAAGCTAAATCGAGATAGATTTTTAACAACTCTTATATTTGGAGATAAACGTTGGATTTACAGTTAGGAACAAAAGTATTGGCACACCTGACTCTTCATTGTAGAAACTCACATAAATCAAAGAAAAAATACAGTAGTAGTATAATTCTTTTTATTAATTATAACTATTAGGTTTACAGTTTGAGAATATTACAAATATATTTATACTAATTTATTACAAAACAAAAAAGAATAATAAAATGCACATTAACGGCAGTTTTCAATGACCCTGTGGAAAAAAATCAGAAATATTAATGGAGTAGAATCTTACACTGAAATCCAATTTTTCGATCTAGGAGATAACAAATTTATAATTAATCCACAGGATATAGCCGACACCCTTGCAGAGACATTCCAAAAAAATTCAGGAAATAAAAGCCACGAAGAAGTAGTCCACATACTCTTGCCGCCCCACACAAACCCAAAAAGCGACAACAGCCAGCTAGTGGACCCCGTTTCCAAATCCACTTTAAATTCAATCATAACCCTAGAAGAGCTAATGAACACTCTCCGCGCCATGAATAATACTGCTCCTGGGCCCGACAATATACCTAACAAGCTGGTAAAAGAACTGCCACAAATCGACATTAACCATCTCCTCAATATCTTCAACTGTATTTGGACGCACCAGGTATTCCCGGACAATTGGAGAAAAGCTACAGTTATACCCATACCTAAACCAAGTAAAAACAAAAGCAAACCCGAAAGCTATAGGCCGATCGCCTTAACAAACTGCATGTGTAAATTGCTAGAAAAGATAATTAACAAAAGGCTTAGATGGTTCCTTGAATCAAACAATATGCTATCACCTAACCAATACGGATTCAGGCAGCACCGATCGACCACGGACGTACTGATAAACTTAGAGACAAGCATATGCGAAGCATTTCTGAAAAACGAATTCCTCGTCACACTATGTTTGGATATTGAAAGGGCATACGACTCAATACCAAAGACTACAATCATCAATTCCCTAACTAAAACTAGGCTATACGGCAACATGTTAGCTTTCATCAAAAACTTCCTGACAAACAGAACCATCCAAGTGAGAACGAACGGAACCTTCTCCAAACCAACCACCATACACAATGGAGTTCCACAAGGTTCGGTAATCAGCGTTACGCTTTTCCTGATAGTAATTAACGACGTTCTAGATAACATCAAGCCGCCAATTCAAGGAAGCTTGTTCGCAGACGATCTAACAATGAACTGCAGCGGGAAGAACCTATCCACTATCATTGAGTTCCTACAGGAAAGCATCAACGACCTTCTGTCATGGTCCGCAAAATCAGGACTTAAATTCTCCCCGTAAAAAACAAAATACATCATCTTTTCTAGAAAACGTAAGTTAACCACACTTCCCCCTAATCTCCACATACGAAATACTGAAATCGAAAAAGTAGACAGTATTAGAATACTAGGACTCATCTTTGACCATAAGCTAACGTGGGGACCACATATGAAATATCTAAAAGTCACATGCACAAAAAAAATGAACATCATAAAAGCTTTGTCAAATTATAACTGGGGAGCTGACCAAGAGATCATCATACAAAGCTACCAGGCTTTAATCAGATCCAAACTCGACTACGGGTCAATAGTTTGTAACTCGGCTAAACCAAATATTCTGAAAACAATTGACTCAATTCATAACGCCGCTCTAAGAATAGCCACTAGAAGCTACAGGACCAGTCCAATAAATAGCATATTGTTTGAATCAAAAGAACCATCATTAGAACAAAGAAGGAAATACCTAAGCTTAAAATACGCAGCCAAAATGTCCTCCATTCCAAATAATCCCACATACAGCAATATATTTACAAACAGATATACCCACCTGCAAGCTAAAAAACCCGTTTCCAATTCCATTCTATGGAAGAATTGCCAAATACGATAGTTCCACTGTGATTATACCAACAGCAACTATTCCATGTAAATTCAGGAAAACAGCTCCCTGGATCCTAAAAACACCAGAAACCAATGTCGACCTCGCAAAACTTCCCAAAGACCAAATAAGCAGCGCAGAACACAGATTTAACTTCCAACAACTATGCAACAAATACCCAAACCACCAAACGATATACACTGATGCATCAAAGACTGACCAGGGAGACTGACATCTCCCAGTAACCTCATCCATTTTTACAGCTGAAGCCTGGGCAGTTCTTAAAGCTCTTAACCTCATACGAAACCTCAATGCCCAACCTTCCATCATTTTTACCGACTCAATGAGTGTACTCATGGCAATAACAAACGTAAATCCCGAAACCAAACATGAAGTCATTCTAGACATCCAAGACACCTATACGGATCTCATAAACAACGGCAAACAAATAACCCTAGCCTGGGTTCCATCTTACCAAGGCATCAAAGGGAACGAGGCAGCTGATACAGCCGCCAAAGAAGCAACAGCACTTCCACCAAATAGCACCAACAGACAAGTCCCACACCAAGACCTCATTGTCGCATTACGCCATATCGAACAACGATCATGGAATAACATATGGACCACATCTAGGAAAATAAAAACACACGACGTTACCCAAGACTTCTTTCAAATAATGCCTAGCAGCAATATGAGAAGGAAGGATAGGATAATCATGACCAGGCTGAGAACTAGTCATTGCAAACTCACACACGAGTACCTAATTAAGAAAACGGAACCACCAATGTGCACTGTCTGCATGAAGATCATTACAATCAACCACCTGCTATTCGAATGTACAATATATAATACCCAAAGGAAAAAATATAAAATAACATCGGCAGAAGCTCTAACGACAAAGAAGCAGGTAGAAAAGACCCTAAACTAACTAAAAGACATCAACATTTACCACTGGATATGACCGGACAGGAAAGAATGAAATAGGTCCTAAACGTCGCTAATGACCCGTGGGTCGATGCGACGTAAAACCCGAATTAAAAAAAAAAAAAAAAAAAGTATTGGCACATTGAAATAAAATGCTTTTGTTTCGGATCTAGAATGAAATTTTTATAAGGTTGGTACACTTGGTGGTTTCTCTCCGGAGAATTCCCTGATTTCGACAGCATTTATTTGTTCACCAGTTATTGTTGATGAGGCACGTGGCAGGAGTTGAACAGAGTAAGAAGAAATAGTTTGCACGAGATAACCTTTTTATAAGAAAACTGTATTTCGATACATCTCCCCTTTCACGTGTCGCAAGACGTACTAACTAATCAAGATGGCATCCGCTTACATTATGGTAGCGTCCTCACCGATCGACTACGTGGCGCTTTCGATCTACAATCGACTTCAATAGTTATTCAATTATTTAGAAAAGCTAACGTGAAATATGCAAAATGGGGCGCAAAGAAAAAGAAACGACTGTTGCTGAGCGAAAAATTATTTTGAATTTGTTTAATGAGGGGCATTCATACTCATCTATAGGAAATATAGTGAACAGAAGTCGTTTTACAATTGGGAGTATTATTAAACGGTTTTCTAACACAGAAAATTTTGTAAGTACTCCGAGATGTGGTCGACCTGAAAAATTGAGTGCACGCGAAAAGAGAAAAGTTATTAATATTGTAAAAGAAAAAAGATTTAGTTCGGCGTCAGAAATAGCGGCAAACATACACGAAAGTTTTAATAAAGAAATACACAAAATAACTATACGACGAATACTAAACTAGGTAGGATACCGATCACGAGTTGCTAGACAAAAGCCTATTATAAGTAAAATAAATCAAGAAAAAGATTAAAGTTTGCAAATGATTACATTAATAAAGAAAACGAGTTTTGGGATACAGTGCTCTTTTCTGATGAGTCTAAATTTAATATTTTTCAGTTTAATACCGAACTATTGAGTTGACAACTAAGTGATTGCGTTGAGTGTCTTAGCACATTCTTTTGTTTTATTTACGTGTTCAAAGCACCTAACCTATATTGTTTTCTTATTGTTTGGACTTCCACCTTTAATTTAGTAAAAAAATTGTATCGATTAGTTATTTAGTTTCGTTTTTATCCCAATTTAAAAATGGAAGAACAAGACGCGCATTTCAGACATATTTTATTATATTATTTCTGAAAAGGCAAGAACGCATCGCAAACACACAAGAAGTTATGTGCCGCATATGGGAATGAAGCCTTGAAAGAAAGGCAATGACAAAATTGGTTTGCCAAATTTCGTTCTGGTGATTTTTCACTGAAAAATGCGCAACGATCTGGCCGTCCAGTTCAAGTTAATGAGACCCATATCAAGCCCATTATCGATTCAGATCGTCATAGCACAACACGTGAGATTGCAGGGAAGCTCAATGTATCGCATATACGCATTCAAACAAAATTAAAACAGCTTGGCTATGTCAAGAAACTCGATTTATGGGTCTCTCATCAACTTAAGGAAATTCATTTGACGCAACACATTAGCATCTGTGACTCGTATCTGAAACGCAGCGAAATTGATCCATTTCTGAAACAACTGATTACTGGCGACGAAAAGTGGATAGTTTATAACAACGTTAATTGGAAAAGATCGTGGGTGATGCAAGATGAATCAACCCAGACGACACCAAAAGCTGAGATTTACCAAAAAAAGATTATACTGTCAGTTTGGTGGGATTATAAAGAAATTCTGTACATCAAACTTTTATCAAGGAATCAAACGATTAATTCAAACGTGTACGTTCAACAACTCGCCCAAACTGAACGATGCAGTTCAAGAAAAGCGGCCAGAATTGGCAAGGATGTTGTTTTCCAGCATGATAATGCAAAGCCCCACACATCTTTGGTCCCTCGCCAAAAATTATTGGAACTAGGTTGGGATGTGTTGTCACATCCACCATATACCCCTGACCTTGCACCTTCAGATTACCGTTTATTTCGTTCCATGCAGAACTCCGTAAATGGTAAAATTTTTAATGATGCTGATGATGTAAAATCACATTTAATTCAGTTTTTTGCTGGCAAAAATCAGAAGTTTCATGAATATGAAATTATGACACTGCCTGAAAGATGGCAAAAGGTCATCGACAAAAACGGAAAATACCTAATTAAATAAAGTTATATTTTTAAGCAAATATTTTGAATTTTCCTTCTCATTTAAAATACGCAATCACTTAGTTGCCAACCCAATAGACCCGAAGAACATTCAGAACACTGTTATACACAGAGGTGGTGGAGTGGTGGTCTGGGGTTGCATTGATTTTATTAACAATATAATGGACAAATATGTCTATTTAGATATCTTAAAAAATAATTTAAAAAAAACGAGGAAAAATTCAATCTTGAGAGGCAATTTGTCTTTCAACAAGACAATGATTCCAAACATACCGCTTATTTGATACGGCATTGGATAGTTTTTAATTCCCCACCGCAATTTCCAGATTTAAACCCGATCGAACATCACTGGGTTCATTTGGGAAAATATGTTAAAAAATATAATATAACGAATAGACAATAATTGAAAGAAATATTGATGATGGAACGGAATCAAATAAGCCCCTAAAAAAAACTAGTGCAGTTAATGTGCATTTTATTATTCTTTTTTGTTTTATAGTAAATTAGTATAAATATATTTGTAATATTCTCAAACTATAAATCTAATAGTTATAATTAATAAAACGAATTAACCTAATACTATGTTTCTTCTTTGATTCATATGCGTTTCTATAATGAAGAGTCAGGTGTGCCAATACTTTTGTTCCTAACTGTAGGACGCTAGAATTAGGATGACGCAGGGTATGTAGGGCACTGATGGCACAGTGTTTACTAGTAAAAATTGACGAAATGTTTGCGAGCACGGGTGACACAGTGTTTGTGCGTACAGGGAGATTTGGAAGTCAAAGATATTTGTACGGATGAGAATGTATAGATATGGGTCGGTATATTACATATTCATCGAAAAAGGATTTTTATAATTAATATGCATCTGCAGTTCTTACGGAATTAGGAAACAAGTTGTTTCTAATATCGAGATTTGATGAGAAAGTTTTGGCGAACACTTCTAACAATAAGTATCGGAAAAACGTTATTTGGTATCGTTTTGCTCTTACTTTAACTAACTACCTATATGGAATAAGCGAGGGAAAAAAGGGGAATGGACATCGCGAAAAAGTGAGATATATTTCATCTTCAAACCATCAGCCAATCAATATGTTTGAACATGTTAAACATATAAATGTTCTTCAAATTTCTGATTCTTTCGTTCTGAATTACAACGTGCTTGCGTGAATTTGCTCACTGTGATCACAATTCTTAATCTTGATTGAATTCTTTTTAAAAAATACTTCAATATAACTTGCACATAATATAAATGTTAAACTACGCTACATTTTCTGCATATAATATAAATTTACTTGATTTAATACTAAAGATAAAAAGGAATTGAATTCTCTTTTTCCTATCTTATACCAGTATTTTGAAAAACTAAAACAAAAAGACTTTTCAATATGTACACAACAAATAATACACCATATTGAGTTAAGAATATCAGACAGCTTCAAAGAAATAGTAAATGCTATAATAGTACAAATTTGTACATTTCTAGACCCTGGATTTAAGAATGCACTTTTTTCGCCAGAAAAACTAAATATAATAAAACTGAAACTACAAACGTATTAATTGAAAGCATAAAGGTCAGTACAATAGCTAATAATAGAAATATGCAATTTCCGGACATAGACGATACAGACAAATTATCAATAGAAGACAGTGTTAAAAAAATAATCTAGAAGTATGACACCAAATAATAAAATATTAATTGAGATAGAATATTTACTATTTCAAGGAGGAGTTTTATGATAGAAATGGAAATCCATTGGGGGGGGGGGGGGGGGCCCTCATGTAAAATGAAATTTTGGAGCATTTTTTTAATTTTGCTTAAATTCATAGGAAATTTCCTCAGGAATACGATAAAAAAAAGTTAGAAAGTGATCAGAGATTTCCTTGTACCTTATTTTTAAAATAAAGTAAACGGTTGTATTGGGCGCAGCGCCTCGGGTAGTCGAATGCTCGTCGAATACTTGGTCTTATGGTTGTATAAGCGATCATCGCAGTCGGGCGACGGATGTTTAGGTTTTAGAGATATGAGGTGTCGATTTCGGAAAGAGAGGAGAGCGAAATCTTCCCGAAAAGAAGCGAGCGTTCTGCTGGCGGTCGAATAAAGACTTTTACGAAAGAAGCAGCTCGGAACGTTCAGAACGCTCAGAAACAGACATTGTAGAAATATAGAAGTAACTCCAAGATACCGTGTAATCAATAGTGAAAATGAGTCGAAAAGTGCAAGATCAACTGTCTTCAACAAATGAAAAACTGCAGCACGACGACTGTTCTCCTGGCGCCGATTCGTGGTGTAAGTGGTGCGATGCACAAGCCTTGGGACAAGAATTTGACCATCCACCTCCATTACATGAAAATATGCAAAAATATATTCATCCAATTTACAAAGATTTGTCACGAGATGATTTGTTGGAGAGATGTTTAGGTGGCCATACACAAAATGCTAACGAGAGCTTTAACGCCATCATTTGGCATTTAGCTCCTAAGCATTTCAATTGTGGCATAAAAATTATTGAAATAACTGCTTTTTTGGCTACCGGCATATTCAACGAAGGATTTTCGTTCGTCCTTCAAATAATACAAGAGCTCAGTATAATAATTGGACAGCAGAGCAAAACATTCACTGATCGTGAAAATAAACGCCGTATTAAACAGCAGTAGCGCCGCAGTCTTCATTTAACAAAAGAGGCTCACGCTTCTCTAAAAGAAGAAAAAATGGCTAAATCACAACTTTTCAAAGAAGAAGAAGATCTGTTCTATGGCCCTGGAATCATAGATTAGTAAAAAACCACGGTAAGTTAAAATGAATTACGAATTTTTCACGATTTTTCTGTTACTCAAACTTTAAACGCGTTTTTCTCGAAACGCAAAATTTCGCACGCCGTGCAACAAAGCTCAAAAACTAATCATTCGATCTTTATGGAACTTGGCACAAATATTCGATAAATAATTGGCCTCAGCATGACGAGCTCCGATTTTTTATTTTTTTATTTAAAACACTGATATTAACAATTGTTCATAAAAAAAATCCTTTTTTTCAAAACTTCGCCATTTTTGCAATTTTGCAAATTTTAATAAAAGAAGAACGTCATGCTGAGCGTTCTTCCATAAACTAAAGAATCCATCTTAAGTTTTTGGTTTCAGATCATTTTTGAAACCTGTACGCTGCACGGGGCACTTACAGAATGCCATTTTCAAGCCGCCATTGTACCGTTCTTATTAACAATTACAGTTTAAAAAAAATACTCATGTTACATTATAATATTAATAAATGATACCTCAAATTTTAAATCAATCTATGCATTACATTTTTCACTAAAAATTCTTGAAAAATAGACCATTTACATGAGATTCCCCCTTTAATTTAATGGAACGTATACCAATTTCAATTTCCATCCTTGAACAAATTAGTGAGGCGAATATTTTATATGGTGGCCTCATCAGTACTGCGTAAAAGAATATGTTATGTAATTATTCTTAAAAACAGGGTTAATTTTAACAGAGAAAAGAAACAGATTTCAAGCAGGGAATTTACCTATGCTATTATTCTAGCAATACACAGTTACTTCTACAATTCATATATGTATTCTTTTATTTCATTGTTATTTTGTTATTCATACTAAATTTTGATGTATTTATTATATCATTTTATAATAGTTTTATATTTTGCAAAAGTCTAAAGACATTTAAAATTAAATTAAGACTCACAATTCATAATTATTAACTTATATTCATTATTCCTCATTGTTCCTCATTAAAGCGTTCCTTTAATACCGTTTACCAGAGAATGACGAAGAATAACCTTTACATTATGCGATGTACATAATTTGCATTTTTCTTTTGATATCATTAATTATATAAAATCATGGAGAGTTTCTGTTCTCCATACATAGATTATGGTGTATTCACGCAATTTTCTGAAACTGCAGACTTCTGAAGCACATGAATTTAATAAGAAAGTAAAAATTCTTTCATTTCTATGGCGTTATTTAAAATACATTAAAATTAATGTATTTACGAGTTCTTTTTTATGAGTTGCAAATAAATAACGATTGTTTACATTTTCCTCCTTACGTAATAAATAAAAACAGAAACAATTTTTCGTGAACGCGAAAAAAAAATAACTTTCGTTGTCGCGCGAGTTAAATCGCGCTGACCGTTTGCACGCCAAATATTTATTTCATTTGTAGGCCAACCGCTACATAGTGTTTGGAAGTTGACGAACGTCGTGTAACGAAATAAATTAACAAAAATGAACACGTCACAATACTTTTCAACAAGTTACCTATGTGAAGTTAATTATATGGCAGAATTAGAAAAAATAAAATGATTAAACAGAAGGTGGTACAGTGAAAAAAATTTCTCTTTTTTACATAGTCATAATATGATCAATGGGTGTTAAAACGTGTATTTCTATTGAAAAAATTTTCGAAATTTTTTTTCATTAGGTTAAAATAAACATACTTCGACTGCCAAACGAACTAAGTGACATATATGTCGTAAATTATTAAAAATTTTCTATTATTGAAATTCATGTTACTTCACGTTGAATAAATAAAATTATGTTGGTCCTAATCGATACCCAAATGGATGCGAAGAATGTCATCGAAAATGCAAACGTGCGTCTGGTTGGCGTTTGTATGTTGCCTTTGAAGGTAATCGAGTTGATTGTCTAGATATTGGAACATTTAAAAAAAGAAACGGACGAAAACGAAAGAAGGAAAACAAAAAGGAAAAAAATATTAAAAGAATTCCTGCAAAGGACTCATACGTTTTCGTTCAATATTCTTTCTTGTTAATAAAGTGTTTGTTCCAGTTATCAGTCACTCGTTTAATTAGTTAAAAGTTTTAATCAACATGAAAAAAATAACAAGACAAACGTTTGGTCGCCCGAGTGGACCTAAAAGAAGAAGTAGCCCAAAAGCAATGGTTGATGAAGTTGTTCCTCCGACATATGTATATGTACAGGGTGTTCGGTCATCCCTGGGAAAAATTGTAATGGGAGATTCTAGAGACCAAAATAGAACGAAAATCAAGAATACGAATTTGTCGATGGAGGCTTCATTAAAAAATTTTTTTTTCGTCGAATTTAGGCACCTACCCCTGTCGATTTTTCTTAAAAATTCGTTTTTGATTTGGAATTTTGGTTGGCGCTGTACAGAAAAGTTGTTTAATACTTTTTTGTATGTATCTATAAACTCTAGTTCCTCCCAAAATTTCAATGAAATATATTCACTATTGTAGGAGTTATCGCTGTCTGAAAATTGGACCATTTTTATGGAGTTTTTCTTATTTTGCGACGTCAAAGAATAACTTTTCGAATATTTTTGGAATTTACATATATTCATCACCAAAATACGCGTTGTTTACATTTGGAAACATTAAAATCGACCAATCCGTTCAGGAGCTATGATGTTTCAAAGATTCACATGAAATTTCAGGGAACCATTTCAGGCCTCAGATTATATTTTCGGTACGGAATTTTTTACTCGAATGTGGGTAGGATTTCGAGGGTATGTCTATTAACCAAAAATGATTGTAATTGACTCCTGTAACAAAAATAATGTTTTTAGAACGATTTGAAATTTTGTAATTTTGTCGAAGAATTTCATACATTCTCGAATTTTTTTCTCGAAAGTGCGTAGGATTTCGAGGGTACGTCTATTGACCAAAATTAATTGTAATTGACCCCTGCAACTGAAAATAATTTTTCCAGAATGATTTTAAATATTTTAATTTCACCAAAAAGTTTGTCTATCTATTCGAATTTTTTTCGCGAAAGTGCGTAGGATTTCGGGAGTATGTCTATTAATCATAAATGATTATAATTGACCCTCGCAACCAAAAATAATTTTTCCAGAATGATTTGATATATTTTAATTTCGCCGAAAGGTAGTAACCCTCTGTCGATTTTTCTTAAGAATCAGTTTTTCATTTTTAATAAATTTATTTGACGCTGAACGGAAATATTGTTTAGTACTTTTTTGTCGGTACCCGTGAGCTCTACTTCAGATAAAAGTTTCATTGAAATATGTTCACTATTGTAGGAGTTATGACTGTTTGAAAATTGGATCATTTTTATGGGGTTTTCCTAACTTTAGAGGGTCTAGGAACAACTTTTTCAATGTTGTTAGAATTCCTACATATTCGTCATCAAAATACGCGTTGTTTGCCGTATGGAACATTAAAAACCTTCAATCCTTTCTGAAGTTATGACGTTTTAAACATACGCAACAAATTATCGAGTGACATTTCTGGCCCGAAATTAGATTTTCGGTAACGAATTTTTTTCTCGAAAATGCGTAGGCTTTCGTGGGTATGTGTGTTGATCAAAAATGATTGCAATTAACCCCCGCAACCAAAAATAATTTTTCCAGAATGATTTCATATATTTTAATTTAATTTTTTAATAACTGTTTAACGAAGCCTTAGTCAAGAAATTGATATTCTTGATTTTCATCTTATTTTGTCGTCTAGAATCTCCCATTAAAATTTTTCCTAGGGGTGGCCGAAAACCCTGTACATGCAAAGTTTAAAACGTGGAACATGGTCAGAATAGTATGATGAAATCTTTAATTCAGTGTGAATGTACCTGATACATATAAGGTGTGGTGAAATTTCATTTTCCATAAACCAATAATCCTAATAGTTACAAAATACAAGAAAAATAATATTGGTTCGTCTGTTCTGCATTCGACAATGTATTATGTGTGTATATGTTTTTAAAATAGGTCTTAGTACTTTGGTACTCTTACATATTTTGCAGAAACGCAAAGAATTTTTTAAAGAAATCCCAACAGTGAATATTGTTGCTAGTAACAGTAATAAACGAATTATCTTTCTCTTCAAACCGTAACTTTCTTTATTTGTTCAGGCGGCAGTGAAAGCAATCGACCCAGACAGTTCCGTTTGTGTGGTGGACAATCAGGACGGTCAAAGTTTTTAATTAAAAAAATCAAATAAATTCCACGAGCGAACAAACAGCTGAGAACAAGGGGAAACAGAGGAGTGTGAGTCTCCCGGAGGTGGAAGTGGTGATAAAGAATAGGTGTCAACAAAAGGAGAAAAAGGTAAAAAGCAAGCTGGTGATAGAATGGACGAGGCAGAGAAACGAATCGAATAAGGTAAACAATAGAACAAAATCAAAGAATACTGGCGCGAAAAGGACGCAGAAAGACAAAGAATGAGAGAGAGAGAGAGAGAGAGAGAGAGAGAAAGAGAGAGAGAGAGAGAGAGAGAGAGAGAGAGAGAGAGAGAGAGAAAGAAGAAAATATCGAATTAATTGCTAGCTTTACAGTTGTTTGCGATTCGCTAAAACTCAATGTACAAAATGTTTTAGAACTTCAATCAATGTTAAATGCCCGACGTACTCGACCTATCGAATTTGTCAAGTTCCATAATCACCAATTTGTAAAACGCAATTAAAAATCCCTGCTGGCATCAACGTGACCCTATCGTTATAAGAATGCTACATACTAGCATTGTACAGTAATTAATTATTTAGTCATTATTCCTGAAACCGATTCGTAAAAGTTATCATTGTAATATAATCATTAATTATAAATGAGATATATAATCAATGACCTAAAATCATTCCATGAAAGGATTACTTTACTGCAATGGCGACGACTCTAGTTGTAAGAGAGAATATGAAAAAATTCAAATCATTTTAACGAGCAACAACTTTAAACGGTAATTATCATTACTTATACTTTATTAGTAAATAGTACATTTACAATTATAAATAACCCATCATAACAAAAAATCTTAAAACAAAAATTCGACATGCTTTTCATACGTATACAAGGTGTCTTGTTTATGTGAATACGGTAGGATATTTTGGAATGAGTTGTAATTATTAAAAAAATGTTCGTACAAAAGTTGTTTGATAGCACGGACTACATCATGTAGTACTATGTAATTGTTTTCTTGTGAGTGGAGTGGTGGAGGAGATCTGAGGGTCAATTTAATTTTCTTAAATGGATGCTATATTTTTTTCTTCAGAAAGTAACAACAGACACTAACAAGACAAATCCAAAGAGGTTTTCTAGACGAAGGGTAAAAAACCGATTAAAAATCGAGAGGACTTTTACACGAACATTTTTTTAATAACTACAACAGCTTCTGAGATATTCTGCAGTACTCACATAAACAAGACACCCTGTATATTTCTTGCAATATGCTTCTAACAATATTGTAAAAAAGAATCTTGCACGTGTTTGTCCGAAAAAAAGAAATTTGTATTTTAAGTATCAAAGATTCGGATCTGATGAACAATGAAGTACATGGATATACGTACGTTATATATCTGTGTTATTATTATACATATAATAATATATATTATTATAAATTAATCCTCCTAATAATAACTGTCAATATGTTATTAATATTTATAATAATATTTGGATATTACTATGACTATCTATTGGTATTTACTTAGAAGAAGCAATAGAATCTGCAGATAAAATTTGCAAACAACACCAGACAGATTACAGTCATAAAAATTTAAGCAATAAAATTAATGAGGACATTTTCCATAGAATTATGGGTTAGTCTGACCCTTTCATGTCACATTCTCATATCAGTGGAAAAAAAATTTTAAAGTACCCTTTGAAGCAAAATCAGTTATGTAGCGATCCGAGTTCTCATCGTGAAACTGATTGATATACACATTGTTTATTGTTTGTAAATCTATGAACATTATTTTGGTTTTCTGAAAATGACCAAAATTTCATAAAATAGACTGCAAAATGTTTATAAAAATGTATAACGTTGAGATATAATAATAGATGTAACGTTTATTTTTTTAATTATTGCTTGTTCGACTATGAGAATGGACGTTCTATTTGAAATATTTATCAAGCATTACTCATATAATTAGCTTGAAAGCAACCGGTCTCCAAAAAAATCGCATTCGACACGAAGTAGAGCTATGAAATAATATGTTACCTCAGAGGACCGTGCAGAGTACAAAGGTTTCAAGCTGCATCGACATAATCACGTTACACGAATAAAATACACGTACATGACGCAAGGTACTAGTTACTTCTAAACGAAAAATAGACCGACAGCATAGTTAACAAGCAACGTTGATGAACACGATATGGTTTGTTTCTTGGAACGAAAAATGTTGGCATTCTTTCAGCGTTAATGATGAAATTTCATTTTCTTTAAAAAGATATGGAATACCTTCTAAAAAGATTTAAGTAATACTTTAAATTCATCTTTTTCTCCGCTTATTAAAACTTTGAATGGATACCACGTACGATTTAAATATTCTATGTACGAATGAAACTTATTAGATTTTCTAATTAATATTTGTACGATGTGGCGCTGCTCTGCTGCGGGTAGGAACTCGGAGAATTATCGTAGGAGGCAGGAAAGGAGAGGGGAGAGTGTTTCGCAATCGCAACGCGTTACTTTATTAAATTAATGTTAAAATAACTTGTGGAGTTTGAACCGAAAGCTGATCAAAGTCCTCGTTGGTATGTCTCGACTGTTTGACTTCGTTGTAGCAAGTGTTGTGCGATTTTTTTCGAGTTTGCCACGTCATTCTTCGGCCACTTTTCTAAATAATTACCACAAATTTGTTTAGTACAAAATAGTAAAAAGTATAGGAGTTCGATAATGATGTCTATAAACTATGTTGAAAAACAGATTCAGATGACTGACAATATAACGACTATTCTGCTCATTTCAACCAAAGGAATCAAAATGTGTGGATATAATTACAGATTGAACTAAAAAGATTTAATAACTCAATTTCTACGTTTTTTTCGTCTTCGAGATTGAAAAAGAAATAGAATAATACGTCACATCTTAATATCCCCAGATCTGGCTATAAAGACATGTGTCTATAAATTTCAAATCCATTAATCAATTTAAATTTGTGATATTATATCAGCCAGTTTTGAAAATATGGTTTCGAGAAAAACACATTTACAATTTCTGGTGTCATTATTAATCGCTGGGTACTTCTTTTTCTTGTTATTTTTACGAATTATAATGAGTCAACGTTTATTATAATTGCTAAATAAAGAGGACAAATTCGACAACTTCGAAGAGTCGCGAAAGGGAACGAGTATCATCAACCTGCCTTTTTTGACTCTCCGAAACTCTACGAACTCACGTACACACGATTAAGTATAGTGTGCGAAAGTGGAATGAGGAATTCCTGGAGCCCCCAGTACGTGGTCATAACACTGATTTCGAGTCGCAAATACGTTTTTGCCGAGTTATATTTTAAATGTATTACAATTTAAAGTAAAAAATAGAGGATTACTTAAATAAAATTAATCGATTGATGCCCAGTTCTGAAACTAACAGCTTTTATTCCGTTAAAGAACAATAAAATTTCTATAATTTAATTTTCTGTCTCTCATTTCCTCTTGCATTCATTTCTAAACCTGTTGGTAACGTTGCAAGTAACACGAAAATGGTAATGGGGTTTCGAGACCCCACAAAAATGGACCGAAAAAAACATTGAATAAAAGCTCTACTCATATACTTCGTCTGTGGTAACAGGACCACACGTTCGCGACCTTCTTTACCGACGGTAGGTAACTGGGATGGCGAATACTAGACAGCTGTATCCCGTATGCATAATATAGCCAAATTTAGCATAATTGAGTACATCGACGTCGACACTACAAACGACGAACTCCCTTAACGTCTAACGGAATGGTGGACATAGCAGACATATCCTACAGCAAGAGCCATGTGTAACTTCGGGAAATCGAAAAAGAAGGCGAGTGTGAGCCTTATCTTCTTGTTCTTGTAACAGCTGAAATTCGACCTCGCGACAATAGGCGTACGATTCCAAGTCTCGATTGCCCCAACATTTTTACTCCCCGACCTATGTAGGTACAAGGAAAGAACCATAAAGAAAAAAAAATTTCAATAATAATTTAATGTACATTATAAAATTATTTCTTGAAAGCACGTAAAGGATAAATATGACACAGTCAATGCTTGTATTCCGCACACCCGTTTGGTTGTTCAGGCGGCATGAGAGGTGAACCCCTACGTGGCGCATCCCCAGGTGGCGGATAGGGGTAGCCGCGAGGATGGGGTCATCAGCTTCAGAAGGCTGGTGACCGTATTCTCGCATGTCATCCCGGAGGTTGGAGCTAAAACTCCCGCGGGCCAAACATCAGTATGAATGAGTTGTGTGTGGGCTGAGATATGGGATATTTGCCGTAAGTTATACCTAAGGCCACGGGTTGGCCAGTTGGCCGCGGGTGAGTCCCATCACATTTACATTTAAGCAAAAGCCAGAAAAGTGTACGCCCGGGCAGTTCCATTACCTGGACTTCATAGGGTAGTTTTTCATCGATATACGACACCTGGCCGGTAAGAACAACGTCGTGGCGGATGCTCTGTCCAAAATAAAAGAGGTTGAGGAACTCTTCAATTACGAAGGCCTAGAAAGGGTCCAGGAATCCGACTAGGAACTTCAGCGGTACCTACGTGGAGAAATCGGGAGTGTGTTACGGTTGAAGCGAGTGGGGGTTCCGGGTACGAACTATTTATGTCGATGGTGTCGGTAAAATCGTTCGTTACAAGGTCGTTCCGTCGGGCGGCTTTCGACGCAGTGCACAGACTTGCCCATCCGGGGATCAAGGCGACGCGACGGTTAGGTTAGTGACCGAACGCGATGGATACCGACGTGGTTGATTTCGTGAAGGAGCTGCACCAGCAATTTCGCGAATTAGCGCCAGCTCCGATTGCTCGCCATGGGGCGAAAAAGACTTTTATTTTTAAGGATTTTTAAATTGAGGTGTATTTGAAAAATTAATAACAGTTCTATTCGTAAGTAACTCAGAACAATCGTGGTACACGTACACATATACTAATTGCATAGTAGCTAGTGCCTGAATGGATTATTTGTGGACACTTACAGACACAGTGGGCAATCGTGAGGCGTGTATGATTGCGTGTGGGTGATTTTTGTGCACAACATTGTGTATTGGAAGTGGCATTCGCCCTTTCTCTGTGAAAACCTCATCGGATGAGTTTTGATATGCCCTTTTGGATTTTCATAGGACAGGTTGAATCTCATTCAACGTAAGGTGTTCGCGTTCCCATAAGTGGATACAAGTCTAAGGCTATCGATAACATCGGTAAGTAGAAATTTTCATGCTGCGTGAGAACCACTAGCACTGGCCTGCTGCAACCTTCCACGCGTACGCAACTGTTCGCGGATCGTCATTCTACAGGCGGAACTTTAAACGTTAATAACATTTAACAAAGCCTCAATCAACTTCTGATTTTCGTCTTATTTTGGCCTCTAGAATCTCCTATTAAAATTTTTCTCAGGAGTGGCCGAACACCCTGTATAGGAACGGGAGTCAGTCGGGTGCTTGCGAGAAAGCGACCCCTCTGGTGGCGAATATGGAAGGTGTCGCCACAACGCGAACGTAACATATCAAAACAGGGTAAGACAGAACCATATTGGACAATATTGGCATAGCCATAAGCTCGTAGTATTAACCATGAATGTAGTGTAACGTAAAGTGGGGTTTTCTGATTGGAATTAGACAGCGCAAAGACCTTCTCTCCTTGCCCTTGTCCCGTTCAGTTTGTTGGTGCCTAGCCATCAAGTCATTACTCTATGGTACTCGATCGACCGCCTGTTCCTATACATACACTGTGATTTCTCTATACAAGGTGGATCATGCAACTTGTGCAAAAATTGCATGGTTTAAAGGGGTACATTATGTAGAGCATTTACTTTTTTTTCATGTGTGAAAGCGTTTCGGAGATTTGAAGATCAACATTGTTTTTTTAATAGTATTGTGGGTGACAGTGTGGGTGACGAAAGAATCGCAAAGATAAACACTGCCGAAAGGCAAGCGACCGCGAGAGCGAGAGTGAGAGAGAGAGAGTGAAAGCGTACGCGCGAGCGAGAGAAGTGTAAAGGGCAATAGACGCCGAAATCGGTGTGGCAATGAACGTGTGCGAGAACCCAAATATAAGAAAGCGAACGATAGAAGACAGGTTCAGAGTGTATTATGCGAGCGTGACGTATAGAGAAATTGCGAAATAAAAAACCTGTGAGTGCACCGAGATTACGAGGGATAATTCTCTAAATCGACATCACGAAACCATATCCCTACAGTATACTATATTTTTTGCATCAAAATATAGAAGAATATCGAATTCTGAGTAAAAAAGTATGAATCTTTTTTAGTCCTAAACCTAATAGCTAACGAGTAATTTCACATAATTTCTTGACAATTTTCTTTATTTTTATAAACTGAGATTACGTCTACTTTTACCACGTGACAAATAATATATCATCAATTATCATTTGAATGACGAAGAAATTGTTTTAAATTACAGTTTTCAGCAAATTTATTTTCAAAAATTTAAGTTCTCGTTTCATCTTTGCCAAAAAAGAAAATCTTTTACCGCATTTTAATATAATGTACACATTCGAAATGCTGTGAAATGATTAAACAAAGAAACGATAAAACGTCAGAGGAGCATATGAAAAACGAGAGGTACGTTAGTCGGTTTCATACTTCAGTTGTTCTTTTACCGAGTACGTCGGGAGGACCATCAAAAGGGGTATTCGTTTAATTTTCCGCGGTGGAAAATCGTCACAGGGGATCCGATTTCATCGTATTGAAAGCAAATACGAACGGGCGAACGGCAGAAAGCCCTGAAACGGCTTTTATATCTTTCCGATATTTATTCGTCGTATTTATTCGTTTCGTGGCAAACGCGCTGCTGGAATTCTAATGGATTCTCGATGAGTAATGGCTGACGACCGGACGAACAGTTCCACGGGTGAAACGTTTTACAGCCGCTGTTAATTAAAGAAAATAAAATATAATGCAAGTCACGCGAATAGGATCGTGACGTTTCACGAGTTTGATGGAAAGAATTCTCTGGATCTTGGAATGGGGCAACATTTTTGTTTCATCTACTGGCGCTTGTTAACGTCATTAGCTCGCTACTAAAATTTAACGTTGAGATAGGTAAATGTTGATAAATCGATATTTTCTTTTACTTCTAGTGAGCTTCTTCCAAAATTAGTATCACAGATTAGTAGCTTTCAATCTATGGTACATGTATTCCCGGTTGTACGCGAACTGAACCAAATTAAATCAAATTTAAAAATTATATATTTAATATACATGCAAAAAATGTTAGGGAACGAAATAAATTTAAAAGTATCATAATTTCTGACCGAACTATTCGGTACCATCGATATTAAATTAACGATGACGCTTGTAACTATTGTCTTTTTGTTGTACTGTGATATTGCACAATTGCAAACTGAACCTCATAAAAATTTCTCATTAAATCTTGTAATTTGCTTTTATTATAGCTTTTATTTTTACTAAACAAACTCAACTAAATTCGAAACTATATTATTGGTCCTAATTTTGTACCTATAAGCCACAATTTTAAAGGTACCCTCTTTTACTTAATCTACTTTATAGCTTATAGTAAGACAAAAAGAGGGTTGAAATGAATATGAAGCAGAATAGAGAAAAGAGTAAGTAATTTTTTTGCATTCTAAGTGAACATTTTCTGGTAACAATTTTTTCATGTTTTCAAATAGACACTCCCTACAAAATGATACGTGATTTGATTATATGTATGTATACAGCTCTGGGTGGCACGAAGGAGCAGTGGTTGAAAAATACTGTTATAGACTATCGGATCATTGGTATTTCCATGGTATATCCAGAAGGTACATTCCGTTTAGAAGTATTGCGGCTGTAACGTAGCAACATTGCTTTTTTTATACGTGCTGATGTTTTTTGTTAGCAGCCAAGTTACTGAATAGGGTCAATTACCCTAATATAAAATACTTTTTGTATACACATGTTTCACTTGCTTGCAGAACTTTTATAAAAACTTAAATATTATGAATTTATAGGAAATTTTATGCTCTTTTGACTGGTAACAGTCAAATTTAAAATATAATAACGGTTTAGAAAATGTTTACTTTTTTTACTGAGATTCTCATTTTCCATATTAGGCTTGTTACGAGCCAGGGAGTGGCCTGCGAAAACAGGGAGCCTCTAGGTTATAACAATTCGTATTTGGATATTAGGGCATGTTAGTTGATCTCGTAACTTTAAATTATTAAATATAATATAAGTCGAACAGTAAAGTTATATTATTGTGGGAACGTTTAACTATAATCGCTTTATGTAATGATGGATTAAGAAATTGAGTAACTCTGATTTAACAATAAAACTGAATATATTCTTAAAGCAACAAGTAATTTACAAGTGTTCAGTGTAAGTTATGTCGCGTTCAAAGAATAATATAATCACCTAAATAATTATGGCACGGTGTTAACGCACTGACGATGCAAGGGTAAGAACGGTTGAAAATATTGTGCGTAATAGAATTTATACCAACTTGCGAATTCTATATGGTTAAATATGATACGAAAAGGTACTGTAGCCCGTTTCCCACGAGATGCAACCGACTATCAAAACCGTGGGCAGCGTAACAAGACGTGATATTGACTCTAAACGTAGCTGCACGATTCTGATCCCCTGAGTAATGAGATCGCGGGGTTTGTATACCTAAAAATCTGTGGGGGCGAATTCAGATGTACAGGGTGTATAAAAATTATATGTCACGACCACCATAGCGTGATTCTACACCTCATGATCGATGAAGATCTCTTAAAAAAACTTCCCGCAAAATTGTCCTTGACTGACTTTTTTAAGGTTTTAAAGGTCAAATTTTTTTATGATTGCATCATGTTCTACTCATCGAGAGGATAAAAAGTGTCAAAAGAACCATAGGTCGGAACTCAATCGTTCTCTCAAAAAACGATGTTAAAGGTTCGATCATTCTTAAACTCACTTTATTCTAATGTTTTCAAAGCTTATATAGATTTTATCTATATAAGCTTATCTTATATAGTGTATACTTATATTATCTTATATAGATAACATTTATTTCGTTATAACGAAGCAGTGGGAAATGACTCTTTAGCTCGGGAAATATATCGTAATTCAGTGCGAAATAACGAAAGATCACTACGTCCAACAGAAGTGCCAGATCGGCGAGATTTTCAGCGGCTTGATCAACAATTTTACGATCAGGAAGTAATATTACGACATTTATCTACACATCGGAGAGCAGGTCGACTCTGGCTTTAAACTGGCTTTAAACTTACATATGAGATTTTAGGGAAAAATTTCTGGCCACACAGTATATTTTTGGTAAAGAATTTTTTTCTCGAAAGTACATAGGATTTCGGGAGTATGTCTATTCGTCAAAAATGATTGTAATTGACCCCGGCAACCGAAAATAATTTTTCCACAACGATTTGAAATTTTTTTTTTCACCGAAAAATTTAGACACCTACCTGTCGATTTTTCTTAAAAATTCGTTTTTCATTTTTAATAATTTTGTTTGACGCCCTACAGAAAAGTTGTCTAATACTTTTTTATAGGCACCCATGAGCTCTACTTCCATACTAAATTTCAATGAAATCCATTACTATTGTAGGAATTATAGACGTTTAAAAATTTGTCCATTTTTATGGGGTTTTTCTCACTTTACGGGGTTAAGCAACAACTTCTCGAATATTTTTGAAATTTTTACATATTCTCCATCAAAATACGCGGAGCTTGCCTGTTGAAACATTAAAATCGTTCAATCCGTTCAGGAGCTGTGATGTTTCAAAGATTCGCATAAAATTTCAGGGAACCATTTTAGGCCAGACAGCATATTTTCGGTAAAGATTTTTTTTCTCAAAAATGCGTAGTAATTCAGGGATATGTCTATTGACCAAAAATGGTTTTAATTGACCCCTGCAACCGAAAATAATTTTTTTAGAACGATTTGAAATTTTTTAATAACTTTTAATAATATTAATAATATTTTATTTTAATAAAATACATTCTGTACGTAGAATTTGATGCTCTATTAAAATTTAAAGAGAAATATTGGACATTCCATTTAAAAAATTAAAAGTGATCTTCATATTGAGTTAAAAAAACAAAATAATACCGAACAGATTATTGTATTGTATGTCCGGCTGAAAATTATGCAACTTTTCATTTAAAAGACTTTTATACAGGAATGCTTCCCGAGTTATTTTATGTCGCCACGTTTCAAGACTCACCCTGTATATATTTTAAAAGCTGTTTTTTGATGATTATTAGAATGACATTTCGATATCAGTGACTAAAATTATACTATTTAACAAATTTATATGCTCATGAATCAATTAATACTCAACCTGAAAAATAAATTGCTGAGCTCGTTGTCGTATTTCATAAAAGAAAACATTCTTTTCAAATTTCATAATTTTCAATAAAATATACAGGGACTGTCTTTAATTAATTTTCAGCAGATAAATTACTATCGTATTAATTTATCCAACGTTTGTATACCAGTTAGTTTCACTTACTGTTAGTTCTTATTTAGTTCACAAAAATTTAAATGCTCATTTCAAAATTGTATAAACTTCATCCTTCGGGTATAACTATACTAACAAACAGGTTTAATCTTCTCAGTAGATCCACGTTTACCCACAATAACAATCACGAAGTTACAAATTAAGTTCTAATTGAAAGAAGATCGACAGTTGTAATTTTGCGTACTCTCTGCCGCTCGTTCACTCTTGGGAAACGCGGTTGGAGCAAGCTATCCAATTTATAATTTCCTTTGGGGCTTGGAGAAGCAAACGACGAGAGGAAGTTTCCACGACTGTCGACTGACTATTTCTAGCGACAGTTAAATCTTCCATCGGGATTACCGTCGTTCCTTTTCTACTTCATCTGACCTCGTTCGAACACTTTATTGACACGTCAACGTGTTCACTCGACTCGACACTTTCTTTCTTGATGATAGTGAATAGAATTTACGAACGATTTGTTAGCTCATGGCTGTATTATTTTTACTAAAATATAACTATACGTAGAACAGAGAAATTGAAATTTGTCTTTGCTGAATGAAAAAGTTCTGATAAATAAAAACTAATCGTTGACGTTCTACTTTTTCGGGTCAAAATATCGGTATTTTTTTTATTGTCTTATTTGAAAGTGTATACTTTCGAGAATATACCACTAAATTTTTAGCGCAAAATTTCCATATTTGCAAAATTATAAGCCTGCTATCTCTCGCAGGTAGAAGCGTTCCGCTCGGCCGCTCGGACTCTTCATGCCGCTTCTCCCTTTTGGCACACTTTTATTATACAGGGTATTCGGCCACGCCTGGTAAAAATTTTAATGGGGGATTCTAGAGGCCAAAATATGACGAAAATCAAAACTACCAATTTGTTGATGGTGGCTTCGTTAACAAGTTATTAACGTTTAAAGTTCCGCCAGTACTGAATTTTTATCTCGAAAGTGGGTAGGATTTCGGGAGTATGTCTATTCACCAAAAATTATTGTAATTGACCCCCGCAACCGAAAATAATTTTTCCAGAACGATTTGAAATTTTTTATTTCCGTCGAAAAATTTCACACCTGCTCGAATTTTTTTCTAGAAAGTGGGTAGGATTTCGGGGGTATGTCTATTCACCAAAAATGATTGTAATTGACCCCCGCAATCGAAAATAATTTTTTCAGAACGATTTGAAATTTTTGAATTTAATTGTTAATAACTTTTTAACGAAGCCTCCGTCAACAAATTGGTATTCTTGATTTTCGTCTTATTTTGGCCTCTAGAATCTCCCATTAAAATTTTTCCTAGGGGTGGCCGAAAACCCTGTATACATGGAGTCCCATAAATAGTATAAGAGCCGGAAATGTAGGGTAGCTGAGACGATTTTGAACAACAATTTCCTTTACAAAAATGTCGGATGGGGCTTCGTTTTGGAATTATTAACGAAAAACACTGACGAATCACGGCGCGCGCCTTCTGCGCGCTCAGGGCCGTCCGAACTAAGAGAGCCACCGTGTCGGGTAGGTAGCAAAATGTGCATTGAAGATACGTCGAGGAACGAACACAAATAATTAAAAATACTACCACTGCAACTGTTACCCCTACGGAACGGATAAATCAGCCAGCTAAATCGAATTTATTAATTATTTGTGTTCGCTGTTTCCAAAAAAGAAGGAATAAAATGTGGGACGATGCTCTCGGAATTTTTAGGAAATTAACCCCTCGCACCCGAGAGACGCTTCTCACCAGAATGTTTTAAAATTAAAATAAGAATTTTTTCATAAGAATAAAATAAATACGGTAAGAACCATTTGTAACTGTTTGTTATTAAAAAGCAGACTAGACTTATGCGTACCGAAACATTCTACAAATGCAAAGAGTTAATAGAGAAATAATTGAAATTCGACTTACCCATTCACCTGCAAGTTAACCTGCTTGTGCTGACAATAGGGCCCGGTCAGTGCACGGCTGTCGATTACGGCAGGGCCGAAGACCCCAACGAAGATCAGCTGATGGGACGGCCCGGTCACTGCACCCGCTTCTCACCCAGAAAACACTTCACAGCGCGGTCACTGACACTCTTCACTTTCACATACCGGTGCGTTCCGTTGCAACCTTTTTCGATTGTTGCTCCTTCTTGGGTTGATGACGGTGTCTGGATGTTGCCTTCTGAATTGTTACTCCTTCCTTAATTATTGTTGCTCTCTGAATTGTTGCTCCTTCCTGTATTGTTGCTTCTACGATCGTTACTCCCTTCAGGATTGCTGTTTCTGCAGAAAAGAAAAAAAAACGTGCCTGGCCTCGAAAGAGGCCGATAGGAAGGGTATTTTACTTTTTAATTATTGTTTCGATTGTTATTTCTTTTTTTGGCTCCGAAAGGGGCCGATTGTTTACTTGGATGAAACCAGAGCATATTCCTAGTTTGAAATATTTGGTGGCCCCCCGAGGGGGGCCGGATGATAGTTGAGGAGCAGTTCTACGTGACCTCCCACCGCCGCCATGCAGGTCTCGGCACGGATAGCGACGCTTTACTGTACTTTGTGAAGCGTCTCGAGGATGATGGTCGCCACGGCCGCGTGAATGTGCCCCACCACCTCCTCCTCGGTGGTGACCGGTTGACGATACATTTCATTCTGCAACAAATAATACAGAAACGCAATGTTAGCAGGAATACGTTAAAAGGTAGGGGGATAAGAAAAAATAATGAACACACCTTCAAGTGCCCCCAGAGGAAAAAATTCAGGGGATTCAAATTCGGCGAGTGAGGGGGCCACGCAACAGCACCGCCGCGGCTGATCCATCTTTCGGGAAAGGTGTTGTCAAGATATCGTGGGGCATGTGTGGCATAATGGGCCGGAACTTCATCATGCCGGAAAATCATGTTTTTCCGAATTTCTTCTTGTGAAGAGTACTTCATCCGTCCACAAAACACACGCGGTGAACAACGGATTCCGCCAGATTTTTCGCAACGTTCACCGCGAATAATTTACCTGCAGTAGATAATCCCTGGGGAGCAGATGCTGCATTCGCATATATTTATAAGGGTGCATACCGAAACGGTGAATGAGCCGATGGACCGTTGAGCGGCTCACGCTGAAATAAAATTTAAAAAATTATTAATACACGCGAAAATCCATTAGCACTGAGAAACGTTTAATTGTACGAGTGTCTTACCTGGATTTGCGGCTGACCTCGCGTATACTAACCGTGCCGTCTCGATGAAATTCTTCGAGTACTTCGTACGCCCGTGCCATGGAAATTCGACACGCGCGTCCCGCGTCGCGAAGCGGGGTTTGTAAACGAATCACTCGACTGTAACCGGCTGGCGAGTCTGCGAAAGCAATTCGCGGCCGGTCTGCTTTTGCGTGGATATCGCTCGCAATACACGCGGGCGGCTTCCTCCGCGTTCCCGTTGGACTGCGCAAAAACAAAAATTCGATAGTGTTCTGCGTTCGTGCGTTCCATTGCGGGTGTCCGCTACCCTGCAGGAACGCGAAGGTTCTATGAAAAATTTTCATTGACAAATTGCATTTTCCTTCCCGAAAAGTACTTTCGGGAAGGTACTTTATTTGAGAAATAAAAACTAGAAGAAATATTTTTTAATGTTTTTGTTAAATATTTTTGTTTTTTGTTGCTCCAATATTTTTTATTATCGCATATTATCCACTATGTAACTGCCTTCTTCTTCGTGGATTATTTTTTATAAACAGTACCTTTTTATTTTATAATCTTAAATTTCAAAAGCATGGAATTTTTCATGGAATATTCTTCTTTTTTTTATAACAAATTTTCCACGAAAAAATATTCACGGTGAATCTTAAAAATTCATATAAAAGAGTCGAGCGTACGGTTAGCAGCAAACATTTGTGACAGTTTTACAGTAATAAAAAATAACTCGGGCTTCGCAGTGAAGCACCGTCAGGGGCAATTAGCCGAAGGGACTTTTGGCTGGCTGATTTATCCGATCTGCAGGGATAACAGTTGCAGAGGTAGTATTTTTAATTATTTGTATTCGTTCCTCCACGTATCTTCGATGCACATCTTGATACCTACCCGACGCGGTGGTTCTCTTAGTTTGGACGGCCCTGAGCGCGCGGAAAGCGCGCGCCGTGATTCGTCAGTGTTATTCGTTAATAATTCAAAAACGAAATACCATCCGACATTTTTGCAAAGGCAATTGTTCAGAATCGTCTCAGCTACTCCACATTTCCGGCCCTATTTACTATTTACGGGACACCCTGTCCCTGTACGGGGATTTTCTGTTTATAGAATGAACTTGGAATGATGTTCGTCAAAATATTTCCAAGTACAGAATTCAACAAGAAAATTAAAATAAACACTAGAAATAGTTATACTCAAATATATGTATAAAGGCATACACACCCCATAAGCTCATATAGAATTAAAACCATTTTTGTGTATAAATCCAAAATTAAAATCGATTATCTTATACAGGGTGTTCGGCCACCCCTGGGAAAAATTTTAATGAGGGATTCTAGAGCCCAAAATAAGACGAAAATCAAGAGTATCAATTTCTTGATGGAGGCTTTGTTACAAAGTTATTAACGTTTAAAGTTTCACCCGTACTGAATTTTTTTCTCGAAAATACGCAAGATTTCGAGGTTATGTCTATTAACCAAACATGATTGTAATTGACCCCCACAGCTAGCAATATTTTTTTCAGAACGATTTGAAATATTTTAATTTCGACGAAAAATTTCACACCTTCTCGAATTTTTTTCTAGAAAGTGGGTAGGATTTCGAGGTTATGTTTAATGACAAAATATAATTGTAATTGACCCCCGCAACCGAAAATAATTTTTCCAAGACGATTTAAATTTTTTTTTTTTTTCGTCGAAAAATTTAGGCACCTGATTACATTTTCAGTAAAGAATTTTTTTCTCGAAAATGCGTACGATTTCGGAGGTATGTGTAATGACCAAAAATGATTGTAATCGACTCTTGCAACCGAAAATAATTTTTTTAGAATGATTTGAAATTTTTTAGTTTCGTCTAAAAATTTTAGTACCTACTCGAATTTTTTTCTCGAAAGTGGATAGGATTTCGAGGTTATGTCTAATGACCAAACATGATTGTAATTGACCCCCGTAACCGAAAATAATTTTTCCAGAACGATTTGAAATTTTTTAATTTAATTGTTAATAACTATTTAACGAAGCCTCAGTCAAGAAATTGTTATTCTTGATTGTCGTCTTATTTTGGCCTCTAGAATCCCCGATTTAAATTTTCCCCAGGAATGGCCGAACACCCTGTATATGACAAGAAGAAAGTTGCTCAGAATAACATCCGCAGCAATACACTTTAATTTCACGAAGACCAATGAGGGTGCATTTATTCGACAAGTTCACCACAATTTTTATTTAAATGTTACATTGAAATTTTTATTAAAATAATGAATAAAAAATTGTTTATCTTTTCTTAGTCAATCAGAATTTGTATTTAGATAAGAAATTTGCCCACCTCCGACATAGAGGAGCGTATAGTAGGTATGTGATTGAATGATAATATCGATTAGGCATACTATAGCTCTGCTATCGGTTATCATTTGATGCAGTTTAAACTACGCTAACTTAAACCACGCCAAAATAAACTACGCTTAATACTATCCGCCTGTTATCTTTACCTTTAATTTTCGCCTCGACTCTCACCATACGACTGACTGTCTCGATCGTTATCGACGCCTTTCCTAGGTGGCCGCGTCTTGTTCTGTTGCGATAACAGAAGTGCCAGCACTACAAGCAGCTCCTTAGGTTACCAAGAGTCCCAGGAAGAATTCTTTAAATTTCGGATGATGGAGGGAATGTCACGACCAGAAAAACTACAAAACCATTATTGTCAGTTGTAGGGGCTTGAACATCCAAATGGGGCATTATAGACTGTTTGCATAAAACCTTTGTGGAAGTCAAGGTGAAAAACAACAAAGAGAGGGCATTAGAAGAATGGAGAATTAAATCCTCTAACCAACCTGAATCTTGTTCACTCTTTGTAGTAAGTCCAGATACCGGTGTAGGGGAGTGGTTCGGTAGATCTTCCAAAGCTGCGGGAGAGGAAAAGTCATGAAGTTTTTAACCTCTTCACGCCCTTGGCCACATACAGGGTGTTCGGCCATCCCTGGAAAAAATTTTAATACAGTATTCTAGAGGCCAAAATAAGACGAAAATCAAGAATACCAATTTGTTGATGGAGGGTTCGTTAAAAAGCTATTAACAATTAAATTCAAAAATTTCAAATCGTTATGGAAAAAATATTTTCTGTTGCAGGGGTCAATTATAAGCATTTTTGGTGAATACACATACCCCCGAAATCCTACCCAATTTCTAGAAAAAAATTCCAGAAGGTGTGAAATTTTTCGACGGAAAATCGTTTTGGAAAAATTATTTTCGATTGCGGGGTTCAATTACAATCATTTTTGGTCATTACATATACCCTTAAAATCCTACTCAGTTTCGAGAAAAAAATTCTTTACCGAAAATATAATTTCTGGCCAGAAATGTCTGCCCGAATTTTCATGCGAATCTTTAAAACGTCATAACTTCTGAACGGATTGGACGATTTTAATGTTTCAAAATGCAAACAACGCGTATTTTGGTGAAGAATATGTAGAAATTCCAAAAATGTTCGAAAACTTGTTCCTTAACCGCGTAAAGTGAGAAACCCCCCCATAAAAATGGTCCAATTTTGAAATGTTCATAACTCCTACAATAGTGAATATATTTCATTGAAACTTTTTTCTGAAGTAAAGCTCATGGATACCTACAAAAAAGTATTAGACAACTTTTCTGTAGGGCGTCAAACAAAATTACTAAAAATGAAAAATGAATTTTTAAGAAAAATCGACAGGGGGGTAGGTGTCTAAATTTTTCGACGAAAAAAAATTTTTTAATTAAGTCTGAAAAAATTATTTTCGGTTGCGGGGGTCAATTACAATAATTTTTGGTAAATAGACATACCCCCGAAATCTTGCACATTTTCGAGAAAAAATTCATTATGGACGGGACTTTAAACGTTAATAACTTTTTAATGAAGCCTCCATCAACAAATTGGCACTCTTGATTTTCGTCTTATTTTTGTCTCTAGAATCCCCCATTAAAATTTTTTCCAAGGGTGGTCGAACACCCTGTATGTGGACGTTTAGTGTTTTATAATTATAGTTACTGTCAATAATAAATAGGCCAAAATTTTCACTACAGATTATTCACTTCACAATACCTCAATAAGAGAAGTGAAATTTTTTTGGTTTGGCTGCACTGATAACGTTATTTCCGATGTACAGTTAGAGATATAAAAAAAGCGTGAAGTAATTTTTCGGCAGTCAGTATTGTTGGATTATTTGAACAAATCGGTAATATTTGATAAAAATAGTATCATATACATTAAATATATTAAGTTTTAATAATTTGTAGAAAGGTAGCAAAGAAATTTCCTGTGGGTTTTTTATTTTATAAGAAATTACCAAACGTACAGATATGTGTACAATTACCGTTGGAGGTGGTGTTTTTAGTTAAATACAATCGTAAGTATAATTTAATATTTCGTGTAAGCGTATAACGAAATTTATAAATTATGATTTTATGTGTCCAGGTTGCAACGAAAATGGGAAAGGAAAATTAACTAAGATCCAAATTATTACAGAGAGAAAAAATAACGACAATTTAGACATTGAAGATTTGGAAATATTATCTGATACGGAAAGTACAAATGACTTATATAGACCATTTAGAATTGCGGAAGAATATTCGGATTCTGATGAAAGTGTTCAATATCGTCGTTTGAAAAAACGAAGACGTGTTTTGGAAAGTGACGATGAAGGCTCAGTTGATATAGATACGAAACAACATCAATGTTCTACAGTTTGGTATGCTAAAAAATTAAATATTGGAAAAAGATACATACAAAACTTTACAGTCTTTAATATTAAGATTTTTCATGTTTGCTAATATTTTTAAAACTATAGGAGATATTGGAAAAAGACACATACAAAACTTTACAGTCTTTAATACTCTACATGACTCTGATAAAAAAGGTTGCAAAAAAAATTTGTCTCAAAACATTTGCCCTTTCACACACTTAATTTTGAAAAATTGTATGTTTAATAATAATAATACAGGAAGATCTTCTCAAACTCTTTACAATCGTCTGTACAAATTAACCATTATAATTTTTTCGAAGAGTAAAATTAATCTTGTAACACCCCCCTCTTGTAGTTTTAAGAGTAAAATGTAAACTAGGCTCAGTACGACTACGGAAAATATTGCGTTTTCCAAGAACGCCGGCAGCTCATTGTAGGGAAAGCTTGGCCCGCTCTAATCAGCGACATTTTGATGCTTGATTGGCTCGCTCTGCCGAGCAGGTATAAATGTAGATCCTCCGGCAGAGTCAAGTCAGTTATGAACTGACCAAAAGAAAACTCTCTCAGTGTCGACTCTTACGCGATTGTGTCAAGCTGATAAGAGCTATGTGCGGCATCAATAGTGAACTGAGTTGGGACTCTCGAATTCCCACCTTCGTCAATCAGGCCCCTTGAACGCCAGTACCGTCTTGGGGCCCATCGACAACGGACGGTTCAGCTTTTGTACGAACACTTTGACTCCTGAATTAATAAATCTACAGCCCTTTTAAGAGCTACATTTATAAATCGGATGTCACCTTTTGGTAAATCCTTGTCTATCCTTCCCCAAAGTTGAGAGGCATCCTTTCGACATCATCTTTTTCAAACTCCCTACAATTGGCGCCCAATGTAGGTCCGTTACAATCTCTAATATCTTAATATCCGAAGATACAGTAGAGTAAATTATAAATTATAAATGATTACAATATCTTTTATTCTATACCTGGAAACAAAATGAAAATGAATAAAAACAAATTGTAAATATGCAATCTGAGTAATATTAATTTTTTGGAATTAAGTGTTTCATGAGGGAGATTTTTTTAACACAAATTTTTTTTAATCTTTTATCGCAGTTATATGGAGCATTAGAGACTATAACGTTTTGTATTTAACATTTTTTCAACATCTCTTATAGTTTATAGTTTATATAGTCTTCAGAATTCCTTTGAAGGAGTGAAAACACCCCTAGAGCCATTTTTGGGCCAAAATGAAAAATAGCAATGTGATTTAGCTTCTCGTGGTTTTATTCGTCGACTTGATTTTGTCAATGGACTTGTAAAACGTATCAAGATTCACACTTTTTTGTACGTTTTATTTCCAGACGAAACTACTATTACTAACAGAAGACAAGTGCATCGACTTAACTGTCATTATTGGTACGATTTTAACTTTTATTGGCATCGTTCGATTCAATATCAACATTGGTGGCTCTTCAATCGTGGATACATCGTCGGTCCATATTTCTCCGACGGTATCCTCACTGCAATAAAATAGGAAAATTTCATCCAGAATAAATTTTGGTATCTTTTGCATGTTACCTAGGTAACAACTAAACAAGTGTAGTTTCAAATGGTGCTCTTGGTCCCTAATATCGTGTGGTCTGAGCTGCAGTAAAGAACATGTATTCGAATCACATATTTAATTCTCACCGAGATTATCAGGTATCACACTCTTGAATTTTATTCTGAGAATATTTAAGAAATATAGTTGTTTGTGTAGAATTATAGAGTGTTCTTCTGCGGTGTCAATTACTTTCTGCTGGTATGTTAGAAAAAATTGAGATTATTTAACACTAAACCTACCACGACCGGTCAAATGACCGTTTTTAAAATTTCATTTAGAATTTCTAACACACAATATTATTTTAGCTCAACTTCACGACTTTTCTTATAGTATACGTACAATGAATTTTACAATATTCACTTCTAATCTTATTGTTTATTTTCTGAGAAAAATATGTAGTCTGTCTTGCCTACCACGACCGGTCATCTGACCGGTTGAACGATTTATGTTTTTCTGTAAAAAAACTGGACATTTGGTACCAAATTCTGATTAGCTTCCGATGTAAATAGGAAATATACGTATAACAAAGACGAAAGGAGAGAATGTACAGTTTCCACTGTCTTAGAACAGTCTAACAACGTGTATTAAAAATAGTTAAACTTTAGACGCGTTTAGTTTCGAAACTATTAGTGTTTTATTAATTATTGATGCATTGTTAGATGCGGCAAAGCCTCCCCTTTAAAATGGCTTTTGGTTTTTCTCGATCCGACTTTCTGTTTCGGAGATATCGTAATTTATGTAAAAGGTAATTTTTTTAATTCGACAACGATCACACTCGGCGCTTCAGAAAGGCCTATTAATGCGTATTAAAAAATCATAAAACTTTAAACGTGTGCAGTTCCGAAACTATTAGTGTTTTATTAATTATTGATGCATTGTTAGATGCGGCAAAGCCTCCCCTTTAAAATGGCTTTTGGTTTTTCTCGATCCGACTTTCCGTTTCGGAGATATCGTAATTTATGTAAATGGTAATTTTTTTAATTCGACTATCTCTGTCTTCGTCTAACGGAGTCGGACCTCTTCGTCGCACGTGCTTGGTGCTGACCTACCCCGCGTACGTGACTGTCGTGACCCAGTGGCGGCGTAGTATTTCCAAGAATTTACTACGCACTGTTTACTATCTACGCGCGCGCGAGATCAATGAGCTCGCGAGCGCACAACAAAACGTAAACAAACCCTATCTCCGAAACTAGCCACCGCAGCAACTTGAAATTAAAATCGCTATATCTCCGGAACTAATGAAGCTATCGACTCGTACAAACGCTCATTTTAAAGGGCTTTTCATCCTCTACCTAATGATCATATCACCTACTATAATTTTTGCTATTTTCTATGTTTCTTTTGAAATTTACTTTGACGCTACGTACCCAAAGAAGTTTCAGCAATTCCTACTGATCGTACGACTAGTGTACGATAAAACTGGACCATAAATTGTTTATTTAATTGAAAATGAATTTAAATACAGGATGTTTGCGTAATTACTAGCCAGCACGTTTTCTTAAATAGTTCTTTTCTCTAGAACTAACTACGGTATCGACTTAGAACAAAATTCGTTTTGAGGGGTGTTTTATCTTCTATCCGATGAATATTAAAAAAATTTTTCACACAAAAGAAAAGAACATCTTACGAATGAACATCGAAACACAACTTTCTATACATATGTAAAAATTAGAAGTACGTTGCCTCGTTAAAGAAAAAAAGAAAGATTGGTCATTTGACCGGTCATGGTAGGAATGGGTATACATGCAATACCGGCAGGTTTAGTGTTAAAGGCCAACTGAATCTCTGCATTCGGATCTATTTAAAGTCACTTACAAAATTTCAACTAAAGTTTATTATACAAATATGTATAATAGTATTCACCAAATGGAGCAGAAAAGTCCTAATAAGCATGGGTCGTAATAATATTTACAAAGTTACAAACAATTTTGTATTTTCATTAAATCAAATGACACGCCTGCTTTAGGAGCTACTGCTATTATTTCATTTAGTTTTACAAATATCTTGGTTGGTATGCATCATATAAGTATGTGGAACATAAAAATTTTCAGCAATGTAAACATTTTAGCTTTGTAAGTAATGAATATTGAGAAAAGTTCGATTATGTGTATGCCTATTTTTGTTCTAGAATTACCAGAAAAAGTTGGAATAAGATCGGTGACCACACGGGTGCGACCATTTCTAGTCAGCATTGCAAACCCCTGAAAAGTTTTATCAAAATTTACTTCCATTTCCAAGGAATTTGAGTTTGAAGTTTTGCACGCAAGTACTAGCTCAGTTGCGTAAACCATATTATCGAACATACGGTTGTAGTTACGACGGCATAGTGTTTTGGTAACTGGATTACTATTAATGGGAAAAAGTTAAACTTAAGTTTTTCTAAAAAGGAGATTCATTCTAATAAATGCTGGATAAAACAAGCTGATTTATTCTTTTTCTTTAACTTTATAATTTTTACCTTCATTTCACGGCCTTGTAAATCGTTGAACTTGTCTCAATACCGATTGTAACATTATATTGTAAAAAACAGATGTTAATTCGTAAAAACTATCAATGTCTTTGAAATTACCTTGTAGACGACTTTAGACGAAATGTTTTTCTATTGTTTATTAAAACTCAACAAAAATGTACACGTGCCCAAATGTACACATACAGGATGTTTGGTCACCTCTGGGAAAAATTTTAATGGGCGATTCTAGAGCTGAAAATAAGACGAAAATCAAGAATATTAATTTGTTGATTGAGGCCTCGTTAAAAAGTTATTAACGTTTAAAGTTCCGCCTGTAGAACGACAATCTGCGAACGGCTGCGTACGCATGATAGTGGTTCTCACTCAGAAAACTGTAAGGCTGTCGATACGTCAGTAAGTAGAGTTTCTCATGCTGAATGACAACCACTATCGCACGCACATAGCTGTTCGTAGATTGCCGTTCTATAAGCGAAAATTTAAACGTTAATAACTTTTTAACGAAGCCTCAATCAACAAATTACTATTCTTGACTTTCGTCTTATCTTGGCCTCTAGAATCTCATTAAAATTTTTCCCAGGGATGGCCGAACACCCTGAATAATGGGTCTAAGTCGAATCTGATTGTTGCTAATACGAATCACTATACAATACTATTGCAAGTCAAACGAATTTCTATGTTTCTAACAAATTGAAGCGAATCTGTATGCTTCCCCACGATGTACAGTGTGTCGGGTAAATGGGAATTCGGAACAAAAATCATAGCTTCTAAACTAGTCAATGTTCGACCTAAGACCTCTTACACTTTTTTAAAGAGAATACAAAGATGCATCGATTGATGCACAAAAATTATATATTTTTGTTCAAAAAAATTGAAACGACCTTGATTTTTTGTTGAATAAAAATTGTTTTGCTAATTTCTACTATTGCAATTTCATGTCAAGTGATTTCTGTGTAACTTCTGTTCGAAAAGTTTTTTGATTGGTTTAGAGGAAGTGTTCGAAATATCGCAGCGATCATTCCGAGTATATGGCAGATATCAGTACTTGCAATAATGATTTTGATCATTTTCTCTGTTTCGGGCAAATTCGGACGGAGTTTAATACTAGGTTTACGATACGCGTCAATTTGACGCATTCAGATTCTAAACTTAACGTTATAGGACTCATAAATATTATTTGTTAGCAATTTATGTTGAATTGAATTGATGTAACGATATGGATGTATACTCTAATTAAAAGAAAAAACTGCATTCCAATGCAACTGTCAACGTAGCGAATTATAATAAAAATATGCGCAACGAATGTCCGTAAACCTAGTGTTAATATGTATGTAATATATGTTTATGTTAACCAAATAAGTAAATATTAGTAATAAAATTGTCAATTTTATAAAATAAACCCATCTTTTTGATCCAATATTTTAACAGCGACACTTACTCTGCGATTGACGAGTATGTATACTCGTTATCGCTCGATTTTCGCGATACATATAGATGCGTGCTCTCAAAAGGGGGCGCCACAGCTAATTGGTTAAAGGGAAATATTAAAACTTTCAAACTAACAATTATTGGCATAGTGTACGTATCGATCATATTCTGCATGAATAGTAATGAAGTGTGGACATTTAGTTCGAGTGCAGTCAGCCGTTTGTGAAGTCCTCATGATGAATATATTACGCGTACAGTCGTGGACAAAATTAAGTGAACAGGTTTAATGATCAACAAAAAAATCAATGCAATTTAAAACATAATTTGAATAAACCAGAATTGTATGGAACATTTAAGTTAACAAAGTGTACTTTAATGAAATAATCAATAATATCAGTAATAACAATTAATATAATAGAATATATTATCATTAATCAAAATTGTATAGAATTTTTGATGGTCAAAATTAAGTCGATAATTTATTAATATTTAGAAAATGAGCAATTAGTATTTGTTATTGTAACCTCTTGCTTTAATTACTGCTTCTAATCGTCGTAGGATGCTTTCCACAAGTTTTTGCAGGTAACTTCGATCAATTTGTTAAAATTTTAATTGCAATTCGTTTAAAAATACTGTTTTATCATGACGTTTCTCTAATGGTATTTCCGAATCTAATAAGCTCCATAAATTTTCTATAGAATTAAAATCTGCACTTTGTGGAGGCCAATCGAGAACATCTATCCCACAATCTTGTAAAAATTTTTCGTTTTCTTCGCTGTATGTTTAGGATCATTATCCTGTTGTAGCATCCATCCCTCATCGAGATCCATTTTTAGAATTGACTCTTCCATATTTTCATTTAAAATGTCAATAAACTTATCTGCATTCATGATTTCCAACCCCATACCATTATGGATCCCCCTCCATGTTTGACGGTAGGCAACACATACTGCTTCTTGAGAGCTTCGTTCGATTTTCTCGACACGCGTGTTCTCTTTTTTTTATTTAATAACTCAAATTTGCTCTCGTCACTCTATATAATTTTTTTCCAAAATGATAATAGCTTATTCACATATTTTTTTACAAAAGTCAAACGTTTCTTTTTATGCACTTTACTAATATGTGGCTTACGTCTAACTAAACAACTCTTCAGATTAACTTCTTTTAATCTTCGTTTCACAGTTCTTGAAGAAATATTTAATTGTAGAGTTTCAACAATATTTCGTGATGTTATCGATGGATTACGTTGAGTTTCCCTTACAATTTGTCTATCATCGTATGAATTTACTCAGCGTCCACTTATTTTTGTCCACGGCCCCAAAGACACCCATACAAACAAATACGTATAAATATTAACAGAAACACTATATACTTTTACATACTAAATATATTCTTTCGTTGTGTAGAAACATTTTTCATGTTAACACGATAAATGAAAATAGAAATTATTCAGAATTTATGTTCTATCCACTTAATTTCGTCCGCGACTGTATACAGGGTGTTCGGCCACCCCTGGGAAAAATTTTAATCGGGGATTCTAGAGGCTAAAATAAGACGAATATCAAGTATACCAATTTGTTGATGAAGGCTTCGTTAAAAAGTTATTAACATTTAAAGTTCCGTCCATACTGAATTTTTTACTCGAAAGTGCGTAGGATTTCGTGGGTATGTCTATTGACCAAAAAGTATTGTAATTGACTCCCGGAACCGAAAATAATTTTTTCAGAACGATTTCAAAAAATTTTTTTTCGCCGAAAAATTTAAGCACCTACCCCCTGTCGATTTTTCTTAAAAATTCCTTTTTCATTTTTAGTAATTTTGTTTGACGCCCTACAGAAAAGTTGTCTAATACTTTTTTGTAGGTACCCATGAGCTTTACTTCAGAAAAAAGTTTCATTGAAATATATTCACAATTGTAGGAGTTATGGCTGTTTGAAAATTGGACCATTTTCATGGGGTTTTTCTCATTTTGCGGGGTCAAGAACCAACTTTTCGAATATTTTTGCAATTTGTACATATTTTCCACCAAAATACGCGTAGTTTGCTTTTTTAAACATTAAAATCGTCCAATTCGTTCAGAAGTTATGGCGTTTTGAAGATTCGCATGAAAATTCGGGCAGACATTTCTGGCCAGAAATTATATTTTCGGTAAACAATTTTTTTCTCGAAAATGCGTAGGATTTTGGGGGTATATATAATGACCAAAAATGATTGTAATTACCCACTGTAACTAAATATAATTTTTTTAGTATGATTTGAAATTTTTTAATTTCGTCTAAAAATTTCAGTATCTACTCGAATTTTTTCCTCGAAACTGGGTAGGATTTCGAGGGTATGTGTAATGACCAAAAATGATTGTAATTGATCCCCGCAACCGAAATTAATTTTTCCAAAACGATTTGAAATTTTTTAATTTAATTGTTAATAACTTTTTAACGAAGCCTTCATCAACAAATTGGTATTCTTGATTTTCGTCTTATTTTGGCCTCTAGAATCCACCATTAAAATTTTTCCCAGGGGTGGCCGAACACCCTGTATATTACATGTATATAAAATAGAAAATGAAAACAAAAATACGTGAAAGTTAAATCCTAATCTTAAAAATTCCAACTCCCACTTTTTTTTGTTGCTTACAAATTATTGTCACCATGTGAAGGGTTTCCGCTGCAGTCGATAATGAACAGTGCCGTTTTTGAGAAAGTCACAATTTTTCACGGACTGCATGCAATTTTTAAAGGACTATGTCTGGCCGGATGCCGGTTTCAGATTTATCTGGTTAGACCACCTTCGACGGTAATTGATGTAACGCAAACCCTCACGTGTTGACCACCAGGACTAAGACAGTCACTAGAACCGTTAGTACAAGATTGGGTAATAAATTAACCCAGGGATTGTGCAACGTCCTGCAGACCTTCATTTGCAGGATGAAACAAACCAGGCTGCGGGCGTTGCACAATCCAAAAATTGTCCAATCATTGGGCTTGGACGAACATCGACGCCTTCGAGGAGACACCTAAAGGGAGATTCGGAGGATTCCTCTTTGGCTACGAGGCAGGGACAAAACAGAATTGCTTGGATTCTCGAATTGCTTGAAGTCCAGAATTGTTTGGATTCTAGAATTGCTTGTATTCTCAAGAAAATGAACGGACGAACATTAAACAAACTTTGTACTTCTTAGGTTCACAGGTTCAGAAACTTTCTGTATGATCAGATCTGAACCTGTGGCAGTCAATGCTTGGTTCTTGCGCAGAGTGTTTGAGGGCCAAGTAAGCCTATCGAAAGACTACACTATTCAAGACCTATTTGCAAATTTGAGCATTATGGCAGCGTGTTGCCGGTTAATTTTAAGATGTTCTGCTGATACCAGGATCAGGGATTATCGATATGCAGGAAGTACAATTTGAATGCGCCCTTCGAATTCTTTTGTGTCACGACGGAGGATCTCAGAAGCATAATTTTATGTTTCGCAGTTAATGTGTCTGTCGATGGCAATAGCGTCATCTTAGATCGAGGAGACTGCCACGTACATATAGAATTGGGTTATAACAATCGTATAGCATCACACTTTGCGCGTGTAACAAAAGGGAGATTTAATATTAGTTTTTTGGTACTAAGTATCCCCGACAGCGAGAGAAATAGTACCTATGTCATCGGCTACAGGGTACCTACTGGACTATTGGAGATGATCCTTGAGAAGCTATTTTGTTTACATCCTGCTATTGAGGCGTTGAACACTCCATATGTTGACTTAGATCCTTCTGACCTCATAATAGAGACCAATGCGTATTGTGAATGGGATGACAATGGGATAGCTTTGAATTGGCAAAGATGCCTAACATCTGGTAGGGGCGGTTGGTAAGGCTGTCAGCGCGTTCGGTCTTGTAAGTAAAGTGAAAGAAAATCAATTTGATCTCGGCTTAATCCCCGAACAATGGTGCTCCAAACCGGATGCATTAACTTGCGATGAGTGACAGCTTTATCAATGGCTCCTCTGGTCTCATTATGAGAGTGGAACACTCATCAATTCACCAGTCGCGATCCGGTCGGGAGACAGCAAGTAAGTATCGAAGGATTAGAAGGTCGGGCGACCTCAGCCCGGGTTGCCCCATAGCGATTTGATTTTTGATTAATTTTGGCACGTTCCCTGGCTGTTCGGACCTGTACTGGCAGTTTTAATTTGGCGTATTATAATTCCCATTGCTCGTTGGACGGTCCAATGTCGCGTAGTCGATTGTTGAGCGTACCTAGCAACTGGTGCTAAGCGAGGTACATAGGTGAACTCGATGCCAAGTGTTCCGGATTTGGTACAGACATTAATCGGTGGACGTCATGATAATATGGTAAAACTTTAAAATTGCTAATAGGGCGGCATTTGGGGCCGGTACGCCGATCGACTTTCGAATACGTAGGAGATGATCTAACTTAAGGAAAAAAAAATTGTAAGATTCAAGAATAAATCTATGATATACAAGGTATTGCTTGCCTTATCTATACTCCCATCTGATCCCTACTCCCTTTCGCCCGTAGATCGATGGTAAACATGGACATTAAAACCTTGGATCGTTGAACTTGGTTTCGCACCGAACACGAACAAGCGAACTTGTTAAATTTGAACATTGTAAAGGAGATCACCTTACAAGTGATCAAATTAGTAAATATTTGGTATTGTTATTGTTTTAAATAAATTGTTGTGTTTGTAAATCGACTAGAATTGATTTACTAAATAATCTAACTCCCTAAACCGATTACGGAGCTAACACAAATAAATGGAAAAACTATTGAGGACAAAGTTCAGCTGTTGAAAAATGCAATCATAACAATTATAAAAGTATTGTGAAAACGAAGTCGATCGCCAAGGTGTCACCCAAAAACTAAGACGAGCCATAGGTAAACACGCGATAGGTGATTAACAAAATACAGAAAAGAGTGTGAGTGACAAAATATATTCAGGCGTGATAGCTCACGAAAAAGGATTATTGTGAGAGACGGCGAGCGAAAATTTTTTTTGTGAATTTCGGCAACACGGTTGGTAATAAGGAGGCCAGTATTCTTCTTATTTTATTCTGCTTTTTCCTTCTTAATCAATCTCAATAAAAGGAGAATCTCTACACTACGAGCATATGCGATCAATGACCTCGCAACGTCAACAGTGAAAAGTAAACAAATGTTCGGACCCTTATATCTCCGGAACTAACAACGCTATCGACTTGAAACAAATTTCGTTAAAGGGCTATTCATCCTCTATCCGATAAATATCTGTGCAATAAAACTGGATTATAAATTAGTTATTTAATCGACCTGGAACAAGATTCGTTTTCTTTAATTGCATACAGAAAATTTTTAAAAGAGAAAAAAAAGACAGGTTATTTGACCGATCATGGTAGGAATAGGTATAGATGAAGTGTCAGAAGGTTTAGTGTAAAACACACTCCATTATGTTGAATGAGTATTCTTATACGTTACTGCATTTCTACTCACAGCAGCTATGTGTATTCATTTTTTGTTTTGAAAAATAAACTTTATTACATCCATAATACCGCAAGAGACAGCCAGTCAATATATAAAAAAAACACCTAAACGTCACTTAATTAAATCAGTGCATATTTATATGCATACCTTCGTTAATTTCAGAACACACAAATCATTATCTTCTCGCTTGAAAAGAGGATTACCGAACCGTTTAATGAAATTAATTATATCGTTTGTTAATTAGTCAACTAATATGTGGCTTTTGATTAGTCACTGTGAACGAGGAAGTAATTATCAATTACGCTTATAAATGTTATACAGCGTCGAGGAAAATGAATTTCCGTCGTAAATACAATAAAGTCTCTCTATATGTCAAAAATATCCTTACTATTAAAGTAAAATTTGTATTCCCCTCATTAAATTTGTGCCCTGCTCAATGAGAATGCATGACGACTGATTAATCATTCGCGTTACGCCTCATCGACACTGTTGAGACCCAACACAGATAGTCATAGAAGGGTTGCAGCGACCATAGCATTCTTAGGCTCGGGAATTTCAATATCAATGATGAAAATTGATGGTTGACAGTTAGACCGATAGCCGACATATTATCAAAAATGAGATTAATCATCATTATTCATCAAATAAAGAACGTGTCCAAGTAACGAGATCCAAGATATTGAGTTATCTATTGCTATATCCTCATACAGTGTGTTAGGAAATGATAGGTTCAGTCATACTTATGATAATAATTTAGAAAGAAGTGCATAAATCAGTTTCAAATTTTCAGAATTTTTAGCTTTTATATTAACAAACTGTTCTGCTAAACATTATATGGAAATAACGGTTCAAAAAGAAACTAGAAATCTTTTACTGAATGTAACCAGCTTCTAACCGTTAATAAATGATAGGTTCACTTGCTAAAAGGACGATTAAACGATTTGTTAATGTACCAAAATTTAATACATCACAATATTCTTTCGTTATAATGCATTCATTGTGAATTTGGCTGCTTGACACCGTCATTTTGTTTGCGTGTCGTTTGTTACGTATCCTGGTTACAAAGGAAACAAACAGTAAACAATTTCTCATGAATCTTCCCATGCATTTACAGTATAAAAGATATGTATTAAAGTATCGCAGTATCGAGTTATTAAGGTGTTAAAGCATTTTTTAAAAATGGGCAGGGGTAAAGTTTTGAATGAAAAAGAGAAAGGACAGATATTGGCGTATAAAGACTCAGGAATGTCTCATCGAGAAATTGGTCGTCGCATAGGCAGATCTTGCAATGTGGTGAATCAGTTTATAAAAAATGGGGATGAATATGGTGTGAAAAAATCACCTGGAAGACCAGCAAAATTGTCACCACGCAATAAAAGAGCAATTATCGCGAGTGCATCAAATTCAACAATAGGAAGTCGACGATTACGCAACAAATTCGCGCCAAATGTTTCACATGTGACAGTATGGAATGTTTTAAAAGAATCTTCTAATCTTGTATACAAGAAAATGAAATCTGCCCCAACGCTTAAAAAGGAGCATTGCAAAACACGTGTATTATTTGCAGATTTGCATCAAACGTGGATCCATCAGTGGCATTCGGTATGTGCACATTTTTTAGCGAGGACGTTGCAATTTACATATTTTTAAATTTTTAGATTATTTGGTCTGATGAAAAGAAATTCAATTTAGATGGACCAGATGGGTTGGCGAACTATTGGCACAATCTATGTACAGAACCGCGTTATTTTTCAAAGCGTAACTTTGGTGGAGGTTCTGTGATGATTTGGGCGGCGTTCTCTGGATTTGGCAAGACGACATTAGCCTTCCTTGATACACGACTCGATTCAAAAAAATATCAAGCTGTTCTAGAAGAACACCTTTTGCCCTATATTCGCCGTTTTTCGTCTGCAAAATTAACATTCATGCATGACAATGCAACAGTGCACGCTTCATCAAGCACTAAACACTGGTTAAAAACTAAAAATATAGATACATTAATATGGCCATCGAGGTCTCCTGATCTTAACCCGATTGAGAATTTATGGGGACAACTAGTACGCGATGTTTACGATGATTGTCGTCAATTCAATAGCGTAAAAGAGCTCAAAACGTCAATTACGAACGCTTGGGATTGCATTACTACTCGGCAACTCACAAATCTTGTCGAATCTATGCCGAAGCGAATCAATTTATTAATTAAAAGTGGTGGAAAACCTATTAAATATTAATTTTAATTTTTACTTGGCTAAGAATTATTTAATGACTATGTATAAATATATTTTTTAAAGTGAACCTATCATTTATTAACGGTTGAAATATGTTAAAATTATGATATTCTTATGTTACATCATTTTGAAATATTACTCCAAAACGAAATTTAGCAATCAGATTTGTCAATACAAGGACATTATATCTTGAAAGTTTGAGAGCAGTTGATACATTTCTCTATAAGTTACGATAATAAATGTGAGTGAACCTATTATTTCCTAACACACTGTATTAGATCTATAAAATATCAATGCTTGAACCTATTATGCATAACAGAAGACGGATCTTTGGATAAGGACGAGTTCATATGAAGATGGGACTGGGTGCAATCGCCAATGATGACAGGGCTTAAAGCCCTGAAGAGCATTTACCAGATAGGAACGTTAGATCAAGTGGGATACGTAAACTACAAACACGAGATTAGAGACTTGTTGACACTGAAAAGGAATGTGCAACTAACAGGCAACATATGTAAGATAAGTAGAATTTTCGGGACCAAACCCATCCCCATAAAACTCGACCTTCTCGACAGCTGCACATTACGTGCAAATCACCTCAATAATCATTACCTGCTATTCATCTTCGCAATGTATTGCGAAGATACCAATAAATAAAAGAAAAAGATTGATTATTTTACATTGTAGTAGTGAAGAAGAATGAGTACCCAATTGCTTAAAATTGTGTAGGGTTAATTTAAACAATTGCCATGTGGATTATCATAAAAGTATGAAAGCTGTGATATTCGAACAGTGGTTTGAGCAAAAGTTAATATCAAACATAAAACCTAATAGTGTGTCAGTTATGGATAATGCAATATATCATTCAAGACTGGTCCAAAACATTCCGTGCAAAGCAAGTTTAAAAGTGGAAATTCAAAATTTTTTGTTAAAAAATGATCTATATTTTGAAGACACGTATACAAAAGAACAGTTATTAGGAGATTTAAAAGTTGGAAAATTTTTAAAAATAATATATTATTGACAAAATAGCAAAGAACAATGGTTTTGAGATTACCACCATATTTTTGCATATTTAATCACATTGAAATTATTTGGGCTCAACTGAAATTAAATTTACGACTCAAAAATATATACCCAAAGTTTGACCATCGACTCATTGAATTAATCAAGGAAGAAATGGATCTCAAACCAAGTAACTGGAAAAAGGCCGTAAATAAAGTTATAAAAATTCAAGAAGAATACGAGCAATAAAAAAAAAAGAAAATTTGAAAAACAGGAAAGAAGAATTGTAACATCAGTATAAATTTCTTTTTCATATTGCAACGATGTAAAACTGCTTCTCCGAACTAAGTCTACTAGTATAAAGTTATTATTTCATAGTGTTTAACGTTGAAAGTTCCGCCCGTACTGATTTTTTTCTCGAAAATGCGCAGGATTTCAAGGGTATGTCTATTCACCAAAAATTATTGTAATTGACTCCCACAACCAAAAATAATTTTTCCAAAACGATTTGTAATTTTTCCCCCGTCAAAAAATTTAGGCACCTACCCCCTGTCGATTTTTCTTAAAAATTCGTTTTTCATTTTTAATAAATATGGTTGGCACACTGTATAAAAAAGTTGTCCAATACTTTTTTGTAGATACCCATGGGCTCTACTTCAGAAGAAAATTTCAATGGAATATATTCACTATTGTAGGAGTTATGAACATTTCAAAATTGGACCATTTTTATGGGGGGTTCCTCATTTTACGGGGTTAAGGAACAAGTTTTCGAACATTTTTGGAATTTCTACATATTCTTCACCAAAATACGCGTTGTTTGCATTTTGAAACATTAAAATCCTCTAATCCATTCAAGAGTTACATTTTAATGATTCGCATGAAATTTCAGGGAAACATTTCTGGCTTCACATTAGATTTTCGGTAAAGAATTTTTTTCTCGAAAATACGTAGGATTTCGGGGTCATGTCTATTCACCAAAAATATTTATAATTAACCCCTGCAACTAAATATAATTTTTTTAGTATGATTTGAAATTTTTTAATTTAATTTTTTAATAACTTTTTAATGAAGCCTCAGTCAAGAAATTGATATTCTTGATTTTCGTCTTATTATGACCTCAAGAATGTCCCATTAAAATTTTTCCCAGAATTGACCGAACACCTTGTATACTAAAACGCAACCGAAATTCTGTGTGTTATTCTCGAAGGGCCAGCCAAATTTGATTGAGACAAACAATGATGGAAGCCCGTTGCTTCCTGAAGTATGAGCCTGTTGATCTTAGTGTTTACACAAGAATTTGTTAGTAGTGCGGAGATCGTCTACGAGTTATAAGCTCAAACAAATCAATCTTGGAAGTTCATTGCTCCCTGAAGTAAAAGCCCGTTACTCTTGTGATACGCTCGAATCCGATTATTTTGGAGAGACTATTTGCGAGTTGTAAGCTCGATCAAACGAACCTAATCCTAAGTTCTTATTTTACCTTTAACCTGAACTCGGTTGCCCTTACTAAAGTGGGGTGAGCGAAAAGGCTGCTTTTTTAATAAGAATTTGAGGAAAGCCGCGTGGGTTTACGAAACGTCAGTTGTTATTGACTCAAGCATTAGAACCGGCAAAAACAGCTACTAAACAAATACACTATGAACATTTTACGATGGGAGACTTAAACAAATAGTTTTGCGGAGATCTTGCTAAACGTAATATCTAATAAAGAATCAGAAATTTTGAAAAATAAATCTTTATTTGCTTATATTATTTAAATTCAAAATACAAGAATTTATTATCTAAAGATAAAAAAAGGTAATAAAATTGTGCATTGGTTTCGCTCCCGTGTTTGTGACACTTTTCTGTTTAAAATAAGATTAAACACAATACCATTAAGATTATTTAATAAATGTGTTTACTAACTTAACATGTAAATTATATGTCCAAACTATAACGTGTTTGGTCTTCATGGCTATGAAAAATAATTAATAATTAGAAAGCTTTATAATTGAAGTAAAATAATTCATGTCAATATGCTCTAACAATCTCTAACGGCTAACTCGAACGCTCGTTCTTTCACTTTCTTTTATCTCACTGTCCTTTTCTATGTTCAATGTTGTCAAGGAAGGAAAAAGCTGCGTCAGGTATTCTGTATTTGGAACAGTTGAGCCCTGTAACTTTAACTTATTGATCGACTTTACTGTAGTCCATAAGTAGTTTACGATACTACTTTTATCACTGTTGCGATTGTAATGTAACACTTTAACTCATGGTTCGAATGCGCATCCTTTCATTTAGAACTATAGTATCAATTGTTCTCCTATAAATGGTTTCGATTTCTTCGAAATTCCCGTCTCGGTACGGTTCTCCTTCCTTTATCGTAGAACTACACAATCCAACTTCAATGAAACTTTATCAACTCGTTCGGATCGCATCGAGCAACACCCTACTTTATTTCCCTTGGACTCTATAAACGAAAGCATTCCACTACATGGTACAACGTACTGTGATACGACTGCAGTCTCACATCACTAAATGCAGTGATAAGTTTAAATTCTTTATGTTTCTGCAAATACATTATTTTCCTTGAAAATATATTAAAAGAAAGAATCCAGCAACTAATGAATTCTTTAATTACTGTTAGCGACAGAATTGTAACGACACTAACAGGGGACCATCACGAGATGTAAATCTCCAATTTTGATGAAACTTCGCAATTATGTAGTTCTCATAAATCTATTAGACACGTATTTTTTGTAGCTGCTAATATTCACTTTAAGGGGTTGAAATCAGACCTCAAAGTTGGGGGTTCAAAACATACTTTGTTGAATATCTCGGAAACTATTAGAGATAGGGGTGTGCTTCAAATGGATGAAATTTATGTTTTTAAACGGCGAATTTAATGGTGTAAAGAGATTTGCAAAACTTTTATTTGTTTAAACAATATATTAAGAAATAGCACATTTTTTTATTTTTCTCCTTGGATATTAATGATTTTTCTGTCTCCATTTGTACAGAGAAACTACACATCCATGTACAAAATACGGAGTAAATTGGAATTTTGATTTTTTCACAATAAAGAAAGATTTTATATTTGTAATTCTTTTCGTATTTCGTGTTGTACGAAGTACCAGATCGTATACAGGGTGTTCGGCCACCCCTGGGAAAAATTTTGATGGGAGATTCTAGAAGCCAAAATAAGACGAAAATCAAGAATACCAATTTGTTGATGGTGGCTTCGTTAAGTTATTAACGTTTAAAGTTCCGTCAATACTGAATTTTTTTCTCGAAAGTGGGTAAGATTTCGGGAGTATGTCTATTCACCGAAAATAATTATAATTGCCTCCCGCAACCGAAAATAATTTTTCCAGAACGATTTGAAACTTTTCAAATTCGCCAAAAAATTTAGGTACCTACCCCCTGTGGATTTTCCTTGAAAATTCGTTTTTGATTTTTAATAATTTCGCTTGACGTCCTACAGAAAAGTTGTTTAATACTTTTTTGTAGGTACTTATAGGCTCTACTTCAGAAAAATGTTTCATTGAAATATTGGACCATTTTTATGGGGTTTTTCTAACATCACGGGACCAAGGAACAACCTTTGCAATATTTTTATAATTGTTACATATTCTACACTAAAATACGCGGCGTTTGGCTTTTTGAACATTAAAATCCTCCAATCCGATCAGAAGTTATGGTGTTTTAAAGATTTGCATTTTACGGGAAGCATTTTTGGCTTGAAATTATATTTTCGGTAAGGAATTTTTTTCTCGAAAATGGTTAGGATTTCGAGGGTATGTCTATTGACCAGAAATTATTATAATTGGTCCCTGCAATCAAAAATAATTTTTTTAGAACGATTTAAAATTTTTTAATTTTGTTGAAAAATTTCACACTTTCTCGAATTTTTTTCTCCAAACTGGGTAGGATTTCCGAGGTATATCTATTCATCAAAAATGATTATAATCGACCCTTGCAATCGAAAATCATTTTTTTAGAAAGATTTGAAAAATTTTTTTTTCCGCCGAGAAATTTCACCACCTACCCGAATTTTTTCCTCGAAGGAGAGTACGATTTCGGGGATATGTGTATTCATCAAAAATGATTGTAATTGACCCCCGCAACCGAAAATAATTTCTCCAAAACGATTTGAAATTTTTTAATTTAATTGTTAATAACTTTTTAACGAAGCCTCCATCAACAAATTGGTATTCTTGATTTTCGTCTTATTTTGGTCTCTAGAATCTTCCATTTCTCTCGACTTGCCCCCTCATTTCGTATTATCGAATGTGGTATACCTATTTTTACAGTTGTGAGCCAATTTGACTCATAAAATGATTTAACAGTTAATCGCTTTGCAAATGAAATTTCTGGCTTACATAATGAATCAGAATTCTAATATCAATTACGCGTAAACATTCATGTTCAATCTTGTCAATTTATTAGTTAGCTAGGGTCAAAAAGTGTCTTATTTACCCACCTTTTTCATCATTCCGTTTTATATATCGCGTGTGAACAAAGCGTTTTTAGCGAAATAATATAATTTTGTAAAATCAATTTTTTGTCAAATAATTTGGTCCACCAAGTTAATTTCGATATTTATTTGTAAAAGGTATTTCAATTGATATTTATTTTACATCTAATTACGTAGGGTTGCCATCGTTGGGAAAAAATCAGAAAAAATTTCTTTTGCTAAATGTATTTTAAAAACACAGCGTATACGTAAAAAATGTTTTGAATGAAATTTTTAATAATGAATCTTATTTAAATTGATTTGGAACTATTTTTTTTGCAAACAACTTGAATTTTGTTGTACGAGTCAAATTGGCTCATTTCAGTAAAAATATGTATACAGGGTGTTTGGCCACCCCTGGGAAAAATTTTAATGAGCGATACTAGAGGCCAAAATAAGACGAACATCACGAATACCAATTTGTTGATGGAGGCTTCGTTGCAAAGTTATTAACATTTAAAGTTCCGCCTGAAACGCGACAACTTGCGAACAGATGCGTAAGCGCGGTAGGTCAGGAGACGGTGTGTTACAGCACAGACGAGATATACGAGTAGACAATTCACCTTATGGACTTTCGTGGCCTAATCTGACTGCCATACCGACCCGAAAACTCGAAGGTGATTTTGGCGTCCTCTTCTCATGGATGGCGGTCAGTTGAGAAACTATTCACTGAATTAGTATTTATGAGCAGACAGCTGTAGTGTACGCGTAAATACATGTGAGTTGACTATGGTACGGATTAAAAAATGCAATCTTCAAACGACCATAACACCTACAATAGTGAATATATTTCAAAAAAACTTATTTTCGAAATAGAGCTCATTGGTGCCTACAAAAAAGTATTAGAGAACTTTTCTATACGGCGTCAAATAAAATTACTAAAAATAAAAAACGAAGTTTTAAGAAAAATCGACAGGGGGTAGGTGCCTAAATTTTTCGACGAATTTGAAAAGTTTCAAATCACTCTGGAAAAATTATTTTCGATTGCAGGGGTCAATTATAATCATTTTTGGTCAATAGACATACCCTCGAAATCCTAACCATTTTTGAGAAAAAAATTCTTTTACTGAAAATATGATGTGTGTCCAGGAATGTTTTTGTAATTTCATTTTCTGTCTCACTTCCTCTTGTGTTCATTTGTGTAACCTGTTGGTAATGTTGCGAGTGACGCGAAAATGGTAATAGGGCTCTAGAGCCCCATAACAATGGGCCGAAAAAATACATTGGGTGAAAAGTCTACTCGTATATGTACCTCGTCTGTGGTTAAAGGAAGCATGCTTACCCGACTTATCGATTGCCTTTCGTTTTTGTGTCAATTCCCAGAAAGACGAACGCATATCGTCGAATGGAATTCAACCTGACTTATGAACATCCAGAGGGACATCAAAACTCGCCCGACAAGATGTTCACAGAGAGACGGATGTTCACAATACAAGTTTTAAAACTTCCCGATCATAAAAATTTCTTTTTACTTAACAGTTAAAATATGATCGGGAAGTTTTAAAACGTGTATTTCTGTAAACAAAATTCTGAAAATTTTTCCCCCATTATCGTACTTATGCCTACATAAATCGGAAAGTAAAAATGTTGGGGCTTTTATTAACCCTTAGTGCTCCGTTGGCTCCGCTAAGGAGACATCCCGTCATTTGTTCCGTAAATCCGAAAGCTCCGTTGCGGAGCCCAATGTTTTTAGCATGATTACGCTGAAGATGCTACGTTTTCGTCGGCGTTGGCAATTGTTATTTGTAGTGAAAACGTGCTTAGCGTGTGTAGCATTACGATTAAAACATTTTTTGCCTATTTCTATACTTAGCAACATGGAGAATAAAAAATATTATGATGAGAATTTAGAGCTGAGTGATACTGATGATGATGTATTTGATTTTGAAGTGTTAAAAGATATTGTGGAAGACAATGGTGGTAATGATTCTGACAGTTTAAGTAGCGCTAGCGAAATTATTCTTCCAAAGAGACGAAGAATGAGAATTATTCAAAGTGAAAGCGAAGATTCGTTAGAAGACTTGGATGAATGGCGCGATGTTACGGAAGAATTAGACTATTGTACAGCCGATACAATACTTTAAATTATTTTTCACGAATGAATTGGTAAATGAAATTATAAAAGAAACCAATAATTACGCAGAAAATGTTCTAAACTTGAAAGAAATATCTAGTAACTCTATTTGACAAACGTGGCATGATGTGAAAGAGGATGAATTTTCGTCTTTCATTGGAGTTATTGTCAATATGGGTACGATACCTCTGGTAAATATGCAAGAATACTGGTCGGTTAACGACGATAGTAGGATCCCTTTCTTTAGTAACACATTTACAAGAAAGAGACTCAACCAGATATTCTGGATGTTGCATTTGAAAATACCTGATCCTACGAAAACTGATATTAGAACACGTATTCAACGAGCAAGTAATTTTTTAAAATATATAAATTTAAGATTTTCGGACTATTTCGTACCTGGAGAAAATATAGGCGTTGACGAATCTGTAGTGTAATTTAAAGGAAAAATAAATTTTATTACATACAATCCCAATAAACCTACCAAGTGGGGCATTCGAATATACATTTTAGCAGATTCAGAAACAGGATATGTGTATAGCATCCTTCCATATTATGGAAGTATCGCATCCGAAAATCTGCCAAGACCAGATTTACTGGTCAGCACCAGAATTATTTTGAATCTGTACCAACAATTATTGGATCGGGTACCTACCGCAAAAGGATATCACATGCATACCGACAGGTATTACACTCGTATATCCTTAACTGAAGAATTAAGAAAAATGAAGTGCCACTTAACCGGTACCATACAAACAGAAAAGGTGTTCCAACAATTTTGAAGAAACCAAAATTATATGAAAAAAGTACTGTCGCATACAAACAAGGAAATACAATGCTCTTAGCTTGATGAGATAAGAGGATAGTATCGTTGTTAAGCACAACTGGCATAATGGTGAAATGATAACTACTAGAAGATTTATACGAGGTGGTACAAATGAAGTAATTGAAAAGCCAAGTGTAGTTGTCGGGTATACAAAGTCGATGGGTGGAACTGATCGGGCTGATCACTATGCCGCTAGTTATTGCTTTTTGAGGAAATCACTCAAGTGGTGACGGAAACTGTTTTTCTGGGGAATGGAGATATCAATAATTAATTCGTACAATCTCTATAAAATTGTACAGCACAATAAAAAAGAGAAAGCATTGACGCATTTACAATATAGAAAAATTTTAGTCGAACTCGTAGGAGATTTTTGTCACGATAGAAGAAGAGTTTCTACATCAATTTCTGAAATCAGATTAAATGGAAAACTTCACGTAATGAGGAAAGTTACAAAGAGGGGCTGCGTTGTGTGCTCTAAGAGGAATAAAATGGATGGCAGACGTCAAACAAGTGATTGCTGTGACACTTGCCCAAGTAAGCCCAGAAAGCACATGGGAAATTGTTTTCATAGATATAACACCATGGTAAACTACAAAATTTAAAATTTATCTTATATTTACAATTGGAAAATGCATATTTATAAAATAAATAAAATCAAGTGCTTTCACAAGGACGTGTAATCTTTTCCACTCAAAATAAGACTTCCTTTATTTCAGGCGCTTTACTCCAAAAATGTGCCAAACTTGCTGGTAAGTAGTACTCGAGAAATGCGCGGAGCGCTAAAGGTTAATAATAAATTATTTCATGATCAAAGTTGCCTTTTTCCGGCGATACACACCCAGGACGTGCCTAGAAATTGTTACAATGTATTTACTCCTGACGTTATCAACTGTTGGGGCAGATTAGACTCGAAATCGCATAGCGGCGACGTTAGTCGGATTTCAGTTATACAAGAGCAATAAGGAAAGATTTACACTCTCCTTGCTTTCCTTTCGCCGATCTCGATGTCAAAATGCCGAACTCGCAACCACGTGCTTCGTAGGTCGCTAATTCGGCACTATAATAGTATGTGTTTGCTGTTCTAGACACTGGTCATCGTTTGTATTTTCTCATTTCGAAGGCAGTCGCCAACGAAGAAAGATCTCAAAGTTCTTACAATCACTTTTACTTCAACTTTAATTTAATATTTAGTATTTAAGTAAATTTAAGGTATATTCCTAGCAAACGGACCGTTCACCGATCGGAGTGAGTTATACATTATTCGATTCGTATAATTCAGTACATTATTAATATGCATTTCATTATTTGCGGAAATTCGTTATTTTTTTATAAACTTGTAAAGTTACAGTAAAAAAATAGGGTCCTGTATACAGGGTGTCCCGTAAATAGTGTAAGAACCGGAAATGGGGGGTAGCTGAGACGATTCTGAACAACAATTTCCTTTGCGAAAATGCCGGATGGGGCTTCGTTTTTGAATTATTAACAAAAAATACTGACCAATCACGGCGCGCGCCTGCCGCACGCTCAGGGCCGTCCGAACTCAGAGAGCCACCGTGTCGGGTAGGTAGCAAGGTGTGCATCGGAGATACGTCGAGGAACGAATACAAATAATTAAAAATACTACTACTGCAACTGTGTCTTCTGCGGATTGGATAAATCAATCAGCTAAATCGAATTTATTAATTATTTGTATTCGTTGTTTCCAAGAAAGAAGGAATAAAATGTGGGAAGATGCTCCCGGAATTTTTTAAAAATTAATAAAAAATTAGTAACTCGCATCCGAGTAACGTTTTTCGCCAGAGTGTTTTAAAATTAAAATAAGAATTATTATCAGAAAATTAAAATAAATACGGCGAGAATCATTTATAACCGTTTGTTATTAAAAATGGATCCAGACGCACAAATCCAGACTGGATTTGTGCGTATCGAAACATTTCTCGAATGCAAAGAGTTAATAGAGAAATAATTGAAACTCGACTTACCCATTCACCTGTAAGATGACCTGCTGTGCTGACAATAGGACCCCCGGCCAGTGCACCGCGGTCGTTCACGGCAAGGTCGAAGACCCCGACGAAAATCAGCTGATGAGTCGCGGCCCGGTCATTGCACGCACTTCTCACCCCGAAAATACTTCACAGCACGGTCACATGCACTTTTCACTTTCACATACCGGTGTGTTCCGTTACACCCTTCTTCGATTGTTGCTCCTTTTTGGGTTGATGACGGTGCCTGGATGTTGCTCCCTCCTGAATTGTTGTTGCTCCCTCCTGGATTGTTGTTGCTCCCTGAATTGTTGTTCCTGCAAAAAAGAAAAAAAACTATCTGACTTCGAAAGGGGCCAATTGTTCACTTGGCTGAAGCCAGAGCATATTCCTTGTTGAAAATATTTGTTGGCCCCCACGAGGGGGGCCGGGTGTCAATGGAGGAGAGACTCCACGTGACCTCCCTTCGCCGCCATGCATACCTCGGCACGGTTAGCGACGCTTCACTGTACTCTGCGAAGCGTCTCGGGGATGATGATACTTCCCCCTCGGTGGAGACGGGGTGTCGGTACACTTCATTCTGCAACAAATAATACAGAAACGCAATGTTAGCAGGAATACATTAAAGGGTGGGGGGGATAAGAAGAAACAATGAACATACCTTCAAATGCCCGCAGAAGAAAAAATCCAGCGGATTCAAATCCGGGGAGCGAAGGGACCATGCAACAGTACCGCCACGGCCGATCCACTTTCCGGGGAAGATATCGTCAAGGTATCGGCGGACATGTGCAGCATAATGGACTGGAGCACCATCATACTGGAAAATCATGTTCTTCCGGATTTCTAGTGGAATTTCTTCCAAGAGACCCGGAGGAACATGTTCCAGGAAGTTCTGGTACGCTGGGCCGTCCAATCTGTGAGGCAGAAGGTACGGCCCAACGATGGACTCCCCGCAAATGCCCGCCCATACGTTGACGGACTACCGATGCTGTGCTATGCATGGGCGAATCGCAACCGGATTCCGATCGTCCCACACGTGTGCATTGTGGGCGTTAAAGCACCCTTCTCTAGTGAAGAGTGCTTCATCCGTCCACAAAACACACGTTGGGAACGACGGATTCCGTTGGATTTCCTCCAATACCCACCGCGAGTAATCCACCCGCTGGAGGTAGTCCCTGGGGAGCAGGAGCTGCACCCCCCACATACTTGTACGGATGCATCCCGCAACGGTGAACGAGCCGATGGATCGTTGAGCGACTCACGCTGAAATGAAATTTAAAAAATTATTAATACATGTAAAAATCTATTGGCATTGAGAAACGTTTAATTAATTCTACGAATGATTGTCTTACCTCGATTTCCGGCTGACCTCGCGTATACTAACCGTGCCGTCCCGATGGAATTTTTTGAGCGCTTCGTCCGTTCGTGTCATGGAAATTCGACACGCGCGTCCCGCATCGTGATGCGAGGGTTGAAACGAGCCACTCGCGTGTAACCGACTCGTGCGTCTGAGGAAGCAATTCGCGGTCGGTGTGCTTTCGCTCGGATATGTGTCGCGGTACACGCAGGCGGACTTCGCGTTTCCATCGCACTGTGCGAAAATGAAAAACATTCGATAGTATTCTGCGTTCGTGTGTTCCATGTTCCTGGAGAAACGCGAAGGTACTGTGAAAAATTTTGACTGACAAATTGCATTTTCCCTGCCGAAAAATAACTTCGAAGAATACCTTGATTTTCCAGCATGATGGTGCTCCGGCCCATTATGCCGCACAAGTCCGCTTACTCGGAGATTCCAGATCGAGAGCGCTTAGCAGTTTGCGATCTCAAGAGAATCGCCTAAAACGAGACCCCAATTCCCAACGCGAATATCAGGAATTTCTTTCGGAATACCAGTCTCTTGGGCATATGCGAGAGGTCGATCCACCGTCGCCCATAGCATCTCCAAATGCTTATTACATTCCGCACCATCCTGTTATTTGCCAAAGTAGTCAAACGACGCATCTTCGCGTTGTTTTCAACGCTTCCAGCCGCACTTCAAATGGCAAATCCCTTAATCAACAGGACCTGATCGCAATCCTGATTCGCTGGCGTCAATTCCAATATGTCTACGCGGCCGGCATCGAAAAAATGTATCGGCAGATCCTCGTTCACCCTCACGACGTCGATTTTCAGCGCATCCTTTGGCGCGAGTCTCCTTCTGCTCCGATTGACGAATACCAGCTGCTCACGGTAACGTATGGCACAACTCCAGCGCCATATCTCGCTCTCAGAGTGTTGAGACAATTAATCGAGGACGAAGGTTCCTCCTACCCGAACGCAGTGCTAGTTTTAAGCTACCAAGCGTACGTTGACGACTTCCTCTTCGGAAGTGACGACCTCACGTCACTGCGCCTGATCCGCAACCAGACGATCCAATTGCTTCAAAAGGGAGGCTTTTCGTTACGCAAATGGGTGAGCAACGACAGCCGGCTGTTGTCCGACATCGACGAGGCCAATCACGGTTTAGCCGTCAGTAAATCCCTTCAAGTCGACGAAAATATTTCAGTGCTGGGCCTAACGTGGAACCCTGTCACAGACCAGTTTCAGTTCCATGCATTGAATCCAGACAACCAAATTACCACCAAGCGCGAAATGCTTTCTTCAATCGCCAAATTATTTGATCCCATGGGCTGGGTCGCTCCATTTGTCGTACTAGCCAAAATTCTCCTCCAACAACTCTGGTCCTTGAAGTGCGACTGGGATGATACAGTTCCGCCAGACTATCTTCAAGAATGGCGCTTATTTTGTTCCGAATTTGCCGAGTTCCATTCACTCACCATTCCTCGGAAAACCTCGCCAAGAGTCTTCACCACTCAAAGCCTTCACGGCTTTTCGGACGCTTCAACAAAGGCATATGCTGCGGTGGTCTATCTCCGAAGTGTTCTCGAGGATGGGACAGTCAGTTCGGCCCTTCTAATGGCGAAAACTCGCGTTGCTCAGGTAAAAACGGTCAGCGTCCCTCGATTGGAGCTATGCGCTGCCCTACTCCTTGCTCGATTGATCAAGTTCATTCAGACGTCCCTGATGAACAGGTCAATGGATTAACGTGGGTGAATCAATCACCTTCGCGGTGGAAAACGTTTCAAAGATTCAAACACTTGTGCCCCAATCAAGCTGGCATCACGTCCCGACAGATGACAATCCAGCGGACTGTGCTTCCCGTGGAATCTCATTATCCGAGTTAAAATCTCACCGATTATGGTGGTCAGGACCACAGTGACTTCGGAAGAATCCCCAGGAATGGCCCCATTCAGGTTACGTCACTGCTCCGGATGCTTCCAAGGAGGAAAGGGGCCAAACCATCAAAATCCTGACCGCTACCGCAGCTCCCTGGGAATTAGAACAACGATATTCCTCGTGGCCAAAACTTCTCCGAGTCACCGCATATGTTAAGCGTTTCATCGACAATCTCCGAACGCAAGCGAGACAAAGGGATCCACTCACCCAACCCATTCCGTCACCCAAGGCGTCTCTCTCAATTTTGAGTCCCAATGAGATTCACTGGGCCGAAATGTTTTGGGTGCGGCGCATCCAATCGGAGGTATTCCCGGTAGAAATGAATGCTCTCCGCAAAACTCACCCGGTGTCGAAATCGAGCCCTCTCAAATCCTTGAACCCCTTCCTCGATTCGGACGGCTTGATTCGCGCAAGAGGCCGCCTGTCAAACGCACGATTATCTGTAAAAGCCAAGACACCGATTATTTTAAAAGCTCATCCACTCCTAACACTCCTAATTACAAGCACTCATCGTCAACTCCTTCACGCCGGCCTCCAACTCACTCTCGCCTACCTTCGGAACCATTACTGGATCATCCGAGCTGTCCTTTATCGGTGTGTAGCATGCACTCGTGAAAGGGCTGCCATTCTGCAGGAACTCATGGGGTCCTTGCCGGCTCCGCGGGTCGAACAAGTAGAACGGTCATTCACTCACACCAGGGTCCACTATGCAGGGCCGATTCAAGCCCGGACAACACCAGGCCGGGGTCATAAGTCTGCCAAAGCATACATTGCGATCTTTGTTTGCTTGACAATTAAGGCGGTCCATATTGAGCTCGTAAGTGATTATAGTTCACAGGCCTTCATAGCAGCTTTCCATCGGTTTGTACCTCGACGCGGCCTCCCAACCGCTATGTACTCCGATAACGACACTACATTTCATGGCGCGAACCGCGAATTAGCTTTAGCCCACCAATCCGTCACAAGAGATCCAAATTTTAACAATTTCCTAGCGTCAAAAGGAATTTCATGGCATTTCTTACCTCCCAATGCACCGCACTTTGGAGGACTCTGGGAAGCTGCTGTGAAAAGCCTCAAATATCACCTGAAACGTACTATCGGGACCCACACTCTAACCTTCGAGGAACTAGCAACGCTGCTCTGTCGGGTCGAAGCGTGTCTTAACTCCAGGCCTCTTGAAAGCACGTCGGACTGCCTCGAGGAGTACTCGGTCTTAACACCGGGCCATTTCCTGATCGGGTCCCCTCTCGTGGCTCCACCTGAGCCCAGCGTCCTTAACATACAAGAAAACCGATTATCTCGCTGGCAACTTCTACAGAGACTCACGGAAAAATTGTGGAAATCGTGGCAGCAGGACTACTTACACACGCTTTCCGAGCGCTCGAAATGGCGCACAGTCCAAAACCTCGCCAAAAAGGGCCAGCTTGTCCTGCTCCGCAATTCGAACCTCCCGCCGTGTAAATGGGAACTCGGTCGCATCGTCGACTGCCATCCGGGAAGTGACGGTCTCGTCCGCGTCGTCTCTATTAAAACCGCACAATCCACGTATAAACGACCACTCGCGAAAGTGTGCTTTCTTCCCGTTTCGATTTACGCGGACAAGACGAACGGAACGACCCTAAATTAAGCGTAATGGTACTGTACCTTAGATGTAAGCCTATATAGATTTAAGTTAGATTTTAATGTACTTGTACTTACTGCGTCGTCATGTGCACACTCATGTCCACACCAGTACATGTCGTCACTCACTACGATCTTACTGCGCACTACGATTGTTGAATTAGTTCATTCAACAGGGGGACGGTGTGTTCCGTTTCGACGAACGGAAAGTTCCACTGACGGATTCGGCAAAATTCGAAAATTTTCGGGTCACGCTCGACCGAGCCGGATCGCGGTGCGCGATCGCCGTTCAGATTCAAAACCAATACCAAACAATTAAGTGCGAACGGTGTGACCTTCCAAATTAATTTCAAATCGCTTGTTTTACCGAACTCTCACAGTTCTTTGTGACGGGATTTAACAACTATAACCATTTACGCCTCAATTTATTGTTTCTGTTAATCCGGTGAAGTTTTGTGCTTTATAAAGTTACAACTTGTTAAGAGTTCATTCTTCATTCTCCAAACCTCGCCGTCCAGTCCTTAAGAAAAAAGGGCGAATCAGCTCTCATTCCAAACAGACCAAATACAAATAATTAATAAATTCGATTTAGCTGGTTGATTTATCCAATCCGCAGAGGTAACAGTTGCAGTGGTAGTATTTTTAATTATTTGTATTCTTTCCTCGACGTATCTCCGATGCACATCTTGCTACCTACCCGACCTTCCGTATAGCAACGGAAGGGTCAGTCGAGCGCTTGTGAGAGCGCGGCCCCTCTGGTGGCGAGCATGAGAGGCGACGCCACAAAACACTGAGCCAATTTTTAATAGCGTAGGGAACCGTGCAGTTAAAAATTTATAAGTTACTTGCTGTGTTTTACGAACAACCACGGTCCCTGATAATTACGCAACTTAGGGGCTCGTCCGGGATAATCACACTGACCGAGTTCTCGTAAAAATAAATCCTTTCATCTGAAACCAGAGTTGACAACCCAAATACATCTAAAATGGCTACAGTAGAGACAAGTATGATTGACATAGAAATGACTCCTGCATCTGATACAATGAGACTGAACAAGCGGGTTGTTAATGCTGACGATCCTAATGTGGAAATCATTGACCCGAAAAAATCCAAAATTGGCCTAGACCACGACAAGAAAATAAGGGTCATCAATTTCATAGTAGCTGCAAATGAGAAAATATATAACATCTTGAATCTTCCCAGTAATAGTGTTCTTGATATCAACCTTGGATGCTAGATCCAGAATATACTATTTACTTGTTATACCATCCTTAGACAAAGTGCACATAACACTGGAAGGACATTAGAGATGAGATTAGAGATGAGAATAATGAGCAAAAGTTTTCAAGTGACTTTCACAGGGAACAATTACACCACTGAAAGAGAGATTTGTTATAGGGGAGTAAAGAAGTGTGCAGCTGATGCGGGAGTGCCATTTGGCAAATATGGACCGTTTATTTTGAAAGTGATGTAAGTCCATTTTAAAAAAAAAATGAGCTATCACGTAATTCGTGCTTAATTTAATGTATATTTTTTATGTATAACCAGTCCATGTTTAATTTCTTAAAAAATTCCCATATTTTGTACAACTTAAAATCGGTCGGTAAATGAAATTACATAATCATCGATTATGAAAGTGGTGTAAGTCCAATTGACAGAGGTAGGTGGCTTAGCAGACGGTTGCCGATTAGTAGTCTGTTATTATTCATTTGTTTTATCTTACGTGCCATATTACGTGTCAAGAGTTGCTAACTTAGGTTATAGAGTTGTTAATTTATTCCATTTGTTTCTTAAAATGGATAACTTCATATTAACATCAGATAGTGATATAGGTAAGAACAAATGGTAAATCAATATTATATTATTATAACAATTGAAAATATTTATTTTATTTCATTATAAATAAATTCACACAGACATAAAACCCATGAATATAAACAGAAGAATAATCTTAGGTTCAGAGGATGAAAATAATTCTGCTATGAACAACAAATCAGCGAATCGTAAAAAGAGAAGAAGAATAATAAAGGTAGAATCTTCATCAGATGAAGATATTGTTATTGAGAATTTAGATTCTGTAGAATAAAACAAAGAAAAATATTTGCAACACATAAACAAAATTAAGCGAAATAGTGGACAAAGGTACTATACAAAAAGAGGAAAACTCATTCCAGCAAAACAATTTGAATCCAAAAATTGTAATTGCTCGAAGAAATGTATAGAACGTATTAATGAAACACAACGTATAGAAATTTTTGATAAGTTCTGAAATATAGGTGATTTTAATAAGCAAAATATATTTCTATATGGTAGTGTTCAACGAGAATCTGTTAATAGAAGAAGACCTAGAAATAATTCGGGCACTAAAAGAGCATGTGCTAATAAATTTTACCTAGTCACTTCTGGTGGAAACATTTTAGTATGTAAGAAGTTTTTCATTGATCCTTTTCAAATATCTACTCGACGAATTGATCGTATCCTAAAATCGCATGAGAACATTCCGAAAGACATGCGTGGAAAAATGGATGGCTCCTGCAGAAGAACTAGTGAGCCACTGACGAATGCAGTGATAGACCACATAAAAAGCTTTCCGGCATTTGAAGGTCACTATACTCGATCACAAAATCCGGAACGAATGTTTTTAAATCCTGAATTAAATATAAGAAAAATGTATAATTTATACTTGGAAAAATGCAAGGAAAATAACTTGAGTTCAGTTAATGAATGGACATACAGGAAAATCTTTAAAAGAGATTTCAAGTTACACTTCCATTTGCCACGTAAAGATACCTGTGCGAAATGTGATTTTTTAAACATGAAAATCAAGACAACAACTGATGACAAAGAAAAAACGATTTTTGTAGAAAGACATTATGTTCACTTGCAAAATGCTGAATTAGCAAGAAAAGCATTACAAGAAGATAAAATTCTGGCATCAGAAAATCCTGATAAATACTTTGCCTTCTCTTTTGACTTACAAAAAGCGTTACCCTACCCGAAACTATCTGTCTCAATCGCATATTACAAACGAAATATGTATGTTTTAAACGAGGGTTTTCACAATTTCCACGATGATAAAGTTAATATGTATGTGTGGGACGAAACTATTGCTTCCAGGGGATCGCAAGAAGTAGCTTCTTGCTGTTTGAGGCATTTAGAAAATGTAACGACCCAAAGCCAAGTTATTGCCTACAGTGACATGTGTACTGGGCAAAATCGAAATTTACAAATGGCATTGATGTGGTTGAAGGTTGTCCAGTCGTTGGATAATAACATTGACATAATTGATCACAAATTTTTACTCTCGGGGCATTCATACCTTCCGAACGATGCAGATTTTGGTATCATAGAAATGGCATTGCAAAAAAAGAATTTTCTGTACACATCACAGGATTATTATGATGTAATAACACAATATAGAACACGTGATAAATTCATTTTACATGAAATGAAACGAGAGAATTTCATTTCAACAAAAAATCTTAAAAATGCGATTAAAAAACAGATAAAAAAAAACACTAATGGCGAACAGGTCAATTGGTTACAAATATGTTGGTTGAGATTTCTCAAAAGTGCACCATACACTATTTTATATAAAACATCGATGAAGGACGCAGAATTTAAAACTATAAATTTATTACCTACACGTCCTGGAAGACCGCCAAAATTTGAAAAAATCGCCCTGGCGCCTTTGTACCAAAATGCCAGGCCTATTAGTTACGAAAAATATAAAGACATGATGCAGTTACTACCCTATGTAACTCCGGTGCATCATGCATATTTCGAAACACTGCCACATGCAGAGCATAAGTAAAATCTATCCGTGTCTTGTAATTTTGACAATGTAATTAGCGTCTAAAATTAAATTTTATGCCTTGTTATGCGTATTTGTAAACAAAATTGGATTAAAGTGAAGTATATTTTAAGTTATATTTGATTTTTCAAAATTGAAATTAAAGGATTTTTACAGTTGTCTAATTTTGAAAGTGGTGTAAGTCCATTTACAGCCTATAAATATATATTATTATAGTCTAATTCGCCTAAAACAAATTGATATAATCAAATTAAATATCGATAAAACAGTAGAAACATTGCCAGACTTCATATAATTTGCCTAAATTTTTTAATTAACAGATATGCTAACCTTTAATTTTCTCGAAACAAGAGAAAATGGACTTACACTACTTTCAAAATAAACGGTCCATATAACTTAACAGACAAAGCCAATTGGTATGGAGTTGCGAGCTCGCTTATGAACCTTTTATACCTCTCTTAAGCTAGCAGGACCAAACCAGCAGAATCATATCGGACCTAGTGGAATATTTAGTACTTACTTTGTACTAATTTGTACTACAAATAATAATTTTGTACGAATACGAAGTAGAATCGATTGGCAATTGCAACATTCTTTTACGCAAAATCTATTGCGTGAAATATTTAGGGTGAACGAGGCTTCGTTTACTTTGGATGTAAAAAGAAAAACATATTTCGATTCTGACTAAAATTGCTAGGGATGCAGTTGGATACAATGTTTGCTATGGTATCGCGTGTAATAACGAATATGGTGATTTTAATCGTTGTGAAAGCTTACCAGTACCCGCGAAAACCAAGATGGCCGTGTGTATCCACGAAAGGAGAGTGCTTCACATGGACATACAAAATCAACAGACAGAATACACAAATCTTGTTGTGGCAGGGTGAATCTATTCGCGATGTGGAAATAGGTAACTAGAGGTATGTTGCAAAATTACGCGGTATTTCCTGTAATATTTACAACAGAAACATTAATCGAGGCGCTCGCGAAAAATTGTCTCAAAATGTTCAACTTTGAGCTTCGTATTTTCACAGTCGAGAAACAAACAGTGAAAAATTGAAAAATTAAAGCTATTCATAGTTTATTATCATAAACCATAACTATATTATCTCATAATGCAATCACAGAAGTAGCACTTTCAATAAAAAAGTGTTCCAAAGCGTACACGTTAAAGGCAGACTCAATAAATTTTCATTACCTTTCAAGTCGTTCGAATCGATAAAAGTTGACATAAAACTATAATATGATTGAACAAGTTTGTACTTTCCTCGTTAATTTTTCTGATTCCTTGTTAAGGATTCTTAAGGAACCTTCACATCGCGGGGTTTATGATACGGACGTGACTTCTCCGCTATTTTTGAGGATTAGGTAAGATGAGCTAATGCTTCGAGACATTTTTACTTGATAAATTACGTTACGGTCATTAAGGAAACTCCAAACTCCACACGGGACTTGTAATCCTTGGAGCTTTTCCTTGTCTCAATAGCGATTGACGTATCGTAAACCCGCGGTAGCGCACATCTGCAGACCACCGGGGTCTTGGGGGCTCTGGCTTTCCCCAAATTGTTTATGAAAAAGGCAACATTCTCGCTCACTCATGGTGTACCTGGACACTGGACAGCAGGGTGGGCGGAAATGTTGCAAAGGGTAAGAAATGCCCTGCCAAGGTGACGACTTTGAGGATTGGCTTGACCAATCCTCCCACCGGTTAACGCTACGCGTTTTCGTCACCTTGGTAGGGGAAACCGAGCTTAGGTTAAGGGTAACATTAGGATTTTAATTTAGATTCGTTTTTGATCGAACCTTACAACCTCGAGTGGATTCTCCGCAAGTGTAGAAATACTCTTGTACAACTAAAAAGAGCAACGGGCTCTTCCTTGAAGTAACGGGCTTCAAGGTTATCGGCATTGTCCCAACATCAATTGGGTGGTCCTTCGAGCTTACGGTTAAGGGAACACAGCATCTCGCTGTCGTAATATGCACGGTCCGTGCAGCACATAGCACGTGGGAATAGTGTTTCGCGGCCGAAACATTGGTCCTTCGAGCCGGATCGGGTGAACCAGAACCTGTCAACGGTAGTTGGTGAATGTGGTTGGTGAAGGGAAGCTGAGAGCAGATCAATGTTCAATTCATTCCGAGCTAGCAGTGAAATACATTTGTATCATGGTTCCAATACGTGGTAGACCGGGAAAAGTTAATCCCGAAAAAATAAAGGAAACAATATTAAAATATAAGGATATCATAAAAAACGATACTAATATTGTTTCAAAAACATGATGTGTGACGTGTTATCGCGCAAGATCTTGAACATAAAGTGACTACAAACAATTTATATGTATTCACCATGTGCAATCGGTACAATGGTAAGGATATTATTTTTAATAAAGTGTGCAATGAGGGAAATGTTTACCTCCCGTCTAAATATGTGCGGGTGCAGCACCTGCTCCCCAGGAATTATTGCCAGCGGGTAGATTATTCGCTGTGAGCGTTGCGGAAAATCTGGCGGGATCCGTTGATCATCGCTTGTGTTTTGTGGGCGGATGAAGCACTCTTCACAAGAGAAGGATACTTTAACGCCCACAATGCACACGTGTGGGACGATCGGAATCCGGTTGCGATTCGCCCATGCGCAGCACAGCATCGGTGGTCCGTCAATGTATGGGCGGACATTTGTGCAGAGTTCATCGTTGGCCCGTACCTTCTGCCTCGCAGATTGGACGGTCCAGCGTACCAGAACTTCCTGGAACATGTTCCTCCGGGTCTCTTGGAAGAAATTCCACTAGAAATCCGGAAGAACATGATTTTCCAGCATAATGGTGCTCCGGCCCATTATGCTGCACATGACCGCTGATATCTTGACGATACCTTCCCCGAAAGGTGGATCGTCCGCGGCGATGCTGTTGCGTGGCCCCCTTCTTGCTCCCCGGATTTCAATCCGCTGGATTTTTTCCTTTGGGGGCACTTGAAGGTGTATTTATTGTTTCTTCTTATCCCCCCACCCTTTAATGTATTCCTGTTAACATTGCGTTTCTCTATTATTTGTTGCAGAAGGAGGTATACCGGCACGCCATCACTATCGAGAAGGAAGAAGTGGTGGGACGCATTCATGCGGCCGTGGCGACCATCAAGAAAGTAAAAATGCTGAGGCAGTCGAGACTTGGGGATTCGTATGCCTATTATCGCGAGATCGTATTTCAGCTGTTTCAAGAGCAAGAAGGAAAGGCTTAAACTAGCGTTCTTTATCGTTTTCCCAAAATTGCGTGAAATGCCGAGCTCACGTACAGGTGACTCGTGCGGTAGTATATGCCTGCTATCCCCATCATTTCATTAGATGCTAAGGAAGTTCATCGTCATTATTGTCGAATTCGATGCACTCAATTATGCCTGGTCTGACCACACTGCTCGCAACTGTCTCCGTTATCCAACTAACGCTTTTCGCGTTTTCGATCGCCTCGCACGCGTTTCTGGAAAATAAAAATCGGTCCCCTATTTCGGGGGAACGTCCATGCGTCGCGACCAACCATTGTTGCCATGGCGAAATCGACTTTTTAAAAGAGTTTCCTTCATTGAAAGAAGAAATATTTTCCAATTATTTACTTTTAGCAGGAGCGGTGTCAACTTCCATTCATTTTCATTTGATGGATTTTAATGAATCAGCGTTTTTTAAAATTGCTAAACAAAAAGGACAAATAGGACAGTATCCTCAAATTTTTTCAGATTTAAAAATTTAAAATTGCATTGAAATACATTTGGTTGTTTAGACTCAATCGTACTAATAGTATAAATATATATACGCACATCCATAAGCATTTTAAAAAAATGTCTTTTTTCAAATAGTTAAAATATGATCAGGGGGTCTTAATTAGATTTTCGGTAAGGAATTTTTTTCTCGAAAGTGTGTAGGATTTCGGGGATATGTGTAATGACTAAAAATGACTGTAATTGACCCCCGCAACCGAAACTAATTTTTTTAGAATTTGAAAAAAAAATTTTCGTCGAAAAATTTCAGCACCTACCCGATTTTTTTTCTCGAAAGTGAGTAGGAATTCGGGGGTATGTCTATTCACCAAAAATAATTGTAATTGACCCCCGCAACCGAAAATAATTTTTCCAGAACGGTTTGAAATTTTTGAATTTAATTGTTAATAACTTTTTAACGAGGGCTCAGTCAAAAAATTGATTTCTTGATTTTCGTCTTATTTTGGCCTCTAGAATCCCCCATTAAAATTTTTCCCAGGGGTGGCCGAACACCCTGTATATTACATGTATATAAAATAGAAAATGAAAACAAAAGTACGTGAAAGTTAAATCCTAATCTTAAAAATCCCAACTCCCACTTTTTTTCGTTGCTTACGAATTATTGTCACCATGTGAAGAGTTTCTACTGCAGTCGACAATGGGCAGTGATGTTTTTGAGGAAGTCACAATTTTTCACGGACTGCATGCAATTTTTAAAGGACTAGGGGGTTTTAAAACTTCCTAGTGCAGACTCCGCTTCGCTCGTCCATTGGACGGGAACGTTACTCTTCAACCTGCATCCACGCAGTAGCTGATTGAGCGGGGCCTGCAATACGGCGGCACCGGCTATGAATCTACGATAGAAGTTTATCATACCCAAGAACCCACGCAATTATTTGATTGTCACTGGCTTTGGATACTCTTCTATTACTTTTACTTTCTCGTCTAATGGTCGTGTACCCTCGACGGTGACCGTATAACCTAGGAATTTTACCTGCGATTTCGCAAACACGCACTTGTTCGGGTTGACTATTAATGCCGTACACTTCGAGACGTGAGAAAAGTGCACGCAGGTGATCTCGATGTTCCGTCTCACTATCCGACGCTACTGTATAGTCCAGGCCAAAATATAGCGAGGTCGTAAACTAAACTCTTGAGGGTCGGGACCGACTACTGCTGCGGCGCTTAGGGCCGTACATGACATCTTGCTTGAGGGTGCCTTTCTGAATGTTTTTCTGTGTCCGTAACTGCACCATCTTTTTTCATTTTCTACATGCATATACAGGATGTTCATCCACCCCTGGGAAAAATTTTAATGGGAGATTCTAGAGGCCAAAATAAGACGAAAATCAAGAATACCAATTTGTTGATGGTGGATTCGTCAAGAAGTTATTAACGTTTAAAGCTCCGCCAGTACTGAATTTATCTCTCGAAAGTGGGTAAGATTTCGGAAGTATGTCTATTCACCAAAAATGATTATAATTGACCTCCACAATCGAAAATAATTTTTCCAGAACGATTTGAAACTTTTCAATTTCGCCGAAAAATTTAAGCATCTACCACCTATCGATTTTTCTTAAATATTCGTTTTTGATTTTTAGTGATTTCGTTTGACGTCCTACAGAAAAGTTGTTTAATACTTTTTTGAAGGTACAAATGAGCTCTACTTCAGAAAAAAGTTTCATTGAAATATATTCACTATTATAGGAGTTATGACTGTTTAAAAATTGAACCATTTTTATGGGGTTTTTCTCATTTTAGGGGGTCAAGAAACAACTTTTCATATATTTTTAGAATTTCTACATATTCTACGCTAAAATACGCGTCATTTGCTTTTTTAAACATTAAAATCGTCCAATCCGTTCAGGAGTTATGATGTTTTAAAAATTCGCATGAAATTTCAGGGGAATCACTCAATGTATGGTCAGACATTGTATTTTCGGGAAGGAATTTATTTCTCGAATGTGCGTAGGAATTCGGAAGTATGTCTATTCACCAAAAATGATTGAAATTGACCCCTGCAACTAAAAATAATTTTTTTAGAACGATTTGAAATTTTTTAATTTTGTCGAAAAATTTCAGCACCTACTCGAATTTTTTTCTCGAAACTGGGTAGGATTTCGGGGGCATGTCTATTCACCAAAAATGATTGTAATTGACCCCCGCAACCGAAAATAATTTTTCCAGAACGATTTGAAAAAATTTATTTTCACCGAAAAATTTAGGCACCTGTCCATTTTTCTTAAAAATTAGTGTTTGATTTTTAGTAATTTTGTTTGACGCTCTACAGAAAAGTTGTCTAATATTTTTTTGTAGCTACCCATAAGCTCTACTTCAGAAAAAAGTTTCATTGAAATATATTCACTATTGTAAGAGTTATGGCTGTTTGAAAATTGGACCATTTTTATGGGGGGTTCCTCACTTTACGGGGTTAAGGATCAACTTTTCGAATAATTTTGCAATTTCTACATATTCTCCATCAAAATACGCGTAGTTTGCTTTTTTAAACATTAAAATCGTCCAATCCGTTCAGGAGTTATGACATTTTAAAGATTCGCATGAAAATTCGGGCAGACATTTTTGGCCAGAAATTATATTTTCGGTAAGGAATTTTTTTCTCGAAACTGAGTAGGGTTTCGAGGGTATGTGTAATGACCAAAAATGATTGTAATTGAACCCCGGAATCGAAAATAATTTTTCAAAAGCGATTTGAAATTTTCATTTTCCGTCGAAAAATTTCACACCTTCTGGAATTTTTTTTTAGAAATTGGGTAGGATTTCGGGGGTATGTGTATTCACCAAAAATGCTTATAATTGACCCCTGCAACAGAAAATATTTTTTCCATAACGATTTGAAATTTTTGAATTTAATTGTTAATAACTTTTTAACGAAGCCTCTTTCAACAAATTGGTATTCTTGATTTTCGTCTTATTTTGGCCTCTAGAATTTCCCATTAAAATTTTTCTCAAGGGTGGCCGAACACCCTGTATTATAAGCAGGTAAATTAAGATATTAAAGACTTGAGTAAGACCTTTACCTGTTACGATACCTCTAAAAATGGCTTTCTAAGAATGGCGACACTAGATAAAATATTTCTTTACACGGCCCTGACTATGGTCTAAGGCCCTTAGCTGCTCGTATTTCTGTCAATTCATTTGTTTCGGGAGCTGAAACGTGTAAACTTTGACACCCACTCGAGTTTACGACCTCGCTATATTGTGGCCCGGACTATACCATCCAAATTCATGTACAGTAGTCGCCTCACTTGAAGCCCCGCGGAAGGAATGCGGGAGAAGTGGAAGGGGTACATGTATTCCCACGCACACATTGATCTCTAGCTCGCTATTCGTCGCGGCAGTTACACACACATGTGGACTGACTGAGAGCAAGGGAGTGAGATAGATAAATGGGCGGTCCGACTCCCTCTGCCCCTGTGCCGTCCCGCGAGACTTCAAGTCAGAGGACCACTGTACTTCGTACATTGAAAATAACAGTTAAATTCAACTTTTAGAATAAAAATATATTCGAAAATCAGTCAAAAATATCATGTCATATTTTGCGTACGATTAAAATACGATTATAAAAGTAAAAATTTGTTCTAACAAGATTCGAACCTGCAGCAAAAGAAGTTTGCACTTGCGGGCAGACACCTCATCAACCACACCAGGTTACTGGTGACTGTCGATAAGCACCTGTAATAACTGTAATGCCAAATATCTGCAAATCGTCTACACCCAAAACCGGGTACCATTCCACCCTCTCCTTGTTAGAATCGAGTTTTCAATTTCTCCTAGCGAGAACCGCAACCGATTAAGCTGCTTATTTGTTTTCAATTACAAAATATTTATTTCTCAATTAACCCTTTACGTATTCGTATTCAGTATTCGTTTCCAATGCTATTTAAATAAGTATGTAATGTATAAGATTTCGTTTAATTTTTTTTTTTTTTTTTTTTCTAGAAAAGATAGACAAAAAGATTATTTGATTTTTTTTATATAAAATTTAATTCTTCCTAAGATTTATATAAAACATATAAAACATTTTTTTATAAATAATGCCTATGTATCGGAACAACTAAAGAGCAAGAGGTGTAATCATTATTATCCATGGGCTGATTATAGTCAAAGCCTAACCAGATCTAGAAATGAGAACATAAAACTTAAATGTAAAGTTTCATCGAAAGTGGCGGCTATTATATCGCCACTACACCCTTGCTATTGTATGAATGGAATGGAATGCAAGTGTAATTTTAAGCTTTTTATTTTTCCATTATCACAAGATCTCGTGCGAGCCTGGTCGTCCTGTTGAAGATCCTGGGCAGAATAGAGTCGGACAAGCCCGCCCCGACCCGGGAATCACCAAACCCATCACAGACAATTCCGAGTCGCGCGGCAATGGGTTGCCGTACCTAGGATTTACCGTTTGAAACACATGCGGCATCTTGGACATGGAAAGACAGCAGACGTCGCATTGCTATAAAGAATAGGGGCATTTTTCTGACCTTCAAGACACGGAGTGAGGAAGGCGAAGGTATTTTTCGGAAGGGAAAATGCAATTTGTCAGTCAAAATTTTTCACACTACCTTCGCGTTTCTCCATGAACATGGAACGCACAAACGCAGAATACTACAGAATGTTTTTCGTTTTTGCGCAGTCCAACGGGAACGCGGAGGAAGCCGCCCGCGTGTACCGTGACAGATATCCAAGTGAAAGCACACCGACCACGAATTGTTTTCGCAGACTCGCGAGTCGGTTACACTCGAGTGGTTCGTTTCAACCCCCGCGTCGCGACGCGGGACGTGCGTGTCGAATTTCCACGACACGGGCGGACGAAGTACTCGAAGAATTTCATCGAGACGGCACGGTTAGCATATACGAGGTCAGCCGCAAATTGAGGTAAGACGGACACTCGTACAATTAATTAAACGTTTCTCAGTGCCAATAGATTTTTGTATGTATTAATAATTTTTTAAATTTTATTTCTGCGTGAGCCGCTCAACGGTTCATCGGCTCGTTCACCGTTTCGGGATGCATCCCTACGAATATGTACGGGCGCAGCTCCTGCTCCCCAGGGACTACCTACAGCGGATGGATTATTCGCGGTGGGTGTTGGGGGAAATCCAACGGAATCCGTCGTTCCCCGCGTGTGTTTTGTGGACGGATGAAGCACTCTTCACAAGAGAAGGGTGCTTTAACGCCCACAATGCACACGTGTGGCACGATCGGAATCCGGTTGCGATTCGCCCACGCGCAGCACAGCATCGGTGTCCGTTAACGTATGGGCGGGCATTTGCGGGGAGTCCATCGTTGGCCCGTACCTTCTGCCTCACAGATTGGACGGTCCAGCGTACAAGGACTTCCTGGAACATGTTCTTCCGAGTCTCTTGAAAGAAATTCCACTAGAAATCCGGAAGAACATGATTTTTCAGCATGATAGTGCTCCGGCCCATTATGCTGCACATGTCCGCCGATACCTTGACGATACCTTCCCCGGAAGGTGGATTGGCCGCGGCGGTGCTGTTGCATGGCCCTCTCGGTCCCCGGATTTGAATCCGCTGGATTTTTTCTTCTGGGGGCACTTAAAGGTGTTTTCTCTTATCCCCCCACCCTTTAACGCATTCCTGCTAACATTGCGTTTCTTTATTATTTGTTGCAGAATGAAGTGTACCGACACCCCGTCTCTACCAAGGAGGAAGTAGTGTCCTGTATTCACGCGGTCGTGGCGACTATCATCCCCGAGACGTTTCGCAGAGTACAGCGAAGCGTCGCTAACCGTGCTGAGGTATGCGTGGCAGCGGAGGGAGATCACGTGGAGTCTCTCCTCCATTGACACCCGGCCCCCCTCGTGGGGGCCAACAAATATTTTCAACAAGGAATATGCTCTGGCTTCAGCCAAGTGAACAATTGGCCCCTTTCGGGACCGAAAAAATGAATAACAATCGAACCAATAATTCAAAAATTAAATACCCTTCCTATCGGCTCCTTTCGGAGTCGGACAGTTTTTTTTCTTTTTTGCAGGAACAGCAATCCTGGAGGGAGTAACAATCGAAGAAGCAACAATTCAGGAGGGAGGTAAGTCGAGTTTCAATTATTTTTCTATTAACTCTTTGCATTCGAGAAATGTTTCGGTACGCACAAATCCAGTCTGATAATAATTCTTATTTTAATTTTAAAACACTGGCGAAAAACGTCACTCCGGTGCGAGTTACTAATTTTTTATTAATTTTTTAAAAATTCCATGAGCATCTTCCCACATTTTATTCCTTCTTTCTTGGAAACAACGAATACAAATAATTAATAAATTCGATTTAGCTGGCTGATTTATCCAATCCGCAGAGATAACAGTTGCAGTGATAGTATTTTTAATTATTTGTATTCGTTCCTCGACGTATCTCTGATGCACATCTTGCTATCTATCCAACACGGTGGCTCTCTTAGTTCGGACGGCCCTGAGCGCGCGGAAGGCGCGCGCCGTGATTCGTCAGTGTTTTTCGTTAATAATTCAAAAACGAAGCTCCATCCGACATTTTTGCAAAGGAAATTGTTGGTCAGAACCATCTCAGCTACCCCCCATTTCCGGTTCTTACACCATTTACGGGACACCCTGTAGAAGTAACCAGATTCTGTCAGGTGAGTGACGGGGACGACACTTTTTGGGTAAAGACATCTGAATGTGCGAAGGCTATAGCGAACAATTTAGAGGAAGCGCTTAGTCTACAGAACAAGATCAGAAGTGGGGAAGAGGGTGGCACAAAGCTATGTAAACAGTTTAACGACACAGAATTCTGCAGCCACTCGTATAGGAAAGTTAACATCAGAGACAAAGACTGGTGGTTGCCAGTTAGACCTATTGCAGACATATTATCAAAGATAAGACTAACACTTTAAGTTAACACCTCAAGATGGGATCCTTCTAACAAAGATTGCGTTCAAATAACGAGATCAAAAGTACTTAGCAATCTGTTGCTGTACCCGCACATCCGCTGCATAAGATATCAATGTCTAAGTTTACTTAGCATAACAGGTGATGGGCCTCTTGACAAAGATGAATCAACAAATTGGTATTCTTGATTTTCATCTTACTTTGGCCTTTGGAATTTCCCGTCAAAATTTTTCCCGAAGGTGGTTGAACACCCTGTATATTCAATTCACTTATAATTATTTTTCTTTCATCGCGCATTCCTTTCACCATTTAAATTCCCCCACAGAACTAGAATTATGCTTCAACACGTCGGTGCCCCGCCATATTTCACGAGACCAGATTTACATTTCATAAATGAAAAGCATTCAATATCACCGGACCTCATGCTCTTGGACTTTACTTATGAAGACATGTCAAAGAAGAAGCGTACAAAAAAATATTCACAACATTGCACGCCTAAAGCAAAAAATTCTTCGAATGTTTGAAAAACTATAAAAAATGATAATATGTTATAATCCGTTCGATAGTCTTCAATGCGTCATGCGCAGTAAGGTGGACCTTATTTTTCAATTTTCGACTTTGAATACTATTTCGTACGCGTTTATATAAATTATTTTGTCCGTACGAATTAATTGTAATATTAAATAATTAAGAAACTATAATCTTTATTAATATACACCTACATCATTTTGAAATATTTTGACTTCAAAATATGAATATTTTTGTTCCGCAATAAATTTTTGAAATTTGAGAATCGTGAGTTATAAAAAACAAAAAATTCAAAATTTTGTTTCTATACCCTTATAAAACGTGAGACGAATTCAAAGAGGTCCTAAAATGTATGATAGCAATACACTTTAATGGGGAAAAACAGGTTACAAAAATACGAAATTTTCAATTGCGATGTGCCACGTTTTCCCATTGTCTGATTAATTTTAGATTTTGCATAGGTTACTTTTTTTATTTAGTGTCACAATTTCAGGGGGTATCGCAAAAAAATTGTTTTTGATCAAGTATAAATAAGGTCTACTCTAGTGCACAGTTATGTATGCAGCAACAACATTTCCAACAGTATTTGTAAAGTAATCAACTTCAAATTCGATTTTTTCGAAAACAAAACCTCGAACTAAAAAATTGAGTATCAAATTTTATTGATTTATTAACAAAAATTATCGTCAAGATATTCTTGCGTATATTCGACTCTCAAATTTCGAGTCGAGAAGATGCACCTGTGTCCTTCATTCACAGTTACTGCCTAAGTGAGATAGGACCCAAAAGGTCTACGAATGCGTGACGAATTTTCGTTCTGAACGTTCATTCTCGTAGTTCCTCTCGTTGAGTAAAGACACACTCTTTCTGTGTGCTTTAAATAAATTCAAACGTTAAAGATTAATAAAATATTGTTTTGTTTTATTTCTCCTTCCATACTCCCTGGCCGATTGTACTACGATTTCCCACACACCTTGTATACTACAGTGTGTTAGGAAATGATAGGTTCAGTCATACTTATGATAATAATTTAGAAAGAAGTGCATGAATCAGTTTCAAATTTTCAGAATTTTTAGCTTTTATATTAACAAACTGTTGTGCTAAACATTATATGGAAATAACGGTTCAAAAAGAAACTAGAAATCTTTTACTGAATGTAACCAGCTTCTAACCGTTAATAAATGATAGGTTCACTTGCTAAAAGGACGATTAAACGATTTGTTAATGTACCAAAATTTAATACATCACAATATTCTTTCGTTATAATGCATTCATTATGAATTTGGCTGCTTGACACCGTCATTTTGTTTGCGTGTCATTTGTTACGTATCCTGGTTACAAAGGAAACAAACAGTAAACAATTTCTCATGAATCTTCCCATGCATTTCCAGTGTAAAAAATATGTATTAAAGTATCGAAGTATCGAGTTATTAAGGTGTTAAAGCATTTTTTTAAAAATGGGCAGAGGTAAAGTTTTGAATGAAAAAGAGAAAGGACAGATATTGGCGTATAAAGACTCTGGAATGTCTCATCGAGAAATTGGTCGTCCCATAGGCAGATCTTGCAATGTGGTGAATAAGTTTATAAAAAATGGGGATGAATATGGTGTGAAAAAATCACCTGGAAGACCAGCAAAATTGACACCACGCAATAAAAGAGTAATTATCGCGAGTGCATCAAATTCAACAATAGGAAGTCGACGATTACGCAACGAATTCGCGCCAAATGTTTCACATGTGACAATATGGAATGTTTTAAAAGAATCTTCTAATCTTGTATACAAGAAAATGAAATCTGCCCCAACGCTTAAAAAGGAGCATTGCAAAACACGTGTATTATTTGCAGATTTGCATCAAACGTGGATCCATCAGTGGCATTCGGTATGTGCACATTTTTTAGCGAGGACATTGCAATTTACATATTTTTAAATCTTTAGATTATTTGGTCTGATGAAAAGAAATTCAACTTAGATGGACCAGATGGGTTGACGAACTATTGGCACAATCTATGTACAGAACCGCGTTATTTTTCAAAGCGTAACTTTGGTGGAGGTTCTGTGATGATTTGGGCGGCGTTCTCTGGATTTGGCAAGACAACATTAGCCTTCCTTGATACACGACTCGATTCAAAAAAATATCAAGCTGTTTTAGAAGAACACCTTTTGCCCTATATTCGCCGTTTTTCGTCTGCAAAATTAACATTCATGCATGATAACGCAACAGTGCACGCTTCATCAAACATTAAACAATGGTTAAAAACTAAAAATATAGACACATTAATATGGCCATCAAGGTCTCCTGATCTTAACCCGATTGAGAATTTATGGGGACAACTAGTACGCGATGTTTGCGATGATTGTCGCCAATTCAATAGTGTAAAAGAGCTCAAAACGGCAATTACGAACGCTTGGGATCGCATTACTACTCGGCAACTCACAAATCTTGTCGAATCTATGCCGAAGCGTATCAATTTATTAATTAAAAGTGGTGGAAAACCTATTAAATATTAATTTTAATTTTTACTTTGTTAAGAATTATTTAATGACTATGTATAAATATGTTTTTTAAAGTGAACCTATCATTTATTAACGGTTGAAATATGTTAAAATTATGATATTCTTATGTTACATCATTTTGAAATATTACTCCAAAATGAAATTTAGCAATCAGATTTGTTAATACAAGGACATTATATCTTGAAAGTTTGAGAGCAGTTGATACATTTCTCTATAAGTTATGATAATAAATGTGAGTGAACCTATCATTTCCTAACACACTGTATCTTGGCCTTCTACTATCGGGAAAAATGTGATTGGTAGCGCTGCGTAAGAAATAATATATGCATGCATGCGTGCGTGCGTGCGTGCGTGCGTGCGTGGGTAGGTGTCTGGAGAGAGCGGAAACGTCCGAAGGCAGGCGAGAATAGCCGAGGAGAGACAAATGACGAGCGGGAAAAAACAAACGAATAAACGAGGGAGGTACGTAAAAGATCAGTAAGGAAGCGGGCACGCTTGGACAAAAGGTATAGATCGATAAGCAATTAATAAAGTTACTAGTGAAAGTGTGGTTGTATTTGTATTGGTGCTCATAACTTTGTTAACCATCCTTGACAAAATTACAGTTGGTTCCATTATAATGTAAAATAGCAGACTATATGATGTTTGATGATATACATAGAACGAATAACACTTTTCTCACTCTGTTAATTATAGGGACGAATGGGATTCCTCTTTCAGTTTTCTACCTTTAATAGCAATGATAGAATAAATATACTCATGTGGTATTTAACTAACCGTGAAATATAAATGAACGGGAACGTAAATATTATTGCAACAGATTTCAAAAAGTCGGTACCTATTAAAAAAAAATGAAACTTTTGGCAAATAAAGTTCAGCAAATAATGTGCTTATATAAATACAGATCCATTTCTTTTTATCTATCTACCTTAATCTTAAAACAAAAATTTAACATACTTTTCATGTATGTAGGTACTTTCCAAACACCGAAAAATTCGATGCATTGATGCGTACCAGCACATTAGGTGCATGTAGCAAGTTAACACATTAACGACGGGGCATTTCTATTAAAACTTTCCTACACGACAGGTGATTTTCATAATATTAAATTCCTTCAACATGTGTATACTAAAAATGTGATAAGTATTTTTGTAATTAATATATTTTATTGAAATTTTCAAGAGTTATATTATATTATTTTATTATGTTATATTATTCGAATTTTTTTCTTGTGTTATCGGAGAAATTACTAGAAAAACAGACACTTGTCGCAAAACGAGAATACTCGTTTCCCGTCGGTAACATACATTTCAATAAAACGAGAATTTTCGTTTCCCGTCGGTAACGTGTTAAATATTATAATACATTGTTACATCTTCAAAAGATTTACTAAAAGACAAATTATCATTATTAAGCATTAAAGATAAATTCATTTTCTGTACGAGAAAATCTAGGTACCGTCGAATTCATTTAAGTTGAGCTCTGAGAGGCAGGCAGGAAGCAGCGGTAGAATTGCCAATTTTTCGGCTACTCTTCAGCAAATCCTATTTGAGCACTGATTCGTGCTACGTCCCATCTTTTATTAAGGCGTGAAGACGACCACCATCGCCATTAAAATGACAAAGCGACTACCTAGTGACGAATCTTACTAGAAATTATTGATGTTACGCAAATGTGTTAGACAAATGGATAGAAATATAATTCTACAATATTTCTAATATACTACAAATTTCTCCTTGAAGTTCAAATGTTTTTAAACTAAAAACAACGTTTCAATTTTGTTATGTTCTAACTATAAAATAAATTAACGAATAAGCAAATAAGCAAAATATCAAAAAAGTAAAATTAAATTTACTTTTTACTTATCCACCAATAATATTCCTTTTAAGATTATCACGTTTATTACATATCAACTTTGTCGTGTACGCACATGTATTTGAAATCGATTTTTAATTCAATACTGTTTGAATGCGTACGTTCACATGCCGAACTAACGGCACAATAGTCACTTGCGTGACTAGTTGTAATTTTGGACAACAGAGAATAATTTTTACTCTGCACTCGTGAGTGTCACTTCGAAGTTTGGCAACTTCGAAGTTTTAAATACACTGCACAATAACAAGAAGTCGAAACGCCGTCGACTCTCGCAATTATGGATTAAATTTTTCAATGTTAAACCACTGAGATATGACAGTTTATTTCGGACATTTCGTTCTATCACTATTTATTAACCCTTTGCAGTCGGTTGTCCCCTCTAAGGGGACATTTTAAATCCGACAAACAATTCGTATGTACCCTCTGGGGGAACACAAAGATAGTTATTACTTTAAAGTGATTATATAGGATAAAATACGTAAGCGGAAAATTGAAAAAAGACACATTTCCATGAAATTTTTGCTACCTATTTCGTAACAAAGTGTGTTTAGAGTTAGTGATAGATGTCCGAAAAAATGTCCTCGTGCGCAAAGGGTTAAATTTTGTTTGAAAGATAAAAATTGACGTCTCGTAGATTCTAAATGCGACTTGACATTTGAGGATCGACACTTAAAAGTTTTTTTGCAGATAGAACCCCATTGTCCTTTGGTACTTCACGTAACCATAATTTTAAATTTGTATCAGCTGCGGTTCTGCAGTATGGTTGGATTCCTACCAGATTTCTCGGAGCTCAAGAATTCGACGATACCTATCTGATTCATTGTAAATAATATACATTTAATATAGTATTATTAAACTTTAAATGTAATGATGATTTGTAAAAAAAATAAATCTTTGAAATTTATGAGATTAACCGTATAAGTGAATTTTGTAATCACCTACTTCTTCATACAAGAAACATCGATTTCAGAAAGCACCTTCTTACATTAGATTTTTTATGGTAAATACACAAATTCTAAATAATACAAGCACATTTTATTCAATGAAATACATGTTTATTATATTCTATGAGATAGAGACATATGTACACATGTAGTTTTGTCTTTATTAGTCGACTGTAAATATTGACGTTCAATATGTTATAGGTAACCATTGTGCAAAATCAAAAATTGAAATTAAAATAAAAAAAGAGTAAAAATGAAGCAATCTACAATAGAAGAGCAATTAACTGTTGTAAGAAATTTTGAAGATGGTAAAAGTTATCGCAAAATTCCGAAGATTATTAATAGAAGTATCAATACTGTCCAGTATATTGTGAAACAATACCAAACTGAAAATAGAATAAGTAATGAGTTAAGAAATGTTCCAATCAAGAAATTGAAAGCGTATGATGAAAGAAGGACAGTGCAAAAAATTAGAAACAATCCGAGATTTAACATCCCTAAACTTACTAACGAAATTGAAACATGTTTAGGAAAAAGTGTAAATTCGGAAATGGTGAGAAGAGTGTTAAGAAAAGAACATTTTCGCGGCTCGGAATAAATCTCTTGTAAGCAAGAAAAATAAAAAAGTAAAAGATTAAATTTCGCAAGAAACTATTTGAACAAAAATTTTGATTTTTGAAAAGAAAAAAGTATATGCAATATCTTTCATTCGGATGGTAAAATTGCGGTGTGGCGTCGACATAATGAAGAGTTCAAAATAAAAAATTTAAACTGTACCATGAGGCATGGAGGACAATCAATAATGGGGTTGTATGTCTGCTACTGGAATGGATCATTTAGAATTTATCGAAGGAAATATGAACAAATATGATTATATAAACATTTTGAAAAAAAAAATTTGAAAAACAGTGCAAAAAATTAGAAATTTTAGACCGCTTTAAATTTTACAGCGACAATGATCTCAGACACACGTCGCATGTAACCAGAATGTGATTACTTTATACTTGCCCCAAACTAATAAATACACCCTTCCAATCACCTCATTCGAACGTGATAGAGCACATCTGGCACGAATTAGAAATTAGAATTCGAAAACATACAATTATAAATAAAAATAACTGGGGGAAAAAATTAACAGCGGAATGGGGTAAAATTGAATCCAGTTTTACTGAAAAATTGGTAAGATCAATGCCAAATATAACACATAGATTGTGAGAGGTAGAACGTAGTCGGAGGAACCAAACAACATACTAAGTTTTAATTTAAGCAACTTGCTAAACAATTTTTTTTAAATGTACGATTTTAATTATGAAACGTTTTTCAGGCTGAATCCCAGTAACATTATTTTGTTTAATACTTAGGAAGATGTTATTTCTTTCTAGATCACTACATAATAAATATAGATATATTTACAATATATGTAAATCCATTAAATTCTTTTCTTCAAATCGGATTCTGGCTATGACTCGCTGTATACAAGGTGTTCGGCTACCTTTTGGGAAAAATTTCATGGGAGACTCTGAAGGCCAAAATAAGACGAAAATCACACTCACGTGATTGTTTTAAACATAAGGAATTATAATTTCACGAAAAAATATCAGTCGACAACTTTGGTATAAGATGGTACAACTGCATCCGGCTCTAACGTGAAATCAACAATTTGAAAACTCTAATTTAAATGCGGCACGTGTTCCCGTTGTCTAATCTCCCTGAAATTTTGCACAAAACTTTTTATCACTAAGTGTCACAATTGGGGGGGGGGGGGGGGGGGGGACGTCAAAAAGTAATCGAAAGTTAAAAATACGAACCACCCTAGTGTACAGTAAGTAGAACCTTATTTTTCGATTTTTGAACTTTTTGGGGGACACCCCCTGAAATTATGACACTAGATGAAAAAATAACCTATGCAAAATCTGAAATTGATCAGACAACGGGAAAATGTAGCACATCGCAGTTGAAAATTTGGTACTTTTGTAAGAATATACAAACAAAATTTTGAATTGTTTGTTTTTTATGACTCGCGATTCTCAAATTTCAAAAATTTACTGCGGAACAAAAATTATTTTTTCGCATTATACTTACTTCGTTAAATAGAACAAGTTTTACTCATAACAATCTTTTCTATGTTTATAGATAACAAAGATATTTATAGCGATGTATTTAAAGCGTTTTTACGTCACTGATTTCATATTTTAAAGTCAAAATATTTCGAAATGATGTATGTGTACATTAATAAAAATTATAGTTTCTGAATTATTTAATATTACAATTAATTCATACAGACAAAATAATTTATGTAAACGAGTGCGAAGTAGTATTCAAAGTCTTGGAAGTGGCAGCTACATTTTCGTCCGGCTAGATGCTATACAAAGGATCAAGTACTATAGAGAGATGACTTGTTGACTAGACACCCGCAAACTAAACGTATCAAAACATGAATAATACTTTCGAATAAACGTCAAATTCATACGAAATATTTAAAACAATTAAAAACTAGAAGAAATATTTTTTAATATTTTTGTTAAATATTTTTGTTTTTTGTTGCTCCAATTTTTTATTACCGCATATTATCTATTATGTAAGTGCCTCCATCGAGGATTATTTTTTATAAACAATACATTTTATTTTATAATCCTAAAATTTAAAAACATGGAATTATTCGTGGGATATTCTTTTTTTTATAACAAATTTTCCATGAAAAAACATTCACGGTGAATCTTAAAAATTCGTATAGAAGAGTCGACCGTACGGTTAGCAGCAAACATTTACGGCAGTTTTGTAGTAATAAAAATATAACACGGAACTCGCAGTAATAAAAAGCCGAAGGGACTTCAGGCTTTGTGCGATACACGGCAAGAGTATGGTCTGCACGTTCGCCAATCACAGACAATTCCGAGTCGCGCGGCAATGGGTTGCCGTACCTAGGATTTACCGTTTGAAACACATGCGGCATCTTGGACATGGAAAGACAGCAGACGTCGCATTGCTATAAAGAATATTTCTGACATTTTTCTGACCTTCAAGTCACGGAGTGAGGAAGGCGAAGGTATTTTTCGGAAGGGAAAATGCAATTTGTCAGTCAAAATTTTTCACACTACCTTCGCGTTTCTCCAGGAACATAGAACGCACAAACGCAGAATACTACAGAATGTTTTTCGTTTTTGCGCAGTCCAACGGGAACGCGGAGGAAGCCGCCCGTGTGTACCGTGAGAGATATCCAAGTGAAAGCACACCGACCGCGAATTGTTTTCGCAGACTCGCGAGTCGGTTACACTCGAGTGGTTCGTTTCAACCCCCGCGTCGCGACGCGGGACGTGCGTGTCGAATTTCCACGACACGGGCGGACGAAGTACTCGAAGAATTTCATCGAGACGGCACGGTTAGCATATACGAGGTCAGCCGCAAATTGAGGTAAGACGGACACTCGTACAATTAATTAAACGTTTCTCAGTGCCAATAGATTTTTGCATGTATTAATAATTTTTTTTAGTTTTATTTCAGCGTGAGCCGCTCAACGGTCCATCGGCTCGTTCACCGTTTCGGGATGCATCCCTACTAATATGTACGGGCGCAGCTCCTGCTCCCCAGGGACTACCTACAGCGGATGGATTATTCGCGGTGGGTATTGGGGGAAATCCAACGGAATCCGTCGTTCCACGCGTGTGTTTTGTGGACGGATGAAGCACTCTTCACAAGAGAAGGATGCTTTAACGCCCACAATGCACACGTGTGGCACGATCGAAATCCGGTTGCGATTCGCCCACGCGCAGCACAACATCGGTGTCCGTTAACGTATGGGCGGGCATTTGCGGGGAGTCCATCGTTGGCCCGTACCTTCTACCTCACAGATTGGACGGTCCAGCGTACAAGGACTTCCTGGAACATGTTCTTCCGAGTCTCTTGGAAGAAATTCCACTAGAAATCCGGAAGAACATGATTTTCCAGCATGATAGTGCTCCGGCCCATTATGCTGCACATGTCCGCCGATACCTTGACGATACCTTTCCCGGAAGGTGGATCGGCCGCGGCGGTGCTGTTGCATGGCCCCCTCGCTCCCCGGATTTGAATCCGCTGGATTTTTTCTTCTGGGGGCACTTAAAGGTGTTTTCTCTTATCCCCAAACCCTTCAACGCATTCCTGCTAACATTGCGTTTCTTTATTATTTGTTGCAGAATGAAGTGTACCGACACCCCGTCTCTACCAAGGAGGAAGTAGTGTCGCGTATTCACGCGGTCGTGGCGACTATCATTCCCGAGACGTTTCGCAGAGTACAGCGAAGCGTCGCTAACCGTGCCGAGGTATGCGTGGCGGCGGAGGGAAATCACGTGGAGCCTCTCCTCCATTGACACCCGGCCCCCCTCGTGGGGGCCGACAAATATTTTCAACAAGGAATATGCTCTGGCTTCAGCCATGTGAACAATCGGCCCCTTTCGGGACCGAAAAAATGAATAACAATCGAACCAATAATTCAAAAATTAAATACCCTTCCTATCGGCTCCTTTCAGTGTCGGACAGTTTTTTTTCTTATTTGCAGGAACAGCAATCCTGGAGGGAGTAACAATCGAAGAAGCAACAATTCAAGAGGGAGCAACAATTCAGGAAATCTCCCCGGATTTGAATCCGCTGGATTTTTTCTTCTGGGGGTATTTTAAGGTATGTTCATTGTTTCTTCTTATCCCTCCACCCTTTAATGTATTCCTGCTAACATTGCGTTTCTTTATTATTTGTTGCAGAATGAAGTGTACCGACACCCCGTCTCTACCAAGGAGGAAGTAGTGTCGCGTATTCACGCGGTCGTGGCGACTATCATTCCCGAGACGTTTCGCAGAGTACAGCGAAGCGTCGCTAACCGTGCCGAGGTATGCGTGGCGGCGGAGGGAAATCACGTGGAGCCTCTCCTCCATTGACACCCGGCCCCCCTCGTGGGGGCCAACAAATATTTTCAACAAGGAATATGCTCTGGCTTCAGCCATGTGAACAATCGGCCCCTTTCGGGACCGAAAAAATGAATAACAATCGAACCAATAATTCAAAAATTAAATACCCTTCCTATCGGCTCCTTTCAGTGTCGGACAGTTTTTTTTCTTATTTGCAGGAACAGCAATCCTGGAGGGAGTAACAATCGAAGAAGCAACAATTCAAGAGGGAGCAACAATTCAGGAAATCTCCCCGGATTTGAATCCGCTGGATTTTTTCTTCTGGGGGTATTTTAAGGTATGTTCATTGTTTCTTCTTATCCCTCCACCCTTTAATGTATTCCTGCTAACATTGCGTTTCTTTATTATTTGTTGCAGAATGAAGTGTACCGACACCCCGTCTCTACCAAGGAGGAAGTAGTGTCGCGTATTCACGCGGTCGTGGCGACTATCATTCCCGAGACGTTTCGCAGAGTACAGCGAAGCGTCGCTAACCGTGCCGAGGTATGCGTGGCGGCGGAGGGAAATCACGTGGAGCCTCTCCTCCATTGACACCCGGCCCCCCTCGTGGGGGCCAACAAATATTTTCAACAAGGAATATGCTCTGGCTTCAGCCATGTGAACAATCGGCCCCTTTCGGGACCGAAAAAATGAATAACAATCGAACCAATAATTCAAAAATTAAATACCCTTCCTATCGGCTCCTTTCAGTGTCGGACAGTTTTTTTTCTTATTTGCAGGAACAGCAATCCTGGAGGGAGTAACAATCGAAGAAGCAACAATTCAAGAGGGAGCAACAATTCAGGAAATCTCCCCGGATTTGAATCCGCTGGATTTTTTCTTCTGGGGGCACTTGAAGGTGTGTTCATTGTTTCTTCTTATCCCTCCACCCTTTAACATGTTCCTGTTAACAGGTCAGTATAATAATTCAGTTTTAAGGAGTCTGTTTTTGGAACGGTTACCTTCAAATGTTCGGGCAATCTTGGCCATAAGTGACTCCACGGATCTTTCAAAATGAGCTCTACAACCGACAAGATTCTGGAGATAAATGATTCGTGATATAGCTGCAGTCTAGCCAGTTATTTCTAATCCTTCTCCATTTCAATTTAGTCATGATAGAGATACCTTATCTTAGGAACTAACAGAATTAAAACGTTTGATGGAATCTCTGGCCATTAATGTTAAGCAAAATCAAAATAGAGGTAGAGCTTACGGGAGTTATCGTCAACATTTGGATTCTAGAAGACACTTATATCAAGACTCAAATTATAATCGAAGTGCAAAACAGGTCTGTTACTATCATAGTATGTTCGGTAGTTCAGCTCGTAGATGTCAGCAGCCGTGTAATTTCGTCAAGTCGGAAAACTAAGTTATCCAACGCCTTTGGAGACGGTGGGCGAAGGAACTGAGGTAAAAAAACCGTCTTTTCTTAACTGATCGTACCTATGGTATACGATATCTCGTAGATACCGGTGCTGATGTCAGTGTTTTACCAAAATCTCAATGTAAGCGTCCTCTTCATCCCTCTAAGTATAAGCTGTATGCGGCGAATAATACGCTTATCAATACTTATGGCATGGAAACTAGAGCAGTTGATTTAGGCCTGCGTAAGGTTTTTAAATGGCAATTTTGTGTAGCCCATAAGCCAATTCTTGGAGCGGATTTCCTTAAGCATTTTGGGCTTCTTATTGATCTTAAACACAGATGCCTGCGAGATAATTTAACGCAGCTCACTGTAGCGGGTATTCTGACAAAATCAGCTGCGAACTTATCTTCGCTGGAGAAAGACAATCCTTTCAGCAAGATTCTCGCGCAGTTCCCTGAAGTGACAGCTCCGAGATTTATTACAACAAAAACTATTCATAACGTTCGTCATCAGATTGTAACTAAAGGTCCTCCGACCGTTCAGCGTCCAAGAAGACTTCCATCTGACAAATATCGAGTTGCTAAAGCTGAATTTGATACGATGATTGAACAAGGTATTTGTCGTCCATCATCTAGTCAGTGGGCAAGCCCCTTGCACATGGTTCCCAAGAAGACAGACGACTGGAGGCCTTGTGGTGATTTCAGACGTTTGAATGCAAATACTATTCCAGATAACTAACCAGTGCCTCACATACAAGATTTTTCTTCTCGTCTACAGGGTCAAAAACTATTTTCTACTCTTGATCTGGTTAAAGCTTATTATCAAATTCCAGTAGCAGAAGAAGACATACCGAAAACTGCTGTAACAACACCATTCGGACTTTTTGAATTCGTTGTTATGCCTTTTGGTCTACGGAATGCTGCTCAAACCTTTCAACGATTTATGGATTATGCTTTAAGAGGATTAGACTTCGTTTATTGTCATTTAGATGACATCCTTGTGGCTTCTCAGTTATGAAGAACATGAAGAGCATCTTCGCATTCTGTTTCAACGTCTGAAGGATTTTGGAATTACCATCAATGTTGCAAAAAGTTTCTTTGGCAAATCTGAGGTTACTTATCTTGGTTGTAAGGTAAACTCTTATGGTACTACTCCACTTACCAACAAAGTGAAGATTATCCTAGATTATCCTAAACCCAGCACGGTAGCTGAACTTCGTCGGTTTCTAGGAATTATTAATTTTTATAGACGTTTTGTGAAAAATGCAGCATCTATTCAAGCACCTCTCTGGTCGTATTTGGTAAATAGTAAAAAAGAGTCTAAGATTCCACCATTATGATTTACTGTTAATCCTCGTTTGCTGCATTACGTGGCTTTTTCTCGTTGATGCTAAGTGCTAATGAAGAAATGCCTAGAACCCGATTGCCTATACGTAAGAAATCTAAAGCCATTGCCACCATAATATCCTCGGATGAATCTATGACTAGTACCACTAGCGGAGCTAGCGGTGCTGAGACGTCAGTGTTACCTTATGGAAATGAGTTAAGCCGAAAATCTGGTGACTTTGTTCGTGCTTCCCTTCTCATCCAGAATAGAATTGCACGTGCGATAGTGAACCATTTTGGTTCCCCGGTCTTTATTTTTGACCTTTCAAATCAATTTGATGAAGCGTCAGTTTTTGTATATGAAAATTATAGATACAAGAAAGTAAATGGAAGATACGCAGTTCTGTGTGAAGCAGCACAGAATACGCTAGACCCAGAAACCTACAAGTATTACCATCCAGAACCAAACCAATTACGTGAGGATGATGCAGGATTTTATATTGCTCCGAATTAAAGGAGCAGCGCCTTAGTGTCACGGAAATGGAGCGATTTTGCCTAACCTTAGTTGGCAGATGTCATCCTCTATTGGTGTATGCGGGGTCACACGTGAGCTAGTCGGGCTGTGATCATCTAATCACTTGCGTCACGCTTGGGGTGCTTCACCTCGCCAGCAACGTCAATTAGATTTCATATCACAATTTTCTACAGATATTACACATGTATCAGGGAACAGCAATTTTGTAGCAGATGCATTTTCTCGATTGGAAGAGATCAATGTACCTGTCATCACTGATACCAAAGAATTGGCAGAAGAGCAGAAAAGGGATCAAGAGTTACAACAACTTCTCCAGTCATCTTTATCATTTCAACTTAAACAATTTCGCATTGATGATTCAGATAGTTCAATTTTCTGTGATATTTCAACAGGAGTTGCCAGACCATATGTTCCTGTTGTGTTACGTTCTAAAATTTTCAACTTAGTTCATCGTTTGTCTCATCCTGGTGCTAAAGCAACTTGTCATCTAATTAAGGAGAAGTTTGTTTGGCCACGCATGAAGAAGGACATCATTAAACGCATTAGGACTTGTTTGCCCTGTCAACTTGCTAATGTTAATAAGCATACTAAGCGCAGACCAACCGTTATTCCTATTCCAGATGAAAGATTTTATCATATTCACTTAGATTTGGTTGGTCCTCTTCCTCAGAGGGTTTTCGATATATTCTTACTATGATTGATAGTTATACTCGTTGGCCTGAGGTAATTCCATTAAAGGAAGCAAGAGCAGAAAATGTCGCCACCGCTTTCTATAGAAATTGGATATGTCGTTTTGGAACTCCTAGTATAGTCACTACTGATCAAGGAAATCAATTTGAAGCTGCACTCTTCAAAGCCCTGACCAATTTAACAGGCTATAAGAAAAGCAGATCAACCGCTTATCATCCTCAAACAAATGGAATGCTTGAAAGATGGCATCGTTCTTTAAAAACGGCGATCATGTGTCATGGAAGCAAAAATTGGATTGATGTATTGCCTACAGTTCTTCTGGGTCTTCGAACGGCTCTTAAGGAAGATCTTAAAGTTTGGAGGCAGAACTTGTTTATGGAACAACTTCAAGAATTCCTGGAGAATTTTTGCATACTGATTTAGATGCTCCTTCACCTTGTTTGATATTTATTCTTTTTTATTAATTAAAATAAAAAGTTTGAATGCAGTCTGTCACAAGCTCTTGATGTACAAGCTCATATACATTTGTTGTTAATAAAATGTTCAATGTTTAATGTTTAATTAACGTCTCTATTTAATTTGGCACAAAGTCTGCCATAAGTCCTGATTAGGCGCCATCACGTGGCGACTGCCTGAAGTAAATTTATCACGTGGCTTGCTCTGTATTACCCATAGAATGGCGGAATTCGCTTTTGGGAATGCAATTGAGCCGTTTATTTTGAAAGTGGCCTAACTTCATTTGTCAATTTTTTCCGGTTGCCATGATTACATGTACAACTTGATGTTATTTATCAGTAAAGCATTCCAGGTTGCTTATATTCCGAACAAATACGATAATTCTTGACACATAAGTTTTCAGAGTTAGTTCAATAATTGAACTGTGTAGTTTGAAAGTGGCCTAACTCCATTTATACTTAAATCAAGATATTTATTATTGATAATGTCCGAAGGCAGTGATGAAGGTAATTTTAATTAATTAGTATTTAACAAGTTAACCTTAGTTTTTGGACAACTGTATTAGTTGAATAACCAGTACGTTTAATTAATATAAAACTTAAAATTTAATATTAAATTTTAGAAATTATTTCACCCATGGAGAAGAACAGGACAAGACCATTTAGTTCAGATAATAAAGAAGAAATAGTAACTAATGATTTAAAAAGAAATCGAAAAAGAAACAGAATTATAGAACAATATTCGTCTTCAGGGGATGAAGATACGAATAACAATGGAGAAAAGATTGATGAATCATACTTCCAAAAAGTGCGAAAGATTAAACGGAATTCAGGAAAAAGATACTGTACTCAAACCGAAAATATTGTACCTGTAAAAATTTTCCAAAACAAAAATTGCCGTTGTGGAAAAGCTTGCACAAAAAATTACGATGAAGAAGAAAGAAAGAATATTTTTGATAAGTTTTGGGGTTTGGGAGATTTTAATAAACAAAATGTATTGCTTTACGAAGCTGTCGAGCGCAAAATTGTGAAACGAAAACGTGAAACAAACGGAAAAGGTTCGTCAAGAAATTGGAGTTTTAGGTATTTGTTAAATTCTAAAAACGGAAAAGTTCCCGACTGTAAAAAATTCTTTTTGGAAACTTTTAAAGTAAGTGAAGGACGCTTAAAACGAGTATTAAACTCTGCAAATGTAGGCAATGATTTACGTGGAATGATGGTTGGATCATCAAGAAAATTATCTGAGGAAGAGAAAAAGCACGTTCAAAACCATATTAAAACTTTTCCTAAATTTGAATCCCATTATACCAAATCTTATAATCCTAATAGAGGATATCTACATCCTGATCTAACTCTTAGGAAAATGTTTAATTTATACGAGCTTCATTGCGAGGAAAATAAAATAAAAGCCGTTAATGAGTGGACTTACAGAAAAATATTTAAAAAAAATTTTGATTTACATTTCCACCAACCGCGCAAAGATACATGTCAAAAATGCGACTTATTAAACATCAAAATTAAAGCATCGAATGATGATGAGGAAAAGAATAAACTTACAGAAGAATACGATGCCCATTTAAGACTAGCAGAATCAACTAGGAAGTTACTAAAACAAGATCAGGAGCAAGTATCAACGTAATTCAGATTATTATTTCGCTTTCTCATTCGATTTGCAAAAAGCATTACCGTATCCCAAGTTAACTACCTCAGTAGCATATTACAAACGCAATATGTATGTTCTAAATTTGGGTATTCACAATTTTCACAACGATAATGTTTACATGTACGTTTGGGATGAAACTATTGCATTCAGAGGTGCTCAAGAAATTGTTTTATGCATCCTAAAACATGTTAAAAATTTAAGAAGTGAAAGACACAAAATAGAAACATTGAAGTAGCTTTAATGTGGTTAAAAATTGTCCAAACTTTGGAAAATAATGTGGAAATCATAGATCACAAATTTTTAATATCAGGACATTCGTTTTTACCAAATGATAGAGCTTTTGGCGTGGTAAAAATGTCATTAAAAAAAAATAATTTACTGTTCGTTCCCCAAGATTATTACAATATTATTAAAAAGTGTCGAAAAGGTAATAACTTTATTGTAAGTGAAATGAGACAAGAAGATTTTGTATCAACAAAATTATTAGAAGACGCAATTTTTAGAAGGGTAAAGAAATCTGATGAAGAATCAATAAACTGGTTAAAAATATGTTGGATGCATTTTGTCAGAAATAAACCATATAAAATTTTCTATAAGACATCAATGAATGAGAAGGAAAATTTTTAAGTCCTGAATTTATTACCACGTCGGGGTAGACCAAAAAACTTCGAAAATATTGTATTGACACCATTGTATAAAAATATCAGACAAATTACAACAGCAAAATTCAAGGACATAATTGACCTATTACGATATACAGGGTGTTCGGCCACCCCTAGAAAAAATTTTAATGGGGGATTCTAGAGGCTAAAATAAGACGAAAATCAAGAATATCAATTTGTTGATGAAGGCTTCGTTAAACAGTTATTAATGTTTAAAGTTCCGATCGTACTGAATTTTTTTCTCGAAAATGCGCAAGATTTCGGGGGTATGTCTATTCACCAAAAATGGTTGTAATTGACCCCCGAAATCGAAAATAATTTTTTCAGAATTAATTAAAAATTTTTTTTTTCGTCGAAAAATTTAAGCACCTACCCCTTGTCGATTTTTCTTAAAAATTTATATTTCATTTTTAGTAATTTTGTTTGATGCCCTACAGAAAAGTTGTGTAACTTTTGTTGTGTACTTTTTTTTTTTTTGTTGTGTACAAAAGTTGTGTACTTTTTTGTAGGTACCTATGAGCTCTACTTTAGAAAAAAGTTTCATTGAAATATATTCACAATTGTAGGAGTTATGGCTGTTTGAAAATTGGACCATTTTTATGGGGTTTTTCCCATTTTGCGAGGTTAAGGATCAACTTTTCGAATATTTTTGCGATTTCTACATATTCTCCACCAAAATGCGCGTAGTTTGCTTTTTTAAACATTAAAATCGTCTAATCCGTTCAAAAGTTATGATGTTTTAAAGATACGCATGAAATTTCAGTGAAACATATCAACGCTATGGTCAGACATAAAATTTTCGGTAATGAATTTTTTTTTCGAAACTGAGTAGGATTTCGGGGGTATGTCTACTGACCAAAAATACTTGCAATTGACCCTTGCAACTAAAAATAATTTTTCTAAGACGATTCGAAAGTCTTTTTTCACCCAAAACTTTCGGCACACACTCGAATTTTTTTCTCGAAAGTGGATAGGATTTCGGAAGTATGTGTATTCACCAAAAATGATTGTAATTGACCCCCGCAACCGAAAATAATTTTTCCAGAACGATTTGAAATTTTTGAATTTAATTGTTAATAACTTTTTAACGAAGCCTCCATCAACATATTGGTATTTTTAATTTTCGTCTTATTTTGGCCTCTGAAATCCTCTATTAAAATTTTTCCCAGGGGCGGCCGAACACCCTGTATACCACCGAAACATCATGATTTCTTCAAATCCCTTTCACAAAATGTAGATAAGTAGTAAATTGTTTTGTAATAAATTTATGTTTATAATTTTGTACGTGATGTAGTTAAAAAATGTTTTGCATCGCATAAATTGTTTCCGAACTGTTTTAAAGATATGTAAAATAAATTGAGTATTGTTTTTTTTTAATTTGAAGCATCTTAAATTATGTTAAATGGACTTGGGCACCTTCAAATAATGAATCTGGTTGTTAATTTTGAAAGTGGCCTAACTCCATTCTTGATAAGAAAACGTATATTATTCACTTTATAATTACCACTATTTTAATAGGAACTTATAAATTTAACACCTTTAGATACACTTAAGCAGTATGACTGATTAGTATCATGTACGTATATTTTTAATTGCATTGAAACACAAACCCTTAAATATCTCAATTTAAGTATAAACGGACTTAGGCCACTTTCAAAATAAACGGCTCAATTACGGGACAAAATTTTATGCCCTTATATGAGCAGATTTTGAGTCGGATGAGGGCTCATTCAACAAGGTCCAATGTAGCGCGCTCTGGTCAGTATTGGAATCGCACAACTCTTTTAGTAACCTAAAAATACCTCGATTCTGTGGGTGTATTTTGTCGATTTTTGCTCTACTTTGGACGTTCATATTAATAAATGTGAACACAACTTCGTTCTATCATGACCTGAGCGCTCTGCATTGGACCTTCCTGTTTCGAATGACTCCTCATCCGGCCCAAAATCTGCTTATGTAAGGACATACAAATATAGACCCGTAAACCCATATTTCGAGCCAGATTGTGTCGGTATACAGCGCGTTGCATTACCCGTGTCTACCCCTTTAACAGAGCGGGGCGTTGCACGATCCTGTTCCCGAGTGTAGAAATCTCATTGATTTTAAATTGAGACTTCCATATCAGCCGGTGGTTAAGGCGCACCTAGTCAACACGATTGTCGTGTCCAATTGCCGTTATAGACCTGGTTTTTCACGTCATCGCTTTGAAGCGATCGTATCATAGGAATCGAGAAAATCTCTCCTTTTCCTCTTGATTGTCACCCAACATTGCAGCCACCCAAAGGGTGTCCTTTAGGTGAGCTCGCCGTTCCTCAAGTCGGAGTTAGTCTAGTCAGATCTGGCATAATTGAGTGCATCGACGTCGACATTAGTAACGACGAACTTCCTTAGCGTCTAACGGAGTGGTGGGGATAGCAGGCATATACTACCGCACGAGCCACCTATACGTGAGCTCGGTACTTCGCGCAACTTCGGGAAATCGAGAAAGAAGGCGAATGTCTGCCTTTCCTTCTTGCTCATGTAACAGCTGAAATACGATCTCGCGACAAACGACATACGATTCCAAGTCTCGACTGCCACAGCATTTTTACTTTCCGACCTATGCAAGGTATGTATGTATAAGGAAAGTACTGTAATAAAAAAAAATATCGAAAATACACGTTTTAAGACTCTCTCATCATATTATGATTTAGAAATTTTTTTTGTGCCTATGTACCATAGAGAAATGACTTGGCTAGGCACGCCGATTGGCCGTACTGTAATAGCGACGCCTGCTTTCACACGCATTGTCATTATTGGCCGAGTTGCTCACAACTACAATTCCATTGCGTGACAAAGGATGATAGTTTAGAACATGCACTCGGTATTTATATACGTGGATGTAGAAGGATTTCACACAGAACTCAGACACGTTTTTTGGTTATCAATTTATCACAATATACTTTTTTAAATATACAGGGTGTCCCGTAAAGAGTGTAAGAATCGGAAATGTGGGGTAGCTGAGACGATTCTGAACAACAATTTCCTTTGCAAAAATGTCGGATGGGGCTTCGTTTTTGAATTATTAACGGAAAACACTGACCAATCACGGTGGACGCCTTCCGCGCGCTCAGGGCCGTCCGAACTAAGAGAGCCACCGCGTCGGGTAGGTAGTAAGATGTGCATCGAAGATGCGTCGAGGAACGAATGCAAATAATTAAAAATACTACCACTGCCTGCTAAATCACTTCACAGCCTGCTAAATCGAATTTATTAATTATTTGTATTCGCTGTTTCCAGAGAAGAAGCAATAAAATATGGGAAAATGCTCTCGAAATTTTTAAGAAATTAATCCTTCGCACCCGAGTGACGTTTCTCATCAAAGTGTTTTAAAATTAAAATAAGAATTATTATCAGAAAATTAAAATAAATACGGTAAGAACCATTTGTATGTGTTTTTCGTTACCCCACATTTCCGGTTCTTACACTCTTTACGGGACACCCTGTAGAATTGAGCGGAACCTCATCAAAAAGTGAGCATCAGGTTTCGGGGCCTCTCCTTGTAAGACGAAAGAAAGGCACTTATAATTATGATGACATAATTTAGAGGCAGTTTCCTTTGGGTACCGGCCTGCCATCTGATAATAGTAAATTGCCTTTTTCAATCCCTCCCATAGTCGATTCATATGTATTTACGCACACACTACAGCTGTCTGCTCATCAATACTAATTCAGTGAATAGTTTCTCAACTGATCATCACCCATCAGAAGAGGATGTCAAAATCACCTCCAAATTTTCAACTCGGCATGACAATCACATTGGGCCACGAAAGTCCATAAGGTGAAAGTCTACTCGTATACCGAAGCATTTTTATTTTCCGACCTATGCAGGTACAATGAAAACTCGATAAATGTCACTACTCAGGGGCCGATCAGGAACACTTATGGAATAGGAGAATCGTTTTTCGAATTTGATTGTAGTTTGCCGACGCCTCAAACATAGAAAGAGTCAGTAGCTAAAGAAGAAAGAGGGAGTGAAAACCGGATTTATTGCAAAACGTAGTCATCATTATTCGTGGGCTGATTACGCTGAAAATGCAATCAGACCTTGAGACCAGAATGTAAAACTTACATGTAAAGTTTCATTGAAATTTCATTGATACATATATGTACATTATTTGTAAAAATTTTTTAAAACGTTTTATATAAATCTTAAGACGGATTAAGGTCAAATAAACTGTTACTCTACCTTCTATATATACTGTTACAACGGGAACATATGCAGGTTCACGACGAAATGTGAAATTATAGTTTCACATGTAAAATGGAAACTGCAATTATCGAACGACAATTTTGAAATAGGAATAAAACTACTCTACTATATTTAGACACAGTAATAATTTCTGAATTTTTAATTCATTAAAATTGCGGAAAATGTTATTTTTCGTATATTCATATGTATCACTACAATGCTAATAAAATTAGGCCTTAAAAACATGCAAGGTAAACAAAAATTGAGATCGTTTTAATAGAAATTCTCATTTCTCTCAATTTTCGTTTTAGAATGAATATTCATTAATTACCACAGTTATAATTATTGTTTGTATATGCAGGAAACCTTCGTCAGTTTCATAATGAAAATAGCATTTTAGCTTACAAAAACTGTCTGAATTTATCTTTTATGTTAATATCAGCACGATCGGAAAGTTATTTTCAGAAAAAATATTGATTAAGGTAACTAGCAAAACAACCAATGAACAATTTCGTTCCCTAGTAAAATGGAAATCCCGTGCTATTGAAGTTTATTACCGGTAGTTCTTGTTTGGAGTAGATTAAGGGGAGGGGAGTGCAAAACCCCGTGCACGAAAGTAGCTCATATAATCGATGCGTATGAAACCCATCAACGTCGACCATTGCTTGAAGCAATTTCCTCCGGTAAATATACAGAGGTAATCTCCTGATTTTACAGTGTGCTGGATAAATAACTTAAAATCTATCCGGAGAGAAACTGAGTCGAAGGTGTGAAAGCTTAAATTTTATTTCATCCCTAGTCTGAGATGATATTTGAGGATTCCTCTTTGAGAAAGCGAAAGAGAGAAATAATACGAATTTTTTGTTCTTATCAATTTAATTAAACAAGCTAAGAGAATTAAAAATACTATGAAATATACTATATTTATTTGAGAATCAAACTTTTGAATTTATATTTTGTCTTTCTTTTTTTATATTTTAATGACATAGTCCTGTCGTTGCTATACAGTGACGAAAGGTAGAAAGGTTATAAATAAATTTCTATTGTGATTTTTTAACGCCACGAATATGTGTATATTTAAAAATTGCGAAGTAACTTTTGGTTAATATGAATTATAATAAAATAGCAACAATTGTAGTCATTTTTACGTTTTGTTTTGCAAACGTATCATCGGTCGGTAATTCAATAAATACTGAAACGATATTGCAGTGAAATTCTTAAAAATACAGAAATACGTCCGAATTTATTATTCTTCCAGAAGAAGATTGACAAAATTATTATAGTAGGAACAAGAACGACGTCAATGATAATAAACTTATTACAGGATATAATATTTAGAAACAAATTGTTAAATGCACGACTCGAGTAGCAATAAAGGAAATTAATTTTACAACAGGTGAAAAGAAAAAGAAGTCTGTTCCTCGGAAGTGGAATATTAAGGATCTTTCGATATTTGCAAAAAATATACAATAAAGGCTGGAATATCGACCAATGTAAAAAGTAATTTAGCCAGATACAAGTAAACAATTCCCTCAGGGCCCTCAGGATATTTAAAAATGAAAGGTGAATTTTCTTGGCTGCATTATATAAAATACTCAGCTAAATTCGGTGATGTTTCAACTATGATGTAATTGTGTATTACACCGTATTATCTAGGTTTATATTACCGAATCGATGGTTTAATGAATTAATGACCCAATACACGTACAATGTCAGTACCTGAATGCGATATATTTGAACATAATAACGACACGAGACGTACTTGGAAAAATGTTTAAAATCTGTTGAATACATTCAAGCATTTAAAATCTTAAAATGATTTGAACAAACCGAAAATTTGAACCTAACAAAAAATATCTGGACAAAATATGTCTTCTTCATTGTAATTAATTAACATTTGGCAAAGGTTGCAGAAACAGTGGTATAGTATTACGTCAGAATATTGCAAAAATTTAGTATCAAGTATATCGAAGCATGTTTAGTTATGATTAAAGCTAGAGACTTGTGGACTGTATATTAAATCTGCAAAAACTCAACAGTTTATTGAAAATAAATACAAAACTGATTCCATAAAAATAATTTGTATTAAACAAAATAATGTCAATAATATGAACTTAATATTTTTCATAGAAAATCAAAGAAAATTGTACATAATGCCACGTGTTTTATGTTTTTATATTTTCTACTTAAATTGTACGATGTATTAAAAAGAACCCAGACTCTCTTTACAGAATCTTTATTAATCAATTATTTGAAATTTGGCCAATCCCAACGTTTTTTGCCATCATTCAAATGCCTTCTGATAATCATTTTCTCCATGCGTGTAAAGCACCTTTTGCGATTCGCTTTGTACTTGTTTTAGAGTATCGAAACGCCATTCCTGGAGTTTTAATTTTATTTTAGGGAATAAAAAGAATTTGTTCGTCTTCAGCAAATGGTAAACGCAAATTTTTATTGTGACCTGCTTCGACGATTACGCGAAGACGTTCGTCGAAAGAGGCCGTAGAAAGTTCCAGTGGTGATGTCCGAAACAGAAAAACGTTAAAATGAAGTTTCAATTGAAAATTTCCACGAGTAAACGTGGAGCAGAGCAGGCAAAAAAAGGATCCAGGCGACCATGAGGGAAGAATCAATTTCCGGTTGAAGTCCATTTAAACGCGTGGACGGTCGATTGTCGTAACGGAAGGTCGAGTGTTTGTAAGGGAGTTAAATTAAAATCCAATTTGAAGCAATTTGAAGTTTCTGGATCGGGCACGAGATGGACATTGAAATAGAACAGGTGAACGAAACGGAATTGGTTTCCATATTCGGGATCGAAAACGAACACTCGCTTACGCTTTGTTCATTAATTGCCATTTTGATGGCCATTCGACACTAACAAACTGCGGACTCTCGTTTTCTTTCTGCGTGTGATTTTTTCGCCGAGGTTTGAATGGCTGGACTTCGAAAGCTTTAAACTTTCGTTGTACAATTTCGATTATTCGTTTGTTGTTTTTGCGCTTATTGTTGCGAGATATAATCAGATATTCAAGATATACGAAGTTAGCAGTGAGATACCACTCAATGATGTGAATGACGCGCATCTCGACGGCTTATTTAAATCAAACGTACATAGATCACTTTCTCACAAAAAGAAATTTTTTTTTCGTCGAAAAATTTAGGCCTCTTTCTGAATTTTATTCTCGAAAATGCATAGGATTTCGGGGATATGTCCGTTCATCAAAAACGATTGTAATCGACCCCCACAACCCAAAATAATTTTTCTAAAACGATTTGAAATTTTTTTTTTCGCCAAAAAATTTAAGCACCTACCCCTTGTCAATTTTTCTTAAAAATTTATATTTCATTTTTAATAAATTTGGTTGGCGCTGTACAGAAAAGTTGTATAATACTTTTTTGTAGGTATCCATGAGCTCTACTTCAGAAAACAATTTCAATCAAATCCATTCACTATTGTAGGAGTTATGGCCGTTTGAATATTGGACCATTTTTATGGGGTTTATATCATTTTATGAGGTTTTAGAAGTTATACTTATTCTTCACTAAAATACACGTTCCTTGCCGTTTGAAACATTAAAATCCCCCAATTCGTTCAAAAGTTATGACATTTTAAAAACTTGCATGAAATTTCGGGGGTGCATTTCTGGCCTGATTTTCAATTAGGAGTTTTTTTTCTCGAAAGTGCGTAGAATTTTGGGGTTTTGTCTATTCACTAAAAATTACTGTAATTGACTCTTGCAACAAAACATAATTTTTTTAGAACTATTTGAAATTTTTTAATTTCGCTGAAAAATTTGACCTCCTTTCTGAATTTTTTTCTCGAAAATTCGTAGAATTTCAGAGTTATCTGTATTCACCAAAAATTATTGTAACTGACACCCTCCAAACCAAAAATAATTTTCTCAGAATGATTTGAAATTTTTTATATTAGAAACGTAATAATAAATAAATTCCTGAAGCAGGCCATGTTCCTTTGTTTTTAAACGGTTTGATGGTGGGGATCTCGTAACTCCTAGCAAAAGAGTTTAGTTGCCGATTGCCAACAGGCAAATAAAGTTAGCCTTTTAAATTCAATTTCATCGAGCAAGTGTGTGTGCAGAGTGTAAATATTTCGTGCCGTTGGGTAAGTTTTTAATAGTTGATTTTTAATTAGTGCAAATAAATTCTATAATAAAAATGGCAACATTTGAGGGAGCCAAGAAAAAGTTATTTTATAAATTTCAATCTGTTTGGATGAACGATCCAAATTTGAAACCATGGCTCCGCGAAGTTTCAGGGGACAATATTTTTTATTGTTCCGTTTGCAAAAGAACTTTTAAGTGTCGATCCTCAAATGTTAAGAGGCATTTAGAATCTGCGAGTCATAAATTTTTATTAAGTAAATTAAACCCTGATACAACGGAACGTCCGAAGGTGACTGTCACGTCTCAATGGTTTAACATTGAAAAATTTAAACCATCATTGGCGTGAAGTCAACGGCGTTCCGTCTTCTTGCTACTGCTCAGTTTGTGAGATAAGATCCTTGCCTTATCATGTGACAACGCGTCTGCCACGATAGAACAATACTGCTCGTTCAAGACTGCTCTGGCAAAAATTTCCGACGAAAAGTTTTTTAAACTTTTGCAATAACGGACTGCAATATTCCGCGAGTTTCAAGAATGTTACCATATTAAAAGTCAAAAGATTTCGAAGTTGTACACTACGCGCTGGCTTTCCCATCACGCGGCTGCAATTTCATCATTAGATAATTGGGATTGTATTGTATCGTATCTTTAAGAATTTGTCTTGTGCGAGAAAACAAAGTCTGGGGAACGCCTTCTTATCTTGTTATAAAATCCAGAACTAAAAGCATATATCTATTTTTTGAAACATGCTCTTGGCTTTTTCGTTAAATTTAATATATTTTTTCAAAGCCAAGAAACCAGGATCCATTTGCTTCAACAATCTGCAATGTCACTTTTGCAATGCATGCTGCGAAATTTTTTGAAGCCAGTGTTGCTGAAGCAAATAGATACAATAATTAATGGAGATTTTTCGAGTCACGGGAATCTGATGGAGTTTGCCACTCGATTCCACTTCGGATTCGCCATCGATTACCAATCTGACAAATTTCTCAGCAGTCTACGTGTTCTCAGTCATCAATGGGCTTAAATTGATAGGAATAAAGACAATTCCTTCAGAGTTGTCCTCTTCATTGCAAATAAATTCGACGGTTTTGATATAAAGGGTTTGCAGAAAGAATGGTCTGGCCTACATCTGGATGTTGGTACTAAAGAAAAGGAGACGCTTTCTAGTAAGAAATTTGATGGCTTATGGAAAATGATCTCGTCAACGCGAAATGAAAACAATGAATTTAAATATTTAATATTGGGTAAATTAATCAACTCTATTAGATCCCTACCAAATTCCAATGCCGAAACCGAAAGAATATTTTCCATATTGCCAGACGTAAAAACTAGAAAGCGTAGTAGACTTTATTCAACCTCCACAAGTGTCGTTTGTGTGTTGAAATCGTCGTTAAAGACGTCAGAAGGAAAATATCGAACCATAGAGCTAGATGAAAAACATCTATCTTTAACCCTTTGACTGCTAAAGGCGTATATATGCGCTTTCACAAATAAATATACACCCTCACGTATCCATCAATATATACGAAAAACGTAAATTTACGCCCTCTGAATTTTTTTTCCAAACACCTTTTACTGTTTTACCAACTGATTCGATATGGAATTTAACACTCTAACTAACATAGCAACCAGGTATCGGCAATTGTTTCAATATTTTTCAGTCAATTGTCTTCATATTGTTGAGTTACATTGCTCTCGTACGTACGCTCTCGCATCGTGCACTGATTCGTGCAAAAATTTTAATTCTACACAAAATCCGACGAGAAAATAGATATGAATACAAAGAATTCGATGTGGGTTTATGCGTTGATCCATGTTTTAGAATATACCACACACAAACTGATTATTAAATTCTTTCTTCTGTCTTGTTATTATCTTTATTTGTTCATTATTGTTTTATTATTTTTATGTTAAAATTGCCAAAATGAATTTGTTCCTTACCATCAATTTTCGATTTTTTTCCTTATATTTAATTACCACTTATCATCATTGAAGGAATAATTTATAATTTAAGTTAAGTAAATTAAAATAGCTTAAGAAGTTACTTAAAATGAATAAAAAATTGGATATTTTAATTTATTTGCATTTATTATTTTTTTAAACCGTAAGAATTGTCTCTTAAATCTCCGGGTACTTTTTTGGTCACCAGTCAATGGACGACCAGTCGCAGCGACTGACATGTGACGATCGCACCATCTATATTGATGGATTCTTCCGAGAACGCACCGCAGTCAAAAGGTTAACGAGTCCCAAAAAATTATATGCAACAACTATTAAGAGGCAGAAATGTCAATTGCGAATTCATGCCGTAGATGACGGTACCGCGAACATTCCCTCTACGTCATACAACGACGACGTGACGTGGATGTTCCGTCCACGTCATATGACAAAGAGGATCCCTCTACATCATATAACGTAGATGTTCAAGATTCATCTACGTCAGATGACGTGGACTACACTGCGGTTACAGAGTAAATGTTTCAATGATATCGCAGTATTTCGCAACAAGACGTCATATCGGATAAAAACACATGTATTGTAACCACAGTTCTATTGGTGATGTCCAAAATATATTTTTTTGGATATTGCCAACTGACTGTTCGATCTGTCTCGCGCAACTCCTTTTTTAAGTTGCTTGCTAGTAGTATTATAGTTTTTGCTTGCTGTATATACGCGCGAAGACAGTTCGCGCGGAAATGCTTGTCCGCAGTTAATTTTAGAACAATCCTCTCACACGCATCCTTTCCTTTGGAAATGTAAACAGATGCATAACTAAACATGTAAAGATGTATAATGCCTATTTATGCACGTGCATACGTATGCTATAAACATGACTGCGTCTGAATAACCGAATGAATTTCAATGAAACTTTACATTTAAGTTTTATGTTCTCGTTTCAAGGTCTGATTAGATTTTGAGCGTGATCAGCTCTTGGATAATGATCATTATACGTCTTGTAGTTTTTTAATTATTCCGATACATGTACATTATTTGTAAAAATTTTTTAAAACGATTTATATAAATCTTAAGAAGGATTAAGATCAAATAAACTTTATCTCTATTCTTTCTATCTGCTGTTACAGCAGTGACTCATGCAGGTTGACGATAGTGATTTGTTTATACTCCTCGCAGGTCGCTGGGTGGTAGAAACGACGAAAATGGGGAAAGAAAGGGCGTAGATATACATACATAGCCCAGTCTCCGTAGGTTTTTAAAAGGGCAATAATTAAAAATAAAATTCTATTGCATGAATAGCAGTCAATTTAATGCTCCTAATTTCAGTTTCAGTAAAAATTGTATATGTGATTGAAACGTATTATTTCTGATATAATGTACTAGTTGCAAATCTTTGCTGAAAGTGTTTTTATTCATATTGTAAACAATAGTCTTCGCGGATAGCTCAAAACTTAAACAAAACGGTCACAGCTACGACGTAGTCTAAAGTTTTTTTCAATTTCAGTAGACTATAAATCATGAAACTACACTACATTGTATTCAATTGTAATTGTATTTATAACATTTGTCTAAAACGTTAAACGTGATGGGCCAGACTAAAAAATTAAGTAATGGTGAAATACAAACAATTAAAATATTTAGACAAGAGAATTATTCAATCTCAAAAATTGCTTCTATTGTGCATGAAAGTTACAGAGTAATTTATAATCTGCTGAAGGATCAAAAGAATATGAAGAAAAGAAGAGTACAGATAGACTGGGAACAATAACTTGAAAGGAAAGCAGATCTCTGCTGAAGTTAGTGTGAATAGTAATATAAGAAATGTGCAATTTGTATTCAACAATACAAACATTTAAAACGAAATAAATTAGTTAAAAAGCCACCATTAACTAAGAAGCATAGAGTTATTTTTTTATCAATGAGAAACGTTTTAATTTGAATAGACCAGATAAATAAATTATTTTCATAATCTTAGGAAGAAACCACTGATTCTAAGCCGTAATCAAATGCGTGGAAGTGTAGTCATACTGTGGTCAGTAATCGAATATTACAGCAAAGCAGAAATCGTATTTATAAATGAAACATTGAACAGTTGAAAGTATATACAACTTATCAACAAACAATTAATTGTTCATATGGCAAAGTGTCTAAAAGATTACTTAAAAAGTAATAATAGATATACGAATTTTAGACTGGTCAGTTTGTATTAATATTAATATAACTGAAACTGTTGGGCACAATTAGCCAGAGCTGTATATGCCAAATGAAAACAATTTCAAACGGTTAAAGAATAAAAGGAATGTATAATATAAAATTGGAATTCAATAAGCCGAAAATATATAAAAAAAACTATACAAATCCATCCCAAAACATTTACTCTACATTGTACGCAACGAAGGAGGACACACAAAGTATTAAAAATAATACTGATAAAGTATATTCTATATTATATCAAGAGTGTGCTATCATTTTGTTGCATACTGTAATTCCCAACACTTCTTTATTAATACCTCAGACAGTATTAATTACCCAAAACTGAAATTTTATATTTCTGTCCTTTTCTCTTGCCTTTCTTCCTCAAAAAAATCTCATAACAATCAGCCTCCGAGGCTTTTTAAAACTGAATCCAAATCCTTTGTTAAACCAAGACTAACATTAGACCAAAAAACAAACTAATCAAGGTTAATTAAAAACTAATACTTCAAAAAATAAAAATAAACTCAAAACTGATGTCACAACTGTTATAATCAGTATTGAAAAATATTTAGAGAAACAATTATTGTAGCTGTATAGTCTGATGAAAGTCATATGCAAATACCAAAAACAGACAAAGAAGACTAAAATTTACAAAATAATATATTAATAAGGATTACAATTTTTTGAAGAATATCATTTTCACAGATAAAAGCAGAATAAACGTATCTGAATCAAATGGTAAACTTAGAATTTGGTAGAAACTAAATCAAGAATTGCAAGCACAAAACAAAAATAAAATTAATCGATGAAACACAAATCTTATTATCGTCGTATCCTCTCTTTGTTGCGGTGTAGTAACACCTGTGCTCTAGGAACCATTACTGGGCCGATCGCGTGACTGTTATCGAAAGTAAATTTGAAGTTTTTCTATGCGGTATTGTTCCCGAAACGTATTACGCCGCAGAGAAGGCTCTGGAATGTCGCGTAAACTAGGAACAACACCGTACAAGAAATGGCCCGTTTTTCTATCGATCACGCGATGGTTTAACCGACGTTTTTCGATTGTCGAATTAACGCGATATTTAAACACAATTAAATCATACTTAATAACAACTGCCTCATAAATATTGAAATCAATTTTCTACAATTTTGTGTTTTATTGTATAATTATTTTATACAATTTTGAATGTAAGATCAATTTATTTTACATTGAAGTTGTTGTTCATTTTTTATAATAAAAGATAATATTTATTTCCTAATTTTGTGTGCATGTAATGTATAAGTACTATGCTAGAGATTAGTATTGTATGTTTTATCAAACTATTTCACATGAAATTATACTAAACCATCTCTTCCTACAATGTGCTTTATACGATTTTGACTGAGTGACTGCACTTTCGTAATGCGCAAATTGTTAAGATATTCTTTACGCTATAATGTCGTATTGAATATTCAAATATTGGGATAAAATTTAACGCGAAAGAATTTCATTAATTTTCTTTTACATAACAATACTGCGATGTAAAAATAAAACATGCAAAAAATTTTCACGATTTTAAGTACTCCGAGTATTATAATGCAACGGAATTATCACGCATATTAAGGAAAATTTACAACAGATTCACATTACGTAAAGCGAGAATGTATACTACGAAGACTAACCTAAAGCGCTTTGAATAATCTAATGTGCATACCTAAAAACACAAAGTCGATCAACTCTAGTTTGTCTTTCAATTTTTGTAAAATACTTTGTCCATAATTTATTCTCATCCCGCAATGCTTTTTCTAAACACTCTTTTACCGCCGTTATTCTCGCCATTCTAATTGTCACCACACCTGGCTGTCGCATTCGCGCGGCGCGACATAAAGCTCTTTCCGCAGCTCGCGATTGCCTTTAACATACTACAATGTATGCATGACGGCTGGTCGACCAACGGCTTACAATTAGTATATGGAACAATGTGTAAAAATTTCAGAGCAATCAAACGTATAGTTTCTGTGATTTTATCTACGACAGTTAAGAAAATTACATTTCGAGAGAAAGGCATTTAAAGTCTGCAAGATCATACTAATTAATCCCAGCTCCATACAGAATTCCTTCCAAAGTGTTGGCACCCAGATGGCACAAACGCTAGAATTTCGACTTTTAAAAACAGCAGATATCTTTCGACCCTGTCGTAAACCTATCGAAATAGTAATGTCTGGGCTGTATAAGTAATAAACGTGAAGGCTATACAAAAAAAGTTTTACAATCCACAATACTAAATTTATCTCTGAAAATTTAATGAATATAATGTGATCAATTGGAAACTCAATAAAGAAAAGATCCTTGTAAAGTTCGCTAAGGGTGTTTTATGAGAATTTGCGAATGATAAGTTTTTATGATCATTGCTCACTGTGGTTTTTAATTAATTTGTGAATCTAAAGATGATCATAAATACATACCTTCTTTTTGTAATTTTTAAAAAACCAAAATAAAATTGATTATTATTAGGAAGTTCGCAGCCTGTTGATATACAAGGTGTTCGGTCACCCATGGGAAAAAATTTGATGAAAGATTCTAAGAGCCAAAATAAGACGAAAATCAAGAATAGCGATTTGTTGATTGAGACTTCGTTATAAAGTTATTAACGTTTAAAGTTCCGCCTGTAGAACTGCAATCTGCGAACAGCTACGTATGCGTGATAGTGGTTCTCATTCAGCATGAAAAACTCTACTTACTGACGTATCGACAGTCTTACAGTTTCGTGAATGAGTACCACTATCACGCGTACGCAGCTGTTCGCAGATTGCCGTTCTACAGGCGGAACTTTGAACGTTAATAACTATTTAACGAAGCATTGATCAACAAATTGGTATTCTTGATTTTCGTCTTATTTTCAGCTCTAGAATCGCCCATTCAAATTCGGGGATATGTGTATTCATAAAAAATGATTGTAATTGACCCCCGCAACCGAAAATAATTTTTCCAGAACGATTTGAAATTTTTGAATTTAATTGTTACTAACTTTTTAACGAAGCCTCCATCAATAAATTAGTATTCTTGATTTTCGTCTTATTTTGACCCCTAGAATCTCTCATTAAAATTTCTCCCAGAGGTGGCTGAACACCCTGTATACTTTCAAAAAATGAAATGAAAAAAAAATTTAATTTTTTGAAGTTTCACATGAGACTGCCCCCTTAAATCCAAAAAGGGACTAGAACCTACGGTCAAAAAACTTTCGTACGTATCGAAATATGAAATTATAAAGAAGCATATTTATTATTCATTTTACATTACGTTATATAAACGTTTTGTAATAGCAAAATTTGTTAAATGCTCTTGTGTAGCCATCATAATCAAATCGCGTGCGATATCGGCGCGTTAGCGGATCGCGATTAGTGATAATGGCGCAGCACAATTAGCGCCGCAGATTTTATAAAGAACCCACGTGCAACCAGTAACTCGGTCTTAGTTACTAGACGTATACCAAGAGAGAGAGAGAGACTGTACGCATATCAAAACTGCGAGTCTGCACGTTAGATCCGTGTCCAAAAATTAAAAACTGTTAAAATAACCATTTGGTATGATTCTTTGAAAACTGAGGTTCTACACTTACATAAATAAATAATTAACGTAAACTTGATTATATGTATAGACTACTATAGAATGAAAATATTAGTAGGTACATCAGAAATTTTTAATCATACTAAAGATGATTTAAAAATCTATTATTGCATATTTTACCCCTCCCGCTCTTAGTAAGGCTTTTAGCTGACACGAAATATTTTCTAAATGTGGTTATTTGTGTGTTTAAGTAGATATTCCTACTTTACAAATCAATTTGGATTTCGGGGAATTTTTTTACGAAAATTTATAAAGCATACAAACCTAAATGTTCACACAGTTACATATTTGTTCATTCTTTCACAAAGACGTAAATATTGAAAGTTTTTTAAAAATTATTATTAATAATATGTTGAACCTTACCGTGATGAAGAATCGTCTTTTTATGATCGTCCAATATAGTCGAATCAAATTTAGAATTCAATTTTGAGTGTGGCTACTGCCTGTCTTAAAGTTTAACTTTGTGTGTGGCTATTGCCTGTCTTAAACTAAAAAGAATTAGAATGATTTTTAATGAAATGGCAGCTTTGCAAATTGAGGTTTTCAATTTTTTGTCTATATTCGCAATTTAACCCCTTAACGTTCATGCCAGAGTCTGACTGCTTTGAAAAACTATATTTGTTTAATCTAATGGTTTAAGGGATGATAATATTTGTTTTCTTTCAAATTATACGTTGGATACAACATTGTAAGTAACAAAAACCGCATTTTTAGAAACAAATCCAATAAAGAAAACTGATCATTCTTGGTTAACCCCAAAAATATGAGGGTTAAGGGGTTAAAGAAAGAGAAAATACGAGGATGCCAACATAATTTTAGTTAACTATAGCGACACATATATTTGAACAATAATAATTGAATTGATCTACTCGTTCGTTAAAAATCATTAACGCTCGTTTGAAAAACATAATACTAATAGGAACAATAGCTACACATTTTATCCATATATTTATACAATTGTAATTAAGTCGATCTATTCGTTTGTGAAAAATCATTAATGTTCGTATCAAAAACATGATGTTAGTACGAACAGTACAATTGTAAGTTGATCAATCTACTCGTTCGTGAAAAGTCACTGTCGCCTGTTTCAAAAATATAATTTTAATAAAATCACGTTTAAAGTTTTATATGTAGTCAGTCAGTGACCATTTAGATCATCTACATTCTTTAAACTCGAGCAATTCTTCGATTTTGATCTTAATATTTTGTTGCAAAATTTTCAAACTTCTACATTTTTAGAGTATATACACAAAAATGGATTTTTTTATTCCGAAAAACAGGAACACCTTCTAATGCTCGACTCTATCAATAATAATCGTAGTAATGTCCGCGTTTGCCGTTATTAAAAGAAGAATCGTAACGAGATAAATGAAAGATACGAGTAAAGAACGAAGGAGTCACATTCGATTGAAATTCATTGGTAATTCTAGAATAAAAAGCTTACCTTGATTGCAACCTTTGTCGATAAATTCGTCTCTGGGGCGACTGAATGCTGTTGACGACGGAGAATCCTTTGGAAGGTGACTGCTCAGCTTACGTGACGATTTTCATACGTTGGCCCAATTGTTCGTCGACACAAAACCGCAGTCATTTACGAAAATATTGCAACCGATATTGTTACTGTACTTTATAAAAATAATAAAATAATCTGTACGCTTTATACACTCTATATACGTTTTCTTAGTCCACTTCCTTATTCACTCTAGTTCACTAGCAATTATAGGTAAGCAGAATTACGTCCGCACTCGACGGTTGCTCGGGCACGAAGAACGATCGTCGCATATCGCGAACGTGGCTCGGCTCTCGCAATCGTCCGTTGTTTCGCCCAACAGGGCACCGTGCCCGCTTCAAGGATATTGGAAGGAAATATAGACAAACGTCCAAACGATGAAGCAGATCGAACGTATATATTCACAGTCGACGAATAAAGACAGATGCTACCTATTCTCGTTAAATAAAATACCTGTAGATGACGCGATCAGTATCGTTTAACCAATATACAAATTACAAACTATCCTTCCGCACTTCCACGCGAAGAAGGCACAGCGTGTTTATATCCCCACTCCTGCTGCAGTCTTATGTTCTCCCAACGCCACAGTCATTGGTTGAAGACGGTGACAAAGATGGACAGTCGTCATATGGAGACCGAGTGAGACAAAATATTCACTCATTGTTAGCAGCATTGGCAGTTAGCAGCATTCTCTCTCACTCAGTCGCGAATTGGCTGACACCGATCTTTGTCACTGTTTTCAACCAATGCCTGCGATGGTAGGAAATTCAGCGGACTGGAACAGGAGTGGGGATGGAAACACGTGCTGGCTGTGCCTTCTTCACGTGGAAGAATAACACAATTCTGTTCTCTATAACGTTATGTGTAAATAAATTTAAGTTTGAAAATTATGATATTATAAATTGAAACGTTATACGTAGATATTTAACTGTTAAGCTATTTTGTACCATGGCAAAATAACATACATATGTTGACTGGAAGATTTTGAATGTTGATCACATTCAATTTTATTTAATCACAAATATCACTTTTTATTATAATTGTATTATTAACTATTATAATCTTCTTTAGTATCAATTATAATTAATTGCACTTAAAAGATACTGCATGTATCTCTTTAAACATCTTGAGAAGAAATAAATATCTATTTTTGAAGAAGAAAAATGTTTCTATTTAAAAGAAAAGGAAAGAACATTCTTTACTATATTAAAATTGAATAGAAGTTAACTTCTGGCAGAACGACTGAACGGAAGTTAAGATTTCTAAAAATATTGACTACCACGTCACTCGTATGTAGTTTACAGAATTTTTCAGTTACAAAAAAAGATTGGCAACTCGAAAATTCCAATTTTTTTTAAATTGTTCAAGTTTGTTGGGGATCTTAATAGAAGTACTAACAAGGAACCTTCGTGAACGGTCCGGTTTCGATTTTGATGAAAACTTATAAAGCAGCCAAAAATAATCAACACGTATTTTTTTTTAGCTGCGGTAACTCGAGTTTAAGGGGTGAAACCACCCCTTGAAGTTTTGGCTCGAAACGGCTATCTCGAAAATGGAAAGACATATGAAAAAATTATTAATGGGCAAGGTTAATGGTTTCTTATGTACACTAACATGATGTTAAAAAATTTAACAAAATACAATTTGTTTATAACAAAAAAAATTTATTAACTTAATTTTTCATTTTATTGAAATTTTCATAATGACAAAAAATGACGAGCATTTTATTCCGAATCCATTGGTATGTAATATTTTAAAATTGCCTCCTACAGTTTTGCAGATTTTGATGATTTACATTTTGCGCACACATCCACTATGGTAGTAGCCGTTCTAACTTTGATTTTAATGATGCACTGTAGGCTTGCACTAAATTATACAGTAACAAGTAACAAGTAACAATAACAGTGACAAGTTTCTTAACAGCAATGAAAAGATTAATTGTTTTTATTATCCACCTATGACATCGTGGCAAAGGTGGAGCGATTTATAAACTATAAATATATACAGCGTGTATAGCAATTATTCTATGTAGTTTCGATAATAGTGGTACTCGTCGAAAAAGTGTTTGAAACATAAAGATTTCTTACACCATGCACATTTAATTATTGCCACGTCACCGCAAATATGGCATCTTGGTTCATTTTTAACAGAATAGCAGTACTCAACAGGATTCTGGAATGCATTTGATTTTTCATCTATACAGGGTATTCGGCCACCCCTGGGAAAAATTTTAATGGGAGATTCTAGAGGCCAAAATAAGACGGAAATCAAGAATACTAATTTGTTGATGGAGGTTTCGTTAAAAAGTTAACAAAATTAAATTAAAAAATTTCAAATCATTCTGAAAAAATTATTTTTAGTTGCGGGGCTCAATTACAATCATTTTTGGTGGATACACATACCCCTGAAATCCTACCCACTTTCGAGAAAAAAATTCGAGTAGGTACTGAAATTTTTAGATGAAATTAAAAAATTTCAAATCATACTAAAAAAATTATATGTAGTTACAGGGGTCAATTACAAGCATTTTTGGTGAATAGGCATACCCCGAAATCCTACGCACTTTCAAGAAAAAAATTCTTTACCGAATATCTAATGTGAGGCCAAGAATGCTTCCCTGAAATTTCATCCATATCTTTAAACTGTCATAACTTCTGAACGGATCGAAGGATTTTAATGTTTAAAAAAGCAATCAATGCGTATTTTAGTAGAGAATATGTAGAAATTCTAAAAGTATTGGAAAAGTTGCTCCTTGATCCCGTAAAATGTGAAAAACTCCATAAAAGTGGTCGAATTTTTAAATGGCCATAACTCCTACGATAGTAAATGTATCTCATTGAAATTTTTTTCTGAAGCAGAACCTATGGGCACCTACAAAAAAGTATTAGACAATTTTTCTGTAGGGTGTCAAACAAAATTATTAAAAATTAAAAACGAATTTCTAAGAGAAATCGACGAGTATAGGTGCCTAAATTTTTCAGCAAAAAAAAAAGATTTCAAAACGTTCTGGAAAAATTATTTTCGGTTGCGGCGGTCAATCACAATAATTTTTGGTCATTACACATACCCCCGAAATCCTACGCACTTTCGAGAAAAAAATTCCTTACTGAAAATCTAATTAGGTACCTAAAGAAAAAAAAAATTTCAAATCGTTCTGGTAAAATTATTTTCGGTTGCGGAGGTGAATTACAATCATTTTTGATCATTACACATACCCCCGAATTCCTACCCACTTTCTAGAAAAAAATTCGAGAATGTGTGAAATTTTTTGACGAAATTAAAATATTTCAAATCGTTCTGAAAGAAATATTGTTAGCTGTGGGGGTCAATTACAATCATTTTTGGTGAATAGACAGGCCCCCGAAATCTTGCGCATTTTCGAGAAAAAAATTCAGTACGGGCGGAACTTTAAACGTTAATAACTTTTTAACGAAACCTCCACCAACAAATTTGTATTCTTGATTTTCGTCTTATTGTGGTCTCTAGAATCCCTCATTAAAATTTTTCTAGGGGTGGCCGAACACCCTGTGTACATTGATTCAGAAAAGAAGAACAAAAATGTATTTATTGAACATTTTATGGGTGGACAAAAGTATTGGCAGATGATGCTAAATGTAGTATATCCGCATTTATTTGAAAAATTTCCGATCGTCATTTTAAAATGTAGATAGGGGACTCTCCGATTGTCACTTTTAGGAACGATCATCTTAATAATAATAAAAAAATAAAAAATAATAATGTCAAAAAAAGCGAAAGTCGTATCTTGCTCTGTTGTAATGGTACACCTCGAGCGGTAAAGATGTACCGGGTTCGTGAGATATACCTAGTCTTACTGTTAATAGTGTTCAGAATTGTATTAAGTGAATTATGCAAGTGAGGATAATTACTTGAATTCTAGTCGACGCTCAAGTACAATGATCAATTAACAGAACTAGTACTATTGCTAGGTTGCCACGACGGCGAGAGTTCTATACCGGCTTTTACGCGCCGCGTTCGCGGAAGCTACTATTCGATTAGTCCATTGAACACTCATAATTAAAACCGCTAAGGTAGGTAGTTGCCCGGGGATTATAGCCCGATCTTGCTTCGAGTGTCAAAGTAACGTCGTCTCGAGAGGTTTTGAGAAAAACAGCTTATCGAGTGAGAAAACGCGGCCCTTATATACTACAAATTGAGCCCTTACAGTGGCAGGGCATTACCATATAAGGTAATGAAAATTGGGCCGGGTGCTCACATATGGCATGAGTCAACCCCGTTCAAGGGGTTGTATGCTAGATGATCGGGCCAAGGACCAAACGTTTCGGTCCCATACATGAGTGATATGTAACACATATCAAAAAAAATCGAAAGATAAGGGTTGAATTTGCCAAAGAATTTATAACGGAGGATTCTACATTTTGGAGGAACATACTGTTTTCAGATGAAAGCAAATATATTTAAATCGGATGGTAGAATAATAGTTTGGTAAAGTCGAATACTGAACTGGATCTACGAAATTTACAATCGAATGTAAAACATGGAGGTGGTGGAGTTATGGTGAGGGGTTCTATGACAGCGTCTGGAGTTGGCGAATTAATTTTTATACATAATATTATGGACAAATACACATATTTAAATATATTAAAACAAAATTTATTCAAAAGTGCGGAAAAATTAAACCTTCTGTGGAATTTCTATTTCCAACTCGGTCACGATCCAAAGTACATCGCTTACATCGTACACCATTAGATCATTTATAATATTTCTCATTCCCTAAACATACCACCCCAGAGTCTAGTCATGTCTGGAACGAATTAGAAAAAAGATTCAGAAAACATCATATAACAAATAAAGCAGACTTGAAGAATGGAACAAAATCGAGCCGGATTTTACAAAAAAGTTAGGTGATTCAATGCCAATTAAATATTAATATTTAATTCCCAGTCAGTTTTAAAACCTTTTATTCGAGTGTACCAATACCTTTTTCCACTTATAAAATATTCAGTAAATACATTTTTGTTATTGTTTTGTTAATCAATGTATTTGTATAATTGCTTCTGTTATGTAATAAACTAAAATAGATAATAAATTAATATGTCAAAATGTTTTTCCTTCAAATCAATTTGTTTAGTAGTTATAAGCATTTGTACCATCATAACCTTGCTGTGCCAATACTTACATTATGTCCAGCACTGTATGTTTCCGGCTCCTCGCGATACACGATTCCTAAGAAACAGTCTACGCCATTTGATACGTTGGCCTAAACACGTTCGTCTCTTTTCTGTACTTACATATTACCATATACAATTTATGGCGATAATGTATTTGAACTGTCAGAATTTAAATGAATTATGAACGATGCAGTTAATGCTGAATTAATTGCTGTTAAATTTTTTACATCCGCAAATCTGAACGTTGTATTATTTGCTACAATATAATTATAAAACTCTAATTTTCTTTTAAATAAAATAATGTTAAACTGTTTTCACGGTATGACTAACGATATTATTTTATTAAGAAATGTAATCACTGTCTGCAATACGAATTGCATACTTATTTAATTGTTCGTCTAATAAATATACATAACATACTATGGCACTACCATCGCCGATTTGATAGCAATTTAAACGCAATTCTTTTTTTTTATAAATTATGAAAATAAAAATTTCATATGTCAGGGTCATGCAAATTAAATTAATTTTTGTTACTAAAAATGACTTTTTCTATTTGTTGATGCACTGAACGTGTCAAATTTCAACCGTGATGCTTTATGTTGTTTCGTTAAAAAAAGTCATTGTTTCAATTTCTTGGGGTTTATGTGTTTGCATTTGTGTAGAATACGACGTACGTTTCTTAAACTTATTTGTAGTTACATCTTTTCGATGATTTGTCTTGTAGTTTCCTTGAAACTCTTGAAATTCTTGAAATTGAAAGTTTTAGAACATTACATGTAGTATGTCGAGTTCTGTTTAATAAATACACAATTTTATCAAAACTATATTTTTGTGACTGCAACAATATTATTCGATCAACTTTTGCTTTTATATAACATTTCTCCACAAACCACAAACATAATTTTCTTTTAAATAAATGTAATAATATTGTAAGTAAATGACAGGTTTTTGCTTTTATGTTGACTCTCTGTCGAATAGCAACCGACAGAAATCGTGACAATCGAAAATAAATTAAGCGTCTTATACAATGTATTATTGCCCAACTAAAGTCAGTTCATGTATACATTTTTTTCTCTGACGTTTGCGTCGCGAATTCAAGATTTGACATACTTATTCTGTAGATGGAATATATCATGTGGAACATATAAAATTTAAATTTTCTTCTTTCGCATATGAAAAATATAAAAATATGCGAAGAGTCATATTTTCGTTCAATACTGAATATTAGAAAAATCAAAAAAACTTTAAAAACTATCATTACTCATGATCCGATTTCACTCAAATCAAAATTTGAGATTAGAATGTAAAAGTTAATTACAATGTTCCGATGCAGTTGTGATAAGCGTCGTATATGCATAGGTAGAGGATAAACGTTTTTTTATTAAAACCTTCCAATGGGACAAGATATTTTTTCATGGAATTGTTTAGTTGATGATAGTATGGTTTTCTCGATTAAATTATAGATAATATCTTTCTAACATCTTTCTTATGTAGTTTTGGATGATTCGATAAGACATTTATAATTTTTCTGAAGAAGTTATTTTGTTATATCAATCTTTAATGCATTAGTAGTTACTAGATTAACAATGGTTGCGTCTAAAACCTGTAAGGTATTATTTTTGTCTGTTTTTAAAACAAATTCTAAATAATAATATACAAAATCTCGAATGTAGAACTTCATTTTCGGGAACTATTGCAAAACTGTTATGAACGTACGTCTAATAAATAAATGGAGTGATAATCCCATTGATGTATTAAAAAAACCATTTACAGCAATTCTTACTGATTTGAAAGAACGTCAAAATACTCTTCTAACCTACTTTTTTAAGAATTTAAAAATAATGAGTACACGTTAAAACGAATGGAGTGCTTCAACCCTTCAACTATCATATTCCATACATTTTGCAATAATGATTCTTAAAATGAACATCGTTCTGGGGTCGGCATTTTTCGTACAGCGAAGGCAAATTTCGATACCAGCAAATTGTTTATACACAGCGATATCCTTGAGCCTCAGAGTCACCTTTATCTTTCACCAACAGCCGTAGTCGACGACCGAGAAAAAGACAGCGAGTGAGAACGAATGAGAGGGAATGAAAAAAAACGAACGACAACTGAAGACAAGGATATCAAGTGAGAGCAAATGAGAGAGAATGAACGGCAATCGAAGAAAAGAACTTCGTATAAGTTTTTGTCTACTTTGTCCATTTCAAATCAACGATTTAGTGAAACCGTTAACGTTTGTGACATTCTACTACAAATTAATCACTTTTTGAACATGGAATAAGTTATTAGTTTATTTTATAGCAATTTTCACTACCGTAAGGTTCCCTTGTGAGTGAGAACTTCAAACGTTAATAACATTTTAACGAAGCCTCAATTAATAAATTAGTATCCTTGATTTTCATCTTATTTTGGCCTGTAAAATATTCCATTAAATTTTTTCCGAATAGATGCTGAACACCTCGTATACTATTACAATAAAACATGAAAATTGTACTAAATTATTGAAACTCGTATAGAGGTACGTAGTGTAATGTTTCTTTGATACATAACAACAATACGAAAAAAACCTTTAGTAGGACTCAGTAAATTAAATAAAATTTGAGATTACGTATGAAACATAACTGTCAGTAAAAATCGTACACTGTTGGTAACATTGGAAATCCGGTGAATTTCCAATTGTTTTTTGTGTAATCTGATTGTTGTATGCGTTCTTCTGTCAAAAAATCAATAAAGAAGACTTAAAATGTGACAAAGTACAGTAGCAGAGCGTGAATTAGTTATTTATCACTATAAAAACAAAAAAAGTTATAATGAAATTAGTAAAATTATTAATCGAAGTAGGAGCACAGTTCATTGTATAATAAAACGATACAAAGAAGAGGACCGTGTAGTGAATAAATTCAAAGAGAGGTCTGATAAGAAATTGAATATCAGGGATGAATGATGGATTGTTAGAAAAATTAAGGATGATCCGAGGATTAGTGCTTCAAAATTAGCGTCGGAAGTTGAAAAATTTATTAAATAAGAAAGTAAGTGACTCAATCATTAGAAGAGTATTAAGGAAATAGAAGTATCATGGTAAAGTTGTTCGAAAGAAGCCGTTCATAAGTTTGCAAAATAGGAAGAAGAGGTATGAGTTTGCTAAGAAGTATATAAAGAAACAGTTTACTTTTTGGAAAAATGTAATTTTTATTGACGAACCGAAATTTAATATCTTCGGTTCGGATGGAAGAAAAATTGTACGGAGAAAACCAAATACAGCTATGGATATTAAAAATCTCCGAACGACAGTTAAATTTGGCGGTGGGTCTCAAATGATCCGGGGCTGCATGTCAGCATCAGGCGTTGGAAATCTGGTATTTATTGATAATATAATGGATAAGTGGTCGTATTTGAGTATATTAAAAAATAATTTAAAAGTGCCGAAAAAATGGGAATTTTAAACGATTTTAAATTTTACGCCGATAACGATCCGAAGCACAATTCTTACGTAGCGAAGAGTTGGCTATTGTATAATTGCTCTAAAGTTCTTCAAACGCCCCCACAATCTCCTGATATCAATGTCATAGAACATATTTGAAACGAATTGGACAAAAAAGTAAGATTACACAATATTACAAACAAGGAATGCCTTAGAAAAGCTTTGCAAGGACAATAATCGAAAATAACACCTGAATTTTCTGAGAATTTAGTAAAATCAATTCCTCGGCGACTGCAGTGTGTTCTAAATGCATTTGGTTTCCCAACTAAATATTAATATAAACAATTTTTATTATATATTTATTCTAAAACTGTATTTTATTTCCTCTGTACGATTTTTACTGTCAGCTAAGTTTCATACGCAACCTCAAATTTTATTTAATTTACTGAGTACTACTAAAGGGATTTTTATACTGTTGTTATGTTTCAACTAAAGAAAGATTACACTATACAGGGTGTTCGGCCACCTTTGGGAAAATTTGAATGGGAGATTCTAGAGGCCAAAATAAGACGAAAATCAAGACCATCAATTTTTTGATTGAAGCTTCTTTAAAAACTTATTAACATTTAAATTTCCATACCGACCAGAAAGTTTTTCGGCGAAATTAAAAAATTTCAAATCATTCTGAAAAAATTATTTTCGGTTGCGGGGGTCAATTACAATCATTTTTGGTGAATAAATATACTCCCGAAATCCTACGCAGTTTCGAGAAAAAAATTCGAGTAAGTGCGGTTTTTCGATAAAATTAAAAAATTTCAAATTGTTCTGGAAAAAATATTTTCAGTTACAGGGATCAATTACAAATATTTTTGGTTAAAAGGCATACCCTCGAAATCCTACGCAGTTTCGAGAAAAAAATTCGATTAGGTGCTAAAAGTTTTGGGTGAAAAAAAAGGATTTCGAATCGTCTTTGAAAAATTATTTTTAGTTGCAGGGGTCAATTATAAGCATTTTTGGTCAACAGAAATACCCCCGAAAATATAATTTCTGATCCGAAATGTCTGCTTGAATTTTCATGCGAATCTTTAAAACGTCATAATTTCTGAACAGACTGAAGGATTTTAATGTTTCAAAAGGCAAGCGACACATATTTTGGAGAAGAATATATAGAAATTCTAATAATATTGAAAAAGTTGTTGCTTGACCCCGTGAAGTGAGAAAAACCCCATAAAAAGGGTCCAATTTTCAAACCGTCATAACTCCTACAATAGTGAATATATTTCAATGAAACTTTTTTCTGAAGTAAAGCTCATGGGTACCTACAAAAAAGTATTACACAACTTTTCTGTTGGGCGTCAAATAAAATTACTAAAAATTAAAAAGGAATTTTTAAGAAAAATCGACAGAAGGTAGGTGTCTAAATTTTTCAGCGAAAAAAAAGAGTTTCAAATCATTCTGGAAAAATTATTTTTAATTGCAGGAGTCAATTACAATCATTTTTGGTTGATAGACATATCCCCGAAATCCTACTCAATTCCTAGAAAAAAATTCGAGAAAGTGTGAAATTTTTCGACGGAAAAGAAAAATTTCAAATCATTTTGGAAAAATTATTTTCGGTTGCGGGGATCAATTACAATCATTTTTGGTAAATAGACATACCCCCAAAATCCTACGCAAATGTGAGAAAAAAATTCGTATTGGTGGACAAATTTTATTATTAATTTTGTTAATAACTTTTTCACGTAGCCCCCATCAACAAATTGATATTCTTCATTTTCGTCTTATTTTAGCTTTTAGAATCGCTCATTAAAATTTTTCCCAGGGGTGGCCGAACACCCTCTATACCTCTATACGAGTGTCAATAATTTAGTACAATTTTTATGTTTTATTGAAAAAATATCGGCTGAACTGTTTGTATATATGTTTATAAATTATTTAATGTGGTAAATAACATATTTCTAAGAATGTCTTTCTAGAGTCAAGAGATAGAGTGAACAGAGCTTGACTGAGCCTTAATGGAGATTCCCCAAGTCGGAAGGGATAAAAATATTCAACTTACGAATCACGTCTGGGGCTCATTTTGTTGTCATAGGAAGCCGCGTTACATTGTATTACGAGACTGAAGCCGTTAACGGTTCGCCTTGCACGTGGCCACGGCGTGCAATCGCCCATTAGCTGTTTCGGCGATCGCCGATTGTCAAGCGAACCGCTATTTAGACCGCGCCGTGTGTTCCCCAGATCGTCTCGAATTCTTGCACAGACACGCCAAGTGAAGAACGTAATTTATTTCGCTTTGTTATAATAAAGTTTTCTAGTTACTGTTATCTGTAGGTATACTTTCCACTATGGACCACTGTGGATCTCCTATTGTCCTCCTATTAACAATACATTTTAAGAATCATTACTCTACAGTCAAAGGGCGAAGGGGACCTCAGGGTGAATCGTTCCAAATAAAAGCATTCCGAGCTCGACTCGGTTCAAACGTTCGTATCTAATATGCATTTTATTGTTGGCCAAGTACTTAGCTAACAGAAATAATCAAGAATGTGTATCGACTCTTTCTTTTGTTCATCATCAATCGATAGCCACTTATTTCTCTCGTCGTTCGCGTCATCGTACATTCTTATCGACTTCGCGATCGACCATGTGTCTACTATATTATATACAAATCACTAACTCGTGTATGAACGCAGACCCATGATTCGGAGTTCGCTGATGTTGCTGTAGGCATAATACAAATGTCATACGCATAATGCAAACGAGACACACGCGCGCGTGTATCTTCCATTCGCCCTGGCTTCGCCCCTATCCAATATAACAAACATGTGTGCGCGTTAGTCTTCGTCTGGTCAAAGTATCATTTCATCGTAGATAGGTTAATTCGACAATTAATTGATCGTTAATTAATCATTAACATTAAGACAATGGATAATATGCGGTAGTAACGCTATTTTATTACGCTAACTGACTTTTCTAGAAGCATAATATGAAATAAACTTACATCAATCTTCGCTCTCTTTCATCGTCTACATATTTCTTTTTATCCTCTTGTGTCATATTTCTCGTCAATTTCCAATCGCTCACACGTCCGTGCACATTTTTTCAACCCCTCTTCCCATCTTTTTTTCACAATTTACCTGCCACACATTTCTTTTTCCTTCCGTCGCTTCTGTTCATTTATTCTCCAAAAACATCCACTCGCGAAACGTTCCATAATTAAGATAGAAGAATTCGGTATTAATGTCACGCCACGTTCATCTTGACTATTGGATTAAAGAACTATTTTCTATTTTAAAAACCGAATAATCGAATATCTGTAATTCTATTAACAAATTAACTGGTTAATAAGTGAACATTGTTTCTTTTATTTACAGCACATTAGTCTGTTCTGTCCAAAATATAATGAAATTGCGAAAAAAATTAAAAAATGATATATATTAGGAAAACACACAGTTGAACACTAATAGTATAATTTATTAATGTGTATAAAAAATGATACGATGAGCATGAAGGAATTAATTCAAAGGATTCAAATAATGAATTCTCACCAACGTAAATTGAAAGTTTATAATACGATGAGTGTAATTGTGCCATTTTTCCTAATTACACAAAACTCTTTGCACCAAATAACAATCATTACCTAATCAATGGTAATATTTATACAGGGTGTTCGGCCACCCCTGGGAAAAATTTTAATGGGAGATTCTAGAAGCGAAAATAAGACGAAAATCAAGGACACTAATTTGTTGATTGAGGCTTCGTTAAAAAGTTATAGAAACATTTTCGGCCACACAGTATATTTTCGGTAAAGAATTTTTTTCTCGAAAGTGGATAGGATTTCGGGGGTATGTGTATTCACCAAAAATGATTGTAATTGACCCCTGCAACTAAAAATAATTTTTTCAGAACGATTTGAAAATTTTTTTTTCGTCGAAAAATTTAGGCACCTACCCCCTTGTCGATTTTTCTTAAAAATTAGTTTTTCATTTTTGATAATTTTATTTGACGCCCTACAGAAAAGTTGTGTAATACTTTTTTGTAGATACCCATGATCTCTACTTCAGAAAAAAGTTTCATTGAAATATATTCACAATTGTAGGAGTTATGGCCGTTTGAAAATTGGACCTTTTTTATGGGGTTTTTCTCATTTTGTGGGGACAAGGTCCAACTTTTCAAATATTTTTGTAATTTGTACATATTCTCCATCAAAATACGCGTAGTTTGCTTTTTTAAACATTAAAATCGTTCCATCCGTTCAGAAGTTATGACGTTTTAAAGATTCGCATGAAAATTCGGGCAGACATTTCTGACCATAAATTACATTTTCGTTTAGGAATTCTTTTTCTCGAAAATGCGTAGAATTTTGGGGGTATGTGTATTCACCAAAAATGATTGTAATCGACCCCTGCAAACAAAAATAATTTTTCGTTGAATGATTTGAAATTTTTTAATTTAATTGTTTAATAACTTAGTAACGAAGCCTCAATCAACAAATTGATATTCTTGACTTTCGTCTTAGTTTGGTCTCTAGAATCTCCCATTAAAATTTTTCCCAGGGGTGGCCGATCACCCTGTATAACAAAGTATAGTGTATGAAAAAAATACAGTAATGTCGAAAAACTTATATTACTACAACAGAGAGCTTTTCGATAGACGAAAACACAGTGGATTATGCCTAAGGAAGTTATCACTTAACAGACTACTCGAGTATCTTTTAAAAAGACAATATTTGTCTTTTTTATGTGCTACACTAATCAGTTACCAATTAATTAATCGGATTTTCAGGTATATGGTGACATTAATTAAATCAAGAATACTACTTGCAAGGGGAGTACAGGATTTAATTCAAATTTTACATATTGGTAGAATTCGTACCTCTGTTTATGAAGATATAATATTATAGGGGCAAACACTCAATAGTTATCTATGTTGAAATATCGATGATTTGCAGCTGGATCAACGATAGAAAGAGACATTTTCGAAAACGTGAATTAAATCAGTTTTCCAAAACAAATATATAATCACAAATGTTTATGCAGCGATATCACACTTATTCGATATAGATGTTTTCCCATACTTTGTTCCCCTTGTTTTTACAATAAATTTTTAATCTTTTATTTTAATATTTAATCTGTGAATGTGACAAATGTTTTTCTCATTATGTTCCCCCTTTTTCCAAACACAGTGGACCAGACAATTAAGGTACTTTTCTTCTCTTTCCTTGCATAACGTTTTCATTATTTCATAATAAATATATAATTTAATATATTGACAATATCAAATAAAATGTTTATTAGTCTCCCATTAAATACAGACTTTTTATTTAAAATTTATTATTCATTTGTATGCGCGATAAATTGATATATACAACGTAAACAAGATACTTGGAAGTTTAAAATTATGGTAAATTAAATGGTTTTATACTCGTAAAAAAATGACTAAATAATAGAAAAATCTATTTGGTAACCATTGCGAATAGAAATATAAGATAGTAACGAATCTTTAATTACAAATATTTAAAAAACTATTGAGTGTTTGTGCTTATAATATTATATCTTCATAAATAAGAGAACGAAATCTACCAATGTGCAAAATTTGATTTAAATTGGTAACTCGAGGGCCTTGCTAGACATTCCGTGTTAGACATTCCAAGAGTATCATTGTGACATGATCTTCGACTACAATTGATAGGATTAAGAAGTGAAATGACATGGTTAAACGTAAGGGATAATCAGGCTGTCATTGTGAAATGACATTGACAAGGAAAAATCCCCAACCGTCCAACTTTAATTTTATTCAGTTTTTGCAAGATGATAGCGTACAGATTTCTTATGCTACGGGTGAAGTATTGCATAGTTACTGGATAATTTAAAAAATACAAACTACTGGGAATATCTTTCTAGATGCAGTGTGTACCAAGAACATATAACAAAATCTTATTTATCTTATATCTTATTATTATTAAAAAATAACTCTGCAAACCATGTGTAATTAATCATTTTTAAACAAATCGACGTTTGTAATTGTTCATCATCTTAAATATCCATAAGGTGCATGAATTTGAATAGTATCAGATCTTTTTGAAATCGTGCTATGTATGCAGTTTTTGATCTGTTTATAAAACTATGCACGACACAGCGTTGGCAAAGTGAAATGCATTTTGCTGATATGATTTTTAATATATATGTAGATAATTATTATTTTACATCTTACACGAAGATCTCAGAGAATAAAATTACCTCCCAAAAAAACTTCATTTAACGAAAATCAGTCCCAGGACCTGCGATTTACAAACCACACAATTACCTCACTTCACCACCTTTCCCAACTTTCCTAACTTTAATTGTTTATATTTTTAACACTGTTAAGTAACTACGTTTAATATCTTATATGTACAGGAAAAACAGCATGGATTAATGTTGGCTATTTTAATATACTAAAGTATCTTAAAACATACTAATATTGTATAATTCGTAATGTCCCGAATAATAGGAACAAATTTCAACATTATCTATCTATGAAAACGTTAATTCGAAAAATTTTTTCAGCAATTATTTAATGTATTTACATACAATTTGGAGAACATAAAATGTAACATGAAGATTTTTATTCTAATGCTGCATTACTAACTTGAAATACCTACTGAAGATGTGTCAATTGTATGTCTTTCATAATGCAAAGTACAGTGAAATATGAGTATATTTCGAATGTGCTGGTTATGATACCGAAAATTACAGCTGTCATTATAGTGAATAACTTTCAAGACTTAAAATTAATATTTAACAAAGACGATTATTATGCTGTAAGTTTTGCTTCTGACTAGATCACAAGAAAAAATAATTTTAATTTCTAGTTGTCTTTTTAATTTTTTTAATTTTATGATGTGAAACCATTACTATGTGTCATTTTTCAGTTAGATCGAAATTTGAATCACTGTTCTCATTGCTATTGAAAGTTTATAATATAAAAATTTCTCTATGATATTATGTAATTTTATTTGTTCCCATTTTACCAGTTAATTTTTTATTCGCCTTAAAGAAACTAATATTCTAAATATGCTGCACTTTCTTCATCATTAAGAACCTGTATGCTATTATCTTACAAAAGTTCGATGAAATTGAAATCGGACAGTTGAGGTCTTTTCCTTGTAAGTGATCAGAACATTTTACTTTCATTATATTTGATATCCAAGTCATTCAGACTGATTTTGAAGGTCGAGAAATGGCTTTTCATCAATTAATTTAATTTTCCTCCTGATTTTTTCCCGGAAACTTTGAACGATATTCTTCGAGATCGGACGATGAACGTTCGTCTCTTCCATTGAAATTCTCGAGATCCTTGAAAAGGATGTTAAGAATCAATCTCACAATGTCCCTTTTTATTTTTCTTGTTTTATTAACGCCTTATTGAGAAATGGTTCTTATTAGACATTTTTTGTGTCAAAATAAAAAAGAAACATTATTGTGAATTAAAGGGGGAAACCACTGTGACGAATTGAAAAAATCGAAATTTTTTTTATCTCTTGTCAATGTTTGACCCTCTAAAATATTAAAGTAAAATTCTCAAAAATGACAAAGTTACAGAAGATTTAGTAGGTGTAGAAATTGTAATATGCGTAACGCTTGAAACTAACTGCTCTTTACTTCGGGAGATTTATTTGAAATTCTTTTATTATTTCTGCTGTGGTAACGGTTTCATATGAATGGTATGTGTTTTGATCGAGATAACTATGCGAATTGAGTAGTATTTAGTCTAGAGAATTTAATCTAGAGCGATAAGTGGTATAAATGTAATGTACTGATACAGGACTAGCGTAGTCCAACTGGCAACTTATTTAATCGTAATCCAATTTAACGATGGCTATTCAGGATTATTACAAATAGTGAAGGTCCTCGATATTACAATTGAACCACAGGCAGACGTATATCGACACAAACAGGACACGCTTCGCCTTTCCGTTGCTGAACGAAAACATAAAACAACGACGCATGACGTTCGGTTGAAGGAAAAAGGAGATATAAATGAAGGAAATGACGATGATCTTTCTACAGAGGATACGTTTTAGTGTCCTAAAGTGCATGCTCTTTAGAAAGTTTAAAAACTCCAACGTTATTTCATAGATAATTTGGTGCAAAACTTTAAACGCTTTTTTCTCAAAACCACATTTTTCAAACTGGGCGGCTCAATAACTCAGTTAATTTTCATCTGATTTACTTTAAATTTTGCATGGTGGTTCCTAATACTATTATCTTCAGTTGCACTTACGGAATTTTCGATCGAATAATTAGTTTCGACGTGGTGTTAAAAGAAATATTGATTTCGTCACAGTTTTTTAAAATGTTCCCTAAAAAGTTCCACCATTTTATAATAAATAATTGTTTTTAAAAATCCGTATGTGCAACTAAAGCTATTGTCTTATAGTTTAAGAAAATTGCACGATTTCTTGTTTCACAACTTGCAGCGAAAAATTACACGTCCGCCCATTTCTAACAAGTTTTTGGAGGTTTCTCATGCTGGTTCCTATTATAGTTATAATAATTAATACTTTTATACGAAATTTTTATAAGGAGTAGTTTAAGAAATGTACTTTCGAAAGCATTAAATATTTATCAGGAAAAGTTTCATAGTTAAAATTCTTGAAAATTGCCTTTATTTTCAGCAGTCACAGTGGTTTTCACTCTTAAATTATTCTCTTTATCGTTATATACAGTACCAGACAAAAATATAACAATTTGACCATAACAATTCGTTGAACATCAATTTCTTTAATATTTTCTGTATTAATCCACGAAATGTATGTATTTTCTGAAAGGATATTTTGTTCTCTGTAAAACTGTATAGAAATGGTTCGAAAACATTTGAAAATAAAGCAAGTTAAACCACGTACGTACTTTGCCGGACAAAACAATAACAACTTCCTCTTCCTGATGTTTATTTGTTTCTTATTGAGGTTGAATATGTACTCAACTGTCACAATTGTAAGAATATGCCGAGAGCGAAACGTATTGAACCAGCAGCACAGAAATGAATACGTTTACGAGAAAATGAAGGATGGACATTTCAATGCATTGGAGAAAGTCTGGGCTATAGAAAAGATGTTTTTAATTTTTATAAACTATTAATTCATCCAAAAGATCTTAAGAAAAGTAGGAAGACCCAAGAAGATTGATGAAAGATCAATTTAATGTTAACTTTGTACTGAATTTAAAATGTAATTTGCAAATCATCGTTCATAGGAATGATCGAAAATTAATTATTATTTGACGAAAAGATCCATTTTTAATAGCATCGAAAATTCAAGCTGTTGGTCACAAACATTTCGAATAGGACGGTGCAGCGTCGTTTAAACAAAAGTGGACTGTATGGAAGAATCGCAATGCATAAACGGTACATTTCGAAAAAAATGTCATTGCTCGTCTGAAATTGGCTAAAGAACATGTTAATTGAACCACAGAATAGTGGCGAAAAATTCTTTGATAGAACGAATCAAAGTTCAATTTATTTTAGATGGCTTTGTTGGATGACCAGCAACTATAAGATTTAACTCTAAATACACAGTAAGTTCTGTGAAGCATGGAAGAGATAATGTAATGGTGTACGAATATTTTTCTTTTGGTGCCATATAGGTCCTCTTTATCGAACAAATGGCAAATTGAATCAAATAAAATATAAAAAGATCATGGAAAAAATAATGTTACCATATGCATGCTTATAATATGCCAGCAGGATGGGTTTTTATGCAAAATAATGATCCTAAGCATAAGACCAAAGGCATCATGAAATGGTTTAAGGACAATCAGATTGTTCTCAACTAGCCAGCTCAATCATCGGATTTGAATCCGATTCAGCATTTATAGGGCAAAATTAAAATAAGATTAAGAGAAAAAAAGTTTAATAAACCCGATGATATGTATGCAGCTATAATCAAAGACTTGTAGCTTAAAGCAGTATTAGAAAATCTAATTAAATCTATGCCTCGTCGATGTAAAGCAGTACTTGATAATCGTGGGTTTATTATGCATTATTAGACTCCCTATTATACAGGGTGTTCGGCCACCCCTGGGGAAAATTTTAATAGGAGATTCTAGAAGCCAAAATAAGATGAAAATCAAGTGTATCAATTTGTTGATGGTGGCTTCGTTAAAAAGTTATTAACAATTAAATTCGAAAATTTCAAAACATTCTGAAAAAATTATTTTCGGTTGTGGGGATGAATTACAATCATTTTTGGTCATTACACATACTCCTGAAATTCTACCCACTTTCGAGAAAAAAATTCGAGTAGGCACTGAAATTTTTCGACGAAATTAAAAAATTTCAAATCATACTAAAAAAATTATATTTAGTTACAGGGGGCAATTACAATCGTTTTTGGTTAATAGACATACCCTCGAAATCCTAACCACTTTCGAGAAAAAAATTCCTTACCAAAAATATCATTTCTGGCCAGAAATGTTACCCCGAAATTTCGAGCGAATCTTTAAAACGTCATAACTTCTGAACGGATGGGACGATTTTAATGTTTAAAAAAGCAAACTACGCGCATTTTAGTGCAGAATATGTACAAATCGTGAAAATATTCGAAAAGTTGGTCCTCGACCCCGCAAAATGAGAAAAACCCCATAAAAATGGTCCAATTTTCAAACAGCCATAACTCCTACAATAGTAAAGGTATCTCATTGAAACTTGGATAGGAACTAGAGTTCACGGATGCCTACAAAAAAGTATTAAACAGCTTTTCTGTACAGCGCCAACCAAATTTATTAAAAATGAAAAACGAATTTTCAAGAAAAATCGACAGGGGGAAGGTGCCCAAATTTTTCGATAAAAAAAAAAAATTCAAATCGTTCTGAAAAAATTATTTTCGGTTACGGGGGTCAATAATAATTATTTTTGATCAATAGATATACCCCCAAAGTCCTACCCACTCTCCAGCAAAAAATTCAAAAAGGTGTGAAACTTTTCGACGAAATTGAAAAATTTCAAATTATTCTGGAAAAATTATTTTCGGTTTCGGGGGTTAAGTACAATTATTTTTGGTGAAAACACATACCCCCGAAATCCTACCCACTTTCGAGAAAAAAATTCAAAAATGAGTGAAATTTTTCGACAAAATTAAATAATCTCAAATCGTTCTAAAAAAATTATTTTTGGTTGCAAGGAACAAGTACAATAATTTTTGGTGAATAGATCTACCCCCGAAATTCTACTCACTTTCTAGAAAAAAATTCAGTACGGACGGAACTTTAAACGTTAATAACTTTTTAACGAAGCCTCCATCAACAAATTAGTATTTTTGATTTTCGTCTTATTTTGATCTCTAGAATCTTCCATTAAAAATTTTCCCAGGGATGGCCGAACACCCTGTATTTGTATATATTTTGTCCAAATAATACATTCATAAGCTAGGTAGAATAAAAGTTGTTATAGTTTCGTCTGACAGAATTTCCACATGTTTTTATTTTCATTCGTTTTCAAACTATTTCTATACAGATTTGCAGACAAGAAAACATCATTTCAAAGAACATATTTTTTCATCAATTGATACAGAAAATTCTAAAGAAATTGATCATTATGGTCAAGTAGTTATATTTTTGTGATATGAAAATTGTAATTGATTTATAATATTATTCATAATATTGATACAGTAAAATGTTACTGTATACTTCGTCAATATATTAATGTGCAGGATTGTTACTAAAGTATTAACTTGTGAATGTATAATAACGAATTTTCATGATTCCTCTTAAAATATTAAAATATATTTGTTATCGTTTTAAACAACACGATAATTTTGATGAACATATGATAGAATCCAAAGAATACAGTTATTACTGTATTTTGTACTCTTTATGAAGAATAATTTTGAATAAGAAAAATTCTTATAGATTTTCAAGTACATCATATTTTTATGTATGGAAGAGCTTTCATCTAAAGGAATTGAAGATATCGAAAAACTGTCACGTCGAAGTAATAAATGCGAATTCGAGAATCTCACACGACCAGAGGGAGTTTTATGCAAATACACGATTGATTCCCATCAAATAAGCGTTATGATTATCGAAAGTTTTATTCTTTCCCTCTCTTTATGTACAGAACTTGTTAGTTTGAAACTATTATAACGAACCCTTCTTTGCGAAAGAATATTATGCGTATATTTTCTTCCGGAAGGAGTAAATCCCTATCAACGTTACCTTTTTAACCAGAATCTTTGAAAAATTCTTGTGTATTTAAAACAAATCAATTTTTTTATAAATATCTTAAAAAAATAAAATAGTAAAGAATGTGAGATTTTGTACTATTTTTATTAGAATTGAGACCAATGCATTTCTCATGGGAATCGAACAGTGATTTGTACAAAAATCCAATTTACATTTATCGAACTTATATTTATCACTCAGTATGAACATATTTTCTATTACGCGAGTTACCATTAATCCTAGAAAGATTTTGAGGGGAGGGAAACATGTTGGATCCACCAGTCAGAAATTGTTAAAAATTTGCTTTTTATTACGTCTGAAATATAGAATTGATGTTTAAGAATTGAATTTAGTTTAGCGAGAATATTAATAAATACGAAAAATAAAAAGAAAGTAGGGTAGTTACATACGCTAATAAATTGACTTTTCAAAACTCTCGAATTCATTGAACTAGGTATAATAAATATCTTGTTGAAACAAAACAATGTAACGAAAACTTCTGATGGATGAGGAATCAACTGAAAGAATAAAATGCTCCAAATATGTAACTGACTCAGAAAAGAAAAAAATATAATTTATCGGGGGCAAAGTAATACTGTTTTAGGTGCAGTATGTGTGTACAAAGTAGTCGAGTAATATAATAGTGTATGACCAACGTGTGTCGTTAAATACATAAAATTCCGATTTAATTAAAGTAAATGATCATAATAAAGTTGATTCGATGTTGTATGATATCATTTTACAGAATGTAAGCTCGACCATTGATGGCAAAACTTCTGTAACTTAATTTTTAATCAATATCGTAATTACATTGTGTTTGTACCAGTGTTATACTGATATATTTTGTCATGTTTTGCAAATTGAAAAGGTTTTTCCGACAAAATATTAATGAGATCTAAATCGTGTTAGTACATGTCAGTTCGTAAGACGTTAATAAAACAACTAAAGAAATTATTATATCTTTTTACTGTTCATATTATTTGTTTTGTAACATACCCAGCTACCATTACTCTAAACACTTTTGTCAAATTATCGTTTTCCAATAAAAAAATATGGAAAACTTGCGTGTATTTCATAAGCACCCCTCTTCCTTGGAATTTAACGTAACTATCCATGATTCAGTCTTTCTACAATTAAATATCATTTTAAATAGTTGCATTATTTCATTTTTTTAATGGTTATTTCGTGAAAGAGAATCGAAATTCATTTAGTAACAAACTACATGAATCAAAATCAACTTCGTAAATGATTTCTATTTCAACATTAATTTAAAAAAAAAATTCACTAAATGAAATACTCTAACTTGAAACGACATTAAATATTTTCCGTTTTGTCTTCTGAACCATCGACTATCGTGTCACAATAGTGATCTAAATATTTATAGATATTTAAATTTTAATGCATGCAAACTGTCATTTATGTACAACTAACATTTAGATTTTAATTTTCCACGACAATAACTGTCAATAAATATAAATTTTCATGCAACTTATTGTTTCTTGGTCAAAACGAAATGAAAATGATATTTCTTATAAAACCAGCTTGGGAGTTCAATAATTAATGTGTTCAATTGCACAGAATTTATGTGTTAACAGCAATCCCCTGCAATGTGAATAGCCATGTAATAGTTCAATACCACGTTTTCGAATCGAAATTAAATCTGCGAAGTTAAATCTTGTTTAACTTTCACAGAGTTATCAGAATCTTTCCTTTTTTCTTTCTGCACGATCAAGGATAGGTCTGCAGAGTTTCTACAACTAAATAAAAGAAGTCGATAGAACCAGGCGAAAAGGAAGAGAAACTTTGAAGTAGTCTGTGCAATCTACGAAACTAAGACTCGATAATACTTTGTGCATACAATTGGCATACTCAGTTTCGAGTTCAGAAATTTCTGTCAAATATTAAAGATTGTGTTAATACATGGAATAAAATATGTTACGCTATAATAAAACATATCACCTTGTTTGTTTAATTTTCTTCGACAAAGCGTCTACTTTTTTATAGAAAATCCTCTTATTAAATATACATATGAATAATTGTATGGTGAAAATAATACTTTTGTTAATGCTTCATATACAGAGTGTGACACGTAACTGTCGCCACGATTTTTCAGCCAGTTTCGATAATCTGACGAAAGAGTGTTTAATGTGTTGTTAATTGTGTATAAATGTGGTATAACAAATTCCAAAAACGTTTTGTTTTCGTTAAAAAATCAAGATTATCTCGACTTTTTAAAACAGAACTGTATATTTTTGAGTTCGAAGAATTATTTTAAAGAAAAAATGAGTTTAATGACCTAGAAATGACTTTGATTTCAGAAATTTAGTATCTAAAAATCACTATTTTTAATGTGTGAATTGATTGAAATAAAATCATTTTTCATATTAATATTTTTATTAACTGTTTATTAAACCTAAATTTATAAAGTCAAGGTCATTTTAAGATCACAACATAATAGTTCTTTAAACTCATTTTTTTGTCAGCAGCAGCTCTACAAAGTAAAAAACATACGATGATATTTTTAAAAAGTCAAGATAACCTTGATTTTTAATCGAAATATGTTTTTGAATTGTTTTTTAGTTACAATTTAATCGTTTAAAAGATGCTACATTGTATTTGAAACAATTTTTCATCAGATTTTCAGAAGTGCTTGAAAAATACGCATGTACTTAATTTCTATTCAATATATATATATATGTTCGTTAATTATTCGGAATCATGGCCATTACCGATTTGGATGATATTAAATTATGTTGTAGATATCAATACTCTAAGTAACTCTTCCCTATATGCCATCGGTTAGCCTTTAAATATAGTTTCCATTATGCTTATGTGCAATTGTCCTTAGCCCTTGGATTGTGTGTAAGAAAAGCAGATAAAATACAATTAATTTGTCTTACATTTAAAGTATACGAATTGCTAGAGTAATTCTAAATATAAACTCTGTATAATAATAAATATTAAATTTCGTTACAATAAAGTTATATGAATTGTTGACTATATGCTATAATTGTGATAATTTCATAAACTTTATTTTATGAAGTAGCAACAATTTTTTGCAGATATCTCGAAAACTAAAGCCAAGCGGCGGTAATATGAACTGGGGAAAATTGTTTAGAATATTGATATCTACAACATATTTTAATATCATCCAGATCGGTGAGGCAGCCATGATTCCGAATATGTAATCATCAAATGTTTTATAAAATAAACTATTACCACTTATTCTCACTTTATTTTTAAAACGTTATTTACAATCGTTATTGTTAAAATGTCTTTAATATCCTGTTTCAGGACTACGAGAAAATGAATGTAATTTTCGATGCTTTACCTTTACTAGTTTCTATTTAAACATTTTGTACGTGCAAATGTCAAATGTTTATAAACTCGTTAAAGCATCAAATGTGATTTATGTGAATAACATTAAATTAAATTTCTTCTTAAGTTTGACTATTAAATTTCGCTTTCGTGATTGTAAAAGTAAATTTCAAAAATTCTAATCCACGGACTAAACGCAAAACCTACAAAAAATCAAGGTGATTTTCGTTTCTCTTTGACGTCTTTACCTAGTATGAAAGTATTTCGTGAAATTGTTTCTAGCGAAATCAGACGCTTGGTACATTGTAGTATGTTAGTTTTATGAGATATCCATAATAATCCCTACAACTTAATGGAAGTTATCAGTAGTTATGACTTTACTGATTGAACAAACGTGTTGAGCAAAATTTAAATAGGTAGAAAATTAATAATTGCAATTGAAATTTGTAATTGTTAACTGAAACAAAAAATTAACACTTTCAATTGCATATAGAAATTATCATTAGTCCCTTATTAATTGTAATTGGAATTAACAATTAAATAATTGAATAAGTAGTAATTTGAAGAAATTGGCGTTAACCTCGTTCGCTTCGCAAATATATTTTAGTTAGTGTGTGTTTATTTAAAATTGATCAAGTGAACCGTGCTTGTTTCTGCCTTATTCATCCACAACCAGGACAAAATGATCACATGCTATTAATAATAATTAACAATTAATAAGTTAGAATTTATTTTTTATGTAAGTCTCACTTTTCAATCGCAATTGAAGTTAATTAGAATTACAATTCATTAATTGATTTTTTTAATTGATCGATCAATTGATTATGAATATAATTGAGTAACGCCTAACATTGCTGAACAGCCTTCGTAGCTTCAGATACCATTCGATGCTTAATCCGTTTTCTATTTCGTTCTCTCTTGGTAATCGTACGGAAAATCTAACGAAGACTTTTTCGAAGCGCAACTGAACCATGAAAACTGTACAACCCGTTTCGCTGAGAAATCTGTCGTCAACGAAGCAATAACTCTGACAGAATCCTTACTAAGTATTCAACACCTTCGTATATTTAAACTCTCTCTAACATAAATACGAGTATCTTATTATATGGAGTAGAAGAAGAAATGTGCAAGGTGGCGAGAATGTCATTTGTACGCAGAAAAAGTTAGTGGACCTGACGATGCTGCTTGACAAAACAAAAAAACTACGTATGTACACGTTCAAGCAGTGGCGTCAACATTTATCGTTCGTGCTTCTCCCTTTTCCATTTAGCATGTTTCAGCGAGACCTTCGAATTTCCTACTTCATTTTAACAAACGTCAACCGAGACTCGTCCAACATTCACACTACACATGCCACTCGTCATACAAAAGTCGCGTAGGAAAATATAAATGAAATTCAACTGTATTTCTCTTTGTTTTGTCCTGAAATCTTGTTCTCAGACTTTTGGGTTCGAAAAGGTCGCGCGTCTCTCCGATGTTTTATCGTTCACGCCTCGCTTCTCGCGCATACGAATTTCGTTTCATTTGCTCGTATAATATATCCACATTTTTTTTGTTGTTTTATTTGCACCTTTTTTATAGATTTTTTTATCTTATATGTTTTGCTCGTTTATCTCGTATCCTCGACCTACTTGTTAAATCGGCTATCCGCGTCTCCGTTATTAAAATATAATAATTTCGATTCTCTAGAATAAAATATTATTTTCTTTGTTCTCTTCTCTCTCCCTTAACTCATTCGCGAATTGTTACCTCTTGAAATATATGTATAGGCTCGCATATCTCGTTTAACCCTAGTTATCGCGTGTACGTTGGCGCTCGGTGATCTTTCCGCGCAAACAATAAAATGGCAATCGAGTACGCAACGTGACGAAAAGAGGATCCTCTTTTACGATATTGAATGCACCGTGTGTTCGCGTCTCCGCTTGAAGGAATGAAGAGGAAACACGACGAAGAAAATCAACAGAATATTTGATGTGGAATACAGTAGTGCCCACATAAGTGACCAAGCTCGAGATCGGCCTTGGTCACTTATATGGGCATGGTTGGTTCTCAGAATTCAACGGAGATAAGGAAAAAGGGTAAGTGCGAATGAGACACAATAGCTGGCACCCGAAACCATATACAGGGTGCTTGGCCATCTCTGGGAAAAATTTTAATGGGAGATTCTAGAGGCCAAAATAGAACGAAAATCAAGAATACCAATTTGTTGATTGAGGCTTCGTTAAAAAGTTATTAACGTTTAAAGTTACGCTCGTACTGAATTTTTTTCTTGAAAATGCCCCGGATTTTGAGGGTATGTCTATTGACCAAAAATGATTGTAATTGACCCCAGCAATCTAAAATAACTTTTCCAGAATGATTTGAAATTTATTTTTTCGTCAAAAAATTTAGGCAACTGTCGATTTTTGTTAACAATTCGTTTTTCCTTTTTAATAAATTTGGTTGGCACTGTACAGAAAAGTTGTTTAATACTTTTTTGTAGGTATCCATGAACGCTAGTTCCCCCCAAAATTTCAATGAAATATATTCACTATTGTAAAAGTTATGGCTGTTTGAAAATTGGACCATTTTTATGGGGTTTTCCTCATTTTGCGAAGTTAAGACATAATTTTTCGAGTATTTTTGGAATTTCCACATAAACTTCACCAAAATACGCGTCGTTTGCATTTCGAAACATTAATATTGTCCAATCCGTATAGGAGTTATGATGTTTCAAAGAATCACATGATATTTCGGGGAACCATTTCAGATCTCAAATTAAATTTTCTCGAAAGTGGGTAGGATTTCGAGCGTATGTCTATTGACCAAAAATGATTCTAATTGACCACCGCAAGCAAAAATAATTTTTTCAGAACGATTTGAAATTTTTTTTTTCCGTCGTAAAATTTAGGCACCTACCCCCTAGTCGATTTTTCTTAAAAATTAATTTTTGATTTTTAGTAATTTTGTTTGGTGATGTACGGAAATTTTGTCTAATACTTTTTTGTAGGTACCCATGAGTTCTATTTCAGAAAAAAGTTTCATTGAAATATATTCACTATTGTAAGAGTTATGGCCGTTTGAAAATTGGACCAGTTTTAGAGGGTTTTACTTACTTTACGGTGTCAAGGTACAACTTTTTCAATATTATTAGAATTTCTACATATTCTCCACTAAAATACACATTTTTTACATTTTGAAAAATTAAAATTCTCCAATTCGATCGGAAGTTCTGATATTTTAAAGATTCGCATGAAATTTCAGGGAAGCATTTCTGGCTTCACATTAGATTTTCGGTAAAGAATTTTGTTCTCGAAAGTGCGTAGGAATTCGGGGTATGTCTATTCACCAGAAATGTTTGTAATTGACCCCTGTAACTAAATACAATTTTTTTAGTATGATTTGAAATTTTTTAATTTCGTCTAAATTACCTGCTCAAATTTTTTTCTTGAAAGTAGGTATGATTTCAGGGGTATGTGTATTCACCAAAAATGATTATAATTGAGCCTCGCAACCAAAAATAATTTTTTCAAAATAATTAAAAATTTTTAATTTATTTTTTTATTAACTTTTTAATGAAGCCTCAGTCAAAAAATTGATATTCTTAATTTTCGTCTTATTTTGGCCTCTAGAATCTCCCATTAAAATTTTTTTTTACATTCGACACGCTCGATGTTCGAAGCCGCTTGGCTTCCAAGAATTGTTGGGGATAACTCTGGTCACTTATGTGGGCACTACTGTATTTCTGTCAATTTTCCTCGAAAGAAATAAAGATTCCAGTTTCTTCGAACGCGGAGACACAAACACCTAGGCCATCCGTCATCCGATAATCGCACACTTACAAACTATCCTTACATAGCGACTAGACTAGCTCGAACGATATACACTACTGATGGGACTGTGACGTTTCTAGGTACTATCGACATATCGCCGCCACAAATTTATTTTCTCGTATCAATCCATTAAATGGAATGATTACAAATGGTTTAAGATTTACTGAGATATGCGACTGTCGTATCGATACGTATCAATTACATCAAGCTTAATACCAGGATCAGGCAAATTTTGTGCACGAAAAACAAATAAAAATGTCAATTTTATTTGTGGACAAGCTTTCGTCCATAGCTTCTCGTTCACCATTAATGAATTGTAATTCATGACCAAAACGAATGAAACATAAATAGAAATTAGTTTACGAGCGAATATAAAATTTGTATTCGTTAATTGTGAAAGAAATTAGCTCAATTCTGCTTGATACTTGCTTTCAACAATAAAATAAGATTTTTCTTTCCTGATACCGAACGAATCTTACTTCGTCACAAATACTATGGATTAAATTATTTGTCCAGATAAATTATCCGAATAAAACAGTTTTATTCGAATTATTATCTAAATAAACATTAATTCGAAAGTATTTTTCACAACGTCCAACTGTGATAACCGCTGTATGTCGTGTTAAGATCTCAATGATACTTGATGTTTGAATTGTATCGATACCACAAGAAATATCAACAAACATACCTTGGCTATTTACTTATTTCAATACCCGTTGGATGCCTCAACGGAATGCTCGAAAATTGATAAGTATCGATAGCAATGAGTATGTAATTTGATTGTTCCCATCACTAGTATATGCTTATCTCTTACGAATCTTGTAACTCGCCCGAATCGCCTCAGCGAATCTCGAAGTCCCTTTTTTTCTCATCCTTGTTCGCTCGACGTTTCAACTCGCAAAAGTCTAGTAATCCTGGAACCACCTCCTCCAATTGCAGCCTCCCGAGACGCGCTTCAATTCCATGTAAATTCGAATAAAGTGCGGTATCGGTGCGAAATGTCGGTGCCTTTCAGCGATTCATCCGAGATTCGTGTGTATTTACAGTGTGAACAGCATCCTGTCGCACGCTCGCATTATATTTCATTTATTTCCTATGTGAACGCTGGGAATTCTTATATTGTTTGTAGTCTGAGTAATTGAAACTACGTATATCTAAACAGATTTAATAAAATCCCTGAGATAGTGGCTTGAACGTGGAGAAATCAGTGATAGGATGATGCAAGGCACTTGGGCTATTACCTAGCTTAGCTAGCAGATGTCATCTGATATTATATGAAACAAGTTAAATTACGGAAGAATGACAAACTCCGACGTCGAACTGAATCCAGGGATCTTATTTAACCCTTCACTGCTATCGTGGTGTATTTTGACACTACATTGATTTTATTTATAATTAATATTGTGCTCGACTCTTTTGTGTAACCAACTGCGTAAAATAAAGACAATTATACAAGAAAGTCGTTGCTTTTAATTTTTCAGTAATATATCTTGTGATGTTGAAATGACCCATGTTGTTAGTTACGTCTTGTGAATTAACACAATATCAGTTACAGGGGTCTTCTAGTAATTCACGAAAAAAAAACGATTTTTTGGCATCTTTTCAAAATTTGGAACTTTCGAAATATATCTGCAAATACATTTGGCAGAATTCATAAAAATAACAAAGTTACAGCCCTTTAGAAGGAACAGTAACCAACGACAAACGATGATACGAGAGCAAGAGCGTAGTCAGGGTGGGGCAAATGAAGCACTTGCTCCTTCTTTGGAAATAAATGACAAAAAGAAAAAGAATTAGAATACCGTGTCGATTATTGTATGTTACAACAAAAAATAAGTAGTTGGTAATTAAATTTTAGACAAAATTCTGACTACGCCCTTGCAACAGAACCTTTAACCACGTTTTTCTCGAAACCATATTTTTGAAACTGGGTGACACGATATTTCAAGTTCTAATTCACTGATTGACTTTAAATGTACAATGAATCTTCAGGAGATGTGCCTTTATAGCTGGAACTAGGAATATTAAGATTTTACGTTTTATTCTATTTTTCTTACAATCTCAAAGACGAACAAAACGAGAAAAAGTTGATACTCCAACTTGAAAGTGTTGCCAATTTAAAAAAAATTAAGATATTTAATTTTTTTACATTTTGATTCTTTCGTTCCAGATGAAGAGAACTGTTACTATAATGTCAGCCATCCGGACTTGTTTTTCGAAACAGTTTATACACGTCATCATCGAACTTATACATTTTTTATTTTGTACTAAAAAAATTTGCGTGTACTCATGGTTTTCTTGCAAAAAATTAAAAAAGAATGCCTATTTTTTCGTCTACTTGACTAAAAAGACCCCTTTACGAGCTAAGTTGTTGAGCTACAGATGTGTATAAAAGAACAATTTTGTACTTTGTTTAATTGCTTTATCGTTTTGCTTATGTTTTGACCCATTATAGTACTTCGCATGGAGCCTTCTCACGTAAGTAAGAAATACGTATATGTTGCAGAGAGAAAGGGAAATCAGTCTTCGATCAAGGAGAGTGTGGTACCATAAGTACCTCCAAAAGATCTAATTTTTTCCAAGATCTATTTTTACCAAAGACTGATCTTTCCTTCTTCTATGTATAATACACTTTCGTTAAGTCGACATTTACTTGACTAATTTCGAAAACCTAAATTAAAATACAGATATAATTTTCTAAGGCAATCTAATAAATTAATAAATAAACCTTTGTTATATTTACTTGTTTTTAGTTATTACTCCTATTATACAATTTATAATGCACATACAGTATTGCTCAGAAGCTTGGAACACCCTTCGATTTATAATGTAATAAAGATTCTTTATAGACATATATTTGTTTTATTGAAAAGTTTAGTCTTTCATACAGGGTTGGATTAAAATTTTTGGAACCCTGGACTGAAAACTGAATAGAGGTCCCACTAGTAAGGAAAGTGGGAAAAATAAAGATTAGTAAATATTTTTAAAAAGGAAGTATTATCTTTAAAAAAGAAAGAGAATTCATTCTTTAACGATATTTAAAATTTAGACATTAAAAAACAATAGTTGCTTACATATTTTTTAAATGAATAACAAAACAAGAAATATTTATCTGTAAATGGTTTTTTAAAGTCAACACAATTATAAACATATATTATTTTGAGAAAATTGAATGATGACAGTTGTTTAAAATATATTGAGATTTATTAGAAAAAAAATCATTTTCAGAATAAACTTTTCAAATCAATGCTTAATAACATTAATAGCAAATCGAACATACATATTTATTTCCAAATTGCAGTTCTAAAAATCATTACGATTATTTGCAAAGACGCAAACTTCTTTTTCCCAAAAGTTACATTTAATTGAAAACACAGTTTCTACAAAATTTAGTTTATTGTGGACGTATCAAAATTATCCCATTATGCTAAAAACAGAAGAATTAAAAAAGTGATCTAATTCATTACAAAAACATTAGCAAATCAAAGATAATTTTTTCGTTAAGTCTTTTTAAACATTTATTTTAGTATTTGAAAAAGTGAAGCCCGAGACTGTAATGCTTCCCATCCGTCCCCTTAATTCATGCCATCTTTCATTTTAAAAGGAAATTTCTTAGGTATCATTTAAGATGAAAACTGCATATTGTAAATATTCTTAAGAAAAATACGAAATATGTACAAGGTGTCTTTTTTCGAACAGATACAGTGTTGAGTTTAATCATTTTGTTGAGTATATGTAAAAATTCATTTATTTTGAAAGGTGTAAAATTTTCTAAACTTTTAAGCAACAGTGTATATAATTACGACTGTAGGAGTAAGAAAATTTCTAAGATAAACATGGCTAAAATAAAAGAAATATTTGTGAAAATTACTACAGGAAGATTAAAATGAAATTGGTCCAAAAATACTAACAAATTTAAAACTCGGGTTAATTAAAAAATCATTTATGATTGTTCACTACCATTTTAGTAAAAGTCTTAACATATAAAGTAATTTACATTCTCTCTCTAATGTAAAACATTAATAGATGTTAATTTTCATTTGATAATATCAATTTATATTGTATTTACTACGTGTTTGATAATATATAAACAAATGTGCATGTAACTAATTGTGAATGTTTATATTATCTTTGTACTTATAACGAATATTTTCTCTGTATAGAAATATCATCGTCCTTTTTGATGATATGAAAAGAAAACAAAGAAAAATATTTTTTGTTTCGATATATTCTGAGAAGAAGAGATTGTTTTACGCAACATTGTAACCCTTTATACTCATCCTACTCAACCGGAAATCGAAATCAACCGGTATATATTTTTTATTTTTTATTTTTAACAAGGGAAAGCATTATAATCTTGGAAATTTTCGAAATTCATTTCATAAAAAAATATATTTTAATATATCCAAATTACGTTTTGATTATTAAAACAAACCTACTGTTTTCTATGTGTGTTGGTATGTACGTCTGTCAGCACAATTCAGTTTGAAAAACAAAATGATACTTAATAAAACTTTATACTTTTTATCTCAAAATATGACTTAATTTTTAACAAAATCAGTCCATGGATAATAGTGGTTATTATTCTAGGCTTCTTATTTTGTGGTATTTTTGATACATACTCATTATTTCTGAAAATTCTAAGAAAGCTTTATATAAATTTTAACGAGAATTAAATTTTACATGAAAAAATTTAAATAAACATATTTGCTATCTTTTTTAATAAGAACGTACAGATAAATGTTTTAATGAATACATTTACGAATATATTGTTTTGTGCAAATAATTATTGGCTTCAATTAAAATAATATGAAAGTGATATGTCGGAATATTCAAATTCAAATTTTCCTCTAAAATATTTTATACTAAAATTAGAAATAAATTCAATTAATTTTTATATTATAACCACATTACGTTTACGATAATATAGACTAATGTATATAAAAAAAATAATACTGTCCATTGCTATTAAATATGGGCGCGAATGGGTGCAGATTGGCAAATATGTATTCGTTTAAAATTATTAAGATAAATTGTATTTATTCAACATAAACTATAACTCAAATTCTAATTTTGATTAAATGAATGATGACATTCGAAATTGTGTTGTGATTCGAATGTATCTCGATAAAAATTTGCACATCTTTAATCCCAGGATTACCGATGTTTTGTACATAGAATAATATATTTTCATTAACTCAACGATGTTATTGATCAGACCACAAGTTTAACAGCTTAGTAACTTCGATTTTAAAATTAACTTTGAATATCAGAAATGACGTTCATATGGGAAAGAGAGAACTACATACATACGGAGTGTTCGGTCACTCCTAGAAAAATATTTTAATAGGAGATTCTAGGAGCCAAAATAAGACGAAAATCAAGAATACCAATTTGTAGATCGAGGCTTTGTTAAAAAGTTATTAACGTTTAAAGTTCCACCTGTAGAACTGCAATCTGTGAACAGAGGCGTGTGCGTGATAGGTTGGTCCTAATGGTTCTCACTCAGAAAGCTGTCAGGCTGTCGATACGTCAGTAAGCAGAATTTCACATGCTGAGTGAGAACCACTATCACGCATACGCAGCTGTTCGCAGATTGCCGTTCCACAGGCGGAACTTTAAACGTTAATAACTTTTTAACGAAGCCTCGATCAACAAATTAGTATTCTTGATTTTTGTCTTATTTTGGTCCCTAGAATTTCCCATTAAAATTTGTCCCAGGGGTGGCCGAACACCTTGTGTATTACGGGAGCAGTTTCATGTGAGACCTCAAAAAAATCAATTTTTTTTTGTTTCATTTTTTGAAAGTATATATTTTTAAGAATGTACTGTTAAATTTTCAGAGTTAAATTTAGTATTGTGGATTGTAAAATATTTTTAGCCCTCGCGGTAATTACATTACTGTTTCGAGAGGTTTACGACAGTGTCAAAAGACATTTACTGTTTTTAAAAGTAGAAATTCTAGCGTTTGTGCCATCTGGGTGCCAACACTCTGGAAGTAGTTCGGTATGGAGCTGGGATTGATTAGTATGATCTTGCAGACTTTAAATGCGTTTCTCTCGAAATGTAATTTTCTTAATTGGCGTAGATAAAATTTCAAAAACTATACGTTCGATTACTCTGAAATTTTTACACATTGTTCCATATGCTAATAGCTCTCGCCTGAACCAAAGTTATATCTTTGCAATGAGTTTATCATATTCTTTTATTAAAAAGTTGCGGAAAAATGACAAAATTTTGCAATTTCTAATTTAAGCTTTCCCCATTTTGCCAATTTTCAACATAAATTAATTATTTTGGTTCAGACGATAACAGGAAACCTATCGAATAAAAATCTTTTTGATTTTTTTGATTTAGTCAACCTTGAGAGCTGCAATTACCTACGCCAGTGTTTAAACACATGTTTACTGTGGGTGTGATAACAACATGAAGAGTCAATAAAAATTATTAAAAAATTTATTTTGTATTCCCAATAGATAGTTAAGTAAACTACGAAAATGAATTATAGTGTTAGATGTAACATTTACTTTTAAAAAATTAATATAGATGGTTAAATTTTACAATGTTTACATGAGACTGCCCCCTTAGTGTTTCAGTAAATGCCTGCTTTATTTCAGGTGTTTGATATAATTATCATTACTTCCCATATATTCTCGAATACGATAAATGTACGATTGTTTTGTACTTTCAATAAATTCTAGAGTATATTTACAAACGTTTGAAGCATTTACACCTGACAATATTGAAAGTGCAAAAAAATTACTTATTTACAGTATTCGACTAAAATATGCACTAAAATACGTAAATTTTATGTAGCTCTTGCTTTCTCATACAAACATGACTTGACCAATACACCCTATCATTTTCAATCTGATTCTTATAAACTTTACATCGTAGCATCAATAAAAATATTTTAATGAATACATATGCCATTTAAATGATTGAATTTTCGTAAAATACAGCTGCAGAAAACAATGTCTTTTACTCAGAATATTGGATACTTCGAAACAATTATCTGCTCTAACTTTTTCTGTTTCATGAAGAGGAAAGAAGATAACGTAATACACATCATTGTAATTATTCGAATATGTTATCTGCATGCAATTTTCACATCGATGCATATCAAATTGTGTTTTGTTTACAATAAGAGAGAAATAATTTGAAAGTATTTCCGTTTAAAGTTTTCATCAGTTTTAGTCGTGCTTTCAATAAGTAATTGAGAAACCTATAAATCGGCTACAGTTTAGAATTAGTGTAATGAAAGAACGTTTTTCTCCAAATGATAAAAAAGCAGTGTATTCGGAAAATTACTTTGAAAGTAATCAAATCAAATCCTCGAAGATGTTTTGTAGCGTGTAAAAAAAGGATGTGAAATATTTATGCAAAAGTTGTGATGTCTATAAATTAGTACTTTGAAGCATAATAAAGTTTTCGGCTCGCTGCATCAATCCTAAATGAATTAAATTCACTGTATTCTTCGAAAAGAAAAATTTGTTAAAATTTTTAAATAGCAAAGTTTGTTGTACGGACTATTTTATTTCTGAAAGCTATGTAATTTTAAATTATCTTCTTTCGAAATATTTAAGAGGTTACGCTTCAACAGACTTAAGTATAGGTACTGAAAACTTTGTTTGCTTAGACATATGTAAATATATTGACGATTTTCAGAAACTTTACCCAAATACAGTAATTTTTTTGTTGACTGCAAATGAACTAGTATCACTTTTAAAATGAACGTATGTTTAATTCTGTTCAAAACCTAAACTTTTATTAACAAATTCATAAACATACTAGAAGGTACCGATTGTAAATTACTAATTTGAAAACAAAATTTTGACTAAATTTTATTCGTTTTTAGACTCATATCACTTTAAAAACAGTTCGTATGATTGTTGAAAGAAATTAGAAAATGTTTGAACGTATTTCATTATCGTTTAAAAGCTACAGATCGCCACCGATACCAAACCAAGAAGCACACGAACTCGCAAAAACCGATGTTCGAAATAAATAAACAGAACTTAGTTTTTTCTCTTTTTCAAAGAATTGGTTGTAAAGTCACAATGAAATTATATCTTACCAAAAATCAAAAAGTGATTATAGCATCTATCAGAAAAGAAAAAAAGTTATAATACTGTAAAAAGTAATAACAGTATATTTAGTAAGAATGTAAATCATATAAATTATAAAATCAAATTAATCCTTCAGTGTAGACGCATTTCAATGTCCTGTTGATTGATGTTTAAATTGCGAAAATAACATTAAGGATTCATTTTTTTGAAAAATACGGTATATCAACTGACATAACTAGCTACTGTTTTTATCTACAAATTAACAGAAATCGAAATTCAGTTGTTTTACTCGTACTTGGAACATAGAAACAATTGCTGGAAGCTATGGAATGTTCGTTACTCAACACTGAACGATTAAGTCGCTTTAAGAAGATCGTGGTATTGAAAACAATTGAACTATTCAAATTAAAATTTCCATACGAAGCACGCTATAAACTTTACCCGTTGTTCCTTAACGTATTGGGGTTGTCTTATATTATACTGACTGTCACATTTTCCATTCATAACTACCAACTCTATTGTAATTTACATAAGGAGCTAAACATTCATACATGAATGACATCTAATTTTCAGTTTTAAATTTTAAACCCCAAAATATAAAAATTTTTATGTAAAAGAGTATTCCGTGATTGATATAAAATATATTATGAGAATCCCTGTAATAGCTCTCAAGAAATTGTTTTAAATGGTTCTGACAGTCAATATAATATACAACAGAGTTGGACCCATAATTCGAATGAAATGAAATTATGCGAAGGTAACTGTATTTGTTCAATTTATAATATAATTTACCGTCAGTAGTACAAACCATGGACTATGATGAGGTGAAAATTCTATTCCAACAAAATAGTCATATCAAACATTAAAATTGGAACGAAAGTGACTTGAATCCCAAAACTGTTCTACAATATACTGGTCAGTTCGAAGTCCAGATACGAACCCGCTCGACAATTTGCAGTTCGTTACAAAAAGAAGACATTCGAAGTAAAAAAAATCCACCACCCGCATTCGTGAACTATGAATTGGGAGACAACATGAATGGTACAATATTAATCTAATATTAATCTAATTATCGACAGTTTGGCAAAAATCATTATCGTTGAAACGCCGTAGTAAACATTTGCAATTAATTTGAATTAATACATCTCTTCTCTAACGGCAACATGACGCGCAAAACTATATACTTGCAGCCGTGACGAAAATAATATCGTACCTCTAACTATAAAGCGATAGAATAAAATTAAAGAAAACCTCCGTTTAACAAAAATCAACGTAGCTTCAATTAGACTTCGCGATATAAGAATTCCTACTATTCACATGGGAAAATGAAGAAACGCGAAGCTGAGCATATGTCTGCACGCTTACACTTTCGCTCGTTACTACACAGGCTGTCACCTAACTCAACCACTTTAAATTACTCATAAGCCGATTCTTGTACGGACAAAACATTTCGAACAAAAGCCGCATGGAAACAAGAGGATAGTGCAATTATAAATTGTTTTCTATCTTGTTTTTCTATAAAGATATGACAGCCACTTTGGCTTTTCTAAATGGGCCATAAAATTTTACTTTAATATATGGAAGAGTATCGAAAGCTGAATAAACAAGTATTGAATAAGAATAAATAGTTATTAAAACATTCTTGAATGAGACGAATGACACACATTAAATTGCGTCTATAGTTACAGCTCTAACGATATATTCTAGCATATTTTCAATTGTCACGACAAACTTAACTTTTTGTATTTCCCCGAAAAAATTAAATAGCGAAAAATTACGAAAATATAATTTACATTAGAAATTCCTTTTTACTCAGCGTTCGACACTTAAGTTCCAAAGTGAAGTGTTGGTTGTTCCATTGACAAAATTGAAAGTAAAAAAAAATCAAAATAGCTAGAAACTGATTATTGTACGTCACATTTAGTACCGTGCAACTTCCGTTCAAAGCTGTCTTTTATACAACAAACAGTCTACGAATAATTTTCAATAGCGAAGTTGGTTGACTGAACCTGCATGTTCGATTAAATTTCTATTTTATCGTAGCAAGTGACGTCGTTTCGATTCTTTTTCCAGTCGACGATCACGAAATCGATCGAATGCCAATAGTAGAACGGTTACGCATAATGGAAAAGAAATTGATCAGGATGTATAAAAAAAGTACCGAGGACACCGACATTTTCTTCGATCTATCTAGGCTACGTATTATTTACAAATCTACAAGCGAAAGTGCCTCGTCTACGTTGTCTACGAGTAGGCTACTTCTCATAGAATCGAAGCGTTGAGGAAAAATCGTCGTAAAATCGTCGTCGAGGAAACGACAGTTCCGCGCGATGACGCGTTAGCCTGTAAGCGTTCGTTCATCCCGAGCAGTAATTCTCGACGAATATTCCGCGTACAAATCGTTTCGATCGAGCACGCTCAATTTTCTATGTACATACATTCCTCTTTCGAACGTCTCAATCAAAAGTGTGTGTTCGAAACAGCTGAGAATCACAGGCTCGAGGAACCAGCAACCGAATCCTCGATCATATTTTTTTGTTCCTTTTCTGCGTTTTCTTTTGCCCTTGATGGAAAAATACTATGCAATATACAGATTGCACTCGCCGCGCGCGATCAAATCGACCGATCGTCGTTGACTCGAACGAACGACGAGGCTCGACTCCGCCGCGTGTCGTGTCGATATAACAGTAAATGTACAATCAGAAATAGAAATCGTAACCTATGGGAGCTGGTGGCCGTGTCTAAGATACGCGACGCACACTTACAGGCCCTATTTACAACGCGAAGGATCGCACACACCTCGATATAGGTACTGTGTTGAGCTACGAAAATTGCCTCTGAGCGATGCTAACGATACGAGAAAAATTCTTTAATAGTGATAATAATGCTATTAATTATTCGAAATCTCGATTAACACGTTGACTTTCATGAGTACCTAAGTGAATACCCAACTATGTACAGTGACGCCTTGGAAATTGGCTGGTTACTATCCCCAAGTTACTTCTTTCCTAGAAGATCTACTTCCTTTCCACTTTGGCCAGTTTCGGTCCCGAACGTCGGCCAATATCCAAGGCACCATTATAGTTACAGAGCGTCAGGTGTATGTAAATACATACTTTTTACCATTTGTGAACAAATCGAAAATATTCTACTGTTCTTATTTGGTACGTTATAAATTCTGGAAGAAGTAAACTTAGTCGAAGATTTATTAAAAATTTTACTGAAACTGCATTTTACGAAATCATGTACAATAATGATACAAGCACGATTTTAAATGGTTTAGTTACATAAAAATAATAACAAATGTCCCATAAAAAGTGAACTTAAATTGTATCCTACTGCAACCAAACAATATTTGAAAATTTCCAAATGATGATATGAATATTAGATTGTGTTCCGTATCAAAAAGGGCAACCGATAAGTATCTTCATATTAACATGTTGATTGCCAGACCAAACCCCTCAAATTTTGATAATTGAAAATTAGTGTACCCACAATTTGTCATAGAACTTATTTTTACAGTCTCGTTGAAATTCAAGACTCCTATCTAGATTTAGTTTTTTTAACATCTAATCTTGAGAACTAATTTTTTAGTTCCTTAGTTCGTGCCATCCATATACGAGTAACAGTCAATGCGTTAATGTACGCGATACAGAAATAATATTTATTTTTGTAGTGTCAGAAAATTCACGTGGTAATCATTGGGCTAACGGTAAAATAACCGCGTCATAAAATTTTGAATCCCACCAGAGGTCAATTTTCGTAGCTTTCCAGTATGGTCTCCGTGTTCATCATTTATCGGCCGACGTAAACGCTACTGGAATCGCGTGGTAATTATTGTATCTGCAGTTTGTACTAATATCAATGCCTCGTTTCGCTACGAGCAGCCATTCCTGTTAATCCCCGTTCGCGCAAAACGGCAAGAAGACAGACACCAGGGTGAAAGAAACGAAGTGTCTTTCGCGCGAGTAGCTCGTATATCGAATCGAGCGTCGGTGAAACCTCGACTCGACGACGAAACAATTGTAGAGTACGATTACAATTTTCCTTCTTCTTCAAAGAAAGAAGAAAACCCCAACGACCGAGGGAAAATCGAAACTCGCGAAACTGAGAGTAGTCAGTCCTCTCTGTTCTTCTCGCCGACTAACGAACGCCGGGGAGAAGTATAAAAATGACCTGATAGAAAATGCCTTAATCCTAACAAGTTTTGCACGTATTCGCTCGACGGTCTTGGCTTAAAACGGCCCGCTAAGCTCCACGAAAAGTTTATCTGTAGCACCTTGTCTCGTATCAACTCTTCGCCCGCGAACCGGACGCTTCGAGCGTCGGATCCACCGATTCTCTCATCGCATCATCGAGAAATAAAATTCCCGCTCGTGTCCACGTTCAGATCGTACGAGGACAACCAAGTCGATAAAGGAGCAATGGACGCGAGAAGGTGGTTCTTAATCTAAGTACGTACATCGTATACCGTGTACGCATGGAACGCAAGAGTGTTTGAAAGGATTCCTATCGATAAATTAGAAGCTTTCTATCGAAATCTCGTCTCCTTTCTATTCTGCATATGGACTGCGTGATCGCGTTACACGGTTTGCACGAAATCTCTCTTTTCGCTGTTTATTCTCGCGGTTAGACAATAATATTAACACCGGTCTAACGATTAACAATCAGACGTGAGTCCGATTACATTTGAATACGCACTTAACATTTATGTACAACGTACGTAGACTATTTCTATATACAGTCGATAAAACATTTGATCAAAGAGTCTTCGTAGCTTCACCCGCGTATTCGTAATGCCACTCCGTATACTTATTGCATCTCTCCTATACATACATACTATATATATTTACATGCATCTGTTCCGTAACTATTTATCATCCTCCGTCGATGACGCGACCGCGACAATTGCAACGCGATCGCGAGATAACAACGCTCGTGCTCGCTATGAGCTGATTCTTGACTCTGTTACGCAAGGCACAAGCCTCCTCCCGTATTCGATCCAACTTCCCGCACGATTCATGCTCGAAACGTGGAAGTCTTTCGCTCTGAAACACTGATTGTGCCCTGTAATATGCCGAACAATTCGGCCCTCTCACTGGTTGTATCGTATAAATCTATCACAATACCATAATAATCACATATTTCGCTTGAACAGTAAAACAATATGTCATTGCACGCTTATAGGTAAGACGTCTGAAATCTTGCGGCACTCTTTTGGTCGCCTCGCGCGAATCTCAGTAGGTATTTAATCACAATAGCGAAGAAAGATAGTCTCAAAAAGTTAGCGTTCGCGAAATTCATTGTTCGACGAAAGGTTTCGGAGCTGAAGTAAACACAATGCACCTCGTTCGAAACACCGACAGTACGAAAAACGCAAAAATACTATAGTCGGAAACTGTAAATCAACAATCGCGTTTCAATTACGTACGCGACGCGTAGGTACTGGTAAAAAATAACCTACGTCGTCTCCATTTAACTGGATAAGAAGAAAATTAACGATCGTAACAATGTAACCATAGAAAAAAAAATGTGAACGACGTTAACCTAAACAACATGTCTCATCCATTGCGATAATAAATAATGTTTGAGTCTCGTGGTGATTCCGAATGGCCTTTCGTACACCCAGTCGGTATGATAATGATCGCGACAATATATGAATGAAATTTTCTCGTTAATCGTCGTAGTGATTTTTATGCCACGTTTCTTCAAAGCTTTTCCAATGTCTGTAAACATGCAAACTTGGACTCGTTCGTCTACGCAACGCGTTCCGTGCAAGTTTGACGCATCAAAATCATCCAGTGACTTTGATCCGGCTTGACCTCAAGCCTCTCTCGCTGTATGCGTCGCAGTCGAGCGTGGCGCCAACCGTGGCGGCCACGGCTTACTATTTATTTCGCAGTATGTTTGGCTGACGACAATTAAGTAACACCCGTTAACTTAATCGTCAGCTTTAGCTGTTCTCAAACAACCCCAGGTTGCATGGTCAACAAATAAGTGGTGGGATCGTAGTAGCCTGCCAAATAGTAAATGTCGTTGTTGTCGTAGATCGTCAGGTATCTGTGTGGTTCTTTGCCCAACTTGTCCGTGTATTCCTGAAGCGGTAGCACCTCGCATTTGTGTGAGATCGTTTGTACGTCGTTTTCGTCCATGTGAGGGGATTCGAAGAGAGCGCCCTAAACATTTACAGGAATATTTTGCATTAGTACGCGACGAATAGTTACCTAGGTAAGGGGCCTGAACGTGAGTTCTTCGGCTGTAAAAATGTCATAGCTTAAAATAGGTTTTGCAGCTACTGGAACTGTGTCTTATTAACTGAATTTCGTTCAGTATTCTGCTCGAGTCATCTTCAATTGCCTTTTTAATGATTATTTGTCGATATGTATCATTAAGTATTGGCTTAGAGTACTTCCTCTACTTCATTAATATGCAGAATCTAATGAAACATGATCCTGATCTTTCATGTAACACTATTTGTTTGCTAATAGATCTTTTTAAATTGAGAACCACTTTATAAAATACACAAATTTGTACAATTAGATTTGCAAATATTTTAATAAGTAAAGCTTTATGGATAAATTTAACAGCGAAAAACCAAAAAAAGTTCATACAAAGGTATGATTTACTTTGCTTAATTCCTAATCAATTTTATGTTCCAATGATTCTGAGAACTGATATAGCTGAATGAATTAAATTGTTTAAGAACGTCACTTTATATTTCATGTATGATCTTGCTAATAAGTATAAATGCTACCTCATAATGTTCTATGAGAATTGGCAATTTCTTTCCTTCAGAAAAGCACTCTGCCACAGTTTAATTATATAACTGAATAATTCTCTAATGATCAATTTTTTGACAAATTGATACATCATGCAGATATATCATGCACCTTATTGCTTCATCTACTCAACCTCTGGATTTGGGCATTAAAACACTTTGTCAATGTAATCAACATCTTAATGAATTAAAATAATTTTTGAAATTGTTGACTGCATCTTAAGATTTACGAGTCCTCTACGAACTTGTACTTAACGAGAGGCTCATTTTGAGAAACTGATATAAGGCTACATAAGCAGATACATGTTACTCAAACATAAAAAAAGGTTATAACTCGAAAACAAAGCAGAAGTAGAACTATCTTCAAAGTAACAATGAAGTTGAATCATACAAATTCAACAAACACTTTACAAGCAATTTTAAAGAAGATCAAACCCACCCCTAACCAATTTGAAACATTCAATTATTGGAAGATGACATATATCAATGCATTAATAAATATATCTCCTATATTTCTTCTGAAGAAATATGAATAATTAACCAAACAAATGACACTTATTGCAATGGTAGACTTTTAAAAAACTGATGAACAATCATGGATTCAGCTGTAACTCGTGATTGAAGTATCGAAATTCTTTTTGGAATAAAACAATCACTGCATAAATTCTAGAAAAAACTATTTTTATATAGTAATTATACTGTACTATAAGTAACTATAAACAAATAAGCTAATTTTAATGAACAAATAACAGGAAATTAATAATTTCAGTGCTACTTAATTCTTGATTCATATATTCTGCAGGGTTCAATGTGTCTGCAATTAATGAATCATTTCAGAATGCATATAATATGTTATATTATAGATTATTTAAAAATTTACATACTCTAATAGTACTACATTTAAATGAACTCCATTTCTTCTAAAATATTTGATACGAATAATGTTTTCCATCATTGGCAACAAAGTTTTTCATCCGGTAGAGTGCATATTACAGATGATTATTTTAATTCGATAAATTATGCAAAGTAAAAACACAAATATTTTCATATCGAAAAGTAAATTATAACATGTTTTCTACTTCATCCAACTGTATCAATTGCTAAATTGAAATATTGTATATAAAATTAACACGTATTTATTCTTGCAGTTTTCAATTTTCGTATTAATATAAATACTTATTAGTGGATGGTATTGAAAGTTCTATGTTGGTTGCACTAAACTTTAAAATGATTGAGAATCTCTGTCCTGTAGCATGTGCAGTCGTATTAAGAACTTACAAGTTCCGATCGAAGGAAAATACAAAATTATTGCCTACAGGCCCAACATTTATTAAAACGTTTTCGTCTTTTACGATAAATTCTATCAATCTCCAAAGTTGACATCAGTAGTTTACTTGTACTCTGCATAATTCCTTCGAATTTCGCGTGAATCATTCAAAATTTTATTTAAAAAAATTAATCACATTCTTACCGGGTATTTCAAATTTGTCGGGCATCCCACTGTTTCCTCGGGATGATAAAACCATTTGACTTTGACGATCATGTTAGAGCTTGAAGTTTCCCACATGGATTCGATACGTCCAATGTAGGGCCTGTCTGGTCTTCCAGTCGAAAGAAAAACGGCACTGTCGCCAATCTGAATTGTTTCGCTTCCACGCTGAATCGCTCTGAAGAATTGCTTTTTGGCTCTTCCTTTAGCGCCTGGTCGTCTGTAACCTTTTCCAGCCCATCCCCACAACTGCCTGGCAGGTAGAAACGCAGCCATTTTACTTCGACTTTCTACCGATTCCTGCCGTTCCCGCATTTTCGATTTCTTGTCCGATTTCTTCGGTTTCTCCTGCTTCTCCTCGCGGACGGGTTCCTTAATTGGTTCGGGAATAATAACTTCTTCCTGCGGTACTGTTTCTTCCTCGGCTTCCGCTTCGCCATTTGCTGATGTCACTGTTTCCTTGACCAATTCCTCCTCACTCTTCTGGCCGCAACAACTTTCCCCACTGCTGAAAAATATTTAAAAATATTTGAGTTAAAATTGAGCTTCGTTAGATGTACGCCGTATGTTGTTAAGACATTAAAAAAGATACTTAATTTTATTCAAGTAGATAATTTGTGTTTACGTTAAGACATAACATATAGAAATATGAGTTGTATAAGTTACATTTATTTTGCATTCAAAAACAAAATGTCTCCTGTTTCCTGGAAAGGTTCATTAGTAGATCTGACACAAAATGCACGAAGTTTCGCAAACAAAAGCCAAAAACATTAGGTCATTTCGAAAGCTTCTATGTATTTTTATACAAGTAAATTATATTCTAGAAAAATATAATATATGTGTATAGTAATTATATCAGTCAGTTTATTTGCAAAAATTTCTCCAGTAACAATTTTAGTATGTCTAAATTGTTGAAAATTTATTTATTTCGACTTACTTCAACGGCTAACAGACTGAATATAATGATAGACAACTTAGAATTTGAATTGGACTATGTTTATACAGCGTGTTCGGCCACCCCTGGGAAAAATTTTAATGGGGGATTCTAGAGGCCAAAATAAGACAAAAATCAAGAATACCAATTTGTTGATGGAGGCTTCGTTAAAAAGTTATTAATAATTAAATTCAAAAATTTCAAATCCTTCTGGAAAAATTATTTTCCGTTGCGGGGGTCAATTACAATCATTTTTGGTCATTACACATACCCCTGAAATCCTACCCACTTTCGAGAAAAAAATTCGAGTAGGTACTGAAATTTTTCGACGAAATTAAAAAATTTCAAATCATACTAAAAAAATTATATTTAGTTACAGGGGGCAAGTACAATTGTTTTTGGTCAATAGACATAACCTCGAAATCCTAACCACTTTCGAGAAAAAAATTCCTTACCAAAAATATCATTTTTGGCCAGAAATGTTACCCCGAAATTTCGTGTGAATCTTTAAAACGTCATAACTTCTGAACGGATGGGACGATTTTAATGTTTAAAAAAGCAAACTACGCACATTTTAGTGTAGAATATGTACAAATCGTAAAAATATTCGAAAAGTTGGTCCTCGACCCCGTAAAATGAGAAAAACCTCATAAAAATGGTCCAATTTTCAAACGTCCATAACTTCTACTATAGCGAATATATTTCAATGAAACTTTTTTTTGAAGTAGTGCTCATGGATACCTACAAAAAAGTATTAGGCAATTTTTCTGTAGGGCGCCAAACAAAATTATTAAAAATGAAAAATGAATTTTTAAGAAAAATCGACAAGGGATAGGTGCCTAAATTTTTCAACGAAAAAAAAAATTTCAAATCGTTTTGGAAAAATTATTTTCGGTTGCGGGGGTCAATTACAATAATTTTTGGTGAATAGATCTACTCCCGAAATTCTACTCACTTTTTAGAAAAAAATTTAGTACGGGCGGAACTTTAAACGTTAATAACTTTTTAACGAAGCCTCCATCAACAAATTAGTATTCTTGATTTTCGTCTTATTTTGACCTCTAGAATTTCTCATTAAAATTTTTCCCCAGGGGTGGCCGAACACCCTGTATATGTTTACATAAATTACAAATTCGCACAGTTAAATACTCAAATATTTATAAAATATTTATTACTTAAATATGAACATAAATTTTCAAATGTTCTTAGTCACTAATGCTAGTATACACTTCATTTTTGTATCAATAAAAAGGAATATTATGTCTTTTAAAGTAATGTTAGAGGAACGTCTTAGGACTTTTTGAAAACGAATATTCTGACGAGTACTTTGTATCATATGTTTAATAATTAAGATAACATCCTTTTATTACTTATGTTATTTAAAAAAATGTCGTTTATCGTTTTGAATGCTCTCAGTTTAATAAACTATTTTTAATAAAATACAGTTTGATGCAGTTTTGTCCAGCTAACAGCAACGCCATGTTCGTGAGTTTTCAATTTAGGATTCCCGATGTTGTGCTCAATCTAATAAACACTAAAATACAATCCAAAATATCTCTAATATTATTGACAATATAAAAAATGTCCAAGAATGAAAATATTGTACTCGAAACAATATATAATAATAAAATAAAAATCACTTTTCGAAATCGAGAAATCGAGAGGTAAGTTCTAATATTCACGTATAGTAAAATTAATTAGAACGATAGTAAAACATATTCAATCAACGTCAACAAATGTATGTTTCCTAAACAAAACGTGGTCGCGAAAAGCTTCGTACAAAAACATTACTCCAAAATTTTGTTTGATTTTACCAAACTACCATGCATGACTCAACTTAGAAAAACAAACCTTATATGACTTCCTTCGCTGTGACAGCTATGATGGCTATGCTTGTGCTTATGTTTCCGGTGTTTCCTGTGCTTATGCTTCCTGTGCTCCTCGCAACACTTGTGCTTCCTGTGCTTCTTCTTTCCTTCCTGGGCCTCTTGCAATCTCTTCAACTTGTCCCTCCTTCTCTTCTTCATGCGTTTCCTCTCACGATATTCCTCCAAATCCTTGGTATCCATGTCATCTGACTTGTATCGTTCCAACGACTGTCCATCGGACGACGAAACGTAACAACACGTCGTGGAGGTAACAGCGGGGATCGTATTGTTCGTATTTAACGAAGTGGACGGTTGATTGTTGCTGGACGAGCGTTTATCTTCTGTAGATACCGACGTCTGCCTTCGACGTTTGCCCAGCGACAATAGAGGATTCGGATCATATTCTGTAATTGGATGCGAAACTAAATACACACTAATCTACAAACTACACTAAAGATTAGTCAGAATATTAAACTCCTTAATATATTTGATTTTATTTAAATATTGCGGGGCATACGATAGCATCCGTTTTCAAGTGACAATTTTTGTTATGGAATCAACCCCTCCACTGTTTAATATGTTACCTGTCCAAGGTGACGGCGATAAGATTGGAAAATTATAATTTTTATATGTATTATTATATCTTCATGAGAGTACTATCGATAAATTGGTGAGGTTTTCTCTATGAAAATGAGTCACGACCTTATTCGCAGTACTTTTAATTATACAAAATTTTTTCAGAAACAATTTAAGAAACGTATAACTAAAAATAGTTCAAAGGAAGTCGTGTTTGAACTCATTTTAATCGCAAAGACACGGGCATTTCATTAAAAATATACTCATAAAAAAGTGTAATGTGAGATTCGATTACTCTATTTCATTCAATTTTGGTGTATTTCAATTACTCTTTTTGTCGTATGAATACATGTAAACTGATTTTGTCACTTGAAAACGAGAATTTCTGTATCGATGCTTCTAGACTTTGATCAAAACTAAATGTTCTGGGATTATAAATGCTGTCAACTTTGGTGAGAAAGTTCTATACGTGTTTATTCCGTTTATACTATTGAACGATAACATATCTGAAAAGTAAAAAATCTGCATAATGAAAGTCTGATATATTTGATTATAAATGAAAATAGCGAAATTTTATTTTTATGTTAACATTTCGAGTATCAATTTCTCCGTCGTTGGAAGCTTAGAAAAATATTTATCCGGTTATGAAGAGAAAGATGAAGAATTATGTATTATTATAAAAAAAAAAACAATATTATCATTTAGTATACAAGAATAAAAAACCCTTAATTCCAATGTGCAAGTTGCGTTTTATACAATATAAATATTCAATGTCCATTGAATAACTTCATTGTTATAACATTCATTATAATCTTCAGATACTCTATTAATAAATTTTTATTTGTTCTATTCGGTATACATTTTTCCTGAATCAAAGTTCTCAAAAGTGTTCAAATTTTTTAAATTACGAAGTTCGTCGAAGCTAAAGGTAATTACTAACTATTTACAATTTACTATATTTCAATGATATTTAACAGAGGGGAATTTTTAGAGCGATAAATTTTAATACATCAGGACAGATATTTGAAGTATTTTCTGTCCATTTTGATACATTCTTTTTATGTAGGTTCGAACATATTTTTATAAGTACTGTGTATATTTTTAAACAAGTAAAGCAGTGTTAATACACATTGGTATAGAATGCAATAATGTTTGTGTCACAAAATATGTATTACGAGGCAGTTGTTTGAAGTGTCCTTTTTATTATCAATTTCTATGTCAGGTTTCGGTTGTCCAATTGCGCTAGTATGACTGATTCTATTGAACTGTTTGTACACTATGTTCGATAATTCCTTGTTTTCGTTAATAAGAAAGAAACAAGTCAATTTTATAAGTAGTTAATTGTATAAATAGTCATTCTATCTATGACATAAAATGTAAAAAAGCATGTTTTATACGTACAACTACAATTTTTCAGCAAACGCTGTGGTATGACATAATATTTCTAATAAGGAAGGTATCAATGCAATGTCTTTTCGATTAATGTCATTTCAAAACAGGATTTTGCACTATTTTTTCGTGATAAAGTCTGAAATTATCTATTATTATTAAGTGTAAGGGAAAGTTCTGTCTTTTTTTTCAGGAAAATGAAAATGATTATTTTTATTTATTAATTAAAATTTATTCTAAAATATAATTTTCCTTGTTAATTAAAGTTGTTTGCCATCGTTCTGGTAGCTTATCCACTCCCATAGAGAAAAAAACCTCGCTGTCATTTGGACACCTTCAAAGCTTACGCTTCAAAGCTTACCTTCAAGCTAAATCTTTTTCATCAAGAAAGTTTTTCAGAGATCTGAATAGGTGATAGTTGGTTCGAGCTGTTACAGCAGTCTTTGCAAACATTTCACACACGCTTTTTTCTGCCTGCACTGCATTACTGCGATTTTGGAATTCATAGAGCACGCAATGTCGCAAACGCCCTTTATCTTCAGCCATGTTAATGATACAAAGGGTTGACAAAAACTGAATGACAAACACAAAATATACTACTTGTTTTTATTGAGATCCGACCACCTATCTACAACCCAGAGTGCAAATAAAAGTAGGTATAAGAAACGACTGAACTTTCCCTTACATCTAATACCTTTATAGTTTGCATATCTATTTGTTTCTATGCCTTAAAATTCAGTGAAATTGATAAAATATTCAAAATGTGTAAGTATATCACCGTTGTGATCGTTAATATGGACGACTAAATAGAGAAGACAAATCACATCAATTGTCCATATCCATTTAGAAAAATTATAACTGAAATCATAATCTATTGCAAATTCTTCTCTGGATCTTGATGTGGTACATATATCGTTAATTGCCGATTCGTTTGACTCTAATAAATTACTGTTAAAACTATCTCTCGTGATACATTCATCACTATTCATTGTAAACTCTACAAATAATACTTTGTACACAAAATATGAACTTGCGAACAATAATAATAAAAGTTTTCGTGCGACCGGTTTAAAAGTCGACGTCATATTGATCTCGAGACCAAGCCACATCTTTTCCTTCAAAACATAGACATAGAAATTAAGAGGCCTGTAGAAAGTGGGTCACGCAATAGATTTAGATATCTGTAGATTAAACTGGTACTTGGACAGTTATAAAAATATAAAAATCGATGTTTAACCCAGAACTGGCTAAAAATGGGGACGGCAAGGTCATTTGATGACAAGTATAGAAAGCACCGTCACGATATTTGTTACAATAATATTTACGAAACTTACCAACGACAGGATAGTCAGGCTGCAGCAACCTGATATCATCCAAAGCGATTCTTCCACTGTCCCCGTCGTCGAACTCTACGCTAACGAACTTTTCGTCGAGCTCGGGATCAGGTTCGGTTGGTTCGACGGATGTACCTGGGTATAAGCATCGGTATTGCTGGCTCCAGTAGGCGCAGAGTCTCGTACCGGGCGGTAACTCTTTCGTCGAACTGGGACAGACTTCCACGATCTGCGGTGACGAAACAAGCGTGGATGAAAATTTGCGTTGAAACGAATACGTCGAAGCGAACGAAATGCCAAACGAATCGTCGTTAATTTACCGCGTCTCGTAGGATCTCCTCTCTGGAATGGATGTGGGGTCTGTTGCCTCGTTCGCCGTCCAGCGTAATGGCATAAACGTCAGGTGCTTGAACAGCGCTAAGTCTTCCGGCGTAAAACAGACCACCCATCGCCGTAAGAACTCTCAGCTGGTCAATGGCCAAGTGTGCCGACGTTAATTTGCATTTGTTTACTATCTCCGTTTTCTCAGCCCTGGCCGCTTTAGCGCATTCCTTGCACTCCTTGCACTCGAGCGACTTTCTGCGTTTCGATTCTTTCTTCTCGCGATCGGTCGACTTGCGCCGCGAAGGAGACGATGAGCTGGACTTCCGTTTCTTCTTCTTCGATTTCTCGTGCCTACTCTTCTCAGACTCTGCCTCTACGGGCTCTGGCAAGTCCACGGGTGTTTCCTGAAACAATGTTGCGATAGTCAGAAAGTACACATGACGTAGGTATCGGAACGGTTTATCTGCGTATTTTTTTTTAGACGTTGAATGATGAAATGACCGATGAAATTTTTCGCACAGGTACTGGCTATGACATAACAAGTTCTGTTCCTTAATGCATACTCGCTTTTATTCTCGTGTAAAACCTCTATTCTTCGTTATTTATTTCAAAGATGAATCATCAGCTACGAGTTAACTTGTAGGACGACAATAAACGTGTTAAGTAAACTGTACTCCAAGAAGATATGTATAGATATGCAAAATATTAAGTTGGGGAAAAAGAAATCCATTATTTTTCACTTAGATGGCTATGGTGATATATTGTGGTTGTTGGAAAAGTGACATTCCATACTAAAAAAAATTCTTGTACAGTTTTTTGGTTGATCGATTCAGTTGTGAGTTACGAGGTGTAATAGATGGAAGTTAACAAAGAGAAAATTCGGTATATTTTACAATGTTGCTTTAATGAAGGCGAAAATGTAAGCCAGGCGGTTGAAATTGTGAATGGTGTTTATGGTCCCGATACTGTCACAGCCAATGTCGAAATGATCGAAGTGGACCGACGTGTTAGCAATTGTAACACCGCCCAAGAGCTAAAGATCGACCACAAAACAGTTTTAAACCATTTGCATAAAGCTGGATTCAAAAAGAAGCTCGATGTTTGAGTGTAACACGAATTGTTCGATCGAATTTCCATCTGCGAAGCCTTAGCCAAACGGAATGAAATCGAATGGCAACAAATTATTAAATAAAACGGTATTTTACCCAAGCCGCACAATCCGAATTATGTTAAATAAAATCTTGAAATAAACGTGAAAATAATGGATTTCTTTTTCCTCAACATAATATATTAATCAGAATGACCATGTCTTTTTATGAAGTCAGTTGACCTTCAACAAATTTCCAGTACCAATTTTAATATGTCTATACTGTTGAAAATTTGATTTTCAAAAGATTATCTTACTTTAGAAATGACTGAACTTTTATAATTATTGAACTTTTAAACGGTAAACTGGTTGAACTCATTAAATTTCGAGTATTACGAGTTCTAAACTATGAATGAATCGACCTCTCGAACTCAGCTAGTTGATACCTCACTTTGTTATGATTTCAAAGGTCAATAAAATTCAACGCAAAATTCACACTGACGAATAAATAAATTTCTATTCGTTGGTATTTCTGTTTCACAAAATTATGCATCAGTGGTAATTCTAATTTTTGATTACAATAATACATTCTTTATAGGCAGATAGTATACATATTGATAAAATCAACCATGAGTTATTAATATAAATTAATAATATGAAATTTGTAGAAGCATATATCGCAAAATAATTTTAACTAGCTTAGTACACTTTTCTGGAAGTATTGTATTCTTAAATAAATGTAATATAAGGTTGCCAATGGAATATATTCTATAGTACTGTAAAGTGTTACAAGATGTTCTTTTAGAAACAAATGAACATCCTCATTTTTTTAATTAAATAATCTACGGGAGTTAATTTTTTCATGGAGAACAAATTCTTTTAGAATGGTCGTGGTCATTAAGAGGAAAAAGAAAAGTCTCTAAATGTTTTAAATGGAAAGTAATATTATTAGTTTGTTATTTATATAGCTTTTGTCAAATTAAATAATATTTACTTAAACCATTCTTTTGTTATTATGCGTAGTTACAGAATTAAAGCTTTACTAAGCAGAGAGTTAAAAGTACATGTTCCTAAGCAGAATTGAAATAATTTAAAATATTTGTTCTTAAATGTATTTGTAGAATTGATTTTAATTTCTTGCTTTAACTCTGTAACTATACACAATTTTCGAAAAGATTAATGTCATCCCTTATTTGAAACAGTTTAGCCCTCTTTTTTCTTTTAACAGCCATACCAATTGAATTTATTGTACACGAAGAGATTTATCCACTGGATCATGTAACTAAAAAAAAATGAAGTCGATATATCCATTGGTTTCTGTGTGACAAAGCTGGTAACAGTTTATTTGGACTACATGCTATTGTCTAAAATAAAGAGATAATGTTTAGGTATTTTAAAAATGTCCTGTATTTGTTAATACAAACATGGTAAATCTTTAAAAATTACTATTAACACTAAACCTACCGCGATCGGTCAAATGACCATTTTTAAAATTTCGTTTAGAATTTCTAACACACAATATTATTTTAGCGCCATTTAACTTCACGACTTTTCTTATAGTATACGTACAATGAATTTTACAATATTCACTTCTAATCTTATTGTTTATTTTCTGAGAAAAATATGTAGTCTGTCTTGCCTACCACGACCGATCATCTGACCGGTTGAATGATTTATGTTTTTTTTGTAAAAAAACTGGACATTTGGTACCAAATTCTGATTAGCTTCCGATGTAAATAGGAAATATACGTATAGCAAAGACGAAAGGAGAGAATCTACAGTTTCCACTGCCATAAAACAGTCTAACAACGCGTATTAAAAATAGTTAAACTTTAGACACGTTTAGTTTCGAAACTAAAAGTGTTTTATTAATTATTGAGGCATTGTTAGATGCGGCAAAGCCTCCCCTTTAAAATGGCTTTTGGTTTTTCTCGATCCGACTTTCCGTTTCGGAGATATCGTAATTTATGTAAAAGGTAATTTTTTTAATTCGATAACGATCACGCTTGGCGCCTCAGAAAGGCCTATTAATGCGTATTAAAAAATCATAAAACTTTAAACGCGTGCAGTTCCGAAACTATTAGTGTTTTATTAATTATCGAGGCATTGTTAGAAGCGGCAAAGCCTCTCTTTTAAAATGGCTTTCGGTTTTTGTCGATCCGACTTTCCGTTTCAGAGATATCGTAATTTATGTAAAGAGTAATTTTTTTAATTCGACTATCTCTGTCTTCGCCTAACGGAGTCGGACCTCTTCGTCGCACGTGCTTGGTGCTGACCTATCCCGCGTACGTGACTGTCGTGACCTAGTGTCGGCGTAGTATTTCCAAGAATTTACTACGCACTGTTTACTATCTACGCACGCGTGAGATCAATGAACTCGCGAGCGCACAATGAAACGTAAACAAACCCTAGCTCCGAAACTAGCCAACGCATCGACTTGAAATTAAAATCGCTATATCTCCGGAACTAATGAAGCTATCGACTCGTACAAACGCTCATTTTAAAGGGCTTTTCATCCTCTACCTAATGATCATATCACCTACTATAATTTTTGCTATCTTATATGTTTCTTTTGAAATTTACTTTGACGCTACGTACCCAAAGAAGTTTCAACAATTCCTACTGATCGTACGATAAAACTGGACCATAAATTGTTTATTTAATTGAAAATGAATTTAAATACAGGATGTTTGTGTATTTACTAGCCAGCACATTTTCTTAAATAGTTCTTTTCTCTAGAACTAATTACGGTATCGACTTAGAACAAAATTCGTTATCAAGGGTGTTTTATCTTCTATCCGATGAATATTAAAAAATTTTTTCACATAAAAGGAAAGAACATCTTACGAATGAACATCAAAACACAATTTTCTATACATATATAAAAATTAGAAGTACGTTGTCATGGTAGGAATGGGTATACATGCAGTGCTGGTAGGTTTAGTGTTAATAATGATATCGTATGAAATAGTCCCTAGAATGTAATATTTAATATGTCACACGCGATTCTTTGATTATTGTAAGCAGTGTGCAACAAAGAAACAATCCAGTTTTTAGACTCTACAATCAAATGAAACGAAAAATTCTCTATATTTCTTTCGTTATGTTACCTGTACTGGTTTCTCCACAGTTGATTCTGGCAACACGTTCTCCACGACAGCAGCAGATTCATCATCTTCCCAAGTCTTCACCTTTGCCTCTGCCTTCAGTTTCGGTTTCATCTTGTTCTGTTTCTCCAGCTTCACTTCCTGACTCAGTTTTGCTTTTTCGGCGATGATCGAGCTGATCACAGTCTTACTGTGCAGGGGTGTCTGTTTTGCAGGTTTTGGTTTCGATTTGACCGATTTGTGGCCCTTAGAAGCGGATTTCAGGGAGGATAGCCCGGTTTTGAAGGGCAACGGCGTGTAACCAGTTTTACCAACGTACTATAAACAAAATGTTTTTATCGTTTTTATTATCGTCACGAGTCGTGTTCATCGCCAATTAAATCGATCGCCCACCTTTGTCTGAAGATGTCGGTTTTTCGACGACAAGAGATATCCCACCAAAGAACTTTTGCTTTTTGGCTTTTTCGCGACTATCGTTTCCGTAAGGTGTCTAACGCTTCCTGATGTGCACATCAGCTTCCTGGGTCGACCGACCTTTCGTTTCTTTGAAGCTGAACTAGAACTCGCGATGGTCGGCGCTGGTGATGATGTATCATATCCCATCTGTACCAAAAATGCGACGAATACTTTACGAAACTCGTTTAAGTTTAATGTTATAAGTCACTTTGACGACCAATTGCACGATCCGGAATAAAACAATACAAATATGTATGTACAAAATTTAACTCGTTTAGTTAAAATTATTTCAGTAATAGTTCGACTATACATATGTATATATGTATGTATATGACAGCAAAACGTAGAGGAATTTGTAAAAGTACTTTTTGTAGTAGACTTTTTTTAGGAAACTTTATTTTATGTTTTCGATTTAATTTTTTGTATAGAATATTTGTAGTTGTATCATTAATAAGATGTTACAACTATATCAATTATTACTCTTTCGTCTTATTATGTAAAATTCCACGCTGCTCAAAATATTTAAAGAATCACATTTCTGTATGTACTCGGTAATATTTTTACTGAATGCGTAACGTTAATTAGCAAAATAATTATTATACTAGTTGATCTTACAATTATTTCGAAGAATGTAATTATTTCCATTCAAAGTGTATATTTTTTAAAACAAGGATATTTGATTCAACATTTATGTAATAACCAAAATATTCATTTGCAGTGAGCTATACGAAAACTCCAAGAAAAGATGTATCATACGCACTTAGAAAAAATAATTGTAACATTTTTCATTTGCAAAAGTAAAGTAAAAATAATATAATCCGGAAATTTTCTATTAAAAGAAACGAAATTAAACGTAATAACTTTTGAAAAGTTCGGAAGTTACGAAGTATATTGACATGCATCGGAAAATATATCAGTTTTAAATCTCAATAATCGATTTAAATGCCATTAATTAATATTTCATTACAAAGCATTTCTGATTTGCTCCACTCCACTTACAACTTTATCTTTTAATTGGTTTTATTTGTCACAGCATGATTGCCCGTTAGGACGTCTAGTTTGTTCAAAAACCATATCGATCGAGTTCAACTCTGACAAGTGGAGAGGAGTTTTAATTATCGTAAAGCAGTTTTATAACAACCATTTACTTTTAATTTTTGTTTTGCGCGAAAAGAGGGAGCTACCCAAATTCCCCAGTTCTCTTGTACTTTATGTGAAACTATTGTACACGATATGTATTTAAAAACGTCTGCTTGATCATATATTTTAATCGAACAATGACAAGGTATCGTACATTCAGGTAATTTTCAACCGGTAATCATTCAACGAATGGATGTTAATATATTACTTTTGATATTGAAACAAAACTAAATTAAACATATTTTTAAATAGAAAGCATTAAGTATATCTTTTTACTTCACATTTTTGTTTTCACAGTCAAGAATTTTGTATACAATCTATACAGAAAAATTTTAATAGGAGATTCTAGAGGGCAAAATAAGACGAAAATCAGGAATACCAATTTGTTGATCGAGGCTTCGTTAAAAAGTTTTTAACGTTTCAAGTTACGTCTGTAGAATGGCAATCTGCGAACAGCTACGTGTGCGTGATAGTGGTTCTCATTCAGCATGGGAAACTCTACTTACTGACGTATCGACAGCCTTACAGTTTTCTTAGTGAGAACTACTGCCACGCGTACGCAGCTGTTCGCGGATTGCCGTTCTACAGGCGGAACTTTAAACGTTAATAACTTTTTAACGAAGCCTCCATCAACAAATTAGTATTTTTAATTTTCGACTTATGTTGACTTGTAGAATCTCCCATTAAAATTTTTCCTAGGTGTGGCTGAACACCCTGTATACTAGGTAAGTAATCTAACATTATTCTTAAGGATTTTCATCGTTTGTGATAAATTGCAAAAATATTTTAGGAAAGAAATATTTGATTTAAAGAAACAAATAGCATTGAAATAATACTAAAATTGTTTTGATTCCAAGGTCGCTGTGTCTGAGACTTAAATTGCTCAATTAAATTACTTTGTATAGAATTCTGATCAACATACACTGCTAGAGATTTTAGAAAAATTTAAAAATAAATTATTTCTGCGCTTACACGATGCTAGTCACTTAAACAGAGAGAGACGGATATAGATAATGAGTAAGTAAAGTATTACTGTATTAAATAATTTGCCCATCTGGAAGACATACAGGGTGTTCGGCCACCCCTGGGAGAAATTTTAATGGCAGATTCTAGAGGCCAAAATAAGACGAAAATTAAGAATACCAATTTGTTGATGGAGACTTAGTTAAAAAATTATTAACAATTAAATTAAAAAATTTCAAATCGTTCTGGAAAAATTATTTTCGGTTGCGGTGCTGAATTCCAATCATTTTTGGTGAATACACATACCCCTAAAATCCTACCCACATTCGAGAAAAAAATTCGAGTAGGTACTGAAATTTTTAGACGAAATTAAAAAATTTCAAATCATACTAAAAAAATTATATTTAGTTACAGTGGGTAATTACAATCATTTTTGGTCATTATACATACCCCCGAAATTCTGCGCATTTTCGAGAAAAAAATTCGAGAAGGTGTGAAATTTTTCGACGGAAAAAAAAAATTTCAAATCGGTTTGGAAAAATTATTTTCGGTTGCGGGAGTCAATTACAATCATTTTTGGTGAATAGACATACCCCCGAAATCTTGCGCATTTTCGAGAAAAAAATGCAGTACGGGTGAAACTTTAAACGTTAATAACTTTTTAACGGAGCCTCCATCAACAAATTAGTATTCTTAATTTTCGTCTTATTTTACCTCTAGAATCTCTCATTAAAATTTTTCCCAGGGATGGCCAAACACCCTGTATATTGTATCTCTTCTTACATTTTCGTTTATCAACAAAAATAACAGTGATATTTTAAATTTTAAAACCAACTTTAGGTAATTCTGAACTTATAAAGTGTGAAGGACAATGCCAACAAGTCTTATATTTCTCTATCTCAGATCGCGATGTCGCACAGTGTGTCCAACAATGGACAAAAGTCAAAAAAACTAAAATTTATGTTTTATAAATTCTTATATCCCAAAATGTTAATAAAGGAACGTAGATTTTAACATTATCCATAGCTTTTACTGAATTTACCAATTTGTTATTGAAAGAGATGTCAGAAATTTATTGCAATTTTCGAAGTATTTTCTGAAACATGTACCATTTACCGAAAGTTTGTGTTTTTAATTTGACTTTTGCAAGTTATGTAGAGTATTATAGTACCTTCCAAACTGCTAAACAATCTTTTAACAATATTAACAATTGGTCCCAATTTTTTATGTTAAATGTTTATCAACTTTGAATTGAGTTAAAAAAAAAATACCCAAAAATACCTCGATGATTTTATATTTTAATTAAAAAGAAATAAAGGAAAAACATTACACAGATGCAAAGTTATGATTTTCTTCCCAAACACCCATATACTCGAAACGATCGCTACGATATTTCAGGCACTTCCTCTAAACCAACCAAAAAATTTTTCGAGCAAAAGTTACACAGCAATCACTTGACAAGAAATTGCAATAGTAGAAATTAGCAAAACAATTTTTATTCAACAAAAAATCAAGGTCGCTTCAATTTTTTTAACAAAAATGTATAATTTTTGTACATCAATCGATGCATCTTTGTATTCTCTTTAAAAAAGTGTAAGAGATCTTAGGTCGAAAATTGACTAGAAGCTATGATTTTTGTTCCGAATTCCTATTTACGCGACACACTGTGCGTCGATGCAATAGAAGAACTGAATGAAAGCAAACGATTGGAATTTGAACTCACCCTTCCTGTGCTTTTCTCATCGTCGTCCTGCGACGCTTTGTTCGAGGGTAGAACAGTAATAGGCGAGGCGACTGGTGGAACGGGGATCGGAATGCTCGGTATACTGTCCAACAGTTTAATGTGACTTCTTGGCTCACCCAGTTTCACCAAGTTCACGTTGCACCTCGGCATAGCTATGACAGTCGAGGCCAATGGTGGCGGGGATCCATTTGACGAACGTGACGGAGATTTGTGTGGAGAAGGCATTTGTTCCAACGCTGATGGTGACGCCAGAGGTCCATGATCAGAACTGTGAATATTTATCGTAAAACATTAATCTTCTTTAGTTAAATATTTCTTAATTTTTCAACATGAACTGAATTCGGATCACTGCGTTTAGCCAAAACAATGACTTCCACACAGTTAGACACTTGAGGTCATTTATGATTTCAGCAAATTGAGTCTTTATTGTTCGTAGTACACGAAGGATTCTACAACCGAAAATAATTTTTCCAGAACGATTTGAAATTTTTTAATTTTGTCGAAAAATTTCACACTTTTTTGAATTTTTTTCTCCAAAGTGGGTAGGAATATGAGGATATGTGTATTTACCAAAAATGATTGTAATTGAGCCCTACAACCGAAAATAATTGTTCCAGAACGATTTGAAATTTTTGAATTGAATTGTTAATAACTTTTTAACGAAGCCTCAGTCAAGAAATTGATATTCTTGATTTTCGTTTTATTTTGGCCTCTAGAATCCCCCATTAAAATTTTTCCCAGGGGTGGTCGAACACCTTGTATATTGTGACTGCTAAGAAGGTAAGAGCGAGGTTTTCTGGTGGGAATTAGGTGAAGCGAACGACCTACTTCCCTTGCTTTTGTGTTGTTGTTTAGTCATCAAGTCACGTCTCTATGGTAGGTTACATCAAAGTTTGTTACGGACGAATCTGTAGTAGAACTTCGGGAAATTAGTTAGGAGGTTGGGTGTTGTGGCGAACCCGTAGTAGAACTATGGGGAACCACTAAAAGAAGTTGGTCTTTGTGGGCGAACCCGCAGCAGAACTACGGGTAAGCCACTAAAGAAGTTGGTCTTTGTGGACGAACCCATAGTAGAACTATGAGGAGACCACTACAATGTTTGGTCTCGTAACTACACATATAAGGGATTTCGAGCAGTAAAAGTGTATTGCTGTGGGTTCACTTTAAACTGGAGGATTCAAATAGTTAATTAAAGGTTATTTATACAGGGTGTTCGACCACCCCTGGGAAAAATTGTAATGAGAGATTCTAGAGACCAAAATAAGGCAAAAATCAAGAATACCAATTTGTTGATTGAGGTTTCGTTAAAAAGTTATTAACTTTTAAAGTTCCGCCTGTAGAACTGACGTATCGACAGCTTTACAGTTTTGTGAAGGAGTTCTACAGGCGGAACTTTAAACGTTAATAACTTTTTAACGAAGCCTCCATCAACAAATTAATATTCTTGATTTCCGTCTCATTTTGGCCTCTAGAATCTCTCATTAAAATTTTTTCCCAGGGGTGGCCGAATACCCTGTATAGATGAAAAACCAAATGCATTCCAGAATCCTGTTGTGTACTACTATTCTGTTGAAAATGAACCAAGATGCCATATTTGTGGTAACGTGGCAATAATTAAATGCGCATGGTAAGAAATCTTTATGTTTCAAACATTTTTTCGACGAGTATCACTATTATCGAAACTACATAGAGTAATTGCTATACACACTGTATGTATTTATAATTTATAAATCGCTCCGCCTTTGCCACGATGTCATAGGTGGGTAATAAAAACAATTAATCTTTTCATTGCTGTTAAGAAACTTGTTACTGTTATTGTTACTTGTTACTTGTTACTATATAATTTAGTGCAAGCCTACAGTGCTTCATTAAAATCGAAGTTAGAACGGCTACTACCATAGTGGATGTACGCGCAAGATGTAAATCATTAAAATCTGTAAAACTATAGGAGGCAATTTTAAAATGTTACATACCAATGGATTTGGAATAAAATGCTCGTCATTTTTTGTTATTATGAAAATTTCAATAAAATGAAAAATTAAGTTAATAAATTTTTTTTTGTTATAAACAAGTTGTATTTTGTTAAATTTTTTAACACCATGTTATTGTGCATAAGAAATCATTAACCTCGCCCATTAACAATTTTTTCGTATGTCTTTCCGTTTTCGAGATAGCCGTTTCGAGCCAAAACTTCAAGGGGTGGTTTCACCCCTTAAACTCGAGTTACCGCAGCTAAAAAAAAATACGTGTCGATTATTTTTGGCTGCTTTATAAGTGTACGAAGTTTCATCAAAATCGAAGCTGGACCGTTCGCGAAGGTTTCTTGTTAGATATACGTTTTGTATAATTTCTAGAATATACATTGATTGCACTAGTTTTGATCACGTGCAAAAATCGAGGGAAAACTCGTGTATTCCGAAAATAATGCTTTTCTCTGATTCAGCTGCAGGACGAAACAAAAATTCAACAATGCTGTCTTTCTGTTTATGGTTTTCGAGAACGTTTGATGTTGAACTAATCTATTTCCAGTACGAGGACATTCCTTTCAACAATGTGACAGAAATTCCAGGATTATTGGATTTTATTTGAAGAGAGACGAAACGATTTCTGTAGCTTAAAAATATCTAGAAACAAGGGTTCTTTGCAAAGATAAACCTTTCTGTTTCAAAATTCTTATGGAATATTAAAAGTATTTTTTTATCCAAATGGTTCCTATTTATGAAAAGTACAATTCGAATATGCAGCTTTTAAATTCTGGAAAAAGATGTATAATAAAGATCAGCTGAAAAGTATTCGATTAAAGAGAGTTGAATTATCTTTTTTGAAAGCTAATAAAGAAAAAGACGCAAGAAATATAATGCAATACCTGGATGAAAATAGCAGAGTATGGATTGAAAACGTTCTTGAAGTAGCGAAAAACCAAACGAATGTAATAAAAATGAATTTATGTCGACGGACGAGGAAGAAAAATTAGTTAATGTATAAAAAAATTATTTATGGAAATTACATTTTTTCTTCATTCTTGTACTCATTTTATTTTATTTTCAAAGTACTATGTTGAATAATTTGTAATAAATTGGCAAACAAATTCATAGAATAAAATATACATTTTTTAACGATTTTATCTCATTTATGAAAAAAGGGCACATAAACCAATTTTTTAAATGTTATAAAAAAAACACTTATCAACATCAAATCATGATCACTTTTCCTAAAACATTTAACACTAGAACTACCAAAACAGTCAAAATGATCCATTCGTAATTTCTAATAAAACTAGTAAAAAATTTATTCGACTGAATTTTTAAAAATTTACAATGAGCATTTATTTCTATTGCAGTATATGTATATTTTTTTCACGTGTCTATTGTTACAAATAAATATACTATAATTGTCGGTAGTTCTAGTATTAAGGGCACATTACTATATTTTAAACAAAATTCAGTCTTTGTTTTTGTATAACTTTTCATTAAATAATGCGACAATGTAAACTTTGAAATTGATTTTCTCGAAATGGTATTTTGGCGTATGTACCCTTTTCCTACTCAATTGTAAAAGTCCCAATTTCTTTAAATACATATATTTTCTATTATTATATTTTTATGCTCGATCTTGCTATGTTAGTTAAGAATGTAACAACCAACTATACTTGAAAATAGGGGTAGACTGTAAGTGACGAGGACACGTATATTTCAATGTGATTTCAGTTATTCGTGGAAACCTTGCCCGTGTTGCATTATCGCAAGAGCAACGAGCTCGTATCTGGACGCGTGCATTTCTACTGCTTTAAAGGGTCAAAATGTCACGAAGGGGAGACTTCGTCGTTTTTATAGTCTTCGTATGTAACAAGCTAAACTATTGAAGTAAAATTTTATTTGAACGTAAATAAATGTTTAATTGCATGCGGAATTATTTGTCATAGATTACCTACGTATGAAAATTAGAAATCAACGAGTTTAATTTTAGAAAAAGTCGATGGACCAAATTAAATTAAATATTTGTATCCTGAAGAGAGTCACTACAGCAATTGTCTTTATTAAATGTTCGCGACGTAAATAATCTTCTACAAGAATTTGTTACTGAATATTCCCCCGATAGAGAAATTACTCCATCACTGACAATGTTTTCTAACAAACTGTACTCGAGGAACTAAGTTTGTAATGCCATCAATTTTTTATGTGTCTGTAAAAGTGTTCTAAAATTGGGGCGTAATTGAAGTATAATATAATATACTGGACGGGCATACCAAAATAACATCGTTTCTCACGTATATCTAGAAAAGTTTTGCATGACGAAATTGGATTATTCGAAGAGGTAAGTATAACGATAGAAATCAAAATGTTCTCCATGGTCATTTTTTTCGCTATTTCATAGTTATCGATGTTTTCTTCCAATAAAATTGTATATTTTTTGTCTACATCCCTATAGAGGAGAAGAAAACAAATTCAATGATCTTTAACAATGTATCGTTACAATCCTCAAATCTGAAGATACGTATTTATACTTTATTAACATCGTCTAAAAATACAACATCTGCTTTAAGTAATAATAATAATGGATGCAGAATCGAAAACCACTTAATTTTCAAAAAATGATCTTGGGAAAATTATTGTCCTGTCACTCTGTATGACCTTTCGAACAGTTTAACCTTGTTCGAACAGCTTTCAAGTATTCTACTTTAAATGGTCAGCCTGTATACTGCACTCAAGTGTTGTAATTTTAAAACTTTTCAACGAAAGCGTTCTCTTTAGACTCTCAAGTGGCGAACAAATGAAAAATAAAGTTAAAATTGAAAAATTCACCTGTAAGAATGGCTCTTCTTTCGTGGTCTGCCGGGACTCTTTTTCTCATCCTTCTTCGGAGTCAATTTAGATAATTCTTTCTGCTTCTCTCTATACTGCCTCTGAATATCGGCCAATCTGACCCTCATGTCCAGCTCCATGGCGTCCATGTTGGGCCAATCTGCATCGTTATCCATGTGTCCCTTTCGGGCGATAAACTTCTTCGCATCCAATTTCGCTTGCAAGTTCCTGTAATCATGGCAATCGCGTTGCTCCCCCGCAGAGAATCTTCTTTTCATGTCCCTGTTGCTATCTTCCATCATCATCGACTTCGAATAAGCTATTTGACTGTACGTTTTCAAATCAGAATCCGAAAGATTGTATTCGACAGACTTTTTTTCACAGTAACCGCCATTCATTTGATACTCGTCGTAATGGTGATCGTACTGCTCAAAATCTTCGATCCTTTCGTAATCTGAATCCTTGTATGGCCTACTTTTGTCAGCAGGATTATCTTTCAGCGGTGCGTCTTCGTCGTCGTCGATGTTGACACCGTTTCTCTCTGAGAAGTCTATGCTCCTCCTCGTCGGCTCTTTAACTCTAAATACCATGTTCTTCTGCAACCTTGCCTCGCATTGCTTGCTCGCATCGATATCCTCGTTATAGCGTAATGTGTTGCACTTGGACTCCTCATCCTCGGACTCATCGTTGGTTTTTAATCTCTTTGAACTCTCGTAGTTTTCATCGTCTGGTCGAACATACTTTCTCTTGTCCGATATCTTTCCCTCCTTCTCCAAATGATTTACCCTACCCAAGTTCAGTAACAACCTACCAGCGTGCGAGATCTCTTCAGAGTTTTCAAGATTCAGTTTCCTCGGCACTTTATCGACCACTTCTTCCATGAACCTTTGCTCAGCAAGAGCGCATAGCAAACCCAACGGGCTATCCACATTGTTGTTGTTGCTCTCCCCTGGCGGAGAAATCAACTTGGTTCTGACGGGCGATTTCTCAAGATCAGCCGCGGTAGTAGCACTTTGAGCGTCTGGTTTCAGCTGTTCCAACTGTTCAATACTGTTCGAGAGTAGCTCCAGCCCACTTATATCGACCGTAGGCTTTTGCTTGGGACTGACCCTCGATTTGGAATTTTGATTGTCCGATGACAAGGCATACGTCTCTTCTGGGGCGTCCATTCGTCGGTGCTTCTTTGGGGTGACCGCGTTACTGTCGAAACAGTTCATCTCCCTCGCCTCGCACACGACAGGCGATGAAATTTTCTCCTTCTTCACAACCAGTTCTTTACTATCGACTGCCTTGATGTTGTTGTTATTACTCCTGGTATCGTTGTTATTATCATTTAGGAAGTATTCTCTAGGCAAAGTATGCTTGTTCGTGGGAGAACTACACGGACGATTCTCCGTCGTCGTCGAGTGTCTAGGAAGATTCAGCGAGTTCTGCGCAGACATTGTCGCCTCCGTCGAGGAAACCTCGGGTTCCCTTGGAACTTCGTGCTGGTCCGCGAATTGAGCGTTCTCGCAGGACCTTAGTATATGTTTCTTCAAGCCATTCTCCAATTTTCTCGGCGTCGTCTCGGAGTGTCTTCTCGAACGCAGACTCTCCGCGGTTTTGTCCTTCAGATCCTCGATCTTTTGAGGCGCTGCCTCCTGCATAGCTGCAGCCGCGTTCTTCTTCAATTTCTCTACCACGTTCTCGATCCCAGGATGAGACTTCTCGACCGAATGCCTTTTCACCCAGTCCTGACACTTCGGTTTCTCGGTCGTCGACGTGGCCTCGCACTTGTACGCGCAATCCTCGTACGCCGTCTCGCTAGCCTCTTGCTTGATCACTATTTTCTCGACCTCTTGGTCGTCACAGTCAATGTTCGGCATGTCGAACGACTTTACAGTTATTTGTGGACGACTAGACGATTGATATGTCAGCAAATGATCATTCCGACTCTTTCCATAGCTCTCACAACTGGAAGCAACCGCTACCTTCGACTCGACGGGCTCCTCCGGCTGCTTCTGCGTGTCGTCGTTGGTAATTTCAGGCAGCGCGGAATTCCCATGTCTGTGTATCTCTGCAGTTTTTGCGTCTTCAACTTTCGGTAACTCAGCCTGAAAAACGGTAAACATAACGACACATGTAGCGTCTAAGATCTGACGATAATTTTAATTTTGACATCGTGTAGCTAAGTTCCTGAGTTAAGAGTGTTAGAAAGGAAGAATCGTTTTATCATTACAAAACGTAATAACGATACGAAATATGCAGATATTTCGTATAAGGTTGTAAAACGAGACTTCGTAATTTGTTTAACTATTTATTGAAATTCAATTAACAAATAATCAACCCTGTACAGTAATGATTCTTAAAACGAAAATCATTGGACGTCATGTAACTTGTGTCGCTTTTAAAATGTCTTTCATGCTTTATTGGCTCCAAAGGGGATTCCCCAGTTGGGTTCGATAGAAATGTTCAATTTACGAATCTCGTCTGGGGTGCATCGTAAGAATCATTACTATAATAAACTATCATTAGTGATCATATGCAAACAAATATTACGTTGGAAATTACGTCAAATAAAGTGAATGAATTTCCGTAAGGACGTTTTTCCAACCTTACACTCGAACTCCAGTAATAAAGTACAGAATAGAGGGCAATTCGTAGTACAGTTGTAAAAGTTGTTACTAAAATGGTTCTTAAATAAATTATACATGTACGATAAACTTCGTTGAAGAAATATGGAAATACAGTTACAGATAGGTCCATTTAGAAACTTTCCGAGTTTGTAAGTACTTGAAAAACTTTGTCCTACTCTTCAAACTTATTACATTTTTTCGTAGAATTTTCGAAATCTTTCCAGATTAGCAAGTTCTCAAGGAATCTGTGCTTTCTAAACGCTTAAAAAGAATAAATATTATTCGATCCTCACCTCGCACTTGTCAGCAACTGTTGTTTCATCGTAGTTCTCCTGTTCTCCCGTGGCAGACTCCGCGGCGTAGCTCCTCTTCCTGTCTCGATGACGATCCAACGAGTGATCCCTTCTTCTCCCGAAGAACTCGAGATTCTCGTGAAAACTGTCGCAATTCTCCTCGGTAATCTCAATGATTCTTGGCCCGCTCCTGATGTCCCTGCAAGACAACCCGTCCTCCGCGAACGCCTCGTTGTTCTCCTCGTCCACGTGACCTCTGTCGTTGTGTTCCCTGTCTATCGGTCTAGCAACCACGTGCTCGATGGTTCTGTCGATCGCCGTGACGCTCCTGCACTCCTTCGTGATCGAATACTTCGGACAGTCGGCCATGTTGATGATCGTGTTTTCAGCCTTGTCCACTTTCCCAACGAAGCTGCAGACTGCAGGATTCACGGTAGTCGTGGTGGTTGTTATTCGAACGACGTTGCACACCTTCTCCGGCGCGGCAGCCACGATCTCGAAGTTGGTCATGTTCGTCATGTTGGTGGTGGTCGTGGTCAGATTGGTCGGGTTCTGCAGCTGGCAGGGACTCAGGTTCTGTTCTTGTTTCACGCACGCGTCCACCAACGGCGGTTCTTGGTCCTCCGGTTCTGGCGCGTCTGTCTGGTTCGAGGCGTCTTGTACGCCCACTATCGGCGTTACTTCCGGTGGCTCGATCGCGTGGATCGTCGTCACCTCGGGAGGCGGCGTAAGACATGACACGGGTGAGGTGGCCTTCGACAAAAACGAATTTCGCTGCTACGAGCAGGACATTCGACGAGTCAAATACTGGTGTGTTAGGCAGTAGCGAATTTTAATGAAGTTGGATAAAATAGCGAAAGCAACGATCAATCAACCGCCTTCGAACAAGAGCAACGACTGATACTACGTGTCCGTTCGATAGTTTTATTTTTGATAATCCAGTAAATACAGCGTTAAGAAAAAGATTTTCTTAACAAACGGGAACAGAATACATGAGTTTCGAAATAACTGGTAGGTTCTTCGTTATTGCTCTGTGAACCTTAACGAATCTGCCTAGTTTCACGATGAAGAATATTGATTTTTTCTGACAGATTTATGATGAAATTCGGAAAGTTAGTGACATTATATGGCTTCGACTTGAATTCTCTATATAGTCCAACACTTTACGACAAATTTTGAGAGGTTTGTGTAGTTTCGAGGTACAAACGTTAATATTTTTTAAGTTTCTTTAAAGTTTAAAGTCTTCGAAGGATTACGACAAAATTTAAGAAGTTGGAAATGTTATGAAACTTTAATCTGAACTCCATCTACGTATACTTTCATACTGTAACATTTTTCAAACTAGTTGACGCGTTATCTCGGAAACTAATAGACCGATTCACTTGAAACTTGATGTATATGTAAAGTACAAGTCACTCTTTCAAATTAAATTGAACTTGATATCTGTAAAAGTTTTCATTATATTGCTCAAAGAAGCAACAAAATTTTTAGATAAATTGAATTTTATATACAGAATTCTCTTTATTTCTTTTAAAACAAGATTTACCATATTAACTATGATTTTTATGTACATGGTGTGTGCAACCATTAAAAAAATCAAATATTTATACTTACAAAAATTCATATAGCTTGACAAGGATTAAATAAATATACATACAAAGTTTAACATTGATATATCTAACAGTTTTTTTCCTAAAAAAAGTCTAAAGTATGCCCTAATTTTTAGGATCCCAAACTAAACAAACCTCTTAATGTTAATAACTACTGTCAACAGTAAAACTCTTAAGTGGATATGCAATATAACGTGCGACTTGGTAAAAGTGATTGCTTTTAATTTCTTATTTACAACAATATAGTTTGTTTCTTGAACGTAACAGACTTCTAATCAAACAAATACCAAGTATTCTGTAAATCACGTTGCTATCGAACATTTTAAAGCAGTGTTTCTCAAACTGTATCAAACTGTATCAAAATAATAAAAATATTCAATAGTTCACTCGACACCCATGGGAACACAACAATGTATTAATTACAATTCCAAAGACTCACCAAAATAGTGTAATTTATCATTTCCTTTTAATATCATGGTTTATATTGTTTTGGTATTTAATGTACATATATAACCTTTCTTATATAAATTCATTTACTACCAATTTCATAATTTTTATAAGTATATTTTGATTTTGATTTTGTTTTCAAACATAAAATATATTTCAGCATTTATTTTATGTTTATTATTTTACAAACATAATTGCTACAAAAGAGCTTAAACTTTTTATTAATATACTGTGAGATGAAAAGTATTTATATGAGTAATACAATTTGGGAAAACATTGCTTTGGAACACTTCGAAGTATATATTGTTTTCATTTTCTTTTTCTTTTAAACTTTTATAAATAATAAGTTTTAAGTCAAATGTTTAGGAAATTAATAACATGATCTAATGAGTATATATATCAAAAACATATTACAGATTATATACTTTTAATACAGTCACAGTGCTTATCGTTATTAGTGACTTATGATTCTATGTTATTATTCGATGGTTTCAATACAAGAATCAAATTACTAAGTTCTTGCAAATTACGAAAATTTTAGAGAATAAATTTCTTCAAAGTCTTCTTTCATCTTAAAAGAATTTTTACCATTAATTTTATTATTTTCAGTAAAAATTTCATTCATTTATATCACATATTGTTTATGAAATCAAACAATAAAGAAATCAATTATGCGGAAAAATATAAAAACTCACAAACTGTAAAGAAAATATTGAAATAAATAATGAATAGTACTAAAATATCAACGTCAGCGCACTGGTAAATAATACACGAGAATTAACTACGGTAATAATACAATTTATTAAAACGAACATCCAATATGCAGCTTTGATTATCTTTCTTGCATATGCAATTGATTCGAGCGCAGCTATTTTATCCAACTTTATTAAAATTTTTCGCAGCGAGCTACGATTTTACGGTCAGAAGACCAAGCAAGTAATCATTGCATATAAATTGCAAAGCGTTAAATAAAATCACTATAGTAAAGTTAACGAAAGAGTCGATTGGCTGGTAAAAGAAGTGTCCAAAACGATAGTCCTTATTCACTATCTTATCCGTTTCAAACATAGTAACAGCAAAATGCAGTACTTCCAATTTTCAAATGACAATTCTTGTACTGGATTCCCACACTGTTTATACTTATGCAGGAAAAGTTAAAATAACTTAATACACATGAAAATGAAAATTTTTATATCTTTCAAAAATTAAAAATATGATGACTGTAGAAGCATTTGTATATTGGTAATATAATTGAGCCTCTAATATAATTGATTCTCAGGCAGCATTATAGGTATAAATATTCGTACAGTCAGTTTTTCATAATTATCAATTTCTTGAGGAACATGTTTTAATGATTCATTTCAACTATTTTTAATTCTACGTGGAAGAACGTTTGCCAGAAATTGTTTAAACAACGTATAATTGAAAATAATCCGACTGTGGTTGTATTCGAACTCACTTTTATGGACCAATACTCTCGAAACGATATAAAATATTAAAATTTCAATTTTCATATCCGAATGAAATTTAATTCTGTATATCTTATTACTGTAGTTTTAGGTCAATACTTTGAATCGACGTATCATTCATGCTGAATGATCAAAAACAGTGGTGCGAAATATTTCGGTTCAGTTAATGCGAAAAAAATTCCATTTTTTGAGAAGAGAATATTGGAAATACTTTTACGGTTCCATAATTGTCAAACAACTTTGTTATTGATTTTATATGACTTTCGTTCGACATTTATTATTATTATTCGTATTATTATCACGATATATTCGATCCTATGTCTATTTTAAATGGCAGCTAAACAATTCTTTCGTTCACTTTACCAAAAATAAAGTTATAGAAATTCGTGACATCTATCATTAGCATTATTAGTTATATAATCTCTCATAATTCGATCGTGATTCCCCATAAATTGTTATAGATTTTAGAGATTAATAGCAGCACGAAGTTAGATTAATAAGAACATATAGTTATACTTTGTTTTTACACCCTAACAAATATGTACTTATTCTTATACTTATACAATAAATTTTTTTTTCTTTTCATTTGATACGTTATTTCTCTGTTTATACGATTTATATACATCAATATATATCAAATATTTTGTGCACAAATTGCGAAAATGTATGATAAATATTGTAGTTGCATTTATACCGTATATTTTTTATATAGAATCTATGAAAAAATCTGCTAAAATTCGTTATCTGACATCTAACAATTCGCTATTTGATAATTCGTATACTTCAACCCTAATTTGTAGGACGAAACTCTAGGATACGCGAGTAAATTTATACTGTAATGACACTTTACGTATTTTATACCTTTATAATAAATGTATTTTATAACTAAGTAATACGTAACATGTCATTAGTGTATAAATTTACTTACACTCCCAACAGTTACCCAAACTTAATATGTGACTCAAAGTTACATTCTGGTAAAATTAGTATTAAAGAGACAACAAAATTTTTAGTCAAAATAGAAATAGTGTGTTTGCACAATAGTCTTTATGTACGTGCATAGCGTTCGATTATCGACGATGTAGCTAAAAAACACGCTACAAAAAAGCTTACCGGAGGGAACCACAATAACTATTATTCTGTAAAGGAAACTGGCATACAAGATTGAAAAAGGAAGCAGCTTTCAGTGTAGAATCGACAGAGGGAATCGATGGATGAAAGACGAAGCAAAGAATGAAAGAATAAGATGGTAGAAATAAACGAAATGAAAGATAAAAAAAAGAAATTACTGCGTGTATTGAAATTTTACAAGGAGAGAATCTTTTGAAATTATACTGGAGTGAAGTACAGCATAAAAGTGGGAAAAAAGTATTAAAGTAGAATTAGCATCCTCCGCGTCATAAATATGAAAGCCAAAGTATTTTAATGTCCTCAAATTGCAAACTAAAAATGAAGAATATTAACTTTGCAAATAAGTTCTTTTCAATTTTAGTAAAACCAACTTCTACCTTCTTCGTTAATGTGAAAAATCTCATTTCAAAGACTGTCTCGTTCAATAAATTAGTGCTAATCGTATTCACAAGAAGTTGAAGTTGTACAGTTTAAAACTGAATAAATTGGATGTCGAACGGTAACTCCGCCCATCGTATTCACCGAATTAATCACCTGGGGATTATCGTTTATTAAACATTTCATTCAATTTTTGACGAGGATAACATTTAACGTCAGACCTGACGTGCAACAGACATTCATATTTATATATTTTCATAACGGTCTTCAAAATACCTACTGTTATTTATGCGCCATTAATGCATTCGTATCGCGTTCGAGAATATACAGAATTTAAACATAAATGGACGTAAATTTAGAAGTGAATTCGCCATATATAAATAATGAAAAAGTTCCTGTAAACATTTAAACTTAAATATTTCATTTCAAAAAACATTTAATTCGAGCTACAGCTATTTTTATATTTGAATAATTCTCATTACGAACTAGCGTAACTAATTTCAGTAATTTAATATCAGCGCTCTATGCATCATGTATGAATTTACTATCTCTTTGTAAATATTTATTATTCTATGAATCACATTAGTCTATTTTTTAAAATTAAAGCCCAGCATTTTTAGTTCTATAATAGTAAAATAATGACTTTGGGCCGAAAAATTGGTGATATTTAAATTGTTGTAATTATACTACGTTAATGCTACCAACTTTTTGTTTAAAGGACGAATCACAAAAAAGATTTATTACATTTTAAGATCTTTCAATTTAAAAAATTTTTGGAACAAAAGTCATCTTTAATTTTTCGCCCTACATCTGATTCTAAAAGCGTTTTCGAGAAAATTCGATCAAAAGATGAGAAAGTAGAGGATACGTATTTTAAAATGAGCCTAGATACTATCTACTGTTCGATTTAAGCAGTTATAGCAGTTCAAATGTAGACAATTTTACTGCGAAGTGTATTTAAAATGGTAATCGTATAGTACTTTTGATTATAATTTCGTAATCTAAGTTTTTCAAATGGGAAAATACTCAAAAGAACACTGAAACGCTTGAAGGATACTATCTCAGTTGGTAAGTCTTTTTAAACCCAGAAAACACTTATTTTTTATTCATTCTTTTCCCTTATTTTCTAAAACGTTAATGTTTCTCTGTGACTGCTTATATTTAATTTATATTTTAAGAGCTAGGGTCTAATAAAAATACGTATTCTATTAATAAAACTCAAAAATATTTAGGATAAAATTAGGATCATTGTGTCTTTTGACAACTGGGTAAAATAAATATTCTACATTATTATAGGGTCTAAAAAGACCCAATGATCGCTGATCGAGTAACTATTTTAACGATAGCCCTGTGAGTGTTAATAAGATCTCTGAGGTAGAGGTTTGAGCATAGAAAATTGAATGGTAAGGAATAGATTAAGCAATTAGTATTTCTATTTGCAAAGAAACATGAATTTCAAACATACGGTAAACAGACACTTTAAATACGACTTAACGGAAAATCGCAATTTATTTTCGCGCAACTTAATTTTGAGGTGCTAATTGGAAGTGCTTGAATTCAATATTATTTACTGACACCTGAATTTATTAGTCACAGTATACTGAATTTTCATAATGCTGAACAATTGCTCAAAAAGAGTCCACATGCAATCACAATCAAAACACCAACGTTACGACCATTTAATCGGACAATTATTCATAAACAGAAAATCTAATTCACGGAGATTATGCCAATTTACTATCGAACATTCCAGTCGAAATGTGTGTCATACGTGATTTATCATTTAGCCACGTTGAACCTCGGATTTCAATTCTACGGATTTTTTACACATGATTTATACTACAACACTAAATAACGTCGAAGATAGGTTATTATCAAATCAGAACAGTTATCGAGAGTTTTACACGTGTTCTCAGGGTCCACGGTAGAAATTTAGAAATAGATGTAACTATTCATTTTTCAGAAATTCGAATTTTGCATTCATAGTACAGTGCCATGAAGTTTACTAATTAAACAAATATTCTCTGAATCAAGGGTTTTTACACGTTTACCTTGCAAAACTGGTGCATAGGCTCTATATCTTAAAAAGCTCGTTACTTATGTGTCGTTATTTTTCTCTAACCAAACGCATGTCTTCAGTCAATTAAATATAATGACCAATGGAATTGTTTCGTCTATTTCATTTTATTAGGTCATAAAAGAGAAATTTGCTAAACGCCTTTTCATTTTACTTTTTTTACAAAAACAAATCATATTTCCATATATTTATATTTGTAAATGTTTTTTTCTTGTTATGGTAAATAAAATCATTAATAAATAAAAATAAATATAATTATCTATTTGATTAAATATAGTTTTTCTCTTAAAACCGAAGAACTCTATATATTAATCACTCCTCATATTTTATTACAACAGCTGAACTACTAATTCGGTGTATAACGAGAATGTTTGAAATACAAAAATCTATATAATTATAAAACGAGATCAAATAGGACAATCGTTTATATGAAATGTTCATATATTTTAATACATTTAAGACAAACTCTTTGTCTAACCTGGAAAACAGTTTATATGTATATTCATCCCTTACAATAATTTTTCTCAAAAAATTAAAAGTTTACTTTTCAAGTATAATTTACAGACTGATTTCAAACGTGTTAGAAAAATATGAAAAATGAAAGTCTTGGAAAGGATAATATTTCTATCTTAAACAGAACAAATATTGTATATGAAACAAGTTGCCCCAAACATTCATTAAGTATAAAAACGAAAGAATATATATATAAATACCATGTTCAAAATATCCTACTTCAGTTTTGTCTGATCTTCCGTTCAATAATACTAATAATTTTGTATTACATTTTCCAAAACAACATAATAAGATTGGCTTTAAAAATATGAACATTCTAAATCATGTAATAAATTTTTTCGATTAATTCTTAGTTATAAAACTATATTGCAGTTACAATTTTCTCATTGATAAGACAAAGAAGCAATGGATATACAAGAATAATAAGTAGAAAAATGAAAATAATTGTAAGTACTTAAGTAAGTTTCTGCACTTGCATTTTTATATTTCTTTTATATAACTCTATTGAGGGAAAAGTTATTTTCTTATTTTTAATCCTACACTATTTAATTTTCTGCAAATTATACTAATACGCACGTGTGTTTATCTAAAACAAACATGGCTCTCTGTCAACTTTTAAATTGCATAAACTTACATAAAGTAAAAAATAATCATAATAATTCTAAAAATTTAAAAAAGAAATCTGTTCATTCAAATAATTTTGAGTGCTTCGATATCAGTTAAAGTTCATTAGCAAGTTAATAAAAGTTACAGAATGTTTAAAAATATTAAATTTCTTTGAGTTTAGAATAAGATGATTTTCAAACAAGGATAAAAAGTACGTAATATAAATATAATTCATATAATTAACATGTAAGTTTTTAACTTATTACATTGTAATCATTCTCAAATTTTATATAAACAAACAAGTTGTTCATACATCTGAATAGATTGAATGCTTTCACGTGCGATCAAATATTCTAGCTACTTGGATAATCAAATACTTGGTTTGAAAAAATGAATTTTATCTTGGTTTGAATGTCAATTACTTAGACACCTCTACTGTGAGCTAATAAGTAATAACTAGACTGCGGATACTACTATCAAGCTATTTGGATAATCAAATACTTGGTTTGAAAAAATGAATTTTGTCTTGGTTTGAATGCCAATTACTTGGACACCTCTACTGTGAGCTAATAAATAATAACTAGACTGCGTGTACTACTATCAAGCTACTTGGATAATCAAATTCTACTTGGTTTGAAAAAATGAATTTTGTCTTGGTTTGAATGCCAATTACTTGGATACCTCTACTGTGAGCTAATAAGTAATAACTAGACTGCGGGTACTACTATCAAGCTACTTGGATAATCAAATTCTACTTGGTTTGAAAAAATGAATTTTGTCTTGGTTTGAATGCCAATTACTTGGACACCTCTATTGTGAGCTAATAAGTAATAACCAGGCTGCGGGTCTTTATGCAAATTCGTGTTTCTATTAACAGAATTAATGTGATGGGAGCTGTGTAGAGGGTTGTAATATAACAATTTTTATCTTATTTTAAGTATTTCTTATATTTTTGTATATCACGTGTATTCTGTGGATTTAGAAAATTAAAATTTCCCATTAATGCATAAACATCCGCAGTCTAGTGATAACAGAAATACAGAGCATCAAGAATCTTGAGCCACAGAAAGCAAGAGATCAACGAAAAGAATCGCAACAAGTGAATAAAAGGAATAAGAGAAAGAAGATAGAGAGGAAGCGGGAAGACAAAAGAAAAACTAAAGAGAACAGGAAACGGAGAAAGTGAAAACACGCGAGGGTCAATGAGAAAATGGAGAGCAAAATGAGGACAAAGATCGAACAGGACTGGGCGACAAACAAGCCGACAGGGAACGTTGAACGTCACGGGCATTGCAGGGTCTACCAGTGTGCCGGCTCGCAATATCTATGCAGATAGCGATGCAAATCGGTTTGCGCATGATTAATACAGTGTGCCACAACGTTTCCGCATTATGCGAACGGTCGGGCCGCGCCCTGTGCCTGGCATAATTACTGTCGTCCCTCCTCTTCGTCCACGTCGGTTGCATTCAGAGATGGACGAAATTTTATTGGAACAATAGATAACTAATAAAACCAACGAGCAACCATTTCTTCGTAACGCTTATTCGATCAAATACATATATTTTTATTTGTACATTGAGAAATATTTCTGTTTCGAATACCTATGTTTAATTCAGTCTATTGTAGGTACTGGAAAGAATAGTAAGAAACTAGAGATGGCAATCGAAGCTACTTCGAACAAATTAGTTAATCCAAGTAAACGGTGGGAAAGACGTGGAGTAAATTAAAAAATAGAGACAAGAAAAATAAAAGGGCACACTAGATGAAATATAGGTATTTTAATTTTCGGATGGTGAACTCTCGATTTCATTTTGACCCAAATCTGAATTGTTCAGTCTTCCTGTATGAGAGTTCTGATTAAATTCCTGCATTATTGTTTTCTTTTTAAATTCTTTATTTTAACATGGTTATTTAATGCAACCAAAACTTTATGATTCTGAACAGATTCCATGGTTTAAAATAAAAGTCAGTTGCACGGTGATGAAGCAGTTTAATTATATAATTTAAATTTTTATTTGCGTACAGCGAGTAACGAATAAACAGTTGATTACCTTCCATTGGTTATTTAATATTTTTATACAGATAATAATTTCGTCCATTTCTGATCGCGTGGAACAATTGAAGCGACGAGCAGAAAGGGATGCAAGCAAACGGGAACGGAAAATAGCAGAAAGTGAACTTACCTGTGATCTGCAGTGCATCGGTTCGGCTTGACTGATTTGGACCAATGCAGGCGCATGTGGATAATAGTGCAGCGTGGTTACCAGGGGTGTGTCCGGTACGATGGCTCCTGTCATCGAAGTCACGGTCTGCAACGCCTTCGTTGATTCAGTCGACGCTATGGGATTTAGGATTTCACCGTTATCTAGGGAACAATTTTCGTCGAGATTCATTGATTCTTGTTACGCGAACTTGTTTGCTGTTCTTTTTCTGATTCTCATTCGTATCTTATCGGCTCGATTTCGTGTATTTGGTAATTTCATAAATACTCGCATTAGTTAGAGTTAGCAACTATACAGGGTGTTCAGCCAACCCTGGGAAAAATTTTAATGGGGAATTCTAGAGGCCAAAATAGGACGAAAATCAAGAATACCAATTTGTTGATGAAGGCTTCGTTAAACAGTTATTAACGTTTAAAGTTCCGATCGCACTGAAATTTTTTCTTGAAAATGCGCAAGATTTCGGGGGTATGTCTATTGACCAAAAATGATTGCAATTGACCCCTGAAGTCGAAAATAATTTTTCCAGAGTGATTTGAAACGTTTCAATTTCGCCCAAAAAATTTAGGCACCTACCCCCTGTTGATTATTCTTAAAAATTTCTTTTTCATTTTTAGTAATTTTGTTTGACGCCTTACAGAGAAGTTGTCTAAAACGTTTTTGTAGGTACCCATGGGCTCTACTTCAGAAAAAAGTTTCATTGAAATATATTCACAATTGTAGGAGTTACGGCTGTTTGAAAATTGTACCATTTTTATGTTGTTTTTCTCACTTTACGAGGTCAAGAAACAACCTTTTCAATATTATTACAATTTCTACATATTCTTCACTAAATTACGCGTTATTTGCCTTTTGGAACATTAAAATCCTTCAATCTGTTCAGAAGTTATGACGTTTTAAAGATACGCATGAAATTGTGGAGTGACATTTCTACCTGAAATTAAATTTTCGGTAAGGAATTTTTTTCTCGAAACTGAGTAGGATTTCAGGGGTATGTGTATTCACAAAAAATGATTGAAATTGACCCCTGCAACTAAAAATAATTTTTCCAAGACGATTCGAAAGTCTTTTTTTTCACTCAAAACTTTCAGCACTTACATGAATTTTTTTCTCGAAAATGGATGGGATTTCGAAGATATGTGTAATGACCAAAAATGGTTGTAATTGACCCCCGCAACCGAAAATAATTTTTCCAAAACGATTTGAAATTTTTGAATTTAATTGTTAATAACTTTTTAACGAAACCCCAATCAACAAATTGATATTCCTAATTTTCGCCTTATTTTCGCCTGTAGAATCGCCCATTAAAATTTTTCCCAGAGGTGACCGAACATCCTGTATTTCGTTTTTCAAATATGTATGCCTGTATCTGGAAATTATTTAATTTTCAAAAATCGTACTCAGAAATACTATGGTTTCATGGGTAGTGCGATCTGTGACTTCGTTTTATTAATCATTGTTGGAGTATCGACCAGCTCTGACATTAAAAAATATTTTATGCAATTTGGTAGGTCTTTGGTTTCATTCAATTACTTATAGTTAAAATTACAAATTTATTTCTGTAGTGTAACACAGACTTTATCAACTGCTATAAATTTTTACTTCCCTGAAAACGTGTGTTCGAGTGCAATGACAACTCTAGAAAAGCTACATATTTAATAGCAACAAATACAACACACAAAATGAACACATTGGGTGTAACCAGTATTCTCAAACATGAATATCGTAAAGTTAAAAATCAGAAGGTCTTTAATCAATTTCGTAATAACCCCGATTTTTAAAAAGTAGATGAATCAGTGCATCATCGAAAACTTAATTAATATTTGTATGTTCTTTGCATTTAAATATACATATTATTTTGTTTGAATCTCATTATCGAACTTACAGTAAAAATGTTTGATATTCCTTTATTTTTATTGATTTGCTCATATTTTTATATCTGCTATATTACTATTGGTATGTTTAATAAATGTTGACTCAGATTCTAATTTCGTAATTTGTTTGCATATAAAAAGGTTGAGCTATTATAATAATTCTTGCAATTTATACAGTGTCTCAATGACTTTGTTACAAAATGAAATCTCCGTTACTTTGAATGACATGGGAAAATAACTACGAAACGAATTGTTTCTATATCTATATTTTCTGTGATTTCAAAATCATTGATATTGTTTCCATTTTTGAAGAGTAGCTATATCTTAACATTTTTGATAAGAAAATTAAGTAATATGCAAAAATGATGAGATGTATCCTAGAAAAGATGTTAACTGTATTTTAATACTTTAAAAATATAAAATGAACTTTTCTAAAATATACCTTAGTACTTTAACTTTGTCAACAAAAATAATTCTATTTCGTTATTTTCACAGGTTTCTTTTGACCATTTATTTAAATATACAGGCACACTAATGTGGACAGGCTCATTAATAGAGACCATTGCCATACGTGGTTCCAATCTTTCAATATTATTTTCTTAGTATGTATTTTATTTATTACAGAAACGGTAATAATACCAATGACATATCGAATAATGAAGTTGTTTAATTTATTTTTGATTAATTAAACAGTTTAAAAATGTAAGAAGGAAATTTTTGGTGTTTTCAACCTTACGCCTTGATTTTCATGTTCCTCATACAGGAACCAAACACTGGTAGAAGAAAAATTGTCTTTTCAAGGTTACTTCCCAGAGTATGAATTATGCCAAGCACGACCACTGCTTTTACACTTTCGTCACGTGCCTGGGCTCATGCCACATACACGCACACACATCAAAAACATATGGCCGGGCCTCTTCTCTTTCGCTCTTTCGAAGCAACGAAGGGATGATGATGCGAATAGTAGACTAACCAAACAGTATCGTTGTAATAGCCTCTCTGTGACCTTGATAGGGCAATTTATTCTCTCTTGAGTGCAGTAACAAGTTGTTGTACATGAAGTGACTTTAGCAGACTAGACTATATATTCCATTATGCTTTTGCAAATGAAAATTATCATCAGATATCACCAGATGAGCGTTTAATTAAACCATGCAGCTTGATATCTTTGAAGCATTTTATGTTTAAATGTTGTGCCAATAAAATTGTTTAAATTTAAGGTTATTTAATAAAGAATAGAATCAATGTTGATTTTTCGGTTATGAAAATAGTAAGATAAACGTTCTACACTAGAACTACGTTTGTTTGAACTCCAGATATCGAAACAAAATTCTACTCAGTTCCTAATTAATTTAACTTTTGTATAATTGAATTTACTTATTTGACCGTGAACTCTGGTTATTTAAAAAAACAAATCAATAGTGGAAATTTCAGATAAAAGATTCCAGTTGGAAAGTTCAGACAAATGGAGATCTATACTATTTATGTCAATGTTTCAATCTAAGATGAAGACAACACCATTAACTTTTAAAATTAAACAAAAGTATAATGATAAAGAAATGTCAATTACAATATATAGGATGTTTCATAACACGCGGTAGTTGTAGCAATGGGAATAAAAACAATAGAAAAAGTTAAACCTAAGCCGTATTTAATTTTGTTTTAAAGTTGTAGCCATTTTTGTACTCCAATAATTCTCAACCACAAATTAGATTAGTGCATATAATTGCTTCTACTAAACAATTTTTATACAATATTCAATGACTTCTTGTTTAATGGGAAAGTAATAAGTTAATCTTATGCCAGTATTTTGTGTAATCGATTATATGAGTTATTGGTGAAATGATGTATCCACGATGGCGCACAATTCTATTTCAATCGAGTAACTAGAGAGTTCTTGAACGAACGTTTCTTAACAAATGGATCGGTCCTGCAGGACCTACTGCCTACACTGCTCTATGAGTTTAGTCCCTGGTTCAATTTCTGATCAATTATACACTCAATCAAATAGAAAAGATCCAAGAAAAACCATCCTTATATGACTGTACTCGAAATCAAGATTTGGTTTCATAAATACTCTTCCTCCATGATACGATAATAAAACAAGTGAATTTTAAGTCTACTTCCTGGGGTAAATATTAAGTAGTATAACGAGATCTTTTCAGTCCATATTAAGCAATGTCTTGCCTTCATTTTCGTGCAAGATTTATTAACTTAATTTATAAAATGGTGGAGTTATATAACGTTTTCTACCGATATATTTGATAGAATCTTATCAGCTGATACCCGATAGAATTAAAAAAATATTCATTCAATTAACTTTAAATTTGAATATGTTATAAATTACAGGGTTATTTGCAAAGTAGCATAAGAGTTTTTGAAATCTTAATTTTTAAAAATGTTATAAATTAAAAGTTGAATTTTCTCAGTAAAAAAAAATTTCTCTTCCTCAGAAAGCCGCCATTTTTTTATTTTTATTCAGACGCTGCATTTTAGATACCTTTATGTGGAATAATGATTACAAATTTAAAAAATATTCATTCAGTTAATTTTAAATTTGTTTTACCTTTATGTGGAATAATGTATACAAATTAAAAATATATTCATTCAATTAACTTTAAATTTGTTTTGCCATTATGTAGAATAATGTATACAAATTAAAAATATATTCATTCAATTAACTTTAAATTTGTTTTGCCATTATGTAGAATAATGTATACAAATTAAAAAATATTCATTCAATTAACTTTAAATTTGTTTTGCCATTATGTAGAATAATGTATACAAATTAAAAAAATATTCATTCAATTAACTTCAAATTTGTGTACATTATTCCACATAAAGGTATCTAAAATGCAGCGTATGAATAAAAATGAGAAAATGGCGCCTTCTGATGAAGAGAAGTTTCTTTTTTTACTGAGAAAATTCAACCTTTAATGTTTATGACATTTTTAAAAATTAAGATATGAAAAAATCTTATGCTACGTGGTAAATAACTCTGTAATTTATAAAATATTCAAATTTGAAGTTAATCGAATGAATACGTGTGCGATCTATTGAGTACTAATTGATAAGATTCTATCGAACATAACGGTAAAAAACATTATGTAACTCCGCCATTTTGTAAGTCAAGGTAATAAATCTCGCACAACAATAAAGGAAGGTGTTGTTTAACGTGAGCTGAAAAAATCTCGTTATACTACTTAATAGTTACCTCAGAAAACAGACTTAAAATTCACCTGTTTTTATAAGCTGTCTGGAGGTAGATTAAATGCTTGTGATCTTTGGATCATGGTGGTATAATATCGAAATGCAAAGCAACACTCACAAAATTGTTTAAAAAAGTCTGTGACAAGATATTTGCTAGGTTTTATTTGAGCCTAAAGTTGCCTCTTTCTAGAAGGAGAAAAAGCTATGCGTTACTGTAATAAAAATATTATGAACCACCCTGTATATCATAAATTAAAGTCATTACTAAGTAAAAGAAGAATTACAAGGCACTTATTATAGATAGTTACAAAGATGTCAAGAGTAATAGAAAATGTTATAAATTAAAAAACAAAATGGAAGAAATCTGTGAATTAGCCAGAGATTAATTAAAGATGTTTTTATTAAACATATTCACCATCTGACCATTCTTGATAAACTTGTTAACTCATAGCTAAAAATATAACTAAAATATGGAGTCTAATTATTTTTGTTACTAATGTTTACGGAAAAGTTTCCTGGGTTAGTTGCTTTGTCGAGCTTAGAGGAAAACCTAAACGAAACACAGAATTTTTGTAGTCTCTTTTATATGAAATTCTAAATCTAGTACGAATTTTTTTGTGCTCTAAAAGTATTAAATTACAGTTATGGAGGCATGATCGTGTCATCGATAATAATCATTTTGAAAATCACATTTGAAAATCATCATTTTTTTCATTTCTTTATTTACACGTCAAAAAAGTATTAGCGTTTGAGATGTTGCATTGTTATAAATGAATAATAAAACATCGAATCGATTAAACTGTTGGTTATTGATTTTTGCTGTCTCAAATATCACACATATTTTTAAAAATATTTAATAACGAGCAATGGTTAAAAATATTTTCGAAAAATTCATTAGTTTCAGGAACGTCAATTTTAATAATAACGATATATGTAAATGCACTTGTATCTCCTTGATAATATTCAACATATATTGAATCTATTGGAGCTTACTTCGATTAATAAAATTAAATTTTATGTTCAAACAAGGACATGCATTTAAAAAGTCTTTAAAATAAAATTTATATGTTTTGTTTAATATTTAGTATTCTGTAAAACCTCCTTTATTTTGTACGATAGCAATCATTCATTTCGGTAAAAATTTATATGATCTTTAATGTCTTTTGTTACAATTATTGTCATGCTTACGTAATAATTGACCAACAACTGACGTATACATTTCTTGTGAGGTATCCCCAGTAATTTTCTATAATATTTTTGCCAATCAATAATACGAAGTTTTTCATACGCAAAGATCATCTTTACTATTTTCGCCGTATGAACGGATCCATTTTCTTTAAAACAGAAATTACATAGAATCTTTAGTATATTTACAGTTCTTCGGGCTTGGAATTTAGCTGATTTATTAACTTTACATATTCGACACTTATTCTAATAAAATATAGAAAAACGTAAGGTGTTTAATCTTTTTCTCCTTGTACTTTTGTCAGACTGTAAGTCTGTCATTTAAATTTCTAAGACGAAACTTGTCACCTAATACTATTAATATAATAGAAACGTCTTATTTTCTTGTTCTACTTTTTAACGATTTATTTGTCACTTCAAGGACCCAATCACTAAAGTATTTAATTTGTTTAGAAAACAGAAAGGTAGAAAAATGGTACTCACTGATTATAGTGGTGGGGCTGTTGCCGCAGTCAGCCTCTATCTTGACAATAGGCAGAGTGCTCTGTTGCTTCCTTTTACTTTCAGTGAGGACCAGCCTTGCTCCACCGATGTCGCCCAGAAGCTGAAGAGACGGTGGCGGCGGCGGAAGTAGAAGAGGTGGCGGTGCGACGTTTCCATTATTGTGATTCGAGTAATTTGGCCACACTACAGCCTGCTGCATTTGTTCTGTTGGTGAAAAATTGTGATTCTAACTCTTGTAAGATACAATGAAACATTACTATGTAGAATTAAAATTAAATTGAAAATGTGATATTTATTGGTTTCAAAAATGCATTCAATTCTAAAAGAGATGCATATTTTATGTATATTCATAAATTCAATGTTTTAGTCAATTACTGATCCTCTCTAAGGATAACGCTGTAATTGTATTAATATACAAGTACAATAAAAATATAAAAATTATTCACACAATGACAGAAAAAGTGTAGATAGTTGAAATTATAAAATACATAAAATATTTCTTAATTAAACTTATGAAAAATAATAATTATTTCTCACTAAAAAAAATTTTAAAATACAATATGTGACAAATAGTAATGAATACAAATTCATACTTCATGAAAGTAGACATTTATACTCATGTAAATTAAGTTCTTATAACGTAATGCTGACAGTGAAATTATTCACAATATGTAAAAAAATATTTCCTTATAGGGGCTTAGTTTACATATAAATGTCTTTACAGTTTTAAGTAAATATTTATATTCTTTATTATTTGTTACATATTTCTTTTTAACATGTTTTGGTTAGAAATAATTGTTTTATACAAGTTTAATTCAGAAATATTTTATGTATTTCCTACGTACACTTATTTCGCTATTACATGTATATTCTTCATATGCTTTTTATTTTTACTTCTGTGTATTTCTATAATTATAGTGTTACTCCTGAAGATAATCAGTAAGTGTCCTAAAAGTAAAATATAACTTTCATAACAATGTCAAATGTTTAAGGTACGTATTTTTGTATTCACTTATACTACAATATAAATACAAACAAAACAATAATTTAAACTGCAAAATGCAAGTTAACGTCCCAAAATCTATAGTAAATATCATTTATTTCAATAAACTAATAGCAGGTTTGGAATTCTATTGTCTCTACAATAGCATTAAGTAAATTAATTTTATAATAACATATCTATTTTTATACTATTCTATTCGAATTTTAGTACATCAATATAAATGTTTTTGCTTTTACTTTCGTTTAAATCAATAAATATCATGCTTCGAATTCATCGTACAAAGATTAAGAATAAAGATAAGAAAATCTAGTACTTTTTTGTTGAAATTAGGTTTTATTATTAATATTATTATTTTTATTATTATAAGTTTAAAATGAACGTTCTTACGGTAGTTTGTTCACTTTATTTGAAGTAAAGTGAAGCATACGTGTTTTCATTTACTAAAAAAATTCGCCAATGTGAAACGATTATTCAACAAAATGACCATTCTATAATCGATTGATGGATAAATAAATTTTAATTAAAGTCAAATAAATTAAATTTTAATATTATTTATTGATTTAAATTCGTGAAATTTTGTTGTTTATTCCACCATTTGTTATCAAGCTGTAATCTATGCACGATTGTCGATACCTACCTGCAGCATGAATGAGAAGAAGATGACCTGTCGTTGGATCTCTGACCAATTGCAAGCCACCTTGAAGCCCGACGCCCATTTGTGGAAAACCGACAGGTTCCATCGGCATTGCTGCAACATCGTTCAATGGACCGTAAGATTAAGAAGAATGAAAATGCTTAAAATAATTATGCTTGTTATAAGTACATCATGCCACGATAATAGTAAAGTAAAATTCTCATTGCAAAATTCGATTTACTGAATTTTAATTTAACTCCTATTACATTTATCTTGGACATTATTTCGTGTAAACGTTAATTTCATTTGAATCGAAAAATTAAAAATCTTTCAACCCGAAATATCTAGACCTTATTTTCATAATCATGCATTTTACACATATTTGAACCGCTAGCCGTGTTACTGTCGATACAAATCTCTTTCGCAAGGAATTCAATGAAAGTCTTAAATCGAAAATAGAAGCGTTAGTGAATCATGCGTGTTCTCTCGAAGAAAGCAAATATCAAAACTTCGTGTATCAACTATATAACAGAAGTACGACAAGAGCATTTCCATTTTCATCGAACCCATATTTTTTTCACAACTTTCGAACGTATTCCGGCGAAGAATTTCCCGTCACTCCGGGAACTGCCATCGCTGCAAATTAAAAACCATTTTTAACCCAAACTGAAACGCACGGAAAGAAACTTCCGTGCTACCGTCGCCTCAATCATGATCAAAGAATCGACAGATAGCCGAAATAAATGCAGCGAAGAGCCGAAAATCGACGATTCGAATGCAGAAATACGTGAATGATTTAGATAACGGCAGAATGCACAACCAACGCGAATATAGATCCTGGTTGTTCGGCTAAATGTCACTCGGTCACTGAGGGGGCTCGGTCATCCTTGAAAAATGGGGATGAATTCATCCCGAAATCACGCTCAACGCCTCGAAAATGTTGCACAGAAAATAATGGTAGAGGAATAATGTTCAATGATTCCAGGAAGTCTGATTTCCGATCAGCCCCATTTTTTTCCAAAGTTCAACGATGCACCAACAATATGCAATTGCACCTTCTCGTGATTTGGACGGGACGAGAGTACTTTTCGAGATGTTTAGAAATAAAACATGTTTAAAGTTAAGTAATTTTGCTTCGATAGTACAAGAATCAATGCTTGCTAGCAGTGCACGCGCGTAAAAAAAATACATTTTCATATTGTAAATAATATGCTTTGAATATCGCTTGTTAAATCTTGAAATATTTTTATGATTGTAAACAAATTTTTCAGGTTTACCATGATATATTACCCGGGAAAAATTTTAATGGGAGATTCTAGAGGACAAAATGAAACGAAAATCAAGAATATCAATTTCTTGTCTGAGGCTTCGTTAAAAAGTTATTAAAAAATTAAATTAAGAAGTTTCAAATTATTCTGTAAAATTATTTTTGGTTGCAGGGGTCAATTACAATCATTTTTTGTGAATACATATACCCCTGAAATCCCACCCACTTTCGAGAAAAAAATTAATTACTGAAAATATAATGTCTGACCATAACTGTCTGTCCCCCTAAAAATTGAAAAGTATTAAATCATTCTAGAAAAATTATTTTTGGTTGCCCGGGTTAAATACAATCATTTTTGGTGAATACATATACTCCTGAAATCCCACCCACTTTCGAGAAAAAAATTAGAGTAGGTACTGAAATTTTTAGATGAAATTAAAAAATTTGAAATTATTCTAAAAAAATTATATTTAGTTGCAGGGGACAATTACAAGCATTTTTGGTGAATAGAAACACCCCCGAAATCCTACGCACTTGCGAGAAAAAAATTCCTTACCGAAAATATAATTTCAGGTAGAAATGTCACTCCAAAATTTCATGCGTACCTTTAAAACGTCATAACTTCTGAACGGATTGGACGATTTTAATGTTTAAAAAAGCAAACTACGCGTATTTTGGTGGGGAATATGTACAAATCGCAAAAATATTCGAAAAGTTGTTCCTTGACCCCGTAAAGTTAGAAAACCTCCATATAAATGGCCAAATTTTCAAACGATCATAACTCCTACAATAGTGAACGTATTTCAATGAATTTTAGTATGGAAGTAGAGCTTATCGATGCCTACAAAAAAGTATTAAACAACTTTTCTGTAGAGTGCTAAACAAATTTATTAAAAATGAAAAACAAATCTTTAAGAAAAATTGATAAGGGTAGGTGCTTAAATTTTTCGATGAGAAAAAAAATTTCAAATCATTCTGGAAAAATTATTTTCGGTTGAGGAGGCCAATTACAAGCATTTTTGGTGAATAGACGTACTCCCGAAATTCTACTCAGTTTCGAGAAAAAAATTCGAGAACGTGTGAAATTTTTCAACGGAAAAAAAAAATTTCAAATCGTTTTGGAAAAATTATTTTCAGTTGCGGGAGTCAATTACAAGCATTTTTGGTGAATAGACGTACTCCCGAAATCCTGCACATTTTCGAGAAAAAAATTCAGTACAGGCTGAACTTTAAACGTTAATAACTTTTTAACGAAGCCTTTATCAACAAATTGGGATTCTTGATTTTTGTCTTATTTTGACCTTCAGAATCTCTCATTAAAATTTTACCCAGGGGTGACCGTACACTCTGTATATCAACAGTCTGCGAACTTCCTAATAATAATCAATTTTATTTTGGTTTTTTAAAAATTACAAAAAGAAGCTATGTATTTCATGGTCATCTTTACATTCACAAATTAATTAAAAACCACAGTGAGCAATGATCATAAAAACTTATCATTCGCAAATTCCCATAAAACACCCTTGGCGAACTTTACAAGGATCTTTTCTTTATTGAGTTTCCAATTGATCACATTATGCAACAGAGGGATAGTTCTACAATTTACTGAAATTTAAAATAATCTAATTGAATTATTTCGTTATCTTTGTAATTTATAGTAGATGTAACGTTCCATATAAGTTTTGTTTTCCATCTGATATAAAATAAGGAATGACATTACTTATAAAATTATCTGATGTAACGACTGGACATTCACCTGCTCGTTCATGTTCTCAGTCCTACGAATATAACTTTAACACGTGTTTTATTTCCATTTGTTCCTCGACGTCCATATTTCAACACTTTTATCCACATAACGATTTAGACCTTAAAAGAGACACCCAAGTATTAATATCGGCAGTAACTGCATATTCTGACATTCAATTAGTCGGCGAATTACGTTCCGACAAGATAATGTATTCACACTATCGATCACTGAAAACTTGTAAAGAAGAAGTCAGTAATTTCAGCGACAAACAACACGAGTTCACAGAAGACCTTATGCTCGAGCATTTCAGTTCCTCAAATTGCACTCTTCGAAACCTTTTCAAAGCGGGAGTTTCTCCGATCGATCGTCCATCCGGGAACGGAACAGGTCCCGTCGACAAATAAAGACGGAAACAAGATGTACAAGATACCATCTACTAACACCACGACCAACGTGTTAATCAGACGACAATTACGGCTATTTACCAGCGAGTTAGTCACTTAAATCGATCCACCGGTAATAATTCACGAAGTCGTTAAAAAGTCATGCTTGTTATTTCGAAAATTCCGTACCGGTCGAGTAAATAAAACTAATGGCAGCGACGTTTCCCGAAAATATTTCCAGCGTCGCGCGAAACAACGTATCGAACGAGCGAGCCAACGCTGGTACGCGCCATGTAAAAAGATTTCCGCGGATTAACTAAATGGCGGTCACGGGCTTGCAAATAAATATCCGATTACTGGAATGATTTATCCGACCGCGCAATCCGCCAGAGATTTAACCAAAAAAAAAAAAGAGCAGCGTCCGTTGTAATGCTTGTTAATTCACGGAATTGAACGAAAGCAATAAATTCCAAGCACGGTAAACGCGAAAATTTAACTTTGGTAATTACCCAGAGCTAAGTTTCGCAATAGCCTACCGTTAAATCTTGTCCGTAACGCGATAAATTTCAAAAAAATGAACCTCCAGACATTAACAGCGTACGATATTAAGCTGTTCCAGGAGTCTTTGCGTTTTACGCGCGTTCAAAAGTGGGTGGATTCAACCATAGAAAAACGTAAGATTAATCGATAACATATTTTATAATTATTAGCAATCTTTTGAATAATTCTGAACGCTTTTCTTATTATAAAGACATTGTGTGAAAAGATTGTATTCTTCTATGTCTTTTTGGATTTTAATTAAAATAAAAATATGCTATTTTTGTAACAAAGATGCAGAAGGAAACAAATGAATTGGAAGGTTTGCAGACCTCCATCAGAGTTCAGCAAATTTTATTTGCGAATAACGAATAAAAATGTTAGATTCATTCGTGAACTAATTTTCGTTTACGTTTTAATAGTAAAATTTCTAAAATTAGAGTACATTATTTATGACTTTTTGATCTAATATATAAGTGAGCGGATTTGTGAGTAAATGTTAGTGAATGGATTTAAAATTTTTATTTGTTATCAACAAGTAAAATGTATTGTAAAATTAATATTGCAAACTAGGGATCTGTAATCATTTGCAGATTATTCCTAAAAAGAAATTTTTATTTTCGAAAAGGAATTTTGTTTTTCTTTTTCTTAAATCCGTATTGTGAAATAAAATATCAAATCTTGTATATTTCAATTTCTCATTTCTTGAAGATTGCTGAAAAATCTTTTACGTTTGGAGAACGTAAATCGTTTTATAAAGTCGATTAGGAGAGTCGTCATTTTTGGCATATTGTTTTTCAATACTTTAATTAATTACTAAAACAGTAATTTAAATTTTGACATTAGATTTTTACCAAAATTTACTAATATTCTTTTAAAAGGTAATTACAAAATTTTAGATCGTTATAAATAACAATCTCCTACTAAATTTTACTATTACTATACATTATATATTTTTGCAAAATTTATGTATTTGCTTAATATAAACCGTTTTTTAATACGAGCAGTTTTCAGTATTGAATAGTTATGGTGTATCGAGCAAATAATTCAGCAAATATTGTACGTTTTTAAACATTTTAATCAATTATTTAGAAATTAACTGAAACTCTAAAGTTGGGTTTTTACTAAAACCTACTTTGATAATAGTAATCGATAAACATCTAGTTCTTTCAGTAATGTGCAAAACTATTTTCAACAAAATTTGTATTCTTCTACTTTATTAATACAAAGCAAAACTATTAATACTGACGCGTAAAATACATAATTCCAGTGAATGGTATTTTTATTTTTACTAATATTTTTAAAATACAATAAGAGGATTTTTTAAGCAAAATTAATGTTGTTTAATATTAAATATTGTTTTGTACATAATCGTGTTCGATCAAAATAATTATCTCCAAATGAAATGAAAATTTAACAATCTACAAATGACAATAGATCCTTTAATAATGTATGAATAAACAAATTGATAAGAATACTAGTATGTGATGTACTATGAATAGAAAAATTGTAAGCATAAAACATTCTCTGCAAACCATCTTTATTCCGGGAGGAAAAAAACATTTGATTATTTCTTAACCACTTGTAATTTAGTAAATAGAGCATTACATTGATCAAAAGAAATATCAAAGATGCAACTTATTGCTGTTTGAATAATACATATTAATATTTCAACCTGAGTTAAGTACGAGGTTTGAAGACTAATGGAGAGAAACGAAATTAATTATTAACTTTATTAATTCTTCCAAGAACACTGTTTTATGTACTCGATAAGACTTTTTCTAATAATTTGTATATCCAATAAGACATTGTCTCATATTTTAAATACCTTGAGAAAGCATATTTGGTATTCTAAGTAAAATAATTAAACAGAAACGTCAAATTGAAAATTAATTTTCAAACTACCCTTCGTTTAATTATTTAAAATTCTCTATCTGATCAAAATCGAATATTAACGAATACGCAAAGACTAACGGAACAACCTAATATTTGCAAAAATAAACGAAATAAATATAAAGTTAATACTGATGTGCAAATCAATCTTATTGGAGTAATATACGATTGTATGCCACCCTTTTCTTTCATAGTATCAACTTCTGACAAATAAAAGCGTGACATTCATACGCTTCTCATGTTTCTCATTGCTACTGCCGCATTATCTATCTTTCCTTTTTGACAACATAACATGCCCAATATGTTCTTTCGTCATTTCTATTGTAATTCTTGAGATAAACGAGATATTTGAGCTGCGCTTGTCAAACACTGGCATGACATTCAGCGAAAGTCTCTATTTACACTGTATGATATTCATCCCAAATGGATATAAACAGGGTGAACCATGTAACCGATACAAGTCAATGTCTCAATGACCAGAGAGTATGTCGCAAAAATGTCGGAGAATGGTTTAATGGTCAGAAAGGCTGCGTCGTGTACGACATAACATTTAAACATGATACTGCTTTGTTTTTGTGTCCCATTATAAGGTAAACATCAATGTGTTTATAATACTACTAACCTTGTCGATTTCAATTTCCTGAAAGTAGTTTGACACGATTAGTATTAATTAGGTTTAATTGTCTAGTAATTTATTATCAAAATAATACTTCATTAAATTCTGTATATTAAAAGGAAGTATCCAACTGCATTTATTATTACTGTTATTAGTAACATCAGTTATAGTGTTATTTGACCCAGACAATTTTTATAAAAAAATATTTCAAAAAGCAGTCGTATAAAAATGATCGATTAGTCTGAATTTTGATCTCTTCAAAGATAATAACGCATACGTATGTATTAAACATTCAACTTATTTTAAATATTGTAAAGTTGTTAAAAAATATTCGTAATTAAACTTCTCGATAATATAAATCGGTAACACCGTTAATATCGGTTTGTATTTCTGTTTCTTTCGAAGAAAATAGTTTCTCGATCATTTGCCATCCGAAAATTAAACCACCATCGGGAAATTTTGCAATATTTCAACCTATTATTGAGATATTGATTTGTAAGAGATTACGTATCTCATACAACAAATAGATCGAGTTCAATTTCATTTTTTTGTTACACGGTGCTCATAAACCCAACATAACTTATGACAGTGTTTTTCAAACTGTGGATAGTGAAATCACTATAACGAGTCGCAATAATCAAGAAAAGACCCATTTGCTTTTCAAAGTCCTGAGTTCTCCCAAAGAGTAGAATAGATACCTTCAACTAAAAAGTTAATTTATACAGATTTCATCAAATTAAGTTTGTCATCGTTTTTTATTAAGATCAAAGAATTCCTGTTATTACGCAGGAAGAATGTAATTATGTTACTATTTACAACGATTCACATATTTATATGAACTATGATTTATAACTTTGACTCCATCAAAGACGAAACATTTTCTTGTTTACCGAAATAGAATCAACTTATGAATAAACATATCACATTAAATAAAATCTTATTTATACTTATTTTGTATCGTTCATTCTGGATTTGTTGACATTGTTGTAAATAATATTTTATACTAACTTTGATATTATTACTTTATTATACGTGTACTGTATGATAAAAAGTATTTTTACAGTGGGTCGTGAAGTTTGAAAAACACTGACTTTGAGATATCTTGATCGTAAGACTATTGAAGGGTTTCGACTGACCTCAAGCACAAATTATTTTGGCTTCTATAATAGACCAATTAGTAAATTTCGGTAATAAGTAAAAGTTACTACCTTTGCTTAAGTATAATTATCTTTCCAGCATGTAAATCGTTACATTACGTTAAAAATTAGGAAAACAAGAAATGCAAACGCTATAATGCATCAAATAACATATTAGCATTCACAAGTGTTAACTTATTGCAGTGAACACTACTCTGTAAAAACATAATATAAAAACACATTTCAAATTAATTCAAATGTTTTGGCACGTTTAAACACGAAATTTCGCATTCTCTTTATGTAGCAGGAGTTAACGTGGTTGATTATTTGTACCATCAGACCATTTGTAATTTTCTTATTCTTTTTAACCTTTCATGTACACTATTATGCAAAAGTATACAATAAAAAGAAATATTAATATACCAATCTACCTGCGTAAAAGATCGACGAAATAATTTCTTCTGCCAATAAATAATTTAAGCAAATATTCAAAAAGATAGAGACCATATATCCAATTCGGAGTATCGCAAAAGAACATTTTATACTTTCAACGAAATATAATAAAGTATTTAACAAATTAAACGAATAACGCATACGTTTAATAATCTGTCAACGACCCTTTGCGAGTAATAACTTGAAGAATGCGATTTTTGGCATACTACCGACAAGGTTCTGCAAAACAATATTGCTATCGTACCACCGAACTTCAAGTATGGTTGTTTCGAATTCTCTATTCTGTGCGTGTGCCTTCTTTACAAGAATTCCCCAAAGGCTAATCAGTTTTCAGTCCTGGTTCATGTTTGCAGGAGAATTCTAATTCTAGTTTAGCTTCCTCGTGGTGCACTTTGAGACGTGTAGCAGACAGCATTTTCGAACGATGTTTTAATTTCGTTCTAACTCTGCGGAGATCGACTTGTAAAAATCGTTTTATAAATATTTCTTAATACTTCAGTCTTTGGGCTGCTGATCCCATAACAAGAATCTGCTTAAACGTTAAAATAATTTCGAATAGAATTGATTATTGATTCTATCGACAAATGTAGACAAGCAATTTGCAGGACTTATAACACTTATCGATAGTTAATCTCCAAACTGTTCATTTCGTTTAGATAATCAGGTATCACTAGACATTCCTCAACAAAAAGAGACCCCTATCGAAATGGCAACAGTGTTAAAAATTGAAAAGGCGATCCAGAATTTAATCACGAACAAACAAACAACACTTGAGCCAAGAAACAACGATGTCCAATAACCATTGATGTTTTCAAGGGGTCCATATCAAGTATTTCTTCTTCAAATAAAGATATACAGGAAATAAACATTATTATTGATTCTGAAACTAATTCTAGTAGTTCTTGATATTATCACTGAACAATCAAATAAGAAAAAGGAAAATTATATAAAACTGTGGCACGCTTATGGTAGCACGATGGCGTTTTACGTTGGAGTACTGGTCGACAGTAGGGGAACCCCCCCCGAGTGAAGCTCGCCACGCGGTCGTTGGGGACTTTAAGTGTTTGTTGTATTACTATAAAAACAGTTTTATAAAACATCTCTTCTTCGCTACCTTTGTAATTTCGCTTTATGGTGTATTAGACCTGAATAAATTACATTTTATATTACTATCGGACCACAAAAACAATTATCCCATTGGATATTGGTGTTATCGATAAAATGTATAATTCATTTCTCACTTATGAAAGTTTAATGCAATTTTTAGAAGAAAGTTTCGACCATTCGGACGCAAGAAGCACTGTTTTAGATTTTTATAGAAATAAAAGATCTAACATTGATCTTATATTTTCAATAATGAGCATTGCAGGTAAAATTCTCTAATATGATGTAACTTTTGGTTTTGAATGTTGGGGATTATTTTTTTTATAAGCAATGAGGGTTCTAGATTTTGGACATTGAGCATTTACGTAAATAGTTATTGAATTTCCCGCTGAAATGTAGACAGTATCCATACGCCTTTGGGAGTAGTTGGGTCGAAGTGGCGCTGGTGTGGTTTCCGGTGGGTTTGGTGAATGGCACCATATTTAAGTTAGTTAACTGTATTTAAATAAATATATTAATATATATCAACTGGTATGTGGCTTCTCAAGATCGATCCCATAAATTCTCAACAATAGTAAAACAGATAGTAAACCAATTTACATATAATAATCCATTTCTGTGATAGGACAAAGAATTAAAGATTAAAAGATTGATAAATGTAGCACAGAAAAAATGAGAGCATACAACGAATCTTACTGACACAATAAATTACAAAAATTTAATAGTTCAAGCCAGAAAATTATTTAAAAGGAAAAAAGAGAATTTCAGAAGATTTGCAAAAAACCTTAATTTTTGTACGAATCTGAAATATACTTGGAATAAAAGTAAAATCTTAAAATATAAATGGGCAAAAATTAGTCAAATGAATAGCAAGGAACATCTTTAATTCGAAACCCAAATCACTACTGGCTTTAATTAAATAAAAAGTTTCCATGGGTTTCTATTGATCCGACCTATTGTCTCGAATCTTATCCTAATGAGTTTTTTTACATTTTAACTTGAAGTATAATTTTCTACTAAATTCACGAAATTCTAAATCATCTCTAGGTCTAAATGAAATCAACTATAACGTAATAAAAAACCTACCGATAAAATATAAATTAATTAATTCGTAATTTCCTGCGTTCTAATGATTTTACTGCCAATCAATATGGCTTTTGTAAAGTGTGGTCCGATAGTAATAGAAAATGTAATTTATTCGGGTCTAATAAACTATACAGCGAAATTACAGAGGTAGCGAAGAAGAGATGTTTTATAAAATAGTGTGGATACTGTCTACATTTCGGCAGGAAATTCAACAACTATTTACGTAAATGCTCAATGTCCAAAATTTGGAACTCTCATTGCTTATAAAAAAAATAATCCCCAACATTCAAAACCAAAAGTTACATCATATAAGAGAATTTTACCTGCAATGCTCATTATTGATAATATAAGATCAATGTTAGATTTTTTATTTCTATAAAAATCTAAAGCAGTGCTTCTTGCGTCCGAATGGTCGAAACTTTCTTCTAAAAATTGCATTAAACTTTCATAAGTGAGAAATGAATTATACATTTTATCGATAATACCTATATCCAATGGGATAATTGTTTTTGTGGTTCGATACTAATATAAAATGTAATTTATTCAGGTCTAATACACTATAAAGCGAAATTACAAAGGTAGCGAAGAAGAGATGTTTTATAAAACTGTTTTTATAGTAATACAACAAACACCTAAAGTCCCCGCGACCGCGTGGCGAGTTTTACTTGGGGGTTCCCCTACGGTCGACCACTATTCCAACGTATAGCGTCATCGTGCGGCCATAAGCGTGCCACATAAAGGAAGACCTACGATTGATGGTTTGAAGAGAATCATTGATTTCTCTGAAATCGCGAAGAAAAAAAGTAAGGTGTTGTTCCTTTTGGTGAATATTGACGTTAAAAACACCTTTAATATGTTGTAGCGATCAAGGAGGAATTAAGAGAAAGAAGTTTTTCCACAGAATTAAGGCGGGTTTTTGCTAATTATCTACACAATAGATCCATCATTGTAAACACCATACAGGGTTCTATGCTTAGTCCCATTTTATGGAACCTGGTTTGAGATGAAGTCCTTGACTGCAATAACACAGTTCCAACTGATTGATATGTTGATGATTTAGTGCTTACAGTAATTATTAAAGATTCCAAGCGAGCATAACTTTACACTGAGCAGACTCTGACCAGAATTAGGAGATGGTTTAACGATAAAGGTCTGGAAATAGCTATGGAAAAAACTAAAATTCTGCTCCTTATGATATAACCACTGTTGAGGATATTAAATACCTGAGCTCCATGGGAAGCTCGATAGAGTTAATAAAATTTGTTAAATTCCTTACGTACCAAAGGCACATTCTCTCGGACACTATAAGAGAAAAATCTCGATTAGTTTATAAGAGCGTGCCTCAGGGAAACGTGCTCAGCCTCTTACTCTACTTATTATACTATACTCAGATATAACGATTAATCAGTCTAATTGTAGATAATATATAAAAATCTCATCGCAAAAGCCATAGAAATTATTAATAATCTTTTGTCTTTAGATCTTGAACTTTGTCTACGAAAGACTACGTTATTGCACTTTAATAAGAACATTTTCCTCCGCTAAATTAAAATTAAGATTCATGACTATGCTATAAAATCTTGCATTGTTACTCGTTTTTTAGACATACTCTTCCCTATCAACTATCTCCCCAGGTGAAGATCAAATCCAGACATCCTCATAATTTTATACGAATTGAAGTATAACTTCAGATCATCATATATCAGCGATATATCAGAGAATAAAAGGAAAAGCAGTAGAGAAAACAAAAAGACATGTCGTTTATAAATAAAATGAATAATAAAGAGTTGAATTGAATTATTTAAGTTTTATCGCATAAGAAGGTATACGCTTAGGATAACATGTTTCCTGAAAAGCAATATACCCTTAATTTTGAAATTAATGTAGAGTAAGATACTGAGTCAAAAGGTTTTCTAAAATCAGTGTATGTATATAGAATTGACTATATATCTTTTCTGGATAGTATTTACCAAGTAACGATGGTATAGAAGTTTAGTAAAAGTCGAACGAATGCCTACGAATCTATGCTGTTCAATCATAATAATATCTTTAAATAGGAAGGATAAGTTAGCTTAATATTCTGAATATAGATGGATCTGTAGTTGTGTATACGTGCCAGGTTACCAACCCTGTGTACAAGATAAATAATGCACGTCTTTCATCTACGAAGAAAAATCCCTATACTAAGGGATTTATTAAGTATCAGCCATACTATCCTGGAAAAACAAAGATAGTAGATTTAATTATAAGTGGCTGGATATCATCATAACCCGGATTGAAACTTACATCTAAGATCCGAAATATCTATTTTATTATTGTAATTAAATTTATAAACACATCCAGGATCATCAGAGTAAATAGATTTAAAAACTGAGCAAAGCTATTGGCAATAGTTACATCGTCATTTAATTCTTCTATTTTATATAGCATTTGTGTTGGTCTAGATTTAGTTTTATATCTAGAGTGGATAAAAAATCAGAAAGATTTTAAATTTGTAGAAATATTTGATTCTATGTTTTGCATATACTTGACCAATACATACGCGATAACTTGCTATATTCAGATCTTAATGAGTTAAATATAAGATAATCCGATAATGAATTACTTTCCTTGTACCCACGTGACGGTGTGCACATTTTTTTGCTCTAATAGTTTTTATGAGATTGTTGGAAAACAAGGGGTAAGTAAGTCTTATACATATAATCTCCATATTGGGATCTAAAGATCAATAAAAATGCGAGTAAAGAACGTTCTATTGAATTTTCAACACACAAGTTTGAGAAACAATTGAGACATTGGGTGAAAAATAGTCATCTATTTTAACTATGTTGATTTAGATGTATGTTATCTATAAGGTCTAAGGAGATATATAATAATTGAGACGTTTGATGGAACAATTATTAGATTTAATTTTGTGAAAAAATTCAAAATAAATTCTTGCATTACAAAAATTCAGCAATGCAGTATTGCTGTGTATGGTACGAGGACAATCCATTGAACAAAAACTTTGGAATTATTGGATCTTATTTGAAGAAAGAAAAAACAATTTCAACAGTTTAAAAATATCTAGAAGTAGATGGTTCTTTACAAAGAAAAACCTTTCCTGTTTCGAAGTTTTTATGGGCACACTTCACGAAAATTGGACAGAGGATTTATTAATTTTGTTACGAAGTATCCAACGAGCAAGAGTAAAAAGTTTACTATTCGCAAGTATGTGCAGATGTCTTTTTATCCAAATGGTTCATATTTATGAGAAGTACAATTCGAATGCGCAGCTTTTAAATTCTAGAAAAAGATATATAATAAAGATCTGCTGAAAAGTATTCGATTAAGGAGTTGAATCACCTGGTTTGAAAGGTAATAAAGAAAAGAACGTGAGAAATCTATTGCAAAACTTGGATGAGGACAGCAGAATATAAATTGAAAATGTTCTTCAAGCAGCGAAAACTGTACCAAACGAATCTAATGAAGATGAATTTATATCGACGGACGAGGAAGAAGAATATTAATTGACGTACAGAAACATTATATAAGAAAATTACATTTTTTCTTTATTTTTGTACTCATTTTGTTTTATTTTCAAAGTAATATTAGCACACAAATTTAGTAAACAAAGAATATGCTTTTTTAATGATGTTATCTCATTTATAAAAAAAGGATACATGAACTAATTTTTTAAAGTTGATAAAAAAACACGAATCAACATCAAATCATAACTTCTTTTTCTAGTCTTTTCCAAATAAATTTATTAATTTTGTTTTTCATGAAAATATTAAATTCATTTTTTATTAAAGAAGAACTACATATTTTGCGTTATAATTTTTATAGATGAAACTAGAATTACTAAAATTGTTTTCAGAAATTGAAATTTTTAGAAAGAAAAATCGTTTTTACTTTTTAAACTTCTAATTTGAAGTGCAAATAATACTATTTATAAATTAGTTATTGACACTCTGCAGTCATCAATTTTGAATCATGAAATGTGTACTTGAAAATGTAATAAGCCCTTTTTTATGAAAGTTGCAATTTATACGTTGTTGTTATAAAAGATAATACAAAGGGTACAACTTCAATTCGTACAAACAAAATTTATGTATACACATATGTGTGTATGTGTACATATCATTTTCTTTTTTGAATTTTTACAACATTAAAAAGTTAGCACATAATTCGTAAACTTTCGAATTTAATGTATTTAAACTGTGGCGTTGCCTCACATGCTCGCCACCAGAGGGATCACGCTCTCACAAGCGCTCGACCGACCCCTCGGTTGCTATACAGGGTGTTCTGCCACCCCTGGGAAAAATTTTAATGAGGAATTCTAGAGGCCAAAATAAGACGAAAATCAAGAATACCAATTTGTTGATGAAGGCTTCGTTAAACAGTTATTAACGTTTAAAGTTCCGACCGTACTGAATTTTTTTCGCGAAAATGCGCAAGATTTCGAGGGTATGTCTATTCACCAAAAATGATTGTAATTGACCCTCGCAACTGAAAATATTTTTTTTAGAACGATATGAAAAATTTCTTTTTCGTCGAAAAAATGAGGCACCCCTTTGTCGATTTTTCTTAAAAATTCGTTTTTCATTTTTAGTATTTTTGTTTGACGCTCTACAGAAAAGTTGTCTAATACTTTTTTGTAGGTACCCATGAACTCTACTTCAGAAAAAAGTTTCATTGAAATATATTCACAATTGTAGGAGTTATGGCTGTTTGAAAATTGGACCATTTTTATGGGGTTTTTCTCATTTTGCGGGTTCAAGGAGCAACTTTTCCAATATTTTTATAATTTATACATATTCTCCACCAAAATACGCGTAGTTTGCTTTTTTAAACATTTAAATCGTCCAATCCGTTCAGAAGTTATGACGTTTTAAAGATTCGCATGAAATTTCAGGGAAGCATTTCTGGCCTGACATTAGATTTTCGGTAAGGAATTTTTTTCTCGGAAAGGGTTGGGATTTCGGGGGTATGTCTATTGACCAAAAATGCTTGCAATTGACCCCTGTAACTAAAAATAATTTTTCCAAGACGATTCGAAAGTCTTTCTTTTCACCCAAAACTTTCAGCACTTACTCGAATTTTTTTCTCGAAAATGGGTAAGATTTCGGAAGTATGTCTATTCACCAAAAATGATTGTAATTGACCCCCGCAACCGAAAATAATTTTTCCAGAACGATTTGAAATTTGTTAATTTAATTGTTAATAACTTTTTAACGAAGCCTCAGTCAAGAAATTGATATTCTTGACTTTCATCTTATTTTGGCCTCTAGAATCTTCTATTAAAATTTTTCCCAGGGGTGGCCGAACACCCTGTGTATACTATCTAGTGATGACTTGATGGCTAGGCACGCTGATTGGCCGTAGCGTAACAGCGACGTCATTATTGGCTGAGCCGCTCACAACTATAATTCCAACGCGTGACAAAGGACATGAACGAAACGTATAGGGACAAAGTAGGATAGGACAAGACTGAGAGGCATTGGCGTAACCGTACGTTCAGAATACTAACTGTGAATAGGACAAAAATGTATCTCTCGTGGTTATGGAGACCCTACTACTATGCAGCGTGACGTCAGAGCGAGCTTCTCCAGTGGGAATAAGGCGGCGCGAAGACCTTCTCTCCTTGCCCTTGCCCCGTTTAGTTTGTAGGTGCCTAGCCAACAAGTCATCACTGAATAGTACACTCCTCGACCGACTTCCCAATATTTCAATCGTCTAAGGCTGGGCCTGCTAGAAAGCCTTACTGATAAGTCCACTAGCAGGCCCGGACGAAACGCGCCCCCTCCTTTCCTTTTCTGTCCTTCTACGATTCTCATCCTACCCGCAGCGAAGCAGCGTTACAAAACTAATACACACTAAAAGATTTCAATAGCAAAATTACCAAAAGACCCGTACAATGGCGACCTATTATCGAAGAACAGAGTGTATAAGGTACTTAAAGAAAAGAATGGAGAATTTCCTACGAAGCGCCAAAGGAAGACACAAAGGTATTTCAGATAAAGGCGCAGGAAAATTAACGAACAAACTTATCTGACAGTTTACTTCCTACGAATTTAGCCATCGAAATAAACTCACAATGTAAAGAAGAAGCGGAAACTGCAATTTGAAATACATATTTTCATAAAATTTTCACCACCAAAGACCTCCAATATCAGCATTGCTCTCCAGAACCTTTGAATTGATGTTCGTGTTGTTGAAAACCAACATGAAAGATAGGCTTGACAATTTTACTCACAGCTCCCCTCTAAAAAGCTGTGGAAGATGTTTTAAAGGTGATTTACGATGACTTATCGAAAGATGATTTATTGAGAAGGTGTACACGGGACATACACAAAACATTAGTGAAAGCTTTACTGCTATGGTTTTACACATTCTGCTTATACACTTATATTGCAGCTTAGAAACGACAGAAGTAATTTTTTATATCAGAACAGTAAATTTTAACGAAGATTTCTGCTCAGTGCAAATATTTTTTGGAATATTGGGAGATACTACTGGGTGAGAAGATTCAAATTTTAATAAGAAAATCAAATACGCCTTAGAAAAGGTAAAAACTACTCGCTATGAAGTCAGATTATAAGAAAATGACGTTTTTTTAAATAACAGAGGGTTTATTATATAGCCCTTGAATAGGTAAGACTCTTAAAAATAATAGTTATCTATAAAACAACCAGATTAAAAAACTTCAAATGCAATTTTATCAAAGCGTTATCTTAAAAATCACAGTGCAAAGTATCTTGAAAAGTAATTAATTAATTGACTTAAAACTTGAACATCTCTTCAATACCCTTTATCCAGGAAATAAATCATGGAATTCTTGGAATTTACGAAATAACTATTTTTATTATTAGAAGGCAGACGAAGTTTCATACACGAAATGTTTTTACTTTATATTCAATATTTTGAAAAATTTAAGCTTGATGCCCTAGTTACACTGTTAATAAGTAAAACCTTATTTGAATATTTGTTTCAGGTAATTCGATACTGACATAACTTACACGAAATCATTCTTTTGTTACGCGAGATGGATTAAAAGAGAATAATTTCAAAAAATGCTTACATTCTCTTGTAGTTTTTTTTTACGTATTATTAAACATATTAGACAAAAATATAAATATATAAAAAAAATAATTAAAAGACTCTCGTATGTACCATCGATGTCCAAAAAAAGAGGACTTCTTTAAGGAATTTTTGGATCGCAACCTCAGCAGAGTTAATGTCCATGCTTGTCTTTTTCGAATTGCAGGCTCGAAATCTTTCAATTATTTCATTCTCGAATGTTCAGAGGGTTCTTTTGACTATAAGATTCGGGATTTTTGTCTTACGTACGTAAGTGGCTTCTTGGGGTAGATTCCAATTAAAAACTGCAAATATTTGTGCAGGCTTTATATCTAGAAATAATTCTTTTTAGGGAAAATAAAAAAGTGATATGATCTATCTATCTACTGCGAGTTCCAGATAACAAAGCAGCAACAGTGTCGGAGTTATGAATACAAATGTTACGCGTGGGTAGAAATCTACCTCGCGAATGTACTTGATGGATAAAGAAATGTCTTGTGATCTTATCCGAACCTAGCCAAAACTCCATTGCAATACACTTAATCTGCTTATCTTTTCAGGATATACATCAACTTTGTTTCTTTCGCGTTCAGATAAACTACATTCTGTAGTCATTTTAAAAACGGTTCTTTATTTTCTTCAGGCTACTCGAAGAGACATACTATTAATCATAAATTCTATATTGTCATTAAAAATTTTATTACATAAAAAAAGTAATTGTAATAAAAAGGAGGCAATAAAATCACAGAATACATACCTTTAGTGATGATGCACAATGATGAATGACAGGATGAGCGTAGACAGAAAAGTTAACAATACGAACAAATACAAATGCCGAGTGACTTGGTGCCCAATTTTTGTAGCAACCAGAGTCGTTGAATTTTACTCGACAAACATCGCAAAGATCAATTTTGTAATTCACGATTTAGATTACTGCGGCCATATTTTTGCAAAGCCCCAAATTAGACCTACATATAGCCTCTACCATTTTAAATATTTGCTTAAATTAAATTATCTTTCACCGAAATAAATAATTTTGAGCGATCTTTCGTTCGGTTATTATTAATAACTCTTAAAACTGCAAAATCGTGTGCGTGGTTACACTTTTGCATAATAGTGTATAATTACCCAGAAATGCTCAAATATTGTTTACAACTAACATTGGTTTACAATAGAATAATAACAACGATCAACACAAGCATAATTTAAACAATTTAAATGTTTCGACTCTAGTTTAGATTTTATTGAATAAAAATGTTAACCAAGAAAATATAAAAAGTAATAGTACAAGATGAACCAACTATTTAAAACTGTAAGTTATCGATATAAAATTTAAGAATCATAAACATAAATTTGTTATATAAAAGCAGACTATTGGGAACCAAGTTAACTATTGTCAACTAAATTGGAACGCAAATATTGCTTATAAATGTATATAGTTAAAATGTAAGTTCTTCTTATCTATTACAAATATTCAATGGTTATTAACAATACGTTAAAAAAAACAGACAAAATTATATATAATTTTATATAAATTAATATAAAAAATGATGTGTTGATCATTGCCATTATCCTATTGCTATTCAATGACAATCAATCTTCATATTAATAAGTTTAACATTAGTTTTGTTCCATAGATATTACAAATTCATTCGTCTTGAACCTAGTCAAATTTTAATTCATGGTTTCAAATTATTCCTCAAGTCAAACTCGACTGGACTTATTTTAGGATTAACCCTTTGGGGACGAACGTTTTGGAGCACGAGCGTTAGACAAAATACGACGGTTTCGGAGCAGATGGCAACTAAATAACGCGTATCGAAAAATTACCATATTCAATGCATAAATTTTCTTTTAATTTAAGCAACTGTCATAAGGAAATTAGTTTTCGTTGATTTTTAGGGGCAGGTTCGTCCACAATTTTTTCTCGACGTGCGTCCAAAACGATGAAAGTATTTTTCACTGAAATGGTCTGGTTCTCAAAGGATTAATATAGCCAATCAAAAAATTGGTAATTATTTACAACAGCGCCGACCTCGTCGAGATCAATGACTTTGAAATATGTTAGAAGAAATATATCTTTGCGTGACCTGAAGCAACAAAAATTTGAATTATTGCAAAAAACGAAACAAAAGTTAGTAAAATTAAGAGACTCTACTATTTTTTGTACATACAATATTATTACCATTACTTTCAATTATGTTTTAATTTTAGATATAATAAAAGTTTCGTTGTCGATTATTGTTTATAGGCTTAACTTTTGTATTTCTAAAGACTATCTCGAATTAGAAAATCAAATCATTAATAGCATAAACGATTGAGTAAAACTGTAAAGTTTGTTTTCGATAATAGAAATTTGTCGTTTACTCTTAGTTTTCAAAGTATAATTACTAGAAATCTTTTATTGTTCTGAAACAAAACCAGGTCAACTTAGATTATTAGTTTTTGCTTGTAATGGTCTGGGTTTGTTTAATTCTGTTTACAAAGCAATAATGACGAATAAACAATTCTAAGTTCAAAATAAATTATAATTACCTATTACTTTAAGAATATGTTATGAACTATTTGGTGATCTTGGGATTAAAAACTTTAGTATAAATTTAGTATAATTTTCTTCGGATGCAAAAAAAATAAATATTTATATGAAAAACTAGTATGGATGTCCGAAATCTAATAAGGTAATTCAAATATAATTGCATTGGTAAAAACAAAGTCTGTATTATCATACAATTTTTGATGTCGAGAAAAGAATATAAAAAGATATTTTTTTCACTCAAAGAAGTCCACACTCTTTGACAGCCGAAATGTAGTTTATATAATAAAAAAATAGTAATTATAAAAAGTTTTACTATATCAAATAATTTATAACATACTCTTAATTATTTTTAATAGTCAGGTAAAAGAGCAAAAAAAAAGAACTAAGAAATATTATTTCTCAAAGTATACAAATTTATATACAAGGTGAGTCATTTAACTCTTTCGCTTTAATTTTTATTGGAAACTACATGTTGTATAAAAAAATGTTTCCAACGAAAGTTATTCGATATAAAGAGGAGCATACAAGGCAACAATTAATTTTTTGCTGTATTTCTTTTTTATAAAAATATGAAGGACACCTTGAATTTTGTAACTAATGCAATATTTAATCACGCCATTCGAAAATCTATTGAACATAGAGTAAAAAATTATTAAGATGCATGGGGTCAGAAATGAATAATTATTGAGATATTCTCCAGTGAAGGATGGTGAAACTTTTGTGTATAAGAATTCCACAGAACGTCTACTTTACAAGAAGAGTGCAAGTCCTTTGGGTCACCGATTTAGTTGAAACTTCGCACGTTTGTAGATTTAATCATCTGGTTCAAGAAAATATACCATTATAGGCGCAACTACTCAATAGTTTTTTAAATATTTATGATTAAAGCTTTATTATTGTTTATTGTCTTTCTCATATTAGTATATATTTGTTACAAAATAATAAGAATACTATGCAAGAAGAACAGTTTTCTATAACAATTTTATTTACTACAGAAAGAATACAAAAATATAGATTATCATCATATTTATACAGGAAATATAAAATCTATCGCTCATGTAAGTATTAATTACACCCTGACAAACTTTCTGACCAAACCTGTGCAAAAATGATTTCAAATATCAAATAAATTCAATTTACTTTATTTGTTCACGAATATTAAATTTTGCTATTTTAATTGACAACTAACAATTTATCAGTCATTCAAACAGATGTTCATGTAACATTACTCCACTTATTCAATGTGCAAGCTAACGATGCAATCTATGTTTTTCATGTTTCTACGATAAGTATCATTGCTGTAATCAACAATAAGTATTTTCTTCTTGCATAGTATTCTCAAAATTTTGAAACAAATATATAATAGTGTGAAAAAGTGTAGAAAATAAATTTTTGTATTAAGAAATTTGATTTACAATTTACTTAAAATTATACATTTTCATGGGGAAAAGATTAATACAAAATAAATAATAGATTGAAAAAAAAACTATTATTTACGTTTCGAACCGCGGGCCCCAAGTGTAGGAATCTTTGGATGTTGCCCATAAGCCACAACAGTACTCGGTAATTACTCAAAATAAATCTGTAGTCAAACAATAATAAGACTAATAAATATTTCAAAAAATATTGAGCAGTTGTGCCTATAATGGTACATTTTCTTGAACCAGACGACTAAATCTACAAACGTGCAAAGTTTCAACTAAATCGGTGACCTAAAGGGCTTGCACTCTCTTTGTTAGTTTCGATGGTTAAAAATCTGTAGAATCTTCTAATGTTATTGCTGTGTGAATCAATTACCCAGTGATAAGTCATCAGCAGACGCGAACGTGACAAATATCGCCGTCAATGAAATTTAATAATATTGAAAAAGGGGAATACGATGTTCGTTTATGGTGTCTCTAAGGAAATCTCTGTCAGAGCAAAACGTTTGTATGCAGAAAAATTTGATAAAAAAGAAAAATAATCAAAAATTAATTGTTGCTGTTAGAAAGAGGGACGAACATTCTCAGGCACTGCCCAAATGATCATCGCCTGCTGAGACAAACACCATGATACTCGCGAGCAATTCGAGCTCGTCAGATTATTCGATTACATTTCCAGGATTGTCGTTCGTTACGTCGTTACATGTCAATCGCTTCTGTATACCGCATATTTGATTTGATAAATTTCTATTTTGTTCGTTAATTGTGTCGGAGTTTATTATTTCGTAACCTGACCTCATCAACAGTTGCCGTGTATGCCCCTCATTATACCAAACAACTTTCGTTCGAAACATGTTTCTATACAACATATAGTTTGCCAGAAAAATTAAAGTGAAAGAGTTAAATGACTCACTCTGCGTACAGAATATAATATTTCCCTAAATTCGTAAATTCGTACTGGAGTTCAAGGTTCCCAATAATCACATCTCGAAAACAAAGAACAAGCAATAAATACATTTTGCTCGAGAGCATTCAGTGGTATATCCCCTCCAACGTACTTCGAAGTCGTTGAAATAGGTGAATTCGTCGCTGTTGTACATAATTACCAAAAAAGTGCTTGAGATCAGTCGAGTGTCCGGAAAGTTGTACGACGACCAAAGAGGAACGGAAAAGTGACTCGTGTTAAACCGGGCCGCGAGGCGGAACGTCGAGCGGTCGAAAATTCGTTCCAGGAGGACAACAGAAAAGACAGAAAGAGCAAAGAAAAACAGGCTCGGTCTCACCTGCAGCTGCAGCTGCAGCGGCCGCGGCCGCCGCGGGGTACTGCCATAAGGTGGGCGGCCATGCGGCTGTGGCCGCGGCTGTGGCGGCAGTGGCCGCGCTCGCTGCGGCACCGATGCTACCTAGCGTGGAATTCAAGCTGGAATTCAGGCTGGAATTCAGGCTCGAGCCAAGAGCCGCGTTCAGCGAGGGTGCTAGGGCTCCCGAGGGAATGGCGAGGTGGGCCGGACGGTCCTCCCCTCCAGGTCCTCCGCAATGCACCAGGGTCGCACCGCCTACTGCCATGGCCGTGCTCGAACCTAAGAACAGGCCCAATAAAATCCATTTATCCTCTGTAGGCGGAATTAGATTCGTTTGACGCTCATTGAGTACGCGACTAACTTGTTCAGTAATTCGTGCCTCCGACAATCTTTTTTTTTTTAACTGAAAGCTTAATGTCATTAGCGACATACGGTGGATCAAAAATGTGTTTGTACACCTTATTTTTTGATATCTTTATATAAACAAATGAATCATTAACAAAAACTGCATTCATTAAGAGCATATTATGTGCTAAGATCATGTGTTGAATAATAATTTTTAATAATGTATTAGAAAAAAATAATACGGGAAATACGTGAATTTGAAAGTCAAGAAAGTATTTGTACACTTTAATTATGACAAAATGTGTGTCATTATTTTAATTATATAATTAATATTTTGTATGCAGCCCTTTGGCGTCAACAATAACTTGCAATCTTCATTTAGTTGTTTCATATGATATTTTGGCCCATTCTTCTAAAATAACTCGTTTCAAAGCAGTTTTGTTTGATATTATCCGTTTCCTGATTTCTGTGTCCAATAAGTGCCATTTTTCGATTGGATTGATGTCAGAGGATTGTGGTGGTGTAGTAAGTTGTTTAGGAACGTTGTACAACAACCATTTTTTTATTTTTATAGCGGTGTGCTTGGGATCGTTGTCCTGCATAAAGTAATAATTGTCATTCATGCCCAGTTTAATTGCTCTTTGTGATTATTACGTAACACTTCGATGTATATCCTGGCATTCATATTCCCTTCAATAAATGCAATTTGGCCTATATTACTGTATGCCATGCAGCCCCATAAAATCACGTGTCCTCCGCCATGTTTGACAGTCGATATGAGATTTTGTTGCTTTTGTAATTCAGCATTACGTTTTCTCCAAACGAATTTCTTGCCATCAGATCCAAAAATATTAAACTTCGCTTTACTTATATTAACAGCTAATATTATTTATAATATTAACAGCTACTTGTAGCTGGTTTAAGCGTTTTGATCTGAAATTTTTTAAAATAATCTTTTTAAATATTTTATGATCACTACTGATAAGGATGTTTGTTTACGTAAGTAGATAACAACAAATGACAAGAATATTCTCAGCAGTATCTTCAAGTGAACTCATTTGCAACTTTTCAATAATTTATCACAAATTGTGTATCACATTACAACTGTTGGGAGGCACTGGTATAAATACATTTGTCTCTAAAATGAATTCCACTGGTCACAATTTTCTACGACTATTAATATCGTGCAAAACTTTTTAGGTTTCAGCGTTGATTGACCCATCCCGAACACGAATATTTCACTTCCTGAACGAGACGCAGTATGTTTGCAGCTATCGTTTATCTTCATCAAAGATACACAGAATTCGTTAATTTCGTGCTAAAACGTATTCGAAGGAGACGAAATACAATATTCCCCCGAAAACGCCGGATATCGTTAATAAAGACGAATAATTACGATACGCGAATGATGAGGATAAATAGTGTGTAGAGGATAAATGTTAGCTCCCTGTCGAGCCTATTTTCATCTCTGTACGCGTTGCCATTTTATCTGGCTCGTAACAATGGAACGGCACGCCAAGGGTATGCAGCAATGGAATACTCTGTCGAGGATAGTATTTCAGCATTGTACGACAAGGAACAAGTGACGGGTAGACTATGATTCCTGTCTTCCTGTGTCAGATACAACGGTTGTCTTCATCCTCATCTATCTTCCTATGTTTTTATCATTCACGTCCGAATATAGTGTCGTGGAAGCACCAATCCTCATGATGGGATCCAGTAGTCAGTGAATGCGCTTTCATGGCACACAATTATCGAATCATCAACGTACAATAACTAAGATTATTTCTCCGTACAAAAATAATTGATTTCTTAAAACAATAAATGCCTCACGCCCATAACAGGACTTTGTTTAAGCGTTCTTTTATCAGAATTAGAGACTGTCAGAAAATACTACAAGTAATTTGTCATTCGAAGGTAATGTTGTCGTATATCTATTGGAAGATTTAGGACATAATCGCGACATTTAGTTGTCATAATACTTGCTCGAATGAGTCGACAATTAGTCAAAAATGATATGTATTGGCGCCATGGTGGTCACTGGTGAACGGCGCTTCAATCCTACAACGTGTTTTTAAAACACTTACAATAAATGAACCTTAATATTTATATAATTTTTAATGTCAGTGTCATTAGGAATACTACAAAGTAACAAGTACTCCATTGAGATATTAAATATTTCTATTTGTTATGCTATAATTTGAAAAAATATCGAGAATATCCCTAGACAGAGAAAACTGGTGCAGCAGTCAACGTGTTAAATGCAAAATGGCGATCTTGTAGAGGGCGTCTTTGGCGATCTGCGTCGTCGCCAATTTTAGTTCAGTTTTGTGATCACGCTTTAACATTTTGACTGCCATGTCATCCATATATGGGTGACAGGATCTTTTACTATGGAACTAGAACAATTAATTCTCAGGATGAAGTGTTAAAGTTGAAATTTGAATAGGATTCATGAATTTTAGTGAGGTTATAAAAATAAATGGTAAAACAAATTTTAAGTTATGTAGCTTACAATTGTCTAAAATCAAAGTTTTGGTCCCGCAAAGAATTGTACAGTTTTGGTTTGGCAGTCAATTTGTTAATGGCGAGCATTGATTGACATCTCATTAAAACACCTTTGGTAAAACTTTTGGTCTGGTTTAACACCTGTGGTAGTGTTTTCACGGGTACTGGCCAAAAATATACGCGTGAACTAATTGAGTGTTCTATTGGGGGTGTAGTAAGGCCCATTTAACCTCTTTTCGTACAATGACGAGTCTGACTTGTTACAAGTTCTTGATGTCAAGTTTCACAATCATGAGGCTATTCATTAGTGACCATTCCGTATACATTTAAATTTCAATTTTGTACGAACAAAACAAAATTGAATAGTATAGAATATTCGTTTAAAAAGTTATTTGAAATTAAATAGGCAGAAAGCTCCACCCTTGGATACTCAATTGGAAGATACGAATGATATGTTTGAAAGGTAAACAATATTAAGTTTCTCAAGAGAAGACGCATTGCTCACTCTTGTATTACTATATACAAGGTGTTCGGATAACCCTGGGAAAAATTTTAGTGGGAGATTCTAGAGGCCAAAATAAGACGAAAATCAAGAATATCAATTTCTTGACTGAGGCTTCGTTAAAAAGTTATTAACAATTAAATTAAAAAATTTTCAAATCGTTCTGGAAAAATTATTTTCGATTGCGGGGGTCAATTACAATGATTTTTGGTCATTACACATATCTTCGAAATCCTATCCACTTTCGAGAAAAAAATCGAGTAAGTGCTGAAAGTTTTAGGTGAAAAAAGAAGACTTTCGAATCGTTTTGGAAAAATTATTTTTAGTTGCAGGGGTTAATTGTAAGCATTTTTGGTTAACAGACATACCCCCGAAATCCTACTCAGTTTCGAGAAAAAAATTCCTTACCGAAAATATAATTTCTGGCCAGAAATGTCTGCCCGAATTTTCATGCGAATCTTTAAAACGTCATAACTTCTGAACGGATTGAACGATTTTAATGTTTAAAAAAGCAAATTACGCGTATTTTGGTGGAGAATATGTATAAATCGCAAAAATATTCGAAAAGTTGGTCCTTGACCCTGCAAAATGAGAAAAACCCCATAAAAATGGTCCAATTTTCAAACAGCCATAACTCGTACAATTGCGAATATATTTCAATGAAACTTTTTTCTGAAGTAGATCTCATAGGTACCTACAAAAAAGTATTAGACAACTTTTCTGTAGGGCGTCAAACAAAATTACTAAAAACGAAAAAGGAATTTTTAAGAAAAATCCACAGGGGGTAGGTGCCTAAATTTTTCGGCGAAAAAAAAAATTTTTAATTAATTCTAAAAAAATTATTTTCTGTTGCGGGGACCAATTACAATTATTTTTGGTGAATAGACAACCACCGAAATCCTACCCACTTTCTAGAAAAAAATTCGAGAATGTGTGAAATTTTTCGACAAAATTAAAAAATTTCAAATCGTTCTGGAAAAATTATTTTCGGTTGCAGGGGTCAATTACAATCATTTTTTATGAATAGACCTACCCCCGAAATCCTGCGCATTTTCGAGAAAAAAATTCAGTACGGGCGGAACTTTAAACGTTAATAACTGTTTAACGAAGCCTCCATCAACAAATTGATAGACTTGATTTTCGTCTTATTTTGGCTTATAGAATCCCTCATTAAAATTTTTCCCAGGGATGGCCGAACACCCTGTATATGTACTAATAGCTTAACAATACACATATACTCAGAATTTGTAACCTATGTATGTAACTATTGTAAGATTTAGAGTGCTTACTATCAGATTCTTGTTCCAAATTCCATTACCATTTTAATAATATCATTTTCCTTGATATCAGCAATATCACTGTAGTGACAAAAATATGTAATCCCACTTAAAACAATACCTATAATGTCTTGGGAGAAAATGGCAGAAGAAGTATGTTATATTAGTGAAATAAAGTTTCGATCACTGCATTGTCAAGAAGAGGTCCTCATTATCCAACTTGGATTTCATCGAGCTTTTGCAGTATAATAACATGCAGGTTCCTAATGATACGTATGAAATATTTCAGCGCAGTTTCTAGATAAGTTTAAAGATTTAACGATTAAAGTTTTAGTATTTATTGATGCACTATACGTACAAGTATCTAACGGAAGTTGGTAAAGTAAGATGATTGCGTGACTTGTAAACCGCAGATTTTGAAACCAACTCGTTCAATAAACTTTTTTATAATTTCATTGTGAGGACATCGTGCAAGGTGCAGGATAATTGACTTGTATTATTATTAAAATATAGTAGAGTCAGTTGCCCTAATATGGAATACGTTCCTAATTTGGAACACGGCAATATTAAAGTAATTATCGCAATATTGTTACTGGTGATGCATACAATCGATTACAATTGTCATTTGTTGTAACTAGCGCACATATGCCCGAATTCCAAAGTAACACCTGTTCGTAAAAGAATATTGCAGAAAATATAGCGGTCCGAGTTTTTGCGAGGTGATCTTTGACCTAATATTATACATGAAAAGGTAAGTGCATCAGCTTTGTATTAGCTCGATTATTTCTTCAGATATAAATATATAAATATAGTATTCCATATTACGAGCACTATGAACTTAAGGAGGTATTGCTGTCTAGACTGTTAATTTCACGGCCCTTTTTGTAATTTTTTTTTAATGATAGATAGGCTGTTTTGTACTGAGACTTTGCAGATATATTTATTCATCTTCTAAGCATGTACAATATTTTTTTCATGGAAAAATATTAAAAATCGTGGGAATTATAGCTTCTTATTTAATGGCTCTTTTGGAAAAGGTGCTCCAATGGCTTCCAAGATTCCAGATAATTTGAAACAGAGGGGGCTGAAGTATCTTCATAAGGAAGGTTGTAGTTACAGCAGGAACTAGGGAGAAGTAAAAATCCTGATAAATAAAGAAATGGCGACGCTTCAAGTTTCGAATTTCTATTTGTTAATCATTCTTTTGTCTTTAGCGTATCAAAAAAAATAGTAAAACTCAATATTTTTTTAAATCTCTGGTTCCAGCTATAAAGGCGCGTCTGCTGAATATTCTCACCAAATTTGAAGTCAATCGATTTTCTAGATCTTGAAATATCATGTAAGCCAGTTTAAATGCGTTTTTTTAAACAGGAAGCTATAACTCTCGCAATTTTTAATATTTTTTGATGAAAAAAATACTATACATACCTATAAGACGAATAAATATATCTACAAAATGTCACTACAAAACAACCTACCTGTCGTTAAAAAAAAATCACAAAAAAAGGCCGAAAAAATGACAGCCTAGACAACGAGGACCTCAATACAAAAAGTAAACATTTCTTAAACCGTTATTATATTTTAAAGACTGTTACCGATCAAAAGAGCATAGAATTTCCTATAAATTCATAATACTTAAGTTTTTATAAAAGTTCTGCAAGCAAGTGACACATGTGTATAAAAAAAAGTATTCCATATTAGGGCAACTGACCCTATTATACTTAACTAAGAATACGTAATCAAGTTTGCTTGGGTAATCAAGATTGTTTAATCAATCAAGTACTCGACTTGATTTAAACAATCCAAACTAAACTTGACTCTGCTTGTATTTTCAAGTATCATAGACGCACCTTCATATTCTCGTCATCGAATTGCGAGTTTTGAGTGTACGCGATCCGAGAATCAGTCGAGACGCGTCAGTGTTCGCATGCATTTCATAACTCCGCCGTCGCTGGAAACGATACGTCGAGAAATATGCATACACGAATACGAATCACTTGTTTGTGCATCGTAGAGAAGAACGAACCATCGGTGTACGCAGTCGTCGCTCGTTTCTATCTCGAGTTCCACTTGTCTCGTCTTCTCCAACGACTAGATCGTACTGTCGTAATTATCCGCCGCCTAGTATTTTCCCCGGCGATCGTTTGTGTTATCGGAGGATATCCATTCGTTATGTCGGAATATCGATACTTTTTCGCGCGACCGAGCCGTGACACGGATCGTTACACGGAGAATGGGAACCGGATGGGAGAGCTGCTCGCTGAATTCTCTGAACGCGAATAATTTTTCACTTCAATCGTACGTAGATAGTACAGTCGCAAGAATCTCCATACACCCTATGAATCGCGATATTATGGACAATACGAGTTTCGATAACTCTACATAACAATGGTTTTTAACACTAGATTTACGGAAGCCGTCAATTTGACGGATGTCAGATTCCATATTTAAAATTGCAGAGCGCGTAAATATTATTTTTTAACAACTTACGTTGAATTTGTTTGATGCAATGACACGAATACATATTCTAATTAAAAGAAAAATCGTATTTTAAAGTAATCGCCAACATGAAAGGTATCAATAAATATACGTGTGATCAATGCTCGTAAATCTAGTGTTAAGGGGTAAGACCACTGTAAAAACCTGAAATAAAGCGTTCTTTTGCGATTTTTTTTTGAAAAGTAAGAGGATAATAATATTCAAGAATGCTATTAACCATGTCGTTAAATGTTAAAAAAAATATTTATTCAAGAATAGTGCATAATGACGACGCTGGAGTCATTCTCGCGAAGCGTGTTTTGAATTTGAGGCGCTCTACGGTACGCAGTGTAACTGACGCAAAATAAAAACTTTTCTCTTAATCTACATGAGTATAGTTAGAGAAATACGTAGGGGATTTTTGAAACATTAATTTTTGTGATTGGCGAGCATTTGAAGTAAAAACTTCAATTTTGTACAATAAATGAGGTAATCATTTGTCAATAAATAATGTTAAAATTAACTTATCGAAGATCCCCTATGTATTTCTCTAGCTATATTCATGTAGATTAAGAGAAAATTTTTTGTTTTTTGCGTCAGTTACACTGCGTGCCGCAGAGCGCCTCAAATTCTAAACACGCCTCGCGAGAATGGCTCCAGCGTCGTCAGTGTGCACTATTTTTGAATAAATATTCTTTTTTTAACGCTTAATGACATGGTTAATAACATTCTTGAATATTATTATCCTCTTACTTTTACATCGAACCAAAAAAAAAGCTTTATTTCAGGTTTTTACAGTGGTTTTACTCCTTAAACCTTCCTGCAGACCCTTTCAATAAAGAAACACCTTTATTTGGCCACTTAGGGTAGAATTATTAATTCTTTTAGAATTGTCAAAACGAAAATTATTCATCTAAGTTGTGTATCATACCTTTAAGAATCAATTTTTTTATATAAATTTTTTATATTATTTATTAACTAATGTAGAATTTTGTTAACATGTTGACTGTGACAGTTATCTGATTGTAGAGTGAAAGAAAATTTATTAAAACTATTGTAGATAGTTTATGCTGAGATTGAATCTAGTTTATAAAAAATGGAAAATTGTAACATTCCTGGTGTTTGAAAAAAAATTGTCTCCTTAGATACATGAACTTTATATCAATAAAATAACTATAAATATAAAATAAAATTAAAATTTAGGTTCAGTCTCTGGAAAAATAATAGAACGACCTTTTTTTGAAGGTGATTAATTAGTTTTTCAGTTATTCCGGATGTCAATTTGAAAAATGTGATTTTGAGAAAAAAGCGTTTAAAGTTTTGCATTTACAAAATAGACTTTGGTTCCGTTATTTTTGGAAATACGACCTTAAAATTTCGAGAGTATATTTTCGAAATGTACTTTTGATTTATGAAAAATTACATGGTACAAAACACTTAATGGTACAAGGAAATATTTAAGGAACCAGTTTGTTTTGTTCAAAGGGACACATATCATCGTCTAAAATAGTTTTTTTCAGACATATTTTTTGAGATTTCAAGGTTATCGATATTTCTTTAAACGAAATTACGTATTTTTATCATCGTGATATCTCAACTAAAGTTAAAACAAACAGAATGATATACGATTTTCAGTCCAGATTTTCAACCAAAAAAAGCTGCAGAAACTATATTGAGAAAGTTTATTGAATCAAAAAATAGACTGTACTTCAACTAACTAAAAATTCTTCCAATATTAAATATAGTATTCTAGTTTCATACAAAATTTATATGAATTATTAAATATTACCTTAATTATCACTTTATTACTATTAATACTACCTATTAAATACTTCTTTTAATAATCAAGCATCTTAAATAGATTGTATAGCTTTCGTTTTAAACTTGAAATACTTAAAATTCGATGTAAATTGAATCGTTTATAATAAAAGACACTCCTATTGAAAAATTTGTATCTTCACGAGAAGGAAAATTTTCCAATTTCTTTGAAAATTGGTAAATCTGTTTCATTTCTCTTTCCTTGTTAATTCACTTTATTTAAAATATAAAAGGACCTACCTATTGATTTTATGATACAAGATCTTCATTTAATAAAGTTATGAATTTCTGATTATTTAATTAAAGTAATGATTCGCGTGGATTTAAGTTGAACGAATATAAATACAAAGATTAAACCGTAATCCTACGTAATTTATTTTCTGCACAGTTAATCTTGAAAAATTAGGAAAGTTCTTTCATTTGGTCGAAATACTTTCATTAACTTCTTCGTAAATTAAGCGTAATTTCTCAATCGTTACGTTCAATTTAAAAAATCTAAAGCATTTTCCTTTTCTCATCGCCAATAATTTACAATTTATAATATTAATTAAAAAGTAACGAAGAGTAAGATTAATTTTAGAAAGAAAAAAGAACATATATCTGGTATGTATTTTAAGAATTTAATATTACGAATTAAAAATTAAAAGAGCTTATTACTTACATTTCGTTCTATGAATTTCAATGCTGATTAAAGAATAATCGTCGACGTTAAAATTACAAGTAGAAAGTGGTTTTTTGTTGGAATAATGAATATCTACTTAAACGAAACGTTAATTACTTTATTTTATCTCGCATAAAGTACGCGATACATGTACAACTTTTATCGATATCTTTATGCCTTTAGATTCTGGAGTTTTCTTTTTGCAGGTTTATTGCGACATCCAAGTCGTTACGAACGTTACTTTACGCAGAACATCTTATATGTAAGTACGTAACCTGCTCCATGTATAATTTACATTCTTCTTTGAATCATGCACTTGCTGTAAGACTAGGAATTCGTGACCTTATCTGACAATACGACGAATTTGTTTATACAATCGAGTATAACACGTTCAATTGTTGAAATTATATTTAATTTAATAATAAACACTTACATAAAGTTTGTAAAAAATAAGAGGTACAAATGGCAAAACATGAAGAGGAAAACAGAGATTCTGAGACTAAAATTAGCTTGAAATCTATTTTGAGACAATTTCTATAGGTTGTAAAAGAACATTCTTAGCTATTGATAAAATCGATAATTAACGTAATTTTACTTTAACATTCTTGGTATAATGCACGAGAAGTCAAGAATAGAATATTGAAAATTAGATCGTAATTCTCAAGAGTCCTTGAATGATAAATGTGATAAACATTGTTAGTTTAATTCATACGTAAATAAGAAAAAGTTCATGAACACCTGATATAATAATAAGGGTTTTGGAGGCAAACAGGAAAGATATAAGAGCCGTATAAAAAGAAATGAACTTATTGATCGATGTGTTCTCATCAAAGCTATATTTTGTAGATACGTGTTTGTATCAATCTCTTATTGTATTTTATTATTGTAATTGTCTCTAAGAAACAGTATTAAAAATTGTAACTAAAGTTCCTGATATGCGTTGAGTGAAAAAATAAAATGTTTTAAATATCAAATAAGGAAATTAAATCGAGCAATATTTTATTCTATGAAAACTTAATTTTATATTGTACCAGTGTTACGTATGGTGAATATTTTTTAATTTCTTGAATAATTTGAATCTCGTGTTCGTGTGGGAGACACCTACAAAACCGTCAGTCTAATTGGAATATAGGAATAAACGAAAGTGCCCAAAAAATTTTTATATATGGACATTCTTATACCACCATTGATTTTTAGATCTATACAGGGTGTTCGGTCAACTCTGGGAAAAATTTAATAGGACATTTTAGAGGCCAAAATAAGACGAAAATCAAGTCTATCAATTTGTTGATGGAGGCTTCATTAAAAAAGTTATTAACAATTAAATTCGAAAATTTCAAATCATTCTGAAAAAATTATTTTTTGTTGCGGGGCTGAATTCCAATCATTTTTGGTGAATACACATATCCCTGAAATCCTACCCACTTTCGAGAAAAAAATTCGAATAGGTACTGAAATTTTTACACGAAATTAAAAAATTTCAAATCATACTAAAAAAATTATATTTAGTTACAGGGGGCAATTACAATCGTTTTCTATCAATAGACATACCCTCGAAATCCTAACCACTTTCGAGAAAAAAATTCCTTACCAAAAATATCATTTCTGGCCAGAAATGTTACCCCGAAATTACGTGCGAATCTTTAAAACGTCATAACTTTTGAACGGATGGGACGATTTTAATGTTTAAAAAAACAAACTACGCGCATTTTAGTGTAGAATATGTAAAAATTGTAAAAATGTCCGAAAAGTTGGTCCTTGACCCCGAAAAATGAGAAAAACCCTATAAAAATGGTCCAATTTTGAAACAGCCATAACTCCTACAATAGTGAATATATTTCAATGAAACTTTTTTCCGACGTAGAGCTCATGGGTACCTATAAAAAAGTATTAGGCAACTTTTCTGTAAAGCGTCAAACAAAATTATTAAAAATCAGAAACGAATTTATAAGAAAAATCCACAGGGGGTAGGGTGCCCAAATTTTTCGACGAAATTAAAAAATTTCAAATCGTTCTAAAAAAATTATTTTTGGCTGCGGGGGTCAAGTACGATCATTTTTGGTCATTAGATATATCCTCGAAATCCTACCCACTTTCGAGAAAAAAATTCGAGAAGGTGTAAAATTTGTCGACAAAATTAAAAAATTTCAAATCGTTCTGGAAAAATTATTTTCGGTTGCAGGGATCAATTACAATAATTTTTGGTGTATAGACCTACCCCCGAAATCCTACTCACTTCCTAGAAAAAAATTCATTACGGGTGGAACTTTAAACGTTAATAACTTTTTAACGGAGCCTCCATCAACAAATTAGTATTCTTAATTTTCGTCTTATTTTACTTCTAGAATCTCTCATTAAAATTTTTCCCAGGGGTGGCCGAACACCCTGTATAATCCCTCTGTTCTGGATCCTCGTGGGCTTAGAATCGCATAGTTACACGTAGATTCACGTTGTGACGCTTTCGATAAGATCTGTTTAGAAGTTTTAGATGAAATTAAAAATTAAGAAAGAAAAAAGCACTTATCTACATTGCGAATAGTTATATAATTATTTCACAGCATTAAGAAAAAGCTAGTATCGACCGTTGAAAAGACATTTTGTTCGCTGAATTTGTTCATTGGATACCTACATTACTAGGATATAAAATTTGTTAAAATCGGTACGATAGATATTAAATTATTGATTCGTGTAATTTTTAAGATACGTATGCTATTAATATTTTTTATTTTGTGCAATTATTCTGTGTAAAATAAAATACTCAACTTTTCAATTATATAATTTGTAAGTAGATTAATAATTTTGAGAAAATATATTTGTTGACTTACAAACTATATGTACAAATGAAAATTTGAGTATTTTATTTTACATAGAATAATTTCACACAATAATAATATTAACCCCTTGCCATACTATGACGTGTCTGACTCGTCACAAGTTCTTGATGTCAAGGTTCACAATCATAAGGCTACTCACTCGTCATCAAGTCTTGTATCTTAAAATCAACACTTTTTTACATCCATGAGGTAACCGTAAAATAAATTTATTCTTTTTCGTGGCCATTCTTTCTAAAAACAAATTCAAACAAAAGTAAATAGTAAACGTTTGAAAAATTATTTGGAATTAAGTCGTACATCAAGGGGTTAACAATTTATTAGAAATCATAAGAGAACACACTGTACATTTGTATATGAAAATTTGACTCAAACATATAGAATTTGATTAATTTAATATGCACGTAAATCATTTAATAACCCATGATTAAATTGAGTAATCCTCCTATTCATAGTTAAACGATCCCACACTGGTGCAACTTTATTGCTCAAGTTATGTCATATTTTAAATATTAAAGTTGTGAGGCCAATCCTAATTTCGTATCAGTTTCGTGCGCACCTCTACAAATATCCAAATGAAAATTTGTATAACTTAGTATTACCTCGATTTTGTATTCGTTCAATCCACATAAATAATATTTATTTTCGTAACGATATAACACATTATATTATTCGACGTAATCTCAAAAATGAAGTGGAAAATTTACTTTCTACAGACGTTTATTTTTGGAATATCAATATCAGACGTCAGGAAATATAATGAGAGAAAAATTGTATCTATAAATATTTGTAAGAGTGTCGCAATTCATTAGAAGACGAAAATAAAGCTGTTGGGAGCACAAACGACCAATAATTGCATTATTATTATTAGCTTGTTATCGTTTTAACCTGTGAAACACGCCGGAAAAATTATTTTTTTATATACTTAAAAAGTTTTACGAATTAATGTGCAATTAATAACAGTCGGCATTGCATATTGTACTGGTATTGTATAGCCAAGTATACTCTATAATGCAATTATTATTAATTATATATTACTTTCAACAAAAATTTTGTTTCCAAATTATATACAATTTCTGAAACGTTTGCAATCTTTCTTGAAATTTAATATCTGTTGAAATTGTAGCTTTCTTAATATAACTTCATTGAAATGTGTCAACACGTGTACACATTTATACATAATATTATAATAACACATATCATTATGTAAAAGTTATTAAAAGTTGTCCAAGATCACGTTTATCATTTGATGTACACTACATTAATCCTTCAATTCTAAGAATAAAAGATTAATATAACAAAACTAATAACAAGATTAATATAATAAAAATAATAAATGAGTATTTTTATGCAAAGCATTTTGGAAACATTTGAGGAAAACACTAAAGAAGTAGGTAGCATGTTTTATAGAACGAATCCTTCACTTCTAAGAATATAAAATTAATATAACGAAACTAATAACAAGATTAATATAATAAAAATAATAACTGAGTATTTTTATGCAAAGCATTAACACGTAAACACATTAGAAAAAGAAACTACGATTTCTTATCATCGTGCACTTTTCGATAGTAGTGTCAGGAATTGACAATGGATGACAGATTCCGTCCTTTTACTGTATTCTATTGGAAGAATGGTAAGTTTCTTCCGAAAACTATCCACTTCTGCTACGAAACATAATACTTGCTTTATTTTTGCAATTTCCCAATCAATCCTCTTTTTTTTATCGTCAGTTGCCAGTACGTCGATCAATAATCAAAAAAAGAAAAGTAGAGGAAAAACTCTGAAAATTGTTGAACAAAACACGTTTCGAAAGCACTCACTATCGACGAATTCGTTTAACGACTACGTTTCAAATTCGATTTTCCACTTGGTCGTGCGATTAATTGAAGGTCCGCGAGGTCTCGCTTTTCCGACGTTCGCAATCAGTGGGTCAGCGAAACGAAGGTCTGCGTAATTTCCGCAGCGAGATGAAGAAAAACAGCCGCGGGGGTGCGAGAATTTATTTTGGAACGATTCGATCGTCACGCACAGAAAGATAATCGACTTGGAACCCTCGAACAACGGAAGTAGAATTCTCGAAGAACGTTGTCAGCCCTTCGTAGACCGTCGTTAATATTCACGGCTGTAAGAATGTCGATAGCTGCGCGATGGCTTCAAACGAAAACACGTTTAATAAACCCGATAAAACACTTTGTTCCGTTGGAAGCACACGAATGTATCCTAAATCCGTAAAATTAGTTTACAATAGAACATTTACCGAAAACTAAATATTTTTTACCACAATATTTAATTAAAAATAAATTTCTTCTATTATTTAGTAATTTTGTTAAGAATATAAAACTATTTAATAATAATTCAACTATGTACAAGTAAAATTAATTGTAAGACTAAAATGTTATAAAACAAAAAATCCATAAATGCTTTTTTAAGAAGTTATAACAAAAATATGAACTGTGAAACTCGATTGAGATTCAGAACATTAAAATAAGAACAATAAGAAAATAAAATAAAATCAATCTTTTGCAAGCATTCGATATCGTGAGTTTCTTTGCAATTTACTCAACATAACTTGAATAATAGTTCAAAATTGTATGACAATAAAAAGTTATTATCGAAGAAAGAATACTTCAGCACCCAAGATAAATGATAAAAATTAAAATTTTTTTCTCGAAAGTATGTAGGATGTCAGGGGTATACGTATTCACCAAAAATGATTGCAATTGACCCCTGCAACCGAAAATAATTTTTCCAGAACGATTTGAAATTATTTTTTTCACCGAAAAATTTTACTACTTACTCGAATTTTTTTCTCGAAACTGTGTAGGATTTCGAGGGTATGTCTGTTGACCAAAAATGATTGTAATTAACCTCTGCAACTAAAAATAATTTTTTCAGAACGATTTAATATTTTTTTTTTCGGTGAAAAATTTCAGCAGCTATCCCCTACCGATTTTTCTTAAAAATTCATTTTTCATTTCTAATAAATTTGTTTGACGCTGTACGTAAAAGTTGTCTAATACTTTTTTGTAGGTATCCGTGAGTTCTGCTTCCATAGTAAATTTCAATGAGATATACTTATTGTAGAAGTTATGGACGTTTAAAGATTGGGCCATTTTTATTGGCGTTTTCTCATTTTGCGGAGTCAAGGAATAACTTTTCGAATATTTTTGAAATTTCCACATATGCTTCGCCAAAATACGCGTTGTTTGCTTTTTGAAACATTAAAATCGCCCAATCCGTTCAGAAGTTATGACGTTTTAAAGATTCGCATGAAAATTCGGGTAGACATTTCTGGCCAGAAATTATATTTTCGGTAAAGAATTTTTTTCTTTAAATTTCGTAGGATTCTAGGGTATGTGTAATGAGCAAAAATGATTGTAATTGACCCCCGCAACAGAAAATAATTTTTCCAGAACGATTTGAAATTTTTTAATTTAATTGTTAATAACTTTTTAACGAAGCCTCCATCAACAAATTGGTATTCTTGGTATTTTCCAACTTCTTTCAAACTTGGTAAATCTGTTTCATTTCTCTTTCCTTGTTAATTCACTTTATTTAAAATATAAAAGGACCTACATATTGATTTTATGATACAAGATCTTCATTTAATAAAGTTATGAATGTCTGATTATTTAATTAAAGTAATGATTCGCATGGATTTAAGTTGAACGAATATAAATACAAAGATTAAACCGTAATCCTACGTAATTTATTTTCTGCACAGTTAATCTTGAAAAATTAGGAAAGTTCTTTCATTTGGTCGAAATACTTTCATTAACTCCTTCGTAAATTAAGCGTAATTTCTCAATCGTTACGTCCAATTTAAAAAATCTGAAGCATTTTCCTTTTCTCATCGCCAATAATTTACAATTTATAATATTAATTAAAAAGTAACGAAGAGTAAAATTAATTTTAGAAAGAGAAAAATATATAACTAGTATGTATTTTAAGAGTTCAATATTACGAATTAAAAATTAACAGAACTTATTACTTACATTTCGTTCTATGGATTTCAATGCTGATTAAAGAATATATATGTAATGAAAATATGAAAAAAAATCAGAAGTAAACGTGAAGAAAAAGAGTACGAAAAAAAAAACAAAAATTCACGAAATTTGAATTTAAAAAGATAGACTAACAAGAACAACAGTAGGAATGAACAATACATATTACTACCTTGTATATTTAGATTCGTTTAGTTCTACTGAACAACATGATTTATATGTTTGTCAAAATTGTGAAAATAATTCATAGGTACATAATTAGTTTCAGCTTTCTTTGGAGACTTCATTTGTATCTAGTTTTCTTTCGTAGAAACAGTGTTTATTATCCTTATCTGTGATTAATATTATGGTAAATGTTTACTTTAGTGGTTTTACCATGTGTCTGTATATTTGTGTGAACAGAAAACGGTCGACGGAGTGAATGTGGTAGTATTAACGATTTCTGCAAATATCTCAATTATTGTTCAAATAAAAGTCCCTCACAATCTATAGTTTCTTAGAATTTTAAGTTTCTTTTATAAAAAAAATGCGCAATTTTATTTCTACCACAGAAGTATAGCATTTTATGAAAAAAAACCATAAAAAAATATACAGATTTCAGGCAAAGCCACTAAAGTAAACATTTACGCGACAAAACTGCTACGAGTGAACAATGTTAAATAACCGGGTAACATTTTTAAACAAAAAATTTTGTTCCATGTGTAATACTTGAAAATTTCGAGTTACAGTATTCCAAAGTCAAAGTATTACTATTGATTCCAGTCTCTTCTACGCAAATACAATACAAATAGTCAAATACAAATTCTTGTAACTTAATATTACCCCGATTTTGCATTCGTCCAAACCATATAAATAATATTTATACTCGTAACGATATAACACACTATATCATTCGACGTAATCTCAAAAATGAAGTGGAAAATTTACTTTCAATAAACGTTTATTTTTGGAATATCAATACCAGACGTCAGGAAATATAATGAGAGAAAAATTGTATCTATAAATTGTATCTATAAATAAACAGTTTCTTTACTGAAAAATTATAATAACGTAAGATAGAATTAGTTTCAATAACAACAGTTTGAAAATATTCCAAACTACAATAATGAAACCAATTATTGCCAAATATAATATTGTTTTTCATTTATAATACCTTGTACGTAGAAAAGATTACAAAACAGTTACAGTGCGCTACATTTAGGTCGCAACTTCCTACCAGTCGCTTGACGTTCAAATAAATTTGAATAACAGTAAAAGAATGTTTTTCTTAATGTCTTTTAAATGGGACGTTGCTACTTAATGGGTTAAAGTTGTAAGAACGAAACGCGCGCAATTATGAAAGCTAAGCGGATCCTTAAAGACGCAACCACAATATCGTTTCAACAATAATAATTGTGTCGCGATTAAAGCGCGCAAAAAGAGCGCAGCACAAAGGGGAACCGTGCTCGAGCATTTTCGAACGAACGATGAAAACGAGTATTTTCGCACGCCACATAGTGAAAAGCCCAAACGATATTGTAAAACCAACTGTTTTGTGAGATGAAAATACGCCGAACAAACAGCCACCGAGGAGAAAAGAAGAATAAAACGGTAAATGACTTTCTTTGGCTGTTGCTTGAACGTCGTAGGATAAAAACGGACAAACGAATGATTGAATTTGATAGTTTATCGATAAAATAATAAGAGATGAAATGCCAAGTGTGGTCTGATAGTAATATAAAATGTAATTTATTCAGATCTAATAAACCAAACAGCGAAATTATAAAGGTAGCGAAGAAGAGATGTTTTATAAAACTGTTTCGATAGTAATACACAAGCACGGGAATTCCCCGGGACTGATTGGTGAGCTTTATTTGAGGGTTCCCCTACGGTCGACCAGTACTCCAACGTAAAGCGCCATTGTGAGGCCATAACCGTGCCACACCAAGTGTATGAGTACCTTGAGGTGTGTCAATACGTATACACATTTACACGTAATATTATGACACATATCATTATGTAAAAGTTATTAAAAATTGTCCAAGATCACGTTTATCATTCGATGTACACACTACATTTAACATGCAGAGTGTTTCGTTGCTAATAAGATCTGCTCTAACAACAAATTCAGTAATGAAAAACAAGAATAAAGGTTTATAATACTTCATACACACGTATCTTTCTAACAATTGCTCAAAAGCAAATTTCTGCTGAATGCAATCGTGACATATTGATCTAACATTGGCAAATAGTCAACAGTCGTACATAAAATACTTGAAGCCTTGTTTGTCAAATTTAATTTCTCACAAGAATTATTAGAACTGTTATTTTTATGTGAACGTTAATAATAACGACAGTAATTTTTAATTTGTTGAGATTCTAAATTTTTAAACATAAGTAGTTTTTATTTTACCTAAATACGTAATATGGAAATTTCATGTTCTCCTCCTTTCTCGTTCATGTTCTTTAAAACAAAGTTACCGGAAGTGCAGTATATTTGGAATACCAGTTTGGTAGAAGATGAGAATAAATAAAATTAAACAGTATCATAAAGAAACTAGTACAGTTTTATATTTCAATATAATAAAAAAAAGGATATTTAAGCTTTGGTCTAATTGAAAAATAAATAACACAATGATCTTGTTTCGGTAACTTGCAAGAGCAGTACTCTAATTTTATAAAATTTGAAAACCAAGTAGATAATAAAATCATTTTCTCCTGTGTCTGACTTGTATACATCTAATGAAGTATAAAAATCGCAGTATAGAAACAATCGTTTCAAATAAATATAAATTATAAATTGTATGTCTCAAAATGTATTTGCAGTAGTCACAGGTGTAAGTGCAGTATATTTGTAATACCAGTTTGGCAGAATATGAGAATAAACAGAATTACACAATATCATAAAGAAACTATTACACTTTTATATTTCAATATAATAAAAAACAAAAAGTATTTAAAACATTGAGACATTGCTACTTGAATGTCGTAGGATAAAAGCAGTCAAACGAATGATTGAATTCGAGAGTTTATCGATAAAATAATAAGAGATAAAATGCCAAGTGTATGGAGTACCATCGATTTAAGCCAACGACAACGTTGAAAATCGCCTCGGAAAAGTTTTCCTTCGCTACTTTTATCCGCTTTTGATACGCAGTAATGCTCAGGGTCGACTACATTCGCGTGTATGAAACCCGCTAAGAAAAACTCATTCTAGGCTAATTACTTTTCATACCTGTTTAACCGCGCGCTGGTATTGTTCCAGGCGCTGTTGTGCTTAAGGCGCGTTCATTGCGTCACCGTTTCTTCTGACAACGCTTTTTCTAACGACAGCAACATTTAAGAAACAGCCTACATCTCTAGAATCAATCTCTGATGTGCTATTACTTCCGCGTGTAGAAAGAATACGATTTCAATATTTACATTGATTATCGATCAAAATGCAGGACATTTCAGAAGATGTGATACCTACTTCAGTGGCGAACAACGGAGATAAAACAATGAAAAACACTCGTATAAACATTCTATTTAACCTTGTTCCCTATAGCCATTTGTGTGATCCGATAATTAAACCGAAGCAGTATAAGTGAGATAATTATAAAGAAACGAGGCCACCTCGAACATTTTGATGACCCTGAAATATGTCAAGGTCAACATTTTGATCAACTTTTTCGCCTAAATATAATCGCCCATCTTAGTTTTCGAGTTGTACGCAATAGTATGTTTGACAGAATATATCGCATTTGTAATATTTAGAGTTTGTAATATTTGATTAGTTTGAATTAAATTTAGGTCGGGATCATATTTAAATCAAACTAAAAACAAATTAATTGCAGATCGGGTTGAAAATACTGTATTTAAACTGATTCCAAACTCAGTTAATTAATTCATTCAGTAATTTGTTAATCGAATAATTCACGTAGATATTGACTGTCGTATTTTTTAAGTAAATGGTAATAAATACAAATACAAACTGATTCAACAAAAGATAAATTTCTAAACGTTTAATTATTTTTAAAGTTGATAACATATAGTACTAAACTGTTTATGTATAATACTCAATAATTTTTTATTTCCCTCATTGGTGAATTACGCAATAAGTTAAATTCTTGAATAGTTGTATGAATTACTGGAAGAATTTCGGTTAGATGTACGTTTCATGTTTCTTAACAAAAAAATAAACGCACTTATTATCAACAAAATATGTATTCACTTTTTGGCTCAAAATTCTATTTTTTCGAGGTTTCAGATCTCCCCACTTCTGGGTTAACTAATTCATTCCCGCCACTGCACAGATTTTTATTAACGAAAACATATGCACGAATACGAAATCATATTTCGTTATACATATACAAAAGAAAAAATTAAATGAAAGAGAATAATTTTTTTGAATTAAAAAGAAATTTAATAAAAATGTGGTTGCTATATTGGATTCTGCCAATGAAACTTTTACATTAATTATATTTTGTTTCAAATTTATATGTATCTTATTTATGCGTCTTTTGTTAATGTAAGTGCTTTTTCAATCACACATAGATTTCTTAAATTAAACGCTCTATTAAAGCATACTTGGTATATATCAACTTGTTTTGCGTTTCAAATTGTTGTACGTCCTTCTCAAGAAACATTTCTCTTAATTGTATTCATAATTTAAAAGAGAAATTCATTGAATAATAGATACGTTAAAACGCTACAATTTGAATTCTAATTTTAAGTATAGATCATGTTTTAACGGTATCGAAAACAATGATGCTTTATATATTTTGCTGGTATTTAGGAACAATTTTTCTAATTAATATTAATGGAGATTTTAATTAATTTATAATTAACACTTCGATCTTGTATAAAAAAAGGACTGCAATGAACCACTACATAAAATTAACTATATACAGAAAATTAAAGAATTTTTTTGTTTGTCTTGAAGATCATTATTACATATGCATATCCTTTCATCCAACTAGTAAAATTTTTTCAATAAATTTTGGTTCATAATATTCACTAACTGAAATTATTACTATAATTTCACATTTACAATTATTTATTGTGATTGAATGGATAAAGTTTGTAATATTTTAATATATGACGTACATGAAAAAAAAAAAATAAATCAATTGCAGTATTGGACAGAAAATTTCATTTTTCCTGGACGAAGTTATTTTCGTTACTTTCATTTATAAATGATGTTCCGTTAATTTTAGTGAATACGATATGTTTAAAAATTCTAAAAAATATCCTATTAATATTGTATTCAAATTAAATGTTAAGTTAAAATATATCAATAATTTGTTTGCCATAAATATTATTTATTATACCATTGTTTGCCATTTATTTGGCTTCTCAAACTTTATTCGTGTTTGAATTACTCGGAAACGTGATCTCGTAATTATTTTCAGTAATTATGTATAATAGAAGAGACAGGATAGAGTACAAGACGAATATACAGATCTCCAACACAATCAATCATTATAAATTCTATACATTCTGTACGCATTGCCAAATGATTAACAATTCCTCGGTATCAGTAAATTATTAGTATGAATTTAAAGCCTCCTATGGACCATGCACGTCGGAAATATTTGATACGAAATAATGGAACGACCGCCTATTCCAATTTATTATTACATACCTATGTATAGAACATAGAATCAGATTCTAATTACGCCGCATCGAAATTAATTGCGAATCTTTCGCATAAAGTTATTGGTCATGAAAATAATAAGCGAAAGGTTTCATTTTACGAGAACATTCATTAAATTCGATACATGTTTTCCAACGTGTTACGAGTTATTGTATTTCAATAACAAACTGCTTGAATGTTATTGTTTATGATTTTTTTATTTTTTTAATTGTTTCCGAAATTCAATGTTATCTAAATATTAAAAAAATAAAAATCGTTCAAAGAAAGTTCAGGCGAATATGATGAATGTCTAGAAACTTTAATTGCCAACGCAAATTGTAATATTAAGAAATAAATTGAAATTGTAACTTCAAGTGCGACGAAATAGTAAACAATAAAACTTATGCCTATTTTAAAATGCACATAAGTCTTCTAGTTTTGTGTTGAATTCGTAGGTATACTTTGATTTCTAAATTTCTAGATCCAGTTGTCTTCATTTTTTTATTTACCGATAGTAATTGAACTTGTGAAAGTAGGATTCATCGTTTCTTATTATAACAATGGAGTCGATTTACTTTTGAATAAGAAAATTTTAAAAAAATAAAACACTTGCGATCCTGCAATCGATAATTCTATATTTCAGATAAAAGAGTACAAATATTAATAATAGAAATGAATAAGTGATACAGGGGGATGGTTATTTTAGCTGTTTTAAATTACACGAGTCTTTTACATGATTAACTAAATAGAAATAAGTATTTCTTCTATTCTATACAAATGGTAAAGACATTGACATGACGAAAATAGGTCAGACTCGTAATGAAATTAATTTCAAACTGTATTATTGCTTATTGTTTGGTACTTGTAAGGAGAATTAAGTTTTGAACCTTTCTCGTCACAGTCTATTGTTTAGTACTCGATTAGCAAAGAGAAGTTGGACGTTTGTTCCGACCAGTAACAAATTCAATGTCTAATTATGACAAACACAATTACAAATTAAACCGTAAGACAAGAAGTTAATCATAGCATTCCTGAAACCGTCCATTCATGCTGATGTTTTGGTACTTTTCAATTTATGAATTATTTCGTATATTGATTTTGCTGTGATGCTGTTATTATGGTATATTATACAGGGTGTTCGGCCACCCCTGGGAATAATTTTAATGGAGAATTCTAGAAGCCAGAATAAGACGAAAATCAAGAGTACTAATTTGTTGATGGAGGCTTCGTTAAAAAGTTATTAACGTTTAAAGTTCTGACCGTACTGAATTTTTTGCAAGATTTCGGGGGTATGTCTATTAACCATAAATTATTGTAATTGACCCCCACAACCGAAAATAATTTTTCCAAAATGATTTGAAACTTTTTCTTTCCGTCGAAAATTTTCACACCTTCTCAAATTTTTTTCTAGAAAATGCGCAAGATTTCGGGGGTATGTGTATTGACCACAAATTATTGTAATTGTCCCCCGTAACCGAAAATAATTTTTTCAAAACGATTTGAAACACATGAAATTTCAGGGGAATTATTCATTCGTGATCAGACATTATATTTTCGGTAACGAATTTTTTTCTCGAAATTGGGTAGAATTTCGGGGGTATGTGTAATGACCAAAAATGATTGTAATTAACCCCTGAAGGCGAAATTAATTTTTCTAGAACAATTTGAAATTTTTTTTCCCGTCGAAAAATTTAGGCGCCTAATTAGATTTTCGATAAGGAATTTTTTTCTCGAAAATGCGTAGGATTTCGGGGGTATGTGTAATTACCAAAAATGATTGTAATTAACCCCTGAAGGCGAAATTAATTTTTCTAGAATAATTTGAAATTTTTTAATTTAATTTTTTAATAACTTTTTAATGAAGCCTCAGTCAAGAAATTGATATTCTTGATTTTCGTCTCATTTTGGTCTCTAGAATCTCGTCTTAAAATTTTTCCCAAAATTGGCCGAACACCCTGTATATTGTTGAAAAATGTTTCATTTTGATAATGTTCCAATAATAGATATACTGTTGAAATAATAGAATGTTCCAATGTAGAGTATTCAGGTAACAGAGGTTCAAGTAAACAAGGTTTATTGTAATCTAAAATGCCATAATTATATTTATATTCCATATCAAAGTAATTACTAAAAATGTGGGCAAATATTTAGAATTAAATTTCCCCATGATTAAACCCATGATCAATTTATTTCAAACAAAATAATTTCTTTATTAGATTAACTTTATTAAAGAGTTTACTAACTAATACAAAACCCTAATTTCCCAGTTACTGGATACGTTCTCAAAAAAAGATGAATTTTCCATAATTTCGAATTTTTAGACGAATACGATCATTATGCAAACATTTTACACTTGCAAAAATTTAAGTGGTCTCAAATATGGAATTTGTCAATAATTGTATCTGTAAATTTTATAGGATATTGATTTTGTATCAACAGTTTGTTAATAAATAACATGTAATTTTCATAGAACTGCGAATATGTTAGTAAAATTGTATTATTAATTAAGCTATGTATAACGTCAATCGTACGGTTACGACGCTTAGAATGAAAGTTAATGTATCGTTATAACAAAGTCTAGTTTATCAGTTTAATTTATCAACATATAATAAGGCAACAATTCTTATTATTTCAAGATATAAAAAAAATGTAAATTGTTTACACCTTCAACTTCTGAGGTAAATTTAAATACGTTAAGGGTATTGTTAACTTGATCAGGCGGAATAATTCAAAACCCAATCTTTCTAAGGCCTATAATACTAAACCTTCTACAACAAAATCAGCCAAGATATGTTACTCTCATAACAGTTAAAAAGTATAATGGGAGCATGTTTCCATGGCCGTACAGTTTGAAACACACTATCCGCCAACGACAGAAATAAGAGAAAAATATTAGCATTTGCTAGAAAACACTTAAAGATTGTAATTTTTGGAAATAAGGAATAATTATTCTCCTACTCTTTCCATTAAAACATTCTCACCTACATATTCCTTCCCACAATCCGAACATTCAACACTACAAATCCTTAAAATATCCATGGCCAAATTTTCCATTCCAATCACAACTGATTCGAGGTCTCATTAACCCATTTGCATCATTAAGCGGAATAATCCACGAACAATAACTATTGCTTATCACCCAAAGGGGAATATTAAAAAAAAAAATGATCGAGCTTTCTACGTTTATAAAGAAAAATTGGCGAAGAAAATTATTGAACAATATTGTAAAAAAAGATTAGAGAGATTTTATCTACCAATAGCTCATTATTTTCGTTATTTTCATACACGAATACGAATATTAGCCTCCAACAGAAGCTAAAGGAAAAAGAACATCTAAACAATGTACTTTTATTATGTATCGATCGTTTCGAAGATTATCATACCGATTAAACAATTTTATCATCTATCTTAAGTTTATTTACCATATATGGAAAAAAATAAATATTTATGTTATAACACTACATAAAATGATTTCATTTTGAAATATGTATAATTTTTTAAAGACCTTCAATCGAGCGTCTCTGATTTATAAAGCAAGCTTCACATTTTGAGTGAAGATGCAAATGGGTTAAACATTCGTCATCTGAAAAACTACAAAGCAAAAGACAATACAACATCTAACACACCACCAACTAAACAACTAGTTTCTCACGATGTTGATTCGTCGTGAAGACAGCAGCCATATCATGTGACAATAAATCACGTTATATTTAGTGCATCGTACATTTTGGCCCTTCAAGATAGTTCGGAAGAACAGATTTACAGAAGCGTGATCCCAATATTCCCACCCCCTTGCATTAAGTTTTGAGGAAGGAGATACCAAGGAAGCGTAGCAGCTTCATCAAATTCACAACCAACTAAGGAAGGAGCTGTCGAAAAAGCGTAGCAGCCTCATCAATTTCACGATGGATTGCCAAGTATGTATTCTCAATCGACGCATCAACAATCAGGGACGATTGCTGGAGATTCAGCACAGCTCGGTTCACCTTTACAATGGAGGCTGGAGACGTCCGTTCTCGCATCATCGCACTACATAGGAGAGTTATCGTTTCCGCGTGAATTCACTCAACGATCCAAAGGACACAGAATTATCACATCGGTACTATCTATTGGGTTTATCAGAATCACTTCTTGTTTCCTTCTGTCTTCTCGGCCGTTTAAATGTCTTGTAGTCTTTTGTCACGAAGAACTCATAAAAGCCCTTTTACTATTTGCAATCAGTTCGCGAACCTTCTGCAATTATTCCTTTTATGAACAGTCAGTTCCTTTATGAACTCTGTTTGTAACAATATATGAACACTTTCGAAGAAATACCTACTTTCTCAAACAGTTAATAAACGGGTTTGCCTGTAGTTATACAGGGTGTTCGGCCGCCCCTGGGCAAAATTGGAATGGGAGATTCTAAAGGCCAAAATAAGGTGAAAATCAAGAATACTAATTTGTTGATGAAGATTTCATTAAAAAGTTATTAACGTTTAAAGTTTCATCTGTACCGAATTTTTTTCTAGAAAGTGGGTAGGATTTCGGGAGTAGGTCTATTCATAAAAAATTATTGTAATTGACCCCCGCAACCGAAAATAATTTTTCCAGAACGGTTTGAAATTTTTTAATTTTGTCGAAAAATTTCACACCTTCTCGAATTTTTTTCTAAGAAATGAGTAGGATTTCGGGGATATGACTCTTCACCAAAAATGATTGTAATTGACCCCTACAGCCAAAAATATTTTTTTTAAAACGATTTAAAATTTTTTTTTACGCCGAAAAATTTAGGCACCTACTACTCTCTGTCGATTTTTCTTACAAATTCATTTTTGATTTTTAATAATTTTGTTCGATGCCCTACAGAAAAATTGTCGAATACTTTTTTGTAGGTACCCATGAGCTCTACTTCAGAAAACAGTTTCATTGAAATATATTCACAATTGTAGGAGTTATGGCTGTTTGAAAATTGGACCATTTTTATGGGGTTTTTCTCATTTTGCGGGGTCAAGGACCAACTTTTCGAACAGTTTTACGATTTGTACATATTCTACACTAAAATGCGCATAGTTTGCAAAATTCGGGCAGACATTTCTGGCCAGAAATTATATTTTCGGTAAGGAATTTTTTTCTCGAAACTGGTTAGGATTTCGAGGGTATGTCTATTGACCAAAAATAATTATAATTGGTCCCTGCAATCAAAAATAATTTTTTTAGATCGAGTTGAAAAATTGTTTCTTTGCCGAAAAATTTCACACTTACTCGAATTTTTTTCTCGAAAGTAAGTAGGATTTCGGGTGAATGTGTATTCATAAAAAATGATTGTAATTTGCTCCTGCAATCAAAAATAATTTTTCTAGAATTATTTGAAACTTTTCAATTTTTAAGGTGACAGACAGTTATGGTCAGACATTATATTTTCAGTAATTAATTCTTTTCTCAAAAGTGCGTAGGATTTCGGGGGTATGTGTAATGACCAAAAATGATTGTAATTGATCCCCGCAACCAAAAATAATTTATTCAGAATGATTTGAAACTTTTTTATTTAATTTTTTAATAACTTTTTAACGAAGCCTCAGCCAAGAAATGGATATTCTTGATTTTCGTTTTATTTTGGTCTCTAGAATTTCTCATTAAAATTTTTCTGTACAGTGATCTGAACAATTGTAAACTCAAGAATCACACACAGGTCTATTCAAACGAGACGAAAAATGATATGAATAATTATAAACTTGAGTACTTTTTCTAATTTCCTTCCTCGATGCTTCCAAGTAGATTCTGAATGTTTATGCATTTATGGGAAACTTTAATTTATTTAACACTAGAACTACTGACAATTATAGTAAGTTTATTTGTACCAAAAAAATTAAAATGATAGATACGCTAAGAAATGTATAATACAGTAGAAATAAATGTTTATTTATTCTCTTACACAAAATTATAATAAATTTTCAAAAATTCGGTCGAGTAAATTTTTTGCAAGTTTTATTAGAAATTACGAATGGGTCATTTTGACTGCTTTGGTAGTTCTAGTAGTAGTCCATTTCATTAATTCTATTAATAAAAATATGAATTTGCATAAAGATGTTGTATTTTTATATTCCAATTGTCGATGTTACAATTGTCCCTGACTGCACTTATAAACTTTAATTATAAATTTTCATTAGTGGTACGCTTATGAATGCTCTGTAACGATTAGCATTTCTTTATGAAACACCAAATTGTAGATTTGAAACAAGAAAGAAGGATTAAATTTGCCGAAAGAGTATTTAATTACAATTTTAAAGTAGGTAGGAAGAAAAGTGAACTTTCGGGAGTGGAAAAGTTATTTCCTTCATTATACAGTTGTTTGATTATCGTGCTATCTAAGCATGATAGATGAGCGCGTTCCAAATGTAATTTTATATTATACTCCTGAAGCTTGTGTTAATATTTATTACATATTTTGAAATATTTGCGATGTTACAACTGTCGTCGATCTACCCTATTTAGGTTCTCGTAATTTTTCATCGAAAAAGAACCGAAATAAAGAAAGAAAAATGGGCACCGAAGGATTTCGTAGCTGAGAACGATGATCGTAAACTTACCGAGATTGTCAGGCTGGAAGTGATGATAGCTCGCATGATGCGAGGTGTGATGACTCAGGGAAACATTGCGCATGGAAGTCGAGGTTTCCTGATGCTGCAATCTCTGCCTGGCTACCGCGATTCCAACTGGTACGCCACCGGCCCCTGCATTCGACACCACGATCCCTGAAAGACAGATATGCGTGCATATAAATTTCGAGTTCCATTTTCACTGCTTCGCTCTCTACCGCCGCGAATAGACCGCGTTCTGCGCCCTTTCCGCTCCAGCAATGAAGGCGGAATGAAAAACTGTAATATAGATATGCTGTCCGCAATATGCTACTTTCGCTTGATCAATTACATTATGCAAGTAAAGGTTCAGCGACTTCGTGGCTTGCGAGTGTAACATTGTTCTTTCGTAAGTGTACTTTTAACATGGCGGTCCCCTTACGCGATTTTTTTTACCGATTCGGTTGTTTTTACAATTATTAAGATATTGGATACATCCTAAATTCTAGGTATCATCTTGGTTCCAATCACACACTTATAACTCAATTAACACGTTTACTGCCAATCTAAAATCCTAAAATTGTTTACGAGACCAAAACTTTGATTTTAGACAATTGTGAATTACACAACTTAAAAGTTAACGTAGTAGTTACTTTTGTAACCTCGTTCAAATTTACGAAGCCTATTAAAATTTATTTTCTTTAACATTTCAACTTGAGAATTAATTGTTTTAGTTCCATTGTTAAAAGTTCTGTCACCCATATGGGTGACGTGGCAGTCAAAGTGTTAAGAAGAAACGACTTAGAATTTTTGAATTATTTTTTAATTTAAGTATCTATCATTCACGATCTATCAAATAAAGTGGAAGTAGACTTCATAAAACAGCACATATATATAAATATGCTATTTAGAAACCAGTATGGTTTTGTTATATCAAATTTAATTACACTACACGTTATACATAATACGATTGCTGTTCCGATCATTGAGCAAATCAAATGTCAAAAATGACTGAATCGGTAATTTTATGTATACAGACATAAAATGTATGTGGTATTATGCAAGATGATAAAACAATTGATTAATTAAATGACACATAGCACAGCGAATCAATTAATTCGTATGTTTGAAAGTTAATTATCTGATGAAAATGCAGAAAGGTGTGAACGCTGCTTTTAGCTATTATAGATTCAGTAAAGTGATCACTTTAATACAAAAAAAAAATATCACGTGAATGAACTGTGAATTCCTTAAAAAAGTATTGCCGTGTAAATGCCATTTTTTTAACATGATTTTCGGAGATTTGTATTATAATAACGTAAACGTCTTTAAAAAACGATCAAATAGTCATCCAAGCAACTGAAATGAAGAAACTAAAACTATGGTCTCATATTTATATCAACAACAAGTTATTTTCTCAAGCCAAATTTAAACAAAACATAAACAAAAGTTTTCCTTAAAATCAAAGTGTTGACTCTTAAGTGTTGCCATTTTGTCCAATATTGTTTATCATTGATCTTAATTTCAACCATTGCGATACCTAAAAGATAACTAAAGAAAACGTTATTAGTTATATTTTTGCAAATTTTCAGTAAAATTGCATAAAAAAGTTAGTAGTTAAAAAAATATTAAAAAATTTTGTTAAATGTTACTCATATCTGATTTTAAACAAAATGTGAGCACTTCTTACGCGTAACAAAATGATTAAACAAGTTACAAGGAAATTCAAAAACGCAGGGTTTCAAATTCTGTGTTTATGTGACTTTTTCAACTTTATATCAAATAAAATGTTGTGACGCAGAAACAATTACTACAGAATTATCTTACGATCACTCATTATATTGATACTCTTGATATTTGACTACTATTTTTTATGTTCTACATGTATTAAATTATCAATGATACACATAACATCAATGACTCATTTATACACACGCTCAACCAGTCTAATTACGACCAGTGCATTAATAATATTGGTTATATAATTTCTGTCTGATTTTAAACATTGTTTTCAAATTTGACTACTGTTATTTACTTCAACACGCATTTTCTAACATAATACCAATGCATTAACTCTACATTTCATAAATTTTATTTTATTTTCCAAACTGAAAATTATTCCTTGACGCATTCATAATTATTAATACTCAATATAAACAATAGATGATTAAATCTACAGGACTGTTAAATATTCTTACACGAAAAGATTATGCATAAATTCCGTAAAATATGTTCAATTTTACAGAGACTGTTTTTGTTGGAATCCAAATCTATCACATTAGCAAAAATTAATTTTTCAGAATTATTAACATATATGAAAATTTATTCCATAACAGCGTTATTGTTAATGACGTTTAACAGTATTGTTACTGTTAAAGATGAGAACCTCAGTTAAATATGATGCAAATGTTTAAACAGACGATATTTGTTAATAACAAGACCGATAAGTATTATGGAATGAATGGATATTTGCTGTTCGATTAAATTTATATTCTTCGAAGTTTTCTTCGTCCCGTAGGGTCTCGTATAGTTATGGAAAAGAATGATACTACATGTTAGAACTCGTCGATGATTGGATTTATGAAACAAGCTTCTTTTACAGAACATCTAAACCAGCACTGACGAAAAGTTTGTGTTCTAGTTGATTGATAAAGAATCATAATCTTAAAATTCACTTTCTGTTTATACTGTGAGGTTTCTACCGACCACGTATATTTCTAGCATTTTATTATTACGTTGTCAATAACATAAATCACCAGTAAGTAGATCAACATATATAAAATCCTTGGATCAAACTTTTTCACAACTTTCTTCGTCGTAGATTTGTATACTGCTTCCTACAATATAAACTGAAGTTTCAATATGAAAAATCTGTCCAAGAGAAACAATTTTGGCTACTAATTCACTACACATATCTGCACTTCATCAACACGATTTTATAGTCATCTAAGATTATTATTACGTCCACTTCATATGGGTAGTAGAACTATAAGTAAAGTCTTAACTGGCTCGTTCTGAAATGTGATTTGTATTGACATAACGTTTGTTCTTCCTAAAAAAATAATTAACCGACTGGCGAAAAGTACGTCGAAATCGGTTCAATGATTTTCGAATTCTTTAACATCTAGATAGATAAACAAGACTTCAATATATATTGTATATGTAAAGACTATACATAATAAAATATAATTCGACATAAATTATCCACTTTTAGTTTTTTTATTGGTTTACTCGTATACGAGTAATATAAAAATGTAACATTTTCAACATCTTTTATTGACGAAATTATGAAAATTTAAGTATAAGCTGACACTAATCACTGACAGTCCACAACATTTGGACGCAATTTAGATCTAAAATCGAATTTTGAGCATTCAGAAACACAACTTCAAGACTCATAGAGGCTCGATCTCTGACATAGATCAACAGAGTCAGACACGATACAATTAAGATTCTTGACAGGCTACGTTATTTGCCTTCGGATACATTCAATGTAAATTATCGTTTTTCCATGCAAACTATCAGCACGGTGATCGCATACCTCTGGCGACTGTAACGAGAGAATCGTATATGAAATACTGCAAATCTATTGACCAATGCCATTTACTAAAAACGGCTTCAATTTCCTATAAATATACTTAACTGTTATTTCTAGAACAATATACAGATAATTCTTGACAAAAATACATTTTCACTTGTCAATGTGTAACATTTGTTAGAAACTGGAAAGAATGTTTCCAACACCTTACAGTATTGCTGCAGAAATTTCTCATTAGAAATATTATGAGGTACTCGGTAGAACAACAATATATTACAAAATAAACTAACACAAGACTATATATCATAGCATAAAATATTATAAAATGTCACAGATGAATATCTCAATTCAAACTAAAAATTTTAAATCAGAACTGGTTATCGACTACTGAGAAGAAGATATAAAGGAGAGGCTCTACCCACGCTTTATTTGATTTAAGATCGAAATAGATTGCTTTAAAAGAGAAATAAACAATTTTAGGTACATTTTTTAAATGATGTAGGTATATCCCAATATTATTTGTAATATTTAAATAAATACTCTAACCTATTTTTGATGTTTAACTAGTATAGAATTCTTCATGATATTTTTTGTTAATATTTTTATGTGATATTGTTGCTTATAATGCAATTACTGTTTGCTGATATTTTGTCGTACGACCCACCTTTTCGACCAATGAAATACGTTCTTTCAAGTCTAATTTAATAGTTGTTTCTAGGGAAGAAGTCTAACTTTAACAAAAGCCAATAAATGAGACTTTCTTACATTATGACAGACTTCATAATTATTGACTTCAACTCGATGCTAACTAAGACTGACAGGACTAGAAAGTGTCCCCCAACCCCTTCCATTTGTGAGTTGAAAGTTTACACTTTACTAAGTGTACAACTTTGCAAGTTTGTAGAACAGTTAAAAATAAACAGTGCGTAATTTTTTGTAGTTACGACAAATAAAGTTTAATACTTTCATTACGTATGACGATCGCGAATCAAAAATTTGTTTTTTTGTCTGATGTGTACTTCGATTTTTGATTGTTTCGTATCACGCACCAAGCAACCTCATGTTTCCTCAAGTGAAATCAGTAATAATACTACAGTTTTTTATAAGAAAAGATCGATATAGTTTTTTCGTTCATCTGAAAAATCATGAGTCACTGATACACAGTAAAAGCGTAAAGGGATGAAACTACTCTTCACAATTTCACGCCAATTGCTATCTTGGAATCTAATAGAGGCACAAAGAAATGCAAGTTAACTCAAATTCATTATGATTGTTCGTAGAACAAAAAAAAGTTAACAAGAAAGTCAAATCATTTGTAAATATTCCCGTCCATATCACTCGTATAAAACGGATCATCGAAAAATTATTTCTACAATTATCCTTTTCCTATTTTTAATTGTCAGTACGTACATAATATCAATAAAAGTCATATATTCTTGCAATTAATTGTGAATTTACAATAAAAGTAGTTAACTATGTTGTCTTTTGACGAATGTTGGGAATAAAGATGGTAAAAGTCAATTTTTATTACTGACGTGGTCAGCGTGTTATTTTCCGTCAAAGCCATATAGAATTTACTTAAAAATTATTTTTTGAAATACTAAGACTTTTAAACAAGTTCCATATTAATAGCATTGGCTGCTATATCCCTAATGGAATGACCGTCTTTTTTCAATGTCAATATCGCAGAACGTTTCTCTACTGATAATTCGCTTCCTCTCGCCATGATTCTTACCAAAAGCAATGCTAAACTGAAACTGAGGCGAAGGAAACGCATCTATCGCTTTGGCTGCGTCTTTATCTCTGACAAATGAATAGAACTTCACACAATGTACACAAATGCTTAAAACGTGACCCAGATGATGTAATTATCCTAAGATGCCAAACACACACAGATGCAACTTCGAGTCACTCGAAGCCTCCATATTGTGCCTTCACAAGACCAATTTTCGTCCACTTTTAGTTATTACCATTTTATTTATACTACTTGACATTACATATCGCCTTTTTCGAATATTATTGATTCTATATGAACATGTGAATAAAAAATAATAATCGAAGTTACATTAGACGGTTTTACCTATAGATTATTTTAGTTTTTTCCGACAAGGTAGAGGTGTCCAAAGACTTATGGTCGGTAGTGTACTTCTCGACTATTTTTCGACCTAACAAAATTGTCAGAATGAATTTGATTGCTAATGCCCTGTACACAGTTAAATAATGTCTGTAGACAGATCACAGACAGTGAATACTATACAGTTAGTCACGAAAGTCTTCGTACACTGCCTAAAATAAACAACAATTTCGTATAAATATTATGTTTATTTATTACTATGTGCGATATTAATTAATCTATATAAAGATGTATTGCTTTTTAAAGAATATTTTATACAGTGAGGAAAAAACGAAATACGTATGTCACAAAAGTGTTCGTACACAAAGTTATGAAGTTAATAGATCTTGTAAAACTAGTAATTTTTTTAAACATAATTGCTGAGCTTTCCGGTTAGTGTCTCGTTTATGTAGCCATGACCTTGTGATTTAGTTGAAAGATATTTAACAGTAATTTAGCGAAAATGGGTGCTAGTAGCAGGAAAACAAGTGTTGAAATGTGTGAATTAATTGTTCAATTACATGTATAAAGAGAAGAAATCTCTACATGAAACTATGAACATCGTGGACAGAAAATATTCTACTATTCAGTACGCAATGAAAAAATTAAAAATAACTGGTAAATGTAAAAATAAAACACGTAGTGATCGCCCTAAGATCTTAACTAATAGAGATGTATAGTCTTTCCACGAGAAGAAGGCACAGCGTGTTTACATCACCACTCTTGCTGCAGTCCGCTGATTGGCTGTTACCGATCTTCGTCACCGTTTTCGACCAATACCAGTCAGCGGACTGCAACTTGAGTGGGGATGTAAACACGCTGTGCCTTCTTCGCGTGGAAGCACGGTACGATTTTTACTGCAAATTATCCGGCAATGTCCAAAAGTGCTTCAAACATAGCCACAAAAGTAGAAAATAATTTTTGAAAAATATCGTGGTCGTGTGCCTACGGAGAAGAGCCTTAATCAGTGAATTCTAATTATACAGCTAATGATTCGGAAATGGGTACTGTACAATGTCCTAAAATTTTTTTACCACCTCAGTTACCAGATTCGAATGCTATGGAACACGTATGGAATTATTTAGAATGCAAAATTAGGAATTATAAAATAATAAATAAACAACACCTTAAAACTGCTTTGGAAGAGGAATGGAAAAACATTCCGTCTAATTTTACAGTAAAATTAGTTCATTCGATGCCAGGACGATTAAAGCAGTTTTAGACGCAAAAAAAGGACCGACAAAATATAAGTGCAGCAAAAATTTACTAGATTTACCAAATATACTAACTTCATAGTGTACGAGCACTTTTGTGACATACATATTTCGTTTTTTCCTCATTGTATAAAATGTTCTTAAAAAATGATATATTTTTATATAGGTTACTTAATAATATCGCACATATTAATCAACAAACGTAATATTATACGAAATTGTCGCAAAGAAGAAGAAAGAAATTGTAATCAAATTGATGCAAAGTTGGACATCTAGAAAATGGAGTCGAAATATGAAACAGATAACAAATAATCTTTCAAAATAACGCAACTATTTCATTCGTTCGTTTCATAAAACCTTTTGCGAATAACAAATATCGAACTAAATTAAAAGGCTCCATGTTTTACTTTTACAATAAAAGTAATACTTAAGATTCACTAAAAATGACGATATTATTAAAAAAGGAAGACAGATCAGGGTCATTGTTTAGAGAAGTAAGGGTACCTACTGCACACAATTAATATTACTAATCGTGTGTGGTTCATATTGAGGGAAGGATTCAAACAATTCTTACTATATTAAAAGAGATCAACAATATTATTGTTAATACTGTTATTGACAATATTACTGGCAGTGTGTTGTGCCATATACACTAATAGGGACACAGAAATAGGAACAAAAACACCTCTTTTATTTCATTAAAATTACCATCAAATAAATAATATTTTTCACATAAAAAAATACTTTTAAAAAGAGAAACGTTTGAAAAATCGGTATGTATGTATCTTCAGTGCATTAAATTGAAGTGCAAAAATTGGCTTAAAGGCGCAAAAATCAAAACAAGTACCCTAAAACCATCGGTTATACTTACACCCAATAATTAATGTACCTATTTCGACTCATGCCTACGCTTGACTAAGTTATCTATCTTTCGTTTCGCGAACACTCAACCTTCGATGTAACACTCATGTGTGCTCAATAGGGTGGTCCTCAGCTACAGGGGTCAAAATTTTGCTTTAGTTTTTTTCTTTGACGCACCCCCCATAGATTGTGACACTTGATGAAGCAATCATTCATGCCAAATTTTAGCGTGATTGGACAACTAGAACACGTGCTGCATTTGAATTAAAGATTTGAAATTATAACGATTTCGCATTAGAGTCGAATATACTTACTCGTATCGTCTTATTCTAACCCTCTGCACTATAATTGTTTTCCTAGTATGTTCTTGGCCAACTCTGATTTAATTTTTGTGGTTTTGATATCACGTGTTAGATATGAAGTAATTGCCTGCAGTTATTTAAAGTTTAATGTTATATTAACGAAACGATTGTTCAGAAAAAATGTATAATATCAAAATACGAATATTTAGTTTATAGTTATTTATATTTTTTTAAAGTATGGTACTTTTTAAAACAATCTCCTACATGTGAAAATGGCTATCCTCAATATCGCTATAACCGTTATTTTCTTCTTCCATTTTGATGCCTAAAAATTTCAAAAAATAAGTCTACCAAATATGCACAACCTTTACGGACGAGCATAAACTCAATACTAACAATAAGTGAATTGCACATATAATTGATTTAATCAAACAACTGGGATGTTCATAGATGTAAGTTTTACACGCAATTCAGTGCGATTGCATTTGAACATTTGATAAGTAATACTAATATTATTATGCTGAGAAGTGTATAATACCAGACTTTTATGTACATACACATAATTTCAAAGCATTTTTTAAATAAAACTGCTTCCCACTAATTTGTTTTATTAACTATATGAAGTGTTACGTCAGAGGTGACTTCATAGTGCAAAGGGTTAAATTATAATTCCTTTAGTGTAAAATAATAACATTACGTGTGATCTCCAATACTATCATTCAAATTTATTATTAAACATCGCATATAACATGGGGAGTACACATTTTATCAGCGTGTTCTATAAGTAAAACTAAGACTAAAATGTTATAGAGGGTGTTCAGCCACCACTGAGAAAAATTTTAATGGAAGATTCTAAAGGCCAAAATAAAACGAAAATCGAGAATATGAATTTCTTGATTGAGGCTTCCTTAATAAGGACCACCCTAGTGCTCAACCATCACTATAAACTTCCTAAAACAATATCGGTCGACTGATCCTAACGACGGACAGTCATGGAAGTTAGGAAACGAAAATGAACGAAACGGAGAAAAATAAAATAAGCGAACGGCAGCCTTTCTTGACGCGCTCCGACGCACAGTGGGGCCATTGCACGTCAAACGCGGTAAAAAGTGATTTTATACACATATACCCATATTGAAATAATGATTCACTAATAGTTAATGACACATGGGCCATGATTTACTGTGATTTTTTTTGTCATTTGTCGGATTTTGATGAGACTACATAATTTTCAAATGTTCAATCTCAAAATCAAGGGATTTTATGATAAAGACAAATAATACTCGTTTTAATTAGAAGTACGTATATGTGTGGAGACGGAAGAATTCATGAATCGATGAATGATTCTTCATCTGTTTCTTCATCTGTATCTTCTTCTTCCTCTTCTTCTTCAGATTCAAAAATTGGGAGAAACATTTCTTTAAATGTATAAGATTCGTTTGTATAAAGTTCTGATTTTTTCTTAATTTTTTTTCGAAAGTTAGATAGTAAAGGGTCCGATGTGACTAGAAGCCTATTCATAATTGTTGAGATAGAAGTGTGTGTGTTTTTCGTTGTTTGTCTTCCGATCGCGTGATATGCTTTACTGTTATCCTCCATGTGTGCTATATCTTATATTCACCAATGTACTTATAACAAACATTAATAGTTAAGCTTATAATTACACAAGTGTATCTTAATTAAACCTAATCCACAAACAACAATAATAAAAATAGATAAATAATATACGATTTTTTGTTAATTATAACTTATTGTAGTAACTTAGAGTCGAAATGTCACCGTATTAAAATGAAACTTTTGCTACTAAAACTGTACTAACAAACTATATAGAAGATGAAGAAAAATGGCGAAATTCAAATGTATACAGGGTGTTCGGCCACCCCTGGAAAAAATTTTAATGGGAGATTCTAGAGACTAAAATAAGTCGAAAATCAAGAATACCAATTTGTTGATGGAGGCTTTGTTAAAAAGTTATTAACGTTTAAATTTCCGCCCATACTGAAGTTCTTTCTAGAAAGTGGGTAGGATTTAGGGGATAGGTCTATTCACCAAAAATTATTGTAATTGACCCTCGCAATCGAAAACAATTTTTCCAGAACGATTTGAAATTTTTTTTTTCGCCGAAAAATTTAGGCACCTACCCCCTTGTCAATTTTTCTTAAAAATTTGTTTTTCATTCTAATAAATTCATTTGACGCTCTACAGAAAAGTTGGCTAATACTTTTTTGTAGGTACTCATGTGCTCTGCTTCAGAAAAAAGTTTCATTGAAATACATTCAGTATTATAGAAGTTATGATTGTTTGAAAATTGGACCATTTTTATGAGGTTTTTCTCACTTTACAGAGTCAAGGAACAACTTTTCGAATATTTTTAGAATTTTTACATATTCTCCATTAAAATACGCGTTGTTTGCATTTTGAAACACTGAAATCCTCCAATCCGTTCAGGAGTTATGACATTTTAAAGATTCGCATGAAATTTCAAGGAAGCATTTCTGACCTCACATTAGATTTTTGGTAAAGAATTTTTTTCTCAAAAGTGCGTAGGAATTCGGGGTATGTCTATTCACCAAAAATGTTTGTAATTGACCCCTGTAACTAAATATAATTTTTTTAGTATGATTTTAAATTTTTTAATTTTGTCTAAAAATTTCACACCTACTCGAATTTTTTTCTCGAAACTGGGTAGGATTTCAGGGGTATGTGTATTCACCAAAAATGATTGTAATTGAGCCCCACAACCAGAAATAATTTTTTCAGAATGATTTGAAATTTTTTAATAACTTTTTAACGAAGCCTCAGTCAACAAATTGATATTCTTGATTTTCGTCTTATTTTGGTCTCTAGAATCTCCCATTAAAATTTTTCCCATTGTTTCAACACCCTGTATATCTATACCTACCTGCTTTACTTGGAAATTCCATTACATTAACACTAAATATGTCACTCACAACTTACAACTGAGGAACGTCAAACGACAAATGCTCCAAATTCGTGATAGTTTTATGCTTTTATAGCATTCGAGGCAAAAACAATGGAATGTATACATTGTTCCCTGTTTTTGATGTATTTTAGAGAATCAAAACAATGCTCGCAATCGGGTAACACTTGCACGTGCCGAAACAGATGATCCTCTCTGTATTTTTCGCAGTAGCAGCCAGTAGCAGCTAATCCTTTTTTTTTTTTAAAAAAAAGGTATAGCTACACTCTACAAAAAGCAACTAAAATGAACGCTGCATCACACTGCATTTATAATTAAAAAATAAAATGAAAACTGAACATGTTCGATTAGTTGTAACTCAAAAAATGTTACAGACATAAAAGTGTACCTTAGTGTAATTAAAATACGTACTAAGTAAATTTAATTCAATTACTCATCGTTTACTTCGAAGAATCAAAGCAACAGTAAACGATGATTATAATTTTGGATGATTCTGAGATTGAACATTTGAAAATACATCAATATATAAAAAAAAATCACACTAAATCATGGCCCGTGTGTCCCATTAACTATTAGCGAATCATTATCTCATTGTGGGTATATTTGTATAAAACCACTTTTTACCGCGTTTGGCGTGCAATGGCCCCACTGTGACGACGATCGATTCCCGCCGCGGACTGGAATCAGATCTACCGAATGAATTCTCACGACGACGGGTCTCCCAGCCTCCGCCGCTCTTTCACGTTTTACTCGTCGTTACTCGCCGCGGTACTCGCGTGACGTAACGCGTGCAGATAAGCGTAGGCTGGTGATCGTTCCATTCGCGAGCGTGCATGTGCCAGCAAGTACCAGGGATAGACATAGGGTCGAGACTCTTTCGAGCCACGCCTTGTGTTTGCGTCGCCATGCGTGCCACGCACCTCCTACTTAACAAGGCTGTTTCCCCTCTCTCTCTCCCCCTTCCCTGCTCCTCCAGAGCCACGCTCTAGCTCTCACTCTCCTCTTTCGCGCGACCCTTCCAACGTCTGCTCTTTTTCTTTCTCTCCCCCCTCCCCGCCCCGGTGTCTCACGCGCCGCAATGCCCCGCGCCCCGTTCCCTTTTCATCGCACTTCCTTAATTCCTTTTCACCCTTCGCTCGTTTTCGTCGTCCCTTTTATTTTCCGACGGCTTCGACCGTGGTCTTTCCTTTTTTTTCCCCTTGAATCGATTTCGAAATCTCGTGGGCATTATAACAACCAGGACAATTGTGTCTCGACGTAATCGGCTGTTTCGTCATCGCCAGATAATGGATACTCGGTTGTTTCCATTTTTCTCTTCTTTTATCGTTCGGCCCGCTAAATGGACTTCCTGCTTTCGACGTCCGTAGTTGTCTTTTTTTTTTTTCTTATCGTTGTTGTTGCTGTTGTTAGGATGGGCAAAAAGTTTGGACGGTTCTAAACGTGCAAATAACTATCTTCACAGAAATTATTCGAATGTCAACTTCCAAACCCCCTCATTCGTTCAAGAATATCAAATATTGTACGAATTCGCTGATAACTCGTGAAACAAAAAACATTATTTATGAACAGTTCAAAGAAGAGCTTGTATATGTTTATATGAACATTTTTTTTTATTTTAGTGTGCTGAATTCGCCTTTGAAGTTATGCCCACATGTTTTGAAACACTCTGTATAGTAATGACATTTTATATATTTCCTAATTCAATAATTAATGTATTTTATGGCTTAACAGTACACACAATATTGTTGATATATATATCAATTTATTTACAGAAACCTCATTTACAATTCCTCAAACTTGATATGTGACCAGAGTCACGATAGGATTAAGGTTAATACTAAATCATACTGATGCATAGATTTATCACAAACTCAACCAACGATTGGTAGAAGTATTAATGCTTGCAACGCTCGAATGTTGTTGGTTTTAAATAATAATTTTTATTTTTTCTCGTCTTAGGATACCTTATGAGACTACAATATATTTTATGGTGGCAATGAACGAGTACGTAACACGATTATGCAACACTATGCGAATTGCTGTATTCTTTCGAATACCTCCAATTTCTGATGTAATTTGTTAACTTATGTTCAAAATTGAAAATCCTTTTCTTGAAGTGGCGGATTGTAGGTTATAATGTATCGATAAATTATACCTTATGGTGCTTTCAATGGTTCATATACCATGATCATGTATGTAATTTGAAATAAAGTTGGAACTTAAGATCAGTATAACGATAACAAATATACTAGTATGGATTCTTCTCGAAAAAAAATGTTATTTTTACTGATTGTAGTTGGTAGTGTTGGAACGGAGATATGAGGGGGAATCCCGTGGTAGAGTGCCCGGTAGTGTGTAATGGCGTTGTGAGGAAACACGTATAGAAATACCTATGTACGTTCATTGTTAAAATAGAAATAAATGTGTTGAAATAATAATGAGTTGTTTAGAATAGTTTAGAATGAACCAAATACAATCTCAACAAAAACTTCTCAAATGTAAATTAATAAATTAACCGAAAAAAGTTACAATTGATAAAAATAATTTAAACTAGTTAACACTACTTAGGTGAATGCAATATGCAATTAACAGATACAGATATGCGTATTGCCTAAGAAAAACATAACACACTCGATCTAAAAACTGTGAATTTCACATTGCATCATATTTAAAATAAACAAATTCAGAGTTACAAATGCTGGCGAAGAGCACCTTCGTTCAATTATATGGAAAACTTCTATTTAATAAAAATCGATATAAAACTTTATTTCTTAACCATATTGAGTATTCAAACTTCCAAAGATAGAGAAACATACGTTAACGGAACTATTGGTTAATTTATTAATTATTGGTTAATTTATTTGAAAATCTCAAACGTTTAAAGCTTGGTAAAGAGCTTAAGATATTATCGAAATTATAACAAAATTTGTAGTGTCGTACAAAAAGTCAAGATCCACCGTTTGGATAGCCGTTGCATTTCAAAATTAAAACTCTGATTTTTTAACTCCACTCTAATGTATAGTAATGAACTTATTTTATATACCTGCTTATAAAAGGATTGCTATTTTAGACTTTAGTACTCGTAATATTACATAAAAAATAAATACATTTGTTGAAAAATATCAGGTCTCCTTGCATAGGAACTGAGTAAATAACTATATGTAGACAATATTTAAATATTAAACATAACCACTTTAATTATTCTTTATATATTACATAGTTAAATAAATTACAGTATGCGATACCAACCATGCGGCTCGAACAAAAAAGCCACGGGAATCCCCGCACAATCTTCAGCCTTATTATAGGTGGCGCCATTTGGCCGCGTGCTTATTGCCGCGAAATTATGAACGGCTCAACAACATTAGCTTTCACTACGAATTTGGAAACATTTTTTCTTAATAGAAATATAAGAAAATAGTTTTAATTTTAATACAAAAAAACCTAATCAAATTAATAAGACTTTCTGTAATCTCTTCTGTGGATATAAATTTACAAACATAGTTTTGCGAAAGATATTTTGTTGTAGTCAACTTATCACTATTTAACGAGTGTTCATCATGAAATGATGACCTATGAAAATAAAATTTTATATTTTCTATGCTACCTGAAATAAATGTTTTACATTTTTTATTTTTTCAATTTTATTTCCTTACGACCAGACGATTTTATTGCATTTATTTTGCTTTGCTAACAAATCCATTCTTCAAACAGTTTTTTTTAACAAATAAAAACAAATTTCTTTTTCATTCGTATCGATTATTCTAGTCATCTTGGAATAGTTCACGAAGATAACTTATGGATAATAAACTGATAATAATTACTTATAAATGATAAGAAACGTAATTCACTATTAAGTTCGATAAAATTTGTTTATTTATTTTTTGAAGTTATAATAGTAATCCAAACATGTTTCAGTACACGTGGTAAATAAGATGACTGGCTAATAAAGATAAGCCAAGATATTTGATGCTACAATTTCAAATGATACTGTTATTAGTCTACCACTAATTAAAGACTATCTTCTTCGAAGGAACGTAATGAAGATATCATTGAATACGACTGAGAAGTTATTGAGTTCTCTGAACGATAAGTTCGATGGCCGCGAGTAGCAAACATACAAGTGTAATAGACATTTAATGCGATAACAGAAGTTATAGTACAAGTATACAGCATTTATAATCCTTACTTCTTCACTTAATAGACTATTAAAAGTAAAGTATTTGCAGGATGTGCAATAATCAAGAAATAGTCACAGAATATGTGTTTTAAGATTATTTGTGTACAGAAAAAATATATTATTTATTAACCTTGATTACACTTGCATTTTAATCATTAACGTTCACGATATCTGATGGACGTTATTTCTGATATATTAAGATGAAACAACTGTTTGTTTTTTCGGTACAGCAGTGTTTCTCAACCTGTGATCCACGACTCAATGAAAGTGAACCGCGTTAAGTTTTTAATGATTCGCGAAATGATATTTGAAAAGACTTAGTAATTGAAGTCTTTGTTACAAATAGGAATTTGTTATTAATGTTATTTTTCACACGTAGAAATTACGTAAAATGTCTGTAATTTTCTTTGTTTATATCATATGATTCAAATGTAAAACATTCACTTTAAATCTTGAGTGAAGCTTTGGAGGTCCGCGACAACAAAAAATTATTTAAAAGGAACCCGTGACAGACAGAAATTAAAGAACCGCTGCGATAAAATCATAAAGCGTGAACCATAATTATATTATAATTAAAGTATCAGTATCGCTCAGAGTTAGGTAAAATACTATTTCAAATAGTAAATAGTCTAATTAATTTTAAATTTTGCGTGTAACTATGAAAGTAAAATATTTTGTTTGTTGCAATAAGTTTTTACGATAGTACTTTATTTGAAAAATACTGTAAACAGTGAGGCTTTATTTATTAAATATTTAATTTATTTTAATTCATTATTATTTGATATCAAGTTTATTTATAAAATCGCGATAAATATTATGATGGATTCCTAAAAATGTAAGAGAAATCAAAGTACTTAATTATATTAAAGAAACAGTATCGCGTAGTTTAAAACAGATAATAATTAAATCAATTCAATCATTTTCGTAAAGCGGAATACAAGAAATAAAAATAAATGATTATTTTTACTTCGTGAAGAAACCTATAGATAACGTTGCCCACAACAACAGTAATTAGAACTGCTGGAATATTTAGGCGATATTGATTCACAAGTTATAAATATTACGAAATATAAACATATGAAACAATTATTTTATAAATATAATTTGCCGACTCCGTCATCCGCGATGATCAGAATGTCAGTTGGAAGTTCCAATTTATATTCATTGACAAGAAATATTTAAAATACGTATTTGAAATATAAAGTGAAAATATTTCATTTTATGCTTCAGATTATTGAACTAAAAATATTTTATTTACTGAAATTTCGCCTGATATTTAAATAGCTGATATTTGTTCTGAAAATAAATATCGTTACATCCTTCTATGTAATAAAAAACAAAATGGATAAAGCATTTCTGCGAAACTAAGCAAAATCTTTGATGTTCATTATTAACTCAAAATTTAAATTGGTTATTTGCAATGAACAATGCCATACAATCATTGCTATTTGTTATGAACAATGATATATCATACGGTTAGCTATAAATAATTAACATTTATTGGACTTGTTAGGAATGGTTATCAACAAATCAAAATGTATGGATAAGGTATAGAGTGTATCAATTAGAGAAAACTAGGAAATAAATAGAGTTTGTTCCGTTTAAGAAAAAGAGAGAGAGATACACTTTTACTGTCTATTATTTATTACACTTTACTGTCTATCTATTATTTATTATTCGAAATTTGTATCTATATACAAATTTCTCATCTCTGGCCTTCTATCTGTGGTTATAACATTTGTAACAAATACTTAGGGAAATCAATTATTTGCAAAAAATAAGTGAAAATGTACCGATTATAAAGTCAAACAATTATACATAATAAAATGTCATTCTGTAATACTTTTACTTCCTTTGTTTACAAAATTTATGGTTTTATGTGATGTTCAATAAATGTACAGTAAACAGTAAAACATGTTTTATCGATAACAATAATAAAAAAAACGACACATGTATTCTAAAATTATAACGTGACAGTATATGTCAATAAAGAAGCTCGGTAGGATTAGGGTTAAGAATCAGTATTTCATAAAATTAATCATACACAGAAGATTATTTATTAAAGTTGTGTAAATTTCAATAAATATACCTAAAAATCATTATTGGAAATAATGACCAGACATATCTTATCTTTCTCTGTGTACTATGTAGATATATTGGATTAAAATTATGGAATGAAAAGATTCCTTTTTTCCCACGTCACACCGTATAAACTAATTGTAAGTTGCAATACAATGCAGACGTATTATATTACATATAATTACATGTACATACGTATTAATTATATAATACGTAATATACATAATTATGTATCGTATGTATATTGCATAGTTATTTTTACTGATTGTAGTTGGTAGCGTTGGAACGGGGAATATTAGGGGGAATCCCATGGTAGAGTGACCGCTAGTGTGTAATGGCGTTGTGAGGAAACACGTGTAGAAATACCTATGTACGTTCATTGTTAAAATAGAAATAAATGTATTGAAATAATAATGAGTTGTTTAGAATTGTTTAGAATGAACCAAACACAATCCCAACATATACATATGATGTAATACGGTAATATAATATATTCTTTCGATTCACTGGAATATTCCTAGTACCTAACCAGTTAGTCAAACATTCCATTTTGAAGTTATTCATCCATATAATAGCAAAACTTAAATGATATAAATTTATGTGAACATATATACGTTGTTTATTTTCACTTTTTTTTCTTCTTTTCACTACATTTGCTTTTTCTACTATTCTTCGTTTACTTTCATTTAGTTTCGTGCAGTAATCAATGGACACCATCCTTTTCAACCTGCGTGCTTTAGCTAGTTCATTTGTCTCGACATGCTATTTCTCTTTTTCCTTTTGTGTTCTTATATATCTACTACATTTCTCTCTATGCCAAAAACGTATTTCGCAATTTAACAACGGTGAAGGTCATTCTGGTTTCAAAAGAAGCAAAACTGTGTTGCCGGAATTGCGTTACAGTTTCAAATTTGTGCTCGCGGTGTAAAATAAAGTCGCTGCTTTACCAAATCTAATGAAAAGTCGAAAATAGTTTCCAAGAATAAAATTTGTTGGCATTACTACTCTTGAATTTTTCTGATTTTGCAAGGCCTCAAGTTTATAGAATACATTATATTTATTATATTTATAGTATACAGTGTGTTCCGCCACACCTGGGAAAAATTTTAATGGGAGATCTTAGAGGCCAAAATAAGACGAAAATCAAGAATACTAATTTGTTGATTGAGACTTCGTTAAAAAGTTATTAACGTTTAAAGTTCCGCTCGTACTGAATTTTTTTCTCGAAAATGCCCAGGATTTCAGGGATATGTCTATTCACCAAAAATGATTGTAATTGACCCCCGCAACCAAAAATAATTTTTTTAGAATTAATTAAAAAAATTTTTTTTTTGTTGAAAAATTTAGGCACCTACCCCCTATCGATTTTTCTTAAAAATTACTTTTTCATTTTTAGTAATTTTGTTTGACGCCCTACAGAAAAGTTGTCTAATACTTTTCTGTAGGTATTCATGAGCTCTACTTCAGAAAAAAGTTTCATTGAAATATATTCACTATTGTACGAGTTATGGCTGTTTGAAAATTGGACCATTTTTATGGAGTTTTTCTCATTTTGCGGGGTCAAGGACCAACTTTTCGAATATTTTTGCGATTTGTATATATTCCCCACCAAAATACGCGTAGTTTGCTTTTTTAAACATTAAAATCGTCCAATCCGTTCAGAAGTTATGACGTTTTAAAGACTCGCATGAAAATTCGGGCAGACATTTCTGGCCAGAAATTATATTATCGGTAAGGAATTTTTTCTCCAAAAAATTCCAAAAAATTTTGACCAAAAATGCTTACAATTGACCCCTGCAACTAAAAATAATTTTTCCAAAACGATTTGAAATTTTTTTTTTCCGTCGAAAAATTTCACACCATTTCGAATTTTTTTTCTCGAAAGTGGGTAGTATTTCGAGGGTGTGTCTAATGACCAAAAATGATTGTAATTGACCCCCGCAACCGAAAATAATTTTTCCAGAACGATTTGAAATTTTTGAATTTAATTATTAATAACTTTTTAACGAAGCCTCCATCGACAAATTGGTATTCTTTATTTTCGTCTTATTTTGGCCTCTAGAATTTCCCATTAAAATTTTTCCGAGGGGTGGCCGAACACCCTGTATATCAAAATAGCCTTTACCTAATGTTTCGCAAAGGAAACTCAAGATTTTTATATTACTGAAATGCAGAAATTTGTTTTGATCGAATAAAATTATACTGAATGTATCAATAACTGACCAGAACAAATAATGTCTCAACACCTGGCCATTGATGCAAATATTAATTATTATAAAAAAATCGTAATCCTAACATTTTCGATTGAATTTTTAGAATAAAAAAACTTTAATTTGCAAAAACTTATCAAGTATTCAATCATTGTAATCACGATTAAAGTAAGTCAAAATTTGTTTGCATATTATTTCTATGGTTTCCTGTCAATTTTGCGATCATTTCAAGAATACAAAATGTGAGATGATATTTTAAGTTTTATATTAATTAGGAATACCGAAGGTAATATAATATGAAATATTCCAAAACGTAACAATGCTTTTCTAGAATTTGAAGTGCAGTGAAAACAAAAGAATAGAAGAGTGATTACACTTTTTCATGTGTGAAATGTAGGTTCATTGCGAATGTGTTAGTTATAATTCCGGAAGTTGCATCTGTGACTACCGCAAATAAATTAAAAAAATTTTTAAATATTATCTACTCGTTTCTTTTAATTTTACATAGTGAAAGTAAATTGGAATATTGCTATTCTATAATAAATCATCTGCACTGTAACAAAATCGATATTTTCAAATGATCAAAGTTTCTGATACATTCTGTTTCCCATTATTACTGAGAATGAACAAACGTTGAACATTTCTCTCTATTTCACTCATTCTCAGTGTTTTTCACTTTTGCTTGCAATACGATCAAGCCTAACAGAGATATGAATCGAGAATCCACATCACTGAACTCATAATTCTGATTTTTGAAGAACAATTCTAACTATTATTTTAAAATTTGCTCAACTCTGGTATTTGGATAGTTAAAAAAAATCAAGAATTTCAAGTGGGAACGCGTGTTCGTAAAGGTCGTTCGATGATAATAGCGCGAAGAGAATCGACAAAGTAAAATTTGCACTTCGAACCGCAATGGTGACAATTAAAAAAGTATAGACGCGATAAAACGTGACCCGGAAGCGGTTCTGTCTGCACGGTGGTCGGATAAAACGGAAATTCGAGAAGGTGGAGATATTAAGAACCGACTAGGAACGGGACCAGTTGATTGCCTCTTGTCCGAAAGAGTTAATCTTTGCCTGATCACGGTTTGGAGTAGAGATTGAAATTGACACGTTAATTGGCGCAAGGAATTAACAAGTTTGGAGTTCCCTCGCTCACCTTGTTTGTAAGATGATTAAAGCAAACTAACTTCGACAATAAACTAAAAAGGAATACATGTTCTATTTTAAGTTTTCATGTCGATGACAAACGCTAATTTATTTGTATTATTACGATTAACTCTTAATCTCCCTTTTAATATCTAAAAGAGAACCTTTTCAATACCACGTGTAGCAAAGTAGAGTTTTACAGTTTTTTTGTGCTATTTTGTAACACATGTCCTTCGATTGAAAAATGAAATTATAACCAAAATAATAAATATCAAGAATAAGTTTGATTAGTCTTAGGTATAAACGTTTAATGACAAGGAGATTGAGGGAAAAAATGGCAAATATCAGCAAAGGTCAACTGTACTATGAATGAGAATACAGAAGAGATAAAGTCATTAGCAATGTTTACGTATGTAGTAATGATTTGTAAAAAATACTTCTGTTTTCAATACTAACCGTCTCTGATGCATAAGAGAAATATGTATTGTTACAATCTCGGAATTCACGATCTACATGGAAATACAGGACTCTTCTATGTTTAAAATAAAACAATACTTGTTTACGTTATCATGTTTCATAATCCATTCAGACATAGTCAAATCATGCTTATGTAAATACAGGGTGTTTGGCCATCCCTGGGGAAAAATTTAATGGGAGATTTGAGAGGCCAAAATAAGATGAAAATCAAGAATAACAATTTTTTGATTGAGGCTTCGTTAAAAAGTTATTAACGTTTACAGTTGCGCTTGTAGAACGGAAATCTGCGTGCAGCTACCCGCATGCGATAGTGGTTCTCACTCAGCATGAGAAACTCTACTTACTGACGTATCGACAGCCTTACAGTTTTCTGACTGAGAACCACTATCACGCGTACGCAGCTATTCACAGATTGCCGTTCGACAGGCGGAACTTTAAACGTTAATAACTTTTTAACGAAGCTTCGATCGACAAATTGATATTCTTGATTTTCGACTTATTTTGGTCTCTAGAATTTCCCATTATAATTTTTCCTAAGGGTGGCCGAACACTCTGTATATTAAAATTCTTTATATGAGCTTACATTATAGGTTCTTAAATTGTACCTTCCTATTGACAATTAGTTATGATATACTCATAATCATAGAAATAAATAAATCAATAGTGTGATAAATATTGTTACTTCTACTGTAAGTGTGTAAAGTTTACAATAATTTTTTAACGAAAGTCTACTACGATTTTTGAATCTCTTTTAGAATTAAAAATACAGTTATTTCTTTCTTTATTAACGATTTAAATTCGGATTAATACCGACGTTGCAAATTCTGTTGGGTTCTATTTGCATTTCTAACGAACTTGTTTCAACGAGACATGTTATTCTCCAAAGTTTGAAAGTTTCAGCGTTGTTAACTAAAATTTCCTGCAGATATAATCGCTCATTGTAAAGATGTTGCCTTTGCAATATGTTGTGTTACTTCGTTTGCATTTTATATTTATCTTCTAACTAATTAACGTCAACGCGGACAGCCTCCTGTCTGGCATTATTAATGATCCACAAATTCTTCGAATATTAGTAACCAAGTATATTTAACCCTTAACGATCGTTGCACCGATGGCGAGCAAAATTCAGATTATCACGACAGTATTTCGTAATACAGAGATTCCAAAAAATTTTGCACTTTCTTATTTTTTTTTTTTTTTTTTTTTTTAATATTTTTTGCCAAGTTGAAGATATTCAGAAGATATCATCTGTGTACTGTGTTTCATTTATTATATTAAAATTCTACCAAAAAGAACGTATTCATTAGCTTATCAGTCATTCTAATTTATTATACTTTACCAATACATGTTATTTATTCTATACAAGACCTTCAGATCGTCAATGTTTCTATATGATTGTTATAAAATTCTAAGTATCTAACCTAGCAAAAAGTTTGTGAATTATGTACCTACATTTGTTCAAGTAACAATCCCAGAGAATGAAGAATTTGTTTGAGGAGGATTTATGTACTACTATTTGACTGCAACTACACGCGCCAAGAATTCCTGTTAAAATTGCGCACAGTGGACAATTTCGACAATCTAGGAGGACAAAAGGGATATTCTGTAAAAGATGAAAATTAAAAACTTAATGTAGACATTATAAAATGAGTATGTAACCTGTCCTATGTTACGTGACGCTTATTGCCTTTTGTAAAATTTTACTTTTTATTCAGTCTTGACGTAAGCAAATTTTTAAAAATTAAGATTAATACTTAAAAATTTAAGACTGGAGTTCGAGTTATCTCCAAATTAAAGAAATAAAAATTATATGTATAATATAAAAGTTATATGATAGAGAAATTTTTTCACACGAAAAAGTATTTTTTTTATACTACTACTTATCGTTAACATTCTCACAGTAATATTCGTAGAGTGGATTGTTTAATTTTTAATTTACCTTTAATTTCTTATACCATATGTCTTTGTATTTTTTTGATGACTCAAACTAAAGTCGAAACATTTTCAATTAAATTAAATGTTGCAAAATTTGATTGCGTCAATAATGGAGAAAAAGTCAAATTTTTCTCGTATTTCACAAACTCTACATGGAAATTAGCAAAATAACCCATAAAAATTCCCTTTACAGTTATTTTCACCTTTTTCAATTTGATTATTTAAATTGAGTAGTATAGGATGGAGTTAATATGCCACCTGTATTAAATATCGTCTGTCTAGGCGTTAATTTTGATTATTAATCTCAAATAGGGATAGCAAATAACAGAACTTGATTTCCAATTGTTAATCACGACTCATGATTTCTAAAACAACTTTTCATCCACTTTTTCCTAGAAATTTTTGGAAACGAAAGAAGAATTTGACAACATTGTTCCAGAACTTTCTATTATTAGTTTCAAACATATCAAATTTTCTTGTTTTCAATAGTCATAAATTAAATCCAAACATTTTGAGATCGCTATGAAAAAGGGATAATTTCATTCTTTACTTTCGAAACTTCTATAAACATTTGTGTATTTTTCTATTCTAAAATTTATTTTTCTAGAAATGCAAAAAATTAAAGAATTCATATTTGTTCTAATTGAATGACATTTATGATCAATATATAAATCATCTTATCAAATTTCATGGTTTTCTAATAAACTGTTCTTAAAAAATAATGCAAAACAGTGTTCAACATATATATGTTTATACATTCATACAAACAAAATTTTGTTGAAATTATAAATTCAAAATGGCATCAACGCTATATATACATGATATACATATGTATGTATAAAACTCACCAAGCTTCGTAATTTTCTGTTAAAGCATTACTGACACATGAATCAAAATAGACCAGTATTCATACGCGTATCTTTAAAAATAAAATTTTATAACCAGAACACTTTAAAACAACGTGAAGTACAAAAGATTAGGAGAAGAAACAAATTTTGTCTGACAACAGTGCCTTTTTCTGTTATGTTCAGCAGCAGCTGAGAAAATAAACCATCGAATGAACTTAAAAATGAAATTAAAAATATAGGAGATGCTTGAAAATTAAAAAGAGCCTTAGATTTATTGGTAATTCAAGTAAAACAATACTGGTTAGAGAGACGTATACGTATAGAGGGTGTTCTACAACTGGATCGAATCACAGCGTTAAAGATAATCGAAAACAGATAGAAATTACATTAAGAGAAAAATTAAATGGTTTCATTTAAGTAATGTATCACCTCATGTGTCTTCTCCTTAAATGGAGGCATTTTAATGATTTCGAAGTCACCTTCTATTTTTTTAAATCGAACTATATGCTCTTCTATGCACCAATCGATGCGTCTTTTTATTCTCTACCAAAAAATATTGAAATAATTGGGTCGAACAATGATTACTTTAAAAAATACTTTAACTTCAGATTTTTATTATACTATTGTATTTAGCTCTAACTTTGAAGCTTGAATGTGTTTTTTTCATGTATAAGATATCTTAAAAATTAAATATTTATCGACACATACTCCAATACTTCTTTATAGTAAAACAAAATTAGACAAAAATAAAATAAAAATAATTTGATCTTTTCTTTCATAAATAAGTGCTCCCTAGTATTATAACTCATTTTACTTTTCCTTTCTCAAGTTATTGTTACATCTTTATTTCCTGTGCCCAAACACTTTTGTAATTTTTTTATAATTAATTATATTATCGTTGTAATATATTAGTCATTACCAATATTTTTATGCTTTTAGTTTTATACATTCTCTTGAATAGAGCCTGCATGATTATTATTATCAAATCAAAACATTAAGGAATTAAAATACATTTTCTGTATTGCTCTGAAAGCAACAATAATTCTGTCCATTTTATTATTCGATTTGTTAGCAAAAGGAAGGATAATTGTCTTCTAAAATTTAAAATATGCAAATAATAGTTGAAAAATAGACGTTTGCCACTATTTGGATGAAGCTATTTTTAATATTCAATAACTCGGTTGTTTATCTTTTATTTAAAATCAGGCGACTGAGTTTTCGTTTTGCAAAGATAAGAGCAGTACGAATAAAGTGTGCAAGGGCTGCATTATGCATGAATCACATTTGATTGCGTACCTGCAGCGGAACGTTTTCTAATGATGTATGGAGTCAACTATCCAATAGCTATCTATAATTGCCAATTAGTGTAGGTGGAAAAAATTCAAAGCAACAAGATGGTGTCCAATAATGCTAACCCATAAATTACACGGAATGCTGATAGTGAGATCCAGTAACGGTATGTAAACTTTTATACATCAATGATACTAGAGTAAGAAAAGTTACCACAGCATTTTGCGTAAATTTCATTACGTACATCGACACCAATTACAATTACTATTATAGGTTACTCCTAACAGAAGGAAAACGATAGCAGTACTTAAAACTCGAAACTTGGCAGACGTTCTTGTAAAACTCTGCTATGTATCAAAGTGGTTACGAACTCAGTAAAGGAAGCGTTTCCGGGGCAGTATTCGTGACTCTTTTTCATCTTTACGATAAGTAGAATATGCTCGTAAAGGTCGATCACCTATTTCCGGAATGCTTTGCATAATTTATCGAAAACTTTAAAGCACTGTACACCTTGCTAAGCCACAAAGTTATTTCGTTAGATTCACTAATTATTTTAAACAGTACATACAGGATGTCTGTAAAATTTCTATTCATTGACTCTTTTTCATGACTGATGGAACAATTCAAATTTTATCAATATTGCACAGCAAACTAAGAATTAATACAGGGAAGCGAGCGATAGTAGTCACAGAATAAATACAATGACATAAATACATTGAAATTAGCGATAAGTTTAGAGAAAAAATTGATAAGACAACAGGCATGATTTAGCTAAGTAGATCGTCAGATTTAATCCCTGACGAACTTATTTGTATCTCTATCGAATCCTACGTGTATTAGACGAAGGTTTCGAGGGTAAAAAACTTACGCGAATGAGCAGGAAGCTCTGCAAATGCTTCGAAACGTATTAAAAAATGTTATAAAGTTTTTGTGCTGCCCAGAGATATTGACGGGTGTCAGGTCGAAATCCAATCTGTCAATAAATGTCACTACTTTGTCATTTTATTAACTGAATTCGATATAATTTCTCTGCCAATAGCTAAAATAGATAAGAACATTATGAATAACCCGTGTAATTAATTAGACGCGATTTTTTAATCCTGAAATGGTTAACCTTGAAACATGATAATCGGACCAAACTTGACGCGAATGATTATTATTATTTATCCGTTAGCTTTGATACTTTGTAAATTATAAATAATGTAAACTTAGATTTCGATATGTGATGTAATATTAGTGATATCTATATTTTTTAATTTAATATTACTGATATTTACATGTAATATCTATAAAATTTGACTGTTACAGGGCATCATAAACCTTCTCACTTTATTGTCGTTAATATCAGAGAAATAATATTTATTAAATTATTTGGATATTTTTTTTATTGCGGTGATATTGATTCAAGAATATTACTAATTTTGTTTATCCTATACAAGGATATTAGCATATGAGCTTCTTGTGATAGGGGAACAGTGGTAATCGTAAGAAAAATGCAACCAAAATTAAAATATTCCCAAATGTAGATTTAACAAGTTTATCACAGGCTACATTCTTTTTCTATCAATTAATATAGTTTTTATATCGTGGTTGGAATCATCCTAAAATTATTTTACTGTAAACGTAATTACGATCACGATGTAAAAGCCACAGTAATTAGCCCCACAAAAATTCTCACCTTGATAAAGTTATTAAATAAATATTTGAGTAATTTTTAAATAAATTTAGTCCCATGTAATGTTTTTCCTACGTACAGCACTGTTTGGTCGGATGTCTGTACGTAGCCTAATTTACTAATGCAAATTATCAATACAAAATGTTTTTACTAACATTCTTCATCTTGTCTTGATTCAACGACAAAATTTTAACCACCAAATGCACTGTTCGAATGTAATATTAGCAGAAATTCATATCCGTTTGACACTGTCATAAAACGAATTTCGTTCATTCGAGACAATGATAAAAACACGAATAATGAATAAAATTTCATTTATTGTTGTTTTAAAGTAAAGTCTTCATTTCAGTATAAATGATCATCCTTCACTATAAAGATTTCATTTATTGTTGTTTTATGTTGGAATAAAAATCACCGCATTCCAACACTAGTTGCAAGTTCAGCAGTTGGTATCCCTGGTGGGGATCAGACATGTATAAATACGGGGGATCACCGCGTGTGCGCCCCCTTCTGGAGTGTTCTGCCGCGAAACGTTGTGTGCAAGGTTATGTTAGATTAGAGTTGCACGTGTTTAAATGTAAATTCAGAAATATAAGTTTTATGTTCAAATTAATAAAATGTAATATTCATTTGGTGTGCCACGGCCACGTGCTGCGCGGATCTCGCCAGTTAACATTTTAGAGTAAAGATTTATTCGAGAACACTCAACTCTGACAAATACACATGCACACGTATGCCTTAAATACACCTTGAAAAACTATAATCTCCAAATTGTGTTTCTGTTTTAGAGCATTATAGGATATCGTTCGCTATAGTTTCGTTTGTGTAGAAAAGAGTAAACCTACGTTATTATTTGAGGATGAAGTAATTTCGTATCGTGGAATATCAATATAAAGAGACAGATTCGCAACTTGTTACCCGTTTTAGACGACGAAGATACGAATAGAAAATGTGTAATTCGAGAAACTTGGGAAAGCTGCGTATGACTCACCGTTTTCCGATTTCGGTGGGACTGGCTCGATTTTCACGGAGGTGGTTGTCGCGTGGAGGGACGTCGAGACTTCGGCGACCTGACAGGGCACCGAAGCCAGCGGTTCCCTTTTCACCAAGTTATTACCGCCATTGTTATTGCCATTGCAATTCGCGTCCTGCCCGTTCCAGGACGAAGCAACCGGCAATGTCCTGCTGCAGCCCGCGTCGGAATGCACCGTCCTGGTTTTCCCTAAATTTATAAAACAAGAGTTTGTTACTAACCCTCTGAAATTTAAGCGTGCCATCTGTCGTGTATCTGCAGTGTCGCAGCAATTGTCGAGTGTAAACGTTCTATTGCTATATTTATACTAGAGTCGTTCAATAAGTCCTTAGAAAAATATAGAAAAAGAAATTATTTTAGCTAGATTTTTTTGTTATTTTTCAACATAATCTCCTTTTAGCTCTATACACTTTTTCAAGTGTTTCTCCAACTTTTTTAAGCCATTTAAAAAATAAGATTTCGGAAAGTCCTCAAAATAGGCACCTGTTTGGGGCGGTGACCTCCTCGTTCGACGTGAACCGTTGTTCACCAAGCCATTTTTTTAAGTTTGGAAATAAAAAGAGTCATTGAGGGCTAAATCCGATGAATACGGTGGATGTTGTAATAATTCGAACTTTAATTCCATGATTTTGGCCATCGAAACTGCAAAGGTGTGCACCCATGCATTGTTTTGATGGAAGAGGAAGTTCCTTGCTTCGATCGACAAGGTGTGACTATTAAATAACGGGACTGCCGCTGTAAAACATTTTATTTTGATTTCATACATATTTACTTATTATCACCTTCAATATACACCCCTCCTTTATTCCTACAATGCTGCATACGAATCTTCCATTGTTCAAAACAGTGCTGGAAGTCTTCTTCTGTCAGCTCCTTCAGGACGCGTGCCGTTTTTTCTTTCACAGCTTCAACGGACTCAAATCTTGTTCCTTTTAATGCAGATTTTATCTTAGGAAACAGATAGAAGTCGCACGGCGTAAGATCCGGCGAATAAGGCGGATGGTCTAACACTGGAATGCTGTACTTGGCTAGAAACCTCTTGACAGACAATGCGGAATGAGCCGGCGCATTGTCTTGGTGGAGAATCCATGACTTGTCCTTCCACAATTCGGGTCGTTTTTTCCTTATTCTTTCACGGAGTTCAGCGAGAACGTGAAGGTAGTAATGTTGATTAATAGTTTGACCTTCAGGAACCCAGTGAAGGTACACAATCCCATGAATATAGAAAAAAACAATCATGGTTGCTTTGAATTTTGATTTGCTCATTCGAGCTTTTTTGGCTATCGGTGAATTTGGGCTCTTCCAGTGCATAGATTGGATCGTTTCAGGATCATACCAGTATCTGTTTTCTAAGGTAAAATCAGGATTAAGAGAATCAAGATTTGAGTCCCTTGAAGCTGTGAAAGAAAAAGCAGCACGCGTCCTGAAGGAGCTGACAGAAGACTTCCAGCATTGTTTCGAACAATGGAAGATTCGCATGAAGCATTGTAGGGATAAAGGAGGGGTGTATATTGATAATATTAATAAGTATATAATAAGTAAATATGCATGAAATCAAAGTAAAATGTTTTACAGCGTCAATTCCGTTATTTAATAGCCACACTTTGGAAAAATGAAACCATGTGGTGGATATAACTGAGACTTTGACAGCTGTTTAGTGAGTCATGATGCTTACTAACAACAAATCATTTTCGATGCTACGAGCGCCAACACTTGGATTTTCTAAGGACTTATTGAACGACCCTCGTGCTACTCCGAATAATCCACAGTAAGGAGCATAACTGAACAAATAACAAGTTTTGTATAAATCATTATTTATTGCTAGGAATATAGGGGAATATTAAAAAGTAAACATTATAATTATCTTTATTACAGTTAAGGGTAACATAAGAAAAGTCTTCTCGTTAGGCAATAAAAAAAGAATAGATTTACTAGGTTTTGCACCAGCTTGTAAAAACACTGTTTACATGGAATGTGTTAGGAATATGTTTATATCTAGCAGTTTCAAATGTTTACAATATGCTGTTCTATATTTTAGTACTCCAGTTGCTCACAATTAGTCGAACGGGAAAATATGCAATAAAAGTAGGAATAAATATAAATCCAATTTCTCCAAATTGTTTAAAATAAAATCATTTCTCTTTTGAATGACGGCTTGTCAACACATCGAGTCGCGGGAAACCGTTGCGTTAATCAATCGACAGTGCAAAGAATAAGAAACAAACATTGTAAAAGTATATTATTAAAAGTTGGAGGAAGACCAACAAAATTATCAGCGCAAGACAAACGAAGAATTATATATTTTGTCACATCTGATGAAGCTTCAAGTGCCACTGTGGTTGCAGAATTATTAAAGGAAGACACAAAGATACAGATAAGGAAGCGAAAAGCACGAAGAACCCTTAAAAGAGCTGAGTTTAGAAGCATTAAGAGGAGAAGCCAATATTATCGAAGAAGAGTATTAAACTTCGTTTGAAATTTCTCAAAACATATCGAAATTGCACAATTTTTGAAAAAGAACGAGTCGTTTGATCAGACGAGGCTAAAATTAACAGAATTTGTTCAGATGGCGTGTATTGGAATTGGATTCGTAAAAAAGATATCCTTAAACCACGACATGTAAAATAAACTGTAAAACATGAAGACGAATCCATAATGTTTTGGAGGTGTCTAACAGCATTTGATGTTGACTTACTGCACCGAATTAACATTATGTATTGACGTCATGAATCAGTACATGTACAAGTATATTTTACAAGATCATCTCTTGTAATGTGTTTTTCAAAGAAGAAAACGTAATTTCCATGCATGATCGAGACCCTAAGCACACTGCTAAAAGTGTGAAAAAATGGTTTAGTGCTAACAAATTTTATGTTTTGAATTGGCCTGCACAGAGCCCCGACTTTAAAAAGACGAATATGGGATTCATATGATTCCCAACCAACATCAATCAAGCATTTGTATAGCAGAATTAAAGAACAGTGGGAACAAATATCTCCGGATTATTGCAGAAAATTAATACAAAATATGCTGAAGCAAATTATTGCAATTTTGCAAGCAAATGAGTTGTGGACAAAATATTAAAAATAAATGACATATTAAATACTGAGAAGTATTGGACGTGGTGCAAAATCAAGTGAATTTATTTTTTTTTTCATTGCCAAACGAGAAGACATTAACTACTAAAAAAATTTGTTATGTTGCTTCTAACTGTGATAAAAATGATTATAATGTTTATTTCTTAATATTCTCTTATATTCTTAGCAATAAATAATGATTCATACAAAACTTATTATTTGTTCAGTCATGCTCCTTACTGTATATTTCGCAAGCCAACGACCATTATTAATTATACCGGGTAAGTTAATTACTATTGCCGCCTAAAACAACGGCTATTCATTGCTTTTAGTAGAAAGTGTCTTATGTGAGATATACTGTGTTGAAATGTGCTCAATGACTAGAAGCATTTCACTTTTTCTTTCTATAGATTGTACTTTCCAAGATAGATTGATTCTGAATTTTTTCATATAGCACTGCATATTTTTTTAATTCTAGGTTGTAAAATACCAATATAAAAAATTTAAGAGTACCTTTGGTCAAATCGTTCGCAAAATAGATAACCTTTACGATTTTTTTGGAGAAAAGTGTACAATTTACGGCGATCAAAATATTAAACTTTAACGTATTACAAATATAGACCAAAAATTAGAAGTTATTATTTAATTTGTATAATTCTTTGAAAACCAAAAAATGAAAATAGTTCATTTAAAAAATGAATTTTTAAATTCTCAATTTTTTGTTATGGACGTTTTCATATGTATAAATCCATTTTCTGCCAGGTATTCGTTTAAACGTACCTACGTCAGTCAACGACAATTGTTTCTTCACATTGAAAGTCGATAAGCGAGAGCTATTCATACGAAATGAAAACATTTAAAAAATTTTTTAATTTTGCGATATACATTAGGTACAAATGCAAACAAATTAAATTTTCTTTGCATGAATTTGTACTATAAAACCCAAAAGTTTTTGTTACCTAATATTGTATACTGTTCCCCTTAAAAAATGATAAAATTTCCTACATATTTTGCACATTAACCCATAACAAAGTGATATTGAAAGACAAACTAGCGCGTATGATTCTATTAAAAAAATATAAGAGATTTTTTAAAATACTTCAAACGTTTCATTTATAAATTGTCGATGTAAATAAAGCCACTATGAACTTTGACTACATATCACGTTAGTTCTTCTAAATCACGCAAGTTTTTTCACAATATTGTACTTCTCCCAAGCTACCTAAATAATCCCATTTTCTAATGATGTGAGTGCTTCAAAGATTCTTGATGACGTTTTTACTATTAGTGACCGTAGCTCTCCAGAGATTATTCTTGTTACTGATTTGGCGATTTATGAATTCATTTGTGAAATGAAAAGAAAACGTAAAGTTCCAATCCTTTGCAGATGGTGTTTTCTTTTGTTGCATATAGGTAATATTATAAGACACAAATCTCTTTTTAACATATGTATAATATTATACAAGGCGTCCTGCAAAGTGTAGTACTATCATGGAGTAATTCTATATTAAAAAATATATCGATAATGAAGAATAACACTGTTTCAAATAACGCTTCGTTATCGATAAAATTGATTTTAAAAATGCAACGAGTACGCGTGCATTTCATTTTTTACACTCCATTGTCCCTTCTAAGGAGATATCGTAATTGTAACAAACAACTATGAACAAACGACATATGAAACACAAAATTTTTCTTCTTTCAATAACCAAACAAATTAGAATTCTTGGCCTAATTTTCGACAGCAGGCTTACGTGGGTACCACATGTTAAGAAACTAAAAAAGATAGCTACGCTAGGAGCCTTAATACTTTGAAAACAATAGCTTAAAAAAAACTGGGGAGCAGACTTTCAAGTTTTCATAAGATCCGTCCAATGTGTAACAATTGCAATTTAAGGAACTCGATCCACCACATAGATAGAAAACTTTTTCAAGTGAAGACACCAAAGAGCTTACCAGAACTTTCAACTCATGTAAAAAACTGCTAAACTTTTTGAAACATGTAAACCTTTTTCATCTAATTTAATTTTGGTCCAATGTGGTATAATTTAGTTTGATGGTTTCCTTACGTCACCTTGTGCCTGTACTTGTATACTTTGCGTGGTTGCTAATGCCTCATTCGGGTTGATGCAACTTTAAAAATTAAATATAATTTTTCGAATATTTGTTACCTCAAAATATGTCAAAACATGTAAGAGAATATCAACTATTGTTGAGGATACCATATCATTGATAATCAATTCAATTATTAAGTCAAGGTCAATGATTCCTTTTCCTCCAACTTAGGCGTGCTTTAATTTAAGATATCTAAGACTAATATTATCGTGGTAATGTTAGACAAATAATCTAACAAAGATTTCTGAAGATCTCGATCGAACAACGTACATTGCAATAATCATTTCAAGTTTCATTTAAGCAGTATTACAGTAGAGTTTTGATTATTCGAATCCCGTTTAACCGAGATTCGATGTTTTGAAATGTATCCTTCGTATACAAAGTTTCTTAACTGTTTTTATGTTCTAAACACGATTTAATATTTTCCATACTTAATTACTTATTTTGGACAGTTTAAGTTTGCAAGAAAAAAGGTCCTTTGGTATACTTTTTTAAAAATCATTATGTTTTACACTTTTTCCTAAATTTGACAATAGCTTTCACTGTAATTTCGTTCACGGATTTTGACAAAGTTTTATTTAGATAACTAGTGAAAGGATCTTTTGATATTAAAAAGTTAATATTATTATTAATAATGACATAGTGATACATAAAACACGAATGGGGGTTACGACGTTGACGCGCTTTCTTTATATAAAAATAAAAAGCAACGATATTTAAAATATTCATGGTCGCTTTGGACCAATCTCGAAAAGTATAAGACATGAAAAAAATCAAATGCTTCTCATCGATAAGCACATCTAAGTTCAGTATACTTCGTAAAAAAAAGTTTTTCCTAAAAGCAAGGGACAGCAAATTATTTTAGATAGTAATTATTATCACTGTGTATATTTTTATGTAGCATATTAACATATATACAAGAGTCTATAATTCAATCTGATTGATTTCGTTTCTGTTTCATTTAAGTATCTTAAAAATTGTATTTTTAATTGTATTTTTATGTAACATATTAACATATATACAAGAGTCTATAATTCAATCTGATTGATTTCGTTTCTGTTTCATTTAAGTATCTTAAAAATTGTATTTTTAATTGTATTTTTATGTAACATATTAACGTATATACAAGAGTCTATAATTCAATCTGATTGATTTCGTTTCTGTTTCATTTAAGTATCTTAAAAATTCAATCTTTGTTGAATTTTTATGTAGAAGCCTACAACTGTCTCATAAAAACTTCTGATAGTTTTCACAAGTCTGAATAAAAAACTCACAAAGATGTAATGAACAATATAAGATTGTTTGCATGAAACGCATGAAATGCAAGACCCGCCCGACGTTGCTCTATTTCGTTCATTCTCGATGTAAACCGCTCATTTTCCTCATTGGACGGTACACGCGATACTTGGCCTCAGTTGAAGATAATAATCGTTACCCACCCCGCTTTCAAGTGTATTGACGGTCCAGATTTTCTCGCTCAAAAGCGAACATTATTATAACATGAAATCGCCCAACGCATTAAGGGTGATCAAATAACCTCAATATTTAATACGCTGTATTCCCATGCCCCATCTATCAACCAGTTTAATTTCATCGAATTTCCACTGCCCAGGGAAATTATACTCAAATTACATACGCTTACAATCCCATTAAAAAAGTATTTTATTTATTTTTATTTTACAACCTATAAATAAGGTAGATCTTTATTGTAAGTGATAAAAGATGCGAACAAATACATTTTAAAAACATACATCCTTTTACTGTTAAAAAAATATTTTCTTTATGTTCACATATACGTATATTTGTGTTTACATTTGTAAATACGATTGCGTCCAAACGCCTGAATATAATTGAATGAAACTCTATATTTAAGTGTCATATTCTAATCTCAAGATCTAATTCGAACAAAATCGGTACGTGAATAAAGATGGTTACTTTTTGCAGTTCTTTGGTTATCCTGATAAATATCAATTTTTCTTTTCTTAATGCTAATAAATGCTTAAAGTAAATCCTAGAGAAAATAACATTGTGCATCAAGAATTTACATAAACATTTTCTCTATGTTTTCTAATAAAAAAAAGTTGAATGAAATCTTATTCATTACATACTGTTAAAACAACCTCAGAAAGTAGCGAGGTTGATCTCCGAAAAAAATAAATTTTTGAAAATGCGAAAATTTAAATCGATGACTGGCGACCGGGTAAATTGAACTATTCCTACCAAACAAACTTTTGTATATTTAATTGAAGTTAAATCTCTTTGATTTTGTTTTTATTTTCCGGTTTATTTTTTTGTTTATTCGTTTCTTATTAATTCAATCTTCCCTATACACTATCGATTCTATAAAATATCAGGAGTAGAATAATTTAATAATAAAATCTTATACGATTTTTCATCTTATTTGTACGAACACCCGATATGTTTGCGGGTGATACTTTACATATAAATATGAATAGATTTCGTGCAATTATATTTTCCATTGCAAACGCCAAACCTCCACCACAATTTAAAAAGAAATTACGGTTCATCCAGTAGATAAGTTTTGATATAAAATTTCACCCTTCATGGTGTCCGGTTTTTATGGAAACACAATATTGTATTATTAAGATTTCCACTTTCTAATTCACTAAAGAATATATCATGTGATTTATTCGTATTTGCTTCAATAACAGCTGGTTTCGTTTCGGCTCTTTTTATTTACCTTCTGACATCGATCTGGGTTTATATGTGGATCACTGCGAAACCGTTTTAAATCTAATGCAAATGTACTCAACATTGACACATATGTTGAGTTGAGATAAACATCAACCATACTGTACCTTCGGTTTTTCACCTTTTATTTTATTCGTTTACAGAAGTCTTTCATGTACACTGTACCGCGTTTTTATCTTCCTCCATCTTACCTTTTTTCACTAGTCATCCCGAGTGCCCTCTCTCGACTGATGACTGATCTACTTTTGAACGGTGGCGCGAACAACATACATTATTAGAAACTACAACGTTCCCTACATCGCCTGGTATATTGATACGAATGGATCTCTAAATTTCGTTTGCACCCACCCACCATCATTACAGCGTGCACTCACATTATGTGAGTACAACAATTTACTTAATATATATCAATTTAACAATACATGTGGTTCGCATCTCGATATTCTCTTTTCAAACGTCGGTTTGGTCCAGATATCTATTGCGTTAGATCCCCTAGTACCTTGTGACACTTGTCATCTATCATTGGCTTTTAAAATCACTTGCGAATGTTACTAATTACAAACTCTTTTCCCTCAAAACACCGATCACCAGGTAAATTTTCGTCATGCAGATTACGTTTCGATTGATGCTTACCTTGGCTCCGTAGACTGGAACGTTGACTTCCGTCACTTAGTATTAACCCTCCGAGTACTGGACTTTGCAACCTGTGCAGGAGTCAATTGCGACTCACACTGACATTACACTAATATAGGAGCAGTATATCTCCAGTCTTCTCTTGTTTGAAACTCGAACTCGCGCATACATATGTATCAAACATTGACCGTCGCTCGAAACTCAAACTCCTCCATGTTTCATATACGTATTCCTTCGAGGGAACGTTGTAAACGAATGCAACCACTTGGAAATACTTATAAACAAGTAAAGAAGACACTATTTTCTTTTCTCTTTTCTGTCTGTCTGTCTTGCTCGTAAACCTATAGCTGAAATTAGTCCAGCGAGTCGGAGCATCGGCCAAGCGTCGAAAGCAGAAAAAGACACCAAGTAAAAAACAAAGAGGTCCGTGAAATAGCCCCATCGATCGGGGCAGTAAACATAAGACGTAGACATACACGTACATTATTATCTCCGTCATGATAGCGAAAGTATCTCGAGGAAAGTGACGAGTCAACAGTGACTCCGGCACAGTACTCGGAGGATTAACAGTGTTTTGGATGTATTATACGTTCACATCGCATACGTCACTCACAACTTTGTACCCTCACAACCTTTTCGCGTATCTACGTATCCTAAATGGTTTTCAAAAGACCTTATTAGGTTAATTACTAATAATCATAATTATTAAATCATCTCATTTGGCGTTCCTTAGGGGTTTCACTTGGGTCCTATATTATTTATCATATTTATTAACGACATTACCACAGTTCTGAACCATTGTCGTTTTTTACTATTTACTGACGAAGCTAAATTGTTTCTTAATATTAAATCCCCTGCCGATGCAATCAGACTATAGTACGACTTTACAAACCTTAACAATTGGTGCGAGTCCAATCATGTGCACTCAAACATACTAAAATATAAAATTCTGCGTTTTCATCGTAAAAAAACCCTGTTTTATACCGTTACTCAATAAATAGTACTTTCTTAAAAGATTCCACTAGCATAAGAGATCTTGGAGTCATATTTACTTTCGAGTTTTCATTCACAGAACATATCAAACACATCACGCTATTGGCTTTCAATTCTCTTGGTTTGATCAGAAGAATGTCAACACATTTCAAGAACCCTAGTTCATTGAATATCTTTCTTAAAGTTCTAGCTCTTCCAAATCTTGAATACTATTCTCTATATAGAACATAGACTGCAACGTAGACTGCACTGAAAGGATTTATCATACATATAAATACTGCTTAAGGGGCAAGTTGATTCCTATGAAGCATATTGATAGAGTGTAGTATTTTATAGTATAATATTACAAACAAAAGAATATCCTCGGTGATTTTTATCAATTCACTTGTGAACAGAAGAATTTGAGAACAAAGTAGAAGAAAAGGATAATAAAAAGTGCGTGAAGGTAGAAAGAGGACGAAAAAATTCGAAAGAGATGGAAAGAGAGAAATACGAAGAAAAAGTGAACGAAAAAAAAATGAATGATAAATATAACGAAAATGAATCCAAATCAGAGTGTAAGAACGCCCTTCGTTTAAAGTGCCTCCAAACTTTTTCAAAATCTGATCAAAGTGAAAAATGGATTCGAGTAAGAAGTGGGCTCATTTAAAATGCAGTAAATATACCCCACATTATATATGTATTAACTTTTGTTCAAATTTAGAGAGTGATTAATTTTTCTACCATTTAATTTTAGGTTCCAGTTCAAGTTCAAAGAAAAATATTTTGCTTATGGACCTACATACGTATATTAACTTTGTATTAAATTACAAACGCTATAAATAGCTAAGATAGTGCATTATAAATAATAAAAATAGTTAACAATTAAATCAAGGTTTTTTACACAGTTGTGACTTTATCAACTAAATACTTTCAAATGTTTTTTTTAATCTATTTTCTTCAATTTTATTTAAACATAACAGGTCAAAATATACTTAGAAATACTTTTTATTAAATTGGTGATTCAAATGAAATTTGCAAAAATTGAAAACTGAAATATATTACTCACAATGGAATCCTCCTACCATCATTTATGTTTAAACATTATACTGAATACTAATAAAATCTGGCTAACCCGATTTCATTGCAAAAAAATAGAAGTATAATTAATTATTAATAGTCACTTATATTACGTGACTACACAGTGAATGAATATACATAAATATCTGAATATCTTCTTTCATCATCAAACATAGTCAGTAGGATGAAACAAAATATAGAGGCAGACTTTTTTGTATAATTCATGACTTTTATAATAGTATTTAAGCTGCCATAATTAGAATTTGACCAAAAAATTCGTTGAGATGCCGCAAGCCATTCAAACACTATTTTTATAATTTTATTTCCTTTTGAAATTTTAAAACTAACTGAAACATTAAACATGATATATTTCATTAAGAACTGTTTCTTCGTATCAAAAGCAAATGTCAATTTTTGTGATTCAATTTTAACTAGTATGAACCTATGCCTCCATAGACAGCAGATATTTTTACAAGAAAATACAAAGGATTATTTTGTACCTTAAAACTGTTCAAAAAGTGACACATAAAACACTTTAAAAATATATTTAATACCCCCACAGTTATCGTTAAAATTGTTCCCTGAACGATAATTCAACCCACACTTTACATTTTTTAATACTTACATTTTTAACCTATAATAATGTAGAATATTTGTTTTACCCACTTATTAAAAGACACAATGATTCTAATTTTTTTAAAAATATTTTTAAGTTTTATTAAAAGAATACCTTTTTTCTTAGAGCCTTGCTCTTGAAATACCAATGAAATATAAACAGTCACAGAGTGCATGATGAATACCAGAAACATTAACGTTTTAGAAAATAGAGAAAAAGAACAAATGAAAAATAAATGTTATCTGAGTCCAAAAAGACCCATAACCGCTGTGCGAGTGTTAAAAGAGCAAAAAATTAAAAACTTCAATCTTCCTACGCCACCTCAACAATTGTTTCGACAGAAACTAGCTTTTGCAGGTCTAATCTAAAAGAATAAATGTGAACTATTAAGAAACAGTCAGAATTTTAATTTTTTCGTTCCACTCTTATAATTAGATTATTTAAAAAATTGCACGATTATACATTTTTACTATTTTCTTTGTGATTTAATTCCACCGTGCACCGGGTTAAAAAGTATTACCGCTCGGTCGATTCGTGCTTCTCGTGAACGATCGTCGAGACAAAAGGGATTCACAACGAGGTCAATAGCTGCGTGAGTAACGCCGACATTAATTCCACAGTCAACGGTCTCTATCACGAAAAAAAAAGGACGATCTTGATTTTATCGTCCGTGCTATGAACATTTATGCCACCCAGTGTGGATGGCGTGCACACGCCGCGGGATCATTTGCCTTACAACGTGCACTGTACGCTCGTACCTCGTCCACCGACAATGAAAACATTTATATCGGTCGGCACTTTGTGACACAAAGTAGAGGAAATTATGACCAACCAGCGTTCTTTCCGTCACGGCTTCCGAGAACTTCGCTGTTCCGACTACGCGCGCTCTTTGTATTTCTCTGGAACTATCGGGATGACCAATAACTTCACGGATGGAACGAGAGTTTTATGGCTGGCGTGCAATTTGACAGGCTTTTACGGAGCTCCGAATACGATTAAAAAGCGTAATACAAACTTCCGTCTGTTTAACAGCGTTCCCTTAAATGTGTAATAGCTTGCTAATTGTAAGTCTCGCAGCTACTGTGGACCTCAAACCATCATGTTCCTGGAAACATCTGACGATTCATTCGTCGACGTCGCGCAGCAACAAACAAAATTGAGACATTTCACTCTAGAATGTAGAAATGTTTTATTTTATAGAACGGTGCATCAATTTCCTGATCCGAAACTTTCATAGCCAGCGTGAAATTTGGCTGGTTTACACGAACTTCTGATACGAATTGTTGAGGTTCTCACTGCACAATGTATTATTTTAATTATATATTTTTTATTTATAACAAGTAATGACAAAATAATTAGCTGTAGGAAGCGTATTACATTACGTTACAGACTGATCTATAATCAATAAGTAATCCAGCAGGTGGCGATCGATTACCTATTCTACTTTATCGACACAAGTGAGATTTATGATTATGTTTTGTTTTGTTACACCTGACATGAATAAAAAGCACAATATATGTAATAAGTTTTCACGCGTTTGATAGTGTAATGTATTGTTTGCTAATAAGGAAATGCTGCAAATGGTTTGGTTTTAATTTGAATGTGACTTTATAAGCTTGCAAAACTTTTTCTTTAAAACAGTATTCTAACGTGAACCCTTGAAAAAATCGATTTTTTAAATTTAAACTTCTTAAAATATATGCTTCTGAAAATATATGAACTTATGATCAGATTTTTAAAAATAACGAAATTTAAGCTGCTTAAAGCATATGACCGTGAAAGTTGGTGCAAATGACGAAAAGCAGAAGTAAAGCAGAAGCATAATACACACAATACTTTCAAACACTATCCACTGCTTAGTGACCCCTGGGAAAAATTTTAATGGGAGATTCTAGAGTCCAAAATATGACGAAAATCAAGAATACTAATTTGTTGTTGGAGGCTTCGTTAAAAAGTTATTAACGTTTAAAGTTCCGCCCGTACTGAATTTTTTTCTCGAAAATGCGCAAGATTTCGGGGGTATGTCTATTCACTAACAATGATTGTATTTGACCCCTCCTAGCTAAAAATAATTTTTTTAGAACGATTTCAAAAAATTTTTTTTCGCCGAAAAATTTAGGCATCTACCCCCTGTGGATTTTTCTTACAAATTCGTTTTTCATTTTTAATAAATTTGGTTGGCGATGTACAAAAATATTGTCTAATACTTTTTTGTAGATATCTATAAGCTCTAGTTCCAGACTAAATTTCAATGAAATCCATCAACTATTATAGGAGTTATGGCTGTTTGAAAATTGGACCATTTTTATGGGGTTTTTCTAACATTACGGAGTCAAGGAACAACTTTTCGAATATTTTTATAATTGCTACATATTCTATACTAAAATACACGGCGTTTGGCTTTTTGAACATTAAAATCGTCCAATCCGTTCAAAAGTTATGACGTTTTAAAGATACCCACAAAATTTTGCAGTGACATTACTGAAATGATATTTTCGGTAAGGAACTTTTTCTCGAAAATGGTTAGGATTTCGAGGGTATGTCTATTGACTAAAAATAATTATAATTGGTCCCTGCAATCAAAAATAATTTTTTTAGAACGATTTGAAAATTTTTTTTTTCGCCGAAAAATTTCAGCATCTATCCGATTTTTTTTCTCAAAAGTGGATAGGATTTCGAAGGTATGTGTATTCACCAAAAATTATTGTAATTGATCCCCGCAACCGAAAATAATTTTTTCAGAACAATTTGAAGTTTTTGAATTTAATTGTTAATAACCTTTTAACGAAGCCTCCATTGACAAATTGGTATTCTTGATTTTTGTCTTCTTTTGGCCTCTAGAATCCACCATTAAAATTTTTCCCAGGGGTGGCCGAAAGCCTGTATACTTTTGCCTTTAGTTTGAAAATCTATAGTAATTGAGTTTTTAATCTATTTTTATGATTATAAAATATTTGTAAAAAAACTTCTCGTTTAAATGGTGTTATATAAATATTGATTCGAATGGAAAGTTCTTACGTTTTCTATACGACGATAGATTAATAAGAAAATGTAGCATTTTAATGTGTAAGTTAATATATCTCAAGGAGATAAGTTAGTTTTTTTGAATTGAAAAATATGGAACATAACCAATGGATATTTACCTTTGTAATTTCACTGTATGGTCACTTAGTTACCTTTGTAATTTCACTGTATGGTTTATTAGACCCGAATAAATTACATTTTATATTACTATCGGACCACACTATTTATGAGGAACTGTCTTAATAATTAATCGCCAAGTTTATCAAACATTTAGACTTTTGCTTCGAAACATGCTCATTGTGGAAAATCAAGTGTCGAAATATTTACGAATTTGGCTGTAAACATATTTAACGACTAGTCCATAACAATTTTATATCGTATAGTATAACCTATAGAAAATAACTCGTAAAATTTTCAGATACATTTGTTGACGTTATGAAACACAGTACAAAATAGATACATATTCTTTTATAAAATAAAAATATTACAAATTTCATTATCAATTTCCACGATTCGAAACTCTTATAATTAACGTACAATTTAGTAGACTTTTATGAGACTCTAGTATGATTAACAAGCAGAATACAAGTTTCTATGAGTTTAACAATATTTTCTATAGCGTACTATACCCTACAGTACATTGTGAATTTTAATTGACTAAACTTCTAGGTATCGTTTGATATACCCTTATTATTTCCGTGATGAATGGAAACTTTTATGGCTAGTGTGCAATTCCGTGAGCTGTCATAAAGTTTCGTAACAGTTAAAAGCTATGACAATCTTCCACAGAGTTAATCTCATTTTGGAAATTGTATAATAGTCAAGTTCTTGTCGTTTTTGTCGGAATTATTAGTTATTTCACGTTTGAAAGTTATTTTCAATTAATTTTCAGATTTGATTCGATTTCAGAGAATGAATCGTGTGTGAGAAATATTATTGTATATGCAATCCAATAATATTTAATATTTGGAAATTGGACTAACTAACGGACAAAACCGTTTCAAATCGGTGGTCCACCAAGATTCTATAGAAAAACGTTTATGATTAGCTTTTTTCTATATTGCTATTTTATCAAAATTTTTACATCACTTTGAATGTTTTAATCACAATGTATAAAATTTGACTCTTGGAAAGAGCATGTACAAAGAAGTGAAAAACTATAAGGTAATATGGGTCCAAAATCCAGTGCTTATCAAGATATTGATTAATTTATGTTCAATGTAGAAGATGATCAAAACGTTTTCTGTTCTAATTCTAGAACGTTATTGAATAATTCAATAGTCGAGGATATTTTGTCATTATAATGATACTGCAGTGGTTTGAATAAATGATAGTCACTGAATATTAATCAAGTCAAAGTATCTTATTTCTTATTAAAAAGGAGTGAAATGCATGTCAACGCTCGGTTTAATTAATTTTTTCTTCAATCAATGCATACGAAACTAAGATGTCAAGCATTAATGATAACTTCAAGACGATGGAGGATTTCAATAATGCATTTTTGAGAATAATTAAATTATTTCATAATCCCTTGAGTTATTAGTCGACAATTTGAAGTTTTTGTAGCTAACTTATCTTCAACGATTAATTTTGGTCGTCCAAGTACGTGATCTATAATTTAAACTAAGATATCTAGACGAAATTTTTTGCACTATGTTTGCCACGCCCTATCCTTAATGATACTTCCACTAATGTTTCATACAATTTATGTGACTGTAGAATTTCTTCAAAACACATGCAGTATTATAACACGAATATGCACATCATTGAACCACATTTATTTTAACACATTAACGACGGGGCATTTTTATTAAAACTTTACTATAGGATGATTTTAATAACATAGAATTCCTTCAACATGTGTATACTAAAAATGTGATAAGTGTTTTTGTAATTAATATAGTTTATTAAAATCTTCAGAAGTTATACGTAACTAATGGAATTTTTTTCTTGTGTTATCGGAGGAATTACTAGAAAAACACACATTTGTCATAAAACGAGAATACTCGTTTCCCGTCGGTAATGTGTTAATACGTTTGTGGCGCAGGTAGTTATAAAATATTAATAAAAACACAATAGTCAGTGCTTCTGAATTTGAGGATAATTTAGGTCCCGATCCAAAAATGACTCCCAGAACCTTCTGTTTTGACAGTCGAGGAACCACATACCATATATGTATAAATAAACTTTTAAGTTTTTATAAAAAAGACTTATTGAAACTATAAATTGAATTTAAACTTTTAAATTTTTTATTGAGTTACGTTTCTGTAAACCAAATAAAAAAAAAAACATAAATATCTTTAAAATATCCATTGGTTATATTTCATATTTTTCAATTCAACGTATGTCTTGAGATATATTAATTTACACAGTAAAATGCTACATTTTCTTATTGATCTATCGTCGTATAGAAAACGTAAGAACTTTCCATTCGAATCAATATTTATATAACACCATTTAAACGAGAAGTATTTTACAAATATTTTATAATCATAAAAATGGACTAAAAACTCAATTATTATAGATTTTCAAACTAAAGGCAAAAGTATACAGGGTTTTGGCCACCTCTGGGGAAAATTTTAATGGGGGATTGTAGAAGCCAAAATGAGACGAAAATCAAGAATACCAATTTGTTGATGGAAGCTTCGTTAACAAGTTATTAACAATTAAATTCAAAAAATTCAAATCGTTCTGGAAAAATTATTTTCAGTTGCGGGGGTTAATTATAATCATTTTTGGTCATTACACATACCCTCAAAATTCTACGCATTTTCGAGAAAAAAATTCCTTACCAAAAATCTAATTAGGTGCCTAAATTCGACGAAGAAAAAAACTTTCAAATCGTTCTGGAAAAATTATTTTCGATTGCGGGGATCAATTCTATTCATTTTTGATGAATAGACATATCCCCGAAATCCTAGCCACTTTTTAGAAAAAAATTCGATAAGGTGTGACATTTTTCTACGGAAAAAAAAAAATTTCAAATCATTCTGAAAAAATTATTTTCGTTTGTGGGGTCAATTACAATCATTTTTGTTAAATAGACACACCCGCGAAATCCTATGCACTTTCGAGAAAAATATTCTTTACAGAAAATGTACTATGTGGCCAGAAATGAAATGTTTCCTCGAAATTTCATGCGTATGTTTAAAAAATCATAACTTCTGGACGGATTGAAGGATTTTAATGATTCAAAATTCAAGCAATGCGTATTAATGGAGCTCTTGAGCCCCAGAAAAATGGGGCGAAAACATACATTGGATGCACAGGCGGAACGTTAAACGTTAATAACTTTTTAACGAAGCCTCCATCGACAAATTGGTATTCTTGATTTTCGTCTTATTTTGGCCTCTAGAATCCTCCATTAAAATTTTTCCCAGGGGTGGCCGAACACCCTGTATATCAAGTGAGAATTTTGGGTCGATTTTCTATGATACAAAAGGCATTTATCGGATTTACCTTCATTTTCAACAAAAGTTAAAATGTTTGAAGCGTAGAATTGAAATGTTATTGATAAAATTTTGTAGTTATCCAATTCTTCTGGAACACGAATCTGATATTTGTCAGAAAATTAATGAAGGAAATAGGAATCATTAACGAAAGCAGTTTTAGGAGACGATGCTTAAGGGTATCAAGACAAGAACCGTGCAGAGCAACGAGGGATAGGGCGGACTAGTCTTAGCGGAGCTGTAACCTATTTGTGCGTTAACTAGAATTCAGAACACGTTAACCTGTTTGTTACTAACTCTGTTACTAGTCATGCGCTAGGTCGAAGGATGAACGTAACTTAAACCCGTCTACGAGGAACACTGTGCCACGTTAATTCGACAATTGAAGGATTTGCCGGGAGGGTAATTTAACTCCCTGTCAAAGTGGCTATTAAGTATTTAAAGTTTTAATGCTACGAAGTGAACCGGGTATTTTGGTCAATTTCTTAAATTTGCCGTTTCTAGTTTTTAGGACAATAATATACAAGCTTACGATGTATTAAATAATAATTAACGCGTTGACTGGCAGACCAAAATCGTAAAATTGTTAACGAAACTAAAACTTTCATTTTAGATAACTGTAAACTACATAACTTTAAATTTGTCATAGTAGTTGTTTTCGTAACCTCACTAAAATTCATTCATCCAATAAAATTCAACTTGATAATTGTTTTAGTTCCATAGCGAAATGTCCTGTCACCCATATACAGGGTGTTCGACTATTCCTGGGAAAAATTTTAATGAGAGATTCTAGAGGCCAAAATAAGACGAAAATCAAGAATACAATTTGTTGATTGATGCTTCCTTAAAAAGTTATTAACGTTTAAACTTCCGCCCGTAATGAATTTTTTTCTCGAAAATGCACACGATTTCGGGGGTATATCTATTCACTAACAATGATTGTATTTGACCCCCCCTAGCTAAAAATAATTTTTTTAGAACGATTTGAAAAAATTTTTTTTCGCCGAAAAATTTAAGCACCTACCCCCTGCGGATTTTTCTTAAAAATTTGTTTTTTATTTTTAGTAATTTTGTTTGACGCCCTATAGAAAAGTTGTCTAATACCTTTTTGTAGGTACCCATAAGCTCTACTTCAGAAAAAAGTTTCATTCAAATATATTCACTATTGTAGAAATTATGACTGTTCGCAAATTGGACCATTTTTATGGGGGTTTTCTCATTTTGCGGGGTCAAGAATCAACTTTTCGGATATTTTTGCGCTTTGTACATATTCTCCACCAAAATACGCGTAGTTTGCTTTTTTAAACATCAAAATCGTCCAATTCGTTCAGGAGTTATGACATTTTAAAGATTCGCATGAAATTTCGGGGAACCATTTGAGGCCTTAGGTTAGATTTTCGGTAAGGAATTTTTTCTCGAAAGTGCGTAGGATTTCGGGGTATGTCAATTCACCAAAAATGATTGTAATTAACCCCCACAATCGAAAATAATTTTTCCAGAATGATTTGAAATTTTTTAATTTAATTTTTTAATAACTTTTTAACGAAGCCTCAGTCAAGAAATTGATATTCTCGATTTTCGTCTTATTTTGGCCTCTAGAATCTCCCATTAAAATTTTTCTCAGGGGTAGCCGAACATTCTGTATGTATAGATGACGTGGCAATCGAAGTGTTAATATAATTATGAAGAACAGGACTAATAAAAATAAAATAAGAATTATTTTGACCTTTCGTCTTTATATAATAATTTGAGTCTCTTCAAGAGTATGTTACATATATATAAATTCTATAAAAACATAAGAATTGTTGAAAACTAATACCTAATAGGAGGCAACAATCATAAATATATGTAAGGTGTCTCAGAAATAGACGATCATATTTGAAGGAGTGAGTTACACACTGAAATAAGTAAAAAATATCATATGAACGCATCGCCTTCTTATGTCAAAACCATAAATGCTAAAATACCATTTTTGATAAAAATATATTTTGCATTGTTGTTAGCCATTTTTATTCCTAACTTTATGTTAAAATTATAAATGTACAATTATATGCAAGGTAATAAACGTGTAGGTTAGATAACGATGGTGATTATATATCTAAGTTTGATAGCGTTGTTGTTTAGTATAAGAATTCTAGAACTTCGATTTCCAAGAATTTATTAAATTATATATTCATGGTTCTAATACAAACAGGACGATATGTCCTACATATCTTGGTTTTGTATGCACGATTAAACGAAATTTTCGAAGTGTCTACCTTGAATCACAATACATGCTATAACATGGCTTAGTACGACTTCATCTGGTCTAATATTTACAAACAATATCCATTTATGTGAATTGGACAAAATTTGAAAATGGCTGGATGGTTATGTAGATACACTTCTGTTGAAATGACCGACATGCATTTCGCGTATGGCTATATTAATGAAAATAAACACGAAGCACGTCGATTATACGAAGAACACTTTCTAGGACGCACAATTCCGAATCGTAAACTATTTTTTTCCATTCATAAAAGGCTTCAAGATACGTTTTGAACGTGTATTTTATATACACATGTACCCCTGTACACGTATATTTAATATACACGTGCTTAGAACCGTGTAATTTGTTATTTTATACCATTATTTTCTGTAGAACAAAATACTAGGATTTTTATTTACATGTATAATTTTTAAGTAGGTAAATAATTTTGAAAAAATATATTTTTCTTCTTGTGCAATTTTTGTTCTCCTTTAGAGAAGAAATCTACTACACTATTTTTTTTATTATAAACTTGCATTTTAACGTTGATTTCCAATTGCTGGTCAATTATTATGATTTTTCAATTTCACAGTATTTCGAAACAAATTCCCAATCAAAATTTGCAAGTTCGTTTCAGTCATGATTATAATTCCACTGAAAATAACGAACATACAAAATTGCTATTAATGTTATAAACATACTAGTCTATTGTTTTGTTAATAAATTCTATTACCATTTAATTAAAAAATTAATGAAAAAAACTTTTTGTACCATTGTATGTACAAATTAATATATTGTAGCAGCAATTTGTAGGAATATTGAAGAACTTTTGATAAAAAATTCTATTCAACTACATCTTCCAAAATTTTCCCAACAATCGCAGAGATTGATAAGCATTAAACGGAATCAATCGAACCATTTATTTTTCCGAGTTTAATAGTTCGATTCTTTTCAATGGGAAATATTGAATAAATAATATGTATGCATCGAACGGTAGCGCATTGGAAATAAACGACAACAAAACAGCCGATTCAACTAGCATTGATTTCCACGTCGGATTGCAATTCCCTATTACTTATTATTTAACGCATGTATTTGCAATCAGATTGAATTTATGATGGCTGCAACTTTATACGTTATGTTACCGAGTGTAAATTTTAATAATATTCATAAAAAAGTCAAAAAGTTATTTTTTTCTTATGGTATGTCACTCGCTACGATAATTTATATTTATTCAAACAACTTGTTCTTCTTGAACTACTCTAGATAGTTTTTACTATTTTAGACTATCTAATTGACTGATAAGACTCCAAAAGAATGTTTAACTATAATACTATTGTTAAAACTATACTTGTGACATTGTATTTCTTTTATTAAATTTCTACATATCTGAGTCGTTAAACTTTCTCAAAGTTTGCTAAAGTTTATCAAAAATCTGTATCGACTTTGGAGTAAGTGCTATAAGTTCTATTTTATTAAATTCGAAAAAACGAACAGTGCATAATGTGAATTTTCTTTAGATCCATTTTAATATTGAAAATATGGATTACTTTGCTCAATACTGTTTCAAACTTTGCTGAAAGACTGTTTATAAAGAAGTGATGAACAGTACGCCGTTTAAACGAGTAAAACTATGTTTGTAAGTTGTTATAAATGTGCAACTATTTATAAATGATTGATAAAATCATCGTTGCTAATATAGAATACTCTAAAATATCAATTAGGTATAGGTAAATTCTATAAATAATTCTAAATAAAAACACATGCCCAGTTGATATTGAAAATTATTAACGAAGGAACTACTGAAAGTGATGATGAACTTTTACAGTATTGTAGAGTAGCTAAAAATATTCGACGTGTGGTTTTTATCGGTTATTACGTATGTTAAAGGGGTAAAAATTGCCCACAAAATAGGGGTGGAAAATACACTTGGCTTAATATATCAAAAACTACCGGGTATAGGAAAACATTGTACATTTTTCAGCAACGGTTTACAAAAACACTTACTTATTTTAAAAATGACATATTTCTGTTCACTTTTTCGAATAAAATGTTGATTGATATTTTGTAAATTTCCGAAATGAATACTGTATGTCAAAATATAAAATACGGATATAAATTATCTTGGGCGATAAACATTAAGAGAATATACAATTTTCTTAAAATAATGTATTCCAGGTCACTATAATAGAAACACTTCGAATTTAAAAATATCAGTGACGAAATAAATGTAGAAATATAGTAAATGTAAAATAAGTCTATAAGCATATTTATACAGGGTGTTCGGTCACCCCTGGGAAAAATATTAATGGGAGATTTTAAAGGCCAAAATAAGACGAAAATCAAGAATATCAATTTGTTGATTGAGGCTTCGTTAAAAAGTTATTAACAATTAAATTCAAAAAATACAAGTCGTTCTGGAAAAATTATTTTCGATTGCACGAGTCAACTACAATCATTTTTGGTCGATAGACATACCCCCGAAATCCTAACCATTTTCGGGAAAAAAAGTCCTTACCGAAAATATTATTTCAGGCCAGAAATGTCACTCCAAAATTTTTTGTATATCTTTAAAACATAGTAACTTCTGAACAGATTGAAGAATTTTAATGTTTCAAACAGCAAACAACGTATATTTTGGTGGAGAATATGTAGAAATTCTAACAATATAGAAAAAGTTGTTCCTTGACTCCGTAAAATGAGAAAAACCTCATAAAAATGGCCCAATATGCAAACGTCCATAACTTCTACAGTAGTGAACGTATTTCAATGAAATTTAATGTGGAAGTAGAGCTCATGGGTACCCAGAGAAAAGTATTAGATAACTTTTCTGTTGGGCGTCAAACAAAATTACTAAAAATCAAAAACGAATTTAAAAAAAAAATCGACAAAGAGTAGCTGCCTTTTTTTGACGAAATTGAAAAGTTTCAAATCACATTAGGAAAATTATTTTCGATTGCAGGGGTTTATTATAATCATTTTTAGTCAATAGACATACCCCCGAAATCCTACGCATTTTCGAGAAAAAAATTCCTAACCGAAAATCTAATTTGAGGCCAAAAACGGTTCCCCGAAATTTCATGCAAATCTTTAAAATGCCATAACTCCTGAACGGATTGGACGATTTTAATGTTTAAAAAAGCAAACTACGCGTATTTTGATGGAGAATATGTAGAAATATTAACAATAATCAAAAAGTTGTTCTTTGACCCCGTAAAATGAGAAAAACCCCATAAAAATGGTCCAATTTGCGAACAGCCATAACTCCTACAATAGTGAATATATTTCAATGAAACTTTTTCCTGAAGTAGAGCTCATGGGTACCTACAAAAAAGTATTAGACAACTTTTCTGTGGGGCGCCAAACAAAATTACTATAAATAAAAAACGAATTTTAAAAAAAAATCGACAGGGGGTAGGTAGGTGCTTAAATTTTACGGCGAAAAAGAATTTTTTCAAATCGTTCTAAAAAAATTATTTTTAGCTAGAAGGTGTCAATTACAATCATTTTTGGTTATTAGGCACATCCACGAATTCCTACGCACTTTCGAGAAAAAAATTCGAATAGGTAGACAAATTTTTCGGTAAAATTAAAAAATTTCAAATCGTTCTAAAAAAATTATTTTTGGTTGCAGGGCTCAATTACAATCATTTTTGATGAATACACATACCCCCGAAATCCTACGTGCTTTCGAGAAAAAAATTCTTTACTGAAAATATACTGTGTGGAAATGTTTCTATAACTTTTTAACGAAATTTCAATCAACAAATTGGTATTCTTGATTTTCGTTTTATTTTAGCCTCTAGAATCTCCCATTAAAATTTTTCCCAGGGGTTGCCGAACACCCTGTATAATTAAAATTAAATCATGAGAAATGCTTTTTTAGTGAAACATCAAATATAATGAAAACATTGAAAGTTTATAAAAGTGTAACTTTTTATAGTAAAACTTCACATTTCACTCACTGATTGGACTTCTTTTCGACATGACAAAATACAGGGTGGCCCTCGCAACTTGTGCACCTTTATAACTTCAAAGGTATTGCTTAAAAAACTTTGTATAAAAAAATTTCACGGTTTAAAGTTTCATTTCCCTTTGTTTCATTGCTAACTAGCAATTTCATTTTATTTCTTGAAAATTTTCAAATTGAAATTCTTTTGTTTCTGAAAATAAATCTTAAAAAGTCAGTATGATAATTCCTCAAGACATTTTGCCTAATAAAAAAATACAGTTTCGAGAAAAATGTGTTTTTGGTTAGCAGTTAGTCGCGTCTCCATTAACTATAATTAACGAACAGATAATTTATTTGTACAACTACGTGCTTTTTCATCGTATTACACCTAAAAAAAGGGCAACATTTAAATAGAATGATAAATATAATAATTAACAAAAATAAAGTACAGTAATTAATTCGTGACGATTATATTCCATCGAAAAGTTAAATTTTGATATCTCATTCTACAATTCAAATTTTAATTTCCGTTTAACGAGGAACGGGTGAAGAGTAATTTATTCTTTATTTGTTACACGATATTTATTTTCAGAACCACGATGTATTTAATTTTTACTCCAAACTAATTTCGTGAAATGTTTACATTTATATGAGGATATTTTTAAGACTGTCAACATTACGAAAAGGCACATAGAAAAAAGATCGATTTTTTAAGACGACGAAACCGAAATGCCTCTTGAAGGGTTGAACGCCGACGACGCGAACTAAGTTTTTCCCCGCAACCGCCGGGGCTTACGATGCAAGCCTTTTAGCTTCCACTTCGCCATCAGTGATGTTGTCAAACCAAACGTGTTCCGCGGTGAATTTTCACCGCTGAGAACATCTGACGCAAGGTCTCCGATTTCCCAGAGACGACGATCTGCCCGCGCGACTCCAAGGAAAACATAGGGCGATTTAAACATTTTGGCAAAAAGTGAAACGTAAAAAATAGCGTCATGCAAACGAGATTTTAAATTCGAAGAAATGTGAAAGGGAACAGCTGTCAACGATCGAGGGAAATATTTTTACGCGAACTCGACGATTTCACCGAGCGAAACGAGGAAAATGGCCGCTGAACGAGTCTTCGAGCGGTCTTTCGAGAAAAACGGAGAGAGACGGAGATTTCGTTTCGCTGAAATTAATTCACCGTCGCGCTGGGAGTCGAGCAGAACTACTAAAATTATACAAGTATTTAAAATATACGTGCGGTGGAATATGGATGGCTCGTTTAAATTTCGAGTCGGCAGCCGCTGCCTCGTGCGTTCAACCTTTTGAATAAATGAAATCATAATTTACCGACCATAAATTCAACCGACCAATGCTGATATTTCGCGAATTAAAAGACTTATTAACCTCTTCATTGTCAAATTATTAAAGAGTCACAATGGAAAAATGTTTGTTCGTATTTTCGTGCATTGTAAATAACAAATGCTTGGTTTGTGAAAATCATTTGACATTTAGAAATTTAAAAACACTTTTTTTTTCATATTATTTTTGTTAGAAATATGTATGTTCAGTTGCATTACTCTTTTTCTTGAACTCTGTCAGTACATGCAGTTAAAATATTTTAATAATATAATAGTTTTCCAAGCTTACTATGTTACTATTAAAGTCATAATAACATTTATCATTGCTACTGTAACAGCGTTTTTGAATACGTTTTAAAATATACTATTTTAGTTAAAACTCGTAAATTTTCTAAGAGAATAAGTGTTTCGATAAAAATTGAATTACCAACTCTTAATTTAACATACTTTCATAATTTACATATATAATAAAGAAATTGAAATTATTTTTTATTGCAAAGATAACTCAAATTTCACTACTTTGAATTTTTTATTACGTTTAATCGAACAAATGCGTGGAGATATTTTGTTGTTTATTTGTTTCTCCAATTTATTATACATGGTAAGCAAACGTGTGCAGTTGTGAGGCAATAAATTAAAAGTAATTCAGTGTATGAAAAATATTTTATCGAAACATTGCAAAAATAATCATCAGAAGAGTTTTAACAGTTCAATATACAGGGTGTACATAATAGAATTTATATATATGTAACATACTCTTGAAGAGACTCAAATTATTATATAAAAATAATTATATTAACACTTCGATTGCCACGTCATCTATACATACAGAGTGTTCGGCCACCCTTGGGAAAAATTTTAATCAGGGATTCTAGAGGCCAAAATAAGACGAAAATAAAAAATACCAATTTGTTGATGGAGGCTTCGTTAAAAAGTTATTAACAATTAAATTCAAAAATTTCAAATCGTTTTGGAAAAATTATTTTCGATTGCGGGGGTCAATTACAATCATTTTTGGTGAATACACATATCCCCGAAATCCCACGCATTTTCGAGAAAAAAATTCCTTACCGAAAATCTAATTTCAGGCCAGAAATCGTTCTCCGAAATTTCATGCGTATCTTTAAAACACCATAACTCCTGAACAGATTGGACGATTTTAATGTTTAAAAAGGCAAACAACGCGTATTTTGGTGTAGAATATGTAGAAATATAAACAATAATGAAAAAGTTGTTCTTTAACCCCGTAAAATGAGAAAAACCACATAAAATCGGTCCAATTTTCAAACAGCCAATATTCCTACAATATTGAATATATTTCAATGAAATTTTTTTCTGAAGTAGAGCTCATGGGTACCTACAAAAGAGTATTACATAACTTTTCTGTAGGGCGTCAAATAAAATTACTAAAAATAGAAAACTAATTTTTAAGAGAAATCGACAGGGGGTAGGTGCTGAAATATTTCCGACAAAAGTAAAAAATTGCAAATCATTCTAGAAAAATTATTTTCGGTTGTGAGGGTCAATTACGAGTATTTTTGATCATTAGACATACCCTCGAAATCCTACCCACTTTCGAGAAAAAAATTCGAAAAGATGTGAAATTTTTCGACGGAAAAAAAAAATTTCAAATCGTTCTAAAATAATTATTTTCGGTTGCGGGGGTCAATCACAATCATGTTTGGTCATTACACATACCCCCGAAATCCTGTGCATTTTCGAGAAAAAAATTCAGTACGGGCGGAAGTTTAAACGTTAATAACTTTTTAAGGGAGCCTCAATCAACAAATTGGTATTCTTGATTTTCGTCTTATTTTGGCCTCTAGAATCCCCCATTAAAATTTTTCCCAGGGGTGGCCGAACATCCTGTATGCTTCCCGATCGTTCTTTACTTTTCTTCGAGCCGGGTGGAAAAATTCTCGCGCGCGCGTGCCACGGAACATTCTCGATCCTTCGAAAACGGTGTTCCGTGACACATGCGCGCTATTGATTTTTGCACACGGCTCGATTCCTGCAATCGGTTGCGGACGGCCCGATTTCTAGAATGTTCCTAACGTCTTTTCAGAATTCACGTATTGTTCCACTACGGCCGGAACAAGACTATTAAAATTCGTAATAGCGACACGTCTATAACAAAATTTGAGATAAGCCTTAATCAACTATGAGATTCGAAACAGTACATAGCAATATTACTCTTTGAATTAAAAATATTGCCTATTATTACTGAATCATGAACTAATTATTATACAACTATTATTACTACATACAAATTTTGTAATAATCTTTTTATGTCAATTCGTCTGCTTACTAGTTCAACTATAATAATTACTCTGTAAACCTAACCTAATCTAACCTGCACCTGTTCTGCTACCTGTATGTTAATACACACTACGGACTAAAAGGTGGCTAGTCAATCATTCTTATTTACTCACTAACAAGGATGATTCCGTGCCACGGGTCCTCACGAAACGGCGCAAAAAATTGGTCAGCCTTTGTGCCTGCAAAAGTCACGCGGCGAACATCGTTTCTCGGTATCCCGTGTAATTTACTCCGGGGCGGTAACGAGTCTCGAGCAGGCAAAAGTCGTCGCGGTCGTTCTTCCAAACAAGCAGCCCGCCGTGGAAAGCATCGACTGGGCCACGTGGTGGATAGGAATGAATCATGAAAACGAAGCGTAAAACTGGCATCGGGGATTCGAAGGAGAATACGGCGAAGGAGCCAGTCGGCTTTTACCGTAAATATAGAAGCGAGAGAATCTTGCGTAAGCTCGTCCCTCTTTTCTCATTTTCGTGTTTCCTCTTCCACAACGTTCTCTTTCTCCCGTACGCCGATTCGTCCGTCTCTTCCCACCCTTTTTCTTCGCCACTTTTTTGCCCCCTCTTTTCAATCCTCTTCCTTGGCTCTACTTCTTTTACCTTCCGTCTCGTCGTTTTCTTCCTCGTTCTTCTTTTCCTCCCTCCTCGATAACTACTCCTTTTCCTCCTTTCGCAGTTTTTTCTTTTCTTTTTCTTTCCACCGCGACTCTACTCTGCCTCTTTTCACACTGTTTCCTCGACGTTCTCGTGTACTCGGCTGGCGTTTCTCTCGCGTCTGTTTCAGGCGCTTCGTTCCCCGCCGGGTTTGCCCACTCACCGACGCGAATGACCAGCCCGCACCGCCTCTTACCTCTCGACTCCAACAATCGACACGACTTCGCGTTGCGGAACGCCCGGAGGGAGTCGCTGCAAGGTCGTCAATTGCATCAACGACGATACCTTTGAGGGCTTCCTGCTTCTCGACCGCGGGAGACGCCGCAGATCACTCGGTCGATAGACCGATTTATCGATATGTTATCGATATGCTGAATAAAAGCTATTTGCATAGATTGCAACGTATTAACACGTTAACTGCCAATCTAAAACCGTAAAATTGTTTACGAGTCCAAAACTTTAATTTTAGACAATTGTAAACTGCATAACTTAAAACTTGTAGTGCTTACTTTCCTAACTTCACTAAAATTTATGAAGCCTATTAAAATTTATATTCTTTAACATTTCAACTTGAGAATTAATTATTTTAGTTCCATTATTAAAAGTTCTGTCACCCATATATGGGTCACGTGGCAGTCAAAGTGTTAAGTGTAATGAAACTATTTAAAATATATTAATTTTATTATGTTATTCCGGCAACCTATTGTACTTATTAATGTATTATTGTTTTTCTATTTTAATGAATTTATAATGTATGTTTATAGGTACATGTACGAAATGTAAATTTTGTGTTTGTATATTATTATTTACTTTTATTATAATAGTTTTCTATTTTCACTTCTGCAAGTATTCAAAAGGCAATGTGATAAAGAAAAAACTGTAGGGTTATTTTTATTAGTTGTATGTCTGGTGAGTGAATGTTGGCAACACTGGCACGCGTGGGGATCTACGCGTCGTTCCATTGTCTTGTGAGAGTTGTGTACAGTAGAAAATTTATGTTACCTATATATTAAATATAGTATATTGAGTTATGTGAGCAATGCAAGTGGCATTATTTAACCCCCCCCCCCAACATTGTTTAAACGATATGATGGTAAACGTCATTGTTATAAAGATATGAAACTTCAAAAGCGTTTTTCTCGAAACTATATTTTCACAAACGGTATCCATAATACAGTAAAATCTACTTGACCAATTGGATTGAAATTTTAGGTATACATTCAGTACATATAGGACTATAGTCCCTACTAAAATCGACGAAATTTTTATTTTTCATATCTTTTTAAGCCCTCGAAGTTAAGAAAAACGTGACAAAATCGTTAATCTAACTTCAAAGTGTTGTTATTTTTTTAATTATAGAATTTTTTCTTTTATTTTGCTACCAGCTATAACCAAAATACTAATTAAGAATCTTTCACGTTTCTCCATTTCAAACAAATAAAATGACCGGAATCATGGACACCATGGGACAACCTTTTTTAAAAGCGATTTTGAGCGATGTTTGAGAGTATGCAATGCCGTCAATTTCAATTTTGTTTCGTCCAAAAAATGTTTAAATATCACTGAATTATGTATAAATAAACTTTGTAAATTTTACTGCAAAAGGTGTTACAGTTTATTCGCAAAAAATTCCCCCAAAAAACCTAAAAAAACGCGCTTCACAAGACCTCCTTAAGCGAAAATTATGAAGATTGATTTTATTATAATACTGATTGGTGAGGTGTGCATTGAAAGGTGAATATTAATAAAAACTATTGTAACTATTGTAACTAATAACTGTTGTTAACTGATCGTTCGGTGGCCATGCCATTGTTTTAAAGCCACAACGGTGCCCAATAATAAAAAGACAAAATCAGACTTTGAGAACATACATATACAAGTTCAATTTAAGTTCAGAAAGTATGTTTGCGTACCCATAACATGGTGTTAAAGAACACATGCAGCTTTTGCCCTTGCCTTGTCACAGCTTTAGATATCGTAAATAAATAATGCGTATGCTCTTATATTCAACAACGAACAACGGTTTCGCCAGGTGGTAGCCACACAGATAAATTAAAGTCGAGAGGCAGCTAAAGGTTGAGAACCACTGATCTAGATGTTTTGTATCAGGTTGACTACCCCATTAAATTCACGCATGAATCCCACAGGATTTGAGGACGCAGCTCACGTATAATTTAATGAAACGATTGACTGCATTCGGTCATACTAACTCACATGTACCAGATATCTGATAATCTAATCTTAATGGTCTTTAATGTAAGCTTTTGAAGCTAATGCCTCGAGACGAAAAGCATTTACTAGACAGACAAATGTCACGCATAATGATTAGACGTTCGATATTTATTAGAATTTACGATAAGCCAGCAAGTGTAAAATAACTTTAAGTCGAATGATTTCGTATTTTTCAATAAATCTGGTCTATTATTTTTATAATATTTCATTAGTTTTATTCGATATTATAAATACTTCGTTTTACTTTTAATAGAGAAGGTAAAATCGTTAGTTAGAAATAAGGGATGTGGTAGTCAATGTGACGAAATAGTTTCAATAAATCACATTTATTATTTTCATAATTACTGTTATGTTGTTAGTTCTATCGTACTTTGACAAAAATATACGTTGATATCATTTATGACATGTTAAAATATTAGTCAATTATACTTGGATGCCATGGCAGTTAATGTATTAATGAATTTGTGGAATTAGAACTTCGTTTCACATAACGAATTTCATAGTTGAAACTTGAATAATCTGTTAATATAATAAATACTAAACAAAAACAATAAAGAATTTCATGTAAACATGTGCCCTATTTGACTTTGTTCCCAAATTATAGCCATTTTGAAAACGAACAATTCTTAATTGCAAATTGATTAGTACAATTGATCCTATTAAACTGTTTCTAGACAATGGTCGATAACTCTTTTTTCTTTATGATAAACTTATCAGACCAATCTTCTATTAATGTCTTGAATGATGGAATGCCAATAAAATTCCATCTATTATCACCAGAAATTCCATTATATTTCACATTTCAATCAAGGAACCAAACAATTCTTGAACATATGATTCTCCAACGGTCCTGTAGCTGGAGTTTTATTTTTTAAGGCTACTTAAAAACATTCATTTATCCAACATACATGGCCAACGTATAAATACTTCGTTAAAAATACCTAATTCCATTTAAGAATATAACAGTAACCTTAATTTTGTATCGAAAATCAATTTGTTTTTAAATTTGAGTAACTGTAATTTTTTGTCGGTTAAATGGGCTAAAAAATCGTGGGGATTAGTTCGTGTCAGTATATTAATTTGTTAATGATACCTAGCACCCAACAAAGTCTGTGTTTATCTTAAACAAAGTTGTCTTATTACGTTGTGCCAACAGTCACGTTGATGTTTTATAATACAAGATAATTTATTTTTACTAGTATTTCAAAACTGTTTATTTTAGATCCTATTTGGTATAATACTTTTTTATTAGAATTTAATAAGAATGTAAATAAGATTATAAGAAATATTAACCATTCTATTTAAACTAAAAGTTACCTCCATATCTTGCCAAAGAAGCAAAATAACATAAAACCAATTACAGTACTATATATCCTCCTATAAACCATACAACTTTTATTTGAAACATTTTTTCACACAGTAAATAATTTATGAGTTATTTGAAGTCGTCATGTTACGAGACTCGCCCTGTATGCACAGACTTTCTTTTCTTACTTTAGTTAAATTTATTAATCTGCATTAAGTGCAATACGCATAATCCATACCGAAGAAGACACGCACTCAAATGAAGTCCTTTTTGTCTGTAAGAATTTATTTTCTTGAAATCATATCTTTCCTATTTCTATACGTTTAAAGATCCTCTGTTGTATCGTTGTTTCTCTTTGTATATATCTCATTAGACTTTAATAACCGTATGTTATAAAATAATAAAAAAGAAAAAGCAGGGCCTGCTAGGGTTGCCTTACTAATGAGTCCACTAGAAGGCCCATAACGAAATGCTCCCTTCTCCTTTTTTCTTTTTTTTTTATCTTCTTCTATTTCGCTTACTTCTTCCTCCATACAACAAGCTGCCACAATACGTAGAAAACGGATCATCGTAATTTAACGATTATCGTACAAGAAGCTTTTCGATCAAAGAAAGATTCATACTGGCTCCTTTTTTACGAGAGATTTTCAAGCTTATGCAGATGCACGGGAAACTTTTTGCAAGGTCAGCAATCACATCAGTGCCAGCTGACTTCTCGAGGCCTGATGTAATATCGTATTTTCCACGAGCTCGTGCCAGTTTGGTCACTTCAATAGTTTCGATGATCGGTGAAAGGAAATCATAGGGACTTCTGAGAAGTCTAATTCCTGCCCTCGGACTACAAACCAAACTCTCTCTCTTGCAGAAGAAACAAATTGCCAGCAATCGCGTTTGACATTAAACCTACCGACACTTCGTGTACTATATCGATTCATACCATGATTGGTTTTGAAAAAAATATATATTTCATAATATGGAATGCAGGTAATAGCTAATTTGACATTGAAACAAATTTAGTTTCTTTTATTTAGAAATAAATAATGTATATTTTTGATCCCTTGTCGTTGTATTTGTTACAAATTACAGGCTTCTCGATTGCATATTTTCCATATACAGGGTGTTTGGGCCACCCCTGGGAAAAATTTTAATGGGGGATTCTAGAGGCCAAAATAAGACGAAAATCAAGAATACCAATTTGTTGATTAAGGCTTCGTTCAAAAGTTATTAACGTTTAAAGTTCTATACCGACTGGAAAATTTTCCGTCGAAAAAAAATTTCAATTCATTCTGAAAAAATTATTTTCGTTTGCGAAGGTCAATTACAATCATTTTTGGTCATTACACATACCCCCGAAATCCTAACTACTTTCGAGAAAAAAATTCTTTACCGAAAATGTAATTTTAAACCAGAAATGATTCTCCAAAATTTCATGCGAATCTTTAAAATGCCATAACTTCTGAACGGATTGGAGGATTTTAATGTTTCACAAGGCAAACAACGCGTATTTTAGTGGAGAATATGTAGAAATTCCAAGAATATTCGAAAAGTTGCTCCTTAACCCTGTAGAGTGAGTAAAACCCCATAAAAGTGGTTCAATTTTCAAACGACCATAATTCCTACAATAATCAATGGATTTCATTGAAATTTAGTTTAGAAGTAGAACTCATGGATACCTACAAAAAAGTACGCAGCAAAATTTCCGTAGGACATCAAACAAATTTATTAAAAATGAAAAACGAATTTTTAAGAAAAATCGACAGGGGGTAGTTGCAGAAATTTTTCGACAAAATTAAAAAATTTCAAATCATTCTGAAAAAATTATTTTTGGTTGCAAGAGTCAAGTACAATCATTTTTTATCAATAGACATACCCCCGAAATCCTACTCACTTTCGAGAAAAAAATTAGTATAGATGGACAAATTTGATTAATAATTTTGTTAATAACTTTTTAACGAAGCTTCAATCAACAAATAGGTATCCTTGATTTTCTATTGACCAAAAATGATTGAAATTGACCCCCTACAACCGAAAATAATTTTTCCAGAACGATTTGAAATTTTTGAATTTAATTGTTAATAACTTTTTAACGAAGCCTCCATCAACAAATTGGTATTCTTGATTTTCGTCTTATTTTGGTCTCTAGAATCCCCCATTAAAATTTTTCCCAGGGGTGGCCGAACACCTTGTATAAACCTCCAGTATCTTAAAGAAAACCTTTTTCCTGTATAATAAATTATTGTCTTTCGTTCTACATCTACTAATTGGACACATCAATAAGGCAAATTTATCTAGCAAATTCTGCTTCAAATGTTACGTTATCAATCGTTTGAACAGTCTTCAATTAATCGATACTTTATTTATACGTAATTTGTTTGAACAGACAATTCAAACGAGTAATAGCGTCACGTCTATGACAAAATTTGAGATAAGCCTTAATAGTTTCAACTATCAGATTCGAAACGGTACGTAGTAATATTACTCTTTGAATTAAAAATATTGCTTATTATTACTCAATCATGAACTAATTATTATACAAGTATTATTACTACATACAAATTTTGTAATAATCGTTCTATGTCAATTTATCTGCTTACTAGTTCAAATATAATAATTACTCTAATGTTTGTCTAATCTGCTAAATAGTCATCGCATAATATTGATATATTCCACGATTTATCGAAAAGTTATTACCCTAGAGTCCATGATGCTCGATATTGCAGTAATAACTCTGGTATCTATATACAGACCTGGAAATAGCCTAACAAGCTTAACACAAAACGGAAATGAAATATAAAATAGGAATGTTTCCAAAGAGCTGTTCCTGAATAACTAAATATTCAAAATTAATTTTTTCAAGAATGAAATCTTAAATGAAAATATTTTATTCCTCAATTTTGATTTCTTTTTTCATGTGAAATTACCCCCTCTCCAGTTGTACCGCCGATACTAAAACACTCTGTATAGAAGCACTTCAACCAGACATTACGAACGTCAAACGAAGACTAATGACACCTGTGAACGAGTACCACTCCCTGAATCATTCTAAGTTAATCTGCTCTCGGTTTGGTTTTAAGTGACGCCCTATTACGACCCAAGTGAAAGTATACTTGTGAAAGAATCTGTGGCAATACTTCCCGCACTCACCAACAGAGGGCTACGCTTTCTCACAAGTACTCGACGTCTAAGGCAAAGCCTGCTAGGGGTTGTCTTATGGAAGAGTCCACTAGCAGGCTTAGCACGAAACGCTCCTTCTGTTTTTCTTTTCTACAAATCTAGAATCAAAACGTGTAACACCAACAAACTTGAATTTTACTTGCATATCTAAATTATCAAATTATTTAATGAATCACAAGAGAAGGACCTCAATTGTCTGATTTTGATTTTAACGGGTCTTTGCAAAGTGATAGTATATATTATATTTCTAATAATATGTGTAAAATTTTAAGTGTAAATACTCGATAATTTTAAAGATATAAACAATTAAAGTTATGAACCTGCAATATACAGGGTGTTACGCTTAAGTGCGAATGGTGGAATATCTCATGAGGTACTGAAGGTATCAAAAAAGTGTCCTTACAAAAGTTGTTTTATTTAAAGGGACAACTTATGTGGTACAAATAATTTTTGTATAAGTGAAGTGATGGGGGAGATTTCAAGGTCAAGCTAATTTTTTTAAATGGAACCATATATTTTTTTGTTCATAATATGATAGCATTTGTTGAGGCAAATTCAACGACCTACAACGTAAGCAGGCGCGTCAATTTCTTAAAATTGTTAGATTCCAAGTTTTCGAGAACTAACTGCTAACCCTGAACCTTTTCCTTTACTCCACACCAAGGATTCGTTAAAGGAGACATACATAAAAGAAGTCATGTTCTAACCTACGGGAGTTAATTCTCTTCGCCTCATGCTATCGACTTTCCAACGTCAACCAGTGTATTTCGCACTTCTATATGGATCCATACCTTTTCGGTGAAAAGGCGATCCTTGAATAAACTTTTGAGTGAAGAAGTTGGAAATATGAACGCGATCTTACGTCTCAACCTTTGACCAGTTTTGCTTGAACCTCCAATAATATGTGTTCCTCGAGACACGCGTATATCTTTACCAGTTTGTGCACAATAGATACTCTCAACTAACCATAGCACCAACAATATGTTGGTATGTCAATAAGGCGCTATCTTATTAACCTATTGTGGACGATGTAACATAGTCCCGTAATGCTGAGGAATGTCAACCCTCTATGGGCTCGCGTAACTTTCAGGTCACATGCTGATATATCGACATTTTACCAAATAATTTTATTTTTTTCATAAGATGACATATACATACGTCTTAATTATATAATGTCTTTGAGATAATCAATGACAATATTAATGATGGTTGGCAGCACCATCAATCTAAAATATCAAAGTAAATGCCTTGCAAGTTTATATTTAAGAAAAAAATTCGGCCCATAGAAACTTTTCTTTTATCCGATGAATGTAACCATCATCTTTGCTAATCACAATCTCCCGAAGAAAATAATAGTAATTGTATACATTCGTAGGTTGAGATTAGTGTGAAGCCAAAGGATTAATTTATGGTAAAGCGTACTCGTGTCATCAGACGAATGTAGAGCCAGCTACCCGAAACGAGACTCATCAGGCCTCTGAACTCTAAACAAGATTCAGGGCCCAATCATAAACCTCGTATTAGATCCTTAAAAGGCGCATCACAATAGCGCCCGATGGGACGGAGATAATAATAGAAAAAAAATGAAAAGGAGTCGGCACTATACGTACCGCTGTTTCTGCAAACGCAGGGCTGCCTGGTCGATTTGTTCTCCAGTTTCACCGGCTGACCTTGACTCGGCAGAAAGGCCTCCCGTTTCTTGCTGGTGGCCTGTACGACCTGGTTGCAGGCGGTCTGATCTCCCTGCATCACCATCGTGCTTGTCGTCGAGCTCGTCGGGCACGAGGTGCCGTTCACGGTGACCGAGCATCCGGTAGTCGAACCTGACGGCGACTGATACTCTTGGAGCAGCACACCCGTCGTCGGTACCACGTTGCCTGTCGAGTTCGGCGACGAGAAGCTGTTGATCGTCAGCGTGGGTGCGTTTCCGGTAACCAAAGACAGCTGCGGCGAAAAGGTGTTTTGATGGAGACCTCCTGTTTAACAAATTTAAATTTAATTAATTTAGGTTTAACACTCGTTTACCGATATTATTAGAAACTTTTTGGAATTCCAAACAGTTTATATTATAGGACGCGTCATATAGTTGCAATATTACTTAAATTACTTAATTTGGTCATCTGGCAAATGTATCTTTTTTGACAATAGAAATTGCCGTAGCTTAAAGCTATTAAGCCATTCAGCATATTTAATTAGTTTCAAGGGGTAAGGGCCCATCTACCTGTCCCTTGAGACCGCGGACACCTACTCCCGTACAACCCTCAGTGGATGGGATCTGGAGTCTCGAGAGGACTGGTCCACGAGGGATAGGCCAACTTTTGATTTGCAAATAGAATCACCGTCTATTTTTGAACTCAGTATATAATCACGGAACAGAAACGGACGAAGTCAGAATATTACAAATTACAGATACATAGACCACAAGAGTTGCAGTTACAGGGGACTAGATTTGTAACAAATCTTACGAACCATTGTTACAATTTCTGTTAACACGTTATTTTTTTATATATATTTGTTAATAAATAAACGTAATTGTAAATAGTTATCGTAAGTATCTATTTGCTACATAAATCGGCTCCACGAATTTTGTGGGAGCCAACACTAGCAGTTTATACAGTAGGTCGTAAGTACAAGAGATTGCGGATGTTTATGCATTTATGGGAAATTTTAATTCCCAAAAAACTACGAAATGTACTTAATATGCTAAAATTGGTAATGTTCCACATTTTTCCGTACACACTTCAGCAGTGTGTTCTGCAAGTAAAAATAAGACTAAAGTAATTTATAACAAAAGATCCATAAATGCTTTGTTAACACTAAACCTACCGGCACTGCATGTATACCCATTCCTACCATGACCGGTCAAATGACCAATCTTTCTTTTTCTCTTTTACGAGGCAACATACTTCTAATTTTTACATTATATATATAGAAACTTGTGTTTTGATGTTCATTCGTAAGATGTTCTTTTCTTTTATGTGAAAAAACTTTTTAATATTCATCGGAAAGAAGATAAAACACCCTTGAAAACGAATTTTGTTCCAAGTCGATACCGTAGTTAGTTCTAGAGAAAAGAACTATTTAAGAAAAAGTGCTGCCTAGTAATTACGCAAACATCCTGTATTTAAATTCATTGTCAATTAAATGAACAATTTATGGTCCAGTTTTATCGTACACTAGTCGTACGATCAGTAGAAATTGCTGAAACTTCTTTGGGTATGTAGCGTCAAAGTAAATATCAAAATAAACATAGAAGATAGCAAAAATTGTAGTAGGCGATATAATCATTAGGTAAAGGATGAAAAGCCCTTTAAAATGAGCGTTTGTACGAGTCGATAGCTTCATTAGTTCCGGAGATATAGCGATTTTAATTTCAAGTCGATGCGGTGGTTAGTTTCGGAGATAGGGTTTGTTTACGTTTCGTTGTGCGCTCGCGACTTCATTGATCTCGCGCGCGCGTAGATAGTAAACAGTGTGTAGTAAATTCTTGGAAATACTACGCCGAAACTAGGTCACGACAGTCACGTACGCGGGGTAGGTCAGCACCAAGCACGTGCGACAAAGAGGTCCGACTCCGTTAGACGAAGACAGAGATAGTCGAATTAAAAAAATTACCATTTACATAAATTACGATATCTCCGAAACGGAAAGTCGGATCGAGAAAAACCAAAAGCCATTTTAAAAGGGAGGCTTTGCCGCTTCTAACAATGCCTCGATAATTAATAAAGCACTAATAGTTTCGGAACTGCACGCATCTAAAGTTTTTAGTATTTTTAATACGCGTTAATAGGCTTTCGTAAGGCGGAGAGTCAGACGTAGCGGAATTTTAAAAATTACGATTGTCTTTACACGATGATACCTCCGAAACGGAAAGTCGTATCGAGAAAAACCAAAAGCCATTTTAAAGGGGAGGCTTTGCTGCTTCTAACAGTGGTTCAATTATTAATAAAACACTAGTAGTTTCGGAACTGCACGCATCTAAAGTTTTTAGTATTTTTAATGCGCATTAATAGCCTTTCCTAAGGCCGAGAGCGGAATTTTAAAAATTACCTTTTACATAAATTACGATATCTCGAAAACGGAAAGTCGGATCGACAAAAACCAAAAACCATTTTAAAGGGGAGGGTTTGCCGTTTCTAATAATGCCTCAATAATTAATAAAACATTAATCGTTTCGAAACTAAACGCGTCTAAAGTTTAACTATTTTTAATACGCGTTGTTAGACTGTTCTAAGACAGTGGAAACTGTAAATTCTCTCCTTTCGTCTTTACTATAGATATATTTCCTATTTACATCGGAAGCTAACCAGAATTTGGTAACAAATGTCCAGTTTTTTACGAAAAAACATAAATCGTTCAACCGGTCAGATGACCGGTCGTGGTAGGCAAGACAGACTACATATTTTTCTCAGAAAATAAACAATAAGGTTAGAAGTGAATATTGTAAAATTCATTGTACGTATACTATAAGAAAAGTCGTGAAGTTAAATGGCGTTAAAATAATATTGTGTGTTAGAAATTCTAAACGAAATTTTAAAAACGGTCATTTGACCGGTCGCGGTACGTTTAGTGTTAAGAAGTTATAATAAAAATATGAAATGTGATGTTTTTTTATTTAGAAAACAAACAAATTTATGGGTTTTTAATAAGATTTTAGTCTTAGTTTTACCTGTAGAAGACACTATTGAAGAGTGTATGGAAAAATGTGGAACATCCTGTATTTAGGGGTTGAGACAACTTTTTACAAAGCTCCCATTTCATCAATTTTATTAATAAAAATATGAATTTGCATAAAGATTCACAGTCTAGTCATAAGATTATTCGTTCAGTCAGTAATGGAGTAAAAATGAGTGAAATAACCAGGTAAGAAAGGATTTAAAAAAATTTTATTCGTATATACAGTAGAACTCTATTTATGTTAACCCAATGAGGGACAAGCAATTTATACAGGGTGGGTGAAAAATCGTAATACAACCGACTAGGAAGTATTACAGATTTATGTGCGAATTTAAGATTAACTTCGATTTGTTGATTATTTAGTACCCATAATACAGTCTCATATTCTATTAAAAAGGTAATTATCTTAAGCTTTTGTCCACTAGTAAAACTCCTTAGTTTTCTATTTTTCAAATTATCATGATTTTATTTGATTTCAAAACTAGCTGAATATGAACATGCTATGTATGGTTAATTTTATATTTTGATTAACTATAATACTACGACCATCAAAATGCATCGTCGAGAGTACAACCGGAGTTCATAATCACGAAACTTAAAATAATTTTAAAAACTAAAAAATCTAAATTATAGATACACCTCATAATAACAACCATACTAATCAAGAATCCTTTCGAGTTTTTCATTTCAGATAACCAGAATGATCGAAATCGTGTCGGCCAGTAGGACACCTATTTTTAAAGGAGCCTTGTTCAATGACATATAATTCAGTCAATTTTGATTATGTTTACTTGTAAAAAAAAAGTGAACATTCGTAAAACATAAATAAATATGTACGTGAAGTGTTGAAATTAAGAAATTTATACTTTTTCTTGTAAAAAAAAATATCCCTAAAAAGATAAAAAGAATGAAACTCTAGATTGGAATACCGAGACTTCGAATTTTCTCGAACATTAATTTTACTTTTCGATATTTTAAGCTTCTGAACGACGAAGCCACGTGAAACTTCGATGGCGACTAAAAGGGAAGGAATACGGCTTTGAGAGTACTCGGAGATGTTGAATAACTCCCGTGTCAACTTCCGAAGTGATCGAAGATCATTCCAACGTTTACGTGGAATTAGTCAGCAATCGTACGGCGATTAAACTCCCTCCGAACTTGTTGAATACTTATGTAACTTTAATTCCTCCATTTATTACCGAAGTCGCGATCGATAAAGTTAAACGAGAAAAGTTCGTCTACTTCGGGATATCTGACGATCATATTTAGATTGATGCTGTTCCATGATGCGAGTCGTTAAACCAAATGTAGTTTCTCTTTTAGAGGTTTAATGACGACTGTAATTATTGAATCGTACTATTTATACTAGAAACATAAAATGAAGAGTAAAACCTGTAACTTTAATTATTGGAGAAGTAAGTAAAATAACTCTAAATATGACTTCGTTCGAACTATTTCGAGGTATACGCTATTTGTATCATTTTTTAAAGAAATTTTAATCAGGTATAATTTAAAAAAATCCGAATTATACAGGGTGTTTGACTGGGTATAAGACGAAAATCAAAAACACTAATTTGTTGATTCAGGCTTCATTAAAAAGTTATTAACGTTTAAAGTTCCACACTGAACTAAAATTTTTCAGCGAAATTAAAAAATTTCAAATCATTTTGAAAAAATTATTTTTGGCTGCAGGGGTCAATTACAATCACTTTTAGTCAATACACATATCCTCGAAATTCTACGCACTTTCGAGAAAAAAATACTTTACCGAAAATCTAATGTAAGGTCAGAGAAATGCTTCCCCGAAATTTCATGCGTATGTTTGAAACATCATAACTTCTGAACAGATTCGAGAATTTTAATGTTTCAAAATGCAAACGATGCGTATTTTAGTGAAGAATGTATAGAAATTCTAAAAATATTGGAAAAATTGTTCCTAGACCCCGTAAAGTGAGAGAAACCCCATAAAAGTGGTCCAATTTTCAAACAGCCATAACTCCTATAATAGTTGATGGATTTCATTGAAATTTAGTCTGGAACTAGAGCTCATAGATATCTACAAAAAAGTATTAGACAATATTTTTGTACAGCGCCAACCAAATCTACTAAAAATGAAAAACAAATTTTTAAGAAAAATCGACAGTTAGGTACCTAAATTTTTCGACGAAATTGAAACGTTTCACATCACTCTGGAAAAATTATTTTCGTTTGTGGGGCTCAATTACAATCATTTTTAGTGAATACATATACCCCCAAAATTCGACGCACTTTCGAGAAAAAAATTCGTGTAGGTGGACAAATTTTATTAATAATTTTGTTAATAACTTTTTAACGAAGCCTCAATCAACAAATTGATATTCTTGATTTTCGTCTTATTTTAGCCTCTAGGATTTCTCAATAAAATTTTTCCCCAGGGTGGCCGAACACCCTGTATAGTGTTTGGACTTATTTTCATTGGTAAGTCCTCGCAATTTATTGATAGTACCTCCGTACAAACAGTAAAAAATATAACAATTTCAATTTCCATTAGTGAATAAAATTCCACTCCATGTGCCTATCATTATTCTCGATTGAATATCACATTATGTTAAATAAGCATACAGCTAATAATAGTGGAAATAATGCCGTTCCAATTGATTGGAGAAGAATCGTTCCAGTTATTTAGTGATTACTATACAATATAAATGGTGCTCCTTGTTATTATATTTGTCACAACTATTGTTACATATATTTTCTAACTCACAGGATATTTTGTTCAGCTGAGGTTAAAAAGTAGTCCCTGACTGTGTCTCATTATTGTATAAATTACTGATTTTTATATACAACATATGAACATTGTACGACTAGCACAATAAAAACATTTAATAACAATAGTAATTAAAATTTTAGTCTCATATTTTTACAATTATCAAATGCAAAAAGAATGGAAAATTCTTGAAACGGAAATTTTATTTCATTTAATTAATACTACATAATTATAATGGAGAATGTCCGAAATATGTGGCAAACGCGATCAAAATAATTTTCAATTTATTTCTGCATCACGTCGTTTGATAATGATATTCACTGCAATATATTTATTGTCTGCAAAGACAAGTTTGTTAGGAAATATATTTTAATATTCATATTTCTATTCTTTTAAATTTTTAACGTAACACCATGTACGTACATGCTTGTAAAATACATCTAATTAAGGGTGAATTTCAAATTCTTTTAAGATTAAGCGAGGAATCACTCAAAATATTGTCACACTTTCCCCTCTTTGTTCTATGCAATACCGTCGAATTATGGACTTCCACCATTGCTTTCTGAGTTTTTAACTCTTGGAAGGATTGAATAACCAGCTGTTTTCATTCCATCAACGTTTCCGATAGCCTGTGCAAATACCATTGCTTTTACGTGACCGAATCCCACATCTGAGTATTACTCTTGTTTATCAAGTGTATGTATGTTCGGTGGATATTCAAAATCGATTTTCTCATAGACCTCGTTCGGCAAAAATTTATTTTATAAATCCATTTATTTTTGAACGAGAAATCGCCCTATTTATATTCGATACATGATTTACCATCACATCCTGGATGGATTAAATCATGCACGTGGATCCAATTACAACAACTTCCACAATGCTAATTTTGATAAAAATAGATTCTGACGAACGTTATGTTGGACTAAGAAAAAGAAACTACGTTTTGAACACGTATTAAATTTATTTATTAAACTTAACAAACATAACAATATTTATACATTTTTAGCTCAAAACACTCTACTTCTATTTGGACGTATATTTAGCGCCATCTTTTGAGGCCCAAAGTAAAGTAATAACATGACGGCTATTTTGAAAATTGAAAATTGCGATTGCAATTTCAATTTAAAGATTTCCTATACATTTGGCGATAGGTACTTTTCATTTACTTTTTTTAAAAATATGTAATACCAACTGCTCCACAAAAAGAAAGGATGAGGATAGTTCATTGAATAGTGAGGCCAATGAATTAATTTCTAAATCTCTACCAAATTTTTTATACGAAAAATAATGGAATATTGGTAGTTTTAATACACATTGAGCAGTATAATGTTTTTTAAATATAATTTTCTTAAACCTTCCAAAGCATAAGAAACAGTTCTAAACATTCAGAACTTCGATGTGTCGATTTTACATAAAAATATGAGAAATTTCGTTCTTAATTCTTTATTTGTGAGAATTTGATCTCACTGTAAATAATATTTATATAATAACAATTGACAACGGTTCTAACGTGAGAAAATTAGTCAAACTTCTGGAACAGAAGTTAAACATTCCTGAAAATGAATTAGAAGAGGATGAAGGTGACTGACAATTTTTTGAAAAATATGACCATCAATATTTTTGGACGTCAAGGAATTGTTTTCCACAGGACAACATAATTTTGTATTAACAAGTATGCGTTGCGTTGCACCCGCTCCGCAGTTAGCTGTGTACTAGTGTGTGTGATGCGAATTTTCGAAATACATAGATAATTTAATGCAAAGAATGCGTGAAAATTTCGAACTTCTACCACGGTAATGCTTTTAAGATCCATTTTAAATTGCACTACTAGATAAAATTCTACCTGTAGCGTGTTGGAAAGATTAGTAAAATTAAAAGATATTTGCATAAAATACAATAGAAATTAAATGAATGGAAAAGTACAATTAATTGTAGCATTAGAACCAGCAAAAATGGCAACCAAAAAAGTACAGTATGAACATTCACATGGTTATAATGTATATTAAGATTAAGACAAATTGAGAACAATACTTTTGCAGAAATCCTATTAAACGTAATATGTAATCGAGAATATGAAATTTTAAAAAATAAATATTTATAGTAATTATTGTGTATTTTTTAAGCGAGACATATCGTAAAATTAGAGCCATTTTTACTAAACCAATTATATTGGCTTTTAATCACATTTGGTATGATTATTGTATGTATCAAAATCACTAATAAATCTCATGGCGTTGAAAAAAAAATTTCTTGTTTCCCGGTATTGTATTTGAAACTTCACGTTGCAACAATATTCAGAGTACTCAGCTACCCGCCATGAAATTTTACATGTTACAGGTAGAAAACGGTTTCCTATTATTCTAAAAATAGCTTGTCGAACGTTGCCCTCCATCTTGCTACCCGTATAAATGTTTTTAACCGCCGCACGAAATTACTGGATAGCTCTGCTATACTTAATGTGTCAACCAGAGCACTCCGTCATTTTTTGCTTGTATAAAAATAATAACATTTCAAATTATTTATGTACAAGTCATTTTTTCTTTTGATTATCTAAATATATCTACTAAAAGGAATCTTCCACTATTATCAGTAATGATTCTTAAAATGAATGTGATTCGTAAATTGAACATTTCTATCCCTCCCATTTAGGGATAACTTCCTCGGAGCCAGTGAAGCGTGAAAGACGACATTTAAGAAACGGTACGAGCTAGGATGTCGCCGACGATTTGTATAAAAAACAGTGCTTTTTTTCTTATTCGAGAAAAGATAAAGGTGACTGAGGCTCCGCGACGTGTATACAGGGTGTTCGATCACCCCTGGGAAAAATTTTAATGAGGGATTCTAGAGGCCAAAATGAGACGAAAATCAAGAATAATAATTTGTTGATTGAGGCTTCGTTAAAAAGTTATTAACAATTGTTATCAAAAATATCAAATCGTTCTGAAAAAATTATTTTCATTTGCAGGGGTGAATTACAACCATTTTTGGTCATTAGACATACCCATGAATTCCTTCGCACTTTCGAGAAAAAAATTCGAGTATGTACTGAAATTTTTAAATGAAATTAAAAAATTGCAATCATACTAAAAAAATTATATTTAGTTACAGCGGTCAATTGCAATCATTTTTGGTGAATAGACACACACCCGAAATCCTACGCACTTTCGAGAAAAAAATTCAGTATGGGCGGAACTTTAAACGTTAATAACTTTTTAACGAAGCCTCCATCAACAAATTGGTATTCTTGATTTTTGTCCTATTTTGGCCTCTAGAATCTCCCATTAAAATTTTTCCCAGGGGTGGCCGAACACCCTATATATATATTTGTGCTTTAACAACTTTTTGAAAAATGAATAATTTTGCGATACATATGAATGATAATTCTTATATTTCAAAGCTATCCTACAATTTTATGTTGAAATCGTCCCATTACCTGGGATCCTGACATTCCATTATTATCAATACATAGTTCCAGGTAGGAGGACGTGACCTCCCTTTCATTATAAAGAGGTGATTGTCCTGAGAGTATCTACCTGCACTGAAAAATGGACAGGTACCACTTAAAAGTAATTCAGTACAAGCGAAATGTAACACAGGTAACTATTAAGCTTTAAATTTTTAAGGTAGAATTCTAATTTGTTTTAATGACAAATCTACGTTTCTACGAATTGCATTTTCTAAACCCTTACAATTCTAAAATTATCCCGTTAAAATTTTATGATGGCATTCAAAGACTTTAAAAAGTGGTAATCTTTTAAAGAGAATATTATATCGAAAGCTAATTTTAGAAACTTTACTTGGTTTGACATTGACAAGTTGACATTGAGTGGCTTGAAATCTAACACACATGATCAGAAAATATCTGTCTTTTGTTCTTATCACAATAAATTTATTATAGCATTACTTACTATTTCTTTTTTATTACACAATTACTTTAATTTTTGGATACAAAATAATTACTCGTCATCTCTTACACATAGTATCTTTCAGTTTTCTTTAATTTTGATAATATATTATTAACAAACTAGAAATCTGCCTTAATAATACTTAAGTTGAAGTAGGATGTGCTACATACAAAGCCACATTTTATAAAACCGTAAAAAAGGGTAAATCAAATTTTGAATTTCATATTTATCAAGCAAATCTTGATAAATAAAAAATCGTTTTGCAAATTCATCCATCCCTAATTCTTCACAGAAATTCACTTTTCACATCTCCCAGAAATTAGAAAAAGGAAAAAAAAAATTTACTGACAATATTTTCAACAATAGAAAATTTACATTCTTCAAAAAGAATTTATTTAAAAAGTGAATCTTCTAGAGCTACACTGTAATTTCATACAGATATCATTTAAATCACTTTATGTTTTTTCTATGAAACCAAAAAAAATCATTTTCTTCATTTGTTTTTCAGTATTTTATACGAACTGATTTTGTTTACAAAATAACGTTTCTCATAATCATTTTCTATTTTTAATGTAATATAAAATATTTGAAAAGCTGCTAAATATTTTACTTTCTCTACAATAGAAACTAACAATAATAATATACGGCTAATATTATTTTATTACATAGTATACTGATATAATATAACCTAATTTAACCCTTTCGAGATGGATTTTTTGCAAGGAAAATGAAAGAGATAGGGTACATTTCTAATACTTGAAATTATTTATTACAATAGAATAAAACAAAGAAATTGAATTTGTTTTTGAGTGCAAAGTTACAGCTTGGGGTATACATGTCTCATTAGTCTTATAAAGATTATGACAAAATTTATTCAGATTTTACACATGTAGTGTACTATAAATAGCAACAAAAAAAAGATGTAATATAAAAATAGGAAAAATAGTGTTTATATTTAAGAGCAATCCTTTATTAAACTTGACATATCTGTTCCAACAGTCTCGAAACGGTTAAATATTGAAATGCAAACTGTCCCATTTGTTTATTCATATACTTGAAAAAGAGAAAATACTTGTTACTTATACAACTTAATCTTTTCCTAATTGTATTGCAGACGTATGATGCATAAATTTTAAATAAATTCAGATTATCAAGTACACATGCTTTGAGAATATTGATAAAATTATTAAATAAGTTTCAAGCGCGCCACATTAACAGTAAAATTTACATTGTTAATAAACTCATCACCCATCAAAGTTTGTTAAATAGAATCGAACACCATAGATTGCTGAAAAGGAAACCACTTTTGCTCATTTTCCAATATTTTGAGAAAATGGGTGAAAATACATATTTAAAAGTTGTATTTTATTATCTGTAGTGACTAATTTTTGTTAGAAAAATTTCGTGTCAAAAAAAATATTTATTGAAACAGAAATTTGTCTAGCTACACCAGTGCTTTAGTTTACATCATTTTATTATTCACACAAAACCACGCTTTCATATTTAACATACTTATCTACCTCTATTTTTTTCCAGTTAGTATTTAATTTTCTAGCCTCAAATTTGAAGGGTGGTTTATCACCCACCCCTGACGCGAAAAAGAAATATCGAATATTTTCGACAACTTGATCCGTGTATAATATAAGGTTTCATCAAAATGAGCGTGTAGCAGTTGGCTAATATTCCTTGTAAAATTCGAACATCGAAGTACTGAATATTTGAAACTATTTGTTCAGTTCGAAAGAAACTTCCAGAATGAGAAAGGTCAGTGAGGAAAAATTCGTCACGTACCCACAGACCCAATCGGTTCTATTCTTTGTCTAAATAAGCCAAGGAAAGGACACACAGCTGCACCCTCTTTACTTGTGTCTCGAAAAGTGAAACGCAACATGCACGTCGATGGTTTTTGTAAATGAAAGAGAACTTTCTCTTTTTGAAAGAGACAAAGCAACAGAAACTATTTAATTTATTTTGTGAAGCACTCACCGTGATGAAGATGATGGAGTCCGGTCAAATTGAGCGTATGCTGTGTGTGCTGAGTGTGTTGTGTATGCTGCGCGTGATGCAAACTACCGACGTTCACACCGACACCTTGAAGACTAAGCGCCTGTTGACCCGGAGGAGCCAAACTGGCCAAATTCTTGGCCAGTAGTTCGAGCTGCGTCACGGGTACAGGACTGTAGGGCGATCCAGGGGGTGGTGTGGGAGCGCCCCAGGTGTATCCACCCACTCCAACCCCAACGGCAGCGGAAAACACACTTTCTGAAACTACAGAAACCGGCGATTAATCGATCAGTTCCTCTTCTGGCTCTCTAATAAGAAAAAAGAGCCTCTGTGGTTGCAATGAAACTTTCCCCCAAGTTAATTAGTCTTATTATAGGCTTGTATATATTTAGTAAACTGTATTTGAAACTGTCGTTGGTCGTTTTCAACGTATCCTATCGTACGAAGTTAACTACGAGGTCAAACACCAGAACTTGGCACTGTATTAATAGTGACTACGATCGAAAGAAACTAAATAAAATTTTCAATTTTCTGTAAACTTATTTTGGTAATAGGCATTATATTTATTTATTCATTTATTAATTGGGTAAAGGTCCGTTATCTGACGCGAGCCAAAATCACAGAAATGTAAAACATCGAACAACGACAGTAACGAACAATGTGATTACGTTTTAGTATTTAATTTAGTTTCTGATGTTTCGTTGTCACAAAGCTACAGCTATTGTTTCAAAGCTATTGTTTCATTTTAGAGATATTCTATACAACAGTGAAGTGGTTCGAAACTCATAGCTACGAAGAATGAGCTTCCCCTCATTGACTAAAAAAATTATTACTTGTGTTCTAATCATTTGAAGCAATTCTTTTTTTAATTGACAAATGTTGAACGGACATCGAAATTTTAATATTTCCATTTTTATTTATGATTTCGAAGTGTGGGATTCTCGAACCCTCGAAATCTTGACTGTTTTCGTAATTCTTTATTAGTCTAAGCTTTCCCCCTTCCTTCAACTCTTTTAAATCTGTCACTATATGGAAATTTGAAAAATCAAACAACAAATAACGCATAACTTGCTTCAAATGTTTTAAATATTATTATTATCAAGAAAAACGAATATCTTGTGCATGGTGGTTTGATGATACAGTCATTTTGTTAATCCAAAATAATACAATGAAAATACATGTATAAAATTTAAGTTATTCAGTTCATTCATGCATATTAATCTACTTTGTTACAAATATAATGAGATTGCATAAACAAATTAATACATAGTATACAGGGTGTTCGGCCATTCCTGGGAAAAATTTTAATGGGAAATTCTAAAGGCCAAAATAAGATGAAAATCAAGAATACTAATTTGTTGATGGAGATTTCGTTAAAAAGTTATTAACGTTCAAAGTTCCGCGCGTACTGATTTTTTTTCTAGGAAGTGGGTAGGATTTTGGGGGTAGGTCTATTCATAAAAAATTATTGTAATCGACCCCCGCAACCGAAAATAATTTTTCCAGAACGATTTGAAATTTTTTAATTTTGCCGAAAAATTTCACACCTCGAATTTTTTTCTAGAAAATGAGTAGGATTTCGGGGATATAACTCTTCACCAAAAATGATTGTAATTGATCCCTACAGCCAAAAATAATTTTTTTAGAACGATTTGAAAAAATTGTTTTTCGCTGAGAAATTTAGGCACCTACAACCCCGTCGATTTTTCTTAAAAATTCGTTTTTGATTTTTAGTAATTTTATTTGACGCCCTACAGAAAAGTTGTGTAATACTTTTTTGTAGGTACTCACGAGCTCTACTTCAAAAACAAGTTTCATTGAAATATATTCACTATTGTAGGAGTTATGGCTGTTTGAAAATTGGACCATTTTTATTGGGGTTTTCTCAGTTTACAAGGCCAAAGACCAACTTTTCGAATATTTTTGCGATTGGTATATATTCTCCATCTAAATACGCGTCGTTTGCGTTTTTGAAAATTAAAATCGTCCAATCCGTTCAGGAGTTATGACATTTTAAAGATTCGCATGAAATTTCGGGGAACGATTTCTGGCTTGAAATTAGTTTTTCGGTAAAGAATTTTTTTCTCGAAAATGCGTAGGATTTTGGAGGTATGTGTAATGACCAAAAATGATTGCGATCGACTCTTGCAACCGAAAATAATTTTTCCAGAACGATTTGAAATTTTTGAATTTAATTGTTAATAACATTTTAACGTAGCCTCCATCAACAAATTAGTATTCTTGATTTTCGTCTTACGTTGGCCTCTAGAATCCCTCATTAAAATTTTCTCCAGGGGTAGCCGAACACCCTGTATAATGCAGATTGGTTTGATAACTATTTTATTATTATTTTATTATTGCTTAACAGATTGAACTGGACATACGTACAAGTAATATATGAATCTTACAAAATAATTTCTAAAAAGAAAATACATATTTGAACCGAGTGACTTAAATTTTATACACATATTTATTGTTTTAATTCGGATCCCGCGACTAATCAACGAAGTGACTCGTAACATTAAAATGGCACGAATTTAAAAAATATACCACGGTTGATATACACAATTTAATTCTTTTTATAGTATAGCTTCTCGAATCTTGTAAACCAAACGTGTTCTTTTACTTTTCTCATAGCGTCATTTACGATCATCATTATGCTTTCATTTTTTATTTAACTTTTTTTACATCCGTTCCGTTTCTATAATTAAGGAAGATAAATCATGATCCTCGTAGTGGTTAGCTTGGCATTGCGTTCAACATCTGTATCGTCACCGTGATTAAAAAGAAATTGCTACGTTGCGTGGATCACAGGTGAACTGCAATGTAATAATTATGCTTCAGACATTTGCAATGCATCAGTTATCCTCTGAACTATTTCATAATAATGATCTAAATTCTTCACAAGTAGGAAACTGTACAAACGATTAATCGCGTCTAAGGCAGGATCTGCTAGACCAGTGATTCTCAACGAGAGATATTGTATCGTTTTTAAGAATCAGAAGTAATGAACGTATAAAATAAGAGCAACAAAAATTTCCGAGTTGATCACGAAAAGTATTATTACAATGCTATATGTATAAGAGCTTGTGGTATAGGGAAAAAATTAAACTATTTGATTCAGTCTTGGCACAAGCAAACAACTTTTCGAAATAAAATTAAACCAATTTATTTCAAAACGATCAGTTTTACTCTAGTTCGGGTCATCTTTAGTCTAATAAAATAAAAAAACATATAATACAAGAAATTGAATATAAATGTAAATATTAAATTTAAGTTAAAAATATTTATTGCTTGTGTCGGGACTAAATAAAATAGACAAACCTATTACCAAAATATTACAATAATACCATAGATATATGATTGTATGGCATCACATTACAAGAATGTTACAATGAATTGTAAAATGATTCAAAAGCTTAAATTAAATTCAAAAGTGAGGACAAAAAATTTCTAGGTTAGTAATAAAGTTAACAACAAATTTTTGCAACGTAGGCAAAAAATAAAATCGTTTTACATCGAATTTCCACTTCTTGACTAAATTTCATTTCACCAATTTCTTCATCTGTCATCGTAAGCTCACAATTGTATCGATATTATAGTTTGCATCTGCTGCAAGGATCCTAATGTCCCAGATAATATTATGACATTTTATTTATTAAGTTACTTTATTTTCTTTTTTACTATATTTAAACATTTCATATTATATTTCAACTTAGCATCTTTTACTATATAATATTATATGTCATAAACAAATAATTTATGTACCATTATTCCTAACAAGTGAAAGTAACCATAAGTGGAAAGGCTAGAGATATAGATAATATTGATATTTGAAAGTGGTCACGAGTTAAGAAAAGGTTGAAAGACACTGTGCTAGACAAGCCTTACTAAAGAATTCAGGTAACAGTTTCGAAACGGAACACAGTATATAATCTGTTCTTAGGTAGTAAAGAAATTATTGTTTATGTACTAATCAACTGGATTAATCAAAGCAATTAAATTAAAGGTTGTAATCATTTTATTTCACACGAATATTTGTCCTAATAAGAAAAATTCCAAACAATAAAATAGACCTAATTATTGTCAGTCTTACAAGAGCAATACAGGAAATATATTGTATTCCAATTTCGAAATATTTTACTTTTTTCTCTTACAAGTTATTGTTATTCTCTCATAACAAATTATATTATAATTTTAACGTATAAATTTTTTGTATAAGAAAATATTGTTATATTTATATTTTTCATAGCATCTATTCTTCTGAAAAGAGTCTGTATATTAAACAAACACTGGGACGTTAAAATAAAAGATATTTTCTGTATTCCCCTATAAAGAAAATTATATACATTTAAAAGTAATTTCTGCGTGTGAAAAATAACTGAATACAATCACTATCGAATGGGAGGACAATCATGCTGATCTCATCAATAACTATGTTTCTTTGCAATTTATTCATTATTGTATTGTTTTTATTGTAAGTCTCTAATGTTTTGTAGAAATTCTATTACTTTTTTGGCCAATTATACTTTTTTACAAGTTTATGTTAATTTTATTTTCAAATTTATTAAATCAAAATTAATATTTCATGATTTAAGTGACTTCCTTAACCCTTAACTGGTACGATACTTTATTTCGAATTTTCACCCACGCGTTATAATTGTAATATTATTATTTAAGTTGTAATATTGGAACTAAAATGAAAACTATGTTTAAAACACAAGTTTATCCGTAGAAAAATTAAATACAATAAAATTTAACTAACAAACTGATACATCAAAATTTATCTCGGGGGAATTTTTACCCATGATACTTATTAAGGGTTAAAGGGCTAATCATTGTACTGTTCACCCCTATACCCGCACGATCCTTTCAAGAACTTAAGCACGTTACTGGCGAAGCACGATAGTACTTGATAATCCTTAGAAGTAGAACAGCATTTAAGGTAATTATACTAGTTTAATCATAACTATCTCGAAAACTATTTAATGTTTGCTTTATAATAGTACATTTTCAGGATGACTAAAACTACAAATGTGGAAAATTTCATTTAAATCGGTAACCCGAAAGACTTGCATTCTCCTTGTTAATATTAATACATTAAGGAGGTATTCTAGTCTAGAGTTTTATTCTTTTGGTCCTTTTAGAGATTTATGTACAAAAAAGTATAAGTTTTTTAATTTCGACATGTGCATACATATTTATTCATGTTTTACGAATGTTCACAGTTTTTTTCAAGTAAATATAATCAAACTTGACTGAATTACAGCAATGCTTGGATAACTGAGAGTCATTTTCGATTGGATAAGTGAATGGTTCTCATCCCTACTACTGACAATGAGTAGAGTTCAACATTGAGCGAACCATGGTGTGTAACCTGATGTGGGCTCAAATATCGGTGAAACAATACAACATAGTACATAATGCAAACATGAAACTTTTTTTATTTTTACTTCTTTTTTAACGAAATTTTTACTGATGTATTTGTAAGTGTTTTTCGATTATAATAAGGTCAAGTACATGAAAAAAAGTGAAGGAAATCGGTATTTAAAATTCGAAGTGACACCATTTTGTAAATTTTTACTATTTTTTTTCATGTTCACATCATAATCACAATCACACTAATCAAGAATCCTTTCGTTTGTTTCATTTCAGAATCCTGTCAGCCGGTAGGACACTTTTTTTTTTAAAGAAACCTTGTTCAATGATATATAATTCAGTCAGTTTTTATTCTTTTCATTAGAAACAAATTGTTAACATTCGTAAGACACAAATAAATAAGAATACAAAATGACAAAAGTAAGAAATTTATTTTTTTAATCCTTAAGTGGATTATTGGGGCCGCTGCGGCCTTCCGCAAGTTTAAACTAATAATTGTTTAATATATGTCAATGTAATTATTTGAAAATTTATGTAATCTATCTATTTATTTATCTCTCAATTTGATCTATCAATCTCAAATATGTGAGAATATACGTAGTAAAACAGTAAAGTGTACTATAAGTGCTGTTGAAGAAAGTACTGTTCCCGGTCCCATCAACAGAACTATAAGACAAGTGGATAAAACGTTCAAATTGTCATTTGTGTTTAATAAAGAGACGTGTCTTTTAAATTTGCCAAAAGTGTAGCAAAAATGTATGCAAAGAACATTCAAAAATAATTTGTAGTGACTGTTTAAAATAAAGAAGCATTATATACTTTGTGTTTGACATTAGTCGTAAAATAACCTCACTTAATTCAGTTTTTAAATGTTTAATATTTTCATGTATTTCTAAACTTATTACACTATAAAACAATTGGCATTTAAAAGAATCTGCTGCATGGTAAGCGGAAAAAAAAGATGATTTTATGAATTCACATACCAGGGTGCGGCGGCCCTATGGTCCCAATAATTAAATTAGGATTGAGAGTTCACTTAAGGGTTAAAGAATCTCTAAAAAGACGAAAAAAATGAATCCCTAGACTAGAATACCACTTTAAAAGATATTTCAGGGCAATGCTCAAATTTCGTTTTACAACGAGCATACCGAAACTCTTAATAGTCCGAGAGTTATTAGAGAAATCAAGTAGGGTCATCAGAGACCCGCAGAAAAGATATTTTAGAGCAATGCTAAAATTGAAGGTCTATACGAAATCTCATTTCACAAGGAGTATATAAAAGTTTTCAATAGTTTGAGAGTTAATAGAGAAATCAAGTACGGTCACCAGTGACCCGCAAAAAAGATACTTTAGGGCAACGCTAAAATTGAAGCTCAATACGAAATCTCGATTCACAACGAGAGATATAAAAACTTTCAATAGTCTGAGAGTTAATGGAGAATCCACGTAGGGTCACCAGTGACCCACAGAAAAGATATTTTAGGGCAATGCTAAATTTGAAGGTCAATACGAAATCTCGATTCACAACGAGTACATAAAAATTTTCAATAGTCTGAGAGTTAATGGAGAATTCATGTAGGGTCATCAGTGACCCACAAAAAAGATACTTTAGGACAACGCTAAAATTGAAGATCTATACGAAATCTCGATTCACAACGAGTACATAACAAATTTCCAATAGTTTGAGAGTTAATAGAGAAATCAAGTAGGGTCACCAGTGACCCACAGAAAAAATATTTTAGGGCAATGCTAAAATTGAAGGTCAATACGAAATCTCATTTCACAACGAATACATAAGAACTTTCAATAGTTTGAGAGTTAATGGAGAGTTCACGTAGGGTCATCAGTGACCCACAGAAAAAATATTTTAGGGCAATGCTAAAATTGAAGGTCAATACGAAATCTCATTTCACAACGAATACATAAGAATTTTCAACAGCCTGAGAGTTAATGGAGAATTCACGTAGGGTCATCAGTGACCCACAAAAAAGATACTTTAGGACAACGCTAAGATTGAAGGTCAATAGGAAATCTCGATTCACAACGAGTGATATAAAAACTTTCAATAGTCTGAGAGTTAATGGAGAATCCACGTAGGGTCACCAGTGACCCACAGAAAAAATATTTTAGGGCAATGCTAAAATTGAAGGTCTATACAAAATCTCATTTCACAACGAGTATATAAAAGCTTTTGATTGTCTGAGAGTTAATGGAGAATTCACATGGGGTCATCAGTGACCCACAGAAAAGATATTTTAGAGCAATGCTAAAATTGAAGGTCAATACGAAATCTCGATTCACAACGAGTACATAAAAATTTTCAATAATCTGAGAGTTAATGGAGAATCCACGTAGGGTCATCAGTGACCCACAAAAAAGATACTTTAGGACAACGCTAAGATTGAAGGTCAATAGGAAATCTCGATTCACAACGAGTGATATAAAAACTTTCAATAGTCTGAGAGTTAATGGAGAATTCACATAGCGTCACCAGTGACCCACAGAAAAGATGTTTTAGAGCAATGCTAAAATTGAAGGTCTATACAAAATCTCATTTCACAACGAGTATATAAAAATTTTCAATAGTCTGAGAGTTAATGGAGAATCCACGTAGGGTCATCAGTGACCCACGAAAAAGATACTTTAGGACAACGCTAAAATTGAAGGCCAATACAAAATCTCATTTCACGAGGAGTATATAAAAACTTTCAACAGTCTGAGAGTTAATGAAGAATTCCCGTAGGGTCACCAGTGACCCGCAGAAAAGATGTTTTAGAGCAATGCTAAAATTGAAGGTCAATACGAAATCTCGATTCACAACGAGTACATAAAAACGTTTAATAGTCTGAGAGTTAATGGAGAATTCACATAGCGACACCAGTGACCCACAGAACGCAGATCCCAACGAATCCCCGTCCAATCGGAATCTTTCATCAAACATTTCCGGCAACGAACAGAAGCCACGGGACATTTCGCTTAAAGGGAAAAATGTGAAGCACCTAACTCGACGATAAGTCAGCGACCGAAACGCGCTACAAGCGTTCGCTGCTTCGACTTTCGATCGTAAATCAGCTATCGCATCCTCTTTCGGTGGATCGTTCGCGCCTCAGAACGCGCTCGCAGACGGCCTGCTTTTCTCGCGGCTAAAGCCCGTTGCATTTCCTGATTTCGCGAACGACGTAGTGTCTCGGCCTCGAGCCCATCGGATATACGCCAAGCAGTATGAATATTAAAGCTACCGAGTGACGTGTTCCCCGATGGGCTTATTGAAATTTATCGCATTTATTCTTCGTCGCTATCGATAAATATGCAATAAACGATCGGCAGACGGATAAATGGAAAATCCATGCAAATTCATTTAAATCGGACGCGACACTCTCGCTGCCAGGAAAACAGAAACAGGGAAAGAGAACCGAGGTTAGGGGAAGAAGAGAGATACTAGCAATTTCTACTTCTCACCCTCGCTCTAAACTTTGCTCCTTTCGTTTTTATCCGTGAAACGAGACGTTCGTAGATACGGTAACTCCTTGTTAAAAGTTTCAGTTTTTACCTCGATACTAGTCCCTGAATCATTTCCACCATTTACAGTCTAGGGTGGTCCTTAGCTACAGGGGTCAAAATTTTTTTTTATCTGGAAGTTCGTCTTCACTTTCATTGTTAATGTAAATTTTTTTGAATGAGCTTTCTTCGATATTTTCAGTTATTAAATTTTCATAGATTTGCTGATATTCGCTGCAACGTTTCATTAAATTTTGACGAAATTTTAAGGCTCGTTGTATGTTTGGATCAATGTCTGTAATGGCATATTCCAATTTTTGGCTAACTCAAGAATTTTATAAAGAATTTTTGCAGTGAATGAATCTGTTTCTTCGTTGTTACTGTTACGTACATCATGAGGTTGGGTTTCAGATATGATATACAGGGTGTTCGGCCACCCCCTGGGAAAAATTTTAATGGGGATCTAGAGGCCACAATAAGACGAAAATCAAGAATACAAATTTGTTGAGAAGGCTTCGTTAAACAGTTATTAACGTTTAAAGTTCCGACCGTACTGAATTTTTTTCTCGAAAATGCGCAAGATTTCGGGGGTATGTCTATTGACCAAAAATGATTGTAACTGACTCCCGCAACCAAAAATAATTTTTCCAGAACGATTTGAAATTTTTCAATTTTGTCGAAAAATTTCAGCAACTACCCCCTGTCGATTTTTCTTAAAAATTCCTTTTTCATTTTTAGTAATTTCGTTGAACACGTATCACAATTTTATTTCTTGCCTTAGTATATTAATATTTTCGATTTTAACTAACCATGGTCTCCTCATTAACATTTGTCATGTTAAAACAAACGAGGGTAAAAATAATATTTCATGCATTCCTCAATTAAAAGCGAGAATCATTTGGCATTTGAAGAATTAAAGATACAGAATACATCAGAATGCGTCTATACATATAAACCTAATTCAGAGAGTACAGTTTTGTATGCAGCACAGTGGGCAATTTTGAACAATTTTTCTATGAATTAAGTTAGTTTAACATGTAAATTACATGCCATATTTTTATTTAAATCCACTCTAAATCCATAAACGGAGGTAACGCAGCACATCATGTTGATACTAATAATATTGGTGCTATTTGCTTTGAGATCCATCTATCTAATTCCATAGTTAAATGCACGCGTGCTCAGTGAATATTCACAGTTAATTTTCTCGATAACGAAACCTCAAATGAAAAAATTTTACTCCTCATTTCTTGTAGAATCACCCCCTTCCCGTTTGCACAACCGATGTTGGAACACCTTATACAGGGTGTTCAGCCACCCCTGGGAAAAATTTTAATGCGAGATTCTAGATACCAAAATAAGACGAAAATCAGGAATACCAATTTCTTGATTGAGGCTTCGTTAAAAAGTTATTAAAGAATTTTTTTCTCGAAAGTACGTAGGATTTCGAAGGTATGTTTATTCACCAAAAATGATTGTAATTGACCCCCGCAACAGAAAATAATTTTTTCAGAATGATTTGAAGCTTTTCAATTTTGCCGAAAAATTTCAACACCTACACCCTGTCGATTTTTCTTAAAAATTCGTTTTTCATTTTTAATACATTTAGTTGGTGCTGTACGGAAATGTTGTCTAATACTTTTTTGTAGGTACCCATGAGCTCTACTTCAGAAAAAAGTTTCATTGAAATATATTCACAATTGTAGAAGTTATGACTGTTTGAAAATTGGACCATTTTTATGGGGGTTTTCTCATTTTGCGGGGTCAAGGACCAACTTTTCGAATATTTTTGCGATCTGTACATATTCTCCACCAAAATACGCGTATTCTGCTTTTTTAAACATTAAAATCGTCCAATCCGTTCAGAAGTTATGACGTTTTAAAGATTCGCATGAAAATTCGGGCAGACATTTCTGACCAGAAATTATATTTTCGGTAAGGAATTTTTTTCTCGAAAATGAGTAGGATTTCGGGGGTATATCTGTTGACCAAAAATGCTTGCAATTGACCCTTGCAACTAAAAATAATTTTTCCAAGACGATTCGAAAGTCTTTTTTTTCACCCAAAATTTTCAGCACTTACTCGAATTTTTTTCTCGAAAGTGGGTAGGATTTCGGAAGTATGTGTATTCACCAAAAATGATTGTAATTGACCCTCACAACCGAAAATAATTTTTCCAGAACGATTTGAAATTTTTGAATTTAATTGTTAATAACTTTTTACGAAGCCTCCATCAACAAATTAGTATTTTTGATTTTCGTCTTATTTTGGCCTCTAGAATCCTCTATTAAAATTTTTCCCAGTGGTGGCCGAACACCCTGTATATTAATTCAGCATCTGATCGCGTAAATCAATTTCGTGTATAAAAAGTTCCGCGTAAAACAAATACTGGCGTTTAAAAGTACCGCATAAATTGAGGGACGTGTGTATATCGAAATATGTATATTTTTAAATATTTTAAAGTCAAATAATATTACTCTTCAGTCAAAGATTTAAACATTGTTCCTTATTGCGAACATAATGTTGATGCATGGGTTGACGATTCTTACTGTTACGTAACCATAATTCTATAATTTTTGTATGCTTATAATTTACCTTCTACTATTTAATCCTGTCTATTCCTATATCGAGTGTGACTCGATATCAATTTTTATTTCAGGAGCTCCTCTATCGAGCCCCACTCGACATTTTTTCAAGTCCAAACCAAAGAGATATACACTTGAAAATTACAAAATACAACAATAGTGTAAATAAAACAGATATTTGATTGAATTTGTTTGTTCCTCTGTTTGTTTAAATTGCCCTATTTTTTAGTTAACGTAAATGTCAAATAAAACACGTAAAAGCGTTGGGAGCTGCTGGTGACAAAATTCAAATATAATTCGGAGTGCAAAGGATTAAAATCATTATTAATTTCACTGATAGATCACCTTGCAAACTAGAAAATATTAAAGTAGTGATATTTAGTGAATACTACGGACGGCAATGTTTCAAAATTTACGTTTTTTTAATCACTTTCCCATTGCTTCATATTCTTTAGAAGATATATTGGTTTGACAACTATGTAACTGCGGATTTCACTGATCAATAGCTTGAGTTGATAGATGGCTTTATTCGAAACGTCAAACCCATATTGTTGTCTGATAGTTAGTACTTTAATTGCCATTCAGAAAAAACATTGTATCGACCGATTGTGTAGTTTTTTTTTTTTGCGTCAGTTGAACAATGGAAATTCAAAACGAGCATTTTCGTCATATTTTGTTGTATTACTTCCGCAAACGAAAAAACGCATCGCAAGCTCACAAAAAGTTATTTGCTGTCTATGGTGACGAAGCATTAAAAGAGCAGCAGTGTCAAAATTGGTCCGCTAAATTTCATCCCGGTTATTTTTCACTCAAAGATAAACAACGTTCAGGCCGTCCAGTTGAAGTTGATGACGAGCAAATCAAAGCATTAATCGATTTGGATCGTCATAGTACAACACGTGAGATTGCAGGGAAGCTCAATGTATTAGATACATACATTGAAAAGTGTTTAAAACAACTTGGCTACATAAAGAAACTAAATTTGTTTCTAGAATATATTCTTGAATGGTAAAAATTTCAATAATGATTATATCAATCACACTTGGTTTAGTTCTTTGCCAATAAAAGCAGAACTTTTACAAACGCGGAATTACGATGTTGCCTTAAAGATGGCAAAGATCATTATTAGTTCCATAAAAAAATTGTCTTCTATTTTCTTAAAAAAATCCGCAATTACTTAGTAGCCAAACCAATAGAATCACACCCTGCTAAATTTTTCGTTGCAAGCATGGTGCAATATCGGGCTATTTCTACCACCCTCTTTTACCTATTTCCCCAAACACCTCGTTCACGATGATACGATTATCAACCGACGCTTCTCCCGCTTCGAAGAAGCCCGTATTCACCCCGGAAGTAGGATCGAAAAGAAAAAGGAAGCAAAGGAAGTCGAGGGGGCGCGTGTGTGCGGGACACGCGAGCCAGACACAGTCTCGGTTCGCGTGAATTTGCATCGCGGGGCGGGGATAATTGAAATCTCGCCCGCGGTTCGAGATTCGATTTTAGACAAGGGGCCACGGCGTTAAGGGAGGAATCCCCCGAGGTATTTCTGGCCATCACGGTGCCCTTCTAACTCGGCAGAAATACCGGGCGCGATCCCGCGTGTCCTTCTCTTTCCACCGGCGCTCGCCTCTTCGTTTTTTTCCCGTCTCGCGCGGACCACACGATCCTCGCGCACGGCGTTTTGGATTACACCTCGGACAATGAGGTCGTTAGAGGGCGAGCAAAGGAGGTAGAAAGTAGAAAGACGTGGCTCGCCACCCTCGCGTCTCGAACACCGTGTCCCCGCCCGCATTCCCTTCAGGCCCCCTCCTCTCTGGCCAGCGTGAATTTCGTCGTCTTTCTCTTCGGAGGACCGAACGACCAACTGGCCAGGACCCGCGGTGTACACGCACCACGTAATTCTATTTGCCCGAGTATTTTTCTGCCCCTTCGCCGACCGGACCTCGCCCCCCTTCGTTCGGCCGCTTTAATTGCATAATTGCGCCATTGTGTCCGCGAGGAGGGGGCCCGTGAAAGGCCAGTCCCCTTCCCGGCGACGGAGGCTGCTCTCGAGGTGAGAAAAAATGCCGCGCGAGAGGGGGGCCACCGCTACACCTGAACGTGGTTCGCCAGGTAGCGCGGAGACCGTGGAATTTGCCGTGTCGTACCCTCGACGCGATTCGCAGTCGCCTCCAGTCTAATTAGTAGGGGTGTAATTGGGTGGACCTTAGTTGATGACAAATTTTTCTCGTGATTTTGTTCGCGTATTTTTTGGAAAAATAACCTATGCAAAGTCTAAAATTGATCCGGACAATGGAAAGTCGTGGCACGTCGAAATTGAAAATTGTTTATTTTTGTAACACCTTGTTTCCATTAAAGTGTTATCACCATCGTGCATTTTAGTACCTTTTTGAATTTGTCTTTTTACACATTATCTCTTTGGGGCACGGTGGGACATTTTTAGTCCCACCTGGAAATATTGCAATAGCTGCTTACGCATAGGTTTATATTTCGTTTTATTTACGTAATGCAGTTGGTAATATCTTCGACAAATGTTACAAATGTATTCACTTGTGTTGACAACATTCAACATGCCAATACAGGTTCATCAATTGTTGCAAGCGGAAGGTTTATTGCGACAACTATTACTATCTTTTTTTATGTTTTTACATTATGTGATACCTTTATTAATAGAAATATACTAATTTTGTCTACTTTATTATCCGAAATCCTGTGCCCCAAAGAGTTAAAAGGATATAGAAACAAAATTTAGAATTTTTTATTTTTTATATGTCGAAAATTTCCGAGCCCCTGGTTCGTTTACACCCTAGGGTGGACCTTATTTTTCAACTTTGGAGTTTTTTTTTAGACACTCGAACTGTGACAGTAGATGAAAAAATAATCTATGCAAAATCTGAAATTGATCGGACAACGGAAAGTCGTGGCACGTCGAAATTGAGAATTGTTTATATTTGTAACCCCTTTTTCTCCATTAACACGTTCACTACCAAATCAGAACCGTATAATATTCTGCAAAAGTACAATTTTGATTTTAGACCACTGTAAGCTACATAATCTAAAATTTGTTTCACTACTGATTTTTGTAACCTTGTCAAAATTCACAAATTCTATCCAAATTTATTTCCCTCAACTTCTTAACTTGAGAATTCATTTTTCTAGTATCGTAGTGGTGAATCCTGTCACCCATACATGGGTGACGTGGCAGTCAGTGTTAAAGTGTATCGTTATCGTGCATATTAGTACCTTCTCGAATTCGTCTTTTTACACAGTATAAGGATATATTCAAAATTTAGAATTTTTTATTTTTTATAAGTCGCGATTTTTAAATTTCACAAAATTTATTACACGAAAAAAATATACTTCTTCGCATTATAGTTACTTCGTTAAATAGTGTAAATTTTACCCATAACATTTTTTTATATATTTATAAATAACGAAAATATTTACGTCTTCGACTTCATATTTTCATAAAATAAATACTACTTCACAGTAAAATAATTTAGGTGTATATCAAGATTATAGTTTCTTAATTTGTGTTAATTTTTTTAATAAATTCTATTGAATATGACTTACATCTTATGAAAGAGTTATCTTTCATTAAAGTATGTTTTGTTACATTAGGAAATTGTTTTCTCCGTTTCGAAATTATTTTTGTAGTATACAGGGTGTTCTGCATTTTTTCGTACACACTTCAGCTGTTCTACAAGAAAAAAATAAGACTAAAATGTTATATAACAAAAAATGTATAAATGCTTTGTTAAGAAGTTATGACAAAGATATGTATTTACTAAACAAACATATTTACTAAAATTTCGTATTTTCGTAAATTTAACGTATAATTATGTGGATAACGTAAACATTTCTTTATCAGTGTTTAGTTTCTATCACTTATCTTGGGTGCTGAAGTATTCTTTCTTCGATGATAACTTTTTGTTGTCATAAAATTCTGAACTATCCAGTAAATTGGAAAGAAACTCACGATATCGAATGCTTGCAAAAGATTGATTTTAATTTATTATAAATTTTTTTTCTTATTTTAATATCCTGAATCTCAAGTGAGTTTCACAGTTCATATTTTTCTTATAACTTCTTAAGAAAGCAGTTATAGAGTTTTTGTTATATAACATTTTAATCTTCGTTTTACTTGTAGAACACAATGCTAAAGTGTGTACGAAAAAATGCGGAACACACTGTATGTATGTGTCTAACGAGTAATTTGCAAATTATTCAAGGTGAGCGTGTTAAGAAATTATAGGAGTCTCAAAGGTCGTAAAATGTGGTATTCAAAATGCAAAATACAAAATAAATAAGCAATAAACAAATGCAAAATAAACATGTATCTAAAAGAGCATTTGATAAACATTTTTATGTGTCGAACGTTCAAAAATATTAAAAACTACTATTATCGCTGTTCCTGTATTTTTATGCATACATATACTACGTCTATATAGAACTACCGATACTATTCGTATAATTTATAACTTTTTGTACTATTTTGTTTCTTACGCACGAACATTAGGTTAATAGTTCGAAATTCGATTTTTGGAATAATTAATTTACAGAAAATAAAAAATGGAAAAAGTGCTCATGAACCATCTTGGATTGTTATAAGAAATATTTGTATTAAATTTTGAGTTAATTGTTTCAGTCGTTTTTGTAGTTATAATGTGCACTGTTTAAAAAAAAACAGTAAAAAATAGTAAAAACTGGAGTTAAAGGACTATAATTTGCTTAATAATACGAATTTTGATATGGAATCACTTGCATGTATTACCGTTATAATTTCAAACTATAAATTTATGTATGAAAATGTTTCGATTTTTTGAGTCTTACACCTTCCTAATCTTGCTGCAGTCTTCCACACATTTTTGTTCTATCGCATCTTGTTTCTTTCATTAATTTTTACTATCATCAAACAATGTATCTAAATTATTACGAATATAATTGTTCGTGTTCTTTTGATATTATATTAAACTTTCATTGTTCTTAATCAAATAGTTTATCGATAATAAAAATAATTACATTTAATGTTTTCAGGACACATTTGTCCGAAAGTAAGATAAATGCACAAATATTTTTTGTATCGCTCAGAGAACGTTCTATGCTGTATTCTAGTTCGAACATTATGTCTGTATTATAATATAATCCATGATTTGCAAGATATTTAAACAAATTAGTTTTTATTATAATTAATAGGCAGATGTGTAGACGATGCAAAATTACCGAGAAACATTTCATGAAAAATGCTTTTAAAGTTTTCTAAATTTTCTTAGCATGAAATATTGCACCAGAGTCCCGACAAGGCAGAAATAAAAGATACACCTGGGCGCTGTGTTACTTAAAATTAAAAAAGATTAAATTAACTACTTGAAAAATTTGGTATATATTCACGAATATTGTTTGACTTATTTTGATCTTTTGTTGAAAAATTCGAGACCCAAATTCTTTTTACAATAACAATCTAAAACACACATACACTCAAAAATACTTCATCGTGTTTCTAGTGCAACGCAAAGTAATTTTTATTTACTAAAAAGCATTGTCGTGTCTTTGAACTTGCATACAATAGCGAACAAAAGAAAGTTTAAAAGGTAAACGATACTAAGAAATCACCATAATTTTAGCAAAATGGAATTCCATTACACAGAATTTTTTACAAATAGGAACGAGGAAATATGTATCTTATTTAAAAGAATAAAACAAGCGAGAAAACTAATTGGACAGAACTTTAGTAGTATGTTTCTTTGATTACATTTTCTATATTTAGGAATCTACTATTGATAATATTTTGTATGTCCTGCTTTTCTATCTATCGGGTCATGCAATCTCTATTGTACAATATTAATTAAATATAACATGTACAGGATGGACCAATAACTTTAACCACCTTGAATATCTCTGTTATTTTTAAAGATATAAAGAAACTAGTAATATGTAACTAATAATTCTTTTATAAATGATGGAGTTTCGGAGATTTTAAGGTAATCCCTTAAATGATCTAAACACATGTTATTTTACTAAAAATAGAATACTACGCCATGCTATTTTAAAAAATGTAGATGACCTGGGTAGACTTAGAATCGTTTTAAAACTTATACTAAAAAATAACAGCTGTAAAAGCTACATGAAAGCTGATGCAAGAACTTTAATTTAAACTGATAATTCAACTTTTAGATTTTTCGTAACAGTTTCGACTAGAACTTTTATATAACGATTTGAAACAATTATCTGTGTAACTATCGGACTCATTACTTTGATTGTTTCAGGAATTTATGACTTCCATTGTATGCAATAATCGATTGGATAAAATACAAAAGAAACAAGGTTCTACTGTATTTTAAGTGGGCAGAGTTCTTTGCCTCACCCTGTACATTACCTACTATAAATGCAAATCAAATTTAATATGTTTGAAAGTCTTGCAAGTCATAGTAACGTCGATGAATTTGAAAGCTTGAAACTTTTAAAAGTTACAAATATTCTAGAAGTTCAGACGGGAAGAAGTATGCCTTGAAAATTAAGAATATTTCAGATTAAAAACTTAACAATGTCGATCAATTTAAACGTTAAAACGTTTTTAAATTAAAATGATATTACTGAAATTTAACAATACATATTTGAGAATATTAAAAATCGTAGGAAATATAAGAATCTTATTCAAGTTTTAAAAGTATTACGAGCAGCAAATTCAACTCTGAGACTTGATAAATATTATTAGTTACAAGAGAAAATCGAATATTTAATTATATTTAATAGTTACATATTACTAGTTCCTTCATACCATATAATTTTTATATAAAAAGTTTCTCCATATCTTTAAAAATAACGGAGATATTCAAGGTGGTTAAAGTTATTGATTCATCCTGTACATATTATATTTAATTAATATTGTACAATAGAGATTGCATGACCCGATAGATAGAAAAGCAGGGCATACAAAATAAACGATTCGAAATCTCTGCAGGTAACATTATACCAGAAACAAAAAAGTTGATTAGTATAAAGGAATGCTCTACACCAGCAATATTAGATCTGTACGAAGTTGCTTAGGATTAATAATAAGTTATTTTCAAAGATTCGTAATATGATTTGCTATGATCGTGGGTCCTTTAACGGACCTTTTGGTGGAAAATGCCAAGTACAGTTGAGAAAATGTTCAAGAAAAAGGATTTCAAGAGTTGAAGGATTAAATATGTTACTCTCCTATATTGAAAATTTATGATCCCAAAGCTCAAATCAAAGTGTATACAGGGTGTTCGGCCACTCTTGGGGAAAATTTTAATGGGGGATTCTAGGGGCCAAAATAAAACGAAAATCAAGAATACCAATTTGTTGATGGAGGCTTTGTTAAAAAGTTGTTAACGTTTAAAGTTCCGCCCGTACTGAATTTTTTTCTCGAAAATGCGCAAGATTTCGGGGGTATGTCTGTTCATCAAAAACGATTATAATTGACCCCCGTAACGGAAAATAATTTTTCCAGAATGATTTGAAATTTTTTAATTTAATTTTTTAATAACTTTTTAATGAAGCCTCAGTCAAGAAATTGATATTCTTGATTTTCATCTTATTTTGGCCTCTAGAATCTCCCATTAAAATTTTTCCCAGGGGTGGCTGAACGCCCTGTATAGATCTGGAGAAAATAGTTTATTTTTATCATAAACAAGATATTACAATTTAACACACGAAAATATGGCGAAATTTGTATAAGAACAGTTTTTTAAATTTGTTTTTGAAAATTAAATTGAAAAATTAGTAACTGATACTACCGCCCTTGTTCTTAATTATATCAAATATTTTGTTTTTCATACTATTAATTAGTTTCTGTAATGTTGTCTTTTGAATTTTATTCCATTTCTTATTGCACTCTCCAGCTCTTCAATGGTATTCTATTGTTTCCCATTTTTATATAATACACGTGATAAAATTCCCCACATATTCTACATTGGATTTAGGTCCAGAGAACAAGAGGGTAAGTGACAAATCTTTTTGTCTAAACCACTCTCGACTCTTCTTCGTGCTGTGTACCACGGCGTTGTCTTGTTGAAAGATAACATTATTTTCATGATGCTCGTCAATAAATAAAATTAAAATATCATCGAAAAAATCAATGTACTTTTCTGCGTTCATTCTTGTCGAAATTTTACAAATTGGCATTTTCGAATTGTAACTAAATGCTGTCCAAACTATAAAACTTCAACCGCCAAAATTTCGCCTCATGCTTACGATTTTACTTTTGCTTCAGTCGTGCCAATAATATTTGTATTCGTCCGGGTCGTCAAGATTAAAATCTTTTTCGTCCTAAAATATTACATTCTTCCATTCTTCGTCCCAGGTCATATGTTTTTTTACAAATTCTAATCTTGCAGCTTTGTGCTCTTGAGTAAGCGGTGGCTTAGTTACCATTTTTGTCCATTCTAACCGTGTATCACCATGCAATTTGTTGTACAAGGCACGTAGTTACAGGTAGATGTAGATCTCTCTTTACTTCAGCGGCAGTTGTATTATTATTTCTTATTTCTTTAAAAATTCGAGAATGGTCACGCCTGGTTAATTTTCTATTGCCTCCACTATAGTGGTTTTTGCCATATTTAATACCTAACTTTAAGTAACTATGTACACAAGTACCAGATCTATTGACTTTTTTGCAGTTTTTCGAATAGAGAATCATGCATCGTGATATGCATCTATTTTTGCTTTCTACTGCGAAGGCAAAACATTTCCTAGCGGCACTTTAATACACCATAGAATTATTTAATGTTCTCATACGAATACTGTATTTCAGTATCAATACTTACTCTTAATAAGATGAAATCGTGGTTACTTTCATGTATGATGAGGTAAAACTCAGGAATACTTGCTTTTCTTATACAAATTTCGTCATTGCCTCTGTCAGAATATTATTATTTCTGTTTACCAAGCGTTGAACACGCGAGTTTGTTTACATTTATTGTACCCCAGTAACGATCCAGTGGTTGGCGAAAGATTTTCTCATACCAGTACCAGATATTATAAAATAAAGAAATATTATGTAGAAAATCATAGGTTGTTAAACTTCGTCTACTGTATAAAATAGTAAAAGTATTCAATCATGACTCCCTGTATTTTTTTTGTCACAATACTTTCCTTCTGTATAGGTCGTAATAAAGAAAAAATCACACACACAAGAGAAAATGCATCGTTTACGGAATTTTAGCATTTACACAATTGGTAACAAGAAACGTTCTCGTTGTCCTTAATTTCCTTCCGAAGTTTCCCATTATTCGTAAGCAGCTGCAGCAGGTGATACGCAGCCTGTGTCGGATAATCATTATTACCGAGCGCATATTATTTCATTTAGATTGCATCTCGCCGGACAAATTATTGCCACGCGCGTACTCGACGAATCGTTGCTCCATAAAGCAGTTTCGAAGTTCTTCGATGTTCGACACCGAGACTTATGGTACCACGTTACAGAACAGCTGGCTGTTACCCTTAATTCATTTGCCGGGAAAATATCGTCGACTGCTTGCTTTCAAGAGCGACGCCCGCACTTATTTTATTAAATAATCATCAGTTAACCACGAACATTTCGTTCAATTATGTGGGGAGTGAGTTATCAAAATAGTACTATTTTAAGATATCTTATCTTCGATCTTTTACATGTTAGCAATTTACATGCAAATTAATATTGGCATCTAGTATATTCCCCTTGTCAAGCACGATGAATGGCTACAGTTTGAAAGAACCTCTTTCGTTTTTTTATTTATTTATATTAAATTCTTTATTCATAGAATTTTCTTTAAGTGTAGTTTAGAAAGTAATTCTCTAAATAAAGATTTTACTGCAAATAAATAAAATATTATAACTTTTCTTTGGAGTTCCTACAACTACATTTTGAATAACAATAGTATTGTACTGTTGACCATGAGGAAAGTTTGAAAGAACTTTTTTTGTTTTTTTATTTATATTAAATTCTTTATTCATAGAATTTTCTTTAAATGTAGTTTAAAAAGTAATTCTGTAAATAAAGATTTTATTGTAAAGAAATAAAACATTATAACTTTTCTTTGTAGTTCCTACAACTACATTTTGAATAAAAATAGTATTGTACTGTTTGCATTGAATAAGGCAATACATATACAGTAAACCATGAGAAAATACTGGTTCATTAAGTAGCTTATAATTTCAATTATAAATAGCAATTAAATAAAATTTCATCTGAATTGACAAAAATAGTCAAAACCTTTTATAAAAAACAAATTAATTCATTCTAAGTCTTTTTATAACGTTGTGTGAAGGGTTTCCCTAAATTACACTTGTTGGTTTCCAAAATTCTTTGAAAGTAGAAAATTTGAAAATGAAAATAATAAAAAAGATTAAGAGGATTTTATTAGTATGTATTTTATCAATAAATAGGCTAAATGAAAATATCATTTGTCAACTTTTATTCTATACATTTCGTTAGTTACATTGATAATAAATATATTTACGAGATATGATTTAAAATATCAGTGCGAATTAAGCAACTTTTCCTTATACAGTATCGAGTATTAAATCATCTAGATAATTAAATAATATTTTCTTGAATTTATCATGTTTGAATTACACATGATTGAATTTATTATGTGGGATGTTCCCAAATTGATATAAAAAAAATCATTAACCTATTCAATTGATGAGAAAATGTTTATAAATTAAAATAACTTCTCAGCGAGCTCTCAACGCCACTAATGTTTTTATTAAATTGTTAAAAATTCAAATTAAGTTGTGAATAATATACTTTGTAGAATACTTTTTGACACTGATGACTTCTGGTAGAACAATAGTGTTTTCCAATTTCATTTTACTAATCAAAAACCTCACGAAAATTTATTCTGCATTATCTCATGTTTTATTTTTGTGTATCCTTACATTGTTCAAATAAATTATTCAAAAATAGAGGCATTTATTTTCTCATTCCAATTTTCATCTTCATATTTAATTAAAAGTTAAATAACCTGCACAAAAATGATCTGTAGTTGTGCCAAATTTTATGTAAGTATTTTATAGTTGAAAATATATCAAGGTGTTTAGACAAACAAAGTATTTAGTTATATTACTCAATTTATTATCTTTCTATTGTTATATTGATAACTGTCTAACAAAATCATGGCTAGTGGAAAACGAAAGAAATAATTAGGAAATAAGAGTAGATCTAATTCAATTGAATACAGATAAAAGAAATAGCGATCCATAAACTTAAAACTTGAAGAATACAAAAGAGAACAATATCTGAACAATAGTTTTCAGCCATATAACGAAGCAGGTTTCAACTGTCTTGAATATTTTCTTGTTTACATAGAAATTAAAAAAAAAAGAAAGTGCAAATTATGATTCAAAAGAGTTACGTGTGTTGCTTATACAATACGTAATATCCGATTATATTAATTTTACAAATGGTAGAAACTATTTTCATGATTACTTTCAGATAAAAAGATCGTAATAATGATTATTGGTAATTTCAAAATTATATTTTTGCGATACAAACTAATAACGAAATTTCATTGCACCTGTACAACGTACATTCAAAGTACCTTTTAGTACCTTATAGTTTGGTATAATATCAATAATTTTGGCTCAAAATAGCAAGATATACAAGGTGTTCATACTAACAGTCGCACCAACGTTTGAGGTATTTACACTAAACTGACACAAAAATGTTTGCAATGAAAGTTAATGAGTACTGTGATGAGAACAAAATGCAACGATAAAAATTTCGAAAATTTGTTTGATTTGATAAAAAGCTCAGATAATTTTGACTTTTTTAAATAGCACTACGTATTGTTGAATTTACATAATTACAGCTGACGAAAATATGAGTTCAACGAAGTACTAAACGGTGACCTTTGTTGAATGAATTTTAGCTTAGAAATTTGCAGTAATTGAGAAAATAATTTTCCTACGCGTGAATGAAACGTATACGTAACTCAAGGATACTTTCAAGCTGAATGTAAACAGTAAACATACATCTTTATCTCTTATTTACAGTACACATTAGTTTCTTACAATAATGTCAATACGTATTATAGGATGGACAAGTATTAATACAAGTTAGGATGAACATGTCTTATAATTTCGAAATAACAATTTAAGGATCTAAGCGTTGAAGGATTAATGGTCCAAAAGCAGGTGTGTATCACTGCAACAATATTCTATATCTATTCAATTCATCTCGAAAAACTTTCAACAATAAAATCCGTATTTACTTAATCATTACTTGGACTAATAAAAGACAAATTTACTTGAAAGTGTGGCACGCTTATGGCCACACGATGGCGCTTTACGTTCGAGTATGTGGCGGCCAACGTCACAGACGTAGCAAGCGCCATCTAGTTAAGTCCCTAGTTTCAGTTAGTTTTAGTTAGTTTAAGTATGATCTAAGTCACTAGTTGGTAGTATTAACCCCCTTCTTCTTGGCCCAGAGATTTTTTTGGGGCCCAGTCTGTTCGACGCTTACGAGAAAGCAAGAAGTAAGAAAACACAATGTGCTTAAATAAAGTCTTGTTAATACAACAGCAGAATTGAGTTTTATATCTGAAGACTCTCCCAGCGCGAACCTATCCATCACAAGTACTGGTCGACCGTAGGGGAACCCCCAAATAGAGCTCGCCTGTGTATTACTATCGAAACAGTTTTATAAAACATTTCTTCTTCGCTACCTTTGTAATTTCGCTGTATGGTTTGTTAGACCTGATTAAATTACATTTTATATTACTATCGGACCACAGAAAGTTAGAAATATGTAACTCTGAATTAATATAGTTATAAATACCTGGTGAAGACAAAGTTAAATACTAGTATCATATAAAGCTCGTAATAGTCTTGTGTACACCTCTTGCAAAACTTCTTTTTGCGCCCCACGTATCGCGTACAATTTTTAAAACTGATGCAGATTATTCACCGTGAAACTTAAAACGCAATTTCGAGGCGGAAGTAATTCACGCGAACGCATCGTGCATTATAAATTGTCATTCAACGGTCGCGTAACGCGGAAATCGCGACGCAAAAAAGTCGATTAACTCGTGTAATGCAAAGATGGAGAGTTTCCCGGAGGCAATGGGTATGTTGGGGCAGAGACAAATAGAAATTGTTAGTCTAAAAAGCTGTCCCAAGCAGAAATCAGCGGGAAGATAAATATGCTTGACGGGGAAAAGCGTTCGCGCGTGTACAACGAAAGTGACGTTCCATGGAAACGAATCTTTGAGCAACTCTGAAGACAACTATTAACAAAAATAAAAACACAAATAGCTAAGCGATTTTACAATTACCGAAATCTTTAATTCGACACTAACGAACAGTTTGCTTCCATCGTTTGCAGTCTGAATTTTTTCCTTAATTCAAAATAATAATATCGTGGTAAGAAAATTATTAGGGCACTCTCAAGTTCGTGTCGAATTAAGTACTGTGACTTAAAGTAATGTTTCAAATATAACATTGAATTTTATGGAAAACTATAATACCATTGATATTTACTATGCCGATTACAACTAAATTTATTCATAAATCTTAGATTCAACCACTAGGATTTATTAATTTTATGTTAATTTAAATTAAATTTAATTATAAATTAAAGATACAATAATTTAAAAATTATTAGAGCATCCGTAAGTCCGTGTAGAATTAAGTACTGTGCAATGTTTCAAATATAACATTGAATTTTATGGAAAACTGTAATACCATTGATATAAAACTTTTTTGATTTTTCATTTAAATATTGTTCAATACTGTTCTTTAATACGTTGATATCTTCAAATTTGTCGGAGGGGACAATATCTTCAGAATAGGATGGATGTGACAAAATTTCCTAATATCATATAAGTTTTCTGGAACATTTTTTACTATATGTGAACTAAGATGTCACAATGAAATATTGCTTTGTTTCTATTCACAATAATCTTGGATGTTTTAAACCTATTGATACTGCAAATTTTTCTAACTGACTACAGTTTATATCCGACATAATAGTTGTATAATACTGTACATTTGCGAGAAGTTAGCTAGCGGGAGGGCACAGGAGATAGGGGAATACTTCGCTTGTTCCACCTACCCCCACTTTTGTTGTTTTAGCCAATAGCGACAATACGCGTGGTGAGACTCCTAAACTAGAGTGGGGAACCAATCAGACTCGCATTCCTTTCGCTAGCCAATTTCTCGCGGACGCACAGTACGTGGCAACATATAAAATAATTTACGATAGTTCTTTTTTTATCAAATGCTTATGTTTCTAGGAAATAGATAAAAAAGTGAAACTTAAATAGAAGTTTGTTTCATCACTAGAGATGCTTAAAAATATATTTTTTATTTTGCATATGGCATACGTTTTGCATATTTTGTATAAAAACATGTGTCATATACGTTTATTGAATTTCTTTTCATAACATTAATGCTTATATGGGTCTCCGAACATCTATTTCAGTCTACTAATTCAATGTCTGTATACGATAGTCGTCGCAGACATGACAACATAACTATTTATACATCTCGTGAATCATTAATGGAAACAGTTCATAGATGCTACGAATAGTATTAATCAGTAATTCTGAAGTATTCTTGGCAGATAGGTTCTACGGAAACGAATTTTTTGAGGTCAGATTGTTAAAGAACCTAAAACAATTAAAGCATGCTACTTCAGCAAATTCAAATCGCATCTTGTAATGTTGAGCGTTCGTTCTCAGCTTTTAAATTGACTTTAAGCGATAAACGTCGTCAACTAACTCTTGACAATATTGAAAAAATACTCGTAACATATTATAATTTAAATTATAATTGATTATTATTATGTTTAAGTAATAAAATTATTTGAACATATTTCAAATATATTTTGCATATTCCTGTATATGTATATACATATAAAGACGAATCATACCAAATTTTAACAAATTTGGATAGTGACTAACAAAAATAATATCAATTCATTAAAGTATTCGTACCATGTTTAACGATGGTAATTTTATTTACACTATCGTTTCACATAGAAAATTATTTTATAGTTCATTAGATAGAGTGAGTCTCAATAATTTATTGTAGTTCGAAACTTTGCTCGGATAACATTAATGAGTACTTAAAAAGGAGTCGAAAGAAGACGGAGACATTTACATTTTTCTAGAAAAATGTAAAATGTAACGTCCAGATGATTATAACTCAGAACGACCAGTCTTCGTTTTTACAAATCACAAAACGATACTTAAATGACTCTTCTTAATTTCAAGCATATTTTATTCTACAAATGTTTCCTTTTGAATCTTTCTTTCTGAATAAAGTCTATTTTTTTGTAATTTAATCAGGAACCAGAGCTAAATCTAAACATATTGTTTTCTTCAATAGGCGTTAGTGTAAAATTTATAAACACCGTTTTTGTCATAGAAAAATGGAAATCTTTTCGAGTTGAGTACTGTGTATGTAAAACCAAAGATGAACAAATTTTATTTACAAGTGACGAATGCAAATTGTTAATTCATTTGTGACCTAATTGCACAATTGCATAATTACGTAAATTATATTTTTCAGACGAACAAAATTGCTAATACAAGCTAGTTTATGAGTAAATTTTAAAATTATAATCGTTATTTATAAAAAAAATTTGCCATATTTTGAATCATGGTAAATGTATCAACTATTAGAACAATTTCTAAATCCGGAAAAAATCAGACAATATTTTTGTATCATAATTTTTTGTAATTTTAACCACGAAAAGAAGTAAAAGAGAATGTCTGCTCTGTCTAGTGGTTTGGTACCATAATCCAATAAGTAAAGGAAATGTAATCGTTTTTCTGAAGAAAGAAACCTTAAAGGTGCCCACCAGTGGTGCTTTTACCTCAACTAAGTTTCTTATTCCTTCTTAGATGAACATTTGAATGGCATCTATTATCTTTTGAGCTTTTGTCCATCTTAATGCAATGCCCAACACTTCTTGTCATTCCCACATTTCATTTCTGCATATTCATTTCTACATTGCCTAATCAAATTGATCGTTTCTTGTTAACTACACACATTTTTGGGGCTAGATATTTACCTAACCATTTAAAAGAATAGCTATAATAAGGAAAATCCACGATTACCAGGATTAAAAATAATGAAAGGGTGACAAATTAGCAGTATTTGATAAATTGGATCTAAGACAATATAGAAATTAGAATATATAAAAATATAAAAATATAGACAATATAGACAATATAGAAATTAAAATATAGAAATATAGACAATATAGAAATTAGAATATATAGAAATATAGACAATATAGACGATATAGAAATTAGAATATATAGAAATATGGAAATATAGACAATATAGAAATATGGAAATATAGACAATATAGAAATTAGAATATATAGAAATATGGAAATATAGCCAATATAGAAATTAGAATATATATAGAAATATGGAAATATAGACAATATAGAAATTATAGAAATATAGACAATAACAGTAAAAACTTGATAGAGAGTAGATACTTATTAAAACATTAATTTTAAAAAGAATAAAAGAATTAGCTATATCAAAAAATTACTAACTTTCTTTTTGTACTACATTTACCATGTATTATTTCACGCAGTAAACATGCTTCTATCAATATTATCTTGTTTCTCGTTGTTTTATTACGCAGTTGCAATTTTGATTTTTCTACACCGATCTTCCGAAAAATCGATTTTTGAAATGAATTTGTTTCCTTATTAATTCGAGTAATCAACGTTCCGCTATACGTTTCTTCTAATGAGCTATTATCTGTTCACTTTGACTTTGATTCTGTCTATTTTGTAGATAAATGACAGCAACTTTCCGTTATTAAGCAAAAGTGTCTATCTATGCATTTTTACTTCCATATAAAACTTTACTGTTAGCGATAATTAAGAATTCATAGCAATAAAGTGTCTAAATCCAAACACATTGTAATTTCAATCTGAAATTATACTGTAGTAATGCCTAATTAATATTCATGGACAACATTTTCAGTAAAATGTTTGTATATGCACGAAAAAAAGATTCATTTATTTTAAAGATCGAAAGTTATATATATTTTTATTTTTCCTGAAAAGTCCCTCTGGCCAAAACGATGAAAACATTACTATTACTACCAATAAGTATTTGCTTATAATCAAAAGATTTGGTATATTTCAAATTATTGCATTTTCAAATTTTCTGTATTACATAGTATAATGAGTTAATTTTAACATATCGTTGATATTTTTAAACTTTTTCAGAGTATGTTCTTCTTATCTGATCTTATTTCTGACGTAATGGCTGCAAGATAATCTTAATAATCCATTCGATCTTAATATTAATAAGCGTTACGGGTTTACGGTTAGCGTAACAGAGGCACTATTAATCCTCAATGTGCTGAATGATGTTATTCGTTTCAGTCTACAGAGTGACTTCAGGTCAGTGGTTCTCAATTTTGTTAATTTCTGGAACACTATACAGGGTGTTCGGCCACCCCTGAGAAAACTATTATTGGGAGATTCTAGAGACTAAAATAAGACGAAAATCAAGAATATCAATTTCTTAACTGAGGCTTCAATAAAAAGTTATTAACAATTAAATTCAAAAATTTCAAATCGTTCTGAAAAAATTATTTTCGGCTGCGGGGGTCAATTACAATCATTTTTGATTAATACACATACCCCCGAAATCCTACGCATTTTCGAGAAAAAAATTCAGGTAGGTGTTGAAATTTTTTGGCGAAAAAAAAATTTTTCAAATCATTCAAAAAAAATTATTTTCGGTTGCAGGAGTCGGTTACAATCATTTATGGTCATCGCACATACCCCCGAAATCCTACGCATTTTCAAGAAAAAAATTCAAGAAGGTGCCTAAATTTTTCGACAAAAAAGAAAAATTTCAAATCGTTCTGGAAAAATTATGTTCGGTTGTGGGGGTCAATTGCAATAATTTTTGGTGAATAGACCTACCCCCGAAATCCTACCCAGTTTTTAGAAAACAAATTCAGTACGGTCGGAACTTTAAACGTTAATAACTTTTTAACGAAGCCTCCATCAATAAATTAGTATTCTTGATTTTCGTCTTATTTTGATCTCTAGAATTTCCCATTACAATTTTTCGTATTGTATATGTATCATACGTAATAACGTTTACAGTGTTGAAACTTAAAATGTTCGAAAAACTTTGTTAATTTATTTAATAAATTCTGCGTATTATTAATTCTGTATATTATGAAAATCTTGATCTCACGGAAGAGTTTTGCATAGCAAATTTTGAGAAACCCAATTAGCTCAGAATGTTAGAAGCAGACTATAGACGAAAAAATTAACAGAAAAAAATATTCCACGCTTTAATACAGTCTATTTTCGTATTGGAACTGTATACTTTCTTTTACACAAATCGATTCTTCTATTTCTGAAGATACTTCATTTCCAAATACGAAATTATTCATAGACAGTAATAAATACTTAATGAGAATAAACAATAATAATCATTTATTAAGTGTTTAGTACTTGTATTATTAGTTCATGTTATTTTGATCCCAAGAATAATACTTTCGAATGTTCGTATCTGTTTTTAATATTCTAAATGATACTGTAATATCATCTAAGTGTGTGTGTAACGACGTTCATTCAATTTTAAATTAGAATGCCAACAGTTTTTGTCAAATGCTTCAATATTCAAGAAAGTGAAAAAATATTTTTACACGCGTTCAGGTGATGAAACGAAATAGATTTGTGTAAAAAATTATTCTAATCAATAAAGAAAAAAATTGCAATTATGTTTACAGTATATCACAATACGATACAAACCGTTGAATTGTACCTTTTAATCATTTTTACTTTTGCTTAGAAGAAAAATAGGAATACGTTGAAAAAACTATAATACATAATCTGTCCCAATTTCCTATAAAAAATTCTTAATAGGAAAATCATGAAAATACACACAAGTACCATTAATAAAATGTGCATCACTTAAATTATGTTAATTAATGTGCAATCAAGAATAATTTTTTATTTAATTTACAGTTTATTAAACAACAAGATTTAGTAAAATGAGAGCAGCATCGGTTTTAACATTGCTTATTCGTAAATTAGGTGATCTTTTATTTTAAAAAAGTATGAAATAGAATTACAATTTAATTGTTATAAAAGTTAATATCACATTAATATAAATAAGGGAAAGCGTAACAGTATGTTTTTTAAAACTACTTTTTTTTTAAATCTCGTTCATTTACCTTGAAATATATACAGTGGTAACCATACACTCACGAACATGCGAATAATTACATTTTCATTGTCTCTATTATGTTCTACAACCTTTTTGTAATTTAATTCATTTTATTTCTTAAATATTTGATGCATATACTACTATTTCCTTCTGTATCACTTATATAACGTTGTTGTTATAAAGCAGTATGTAACATTTTCTTTTAAATTTACGACATTACTACGGTCACGTACAAATACTATTAAAGTCCATGTTTACAATATTTGTTTCATAATTGAAACTCAGTGTTGATAAACACAGATCAATCTGATATCATTCTAAATACGCAAATCATACGATGACTATTATCGAGCTGTGATTCTGACGATGTGTTGTTGCGTGATGATACTAATATCTTTCCTAACAGTTAGCCAATAAAATTATCGAATGAACTAACATCAAAATGCTAAGATTTTCGAACGCTGAGTGCGTTGATATTCACTTTGTATACGGTTTCTGCAATCGAAATAGACAAACTGCAGTGATAGAATATCGTCGCCAATATTCTAGCAGAAGAATACCGGATAGATGTGTATTCAACAACACTCATTTGCAATTATATGAATCAGAGTCGTGCAAAGAAAAGAAATTACTGCAATACTGAAAGTCAGTAAATTACTAAGTATCGCGTAAAGCGTTAGATCGCTAACTTTATATAACATATTTTTCTTCTATTGGCTGTTAGATTAATTCCTCATAGTATTGGCGCAAGAATCCCAGGACAACATTTATAATTACGAACAATATATTCTCGATAACATTAATTTTAAGAGTCAAAACTTTTAACTAATATTCCGATACGTCAGTTTTTGATTTTTAAAATATAGTTTTATCCAAATTCAGAATTAACATTTCAATTCTGGCGTACACACTGTCTAAACACGTGAAGAAGCCAATGAGAATCGATTATGGAATCAAAAAATTCAAAACAAAGGCTGCAAACGTGAAGTTTAATAGTGTTCATAGTAATGTAGAAAGTTTTAATAAATTTGTTTGACGCTCTACAGAAAAGTTGTCTAATACTTTTTTGTAGATACCTATAGCCTCTGTTTTAGAAAAAAATTTCAATGAAATATATTCATTATTGTAGGAGTTATGGCTGTTTGAAAATTGGACCAGTTTTAGGGGCTTTTCTTTACTTTACGGTGTCAAGGAACAACTTTTTCAATATTGTTACAATTTCTACATATTCTCCACTAAAATACGCGTTGTTTGCATTTCCAATTCGTTCGGGAGTTATGATATTTTAAAAATTCGCATGAAATTTCAGGGAAGCATTTCTGGCCTCATATTAGATTTTCGGTAAAGAATTTTTTTCTCCAAAATGCATAGGAATTCGGGGCATGTAAATCCGTTAAAAAATGCTTGTAATTGCCCACTGTAACTAAATATAATTTTTTTAGTATGATTTGAAATTTTTTAATTTCGTCTAAAAATTTCAGTACCTACTGGAATTTTTTTCTAGAAAGTGGGTAGGATTTCAGGGGTATGTATATTCACATTAAATGATTGTAATTGAGTCCCGCAACCAAAAATAATTTTTTTATAATTAATTAAAAATTTTTTTTTCCGTCAAAAAATTTAGGCACCTACCCCTTATCGATTTTTCTTAAAAATTACATTTTCATTTTTAGTAATTTCGTTTGACGTCCTACAGAAAAGTTGTCTAATACTTTTCTGTAGGTATCCATGAACTCTACTTCAGAAAAAAGTTTCATTGAAATATATTCACAATTGTAGGAGTTATGGCTGTTTGAAAATTGGACCATTTTTATGGAGTTTTTCTCATTTTGCGGGGACAAGGACCAACTTTTCGAATGTTTTTGCGATTTGTACATATTCTCCATCAAAATACGCGTAGTTTGCTTTTTTAAACATTAAAATCGTCCAATCCGTTCAGAAGTTATGATGTTTTAAATATTCGCATAAAAATTCGGGCAGACATTTCTGGCCAGAAATTATATTTTCGGTAAGGAATTTTTTTCTCGAAACTGAGTAGGATTTCGGGGGTATGTCTGTTGACCAAAAATGCTTGCAATTGACCCCCGCAACCGAAAATAATTTTTCCAGAACGATTTGAAATTTTTGAATTTAATTGTTAATAACTTTTTAACGTAGCCTCCATCAACAAATTAGTATTCTTGATTTTCGTCTTATTTTGGGCTCTAGAATCCTCTATTAAAATTTTTCCCAGGGATGGCCGAACTCATTGTATATGTTCGTCACTGTATGCACTCCTTAACAAAATGATAACATATCTAAAGTATATGTAACCACATATTTTATTTTAAGTAGAAATAAAATAACATTGTAAGTATTTCTAATAGTAAGTAGAACCGCTTTTCTTTTCTATTGTTTTTACCATTCTTATAGGCAATGATTTACACAGTTTTTGAATTTTTGTAAGTAGTAAATTATCCTACCACTATTTTAGTAAATTCTTGTAAATCGTGTGTTCTAGAATTATCTCAGAGGACAACAATCCTTTATTATATCATGGTTGGGGAAACATGTTGGCTATTTAAAACCTCGAATATTCTCTTTATATCAAAGGTGCAACCAAATCAGCGAAAAGAAAGTTATTCTAAACAATTACCGGAAATACTAACAATGCAGAAAGCGAGATGCAATTAAAAGCTGCTATAGGAACCTGATTCCCTAAATTAAGCGTTTAATTTAATTAATAATATCGATTTAAATAAGCAACATTGTATGCACGAAAAATTTTGAAATGGACTAAGAAGAAGAAATTTGCTTTCAAGTTAATAATTTTTCCCCCTGTTACTGTTATAATCAATCATCAATTTGGTTATAATTGAAATGAATTAAACCATTTGATAAAATTTTTATAATGGAACAGAAGTATTCCAACAAAGACACAAAAAGACGAAAAAAGAAATCTGTTAATTTACATCAAAAAGAGTTGAAATCATTCAATAATTTTGTATCATAGAAAACTATATATTATTTTAAAATAAATTTGCATCTAAGGAAATATATTTACTGTCATCTTAAATATCACCACATTAGCAATAATAATAGAAAATTCGAAAAGAAACTAAGTATAAATGCCACTGTTACAAATAAACAAACTAAAATTTGTAAACGTGGAAAAGAATGATCAATCGAATCGAATCGAATTTAATAAGTCGTACTTACGGAAAAGCCATAAGTGGCGGGACGGAAGAAGCACAGGAACCGGAAGCACAGAAAGCACGCACAAAAGCACAAACACAAATGAACGCACGCGCGCGCGACGCGTTACGCGAGAACGCTGCGAAAACACTGTCCAATCGCGACGATGGGAGAAATCCGACTGATCGAGTACTATGAACAAAGTGTCGACGATCTAAGCCGATGGAATCCGTAAATGTCCGAATTTTTACGACAAGATTACACGCAGCGCGATTATTCACGAAAACAAAACAGCAACGTGCGGTCGATCTAGCAAGGCGATAGAAGACAAGTGTTCCAAGAAATTCGTTATGACCATCAATTCTTGCAACGAACAAGTTCAAAATAGAGGGGAATCGAAGGACAATCAACCAGTTAGTTAAAACTACCACAAAAAGGATGAATAACTTCGACAATACGCGTCACAACTATAACACATCCTGTATTTTGAGAATTTAGAGCTCTCTGCACACATCGTAGGTACAAATTGGTTTGGCATATTCAAGGTTCATTATTATAAACTACATTGTAGAATAGTATCCATCGGAGGTTGAAACTGCGTTAAAATAAATTACCACAAGATGATAGATTTACATCGATATATTTACGTGGGAAAAAATATTAACACTAGCTGGGTCACAAAAACACAGTATACTTTGGTCTAATAACGATTTGTTAATTCTTTGTTAGTCGTGTGGCCGAGGGTAATGTGTTTAGTCGCGTGGGAGAGAACTGTCATCCATTTTGTTAATAAATATTTACATTAAATATACATATTTTATAAATATTATGAAAGAAAAAGAAATAAATTATAGATTAATAGATATTTAATACATATTATATTACATAATTTTTTATTTGCTATAATTCTTTTATTTTTCTAGCCCTCGAACACATGCAGGGTGGGTCGGAATTCGTAGTAAAATCGAGCAGGGCTTTACGTGATTGATTCTACTTGAAAAAATAAAGGAAAAATTTGGTATAACATTTTTTTATCCGGGGCTCTGTTTTTGAAAAAATCGACTTTTTGTCGAAGTTTGGTCATTTTTGTGAACGATGTTATTATTATCTATTCTACCGTAGTTTCCTTCATCCAAAATAATAATTACAAACATAGATATATTTTTATTCATAGTCATAGTTTACTCAGATTGTTATATTTATATTTATTTATTTAATGAAAGAAAAATATATTAACATTAATTTAGGAATTAATTAAAAATTACTATATTCCCACTCACATGTGCCATCCTCGTGCACACATTCCCATATTACAACACCTCCTAAAGAACATAAAAAGACAAAAGGCGCATTTCTTACCACTGCAGCCAACCACACAAATACAAAAGTACCTATTATAACACAAACAAAACTAGATATCAAAAACAAGTTATAGAAACATTTTTAACACAGATATCTAATTCTTCTAGCCTGGTTATGTATACAGCAAAGAGAAGGACATTTTTAACAATACTTGTAATACTGTACTGTATTGCAATATTGTAATAGAAGATAGTAATAAGAAATACAAAATTAATTATTAAAATATTTTACACTGCTTTAAACACACAATCAATAATGTTTATAAATACTATCTTCGTTGAAAATAATTGTAGCAGAATAAATGATAACTAAATTGTTCAGAAAGATGAACAAATTATGTATAAAGTCGAGTTTCTCGAAAACGGAGCTTTGGATAAAAAAATGTTATTCCAAATTTTTTTTTATTTCTTCATGGTAGAATTACTCCCTGCTCGATTGTACTATGAATTCCGACCTGCCCTGTAGATTGGTGACAACATAATTTGAATAATATTTTTAATAAGATAAAATCATAAAATAAATCACGAAAATTTTATTCTTAAATAATCTAAAACACTAAATAATTTTCCAATATTCTTTTTCCATGCTTGGAACAGAATTTTCTGGTAGTTTTATATGACCAATGAATTTATAGATGTAGCGATGGAAAAAATAGACAAATTTTTATGAAAATGTTAAGTCTAAACATGTTTAGGTGAAGATACTGAAGGCGACGCGTTGCTAACTCAAATTATTTTAGAGCTATGAAGAGAAATGTAGGGTTAGGACTAACGAAGGGATAATTAATCCATAATCTTTAGCATGAAAGAAATAATAATAGCCATACTAATTTCCGCTACAATGAATGATACCAAAAATTCTATTTGGCATTCTTTTAATGAGACAATTTGAGAAATACAGAAAAAGCGAAAATCGAGAAGTAACTATGTTATACACTAAAATTAATAGTAAATTTTCAAAGACTTTGAAGTTATTGTTAAAAATCATACGTAAATGTTGTTATTATACATCTAAGAAATTCAACTTTTATTAACTATTACTTCGATCTAAAATTCTGGATGAAATATTTTCTCGTCAAGTGTCACAATTTTGGAGATTGTGTCAAAAATATCTCGATAAAAGATTGTAAACCTTACAGCTAAAAACCACCCTACTGGAGATGTAAGTGTCACACAATTTGTCCTACATACAGAATTTTGTTTACGAAGTACAATTGATTTACAAAACCAAAATTTGAATCATACCAAACCAAAATGATTTTCTTATAAATCGCGCCTGAGACAGACAATACAAATAAACATTAATGTATAAATATATAGAATTTTGTAATCGGTAGTTTGCATTTTTGAATCTCAATACATCGAAAAAGCAAATATCTAGAAACTGACGCAAAAAATGTAATAATCTATACATAATGTTACCCTAAATTTTAGTTAGGTTTCAACATTATCGTAATTTAATTGCTTCAGAAACGTGAAATATTAATCTTGTCGAAACTAAAAATAATTTCAGAATTGGGTAACGCCAATTTTGTTATTTGGTGCAAAAATTTTATTTTATTTAAACGAAGATGTAACCTGAGAGAAAATATACGAACATAAGATCATTCCTATAAATTCATCACTAATTTCTATGATTTCAAAATTTACACAAACTTAACAACTCCTAATAATCAGATTAAGATAAGGGTTCGTTAAATTAATATGTCACAGAACAAAATCTACTCGTATTAAGGATGGAAGAATGTCATAGAAACGTTGAAAAAGTTTCCTTTCTAAGATATAAACACTTTTCATTTTTTGACAAGAACAACAGTCACATTTAAAATACTGTTTATTATTTGTTTTCTGTTAGAAAGAAACAATAGTAAGTATTTATAATCGGTTCGACTTGACAGTAGAATATGCGTACGTTGTGAGAGTAAGAAAACTATCAATCTCTATCTAAGCATTTGATAGTTGAGATAGGGTTTATCAAGATGACAATTTTTTCTAATCTCGTGTGGGTAGATATTCACTACACGCATGAGTAAGCTAATGGAAACTGCAGGGGACTTCAGAATTTTTATCGAGAAACTTTCCCTCGAAGATGATGTCTTTGCAAAGATAGATTTAGCTCGGTACATCGTCGGCTTAGAGAAGTTGAATTATTCTTACACAGCGTCCTTAACCGAAGACGGAAATAACAAGTTCACAGGGAATTTTTAAACGCGTTCGACAATCCATGAAATGTTGATATGAGACGTGCACTGTCGCAAGAATTGCTTTGACAAAATAAATGAAGGATGTTCCTGCATCCTGGATTCTGATTTAATACTAATCAAAGTATACGTTGATCACGGGTTGAATATAAAATATAGATATGAAATGTTCATAATTATCTATTATCGAAGTATATTTAACTATAAGTAATTTTTATAATTTTTCTATCACGTATTTATAGAAAGATATTTACATTTTTGTTCAATCTTATTTATACTACATTGTTCATTTAGATTAATTTTTTCTATTGTTTTTGAAGGCAGCCAGAACAACTTTTAAAATGCTTGTAATTACTTCATTTTATAAATCAAAGAGTACATCTCGAATAGGAAAAATTCTCAGATCCACGTAATTTTTTATAGCCTTTCAAGGAGAATAGAATATACTTATAGAATTTAACCATCTATTTCAGCAACACACATTTAAACATCTTAAATTGGAGCCTTTTTACTCATTTTTATCAATGAGATAATAATCATCGAATGTCAGAAATATACTCAAGAAAAAAGAAAACACAAAAATTAATTAATTTACGCATAAAGATATCATGCCAGGAAAACATAATTTAATTCTTCGAAAATATTAAAATTCTTATCGATAAACGGAGTGATTCGTACAATATGATAGATATTACTAAACAAATTACTTTTTTCGTGTACCACTCTTTTCTATTGTTTAATCATTAAATATGGCTATCATATTGTATGAATCACTCCGTTTATCGATAAGAATTTTAATATTTTCGAAGAATTAAATTATGTTTTCTTCCTATAGCTTTATTGTTTAATGAAATCATATTTTCTTACAAAAATAGATTCTTCACGTTATTCTGAATGAATACAAAATGAATATTTTACGAAGTATTTCAAATTGAAAACATTAAAAAATAATATCGAAAATTAGTATGTAGGTGATGGAAAAATATTTGAAAATCTTGAATATACGATACACGTAAATGAAGAATTGGTTTACTTGATGTTTTCAATTGCGAATTATTATTATTATAATATATTAATATAGATTTATTGTACATCATTTTGCGTTTCAAATATCTTCGAAGAGAAGATGATTAAAATTAGTTGAACGGTTAGAATAGCATGGTGACTAGTTCTAGGGATATCTAAAATACTGAAAGCAATATTTAGTCGTTTAATAAAAGTTTAAGAAAATAATGAATGTTCTTGAATTTTATTAATTTCATAAACATGTAATGTTTCTTCAAAATGCGTTTTTTATATCACTGAAAACAATTTTGTATCGAAGTATTTAAAATCAATAATTCCAATTTTAGTTTATTCCATGTGTTTTAAATATCAATTTTTCTATTATAAATAATAGAAATATGTATTATTTGAGTATTCAATTTTATCGTAATTGTAAAATACCCCGACAACAATGTCTATTTCAAAATATAGAAATTATAGTGCATTAATTTTTACCTTCGTAACAAATTCGATATAAATCAAAACATCGCGAGAGAACTTTCGAAATACAGAAATTCCAGAACTTTTCTCTATGAGATAAATTGGAAGATGAGTGTTCGAACTTCTGCGTTTAAATACTAATATATTGTCTCGTATGCAGAGAAAAGGTCGAATCAAAAATATAATACACAGTTGTAACAAATTCGACATAAAGTACTTTCTGCTGAATTATTTCTAGGTTCCGTAGTCTAACGTTTATATTCTGAAATATAGAAAACTATGCAAATTTAACTGTTTGCAGTCGAGACGTAACCAAATACATAGTTAATAAAATAAGCAAAAGAAAAAGTATTTATTAAAAAATTGCATTGAGACGTACTCGTACGTCCTCGTCAATTTTACGTAAAATACAAAACGAAATCTTTTGAATTAAAAAATAAATAAATAAGAATATTAACATGGATCTTTTGAATTACTCGACGAACAGAAATATCACAACTTTTCTTCTCAAGATAAACTTGAAGACGCGTGCTTGAACGCTTCTTCGTTTAAATACTGATACATAGACTTGTACATAGTGAAAGGGTCGAACTAAAAATATAATACATAGGACAAATGGTAAGGAGTTCAATCGAGAGAGAAAACGGGGCACTAACAAAGGAAGAGAAAGCGGAGTGTGTAGAATAAAGTAGAAATCGTTGTAAACTTACCCTTGTGTGTTGTCGCGTGATAAGCTCGGGCTGGTGTAGGCGGTCCGGGGGTGGCAGGAGTGGCCGCGACGTAACTTCCTCCGCCACCCCCAGGGAATAAAGAGTACAGCCCGTAGCGACTCACACCTGTAACATCATTAAAGGAAAGAATTTATATTTGACGATCGTGTGCTTACAGTCAATGAATAACATTCATGTGTTTCGATTGAAAGGACTGCAAAAAAATACTTTTAACACTTAAACGAGCAAACATGTGTATATTAATCCTAGAGTGACCGAGTCATGAATCGTCACGTTTAAGTCTAAGGGTGGTTCCTCTCAAACTTAAATTATTTATAATTATTTTATCAGTTAAACTAGTTTCGTATATTCAGAGAAAATAATACGAATAAAAGAAAGCATATTAATTGTTTTTTGTAAGTTTTGCTCGACTAATAACTTACATTTATATAAAATAAATTCTGTAAAATGGTATCGTATACATTGAAACAATTTTGTAATTATTTACTTTAATATACTTAGAATATACATATATTTAATGTCCATCATTCATTGTATACTATTACGCTATTTAAATACTAGCAATAAATTATATTTTTTTTTTTTATGTATCACATTTGTTATTTTGTAGCATATTTTCTATCTGTAGATTCTACATTCCTTATTAGTTTTATTTTCAGTATTTTTCTATTTTAGTTTTCTATGCCACTTATGAGATGCTTTCTCAATTTAATTAAATCCATATTTTTATAATTAAAGTGTACACATTTGCACTAGTAATATCTGTTAATGTATAAAATACTAACAAAGAAACTTTAATTTTTATGTTTACAAAATATCAATTTTACATATACATATAACTGATAATAAATAATATTTTGAAAATATTTTATGTGAAAGAAATAACATATTTTTAAGATTTTATATCTGATAGAGCCTTTTAAGCTTTCTAGATTTCGGGAAACTCACAATCGAACTCTATCAATATAGAAAATTACATTTTCTCCAAAACCAAAATATAAAACTGAAAACAATGTCTTCTAAACTAGTTTAGGAAGAACAAATATGTACAAAACTGATACATAGTTTTTGTTCAATAGTTCGTGGTTAAAGAATTTATATTTTCTTTTAATTTAATATAAATTATTATATTTTAGATTTTGAGATGACTGCGAACATATTAAATAGAAATAATAATTGACTTGTTGCGACTACATCAAATGTTATTAAATAAAATAATAAATTTTATGTCATTTCAACGATTAAATTATTGGTTTATTTTTATCATTGCTATTTTTGAATTTAAAATTAAAGTATTACAGAAATATAATAACGTGATACATACATATTTTCTACGCGGAATTCTCTGTTGCTTTTCGTTCAGAAGTATGAATTATTGTTCGTAGATTGCACGGTCGTACATGAATGTGTAACAAGCTTTATAAATTACAAAATTTATGATTAATCACGCTCGACGTTTCACATTAACATTGTTTCCTGAATTATGATTTGTATTTTGTGCAATAGTACTTATTTCTGTGACTTCCCTGTAAAAGCTGCCCGTTGTAATTTATGGCATAATATTATTGAATTTAAAAATTTAATAAATATATATTGTACAATCTAATTTATCATCAATTAAAATTTTAAGTCTCTTATATCCATTGTTGATAATAGCATTCGTTACTTTATTACGTTATTTTGTTGTATCATTTTTTATTCATTACTAATTAATTAATTTACCTAATTCTAAGGGATGTTCTCTCAAACAAAGAATTATATGAATATACAGGATTATAAATTGTCATTTTTATCAACTTACTTTAAAACACAACTTACAAACAGTTAATACGAATTATTTTAATTGCATATTTGTTAAATATATTTCTATACTGGAAAAATCAAAATGAAAAAATATAATTTATAAATGAATTCTTAAATCGTTTTTGTTGTAAAAATTAAATATTAATAAATCTGGAGATTTAGAATTTTTCTATGATAATGAATATTGTAGATTTATAATACAATTTTATCATAACAAAAACAGCAAAATAAACACTAGCCTCTAACATTCCTTCTCACCGATCAAATTCACTATGACAATAGTCTATCTCATAGATAAGACTTTCTACTATCATACAAAGAGCTCCATATTTAAATGTTTGATACGAAAATACCAGCTATGTTGATAAAACTTGACTGTATTTTTTTGTTATATTTCCGTTCAGGCAGATCTGATTTCATACTGATGCATGGCTCGTTTGCAATAAAATTTTGAAATAATTCAAAGTTTATTTGCGATTGTAGTAATAATTTCCTTATTTTCTTTAAACCAACAAATTAAATTGAAAATGTATGCTTTTTATTTATGTAATAAAATTTAATTTAAATAGCCTCTCTTGTACAATTTGGGCCATCACTCTAATGGCCAATACAATAAGTTTGATTGGAAACACTATTTGCTATTTTTAATAATATTATTTTAATTAAAAGTAGGTTTCTTCCAAAAATGTAGTCAGTCAAGAGTTTTATACAATTAACAATTTAATTAAAATAATTATTTTAGTGTATATACAATAAAATAAATTTTCATTTATTAAAATACATTTTCATTTATTAAAATAAAACATACTCTAACAATGTGTGCAAAAAAATTTGTCATCCATATTCGTAGAAAAATATTCATGTGTCTAAATTTATCGAAATAAATATAAATTGAAACTTAGCTTATTGTTATTAAGACTATTAGCGAATTTTAATAATATTTCTACAAGATCAATTGTATAAGTCTAAGCAACGAAAACTATTTATGGAAACATAAACAATATGATAACAGATAATAATGTTTAAGACGTTAACTTTTATACAGCAGTTGAAGATAAAAGTATATATTTAATTTTTTCAAATGGCGTTTACTATATTTCTTTCAAGCATTTCTTTCAAACCGAAATTTCTGAATTGTTCATTGCATTATTTTTGGAAGAGTAGCAATATTCCATTTCTAAAGACACGAACGATAAGCTCTTAATTAGAAGTCCCGTGCATTCGAAACAATTTCGTTAAAAACCAAGACTTCGAATTCTTAGCAACAAAACTAATTGCACAAATGTGCAGAATAGGGCATCGAACACTCTACCTGAAAACGTTTGGGCCTGGTTTCACCCCCATTAGTAGGAATTCCATTATTCTGCTCGTCGCTGAACTTCCTCCATCGAAAAATCCAATCACGTCAAAGCTTTAACTACTCGAAGAGTATAAAGTATCTTGTTTACAACATTTCTCGACATTATCACATTACAGTGATCCCTCGTTAATGTACGCTACAACTCGAGTACAACTCGATAGATCTGTTTAAAATCGTCATGTTACAGATGTTGAATGATTTTTTTCGAACGTCCTGTATGTTTATGTGAGCAGCCTTCTACAGCAATGACTAACAACAAAACACTTGATATTTCAAAACCGACTGATAAATACTTTTTTACAATTTTCAAAATGTTTTAATATTTTATATCAAATTTCGAAGTTTTAAGATCTGCAAACTCGAGAGAAAAATTTTAATGGGAGATTCTAGAGACCAAAATAAGACGAAAATCAAGAATACCAATTTGTTGATTGAGGCTTCGTTAAAAAGTTATTAACGTTTAAAGTTCCGTCTGTAGAACAGCTGCGTGCACACGATAGTGGTTCTCACTCAGCATGAGAAACTCTACTTACTGACGTATCGACAGCCTTACAGTTTGGTGAGTGAGAACCACTATCGCGCGTACACAGCTGTTCGCAGATTGCTGTTCTACAGGCGGAACTTTAAACGTTAATAACTTTTAAACAAAGCCTCAATCAAGAAATTGATATTCTTGATTTTCATCTTATTTTGCCCTCTAGAATCTCCCATTAAAATTTTTCCCAGATGTAGCCGAACATCTTGTATAAATTTCTCATCTATATGCGTATACGCAGGTATAAATATGTTCTTTATTAAGCTTATTGAAGAAGCAATAAGTATAATGCGAATATTGCAAAGAAATTTTGTTTCGTGTTCATTTCAGGTATTCATGTATTTAAAATACGTTTTTATTTATTTATATAACGTCTACCAATGACATTACATGTATATGCAACGTAAAAATTAGTATAGTAAAATAAAGTGTGCAAAAAGTAAAAGTGCAAATGGAATACTGAAAAATAGATTTTGCATACTTTATTATTTGTTATGCAAAGTGATTCACGCAACTGTAGCGAGCCATATCTCTCTTTTGGTTGAAGTTAGAAAAAAAATAAAGGAAAAGAATGAATGGTTTCAAGTGTACTACATATTCACGATTATATTTTCTTGTAAAAGCAATAATACACGTGCATTATTTTTTTAAATGAAAACCTTTCCATTTTTCTGCATACATTGAATCCTATCGTCACTCTACGTAACAAAAATATTAAGATAATACGGTTGAAAAATTATTAGTTCGAAGGGAATTTGACAAAATGTCTTATTAAAAATAAACACTTTTACAGTGCATTATAAACATATCATATATCGCTTTTTAATTGTTTTCATAATCGAATTAAATTGATCTTTGGTCACTGGTTTGTAATTTCCTTTTATTTGTTGTTTTACATGTTCTACAGAATTTAAAGAATGTTAGGTTATTTCTTAAATAATCTTATAGAAAAACTCGATCTTTACAAAATTTACAAGATGATGCTTCAATACATAATGTAAGAGAAAGCTCTCTAAATTTCTTTCTAGGGGTTTACTTTTAAAATAAGATATACACATATTCTTTAAATTCTGTAGAAAACGTCATAAATATGAGTCAACAAGTCAGAGTAAAACAAATAAGAGTAAATTGAAAGACAATGATCAAAGATCAACTTATTACTATTGTATTTTCTATTTTCTTCTTTATTTCAATATTATTATCTTTATTATAGTTATAATTTTATATTTATGTCATATAATTCCACTCATTCTAATGATGGCTCAAAATGTACGAATTCAAACATCATAATAAAAATACATTAAGTACTGATAATCAATCAATGTTTACTTAATCTATCGATAAATACATTTTGTTGTAAATTGTAGCGAAATAAAAAATGGCTGTCGGGTTAGGGTTATCGTAAACAAAAAGAACAAAAAAGATTCTTTAAGTGCTCGAAATGTAGTAGATATTCAATGAAATTGAGAACATCCAAGAAAATAATGTATTGAGGTAAATACAAAATTCAAATCGAATAACTATAATAAGTACTTTCAATTAATATCACTCAGAAAAGTCAAATTATATCACAAATTAAAGTAGGTAACTTTGTAATAATAAATATTAATAAAAGAGGCGAACAATTAAAACTTTGATAAAACCAATAAGATAAATGTAAATATAAAATATATGTATTGTATCGACCAAACATTGTTCCCTTGAGCCGAACCATTCCAATTTATAAATCACCGTTACAAATAGTGACATGCATGCTTTACATACTTCTCTTTGTAAGTTCAACGTAACTCAGTATTCATTTAAAAAATTTAAATTTTTGCCCCGAATAGTTTAATCCATTCTGTATTAACATTTGAATTTTTGTTAAACGTATGTACATGTAAAACGCTTATAGGTGTTTAACGCATGAATTGCACCAATCGACTAAAATTATGAACGTTCACTGCAACAGAAGGGACAATATAATAGGCATTGTAACAGATATTTATGAAGCGGTAACTTATTTGCGATGTAAATCATTCTCAAGTGCACGAAGTTACCGTAACAGACTGCGTTACGATATTCTCACATTTATAATCTCTAATTTACATTCTCCTGACGCGTGTTTTCACACGTTCAAATAGACTGCGAACGCTTAAACTAGATAGTATTGCGATAATTGCTTGGAAGTAGAGAATGAAATAAAGAACGTACCTTGGTTGTGAGCCGGCGCGGGGGTGGCGGCCAGAGGTGGTATACCCTGAGACTGTTGACTCTGAACCTGATTGGCCTGCGCAGGTGCTAAGGGCCATAGGGTTGCTGCCGCGGCAGGGCCGGACGTCTGTTGGGCCCGGGCACCCGTGTCACCCACGGGACGATCCCCAGTCCCACTTTGGGCCACGGGAGGGACCAACATCGAACCTCCCCCTCCCGAGGCTGAAAGCAGAATCAACGAGATTAATTAACTTCTTTACCATTTTCACAGACGTACACAAGCGAAATTTCTATTAGCATCTTCGGTGTAAGTCACAGTAGAAAGTAAGAAATATCTTCTATTCGAGACAGAAATTGAAAAATTCTCTCCCCTCCAACAAATAAAAATTAAATTTGATTAAAAGAAATAATTGAAAAATGATAGTTTTATCTTAAATTAGAGCCTTTCTACTCAGTTTTATCAATGAGATATACAGGGTGTTCGGCCACTCCTGGGAAAAATTTTAATGGGGGATTCTAGAGGCCAAAATAAGACGAAAATCAAGAATAACAATTCCTTGACTGAGGCTTCGTTAAATAGTTATTAACAATTAAATTAAAAAATTTCAAATCGTTCTGGAAAAATTATAGTTAGTTACAGGTGTCAATTACAATCATTTTTGGTGAATAGATATACCCCCGAAATCCTGCGCATTTTCGAGAAAAAAATTCGAGAAAGTGTGAAATTTTTCGACGGAAAAAAAAAATTTCAAATCGTTTTCGAAAAATTGTTTTCGGTTGCGGGGGTCAATAACAATCATTTTTGGTCGTTACACATACCACCAAATTCCTACGCATTTTCGAGAAAAAAAATTCCTTACCGAAAATCTAATTAGGTGCCCAAATTTTTCGACGAGAAAAAAAAATTTCAAATCGTTCTGGAAAAATTATTTTCGGTTGCGGGGGTCAATTACAATCATTTTTGGTGAATAGACATACCCCCGAAATCCTACCCTCTTTTTAGAAAAAAATTCAAGAATGTGTGAAATTTTTCGACGGAAAAAAAAATTTCAAATCATTCTGTAAAAATTATTTTCTTCTGCGGGTGTCAATAACAATTATTTTTGGCCAATAGACATACTCCCGAAATCTTGCGCATTTTCGAGAAAAAATTTCAGTACGGGCGAAACTTTAAACGTTAATAACTTTTTAACGAAGGCTCCATCAACAAATTGGTATTCTTGATTTTCGTTTTATTTTGGCCTCTAGAATCCTCCATTAAAATTTTTCCCAGGGGTGGTCGAACACCCTGTATAATCATCGAATGTCAGAAATATATTTAAGATAAAAGAAAACACGTCATGGACAACTTAATTAATTTATATAAACAGATATCATGTCAGGGAAACATAATATAATTCTTCAATATTAAAATTCTATTAAATATATGTTATTTATACAGGGTGCTCGGCCACCCCTGGGAAAAATTTTAATGGGAGATTCTAGAGATCAAAATAAGACGAAAATCAAGAATAGCAATTTGTTGATTGAGGCTTTCTTAAAAAATTATTAACGTTTCAAGTTCCGTCTGTAGAACAGCTGCGTGCATACGATAGTGATTCTCAATCAGCATGAGAAACTCTACTTAATGACGTATCGACAGCCTCACAGTTATGTGAGTGAGAACCACTATCACGCGTACGCAGCTGGTCGCAGATTGCCGTTCTACAGACGGAACTTTAAACGTTAATAACTTTTTAACGAAGCCTCAATCAACAAATTGCTATTCTTGATTTTCGTCTTATTTTGGCTTCTAGAATCTCCTAGTAATTTTTTTCCCAGGGGTAGCCAAACACCCTGTATATTATATTCTATTAATATAATATATTAAAATTCTGATCGATAAACAGAGTGATTCATACAATATCATAGCCATATTTAATGATTAACAATAGAAGAGAGTGGTACATGAAAAAAGTAATTTGTTTAGCAATATCTAACTTCTATACCATTTTCACGCTACAGATAGTATACAAATTGTATCACAGACGTACACAAGCCAAATTTCTAGTAGCATCTTCGATGTAAGTCACAATAGTAAGTAAAAAATACCTTCTATTCGAGACAGAAATTGAAAAATGATAGTTTTATCTTAAATTAGAGCCTTTCTACTCATTTTTATCAATGAGACATATAACCACTAGGTGTCAGAAATATACTCAAGAAAAAAGAAAACACGTCACGGACAACTTAATTAATTTACACATACAGATATCATGTCAGGGAAACAGTTTAATTCCTCGAAAATATTAATGACAGAGTGATTCATACAATATGATAACCACATTTAGTGATTAACAATAGAAGAGAGTAGAACATGAAAAAAGTAATTTGTTTAGCAATATCTAACTTCTATACCATTTTCACGCTACAGATAGTATACAAATTGTATCACAGACGTACGCAAGCGAAATCTCTATTGGCATATTCGATATAAGTTTCAGTAGTAAATAAGAATTGGAAATGTTTCTCATTTCCATGTTGGCAAACATGCACGCCATCTTTTGTTTCGAGTATAGCAGTTGAGTAGCGTTCAGTACCATGTATGCAACGATTCGTGCAATATTAAATATAACCTAAAAAGTATGCGCGTCGTTTTATTGTTTAATCCCATAGCCTTCGCTACGGTAAGAAATATCTTCTATTCGAGATGGAAATTGAAAAATGATAGTTTTGTCGAGCAGAAGAGTTATATTTAACGTTTTCGACGACTCGGTTTGCCATTATTTTCGGAATACCAAATTCGTTTCGAAGCAATATCACTTTGTCAGAGGCGCAGAATCGATGCAGTATCGGTGCTTAGCATGTAGGTACATATTTTTTTGCCAGTTGTGGAATGGCAGAATAATCAAAGGCGTTTTAATGAAATATCGATGATTTATTCTCTTTCTCAATGCTCGTCATTAAAGCGTGCTCATAAAACTGAACTAATACTGGCGATGACGCATACCGCTAAGATGCCCTCTGCAAGAACGCCATTTTGCATTTCAATTGCACCAACACCTCCCTTGGTAGTCAAGACACGCCATTTTTATGTATCCTGTACATGGAAGTACAAATCTAGGACGAATCGTTTGTCGTGTTTACTATCAGAAGCTTTGCTTTTTAATATCAAACGACATTTTTTCAAGACCCATCATTTTTATATATCCTGTACATGGAAGTACAAATCTAGGACGAATCGTTTGTCGTGTTTACTACCAGAAGATTTGCTTGTTAATATCAAACGACATTTTTTAACATTGCATCATGAATGTATAATATCAAAAATATTTAAATTTGGAAATCAAAAAAGTATATGTAACCTTGCGAAGAGAAAGTTTCTTGCTTCAATCGACAATAAAAATGAAACCATGTGGTGGATATAACTGAAACTTTGACAGCTGTCTATTGAGTCATGATGCTTACTAAAAAATACACCATTTTCGATGCTACGAGCGTCAGATCTTGGATTTTCTAAGGACTTATTGAACGACCCTCATAGCTCGGATGAGTACAGATATTGTCATGATTTCTAAAAGGATCACCTTTCGTACAACGTCACTGTCGAGTAATATCATATGGTCCCGCGAATGTCGTCATTTTAAAGGTGGAATTTCCTGCACGCATTCAGACACCGACGATCGCGTTTTTGTGACGCAACGCGTCCTGACGAATAGTGCTTTCCATTGTTTCAGTAGCAATGTGTCAGACGCAAAACGCAACCGACGGTGTCTGGACGCGTGCAGGAAATTCCACCTTAACAGTCGAGGAGAATGTTAATAAGTACCCGTGCGTTTACGAGAAGTTGATTAGGCAAAGAAACGTAGGTTTGATTGAAGTCTACGTCCCTACTCTAATTTAAAATTCAATAGTTCCACCTCCTATGACACACATTGTCAGTAATTGGTCGAAACGATGAACAGTAAAATCCAATAGGTGGAAATCAGAGATGAGCAAGCTTTTATTCGAACCACAGAATTCTTGACGTTTATTCGATCGAATAGTTAGATTTAGATTTGTTCATTGTGAAATATTTTAGAGAAAAATAATATGAAGCGATGAAAACAAATTTAAACTGCAGCAATTAAGAAAGAAGCATCATCTATAGAGAAAAAAAAGTTTTGTATTATTACATCAACTGTTAAATTTGGTGGAAGGTTATTAATGTTGTGGGGGTGTACTGAATTCAAACGTGCGATTAGAAAAACGGCAGAATAAGAACAATTGCTTTAAATATTTATGATTGGCATTTGAAAATATTGATACAAATTCCATTGAAAATCTGATAAATAGCATTCCACGATGTTGAAAAGCAATTATTCGAGCAAAGGATGATCATACTAAATATTTTATTATCTATCCACTTATTTTTGTCCTTCGATATTTAACCAACATTTTCGTTAAGTATACCTTATTTCAACACAAATGCAAATATTAATTTCAATTATACATTAAATAATTTATGTACCATAAAGGTATATAATATACAGGGTGTTCAGCCACCTCTGGTAATAAAAAATTTTAATGGTGGATTCTAGAGGCCAAAATAAGACGAAAATCAAGAATATCAATTTGTTGATGGTGGCTTCGTTAAGAAGTTATTAACAATTAAATTAAAAAATTTCAAATCGTTTTGGAAAAATTATTTTCGGCTGCGAGGGTCAATTACAATAATTTTTGATGAATACACATATCCCTGAAATCCTACCCTCCTTCGAGAAAAAAATTCGGGTAGGTGTGAAATTTTTCAACAAAATTAAAAAATTTTAAATCGTTCTAAAAAAATTATTTTTGATTGCAGGGACCAATTATAATAATTTTTGGTCAATAGACATACCCTCGGAATCCTAACCATTTTCGAGAAAAAAATTCCTGACCGAAAATATAATTTCAGGCCAAAAATGCTTCCCGTAAATTTCATGCGAATCTTTAAAACACCATAACTTCTGAAAGGATTGGACTATTTTAATGTTCAAAAAGCCAAACGCCGCGTATTTTATTGTAGAATATGTAACAATTATAAAAATATTGGAAAGGTTATTCCTTGTCCCCGTAATGTTAGAAAAACTCCATAAAAATGGTCCAATTTTCAAACAGCCATAACTCCTATAATAGTGAATATATTTCAATGAAACTTTTTTCTGAAGTAGAGCCCATAGGTACCTACAAAAAAGTATTAAACAACTTTTCTGTAGGACGTCAAGCGAAATTATTAAATATCAAAAACAAATTTTTAAGGAAAATCGACAAGGAGTAGGTGCATAAATTTTTCGGCGAAATTGAAAAGTTTCAAATCGTTCTGGAAAAATTATTTTCGGTTGCGGGGGTCAATTATAATCATTTTCGGTGAATAGACATACTCCCGAAATCTTACCCATTTTCGAGAAAAAAATTCAGTATTGGCGGAACTTTAAACGTCAATAACTTCTTAACGAAGCCACCATCAACAAATTGGTATTCTTGATTTTCGTTTTATTTTGGCCTCTAAAATCTCCCATTAAAATTTTTCCCAGGGGTGGCCGAACACCCTGTATAAGACTTAAGTGCATAATAGTTATACTATTTTGGTTAAACTTCATTTATAGTTGTAATATATATAGTTAAACTTCAGTTGTTTCATTTAACTGTCCACTAAATTTTGTCTGCGACTGTAGAACGAACAAAAGGAACAAAAATCATAAAACAGAGGAGAGCGTGCCGGAAACGGAGGAAAAGCGAAGCGTACGAACTCGATATGTCTACATACAAAAACCAGGAAGGGAGAGACGATAGACAGAGGTCGGGGTAAAATATAGGGCATTCTCAAAGAGAGGAACGAAGCAAGAGCGTTCCATTTCCTAACAGGAGCTGAGTCACCGAAGGGACGGCCACGGAGGGTTGAGAAGGAGTGCCAAGGGAGGAGGGATAGCAACAGGTCGGCAAACATAATGTACTGTTCTTCCACGAGAAGAAGGCACAGTGTGTTTACATTCCCCCTCCTACTGCAATCCCCTGCCTCTTCCATCATCACAGGCATTGGTCGCTGTTACGGCGCGAAATAAACATTAAGGTTTATTATGGTCAAAATTATAAATGTTTCGTTTCTATTAAATTCACTGCGCCGAGGTCCGTACCATAAAACCGTTAATCGTAAAAGAGATCTCTAGCAGGAGTAAGTTTATGAAGCCATTGAAACATTTTTCGCCTTTCGATTCACTTTCCAACGTCAACTACCTCTATGTCATCGGATTAACTGCTAGCATGTTTTAACAGAATCAAAGCGCTTCATAACGTTATTATCTGCTAAGACCCAGGTATAAGGAAATTCCCAAATTTCGTACTAGCGTTATCTGAAGGTGACCACTACCTTGGAGTGTAGGCTCCCACTAGATTCGTGGAGCCGAGTTATTTAGTAATAGATAAGTCCAATACCTAATTACAAATACTTTAAAATTAACAAATATATACACGTGTGTTAACAATTATCGTTTCAATGTACTTGTGTATATAACTGTTCTGTTCTAACTCGGTTCTGTTCTGGCACTTGGTTCGGTTCTGGGTGCCACTTCTAAAGGTTTTTGTGTAACTTGGAGTGTTAAATATTCTTGTATAACTTGAAGTGTGAAATATTCTTGTGGAACTTGATGTGTTCTGCTTGTAACTTGGTTCTGTTCTGAATTATATACTTATTTCAAAATAGGTGGAGATTCTATTAACCAATCAAAACTTTGCCCATCCCTCGTGGGCCAGTCCGCCCGACACTAGAAATCCCTTCCACTGAGGGTTGTACGGGGCTAGATGTCTGCGGTCCCAAGGGGTAGGTAGATGGGCACAAATTACCCCTTGAAACTAATTAAGTATGGCTTGATGGCTTTTGGGTATGTCAATTCCCTTTGTTAAATAAGCTACTGCTAGATTACCAAATCAAGTAATTTAAGTAATAGTGAACTAAATGACATGTCCCATAAATTGTTAGAATTCCCAACATGGAGGTTGGCACCTTTTAGAGACCATCCCCCACACAAGATTCAGGTGAGGAACCATCGAATCAGAACGATTCACCCCCATTATGACACCTCTACACGAAATTATAAATGAACTAAAACGTCCAACAAAACGACAGATTCAGATTCACACTTATATTCAACGATTCATTATTATATTCTATATTCCAAGTAACTCTTATACATTTTCGACTTTTCGACTAAATATAAATAAAGTTATTGGTTGTTACTGTTAATCAACTGACTGTGATTAGTGTATACACCTTTCGTATCCTACAAACTATTCATTCGTTATTATGTTGACGTGTGAAATTGGACATACCTAAAAGATTTCTTTCAACAAATTAAAATTTGTTCAACCCCTCAACAGTTGCTATAAACTATTCATTCGTCATTAAGTTGACGTATGAAATTGGGCATCCCTGAAAGATTTCTTTCAACAAATTAAATTTATTTGCTCAACCCCTCAACAGTCGCTACAAACTATTCGTTCGTCATTAAGTTGACGTGTGAAATTGGGTATTCCTGAAAGATTTCTTTCAACAAATTAAATTGATTTGCTCAACCCGTCAACAGTCGCTACAAACTATTCATTCGTCATTAAGTTGACGTGTGAAATTGGGTATCCCTGAAAGATTTCTTTCAACAAATTAAATTGATTTGCTCAACCCGTCAACAGTCGCTACAAACTATTCATTCGTCATTAAATTGACGTGTGAAGTTGGGCATCCGTGAAAGATGTCTTTCAACAAATTAAAATTTGCTCAACCCATTAACAGTTGCTATAAATTATTCATTCGTCATTAAGTTGATGTGTGAAATTGGGCATCCGTGAAAAATTTCTTTCAACAAATTAAATTTATTTGCTCAACCCCTCAACAGTCGCTATTAGACGAAGACAGTGACGAAGATTGATGGCAATGGTATTGAGACGAAGCATTCACTCATTGTCAACAGCACTAGCGAGTATTTTGCCAATATTTTTTGGTCAATGGCGACATACTTCCGACTTTTTTTATACTCTGGATTCTCATGTATTTTGACGTGTTGATCACGAGTATAATACTGAAAATTGGCGCTATTTTCATAGCGGAAACCATGAAGAAACCATAAAAATCATAGTTTTTTTATTTGCTTCCGTAAATAATGGGAATTTTGAAAAATACTGCAGATAAAAGTTGTAGACCTCATCAAAATACACATTTTATGTCGTATTGATTTTTGTCATAAAGACTATAGTTTTTGAAAAAAACAATATTACATGTTCAAAACTTCATATAACTCATCGAACACAAATCAAGTTTTATTGTTAAATTCATAAGTTAATACTAGAAAGGGATACAGCAAAGCTCCTCCCTCGCCCACGTATTTTCTGTATCATTAGATATTTAACTTTTCACGCGTAGCAAGATCATTCCTAAAAGGAATAACCCAGATCTAACCCAGACCTAAACTAGACCTAAACAGACTATAGAAGAAATGAAACAACCTCATATAACCTAAAAAACAAGCTGTTCGTTCTAAAAAGCGAAAACAAAGCGAATAGAACAATATCATGAAAACTAAAAAATAGTTTGCAATAAAAAAAAAAACAATATAAAATGAAATTACTGTATGAAAACTAAAAAATTAACTCAGAGTCATGTCCTTGATAACATATGTAAAGGACATTGCAATCGAGTGTGGCACCATATAAGTGAATAATTATCTATAATTTTTCTCAGAAAGTATTATCGTTACGAAAAAAATCAATAGGACATAAAATGTGTATTTTGTTGAGGTCTACAACTTTTATCTGAAGTATTTTTCAAAATTCCATTAATTTTCACTATCATACTTGTAATCAGCATGTCAAAATACGTAAGAACCCAGAATATAAAAAAAATTGGAGGTATGTCCTTTTCGGAAGTACACCCGTCAATGGATTGCAGTAAGAGTGAGGATGTAAACACGTTGTACCTTCTTCTCATGGAAAAATAAGTCACACACACGCGCACGCAAAGATGTAGGGACGTCTAGCGCGCAGATTTTTCAGTCAGCGCACGTTTTAACGCGCGCGCGCCCAAATACGAAGGTTGCAAATCGATGTCTTTGTTTTTTACGGAAAGTATTTGTTAATGACGGGATGCCAACGATGATTAAAAATTATTGAGAAATTCGGGGAACGCATGCAACGCTCGTTTCGTTTGGAAATCATAATTTCTTAAGACATCGTACCCTCGCAAAGATGATACATAATTTGGGGTTGCGTGATTGTCAAGCTGATCGCGTACTCGAAAAAATTCCAAATTATACGTATCAGATACATTGACATTATACGTAACACAATGTGTTAAGCGATAAATCATTGGATGAACGCATACCTTAATAACTTCCACAGAATTTCTCGAATTTTTATACATTTTATATTACCATCGAGGGTAGCATTTTTTATGTTCGATTATACTATTAGTCTTGTCACGGATTTCTGAGTATAATTAAAGTAAACCTATCTTTAAAGTCAATTACACTCTTCTCAAATCTTATTTCTGTTTTAATTTTCTAATTGTTTTATTCAACTAAAAAATGTGAAGTAAAAATGTGATAAGAAAAATTTATAAATGAGTCAATACTGTGATATTTGTAATAAATCATCAGAATATGGTTAGATAAACTTTCTATAAAACTACTATAAATTATAGTGGAAATTTATTCTAAACTCCTTATAATAGGAATTGATTCAAGAAAAATTAACCAACAAATCCCAAATTTTGGAATAATCTATTTTAAATTAACAGAGTGTATTTTAAAAAAATTGTGTGTCGTTATGTATGAATTTCCAGTATCGCTAATACAATTAATAAATTGTCTGACCATATCAGGTGAATTATTTAAACAGCAGCTATCGAATGTTACTTAAACATAATTATTATTTTACTGTGTATATAGTAACAAATTGGAGAATGACAATCAGATATAGTGATGTGCTAATTGTCTAAATGTCCAACGATCGGTATAAATTAATGAATGATTTCAAATTTGAAATTTCTATGATAAGCCTAATTAAAGTAAAAAAATAATCATGATATTTCTAAATATTAAAAAAAAAACTAATTTATTTGAATAATTTAAAGTGGTTTGATATTTAAATAATTTTCTCACTGACAAGGTAATATAAATTAATGAATGATTTCAAATTTGAAATTTCTGTGATAAGCCCAGTTGAATTTATTTAAATTAAATTTAATTAAACTAATTTATTTGAATAATTTGAAGAGGTTTGACATTTAAATAATTTTCTCACTGACAAGCTGGTATAAATTAATGAATGGTTTCAAATTTAAAATTTCTATAATAAGCCTAATTAAAGTAAAAAAATAATCACGATATTTTTAAAAATTAAAAAAAACTAATTTAATTGAATAATTTGAAGTGGTTTGATATTTAAATAATTTTCTCACTGACAAGGTAATATAAATTAATGAATGATTTCAAATTTGAAATTTCTGTGATAAGCTTAGTTAAACTTATATAAATTAAATTTAATTAAACTAATTTATTTGAATAATTTGAAATGGTTTGATATTTAAATAATTTTCTCACTGACAAGCTAGTATAAATTAATGAATGATTTCAAATTTAAAATTTCTGTGAGTTGTGAATACGATGATTTTGAAAAATAACAATTATTGTCGCATAAAGGAACAAAAAAATAAAAATCATTATACATAATATAAGTATAACTCTTATAATTGACATATAAGTTTTTAACTTATTATATTATAGTCCTTCTCAAATTTTGTATAGACAATCAAGTTGTTCAAACTTTCTAAGATTAAATTTTCTCAAGTTGGATAATAAGTACCAAAGAGAAATTTTAAGTTATGCAGTTTACAATAGTCTAAAATCGAAGTTTTGGTCTCGTAAAAAATTGTACGGTTTTGGTGTGACGGTCAACGTGTTAAACGAGTAGACTCGTCGTTATTTAAGCGAACATTACTATACTCGGTGATATACTTCGAGCCTATCTGTATTATTCGACTTTTGCATTGCGTGACAATATAAAACAACTCGCTAATTTTCAACCTATTGATAGATAACTGTGAACCACTACATTCTGCGTACTATTAATAAACGCCAGCCGATTTCTCGACGGAGACCAGGTGCCACGATGCCTGATTATTATAATCCAGTTGCAAGAGCGATAGCGCCATCAATCGCCTCTTTGCACGTTCTTATGTGTGCTTTGACAAATGTATATACCCATCGATTGACAGGTTATCGACGGTTATTATTATGGTGCTTAACGAGGGTTCTAAAGACGCGTTTCCACGTATTACGCGCTCGAGGTCTCCCTGCAATTGACTCGCGCACGCAGCTTTCTTGGACACGCGACATCCGCTTGCCCGTTCCAGCTGGAAATTTAGTTGCGTTTCAGGTCGTCGCACCGGGCTCGTTATCGTATACCTTCATCTCGAATAGTAAGGTAAATATACCAATAACTGGCCAGAACAAATAACGTCCCAACTGATGGAAATATTACTTATTATTAACACTTTGCTGCCTCCATATTCCAAGCCAAAATTATCCCTTGCAGCTGGCTATTTTTCATAATATACATATAAATAAACTTTTTTTACATATATATAATAGTTAATAATTTTGTTGGTACGGTATATAATGGTTATACAACAGGTTTTACAAATATATCAACTTTCCCTTTCGAAGAACGTTACTTTACGCACTCTAATGAGATTTTGTGCTGCTTGTTACTATTTGTTCTAAACTATAGTCCTGGAATCTTTCTAATAGCTTTAAAGGTGAATCTATAAACAGATTTCTTTTAGAGATGGCAGAAGAACTGCTAAAATTTGTGCTGAAATTCAATTGCATTGACAATTACCCATTCTCTATTTTTTATTTATGTATCACTTTTTTTTATAAATTACAGTTGTTGCGAATGTTAAATGTATTGTGACAGCTTTGCTGTACAGAGGAAGCGAATAAGCGAGATAACAGGAGGAAAGAAAAGGAAAGGAGACACCAAACATATAATGGTTGATCGAGAAGTGTCTAGAAATAGGTGGTCGGTCGAGTGCTTGTGAGAAAGCATAGCCCTCTGCCGGCGAACACGGGAAGAGTCGCCACAGCACTACATAAGACACAACTGATTAAAAGAGGCTACTTTTTTGTATCATTTTATAGTTTTGTATTGAGGCCATAAATATATAACAAAATGTGTGTAATATTTGTTGAAATCACAGTCATTTTAAATTCTACCCCTTAGAGAAATGGAAGAAAGATATTAAAGATGTCATATTTCAACAAAATAAAAACCCAAAGCACACAGTAAAAGTAACAAAGTCTTAATTATTAAACAATGAGTTTGAAGTTCTTGAATGACCACCTCAATTTCAAAATCACTAATTGACTTTAACAATCAACTCTCAAATTTGGATCAATTGTTGTAAACGATGTAAGTAAAATGAGAAAATATTTCAACAGAATATTGCAAAATGGTGGTAAACACGAATATTTGATCCAACTTGAGAAAATTTAATCTTTTAAAAAGTTTGAACAACTTGATTATTTATACAAAATTTTAGAACGACTATAATATAATAAGTTAAAAACTTATATGTTAATTATAAGAGTTATACTTATATTATGTATAAAGATTTTTACCCTTTTTTCCTTTATGCAGCAATAATTGTTATTTTCCAAAATCATCGTATTCATAACTCACAGAAATTTCAAATTTGAAATCATTCATTAATTTGTACCAGCTTATCAGTGAGAAAATTACTTAAATATCAAATCACTTCAAATTATTCAAATAAATTCGTTTTTTTTAATTTTTAGAAATATCATGATTATTTTTTACTTTAACTAGGCTTATCACAGAAATTGTCCTAATCTTAGGCGCCAGTATATTGGATGCTTGCATTTGCGAGAAAGTGGTCCCTCTGGCGGCGAGTACTGGAAGTATCGTCACATTGTTTTCTAGCAAAATGGTACATGTCCTTCGAAAGAAAAATTATCGATCTACAATATCGTATATTTGGTTTTTCCAATTGATTCAATTTCAGTTGATTTTCAGATTTATAAAATGGAGTGTCAAGTTGACAAAAATTAGCATTTTCGACGTCATTTTCTTTTCGCTTTTAATCGAGGTGTCAAATTCGCTGAAGCTGCTCGTGAGATTTGTGCTATTTGTCTGGATCGAGCCATTCTTTTTGCTGCTTCATATTGACGTAGAAGCGCCATTTTTCATCGCCAGTGACAACACGGTAAGGAAATCGTTGCTTGTGACTGTGTGTCGAGCAATGATGGACGAACAAACCGGCAATTGTAGCGCGTTGATTTTTGTTGTTTCCGCTGAATACGCGTGGAATCCAAGCGCTGAGATTTTGAATTTTCCCCATGGATTGCAGATGCCGAACTACCGTTGATTGGTCACATTCCATCTCCTGAACCAATTCTCTGGTTGATTGACCGGGCGTCCGGAGCTAGTTGCGTCCTTGAGGTAAAAATTGGCATTTTTGAATCATATAAACTAATTTCCAATCGTTCTTATAGGCATTGTATCTTCTTCGTAAACAGTACAAATATTACGAGCAGCTTCAACGGCTTTAGAACCTCGTTTAAAAATGACAAGAAGATGGCGTCGAAAATGTTCATTTTTGTCCATTTGACACTCCAATTTAGTAATTTGAAAATCAACAAAGATTAAATCAAATGAGAAAACCAGATACACTATCTTGTAGAGCAATAAAACTTCTTTCAAAGGACATACACCATTTTGTTGAAAGAACATGTTTTACATGCTTATTTAAATTTGAAAAAAGCGGCCATTACCTATACATTAACCCAATATTATCAAGTGCCTCTTCCACAATTCCTAAGATATAAATCGAAAAGGAATTCAAAAGGAATGTCGTTCGATTATGTTACAAAATGACCTCCCTAAAAGTAGGAATGTTTGAACCAGAATACTCTACTATATTGTTGCTCCACTATTCTATGTGAATACTTTACATTTTAAGCTTCAGGAGACATGTTTACATAGATCCGGATGACGTTAAAAAAATTTCAGGCTTCTTTGTAGTGACCATACAAGATAAAAAATACCGAATTTTCACCACACGGATATGTTAAACTGCTTTATATGCAAAAGTGAGAGATACATTGCCAAGCAAAGTTTCGATAATATACAGTCAAATGAAGTCGACGAAAACACAACAATCTATAGTCAAATGCAAGTACTATCAATACGAAGCCAATCGACAAAGCTGTCGGTAAATAAGGAAACTGTAATAGATATCAACCCAAAAGGAACACCTGAACTACCGACAATAAATACCGGAACAAAAAGACCACTCTCTTAAACCTCGGAATCCACTACAGATCTTTTAACTCTGAACGAAGAATCCTTTAAACATCCAACAATCACAAAGAAGAAGATTATAAATTCTACAAAAAAGCGTCCTAGTTCCCTCGCTCTAGCTAGCAATAACTTAGATAACATTCTAAGCCTAGCTAAAAGCGAAATGGAAAACCCTGATAAAAGCTATATACTCAATTACGAAAACTCTTTTGGATCAGTCAACCCCACTAAAATAGCGAAAGAATACAAAAAATCTATGTACTCTTATTTGGACGCAGCATAAAAATTAGATGGCAAAAAAATTTCACGAAACATTGCCAGCCTTAAGGCGTTGTACAATCAGAAAATAAAATTTCTGTTTCAAAAACATATTTGTTTAGATAGGAAAATAAGATGTTTCGCGCAGGACAATTAACGGTTCCTGGCAGTCGAGGCCGAAGTTGAGGATCCTGTAATTTGTACCGCGTACAAGAAGAAAAGGAAGGCAAGTGAAGTCGAAGGCGTCAGATTTTTACGAGCACCTGTTCACCATTTTCCAGCAGTAAAGGGGCCAGCTCGGCGTCGTTAGGTAGTCACGATTCGTAGCGACCCTTCTCGTACCCTACCGACCTGAAAACCTGTTCTACTATTCCTCCCCCGCCTCTCGATCCTTCGCCAACTCTTTTGCTCTCATCCAGCGGCAACAGCGAGAGAAATTAAAAATTAGGCCGCTGTTGGGACCGTCGAGCTCTAGTACATACGTACCCTCGGCTTCTATGAAACGATCGATTTGCCCTTTAGGTTTGAACCTTCCTCAAGTTGATAGGATGGTAACGCGATACGTTAGGGGTGTTGCATACATCCTGGTCACTAGTAAACGTAACTCATTAAGTCTCATGTTTCCCTTATAGAGTTTTTACTTTCTGTTCAAACGTGTCTCACACGAGGATGATCGAGTAAAGTGATTCGGGTGCTGCTCGAGACGGTTTGCAATTTTCATTTTTATATGCAGGTTGATTCAGGTGTGTCGATAAATTTAAGAGTGACTAATACTCGTAAGATTAGATAAGAATGTCTAGTTAACACGTTGTCAGAGTTGGAGACATTGTATTCACGAATAATAAATACAAGTTTTTGATTAGAGAAGTATCCGATGAACTACGAACATTGATGTATAAGGTGTCCCAAAATTATATGTCACGATCATTACAATAGTGATTCCACACCTGTGGATCGATAGAGATCCACCACTAATTCATAAACAGTATAATTTACACGTTTATAACATTATTTCATTTTCATTAACGAATTTTTAATTCTATTGCTTCTAATTTCTCGAACTCGTCGAGTTACTCGAGCCAAAGAAATAAACAGTAATGATTTAGTTTCTTGAATCTTGAGCTGAAATTCTTTCTTGAAACGAGGAATGTTTAAAGCAGGGGTCGAATGAAACTATTAAAATTTTTATTTAGTTTTGATGTAATAGTAACATTTTGACTTCTAACTTCTTTGTTCTAAGTAATAGTTATACAATAAAGCGTAGATACTCACCGAAACATTTATTCCATTAATTTTTGTATAGAGGACTTTTGCTTTTTTGGAAATGAAAAGAAGTTCTAGTTGAACAATAACTCTTATTCTGTTTTGAAAAAGCTCATGTTTTTACAAGCTGATTTGCTGTTGAGGATTACATATTTTCATAATAATAATAATACAACATCTAAGTATTAACAAATTACAAACAGCTTTGCTTGAAATTGAAACATACAATTCAGAAAGATAAATATAAATATATTAGAATACTGGGGATAGATTAAAGATACAAAAGAATGATGATTGAAAATTATTCTCAGTGATGTTAGGACAAGTATAATAAGTATTTTGAAAGTAATCTGGAAAATATATTGCTTCTAAAACTAAACTTTGAACACTGAATGTGTATATAAATAATGGTGTCATGTTTTCTTTAATTTTCCCTCTAAAGTGAGAGTACAATAAAATAATTATATAAAAATTACAATTTATTTACTCATCTATATTTCTTCTGTTTTAATTCCTTAAATAATGCTATTTGGAGAAATAATTTAAATTTAACACTAAAATATTTATTATAAAATGTAAGTTCCTCCGGAACTTTTATAAATCTAATATAAAGCAACTGTTGAAATTGAAATTTTCTAGCAAAATTAAGGCATTAATGTACAAACTTAACTGAAAATAGAAAAGAAATAATTTAAAAGTTCAAAGTCCAAATAACTTTTATTTATAAAAGTTTATTGTTTCATTCGACCACTGCATTAAAGAAAATCGAAATATGTTGGTCGAAAGCACTGGTTTTAACAAAAATAGGCTTGTATCAACTAATAATTAATTTAAGAAGTTAGACTAAGAAAACAAAATAATGCAATCAGACTCAATTTTTGAATTTAATTTCTTACATTAGTTGTTACTTTATACAAGTCTATTTTTGTTAAAACCAGTGCTTTCGACCAAAATATTTACAAACTTAATAATATATTATTTTTCAATTAGGCATATTGTTGTTAGTTTATACCTAAATTATTTTGAAATTATAATTTAGTCAATGTATAATCAGGACTTTGGATCACCTATTCCGAGGAATGGCGTACTTTTTGAGCAAGAAATGATTTCCCAATAATGATACATAACACTGAAGGAGGATATTTAGAATTTTTACATTTAAAGAATCAACATGATATTGAAGAGAAAGCAATAGAGAAAATCATGGAGATCGTGCTTAAAATTATTGCTTGTTGTGTACAGGATGTTCGACCACACCCGGGAAAAATTTTAATGGGAGATTCTAGAGGGCAAAATAAGTTGTTCCTTGACACCGTAAAGTGAGAAAAACCCCATATAAATGGCCAAATTTTCAAACAACCATAACTCCTATAATAGTCAATGAATTTCATTAAAATTTAGTTCGGAAGCAGAGCTCATGGATACCTACAAAAAAGTATTAGACAACTTTTCTGTATAGCGTTTAACAAAATTATTAAAACTGAAAAACTAATTATTAAGAAAAATCGACAAGGTGTAAGTGCTGACATTTTTTTGGGGGAAAAAAAATTTCAAATCGTTCTGGAAAAATTATTTTCGATTGTGGGGGTCAATTACAATCATTTTTGGTCATTAGACATATCCTCGAAATTCTACCCACTTTCGAGAAAAAAATTCGAGTAGGTGGTAAAATTTTTTGGTGAAAGAAAAACATTTCAAATCGTTATGGAAAAATTATTTTCGGTTGTGGGGATTAAGTACAATCATTTTTTATGAATAGACCTACCCCCGAAACCCCATCCAATTTTTAGAAAAAATTCAGTACGGGCGAAACTTTAAACGTTAATAACTTTTTAACGAAGCCTCCATCAACATATTAGTATTCTTGATTTTCGTCTTATTTTGGCCTCTAGAATCTCCCAATAAAATTTTTCCTAAAGGTGACCGAACACCCTGTATATTACTTAAAAAAATAAAAATTTGAAATGTATTAAATTTTCCCGAGGCATCTTAAAAGACACTTCTTATACAATGTATAAATAAAATATTCAATCAAAATACTATATATCGATACACCATACAGTAGTTTCTTTATTTTTATCGCTTGTGTTTTCGACTGTCCAGAAACTCGGACATCTATCTGCATCGCACGTAATACATAATTTAAGGCAGAAGAGAATCGGGAAAAATTAAATCCCAACTTACGTAAGAATCGGATATTTTATCTTATCCAAGCAGAATTGGAAACTGGATCACTAGAGATATTTATGGATGGTGAATTTTCGGCTCTGGGTCTAGCCAAAGAGATAAAGTAATCATTACCACTTTATTCGTGTAGGCGCTACATCATACTCCAAGTATCCCGAATACGAAAACTAACCTGCGTCGATCCTAACATCGGACAAAAATTCAAATTTCCATCCACCGTTTAAGCCACCGTCACTAAAAAAAGAGTACTTCTTTTTTCTTTCTTTCTTTTTTTTTACAATACAGCCACTTTCGTTCCGCGGTTAGTTCAAAGAGTCACTGAGATCGAACAGTCTGTTCCCGGCTGACCTATATTCCTACCCGATATTTCACCCTTTTAAACGTGACGTCTGTTCACCACGGATCGATAAAATTTTAACAAGCGCCCGGCGAAAATGCCAGCGACCAGCAGAACTGCGTAGGAACGACAACGCGACCGCTTGTCTCCTTATCCGGGGTCTCGGGCTTCCCGTGTTCACTTTTGCTCAATTTCCCAGGTCACCACGCTTACGCAATCCTGCGTAACCCTGTTCACGCAACCCCGCACCCTGACCCGCGTACGCTTTCGCACATACATACGTACGGAAGTCCACGGACATAGATTTTTGGTACACACTGACGCGGTTTTGTTTATAAATAAATTTCTTCGTTCGAGTAAAGTGTGCTTTCCTTTGCAACTTTCTTGAGGAATTTTTTGAGAATAAACTATAACACTTTTTGCAATAAAATTTACAAGATTTATTTATACCTATTCCAATAAAATCAACGTTTGTAAGGTTCGCTTAAGGTGGTCTTCTACTGTAAAACACGTTTTTTTATGTTCTCTTTGGTATTTTTTTATAAAGAAACTATGCAAGTTCTTGCATCGACGTTTCACATACAGGGAAAAATTTTAATGGGAGATACTAGAGGCCAAAATAAGACGAAAATGAAGAATAGCAATTTGTTGTTTGAAGCTTCGTTAAAAAGTTATTAACGTTTAAAGTTCCGTCTGTAGAACGGTAATCTGCGAATAGCTGCGTACGCGTGATAGTGGTTCTCACTGAGAAAACTGTGGCGCTGTCGATACGTCACTGAGTAGAGTTTTCCATGTTGAGTAAGAACCACTATCGCATGCACGCAGATTGCCGTACTACAGACGGAACTTTAAACGTTAATAACTTTTTAACGAAGCCTCAATCATCAAATTGGCATTCTTAATTTTCGTCTTATTTTGACTTCCATAATCTCCTATTAAAATTTTCCCCATGGGTGGCCGAACACCCTGTATATTTAATATTCTTTCATTTCTTTCAGTTTTTTTGTTTTAAATTTCGGGGGCCAAACAAAATATGAAAAATAAAAATTTTGAGTTGATTCTAGTACGAACTGCAGGCGTACATTCACTGAATGTGCACATAAAAATTTAAACCAATTGGTCAAGTAAATCTTGAAATATCATGGACACCGTTCTGGGAAACATTGTTTCAAGAAAAATATCTTTAAAGTTTTGTATCTCTATAACTATGACGTTGACCATCACGTCCTTTAAACAGCCATAGTTTCGTTAATTTTAGGAGTTCAGACATAAGGTTTTGCAGATATATTTTACTTACACTCTTTAACATGTTCACGTATGTGAATGCTACAGCATTCATTTTCACTGTGATACAAACTGACATGAATGCTATAACATTCATGAGTCACATTATGTCACAATCAATTCTATATAGCTTTTATTTTTTTAAATTATTATTCACTGTAATGTAATAATTAAAGAATAAATCACCTGTCCCTTTTTGCAACTCATTAAAATTTATACTGCCCGCGAACGTGTTAAGAAAATACAAAAAGAAAAAAATCGATTTTTTCCAAGGGAAACTTCACCCCCTTGTCGATTTTTCTTAAAAATTCGTTTTTCATTTTTAATAAATTTGTTTAACGCCTTACGAAAATTTTGATTTGTACTTTTTTGTAGGTATCCATGAGCTCTACTTCCATAATAAAATTCATTGAGATACGTTCACTATTGTAGAAGTTATAGACATTTGAAGATTGGGCCATTTTTATGAGGTTTTGCTTACTCCACGGTCTTAAAGAACAACTTTTCGAATATTCTTGGAATTTCTACATATTCTTCACTAAAATACGCGTTGTTTGCCTTTCGAAACATTAAAATCCTCCAATCCGTTCAGAAGTTATGATATTTTAAACATTTGCATGAAATATCGAGGAAGCATTTCTGGTAAGAAATTATATTTTCGGTAAGGAATATTTTTCTCGAAACTGCGTGGGATTTTGGAAGTATGTCTATTCACCAAAAATACTTGTAATTGACCTTCTCAACCGAAAATAATTTTTTCAGAATGGTTTGAAATTTTTTAATTTAATTTTTTAATAACTTTTTAACGAAGCCTCAATCAACAAATTGATATTCTTGATTTTCGTCTTATTTTGGCCTCTAGAATTTCTCATTAATATTTTTCTCAGGGTTGGCTGAACACCCTGTATACTTACAGTTCGACTCCAAACCATTGCTTGTGAAAATTCTATATTACTCTTGCATTTTTTGCTAATTACAAGTGTAGAAAAAATAAAGAACACAAAGAAAAAGTTTAAAATGCTACACGTGAATGTATTAGAAATTATCACGTTATCGAGATTTCTGATATCGCGATATGTCCAAACTTTTTTATCATCGGTATTTTTACGAGTTCAAGCGAAAGTCACGCATATTAAGACAATGAAATAAAAAAATTCAGAATACGAAATACTAACACCAGCGATTATGGCATTATTTACTGTTGTTCGATAATCGATTATTGACATTCGGTAGCCGATTAATTATTGTACTGTTTTTAAAAGTTATACTAAAATGAAAGTAGAAAATAATTTAGATATTTCATATCAAAATGATAATAAACTTAAGTTAATGGAAAATTTAAATGCAATAGATTTTTTTAAATTTGACTTAGCGATTAAAAGTTTTTGTCGTCGCTTATCTAATAAAATACAAATACAATTTTTAAGTAGATTAATAACTATGTTATTTGATCGTAGGTTCGAACTCCTATTATGTACATTTGGGCACCGAAAGACAAACATTTTGTTTTATACTTTTACATTATTTTATTCTTATATACAGAACTACTGCTTTGATATATCAAACCACAATTATTGGTTTTGATACTTCATGCTCTAATAATGTGATAAACTTCGTTATGAAGTCAGACTTTCCTCCGAGGAAGTTCCCTTGTTAAATTTCGTATCAAATGCTACATATTCTCGAGCACACTACTTACGCGAAGAAACTTGTTTAATGAGCGTTCAATGCAAGTGTAAGTTTCAATTTTCTACATTGTACTGATATTACAAGCAGAGATAGGCAAATGTGATATCCAAATAATGAACACAAGTTTTAGATATATTCGTGAACGTCCGTTGACTACGTATCTTAAACTTCGCTCGCCAGGATATCGATTTAAAACCTATAAATGGATTCTAATTTACAATTATACGAATAAAACTACAATTTTTATTCATCGTTCGGAAATAAAATTTCCCCAATTGTGATTACAGGGGTAAATGTATTTCTCAAACTCATTTTGTTTCGATTATTTACGAGTGCTTGTAAAGAAACTCTATTTGCAATATTAAAATCGAGGCATGTTTTATTAACATTGATTAAAAATAATTCAATGTATGATCCCTTTTTTTATAGAGAAAAATATTATATCCTGAAAGAGAAGCAAAGATTTGTTGGAAATTGTTTTACAAAAATATTAAGATTAGCTTGCAAACCTGCAATATGTTAAACTTCGTTCTTCGACTGTCTTCTTCACTACACAGGGTGTTTGGTCTCCCCTGGGAAAAATTTTAATGGGAGATTCTCGCAGCCAAAATAAGACGAAAATCAAAAATATCAATTTCTTGATTGAGGCTTCGTTAAAAAGTTATTAACGTTTAAAGTTCCGCCCGTTCTGAATTCTTTTCTCGAAAATGCGCAGGATTTCGGGGATATGTGTATTCACCAAAAATAATTGTACTTGACCCCTGCAACCGAAAATAATTTTTTCAGAACAATTTAAAATTTTTTTTTCGTCGAAAAATGTAGACACCAAATTAAATTTTCGGTGAGGAATTTTTTTTCTCGAAAATGTGTAGGATTTCGGGGATATGTGTATTCACCAAAAATGATTGTAATTGACCCCCACAACCGAAAATAATTTTTCCAGGACGATTTGAAATTTTTTAATTTAATTGTTAATAACTTTATAATAAAGCCTCAGTCAAGAAGTTGATATTCTTAATTTTCGTCTTATTTTGGCCTCTAGAATCCCCCATTTTTCCCAGGCCTGTATACAATATTCATGTACGTGATCATGTATTGATTGTTTTTCATTATGGGGCATAAAGTTATTAAAGAAATAAAAATAAAAATAAAATTGCAAATTAATTTTTAGCTGTTGTTAGTAACCGAAGTTAGTGGTATCTAAGTTAAAGTACCTTTTATAGCAACCTTACTCTATTAACGTTATCAAATACTTTGAATTTTATCAGTACTTTAATGTTCGTACAACACGAAAAAATATTGATATCGTGTTCAAGCTGCCTGTACTAAAAGCGGAAGTTACTGTATGTAGGTTAGATCTATCAGAATTTATTCTAAAAATGTAATGAATAATAATTCAATCCTTGTCTTAATAGCCTTTTTTAAACTTTAAAATCACAAAATAATTCTTACAGTACTGTAATAAGCAGATTAAATGCATTGTTATTTATTCCCAAAATGGAATAATACGTATTTAGTAAATAGTAGTTTAATCTCTGAATCAATTAACAATTTTAAATATTACTAAACAATTTTCATATACTCTCATTTTATAGGAATTCATATAGAACTGTCCACTTGTGCCATCTACCATTTCAATTACAAGGAGTGATATTCATAGTACATACATAGGACATTTCATAACATGTGATATCTACTTCAGTAGTCGATAATTTTGATCCTAAGATATATACATTTGTTTGCTTTTGTAATCTTCAGTTACAAGTTCAGCTAGTGCAACTTATTCTATCAAGCTGATTTTTATTTCAATTGTTTATTTAGCGTTCAAATACTTTGTTGACGTGACAAAGTTGCTAACAAATCTAAGAAAAATCTGGAATTTTTTAAAGATTGAGAAACTTGATGGCACAACAGTTTCAAGCTTGCATTCAGACTGAAGGTTGCCATTTATGTAGAGCACTTCCTACAAAGATAAGCAACTACGTTTCATTACTGGAGCACTAAAATGACTATAACTCGAAAACAAGGTCGAACAGAGCACACGTTTCTATGAAATTTTTTCATTATTTTTATGTCCTCTATTCACCACTTAAATACCGTACTTCCACGAGAAGAAAGCACAGCGTGTTTATATCCCCACTTCTGTTGGAGTCCGCTGACTCACAGGTATTGGTCGAAAACTGTGACGACAATCGGTGACAGCCAATCAGCGGACTGCAGCAAGAGTGGGGATGTAAACACGCTGTGCCTTCTTCTCGTGGAAGGACGATAGATGTCACATGTTATGAAATGTCCTGTATATTGAATGATATATTACTTCAATTATTTATATCTGTAAAGTTAATGAGTTGCTACATCTAATATTTAACACGTAGCAATAAGGAGCTATTCTAGTGTGAACTTTTGCAAAAATCGATTTCCTTTTCTTTCATTTTCTTAAACAATATAATTTGAAAAACATATCTACGAAACTTTATTCCTGAAATGCTAACATTAACCAAGTTATGATACCTCAAAATCTATTTGAGCAATTGGCTTCAAATTTTAGGTGCACATTCAATACATGTATAACTATAGCAAATTTTTTTTGTTGTTTTTCTTTAAGCTCTCTAAATTAAAAAAAAAACATGACGAAATTTATAATCAAACTTCAGCGATGCCATTTTTCTAATTATCGACATTTTTCTTTCGTTTTAATACCTGATATAGCCAAACTCATACTAGTTAAAAATGTTTCGTGTGAGACAACGTTTTTTAAACTCAACTGTATTGGAGAATATGCAGTGCCGCTAATTTTAACTTTCTTTCACCTAAAAATTTAAAAATGTCACTGAAACATGTATAAATTAACCTTGTAAATTTGACTGCAAAAGATGTCGTAGTTTATTTGCGAAAAATTCCCCAAGAAAGTTTTAAAAAACGTACTTTACACTAGAAACTAGAACTTAATCTTTCGATAAATAACTCCTAGAAATGACAGTCAGTACCTTGAGACTATGAAATACAGATCAACATTTAAAATATACAGGGTGTTCGGCCACACCTGGGGAAAATTATAATGGGAGATTCTAGAGGCCAAAATAAGACGAAAATCAAGAATACCAATTTGTTGATGAAGGCTTCGTTAAACAGTTATTAACGTTTAAAGTTCCGCCCGTACTGAATTTTTTTCTCAAAAATGCGCAGGATTTCGGGGGTATGTCTATTCACCAAAAATGATTGTAATTGACCCCCGCAACTGAAAATAATTTTTCCAAAACGATTTGAAATGTTTTTTTTGCCAAAAAATTTCAGCACCTAATCGATTTTTTTTCTCACAAGTGGGTAGGATTTCAGGGATATGTCTATTCACCAAAAATGCTTATAATTGACCCCTGTAACCAAAAATATTTTTTTTAGAACGATTTGTAATTTTTTTTTTCGCCGAAAAATTTAGGCATATCTCCTGTCAATTTTTCTTACAAATTCATTTTTGATTTTTAATAATTTTATTTGACGCCCGGCAGAAAAGTTGTGTAATACTTTTTTGTATGTACACATGTGCCCTACTTCAGAAAAAAGTTTCATTGAAATATATTCGCTATTGTAGGAGTATTGGCAGTTTGAAAATTGGACCATTTTTATGTGGTTTTTCTCATTTTACGGGGTCAAAGAACAACTTTTTCATTATTGTTAGAATTTCTACATATTCTACACCAAAATACGCGTTATTTGCCTTTTTAAACATTAAAATCGTCCAATCCGTTCAGAAATTATGGTGTTTTAAAGATACACATGAAATTTCAAGGAAGCATTTCTGGCCTCAGATTAGATTTTCGGTAAGGAATTTTTTTCTCCAAAATGCGTAGGATTTCGGGGATATGTGTATTCACCAAAAATGATTGTAATTGATCTCCGCAACCAAACATAATTTTTCAGAATAATTTGAAATTTTTTAATAAGGTTTTAACGAAGCTTCAGTCAAGAAATAGATATTCTTGATTTTCGTCTTATTTTGCTCTCTAGAATCTCTTATTAAAATTTTTCCCAGTGGCCAAACACCCTGCATTTAAATCTATAGATTTTTGTGTCAAAATTATCGATCGTACAACCAACTGTAATGCCCAATCGATAATATAAGCAAACAGCAAGTGGGACACCTAGCGTGTAACTATGTAATCTTAATATACTCGTGCAATGAAACTGTTGGTAGTAGAATAACTATGTTCCACGTGCTAATTGTAAGTCGTAACTACGTTCATTGTCTGTTTGCATTAAAATAAATGTACATAAATAGATATAAAAATGTTCGGCTCCGCCCATTACGTGCTCCCCTATTTGAATTTTATTACGATAGCCGACTACGATTTAAAACACTTTATTGATAAACGGAAATTATATTTTAGTTGGTTATTTATAACTGTGAGAATTTGGGTGTGATCACACGACGATTTACGGACATTTTATGAACGCGTCTTTCCGGCGCCTACTCGTACTCGTACAGGCATTAGCCTCATTTGTTCTTGTTACTGTTTTCTAACGACTGTTTATCCAACCGTATGTGTTAAATATTGTATCTCTGACGAATTGTTCTTTTTATGGCGTTTATTATATCGGGCACTTAATTAATATTCCCTTAAGTGCGTTTAATAACCAATAATAACGATATTGCAAATAGAACAGATTACCTTAATCACTCCACGAACCTCAATCTTGCAAAACTTTCCAATTCCATTTTCCTGCAATAAACGAGGTTCCACCATATTTTAGGTTAGCTTCGGCCTAACTTTCGAGGAGTCTCGTCAACAATTTCCAAGTGCGCTCCGTACTACAAATCTCAACACAAGAACGTAAATCACCCTCGTCCTCGAACCTTCACGCCTAATACACGAAGAACACGTACAAAAACGCTTTCGGAGAAAAGCGCATCGGATGTATCCTCGTGGTGTTCTCTTCGCCGTGAAAGTCAGAAAACGTCCCGGCGGCGTCTGTGCGCGCGTGCACACACTCGACGAGTGCACGTGCACGTTCGACGTAACAATTTATGTAGCCGCGAACGTGAATGGCGTAGTAAATTCAAGTGCTCGAGGGTGCGGCCCGAACGGCCGACCGGTAGAAGGATTCGACCGCCTGCGACCGATGTGATTTGCAACCAAGACTCTTTTCTTTTTACCACGCGACTGCAGTGCCGCTTTTATACCGTCATGGGACCCAAGACAAAATGGAACTTCGAGGCCCCGGCGAAACAACGAACGAATAATGAACATTTTTCTAGCGGACGGAAAAGTAAGTACAATGGGTGTAAAAAGTATTCGTACAGTTACAATTTATTATATCTATGATTTAAATTTTGTTGTATAAACAACGTAATTAGTTTCAAATATCAATTGGCTTGATAACTAGCAGAATGTTATTGAATAGTTATCACGTGCACTGCCAGACCAAAACCGTATAATATTCTGCAAAAGTAAAATTTTGATTTCAGACCATTGTGAGCTACATAACCTAAAATTTGTTTCAGTACTTATTTTTGTGACCTTGTTAAAATTCATAAATTCTAACCAAATTTATTTTTTCAGCGTCTTAACTTGAGAATTAATTTTACTAGTATCGTAATGGTAAATCCTGTCACCTATATATGGGTGACGTGGCAGTCAAAGTGTTAAGGAAGAACAGTACAGCTTGTAGAGTATTATAAACATAGGATCCATGATCTTTATTAGACTGACAAAAGAGATCGGTGAAGAAAGGGGTTAAGAATCACCGTATCTTATAATTTTTATTTTAAGTACCTCTTTCTTGTGTATTGTTTTTTATTTTTAAAATATTTAAGAGTACAAATATACAAGGTGTACGGGCACCCTTGGAAAAAATTTAAATGGGAGATTCTAGAGGCCAAAATAAGACGAAAATGAAGAATACCAATTTGTTGATGGAAGCTTTGTTAAAAAGTTATTAATGTTTAAAGTACCGCCCGTTCTGAATTTTTTTCTCGAAAATGCGCAGGATTTCGGGGCTATGTCTATTCACCAAAAATGATTGTAACTGACCCCTGCAACCGAAAATAATTTTTCTAGAACTATTTGAAATTTTGTTTTTCGTCAAAAAATTTAATTTTTTTTTTCTCGTCGAAAAATTTCAGCACCTACCCAGTCGATTTTTCTTAAAAATTAGTTTTTCATTTTCAATAATTTTGTTTAACGCCCTACAGAAAAGTTGTTTAATACTTTTTTATAGATATCCATGAGCTCTTCAGAAAAAAGTTTCATCGAAATATGTTCACTATTGTAGGAGTTATAGCTATTTGAAAATTGAACCCTTTTTATGGGGTTTTTCTCACTTTACGGGTTTAAGGAACAACTTTTCGGATACGTTTAGAATTTCTACATATTCTACATCAAAATACGCGTTGTTTGCATTTTGGAACTTTAAAATCCTCCAATCCGTTCAGAAGTTATGATATTTTAAACATTTGCATGAAATATCGAGGAAGCATTTCTGGTCAGAAATTATATTTTCGGTAAGGAATATTTTTCTCGAAAGTGCGTGGGATTTCGGGGGTATGTGTAATGACCAAAAATGATTGTAATCGACCCCTACAATCAAAAATAATTTTTTTAAAACGATATGAAATTTTTTAATTTTGCCGAAAAATTTCAGCACCTACTTGAATTTTTTTCTTGAAAATTTGTAGGATTTCGAGGGTAGGTCTAATGACCAAAAATGATTGTAATCGACCCCTGCAATCAAAAATAATTTTTTTAGATCAATTTGAAATTTTTTAATTTAATTTTTTAATTACTTTTTAACGAAACCTCAGTCAAGAAATTGATATTCCTGATTTTCGTCTTATTTTGGACTCTAGAATCTCTCATTAATATTTTTCCCAGAGGTAGTCGAACACCCTGTACAGATCTGGAGAAAATACTTTATTTTTCTCGTAAACAAGATATTACAGTTTAACAGACGGAAATATGGCGAAATTTGTATAAAAACTGTCTTTTAAATTTGTCTCAGAAAATTAAATTAAAAAATTAGTGACTGATACTACCGCCCTTGTGCTTAATTATATCAAATAGTTTGTTTTTCATACTGTTAATTAATTTCTGTAATGTTGTCTTTTGAATTTTATTCTACTCGTATCTTATTGCATGCTCTAGCTCTTAAATGTTATTTTACTGTTTCCCATTTTTATATAATGCACGTGATAAAATTCCCCACATATTCTACATTGGATTTAGGTCCGGAGATCGAGTGAGCCACTTCATAAATGGCAAATCTTTTTGCCTAAACCACTCTCGACTCTTCTTCGCGCTGTGTACCGCGGCGTTGTCTTGTTGAAAGATAATATTATTTTCATGATGCTCATCAGTAAATAAAATTAAAATATCATCTAAAAGATCAATGTACTTTTCTACGTTTATTCTTGTCGAAATTTTATAAATTGGCGTTTTCGAATTGTAATTAAATGTTGCCCAAACCATAAAACTTCTACCGCCAAAATTTCGCCTCATGCTTACGATTTTATTTTTTCTTCAGTCGTGCCAATAATATTTGTATCTGTCCAAGCAGTCAAGATTAAATTTTTTTTCGTCCTAAAATATTACATTCTTTCATTCTTCGTCCCAGGTCATATGTTTTTTTACAAATTCTAATCTTGCAGCTTTGTGCTCTTGAGTAAGCGGTGGCTTAGTTACCATTTTTGTCCATTTTAACCGTGTATCACTATGCAATTTGTTGTACACGGTACGTAGTTACAGGTAGATGTAGATCTCTCTTTACTTCAGTGGCAGTTGGATTATTATTTATTATTTCTTTAAAAATTCAAGAATGGCCACGCCTGGTTAATTTTCTATTGCCTCCACTATAGTGGTTTTTGCCATATTTAATACCTAACTTTAAGTAACTATGTACACAAGTACCAGATCTATTGATTTTTTTGCAGTTTCTCGAATAGAGAATCGTGCATCGTGATATGCATCTATTTTTGCTTTCTCCTGCGAAGGCAAAACTTTTCCTAGTGGCACTTTAATACACCATAGAATTATTTAATGTTTTCATACGAATATTATATTTCAGTAACAATAGTTACTCTTAATAAAATGAGATCGTGGTTACTTTCATATATAATACGGTAAAACTGAGAAATACTTGCTGTTCTTCTACAAATTTCGTCATTGCCTCTATCAGCATATTATTATTTCTGTTTACCAAGCGTTGAACACACGTGTTTGTTTGCATTTATTGTACTCCAGTAACGATCCAGTGGTTCGCGAAAGATTTTCTCATACCAGTACCAAATATTTATAAAATAAAGGAATATTTTGTAAAAAATCATAGTGTTCTTATAGAAATTTCGTTCGCTGTAGAACAACGCGCCATTGGCTGGTTACGTCTCTCACGTATATGCACATGCGCACGCGAAATCAGGTCGTCGATTATCCCGAAATTGTATCGCCATAACCGCAAGAACGCACGGTCGCTGGTAATTAATCTTCAGATACACTATACTTCGTACTAATACCCGAAGTCCTCTGCCCCCCATCCCCTGCCAGCTCTTTCAAGATGCACTCGACAGTAATTAATTTTTTAACGCCGCCCAGCACCCGGTTCTCCCCAATTATCCTTTACTCTTAATAACTTCTCGGTTGTGGGTAAAAGTGGATTACTCGGTTTTTAATTAATGTTAACGGACAATTACACGGTAACTTATGTCCTGTTGTGTATCATGGCCAAGGATTATGAGGGTTGATGACTAAATCTCGTGAGTCGAGTTCTTGGTTGATTTTTATCTCCGAACAAGAGGATCGAAAATTGTAATGCTGTCGAAAACTTTTTTTAGAGATATTATTTTACTAACGGCGGTATTATGAGTGTCTATAGGATGTTTCAGTAGTAATGGAACATGTAATTTTAATAACAGTATGTCTTTATAATAATAGTGACGATAATGATGATGATGATGATAAAGTAAATAAGCCTATACGAAAATTCGAATACAACAAAACAGAAATTAAATGGTAATAGGGAACAGAAGAGGTGATCAACGACCCATAATAATCGCCTCAACGAGAGCCATATTGCGAAAATTACACAAATGACTCAAGCTGAACAAAGACGTGTGCCTGGAATTGCAAAAAGTAGCCATCTTGAGCACATGGCAGAATAATTCGTAAATTTATGGACAATTCAGAAATAAACAGCAAGGAACGTTTAATTGAACTCCTATATCATAACCATATAATTTGAAAAAGAAATAAGATTATTAATAAATTAGCCTTAATTTACCTTATATTACAATTAAAATTAGAAGTTTACAAAAAGCGACTTTCATCGTGTACAAAAACAATCGAGTTAAAATCGTGTTAGGACTCGTTTTTATGGGGATAACCTTAAATTGGTGATATTCTCATACAGATAGAGTGAAAAATGTCGATTCCTGAGGAAAAGACACGACGTTCCCTCTGTAGAAGAAAAAATTCCTGTAACAATGAAGGTAACCAATTTGACTGTAATCTACAATAAATGAACCAAAATGATATCTTCATTCATATTTTCTTAATTTTCTCAATTCTGGATGGACGAATCCGTGTGACATATTTTGTAGCATTTCGCTACCATATAACATATTTTGTGAATTTTGGGATCGTATACCAAAACTCTCTTGAAATTGTTCTGCGTTGGTTTTCCACGTTTTTGTTATTAAAGTGATATGAAACGAAAAAAAGATTCAACCTTGACTGAAAACTTTGGTAAAACGAATATAATGCACAAGATTAATTATTAGAATGTGTTAGAGAATAAATTTTATATACATTTTGGGCTGCAAATTGAATTTATATGCAAGATAATACATCCAAACACTTCAAGAAATCGACAAAAGAATACCTCCAACAAACTAACGTCAACGTCTTACAATTGGAATACGGTCTCCTGGGACTTTAATCCTCTACAAAATGTTTGATGAATAATTATGCTGGATATTTACAATAAAAGAAGATAGTAAAAATTGGAATTAACTTGTATGTACAAAGCAATTCGTTGTTACGACGATGTGTTTAATTACAAAATCTTGTTTCCATCGTCGTCTATCGATTTTTGTTGTTACGTTTGAATAGAATCAAAATTCAAAAGTGGAGTTTTGGTACAATCGATTATCCTAGCAAAATTCATAAAAAATTTTGGACTCGTTATAAATGTATCGTTACGAAAAATATTACGCAGATTTGACGTCAAAAACCGAAAAGACTAAGAAAATATATGCGCCCATCATTTCGATATGCACTCTACAGTAGAAATTTCTATTCGCAAACGTGCTTCTGCAGCAACCTTACAGTGTGTAATTTCAAACGAAGCAATTTAAAATCTCTTGAATCATCGCGTGTCAATAACCATCATTGGATCTCAAACCCCAAACGGATCCGGATATGCAGTCATCGGCAATAGACTAAACAATTCAGCTAAACTCCACCCAAAGACACCCATCCTCCACTGCGAACTAAACGCGATTAAACACGCTATCGAGCTTACGTCCAGAGATCAAAACAAGAACTTCGTTATCTTTTGCGATTCAATAAACGTTTCATTAATCCAGAATCCTTGGATAAATGGCCCAGTCATTCAAGAATGCCAAGAATTCTACATGAAATCAACAAATAGAAGCAATACAGTTACAGTAACCTGGGTCCCCTCCCACATTGGCATTGTTGGGAATGAAAGAGCGGACTAAGTGACTAAAGAAGCTGCAAACTCGCCTAACTTCAACCACTACAACAATAGCCTACCAGGAAGAACCGCACTCTATCTACTCAAAAAGAAAATAAACGAAAACTGGAATAAAACCTGGAAATCCTCATCCAAACCACGACAACAAATCGTCAAGAACGACTTCTACAAGAATAGCAGCGTCTACACCCTACCAAGGCACGACCAAGTTGTAATCTCAAGAGTCATAATAGGACACACTAAACTCACCCACCAATATCTTCTCTATAAAGAAGAACCACCAACCTGTAAATTATGCAAAGTGCTGCTAACCGTGGACCACATTATCTTGGACTGCAGAAAATACAGCGCAATCTGCCTAGAGAGTAGCATAAACCCATCTTGAAAGACAACCTGATAAATAACAGCACAACAAAGAACCTCCTACAATATCTAAAATGAACAAGACTATACAACAGGCTGACTTGCCTGAGTCGCTAATAACCCACAAAACGGTTGATGCGACGTTAAATAACGAAATGAAAAAAAAAATAACCATCATTAAGGCCATTTAATTATAAAATTTTGTTTCCATCGTCGTCTATCGTTTTTTGTTACGTTCGAATAAAATCAAAATTCAAAAGTAGAGCTTTGGTACAACCGATTATCTTAAAAAAATTCATACAAAATTTTGAACTCGTTATAAATGTATTGCTACGAAAAATATTATGCGGATCTGACGTCAAAAATCGAAAAGACTAAAAAAACATGTGGGACCATCGTTTTGATACGCACTGTATAGAAGAAATTTCTGTTCACAAACGTGCTTCTGCAACTGCCTTACAGATTGCAATTTCAAACGAAGCAATTTAAAATCTTTTGAATCATCGCGTATCAATAACCATCGTTACGACTGTGTGTTTGTGGCGCTGCTTGACTGCTGGTAGGATCTCAGAGAATTTTCGTAAACGGGTAGAAAAGAACTCATCAAGTAAGGCTTTCTAGTAGGCTTAGATGACTGGATACTGGGAAGTCAATCAAGGATTGTATATAGAGGGTGTTCGGTCACCCCTGGGAAAAATTTTAATGGGGGGTTCAAGAGGCCAAAATAAGACGAAAATCAAGAATACCAATTTATTGATGGAGGCTCCGTTAAAAATAAAAAATCGTTCTGGAAAAATTATTTCCGGTTACGGGGGTCAATTACAATCATTTTTGGTGAATAGACATACTCCCGAAATCCTACCCACTTTCGAGAAAAAAATTCGAGTAAGTGCTGAATGTTTTGAGCGAAAAAAAAAACTTTTGAATATTCTTGGAAAAATTATTTTTAGTTCCAGCGGTCAATTGCAGGCATTTTTTGTCAATAGACATACACCCGAAATTTTACTCAGTTTTGAGAAAAAAATTCCTTACCAAAAATATAATTTCTGACCAGAAATGTCTGCCCGAATTTTCATGCGAATCTTTAAAATGTCGTAACTTCTGAACGGATTGGACGATTTTAATGTTTAAAAAAGCAAACTACGCGTATTTTGATGGAGAATATGTGCAAATCGCAAAAATATTTGAAAAGTTTGTGCTTGACCTCGCAAAATGAGAAAAACCCTATAAAAATGGTCCAATTTTCAAACAGTCATAACTCCGACAATTGTGAATATATTTCAATGAAACTTTTTTCTGAACTAGAGCTCATGGGTACCTACAAAAAAGTATTAAACAACTTTTCTGTAGGGCGACAAACGAAATTACTAAAAATGAAAAAGGAATTTTTAAGAAAAATCGACAGGGGGTAGGTGCCTAAATTTTTCGACGAAAAAACAATTCTTAATTAATTCTGAAAAAATTATTTTCGGTTGCGGGGGTCAATTACAATCATTTTTGGTGAATAGACATACTCCCGAAATCCTACCCACTTTCTAGAAAAAAATTCGAAAAGGTGTAAAATTTTGCGACGGAAAAAAGAAATTTCAAATCGTTTTGGAAAAATTATTTTCGATTGTGGGGGTCAATTACAATCATTTTTGGTGAATAGACATACCCCCGAAATCTTGCACATTTTTGAGAAAAAAATTCCGTACGGTCGGAACTTTAAACGTTAATAACTGTTTAACGAAGCCTTAATCAACAAATTGGTATTCTCAATTTTCGTCTTATTTTGACCTCTAGAATCTTTCATTAAAGTATTTCCCAGGGGTGACCAAACACCCTATATAGCAACGCAGGGGTCCGGTCCAGCGCTTGTGAGAGCGCAATCCCTCTGGTGGCGAGCATAATAGGTAACGCCACATATTTAATCATAAAATCTTGTTTCCATGGTTGTTTATCGTTTTTTGTTGTTACTTTTGGATAGAATCAAAATTCAAAAGTGGGGCTATCGGTTTGGTACAACCGATTATCCTAAAAGAATTCATAAAAACTTTTGAACTCGCTAAAAGTGTATTGTTATGAAAAATATTACGATCTGACATTAAAACCCGAAAAGACTGAAAAATCGTGTAGGACCACCGTTTTGATACGCACTGTACAGAAGAAATTTCTGTTCGGAAACGTGCTCTTGCAACTACCTTACAGATTGTAATCCGAAACGAAGCAATTTTGCCGGTAGCAATTTAAAATCTTTTGAATCATCGGGTATCAATAACCACTCGATTTCGTTGATTGCGCGATTCGCGTACGTCGGTCGAATGCTTTTATGATCGAAACGGAACGAAGGAGAAACAGAATCGGGGCAATGTCGCGTAGAAAGGGACGATGCTTCAGAGTGGGGGTGCTAAAGTGGGAGGAAGAGAACGAGAGGCTACCGTCTAAGCGAGTCTATTGTTGTGTCGGAGACTTAATATGCATTTCTCTCAGGGACGAACCACGCTCTCCAAGATTCTCCCTTTCCCAGGTTGCGTACTGAAACGTGAAATAAACGAAGAATCGAGTTCGTCGTGGAAACTTGCCGCCTTTGCGTTGCTCCTATTACCTCTTAGTAATTCTGGCTCCGTGTTCTTATTAATCTTGTTATGGGTTTCCTGCTTTTAAGACTTTTTACTCGTCACGAAACCGTTCCGTTTACACCTTTTCGATGTACCGTCATCGTCCAAGGTATCACGCATTGTTAGGCTCATGTTTAGTGCTTCCGTCTTAAGAATGTCTATACTGTTTCGTGGGCTGTTCATGCCATTTTGTATTGTGAACGTTGAAGCTGTAGCGTGTCCCCGACACGCCCATTAGAATAGCGAGAAGTTTAGAAGATCCATCACGCGATGGAATACATTAGTTTGTCATAAATGCGGATCTTTACGCAAATTCAGATTTTTATTAATAGAATTAATGAAATGGGAACTTTGTAAAGGGTTATCTCAACCCCTAAATAGAATAATTTGTATCCTCAAGTATTAAGTATTTAAGTATTTCGTATATTTTTGCATATTAAGTGAATATGCAAAATTCTAGTCATAAATGTTCTATTCACAGAATCTTAAGTGAACTATATTTTCTATATTTATGAGTTGATATAAATACTGGACTATTTACATTAGTCTGGGTTGCATAACCTAAACAGAGTGTTTAGAAAAGTAAGGTAAGAAACGAAGAAAAAAATAATAATCCAGGAGGCATTTTAACAAGCTTTATTTATGACTTCTTAAGTTATATTGAAAGTGACGACTAATAAAATGGCGGTCTGGCAGCGTACTTTTACATTCTTCATTTTTAGTTTGACCATAAATTAAACACGATGCAGAATATTTAAAAAAATATTTGTATTCTGTGAAAGTACCATAGAATTATTTTCAGATACTTTGATTGCAAATTTAAAAATTGTAGATTTATATGTCAAATCAAAATTTCGTTTCCGAAAGTATAGATGGAAACATTTTTCTAAACACTGATCGATTTTTGTAGATAAAAGTAAGACATAAAGATGTTAGAAATATACGAAGAAATAAAAATTCAGATAAGTGACTGAATGCACTATATAAAACTTAAACTTACATAAAAGTAACAGAATGAATGGGAGTAAGTAGTCATAAACGTAAAATCACTCACATGCGATAACGATTGTGTGTTTCCTTATTGCTTCCTTTCTATTTTTAATTTATAAATTAAGACATCAGATTCGACAATTCACTTCCGTGATCTTTCACTGCAACGTTTTGCCCTTTCTTGTATTTTTTGTGTAGCAACAATTACGGTAATAGTAAATATAAACATAAAGCGTGTAATTCTACTTCACCTTTGCATCATAAATGTATATTTAACTCTACCTTTATACAGGGTGTTTGGCCATCCCTGGGAAAAATTTTAATGCAAGATTCTAAAGTCCAAAATAAGACGAAAATCAAAAATACCAATTTGTTAATTGATTAAAAAGTATTTTCGTATTCTGTGATTTGCTAAATTATATTTCTGTAAATTTTTCATTTAAATGATTAACAAAAAAAAATTTTTAATTATGCACAAACACAGTTCAAATTATTAACAAAACAATTTTTTGTTCTGGCAATAAAACGATTTTGAGAGTGAAAACATTTACTTAAAGAAATTGTGAGTTTTCGTATCACGACGAATATTTTCAAAATGATACAAAATATAAAGAAAAAGTTAAATTCAAAGTATGATTCTCCATACCCTACACTGTGGTGGAGAAAAATTCGAAAAAATGGGGATGAAAACAAAAGAGTTTGTTTCAAAAATGTTTGCCACATAAAAGAATAAAAAATGTACCTTGTATATTGTACCTTGTACCTTTCAAAAATATTTGCGGTAAAACGGAAACTCTAAATTTATTTAGGGGAGTATTTTCACCCTTAAAATTGTTTTACTGCCAGAACAAAAAATTGTTTCGTTATAGGATCACTTGAACTACATTTGCTACATTTGTGCGTTTCAGTATTTTTTAAATTTTGAAATTGCCGAATTCGCTTGAAAGAAAGTAACTAGACGCAGTTTTTTTTAATTGTGTGACTGTTGTTTTTTACGTATTACCAAATAGAAGATAATATAATCCGAAGAGATAGTTTTCTGGAAGGACGACAAATATTTCGTTTTCCCTTATCGGTACATACTTTCGTATGCACGCGGATGCCAGAAACAGTAACAGCGGCTGTCGTAGCACAAAACGGATACGCATTCTCTAATATAAACACGAGTCGACCATCGGGACACCCACAACGATAAATTCCAGCATCGTCATGTGTCCTGAAGTTTTCAATATCGATCTGCGGATACTTTATGCACTCCATTTTATTATATGGAAACATAAGTGTTTCTTATAACACGAGCCATTCACGATGATTCAACTTTATTAAACGTTACAATTTTTAAGTACAATTATTTGACGGAAAATAAATATACCGGAAAAAGTGACTAATATTTTGGAAAATGTATCTAACAATCTTTGTGTTAGCAAAAGATGATGTTTTTACAGAATGATATCAGTAAAACAACCTACTTTTTATAAAACTATGGCATTAATTGCTATGTTGAATTGTTGATTTGCAATATGGTGATAATTTGAAATTTGTTCTATCTTTTAAAGATTGTTTCTTCATTCATTTTATGTTACTCGATTGTATTAATAAATTTGATGCTTTTTAGAAATTTTAATTATATCGTTGACCATTGAATGTATGTTATTTAAAGTTCCATTACGTAACTTATACATCAAACAATCAATTGGTTCAGTTTCTGGAAAACTTGCACAATCTTCATTTTCTTCTACTCGTGATCCAAAAGACGCGAAATAGCTAAATATAACGTTGGAGTATCGATTGGAGCAAATGTTGTCTATAAAGCGATACGACTGGAAAGCAGTACGTCGTAAGTCGAGTTTCCTTCGACGAAATTTTTTGTTGAAATTAGAGCACAATTGACAAAAACTGGTTCAACCATTAGTCCAGAATTTTACATTTTGGAACATTAGTTAATTCACTGCTAATGATAAAATATGATTTAACGACGAAGAGAATAATTCATCTACTACTTATCAATTATTTCATATAAATCAGTATTTTCCAAAATGGGGGATGCAACCACTAGAAAAGAGGTTCTAGCAAAGAAGATCGTGGGAGAAAATTTTAAATGTAGAAAAATATTATAACTTGAACATTTCTTTATTGCAATACACTGACTATCAAAATATAAAAAAAGTTTTTAAATTTAAAAATTTTTAATTTAATAACTATTCGTGTATATGTATCATTTTAAATAATTTGGAAGGGAACTCCTTCCAAGGAAACCATTGGGAACCATTAGTCTAAATTAAAGCTCCAAACAATTTTAAAGAACACCATTTTGGAGCACAGTTCTTTATACAGTAACATGAAAAGTATTGTTAACAACATCTCCATTATCAGATCTTCATGAAAACTAAATGTCTTGGCTTCGTTCACAAACCTATTCTAAATAAATCATAAAATCTAGTAAGCTGCTTGGATTTCTTAAAGTATCTTTATTAATATAATCGAATATTCAAATATTACGCGTCTCCGTCTGTCACCAACTCGCCGATCAATAATCGCTTTTCTCTTCTCTCTACAACTTTTATTGTTATCAGTCACCTACGCTTCACCGTGGACGACCCTTACAATCTGATATTTATAATATTGTTTCTTTAATAACGTTTAAAGTTGCAACATCTAATGAAGTTCACGCTATTACTAGCCAGCGATTTTTTCGAGAAGTATTGTGATTAGACAAAAATGAGACAGGATAAAGTTTTATAGTTTTTTACGATCAATGGGACAATATATATCAATTTTGCATATTTACATTATTTTGCGAAAAATTCAATTTTTTAAATGGAGTGCCAAATATGTTTTATGTCATTTGAAAACGTTTGTCACTATCCGTTGTACAAAATATGTACTTCCAACATGATGGAGCACCACTACATAATTGTAGAATTGTCAAAAATTATTTAAACAATAAGTTTGAAAGTAAATATTGTAGATAGGCACATACGAACCTTTAAAATGGCCTGCAAGATCTCCAGATCTGAAACCTTTAGATTTCTTTTTATGGGAAACTCTTAAAAATGTTATGTACGATACACCTCCCATAGATATAAACGATTTAAAAACTAAAATAGAACAAGCATGTGAATCGATACCTCATACAATAATAGTGGCAGCTACTGAAAACGTAATCCATAGAAGTGAAATATGTATTCGTGTACAAGGAAATCATATTGAACATCTTTCATATACAGAATTCTTACTCATACAGAATTCTAATAAATACAACGTTATGAAATGTTCAAAATTATTCTTTTATTCCCGATCTTCCATAACCTCGAAGATCATCAAATAGCACGTGAATGAACTCGTCTTGACACAGACTTTCATATGACATAAAAAAATATACAGGGTGTTCGGCCACCCCTGGGGAAAATTATAATGGGAGATTCTAGAGGCCAAAATAAGATGAAAATCAAGAATACCAATTTGTTGATGGAGGCTTCGTTATAAAGTTATTAACGTTTAAAGTTCCGCCCGTTCTGAATTTTTTTCTCGAAAATGCGCACGATTTCAGGGATATGTCTATTCACCAAAAATGATTGTAATTGACCCCCGCAACCGAAAATAATTTTTCCAGAACGATTTGAAATTTTTTTCTTCTGTCGAAAAATTTCACACCTTCTCGAATTTTTTTCTAGAAAGTGGGTAGGATTTCGGGGATATGTCTATTCACCAAAAATGATTGTAATTGACCCTCGCAACCGAAAATAATTTTTCCAGAACGATTTGAAATTTTTTTTTTTGTTGAAAAATGTAGGCACTTAATTAGATTTTCGGTAAGGAATTTTGGACGTTTAATCATTTACATCACCATTTCACTGCACTTCATACGGATTATAAGTACAGTAATCCCTCGCTAATGTTCGCAAGTTTGGTTCCTCGACGCGAATATTATCGAGGGAGAGTCTATTTCGAGAATTGTCGGCTGTTGTCCTTAATCGACTCGATCACATTGCAGGCAAAAGTGAGAAACACTAAGAGCAAGTGAAACAGAGAAAAGTGTTCAACGTTCAAAGTATGAAGTGTTTTTTCAAACTGTTTTGATAGGCGTATTATAACTCGAGTTTAAAATAGGAAGGCTGATTTCATACACCGTTTAACACATTCACTTTTAATCGCTTCGTATCTTTTTAATGCGTTTAACTTCCTTATGCGTTTCTTTTGTCTCATTTTTAAACGTCGTTTTTTGTTGGGATTGTGTTTGGTTCATTCTAAACAGTTCTAAACAACTCATTATTATTTCAACACGTTTATTTCTATTTTAACAATGAACGTACGTAGGTATTTCTACACGTGTTCCCTCACAACGCCATTACACTCTACCACGGGGTTCCCCTTCATATTCTCCGTTCCAACGCTACCAACTGTAATCAGTAAAAATAACTACACATTTTTAACGTTTCCGAGGAAGTCTAATTAGTCGTGTATACGAACATTTAATAACTTTTGCGAGGTTCTATTCCATTCTGTTGTCTATATTGTTTTATGAATTTCATTTCATTTCTTATATTTCCTATTCTTATGTGTTTCTTTCAAGGTTTTAATTTATTATTAACAAATATAATATTATGTATCTTTTATGTATAATCGTTTTTTTATATTTGAATTGTAGTACTACTTTTGTCTTACTTTTATTGATATTTTTCACCTTACTTACATTATTATCGTAAAAAATATGTTACTTATTTTACATTCTTTTTTCAATCCTGGAAAAATTCTTCAATACTATGGCCTTGTTTGGAATCATCTCCATTAGAGAAAGCTCAGCAATGTGATTAAAATAATTTCATAGTTATAATTTGAAAGGGGTTTGCTCGTTCCACTGCAGCGCCATCTCAGTGGTGGTTACATGGTTTTTCCGGCGTCATGTAGTCATGCTTAGCCGCAGATGTGTGATAACCAAATGTATATTGAGTTATGTATGCAAGTGAAATTATTCAACACTCCAACATAAATTGATAAATATAAAAATTGTTATTTTTGCTCTTTCCAGTGATTCATTCGTATCATCGCTGATCACGAGTTACAATTTAAATTAGTGGGTATGACTCCACAAACAATATCGAAGAAAAAAGTAGCAAACATTAGCGAGGGACCACTGTAATTAAAATCTGGTAATACCTACACGGAAAAGTATCTAGATTACTATGTTCTACTATAATATACAGTGGCAAGTACGTTAAAATACTGTTATCTACATTCGTGGCTATACATTCATGATCCTTCCCACTGATAAACACACAAAAAAGAAAGACTGCAAAACGAATGTTCTTTAGAGAAAGAAACACGCGAATGCAAAATGCAAGTATCTCCCAACGATAATCGCGTCAACGTCGCAAACCGAAAGAAACTCATTCTGGTAACTTCTGTTGCGCCAAATTGACAAGTTTCGTATGTTTTATTTATTTTTTTCCTTTATTTGGCGCTCTCCCGCGTGCGCCACGAAAAATACTTTATATTTCTCTGCTTTCGCTTCAGTCAATTTCTTTCTCTATCCATCCCGCAACGTGCAATTCCCTTTTACGCTCTTTCCACCGTGGACGAAACGCGAATACGGATGCAGCCTTTATTCCCCCGGTAACACTGGCATCAACAATTCGTGCTCGGACAAATTGCCGCAGTATCAAAAAGGAGAACCGCGACAATGCAACAGCTCTTCGCGCAGACTGCATTCGACGAAGATGAAAGTACAAAAACAAAATGAAAAATGATATCCTGTGATTACAGAATTGGCCAGCTCATCCCTTTCGCGAATATTGTGTTTAGTTGTTTTTATCAAATTTGTTATGTCATGATTAAAAAGCTGCGTATTAAGGGAGAGTTACTTAGAGCGTCAGCTAATTGTACCACTTTAATTGTTTTATTATAGTATTATAAGATATAAGAACCACCCAATCACAAATATATAAAATAACTGAATAATTATCTTTCTCTCTATCCAAATGATTGATATCATTTTTAATCGTGTTATATACAACTGTGGCCCCAAAAGAGAGTTGACTTCATAACCTTTAAGAATTACAATAAAATCTTAAACAAATATATTAACTATTCATTTCACATTATATTCTATAAATGGTTTTGAATATACATTTGTATAAATAAATTAATTAATACGAAATTGACTGTTTCAGCTAGTATCGGTTACAAATATTAATAAATAAGTTATAATCGTATTTTAAATAGTGCAAAGGGAAGATCAAAGATATACCTTTATACAGATAAATATACACATTCGCCTCTGTATTTATGTAGCTTATAAAACTGTAACATCGTAGTTTTATTCTGTATGCTTACGTTTGTAGAAAAGTAAGGTTGTTGTGAATTATTTTATATTTATTATACGTATGATATTGCAATTATTATAGAGGTTAAATTGATATTTTTCTAAAGTAATCACGATTCCTAAATTGTTAAGGTTTGTCAAAAACCATCATTGTTTTTCTTAACTCCTTTTTTCCTAGTATGCCTTCGTGCTACAAACGAATCTAATAATTTCATACTAATTCGTACACTACTTTTCTACTTCTGTTTACAATTTTAGCTAGTTTTACTACCGGATAATGTTTCTTTCATAAATAAAGTATGTTTAATCTTAGAGAAAATATTTTTAGAAAATGTACAAATAAGCGAATGCTTCACATATAGTGTTCTATAATTAATGAATGAAACATAAATGTGCTATCATTTTATTGGATTTGTTAGAGAAAGTGATTGAAAGTTATAACTTAAATGAATTATTTAATCAATCATATTAGAACACAATTCTGAATTAACATAATGACATATTGTCACACATATGCAAATGCAGTTACATACATAAATCGTTTAAATAAAATAACTTCACAGGACTGATTTCCTTTGTTGTTGCAAGATTTTATTAAATTATTGTCAGATGCTTAGTTGAAGTCATATGTTCTTTTTAAAAATTACTTCTTAAAAATCTATTATTTATTTTTAGCCTTTCGGTCAAGAAATGCTCAGTTTAAATTAAATTCCACAATCTATTCGACTTTTCACATTTTAATTTACTTTGGTCCTGACAGCTTATTGAACCAACTGTAAATTTTTCTTCTTTTTTGCTTGGTATCCTCATTCTTGGCTATTTGATAATATCTAGTTATTTTTACTGGGTATGGTTGGTAGCGTTGGAACGGAGATATGAAGGGGAGCCCCGTGGTAGAGTGCCCGGTAATGTGTAATGGCGTTGCGAGGGAACACGTGTAGAAATATCTATATACATTCATTGTTAAAATAGAAATAAATGTGTTGAAATAATAATGAGTTGTTTAGAATGGTTTAGAATGTACCAAACACAATCCCAACAGATAACTCTGTCACACTTACTAAAATTATTTTTATAATGCGAGGATAAACTGTCTCGTCACATTCTTCAATTTTCATCCTATAATTTCTTCTATTATCTAAAATGACGCCCCACAACTACAAGTTTCTCAAACTGTTTTATCATTGCGAACAAACTTCGCGGAGGTATTTTTTTTTTGTCGCGAGCTGTAAAAGTTTCATGAGACTCGTTCCGCAAAGTAGAACGATGATTTTGTGGTTTACGATTTTTTAATTTACCATGTCGCCTTGATAATGTGATTTATGGATCGACTTATATTCCTATTTCACTTTCGTCGACAGTTTATTTATGCCAATTCATTCGCGCTATGGTGAACGATGTATATTTCTTATGCTCGCAAATAACTGATCAGATATCGGCTATAAATAAAAACGGTGCACTTTAAAAAATGCACGCGCGAGTCACCGCGGCCCTCGTTGCATTTGTTGCACACGAGGGCCCCGCGGAATTAAGATCAACGATGTTTATAAACCCGTCGCGTGAAAAATTCTCGCGTGACGGTGGTAAATTTGAAACTACGAGGGGAGAAAAAGGGAACCTACGATTTTTGCTCGACGAAATAAATTAAACGAGAAACACAAAACGCTCGTATTTCAGGCGCAATGGATTTATGAAACCTCCCACTTCAAAACCTTATCCAGACGTGGCCAAATTGATACGATCATTGGTGAAATTCAAGAAATTTTCAATTTTTAACGCAGTATAAAGTTGTACGATGAATGTTCGTTGGTTTGTAGGATTAAAAATATTAAAATTAATTTTTAGATGTAATATAGTTGCGAATCCAGTGTTTGACTACACAAGAGTAACAGTCTCTATTATTTTTATTAAAAAATTTATCTATATTTTATCTTTAATTTTGTATGAAAAAGCGTAAAATTAGTAATAATTAAATTATAATTTAGCTGTTAAAGTAAAAGATGCAAAGACAGTAATTTGTAATCACCCAAATCATATTTAGCAGTATTTTCTGATCACATTAATTCCTCATAAAAGAAATTTTGTATGAAGTGTATAAAGAATCAGTGAAATAGTGTTTTTATATATGCAAAATAAATTGTTTACAAATATAGTAAATGTAATGATTAAAATATAGGAAAAGTTTTTTCATAACTTAATGGTGCTAGTTCTCTTTGATCTTTCTCAGTTTTTTTCTTTAAAATCTTTTTCTTCTGCTTCTTTTCTAACTTATATTTTTTGTAATCCTAAATACTTCTCAAATTCTTTTTGTTTCTCTTGTGACATTTTTTAATAGTATATTCTTCATTCTTCACATGTAGCTACGACATAGTTTCATCTTTCTCTCTTCTTGTTGTATCGTTTGCTTTTTCCCTGATCAAAAATTAATAAAAAGAAGATAAGAGAGAAGTAGAGGGATATTTAAGAGGAAGTTTGTGTTTCCAGATCACATCACGAAGTAACTAAAGTTAAAAAATTAAATAATTTCAAGTAAATATTGTAAGTAATAAAGTTTTTGAATGTATTTAGCTACTTCAACAATCTCGAAATAAGCTTGATACGAATCTTATAAAAAGCGAGCGATTGTTAAAACTAAATTAGCAAAAATTACTATTAGAACGAAAACGAAAATTATTAAAAAGTTTAAATTGAAATATAGCACGAAGATAAAAATTTTACATATCTAAGGCTAAGGATAAACATACGAAATATTAGATTATTACAATGTATATTCATATAATAATAAACTGTTCTATCGTCTATAAATAATGTATGGATAATAATTCAAAGAAAATAATGCGTGTTTATATTGTGCTAACAATACATCCGAATAACATAATTCAATATGTAATCGATTTTACACCGTGTCACAGAAACGTATTAATGAAACTTTTCTTGCAAAATAATGCATTTTACGCATGATTTAAACAACAGTACAGAAACCAGATTTATTTGTGTAAAACATATTGAAACTGTTCGAAATTATTCTTATATATGTACATGAATTGCAAATATTCTGTAAATATAATATAAAATTCGTTTGACATTATCCCGCCAAAAAGAAATGATAATTCGCAGTAATTGTTTAGTTAATCGTACGCTTTTTCACTTTTGACCTTTGCGTTGGAAAATCATTTTACTTGAATTACTTCGCGGGAAAATGCTAAAGTAAGAGTTATTCCGCAGAATAAAACGAAGGAAGAGAAGGCTATCTTCAAAAAAGAAAACCACGGCCGTTAACTTATATTTATTGTAATTAATTTCTCAAAGGTGCGATGTTTGAAAAGTTCAAGTAGAAAATACAACAACCATTAAAGCGCTATTGCGTCGTAATAACCAACGAAGATTAAACAAGCTTTAAGACTCGATTGCCTTGAAGATTCATTTGTCGTAAAAGACGTTTTTCTTTTCCTTTCTGGTGTCTAGTATACCGATGTTAATGATACGTTTATTTGAAAACGCTTGCAAGGTGTCGCCCATAAATACCAATCAAATGTGAAAAATTTACGCTATTCGGATGTGACAAGTTTTTATGTCTCCATTGTTTCATCATTATTTATTTGCGAATATCACAATTGATGGAATGCAAGGTCAAAGCTATTGAAACGCAACGCAAATTCCCGATCCACACCATTCGTTGATGGATAGAATGAACAAAATGGACGCGTGAACTTTCCGCGTGATCGAAAGCGTTTTTTCATGTTTACGAAGATAGAACGCGACATCGATAAAAGAATATTGATCAAGCATACGGAATAATTCTTAGAAAGTGATTGCAATTAACTGCTATATTCGAAGATTAATCTGTCTAAATGATATTTAATTTGAATAAAAACATTGTAATGCGGTAAACATAAAAATATGTTTTGATAAAGAGCAATAAGAAATGAAATTTCTTCTTCTGGTGCTGATTGTTTCATTTTGATGTTTATTGGAATATAATATCTTTTAAATGACCACCCAATATATCCAATTTTCAATGACTCTGACAGATAAATCAGGCTATATTTCACTAATAACACGAATGATGTTTGAGATCATTAACAGTTTGTTAGAACAAAGAAAAGATTCAACATGGTCCCACAACAATGACGTCAAATTAAAAGATCTTTGTGGCTGCATTTCTCGAAATAATGTTGAGAATAGTCGTGTTCCGTAAATTATAAAATACAATGTCAAGCAGTTTAAAAACGTGGTATAAGAAGTATGAGTAGTAAGTAAGTAAGTAAGAACGAAAAAACGTGGTATAAGAAGTTCAATATAAAATATCAATATAAATAAATATAACATTTAAACAACAGAGCACATTGATTTAATTATCCACGAATCTTAACAAATCTTTGAACTTCCATCTCTATAAAACGATAGTTTCAGCAGAAGTGTAGCGTGTGGCACCATCTTGTTGGAAATATCTCAGACAAATCAAATCTACACAATTCACATCGAAGAAGAGATGAAATCATCGAACACACCTTCATTTTGAACAAAATAGAGACTAATAATTCCACCTAAGAAACCATGCAACACAGTAACTTTTATTAGTGTAAGAATTACTGAACTATTGACGGAGGATTAATCTTCTCAAATTCGACAATTTTTCTTATTGACAAAACGATCCATTCAAAAGTGAGCGTTATCACTAAAGATGGTTATTTGCCAAAATTAGAATCAGTTTCGATATGCTCTCCAATCAACAATCTGACAATGATCTTACGAAAAACAAGACCTAAGTCTGAGGAATCTTTAAATTTTGAGAACACGTGGATTTGATAAATTTGAATTTTTAGTAACATTTTCCCTTGCACTAGCAATATTGTTTTCATTTTTTGCATTACGTCGATGCGTTGGAATATGTTCATTAATGATTGAATCAGTGGGTTTGAATTTATCCAATAAACGATGAATTGTTGGTCGATAAATCGAACAAAGTACACGAATTGTTATTCGATTTGAACAAGAATTTTAATCATTTCAATGCACTAAGCAACTCTGTATCTCTCCGTGGTGACTTGTAGAACATTATTGAATACAAATAATGGTTGTAATAACTAAAAGTTTGATTGCTCCTATTGGAAAACCCTATATAAAGTTGATAACTTATTATTATTTAATTATTATTTGGACACCCATGGTTATTCTTGTTTTAAATAATTTTTTAACTTAAGTAAATACACGTTTCGTTCATCATACCATAGGTATCATCGATAAAAATTTATTTTGTGTTTCTGTATTTTCTGTTCTAATTCTTCCTTTTTCTTCTGCCACAGCATTATTCGTCCTTTCAAACCAAATATATGGAAATTGCTCAATAAATTAATCGAATATATCAATTCTGCTATACTAATATGTATTCGAACGTTTATCTTTCGTTACAGATTGAATTATAATGGAAGTAAAAATCACATGAGATATCAAATCAGATACTCGTTTATGAAGGATAGCGAACATCGAAGACCGCTATCGAGTAACGGATAAAACGATGGTCATCGAATATTCTTTAAACAGAATGAAAGATAACAGACCGGTTTCCATTTTCGCGAAACGAAATGCGATTGTCGACAGTTTCTGCGGAATATCGAGCGAAACCCCATCATGGGTTTATGCATTTCGTTGCTAATATAATAGGGCGCTGCAAAACGCAATCGACCGAAGTAGCCAATACGAAGCAGGACCGAAAATAAGAGAATGAAATAAAAGAAACGAAGTGCTTTGTCAGAATTTAGATTATCGTTTCTAAGATCGAAATAATTTAACTCAGAATTAATGTGTTGCGTTCTAGAAAGTCTTTTTCTTTAATATTAAGAAAACAGGTTGACGATATCTCTCTATTTCGTAGGATAGTAAATTGCTAATTTGATAATTGGCAATGTGTTTCCAAATATTTTTTAACGCCGATGCAATAAATGCTATAGTTTGAAACGCGTTTCTTTACTTGTTTGAATTAGTATTGTAAGTAGACTGCAGATGTTTATGTAAACGCATATTTTTATTGAAAACAGGTAGAAAAACGTGTTTTATGATTAGAGAATTTGAAAAATATATATTTCATTTTGCATCTTTTGCATAATGTATATATTCTATGTTTTATTTATAACTTATAAGGTTACTTAATTTTCAATACCGTTTGCTTTTTAATTTATTTATTTCTTGTTAAGAATTTTTTTTATTTTTTTTCTCTAATTGCAATAATTTTTTCAATCGAAAAATATTGGTTCTATTTTAATCGTCCAATTACTAAGTTACTCTAATATAGAATTATATTTGTTTATATTGAAATATCAATTTGAATTGTCAGATGAAGAGTTAAAACAATTAACGTTCCCAATTTTTACATATTATTTAAAATTCAGTCTAATGGCTTTAGAATTATTAAAAATCTAGATACTAAAAAAAGACTAAAAAAGGAAGAATATTTCGAAAACAACTTTGTAAGAACTGTTGATGAATATCGAAAATAATCTCGAAATGTTGAGTCTTTCGTAATAACTTAAAATTAATGTATCATGCTTAGAAAAACTAATAGAAATTTTAAACTAGCGTTTGCTCACAGCTTCGCCTGCGTGGGTGGTATTTTTTCGTTCAAGTTGATAAATACCTGAAAAGAGAAAATAAAAAAAATATTATTACAAATAAACTATTCTACGAATTATTTTTTAAGAAACTTATAAAACATTTTAACTCATGCATTTTTGCGTATCTCTTATAGTTTAGTCTACGTTTTACATAAAATAGTGAAACAAGTATAAAAAATACAGACTTGTTTTACATACATGCATACATAAATACCTACGTACAGATACATAACATTCAAACGAACTAATTTGTATAATAGTATAAATAAATAGTATAAATAAATAGAAATATAATATAAATAGAAAGTAATAAAACTGTTTATTACTGAGTTAAGTACACTTGATAAAATGTAGATTATACTTATTTTAGTTAGATTTTTCAAAGAGAAGTTACAAAATATTTGACAATGAGTTTTACATTGTTTTGATCTTGTTATTTAGATTCTCATCAAGAAGTTGGACAATTAATATAAATAATATATAAGGCCTTAATATGGTATTTACATTAAATAATGTTACATGTAAAACAAAACCATTTATTTTCAAATAATATCTTCATAAACTAAATTAGTTTATTTTTAGTGAAATCAGTTCTAAATTTCCTTTCAGGTTTCATTTACAGAATTGTTTTTTCATTCTGGTTCAGAATTCTGGTTCATTGTATATTTTTAGTTTTAATCTTTTTCTGATTTATATTAACAAAATCATTCCCATAGAAGATTATAAGCCAATATACGTAAATATAACTTCACACAATGATTTTTCACAACAGAATATTTTTGACAGTCTTATAATTTTGGCCTACCATAATTTCAAAATATTCTATTATTGGCTAATGTTTCTATACTTTCTGTTTGTTCACATTGTAATGGTATTCTAAGGACATTCTTCTTCTTTCTCAAATATGTACGTTTATACATACGTACATTAATGACAGTTGAATGAGTTGTCTTATAACTTTAAATAATATTGAAAAATATACCTACATGTAAAGAATACAAAGAATTTCTATAAAATTGAAATTGAATTAATTTTTCGAAATGTATAACAGTAGATCTAAATGATTTTATTTTGTTTAATTATTAGTTCAATAAAATTTTATTGAATTAATAATTAAACATTTCTTTTTTTAAATACAATCATTTTCAATTTTATATTTTCGTCATTTAAATTTTATTTCACATAAGTTATTTTATATAATTTTAATAAAATAAATTATTTTTATTAAATTGGCTCTACAATCTATTCATGTGATCATTTTTGCTATGAACATTAGCTACGTTGAAGTTAAAATGTTGAAGTAAAGATAAATATACATTTACTGTAAAAAGGCAAGGCACAACTATGTGCTATTATTAAACTAACTTTACCTAACTACGTGATAGACATTCCAAGGAAGGAATATTGGAAAAGTATTTTTATTTATCTAGCTTATATTTAGTACTTCTTCTGAATTTATTATCGATTTCAGTTTATCAATAAACTAATATATTCTAGGAAATATCTTTTTTTATACTTCCCTTTCACTTGTGAGGAATATACTCATATTTCGTGAATTTTTATTTTCAATAATTTAAGTATTTAATCATTTATACGAGTACAACAGTACAACAACGAGTACAAAAATTAGGTATTGCTTGGTTACAATTAAGTTGATATGCAATATAGAAAAAATTGAAAGTTGATAGGGACTATAATTGTTACAAAACGTGATCTTATTTATTTAATGAAATGCCTTCTTTTTAACAGAATTCCACCCAAGTGTAACGTCATGCACAAACTATTTTATAAAAAAATGCAAAGGTTCATTCTCTTATATTTAAACGCGAACGGAATTTTACGTTTAATATAATTAAAACAATAAAATTGACATACACAATGAAAAAATCTAACGCAATGCTATACTCATCTGATGTATTGTCTTTACAATATTGTATAACTTGCAGTCAAAACTTTTATACAACGTGTGATATCTTCTATATAAATTATTAAATGCTTAAATTATAAAAAACAGAAATTTACGAAATATAAGTATATTCCTCACAAGTGAAAGTAAAGTACAAAAAAAGATATTTACTAGAATATACTAGTTTAACGATAAACTGAAATTGATAATAAATTCAGAAGAAGTGGTAAATATAATTTTCTTAATTTAGAATATCGTTATGATTAATCGACATTTAAGCCACTAGAATACCCATTCCTCTCCAGGAATTTACACATAAATAAAAGAAGAATCCTATTATTAAAAGCCAACTAACAGAGGCAAATTTTTATTTAAAACTTTCGGGTGGTCTTTCGAAACAGAATTTTCAAGATTATATGTTGACTTTAATTTATCTTTTAGACAAGAATTGTTGTACGTGTTTCCTATTCTTATTTTTATAGATTTATTGAAAATTTCAAAACTCATATCTTTTATTTATTTGTAAATTTCTTAAGACGATCACGTAGGATTGTTTTTATTAGTTGTATGTTTGGTGAGTGTATGTAGTGTAAAGTAGGCTTAAGGAGGTATTGCTGTCTAGACTGTCAATTTCACAGGCCCTTTTTGTGATTTTTTTTTAATGATAGATAGGCTGTTTTGTACTGAGACTTTGTAGATATATTTATTCATCTTATAAGCACGTACAATATTTTTTTCATGGAAAAATATTAAAAATCGTGGGAATTATAACTTCTTATTTAATGGCTCTTTTGGAAAAGGTGCTCCAATGGCTTCCAGGATTCTAGATAATTTGAAACAGAGGGGGTTAAAGTATCTTCATAAGGAAGGTTGTAGTTATAGCAGGAACTAGGGAGAAGTCAAAATCCTGATAAATAAACAAATGGCGACGCTTCAAGTTTCGAATTTCTATTTGTTAATCGTTCTTTTGTTTTTAGCGTATCAAAAAAAATAGTAAAACTCAATATTTTTTTAAATCTCTAGTTCCAACTATAAAGGCGTGTCTGCTGAATATTCTCTCCAAATTTGAAGTCAATCGGTTTGCTAGATCTTGAAATATCATGTAAGCCAGTTTAAATGCGTTTTTTTAAACAAGAAGCTATAACTCTCGCAATTTTTAATATTTTTTGATGAAAAAAATACTATACATACCTATAAGACGAATAAATATATCTGCAAAATGTCACTACAAAACAATCTACCTGTCGTTAAAAAAAAAATCACAAAAAAAGGCCGAAGAAATGACAGCCTAGACAGCAACACTCCCTTAATGTTGGCAGCACTGGCACGCGAGGGAATCTACGCGTCGGTTCCATTGTCTTGTGAGAGTTGTGTACTACAGAAAATTATATTACCTATATATTAAATATATATTTCATTATTATTCAAAATAACAACAGTGGTAGAACATCGATTAATTAACAATACAATTAAACAATTAGTGGTCAGAACATCGATTAATTAACAATACAATTAAACAATTATTTGGCTCGTTATTTCCAATAATCACACCTTTTCACAAATTCTTCAACTTCTAACGTTATTATTATTTTTGAAAAACAAATTACTGCAAAAATAATAACGGAAAAATTCCACAGAAAATGCACGATCTTATGCACAAAAAATATTGAAATTTTTTAGACTTAAATATTATTCGCTAGAGAGCATCTAGAATGTTGGATAAGCGTTTCCTTTTCGGTCAACGTGCTCGAGATGCGTCATTCGGTGCAAGGCAATCGCTTTTTAACGCACATGCAAGATATCCATACTATGACAAATTACTAGGAGACCGGGTAAGGAAAAGGATGACGCGCACGTTTTCAACGTGACACTTTGATAGCTGCTAGTTCTTGCAATTCTCTGAAGACTCAGCCTGCCTGGTTGCACCTTTTCTTGAAAACCAGTTTGCGATGCATATTACCTTTCAAGCCGACGTTTTGACTTATTAAATTTCTATAATACAATTCTATCTTCATGTGACAGAACAAAAAATACCTTACTTTAGTACTTTTTTTTTTAATTCGAAAAAATGTATTCCCCACGAAATTCTAAACCTGTATCACATTCGACTATTTGCTCTATCAGCGTCTCGGAGTAATATTTTTTTTTACGTCGACGTTAAACCGTATGAAATTACCTAACAATATCGTTCATTAAGTCACCGTTTTGCGAACTTTCTTAGTCACAGAACATTTTTCATCTCATAATATATTTACCAAACATAGCTTTTTCTTAACTATTGAGTCCTTTAAATCAAAAACTGTGTAGTTATTTTTACTGATTGTAGTTGGTAACGCTGGAACGGAGATATAAGGGGGAATACCGGAGTAGAGCACCCGGTAGTGTGTAATGGCGTCGTGAGGGAACACGTGTAGAAATATCTACGTTCATTGTTAAAATTAGAAATAAAGATGTTTAAATATAATAATGAGTTTAGAATTACTGGACTGAATCAAACACAATCTCAACAAACCTCCTCAAAGTCCAGATACAAATCCCATAGAAAATTTACGAACGGAAATAGATAACAGACTACGCGAGCATGAAATTACCAATAAACAAATGCTAAAAGAAAAAATTGTGGAAGTTTGGAATAATGTTGAAGCAAATATCACTTTAAAACTGATAGAAAGTATTCCAAATCGATCAAACGATGTAATAAGGCATAAAGGTGGGGCCACGAAATACTATAAAATTAATGCAAAGTAAAAAAGTTACCATAATATGCGATTTTTTGACGAAATTTACACTGGTAAAAATACTTTTGTGGACTGCTATTATGTATACAGGGTGTTCGACCACCCCTGGGAAAAATTTTAATGCGAGATTCTTGGGGCCAAAATAAGACGAAAATCAAGAATGCCGATTTGTTGATTGAAACTTCGTTAAAAAGTTATTAACGTTTAAAGTTTCGCCTGTAGAACGGCAATCTGCGAACAGCTGCGTACGCGTGATAGTGGTTCTCATTCAGAAAACTGTGACGCTGTCGATACGTCACTAACAAGAGACCATCCCGAGGTGTAAATCACAAATTTTGATGAAACTTCGCAATTATATAGTTCTCATAAATCTATTAGACACGTATTTTTTTGTAGCTGCTAATATTCACATTAAGGGGTTGAAATCAGCCTTAAAGTTGGGGGTTCAAAACATACTTTGTTGAATATCTCGGAAACTATTAGAGATAGGGGTGTGCTTCAAATGGATGAAATTTATGTTTTTAAACGGCGAATTTGATGGTGTAAAGAGATTTGCAAAACTTTTATTTGTTTAAACAATATGTTAAAAAATAGCACATTTTTTTATTTTTCTCGTTGGATATTAATGATTTTTTTTTCTCCATTTGTACAGAGAAACTACACATCCATGTACAAAATACGGATAAATTGGAATTTTGATTTTTTCACAATAAAGAAAGATTTTATATTTGTAATTTCTTCTGTATTTCGTGTTGTACAAAGTACCAGATCGAATACAGGGTGTCTGGCCACCCCTGGGAAAAATTTTCATGAGAGATTCTAGAGGCCAAAATAAGGCGAAAATCAAGAATACGAATTTGTTGATGGTGGCTTCGTTAAGAAGTTATTAACGTTTAAAGTTCTGTCAATACTGAATTTTTTTCTCGAAAATGCGCAAGATTTCGGGGATATGTGTAATGACCAAAAATGATTGTAATTTACCCCCGCAATCGAAAATAATTTTTCCAGAACGATTTGAAACTTTTCAATTTCGCCGCAAAATTGAGGCATCTACCGCCTGACGATTTTCCTTAAAAATTCGTTTTTGATTTTTAATAATTTCGCTTGACGTCCTACAGAAAAGTTGTTTAATACTTTTTTGTAGGTACCTATGGACTCTACTTCAGAAAAAAGTTTCATTGAAATATATTCACTATTATAGGAGTTATGGCTGTTTGAAAATTGGACCATTTTTATGGGGTTTTTCTAACATTACGGGGCCAAGGAACAATCTTTCCAATATTTTTATAATTGTTACATATTCTACACTAAAATACACAGCGTTTGGTTTTTTAAACATTAAAATCGTCCAATCCGTTCAGAAATTATGGTGTTTTAAAGATTCCCATGAAATTTACGGGAAGCATTTTTGGCCTGAAATTATATTTTCGGTAAGGAATTTTTTTCTCGAAAATGGTTAGGATTTCGAGGGTATGTCTATTGACCAAAAATTATTATAATTGTTCCCTGCAATCAAAAATAATTTTTTTAGAACGATTTAAAATTTTTTAATTTTGTTGAAAAATTTCACACCTTCTCGAATTTTTTTCTCCAAACTGGGTAGGATTTCCGGGGTATATCTATTCATAAAAAATGATTATAATCGACCCTTGCAACCGAAAATAATTTTTCCAAAACGATTTGAAATTTTTTAATTTAATTGTTAATAACTTTTTAACGAAGCCTCCATAAACAAGTTTGTATTCTTGATTTTCGTCTTATTTTGACCTCTAGAATCTCCCATTAAGATCTGTATACTATGCAGAGTAAAATCAATATATTTTTGTTATTAATTAATCAGTTTTGTTACATTTTGGTATAAATAAACTTTATACATGTGTTCATTCATAATAAAAAAATTATTGCAAGACTTTAAATGCATCCTTTGATTTCAACAAATTTCTTTTACAAGCAACGAGGGTACGAATACTTACGAGACTGACTGTTAGGAATTTCCAACATTTATTAACGGACTTCAGTTAGTGAATATTATATCAATTTATCGTACACTTTATTAGTTAAATTACTTAATCAGCACTTTGGCAACCTTTTGATACAATGCAAATTGCCGTACAATATCACCGTAAAGGAACCATACTTCAGGACCATATCTGCCCCTTAGGACCGCGGACACCTACCCCTGCACCACCCTCAGTGGGTGGGATTTCGAATGTCTGAGGACTATCCCACGAGGGATGAGCAGGGTTTTGATTGACGATTCCAAATCTCCACCTATTTTGAAATGTGTATAAAATCGCGGGGCATGAGATTTTAGAGTTAGAACACTATCAAAGAACGCTATGAGAACACTCAGAACTCGATAAGAATAAGTCAGAACATTGAACACCGTAAGAACACCGTTAGAATCGAACCACGAACATTAAATTTTAAACTGTTAACACCTGAACATATTGTAAATAAATTTAGTTCTTGTAAATAGTATTGGATTTCTATTTACTAAATAAAACGGCTCCGCGAACATAGTGGGAGCCTACACTTACCTTAATATGTTTAAGTTTTCTTATGAAGACCGTTACACATTACATTTGTGAAAATATTTTAGTTTGCACAAAATATGAAATTGGGTGCCAAAACGTGTTCAATTTCGAGCGAAATGTCTCAATGGAGTTAAGGAAAGGTATTTAATGGCACGTCCAAAACATGTACGTACTTGTATCTTCGTAAGATCAGTGGATAGTACATTTATCGAGCAGAGTTTTTAGAGTTAGAACAAATAAGAACACCACAAGAACCGTTACAAATTAGAATCGAACCAAGGACATTGAAAATTAAACTGTTAACACCTATGTAAATATTGTAAATAAATTCAAGTGTTGTAAATAGTATCGAACCTTCTATTTACTAAATACAACGGCTCCACGAACACAGTGGGAGCCTACACTGACTGTATGCCACATATTTTGACATATTTTATCGACATAAACATCCGCAGTCTAACAATTACATAAATCTAGATGGCGGTATGTAGTGACCCAGCCTGTATATTTCAGTAGGATTAGGGTTAAACCGCGCGTAGTCGACTGCTTCTCGCATTACATTTTCCCCAGAGCGAAGCATACCTGACGGCATCCGTCAGCGACTTTGCGTCCCGGCGGCGGTTCATACAGAAACTCATCGCTGTCGCGATTAACCAGGTAATTCGAAGACAAGAAAAATGGAGGACAAAACGCGTAAAACCGAGTACGAAACGCAAACACGAGGGCGAGGAAGAGAAACGACGGCATGCGTAACGTGTCGGGAGCGTGCAGCGGACTGTTTGTTTCGCGGCAATATTTCAGGAACATAATATCGCAGAGCCAAGAGGGCGGTTTGGAAGGGTAGTTGGGAAGGTTAGTGGGCAGAGGTTGGGTGGAAATGACAGCCAGTTTGGCTGTCCCCTGCTGGAGGTACACGCGAACCCCTCGAGTCGACTCGGTGGCCCGGCCACGTTCTATCGACCCATTGCCAGGACAGAGAGAAGAGTCTAGGACCTCTGACACGCGTTAGGTCCAACACGCGCTTGTGTGCGGGGCTTACAATGCGCGCTACTTCAAAGACACTTCACCCCGCTGACGTAAGAGGGAAAAGGGACAAATTATTAAATTGTTCTACTTGTTGACAGAGGCTCCGCCACGGGTCGAGTAGGATTTTTCAGCGAGTGTTGGGAAAATCCCTCGTTCTACGGTGTTCTTGCACGAATGGCAATAATCTACACGTCACACGCCGACCCGAGGGGGTACTCTGGTCTAGACGGACAGTTTCGAGGTGAATTTTACGAATTAAGGGGATTTCTTTATATCCCCGTTCGAAAAATAGACGATACTTGCAATTTTATTTTTTAAACATATTCGACTGAAACCTTCTCTATTAATTTAGGAACGTTCGCGTGGGAGTTTCTGTTCACCTACAATAGCACCTCGAACAACGATAATGGTTTTCGTATTTAATATGAACGATGCTTCAGCGCGAAGAATTTTTAATTCAATTTTTTTAAATACAGACGATCAATACGCACATGTTCAAACTGTAATTCTATAAGTAAGTAAGAAATTGTTTAACTTTCCATTTCGTGTCAATAGAAAAATCTTTTAAGCCCCAAAATGATAATAACAATCTAATGCCCCTGAGTAATCATCTCAGTGAATGTTTCAATATTTCGTGAAAAAAGAAATTTAGATAGATGATAATCGTTTTCGTATTTAATATGAAAGATGCTTCAACGCGAAGAATAATTTTTAATTCAATTCTTTTAAATACAAACGATCAATACACACGTGTTCAAACTGTTATTCCATAAATAAGTAAGAAATTATTTAACTTTCCATTTCGTGTCTATAAAAAAGTCTTTTAAACCCCAAAATAATAATAACAATGTAATGCTCCTGAGTGGTCATTTCAGTGAATGTTTCAAAATTTTGTGAAAAAAGAAATTTAGATAGATGATAATCGTTTTCGTATTTAATATGAAAAATGTTTCAGCGGGAAGAATAATTTTTAATTCAATTTTTTTAAAATACAAACGATCAATATACACATCTTCAAACTGTAATTCTATAAGTAAGTAAGAAATTGTTTAACTTTCCATTTTGTGTCAATAAAAAAGTCTTTTAAGTCCCAAAATGATAATAACAATCTAATGCTCCTTCTGAGTGGTCATTTCAGTGAATGTTTCAAAATTTTGTGAAAAAAGAAATTTAGATAGATGATAATTACACTTTTAGTGGTAGCGATACAAACATTTCTAAGGTAATAAATCGCGATAATTTTTCATAAGTATTATGTAATACATTCTATTGTTCACGCATTACATATTTTATGCATTGTAATGCTGCGAACTACTCTTTTTACACTTACATTTTACAAAGATTTAATACCCTATGCTATGAAAGCTTCATTAAACAGTTATTAACGTTTAAAGTTCTGAATTTTTTTCTCGAAAATGCGCAAGATATCGGGGATATGTCTATTCAGCAAAAATGATTGTAATTGACCCCCGCAATCGAAAATAATTTTTCGAAAACGATTTGAAATTTTTTTTTCCGTATAAAAATTTCACACCTCGAATTTTTTTCTAGAAAGTGGGTAGGATTTCGGGGATATGTCTATTCACCAAAAACGATTGTAATTGACCCCCGCAACCGAAAATAATTTTTTCAGAATTCATTAAAAATTTTTTTTTTCGTCGAAAAATTTAGGCACCTACCCCCTGTCGATTTTTCTTAAAAATTCGTTTTGCAGTTTTAGTAATTTTATTTGACGCCCTACAGAAAAGTTGTCTAATACTTTTTTGTAGGTACCCATGAGCTCTACTTCAGAAAAACGTTTCATTGAAATATATTCACAATTGTAGAAGTTATGGCTGTTTGAAAATTGGACCATTTTTATGGAGTTTTTCTCATTTTGCGGGGACAAGGACCAACTTTTCGAATATTTTTACGATTTGTACATATTCTCCATCAAAATACGCGTAGTTTGCTTTTTTAAACATTAAAATCGTCCAATCCGTTCAGAAGTTATGACGTTTTAAAGATTCGCATGAAAATTCAGGCAGATATTTCTGCCCAGAAATTATATTTTTGGTAAGGAATTTTTTTCTCGAAACTGAGTAGGATTTCGGGGGTATGTCTGTTGACCAAAAATGCTTGCAATTGACCCCTGCAACTAAAAATAATTTTTCCAAGACGATTCGAAAGTCTTTTTTTTCACTCAAAACTTTCAACACTTACTCGAATTTTTTTCTCGAAAGTGGGTAGGATTTCGGAAGTATGTGTATTCACCAAAAATGATTGTAATTGACCCCTGCAACCGTAAATAATTTTTCCAGAACGATTTGAAATTTTGGAATTTAATTGTTAATAACTTTTTAACGAAGCCTCCATCAACAAATTGGTATTCTTGATTTTCGTCTTATTTTGGCCTCTAGAATCCCCCAATAAAATTTTTCCCAGGGGTGGCCGAACACCCTGTATATGTATAGTATACAAAATTAAAACAATAAAAATAAAAATATGTCGATATTGATTATTATGTGCATCAAGGGTCAACAAATCTTTCTTGTTATAATCATTGCTTATTATATCAGTGATAAATTAAATACACATCCTACTTTCAAAAAATTGTCAATAACTTCATGAGAAGATAGGTACAAAAATCGACAGGGATATTAAGGAGGGAAAAATAATATAATTAGAGATCTACATATTATTTATATTAATGTATACATTTGTATAAATTACAATATGAAGATTAAAAACTTTACAGTGGTTCCTTCTGGAAACCATATTCTTGTAGAAGAATACACTACTTCAATAAACAAAACTAATAACATCAAAAGTGCTAGAACGCTCGAGATAAAATAAAATATATTCTTGATGATTCAGTTATATGATTGCATTCAATTAAAACAAATTTGTGCATTACAAATATTTCGAGTTATTATCAGATAAGGAACAATTATCGTGTAACAATTATTTTCAATGTTAATCAAGTGTTTCATTTGTATAACCATAGAATGCATGGCTACATTTATGTTAATGACATTCGTTTCCATTCCTACTACTATAGTATAATTGATTAAATTTTTAAGAATTCTTTGTTCAAAGTATGTGGTGGACAGTATCCCTATTCTACTAAATAATTATACAGAATGTTCAGCAACCCCTGAGAAAAATTTTAATGGGAGATTCTAGGAGCCAAAATAAGACGAAAATCAAGAATATCAATTTGTTGATTGAGGCTTTGTTAAAAAGTTATTAACGTTTAAAGTTCCACCTGTATAACGGCAATCTGCGAACAGCTGCGTGCGCGTGATAGTGGTTCTCACTCAAAAAACTGTAAGACTGTTGATGCGTCAGTAAGTAGAGTTTCTCACGCTGAGTGAGAACCACTATCGCGCGTACACAGCTGTTCGCAGATTGCTGTTCTACTGACGGAACTTTAAACGTTAATAACTTTTTAACGAAGCTTCAATTAACAAATTGGTATTCTTGATTTTCGTCTTATTTTGGCCTCTAGAATCTCCCATTAAAATTTTTCCCAGGATTGGCCCAACACCCTGTATTATTATAGGTATTTAATTTCTTTATTTCTCTTCTTTCAGGTTTTCAAAATTCTTTCGTATTAATTACATTATAATATGTTATTTTTACACCTATATTATCTTTTTCTCTAGGACATAAGATTTTTAATTTGTTGATGACTAGCATAAATATATACATACATCGTCAAGCAAAAGAGTTTTCATTGTTAATAAAAAAACGATTCTCACTTTTTCCTTCATCAAGTTCACATTTACTGAATAATTTCGTTTCACGAAAACAGTTCGTTCGCTCTACCGTCCACGGAATTCGAAATAAAAAAAAACGCAGGATATAAAACCTCTAGAATCCCTAGCTGCCCGATTAAAACAAAAAGAAGCGAACGAAATCGTTACACGAAATTAGAAAACGATAGCGTTGAAGATTCATTTAAATTGCAAATCCCGAAGAACGGAAAACCAATCGCGAACATTTTAAGCTGTGAAATTCATTCCGCGATGGAAACGATCGACCGTTCTTTAATTCGTTTCGGTCTCCAGTCGGAAAGTATAACGTTTCCAGGGAACAATTATGGAATTCTTCGGCGAAGGGTTTTCGTTTTCGTCCCCTCGCGAATTCGTGGCACGGTTGTGCTCGGGAAACTCGGTGTTATAAAACTTACGCGGCACAACATGGCGAAAAAGCCGATGGCCACGGGAATCTGGCCGAGGGACCGCGAAAACTTTCCAAGATTCCTGAAACTCCCGCAGTCTGTCTGAAATTTCTGACCGATATTTCACCAACTTCCACCCAGAAATCGATAGGAATTACTTTCTCGAACTGTTTGGCGCACGTATCAATTTATCTAATAGGCGTGCAGGTATTATGAAAACTTTTCGGAACTTTTTAATCTTGTATCGCGCGCTAAGTTACGATTCAATATGATCAGTGTTCGTTGCACTTGGCGTTGCTTGAATTTCAGAAAATTATTATAGGTCGACTCATAAGTTCGTACTCTACGACATTCTTAAATTAACGAGGATTAAATTTATGAATTAGTAGGAAAATAAAATTCGTTGCAATGTAAACATTTTTTCATTTTTGTTTACACTTAATAGCTGAAGATGGGAAATGAATTCTATAGAATAGTTTACAGGCTTTACTTACAGGGTAAATAAATGGAAAATATAAATGGAGTGGAAAATAGCGTCGAACAACATTTTAATGTAAAGTAAAAATTTTATAGAAAAATGAGAGATGGGATTTACCGATTTTTGTAAAATTCCATTCTGTGTTTTAAATATTGCTTCAAGTTCTATTAAAATTCAAAATTTGGCACAAATTTATGGGACGACCTAACAAAAACCTAAATCGAAAGTAAGCTCGATAATGATTTTTTTCAAAATTCGGATCGAAAGTCCAAAATTATAATCAACGGACTGGAAAATAGCGTTGAACAACATTTTAATGTATAGTAAAAATTTTATAGAAAAATGAGAGATGGGATTTACCGATTTTTGTAAAATTCCATTCTGTGTTTGAAATATTACTTCAAGTTCTATTAAAATTAAAAATTTGGCCCAAATTTATGAGACGACCTAACAAAAATCTAAATCGAAAGTAAGCTCGATACTGATTTTTTTCAAAATTTGGATCGAAAAGTCCAAAATTATTTGAATGCAAATACAGTAATTGGCTCTTATACGTGATATTTGTTTATATTAATCATCCTTGCTGCAAGTTAGCTTCATATAAAAAAAATGTAAACAAATGAGATATATGGGCATTAAATGATTGTTTAAGTCATTTTTCTTGAGAACGAATTTACGAAACAAATTTTTAAAATTCATTCTAGAATTTCAATTTATCGTTTGAAGTAAAATCACCACTTTTTTGGTTACATTATGTATTTTGGAATATTTTATAAATGCGTTCTCGATACTTTCACATGCACTTCGTTCGTTGTATTGTAATATGAATTAGAAGAAATGATCGCTTATTAACAAAGATAATTAAACGAGAAGTCAAACATAGACCACAGATAGTTGGGACATACCATACTGTCTCGTATAATGTCACATTTTCTGTCCGGCGTTATGCCACGAAGTGTTGACCTCTGTCATATGTTTATTTGTCACTGTTTCTCATTCTTGTCCCAATGTGTATAAAATCAAAGAAGTCAGGGATATAGCGCGATCGTTTCAAGCTTGAGACATTATTCGATGCATTGTGTAAATCAATCTACTTTTCATTGGATAGGTTACCTCGAAAACCACACTTTCTATATTTATAAATACTCAGAATCTTGTTTTCTTGTAACTATAGAAACACTACTTAATTTGTTATTGTCATTTTATTTACAATTTGAATTTATGTATAAAGGTTTACTGTAGCCATTTCACATCTTTTATGAATGACATATCTTCTTCGTATAATAAATCAAGCATTACAAATGGCGTGTATTTTAATTAATTAAAATTAAATAATCATTTACAGAGCGTAATATTAAAAAATTAACCATTTCACCACATTGTTCTATGGTTAATACGTCGTTCTACTTCTCGTTTAATCCGTGGACAAAACATGAACAAAAAAGTAGTCTTAAAAATCGATTCTCGATTATGGATTCCTAAACAAATATTCACTTATACTACTACCTAATGTATCTCTTTAAAATGATGGCAAAATTGACAACATATAAAATAAAGCGCACGTTCTTATGAAGTATCGGGATGAGACATTTAGCCTTCCAATGTTAAAAGGTTTCTCGCCTCTGAACTATAAACGTGACCAAATTAACACTCTGATTGCCACGTCAGCCCTTGACATATGGGTGACAGGACTTTTCACTGTGGAACTAAAAGAATTAATTCTGAAGTTGAAATGTTAAAGGAAATAAATCTGAATAGGACTCATGAATTTTAGCGATGTACGAAAATAAGTACCAAGATAAATTTTGAGTTATGTAGTTTACAATTGTCCGGAATCAAAGTTTTGGTTTCGTAAAAAATTGTATAGTTTTGGTCTGGCAGTTGACGTGTTAATGCAATTACAAAGATAAGGTTATATTTTTTCGATGAAATAGTTGATTTAAATAATTTTAGACGTTTGTCCTTAGTTTTAATTGAAAGTTGTATATGATTAGGCATACTTATTAATCTTGGACATATATTTTTAATATTTTCGTCTTTACGCCACATATTTCATAATCTAGTTTCTTCAAAAATTACGCTCTACCAGAAGTTCCTGTTCTCAATGAAGTAAACATTATTTATTTCCTAATGTAAATGATTTCTAACTATAGTAACTCGATTATGCTTCGAATTATTATTAAGATGACGTTTGCATTAAAAAATAGACAAAATAAATACAAATATATACATTTCTTACATTTGCATTTTTTCTGAGAATGTAGATTTTTTAATTATTTGTGAAATTACTTGAATAAAATAACTTGTGAGTTATGTAAAAACTAATTCAGACGAAACCCAATAAATAAAACAAAAAATGTTTTTCTTCTAAAATCAAACAACGAAATAATCTAAAGAAAAATCATTTGACTATATAAATGAATTAACACATGATTGTTTCAAATAAAATTCAGCTAAATGAGGTAATACATCATTTTAATGGTCATTTTAAGGACCAGATATCGAACTCACTAAAAAGATGCGAAACAATTAAAAAATACGATAGAAAATAGATTCATGATTACTGGAGAATATATCAAACGGTGTAACATTATTAACAAATCAGACTTCACTATGTTTAATTGAACTACCACACATTATAAAAATCATGCAATTTATAAAAGAAACTACATATGTATTTAAATTTCTGAATGACTAGAATCTATAGAATAGACAAACGTTGAACATTTCTTTCTATTTCACTCATTCTCAGTGTTGTATACTTTTGTTTATACAGGGTGTTCGGCCACCCCTGGGAAAAATTTTAATGGGAGACTCCAGAGGCCCAAATAAGACGAAAATCAAGGGTACTTTGTTGATTGAGACTTTGTTAAAAAGTTATAGAAACATTTTCGGCCACACAGTATATTTTCGGTAAAGAATTTTTTCCTCAAAACTGCGTACGATTTCGGGGGTGTATCTATTCACCAAAAATAATTGTAATTGACCCCAGCAACCGAAAATAATTTTTCAGAACGATTCGAAATTTTTTTTTTCGCCGAAAAATTTAGGCAACTACTCGAATTTTTTTCTCGAAAGTGCGTAGAATTTCGGGGATATGTGTATTCACGAAAAATGATTGTAATTGACTCCTGCAACCGATAATAATTTTTCTAAGATTAAAACTTTTCAATTTCACCGAAAAATTTAGGCATCTACCCCCTGTCGAATTTTCTTAAGAGTTTGTTTTTCATTTTTAATAAATTTGTTTAACGTCCTACGGAAATCTTGTTTAGTACTTTTTTGTAGGTATCCATGAACTCCACTGCCATACTAAATTTCATTGTGACACGTTCACTATTGTAGAAGTTATGGACGTTTGAAGATTGGACCATTTTTATGGGGGTTTTCTCACTTTACAGGGTTAAGGAACAACTTTTCGAATAATCTTGAAATTTCTACATATTCTTCACTAAAATACGCATTATTTATCTTTCGAAACATTAAAATCCTCCAATCCGTTCAGAAGTTATGATATTTTAAACATCTTCATGAAATTCCGAGGAAGCATTTCTGGCCAGAAATTATATTTTCGGTAAAGAATTTTTTTCTCGAAAGTGCGTAGGATTTCGGGGGTATGTGTATTGACCAAAAATGATTGTAATTGACCCCTACAACCAAAAATAATTGTTTTAGGATTTGAAATTTTTTAATTTCGCCCAAAAATTTCAGCACCTACTCGAATTTTTTTCTCGAAAGTGGGTAGGAATTCAGGGGTATATTTATTCACCAAAAATGATTGTAATCGACCCCTGTAACTGAAAATAATTTTTCCGTGAATAATTTGAAATTTTTTAATTTAGTTTTTCAATAACTTTTTAACGAAGCTTCAGTCAAGAAATTGATATTCTCGATTTTCGTCTTATTTTGGCTTCTAGAATTTCCTAGAATCTGGCTGAACACCCTGTATACGATCAAGCCTAACTCCCTCGATAACGTTCGCGTTGCGGACTCGAGCTAGCATTGACGAGGAATCATTGTAGCTTCTTACGCATTTTCTCTTGCAACTCGAGCTATTCATAGACCCCAATGTTACCGATAAAAGTCAGAACTCCGTGAATCCGGTCGGTCGAAACAAAAGTGCATTTGAATACTGCGTGGAAAAAACCCAAGCAAATCTCGATGCAAATATTCCCTGTTCATTTAAGTATGCGCGTGCTCAAACTCGCAACTTTTTCTGGTGATATTAAAGCACGCCACGTAAATATAACAATGCACTGCTGTCGAAAAGATTAGAAAACGCCCAGCGAAGAATGAATTGCGAGAAGTTTGTAAAGTTGAAACTGGGTTTGTCAAATTAACCCGATTCGCTCGAAGAAATCGTTTATTCTGATTTATAGATATCATGTTAAATTTTACTTTTTAAGATAATACTTTGCGGTACTATGTTTTAATACTACATCGTATTTTGTTTCAACCGGTTCTGCATCGAGATCAACTCGATATAGAATTTTTTAACTATCGATATATTTATTTTCTCTTAGTTTTCAATTGGAATCGCTGAGACATAAATGACTTCTGTTTCAATTGTTTCGTTTTTTATTATTAGACAGTGTCTATATTTCTACTTCCATGTATTTCTTCAACGTAATCTACTATTCCTAGAATTGTATGAAAAAATGAGTTTTGTTGTCAATGTTAACACTTGTTTTTTTTATCATTGTTACTATGAAAGATTTTTGACTTGAGTGGCTTATTCTATTGACAAAAATTTAGTTTACGCTCCTTTTTGTTCTTTTCATACATTATTTTGGTTGTTTCTGTCACATACTGCTCTGTAATTAACACTGTGCCAACTGCTTACAACATGGCTTTACTTAAATTTCTATAATTCATAGAATATGAAGTTGAATAATATGAAATTTTTTAAAAATTACTCATTTTATCTCTGGAGAATTAATCATGAATAAAATTTCTTCGTATTTAATTATAATCATATAAAATTGTTAAATGAGACTATTTTATACACAATTTTATCATTGATAGGAAAAATTCATTTTACTTTTGGAAGGTTTGTGAATACATTCGTGGGTACGAATAGTAGATTAACATTGAAGTAATCATTTCTTTCGATATACAAAAAAAAAAATATATAAAACTGAACGATATAAGATTAAAAAAAATATTTTTCTAGGTTCTGTTTAAGAATATTTTTCCGTTCCTCATTCTTTGTGGGAAGCCGTACGCTTTGTTCCTGAGCTACCCGATTGCACGAAGAGATTATCGATAAAATACATCGATACTGTGAGACCAGATGGATGGAGGATTCTTGTACAGGTTTTAAATATTCTTTTCTATTCATTATCTATAATAAAAGCGGATTATTAACCGTGGAACAGTAATTTTACACAATTATTTCTTTCCGCTGACAGATCATTAAAAAACATAAAAACAAAAAATTACGTATTTATGATAGTTTATCAGGAGGAAGTAATTTCGTTACGTTATGTATCTACGTTGAATATTCCCCAAGAGTTCTTTAGTTCTTTGCGAAGAACAATATCTATAAGTATATTTGAAATGTATTTACTTTTTATAGAAAGCTACAAATAATAATAGATTGTAAGATAGTAATTTGCTGTATCCGAATAAAGAGAAACATTCGATGCGTTAATATAAATAGGAAATTAACTTCGAAACAATTAGGTATTGATTTATTGATATTATATTAATTGTAGTTAAATACTTATAATAGATTCATCTTTATTCTTAGTTTTCTTTTAAACTATAAAAATATCTGTGATTTAGGTTGATTATATTGTTATACCGTTCATTCTAATAAAGTGGACGATCTGTTTAAAGTAAATAAAAAAAACAGTACCTTATTTAATGTACAATTTATAAATGTACTTATATTAAAAAAAGTACTTATACTTAAAAAAGTATTAGTATATTTATTGTGAAAACTAGAAAAATAACATCAAAATAGGCAAATGTTGGATCTTTTCTTAAATTTAGTTTATCGAAACAATATTTCGTCTTCTTTTTAAATAAATTTATGATTTCGTGGAAAACCACTAAAGCCGTGAATAAATATTTATCATTAAAATACCTCGTATTCAAAATCTAAATAGGCATTAAACGTTTTGGATTTTTGGCACGAAGTCATTTTCAGAATTACATAAAAATGTATAATAAAATAATGTACTTGTAAGAGCATCAAAGATCGTATGTAAATATAACATAAGTGATAAACATTGGTTACAATTTCAAATAAGTGAATAAATAAACAGAACAAAGAAGTGTAATGCGAGAAAGGATTGTATAAAATCATACAACGGTGACGATAATTTAATTTATTTCTAATGTATCCAACGTTCTTTTACATCATATTCTTCTATTTTGTTTATCGTTTTTTTGCATCATATTCTTCTATTTTGTTTATCGTTTTTTTGCATCATATTCTTCTATTTTGTTTATCGTTATTAATCTAAACGACTAATAAAAATTCTTTTTCTAAGTTAAACATTTAGTAGATTTCTCGATTAAATTCTGTTGATGGTTTCAGTTGTTGAATTTAAATGTTTGCATTTTATTTCAAATATAAGCACATCAGACCATTTTAATAGTATCGAAAGATTCATAAATATCAAATTATTAGTTCCCGAAGAAGTTAAATTTTACACAAACTGAATGATGATGTTAAAAGGTTATTCTAATCAAATCAAATCAAATAGTGTATAAGATTGAATATAATAAATCAACAATGTAACTTGTGAGAAGTAAATTTGTGAGAAAGTGTAGTGATTTGGAATCACGAGCATGAGCAGAATTGCTCAATTATTTAATTAATAGATGTTTCGAACATTAAAATGCGTGGTCCTATTCGAAAGTCTATATAATATATGAATAAAAGACAAAAGCAAGTTCTTACCTTTTAACTAAGAAAAATGAAGTTAAAAAAAAAGTTATGATCTGATGGATAACACGTGCTTATCACTCTTGTATCGTTTGATTGACTTTTAAAAAAGGATTTTCTGAATTATGTATTGACTTTGACTTGTCTTTTGGAGAAAAATGATTATAAGCCTTTTTCTTTTTGTATTTCGATTTTGTACTCTCATTTAAGGTTAATAAACTCATTTACATCTTTTATTTCCGTGTAAACTTATAAAGAGAACTACAGTAATGATTCTTAAAATGAACCTCAAACATGAATCGTAAGTTGAACATCTATATCTCTTCCAACTAGTGATGTCGAATTTCACTTCCATTATACAAAAAAATGAACATGCTGAACCTGGGACGATGTTCATTTTAAGAAACATTACTGTAGTACCTCTTTATGAGTTTACACAGAAATAAAAGATGTAAATGAGTTCGTTAACCTTAAATGAGAGTACAAAATCGAAATAGAAAAAGAAAAAAGCTTATAATCATTTTTAACTACAGTAATGATTCTTAAAATGAACCTTAAACGTAATTCGTAAGTTGAACATTTATATCTCTTCCAACTAGTGATGTCGAATTTGACTTCCACTGTACGAAAGATGAATATGTCGACCCTAGAACGATGTTCATTTTAAGAATCATCACTGCAATACCTGTTTATGAGTTTACACAGAAATAAAACTTATAATTGAGTTCGTTAACCTTGAATGAGAGTACAAAATCGAAATAGAAAAAGAAAAAAGCTTATAATCATTTTTAACTACAGTAATGATTCTTAAAATGAACCTAAAACGTGATTCGTAAGTTGAACATTTATATCTCTTCCAACTAGTGATGTCGAATTTCACTATCACTGAACGGAAGATGGACATGCCGACCGTAGAACGATGTTCATTTTAAGAATCATTACTATACACGATCCTAGTGGCTGAAAATCGGTTATACAAGAAGGTAATAACAACGTGGAAGATCGAACACCGATAAACTAAGACTAATCAAAATATAACGCTTTCGTTCGTTCGACCAGAGAACTGGCTATCCTCTCTTGGAAAGAGAAATCTAGTTCCCGCGTTTTCTACTCTTCTATCTGTCTCTCTCATCGCGATCGACCAAATCAAATTATTCTCCGCTCTCTGACTCATGGAGAATCGCTCCTTCCGTCCGCCAATCACGCTTCGAATTACGATTTCATACCTTCCCGCTGCAATTGTACATTCTTGATAATCAAATCGGGAGCGGAGGCGATCCGATGACAAGGAAGTCAGAAAAAGGCGGAGCGGAAAAGAAACGTGCTGTGAAAGATACGAGAGAACCCCTTGGAGATTCGTCTCTTCGATGATCCGATCCATAAATATCCATTGTCAAGATAAATTGTTAAATAAATTTGAATAGGTCTCATGAATTTTAGCGATGTACGAAAATAACTACCAAGATAAATTTTGAGTTATGTAGTTTATAATTATCCGGAATCAAAGTTTTGGTCTCGTAAAAAATTGTATAGTTTTAATTTGGCAGTGAACGTGTTAATGTAATTATAAAAGTAAGGTCACATTTTTTCGATAAAATAGTTTTATACATCTAAATAATTTTAGACGTTTGTCCTTAGTTTTAATTGAAAGTTGTATATGATTAGGCATACTTATTAATCTTGGACATATAATTTTAATATTTTCGTCTTTAGGCCACATATTTCATAATCTAGTTTCTTCAAAAATTACGCTCTACCAGAAGTTCTTATTCTCAATAAAGTAAACATTATTTATTTCTTAATGCAAATGGTTTCTAACTATAGTAACTCGATTATGCTTTGAATTATTATTAAGATGACGTTTGCATTAAAAAGTAGACAAAATAAATACAAATAAATACATTTCTTACATTTGCATTTTTTCTGAGAATGTAGGTTTTTTAATTAGTTGCGAAATTACTTGAATAAAATAATTTGGGAGTTATGTAAAAACTAATTCAGACTAAACTCAAAAACTAAAACAAAAAACGTTTTTCTTCTAAAATCAAACAATGAAATAATCTATAGAAAAATCATTTGACTATATGAATGAATTAACACATGATTGTTTCAAATAAAATCCAGCTAAATAAGGTAATATATTATTTTAATGATCATTTTAAGGACCAGAAATCGAACTCACTAAAAAGATGCGAAACAATTAAAAATGCGACAGAAAATAGATTCATGATTACTGGTGAATATGTTAAACGGTGTAATATTATTAACAAATCAGCCTTCACCACGTTTAATTTATCCGATCCACAAATATCCATGGCCAGGATAAATCGTTAAATGGAAAGTCGGTCTCTTTCCACGTTATTATCGGATTATCTTGCGAGTTATTGCCTCCGTTTGTAGGACGTCAAACCCTTGATCTCTCCTTTACGAATCGCGAAAATAATTGGAGATACGGGGCATTGGGTCGTAGAGAAAAGACAATCTACCAATGTCGCGGCAACTATCCTACGTGAACTGTGATAACGTACGCTACCAATCAACGTTAAAGCAGATAATCCTGTGAAATGTTTTAGAAGATTTATTATTCTTCATTTTAAAAAAATTAAAAAACGATAGGTAATGAATTTGTCTATTGTTACGTATAATATATGATATACAGGGTGTATATGTAGGGTATGCCAAATCGATCAAACGATGTAATAAGGCATAAAGGTGGGTCCACGAAATACTAAAAAATTAATGCAAAGTAAAAAAGTTACCATAATATGCGATTTTTTGACGAAATTTACACTGGTAAAAATACTTTTCTGGACTGCTATTATGTATACAGGGTATTCGGCCATCCCTAGGAAAAATTTTAATGGAAGATTCTAGAGACCAAAATAAGACGAAAATAAGAATACTTAATTTGTTGATGGAGGCTTCGTTAAAAAATTGTAGGAACATTTTCAGCCACACAATATATTTTCAGCAAAGAATTTTTTTCTCGAAAGTGCGTAAGATATCGGGGGTGTGTCTATTCACCAAAAATGATTGTAATTGATCCCTGTAAGTAAATATAATTTTTTCAGAACGATTTGAAAATTTTTTTTCGCCGAAAAATTTAGGCACCTACTCGAATTTTTTTCTCGAAAGTGGGTAGAATTTCGGGAATACGTCTATTCACCAAAAATGCTTGTAATTGATCTCCTTAACCGAAAATAATTTTTCCAGCATGATTTAAAATTTTTTTTCTCATCGAATAATTTCAGCACCTATCTCTCTTATCGATTTTTCTTAAAAATTTGTTTTTCATTTTTAATAAATTTGTTTGGCGTCCTATGAAAATATTGTTTAGTACTTTTTTGTAGATATCCATGAGCTCCACTGCCATATTACATTTCATTGAGATGTGTTCACTATTGTAGAAGTTATGGGTGTTTGAAGATTGGGTCATTTTTATGGGGGTTTTCTCAGTTTACAGGGTTAAGCAACAACTTTTTCAATATTATTAGAATTTCTAAATATTCTCCAATAAAATATGCGTTGTTTGCATTTTGAAACATTAAAATCCTCCAACTTGTTCAGAAGTTATGATATTTTAAACATTTGCATGAAATTTCGAGGAAGCATTTTTCTCCAGAAATTATATTTTCGGTAAAGAATTTTTTTCTCGAAAGTGCGTAGGATTTCGGGGGTATGTATATTGACCAAAAATGATTATAATTGACCTCTGCAACCAAAAATAATTTTTTTAATTTCGCTGAAAAATTTCAGCACCTACTCGAATTTTTTTCTCGAAAGTGGGTAGGAATTCAGGAGTATGTGTATTCATCAAAAATGATTGTAATTGAGCTCCTCAACCAAAAATAAATTTTTCAGAATGATTTGAAATTTTTTAATTTAATTTTTTAATAACTTTTTAATGAAGTCTCTGTCAAGAAATTGATATTCTTGATTTTCGTCTGATTTGAGCCTCTAGAATCCCCCATTAAAATTTTTCCCAGGGACAGCCGAACACCCTGTATATGTAGATTTGTATAGCAAGGTGAACGTAATTTCAATTTTTGAAAGTTTCGACCATTAGTTCTATTACAAGTATATTGATGAGCATTTATTTGTACAAACAATGATAGAAAAATATTGGTATTATTCAAAATGAATACGTTTTGCAAGCAACGTAGTTACATCACCTATCGCTGTACGCATAGTCTTCAAACATATTTCGAAAGCTGCTTTCGTTAAGCTTTTTCTAGAGTCTAGACTGAATACAGTAAAGTCTCTCTAAATGTCAAAAAGATCTTTTCTATTCAAATAAAACTTGTGTCTCCGCCACTAGAGCAGCCCAAATGATGCAATCTGATCCACGAAGAGATAAACCATATTAATAATGCAATAACAAAACATTTTTATTTTTTATCTATTTCTGATGCAACTTTTTTTTATCTCTTCATACTTTCTTGATTAAAATAAGACGAAACACGAGATAATTCAGATGACATTTAGTTATATGATACATAAGAAGAAAATATTTTTCATTACTGAATCTGATCAATTGGAAAAATAAGTTATTAGTTATTATTATTTACTTATTTATTTATTATACGGGTAAAACCCATTAGTGTGCAAGAGGAAATGGTATTTTTAGAGTTGAGATAGAGAACAGTGCTTACAAATAAACAATATGTATAGTATGTAACGTAGAAATACACACAGAACAAAATAGAATTGATATTGAGAGGTATAATTTATTTATAAATTGTAAACCAGATTTTTGAACGTGGAAATTTGAATGGAAAAAAAATTCAAGCCTTGTTGTATATTCATTAGCTAGCGTGCAAATCCTGTTAAATCGGGTCAGCAGAGAGAAGTCGAGAAGTATAATAGTATGCAGATCAGGGAGGAAGATAGAAAAATTTCTCAAATTTCTAAAAGGGGCGTGTAGATTTCTACAGGATAACGCTTGTAGGCTGGATACAAGAGCATTTATAATCCTGAAAAGAAACAGAAGGTCAGCCGCGAGTCTCCTAAGTTTAAGAGATTTCAGATTTAGAATATATCGAACTCATAATCGCGGTCGTAAATGTTCATTAACAGCCCAGTTTATAGGATGCAAATCTATGTTGCACCTGTTCAAAGTGGTATTTATGCCCCACTTGGATACCAGATCGTAGATGCATACTCGGATCACGACCTTACCAAGCTGCAATAAACGAGTCTTAAGGAATTAACATTTTTTAAATCGGTAGAGTGCTGCATGACAAAGCCTAAAGGATTTGTAGGATTTGTTCATGGTTTCATGAATATGTGGCGCGAAATTAAGTAAAGAGGAAAATTTAACATCTGTACCCGGTTCAACAAGAATTGACAGGAAATGTAAACAAGAAGTTTACAATATAAACAAATAGTAGTAGGAAATATAAACGAAAAGTCACTACTCAGGAATGCTTTTTAGCAGCCCCTAAGAAGGGTCCTCGCATGATACATTAAATCCAATCGAGATTATGTGGTCGCAAGTTAACACTAAGCCTACCGCGACCGGTCAAATGACCGTTTTTAAAATTTCGTTTAGAATTTCTAATACACAATATTATTTTAGCACCATTTAACTTCACAACTTTTCTTATAGTATACGTACAATGAATTTTACAATATTCACTTCTAATCTTATTGTTTATTTTCTGAGAGAAATATATAGTCTGTCTTGACTACCACGACCGGTCACCTGACCGGTTGAACGATTTATGTATTTTTGTTAAAAACTGGACATTTGGTACCAAATTCTGGTTAGTTTCCGATGTAAGTAAGAAATATACGTATAACAAAGACGAAAGGAGAGAATCTACAGTTTCCACTGTCTTAGAACAGTCTAACAACGCATATTAAAAATAGCTAAACTTTAGACGCGTTTAGTTTCGAAACTATTAGTGTTTTATTAATTATTGAGGCATTATTAGAAGCGGCAAAACCTCCCTTTTAAAATGGTTTTTGGTTTTTGTCGATCCGACTTTCCGTTTTAGAGATATCGTAATTTATGTAAAAGGTAATTCTTTTAATTCGACAACGATCACGCTCGGCGCCTCAGAAAGGCCTATTAATGCGTATTAAAAAATCATAAAACTTTAAACGCATGCAGTTCCGAAACTATTAGTGTTTTATTAATTATTGAGGCATTGTTATATGCGGCAAAGCCTCCCCTTTAAAATGGCTTTTGGTTTTTCTCGATCCGACTTTCCGTTTCGGAGATATCGTAATTTATGTAAATGGTAATTTTTTCAATTCGACTATCTCTGTCTTCGTCTAACGGAGTCGGACCTCCTTGTCGCACGTGCGTGGTGCTGACCTACCCCGCGTACGTGACTGTCGTAACCCAGTGGCGGCGTAGTATTTCCAAGAATTTACTACGCACTGTTTACTATCTACTAGATCAATGAACTCGCGAGCGCACAACGAAACGTAAACAAACCCTATCTCCGAAACTAGCCACCGCAGCGACTTGAAATTCAAATCGCTATATCTCCGGAACTAATGAAGCTATCGACTCGTACAAACGCTCATTTTAAAGGGCTTTTCATCCTTTACCTAATGATCATATCACTTACTATAATTTTTGCTATCTTTTATGTTTCTTTTGAAATTTACTTTGACGCTACGTACCCAAAGATGTTTCAGCAATTCCTACTGATCGTACGACTAGTGTACGATAAAACTGGACCATAAATTGTTTATTTAATTGAAAATGAATTTAAATACAGGATGTTTGCGTAATTACTAGCCAGCACATTTTCTTAAATAGTTCTTTTCTCTAGAACTAACTACGATATCGACTTGGAACAAAATTCGTTTTCAAGGGTGTTTCATCTTCTATCGGATGAATATTAAAAAATTTTTTTCACATAGAAGGAAAGAACATCTTACGAATGAACATTAAAACACAACTTTCTATACATATGTAAAAATTAGAAGTACGTTGCCTCGTTAAAGAAAAAAAGAAAGATTGATCATTTGACCGGTCATGGTAGGAATGAGTATACATGCAGTGCCGGTAGGTTTAGTGTTAAAAACTATATTGCAGCAAATAATACAATGTTCAGATTTTTGGATGTATAAAATTTATTTTACGAGTCATTAGAGTATGTTACAGTTGAAAAGTGAAGAAAATGAACATATTCTTCAAGTTATTGAATACAAATTTTTGGCAATCGGATAACAACATTGTTGCATTAACTGAATCGTTTATAATTAATTCTAATTCTGACAGTAATAAATAAATTAAATGTACAAATATAATTTTTCATACCTTAATTTGTATTTTCATTTGCCTCCTTATTTACATTATTATGTAATAATATTAATAATATTTAATTAATAATATCATACTAATATTAACGGTGAATACTTATTCTTTATTTTTATATAAGTTTATATTTCTTGCGAATTCTCTCTGAACCGGATATAGATGAAGTGTGTCGAAAATGGATTGTAAAGAAGTGTAACATAAGCGTTAGTTATATGTAATGGGATTTAGACTGTGAGAGGATTTCATCAATTTGCATTTGCACAAATTTAGTGACACTCCATTAACAACTATATGTATTCACTTTCCTTATTTTCAAATGTTTCATAAAAATGTATGCATTGAAATCAGCAATTTAATAGTAAAAATATACTTTTGAATTTTCAAAAATTTTGTTTAGAGAGAGAAACTGCTAGTTGAGGCACGAAAAAATAGTTTTAACGTAGAATTATGTGGATAACTTAAAGATTTCTTTATTAGAGTTTAGTTTCTATCATTTATCTTAGATGCTGAAGTATTCTTTCTTCGATGATAGCTTTTTGTTGTCATAAAATGTTGAACTATTGTTCAAGTTTATGTTAAATAAATTGCAAAAAAAGTCACGATATCGAATACTTGCAAAAAATTTATTTTATTTTATTATACATTTTTTTTCTTATTTTAATGACCTGAATCTCAACCGAGTTTAACAGTTTATATTTTTGTTATAACTTCTTAACAAAGCATTTGTGGATTTTTGGTTATGTAATATTTTAGTCTTAGTTTTACTTGTAGAACACACTGCTGAAGTGTGTACGGAAAAATGCGAAACACCCTGTATATTACATTGTTCCCAATTACAGAAACATCAAAAACCCATGTTTGTGTCTCAAAAATTTGTTTCGTTAAATGCTTTCATTGTTGGATATCGAGGGAACTAAAATAGTATGTGTATTAATAAAAGAAAAAAAAAATAATATGTATGTTCACTGTTATTCGAATAGAAGACCAAGATATGTTTACTGTTACTTAAAATGGAATCAGTATACTAAATTTGACCTCTACATGACCGTAGAGGTTACGCATCGTTTCTACCTCTCATAACATGATAACGTAAACAGACCTCCAGGAGGCATCGGAGAAGAATGAGGTCAGTGTGTGTCGATAAAGCAATCCTAATGGTATAGTAAAACTTCTTTTATTTGTAGCGAGGGTTTCACTTGCGTGTGTATGACATTTTTCTGATTACAAACGAACTAAACACAATATTCTCAAGATTGTTTCATAAATGTATTTATTAATTTAATATGTAAATTGTAGTCCAAACTATATCACGTTAGGTTTTGTTTTGATCAGAGAGGAGCCACAAGTGTGAATTTTAATTTTTAATTAAATAAAATTAATCTAAGTTGAATAAATCCTAGTGATTGAATGTAAGATTTACACTAATTTATTTCACTGAATTTTAATTTTTAATTCAATTAAAATAAAATTAATCTAAGTTGAATAAATCCTAGTGATTGAATGTAAGATTTACACTAATTTATTTCAATGAATTTTAATTTTTAATAATACTGAAATTCTCGTAGAATAATAATTAATAATAAGGAAGTTTTATAGTTGAACTACAATAAATCATATCAACACGCCTTTGATCGCTGTCGGCTACCTCGAACGCTATTCCTTTCTCTTTCTTTTCGCTCACTGTCCTTTTCTACGTTCGATGTTGCTAGCGAAGGAAAAAAACCGTGTCAGGTATTCTGTATTTGGAACGGTTGAGCCCCGTGACTTTTACCTATTGAGAGCCTGTATCTACATTTTTGTAAACATTATTAGAGATCGTGAAATTAACAATGAGACATTGTTCTGTATCTGTTTTATCTAATCCATTGAAAGACCAATTTATTTTTCTCTATCTTTAGCAAATTAAAAAATAAAGATACAATATTTTTAATGTTGAGAAACGAATTTATAATTCGCGCCCGACTAATGGTATGCAGAGTCATCTAGTGGGTGACCACACCGTTCTTTCGTTGTTCGTTGCAATATGGCGATATAGCGTGATGTGACTTTCTACCCCTCAAGAACACGTTTTTGTATTCCAAATAATCCATACGATAATAAAACATTCCGTCATTAATATACAGGGTGTTCGGCCAACCCTGGGGAAAATTGTAATGGGAGATTCTAGAGACCAAAATAACACGAAAATCAAGAATATCAATTTCTCGACTGAGGCTTCGTTAAAAAGTTATTAACGTTTAAAGTTCCGACCGTACTGAATTTTTTTCTAGAAACTGAGTAGGATTTCGGGGGTAGGTCTATTCACCAAAAATTATTGTAATTGACCCCCGCAACCGAACATAATTTTTCCAGAACGATTTGAAATTTTTCTTTTTTGTCGAAAAATTTAGGCACCTTCTTGAATTTTTTTCTTGAAAATGCGTAGGATTTCGGGGATATGTGTAATGACCAAAAATGATTGTAACAGACTCCTATAACCGAAAATAATTTTTTCAGAACGATTTGAAATTTTTTAATTTAATTTTTTAATAACTTACTAACTTACTAACGAAGCCTCAGTCAAGAAATTGATACTCTTGATTTTTGTTTTATTTTGGCCTCTACCATTACAAGTTTTCCCAGGGGTAGCTGAACACCCCGTATATTCACGTATCAACTCTAACATCTAATTTTTCAACGTTGTGACTTTGTTACTTAAACTGTTAGTTTTGACATAAATATAATGGTAGAATATAATTGCACAATATTTTGACTCTATTCAACTTTCTTCAAAATATTTGTAAAAATAGCCACGCAATGATACAGATTTACGAACAATGCAATCAAGGCATTTTCCAAACTACTCAAATTTTTGTTAGAAACTTCTCGTTTAGATTCAATAGTGTTTAACGAATTAAAATTGACTCTAAACAAGAAGTCTACTTCTACGTGTTCTTTATTATTAAAATATTGATTACCCATTAACAATGGTGTGTTAATGTCCATTCTGGTTTATTTTTCTGGGAGAAAAAACATAATTTATTATAACATAAACACGTTCATCAAATAATAAATAAATATACGACTTGTTAGGTAATACAAAGTTTTGATATTTTATAAGTCACCAAGCCAAGATTTGCGATTTGTTTAATTTTATAACTACTGTCGAAGACCATGTTCTTCAGCTTTAACCATAGATCATAATCAAACGGATTCAAATCCAAACGACCAAAAGGCCAGTCTTCGTCTTAAATCTTTTTAGATAAATTTAGAAAATTTTTAAATAAAATGTAATAAACTTGAGGATTATCGAATAGCTTCTCCGTTTAGTTGGTTCGAATCTTATTATGTTGCAACACGGATTTGAGTGATTCGAATATGATTCGATGTTTAGAAACTTAAAAGTGTATCGAAAGTCTTGAAAATGTGCGAGTATGTACTTTAAATTGATTTTCAGAAAATAATATCCCTCCTTTAAACTAGCCTGCACCTCTCAAGTCAATTCAATAAAAAAGTGAAGAATTTCAATTATAAACAACAGTTTTCAAACATTCAAGAATTAAAGTTTACGATTGTTGAAGTCTGGAATAATGTAGATAAAAACATTATAAAAAATCTTACTACAAGTATACGAAATTGATTTTTCGATATAATTCGTGGTAGTAGAAATGTAATAAATTATTAAATTTTTGTTCTCTTTACAGTTGGTATATTTATGGAACACTGATAAAACAGTATAATTTTAGCTGAGGAAACTATTTAATGAAACAAATTACTTTTTAATAAAGTTTGTATATTTGTTAATAAACATTTACCCAATATCTATTTCCTGAATAATCTTTTCAGCATTTGAAAAATATATAAACCGATTACTTAATTATAAAATTCATTGTATTCCATAAACGACAATAGATAGATATTTGTTTATGTGTCTTTTGAAAATTATTTTTAGGCATACAATCTCGAGTCGAGTTGTTTGTGATAAAACAATATTCCAAGCAACTCAACTTTGCCGAATGGAACACTGTATATCATTAAATTATTCTATAATGTTACCGATACAATCTTTAATTTACATTGACATAAACCATTCAGTTCAACATAGATATTTCACTTGTTAAAAGTTGCAAATGTAGTCATTCGAATACTCTTGTGTGGGTGTGTATATTATTAATCATACTTTCTAAACAGTTTATTAAACCGTTAATGCATCTTCTTTCTCAACATTAGACTCCTTACACGCTCATTATTGTTTAAACTTGAGTCTTCCCACACAAAGGAAGTCGTGTGTCATGCATTCTTTTTTTATAGTTCTTCTTGCTTAATGCGAAATTAACAAGTGGAAATCTTCGCGTTAGCTTCACATCGAAGGTTTTTATCGCGTTGTACGCTGTTTCACGAACCGATTCGAAGAAAATGAGAAGTAGAGTGACGCAGAAAAGCGAAAATAATGAGGCACGAGATTCTGCAATAGACAATCGATCGTTCTGTTCTTTATCGACTTCGTTCTCGCGACGGGACAAAATGCGAGAATTTTCCGCCTCGTTTTTCATTTGTTTTTACGAGAATTAGCCAGGCCATTCGCCGACTCGTTATTGACTTGTTTATTGACTCAGGCCGTGTTCCAAGTTCGCAGGTGGAACGGCGGGTGGGAATGAAACGAGACACGAACCAGCTTCCAAATGGCATTTCGATTTTTAATTACCACCAACCATATTGATTCTTCTCGATTCGTTATACGCGTTGGACTGACAAATAATTGTTCGCCGAAAAGTACTTTTCAACAAGAATATAATTGGACATTTTTGGACAAATTTTGCAATTTCTTGTACGCAATTTCCTGAAACTCAAATTCATTGTGGATGCAGTATATCGATTCATTATTTGCTCTAGTTTTGTAGAGATGCAATTATCATTGGACTACGCTTTAATAAACAGAGTGTACGAATGCTCGTAAATAATGTAAAAGTTAAAGTAGTGGTCGATGTTATTAATTTATGTGTCGATTAATCGATTTTAATCAATTTTGCTATTTTTGTGCTGCACCTATCACAATATACTGTCTCAACAGATACCGTAGGCAATGTGGTTCTAATAATAAACAATCTTCAAGCAAACCATGTTGAAAAGCTGTGTATGATCTATTTTGGTATGGTAATTCTCTTTAAATATTTACATTAGAGGCTCTTTCACCGATTTCAATGATTTTGATACATGCAGAAATTACAATTTTTATTTTATTGCTCTCAATACACAGGGTGTTCGGTCACTCCTGGGAAAAATTTTAATGGGAGATTCTAGAGGCCAATATAAAACGAAAATCAAGAATTTCAATTTCTTGAGTGAGGCTTCCTTAAAAAGTTATTAGAAAATTAAATTAAAAAATTTCAAATCATTCTGAAAAAAATATATTTAGTTGCGGGGGTCAATTACAATCATTTTTCGTAAATGCATATATCCTCGAAATCCTACCCACTTTTGAGAAAAAAATTCAGGTAGGTGCTGAAATTTTTCGGCGAAAAAAAATTTTTCAAATCGTTCTAAAAAAATTATTTTAGGTTGCAGAGGTCGATTACAATCATTTTTGGTCATTACACATAACCCCGAAATCCTACGTATTTTTGAGAAAAAACTTCCTTACCGAAAATCTACTGTGAAGCCACAAATACACCCCCGAAATTTCATGCAAATGTTTAAACTATCATAACTTCTGAACGGATTGGAGGATTTTAATGTTTCAAAAGGCAAATAATGCGTATTTTAGTGAAGAATATGTAGAAATCTCAAAAATATTCGAAAAGTTGTTCTTTAATTTCGTAAAGTGACAAAACCTCGATAAAAATGGTCCAATTTTCAAACGGCCATAACTCCTATAATAGTGAATAGATTTGATTGAAATTTCGGGGAAAAGTAGAGTTCATGGATACCTACAAAATTGTATTAAACAATTTTTGTGTAGAGCATCAAAGAAAATTACTAAAAATCAAAAACGAATTTTTAAAAAAAATCGACTGCTGAAATTTTTCGGCGAAATTAGAAAATTTCAAATCGTTCTAAACAAATTATTTTCGGTTGCGGGGGTTAATTACAATCATTTTTGGTCAATAGACATACTTCCGAAATTCTACGCATTTTCGAGAAAAAAATTCCTTACCGAAAATCTAATCTGAGGCCAGAAATGCTACCCTAAAATTTCATGCGAATCTTTAAAATGTCATAACTTCTGAACGGATTGGACGATTTTAATGTTTAAAAAAGCAAACTACGCGTATTTTGATGGAGAATATGTGCAAATCGTAAAAATATTCGAAAAGTTGTTTCTTGACTCTCTAAAATGAGAAAAACCACATAAAAATGGTCACTTTTCAATCGGCCATAACTCCTACGATAGTGAATATATTTGAATGAAACTTTTTTCTGAAGTAGAGCTCATGGGTACCTACAAAAAAAGTATTAGACAATTTTTCTATAGGGCGTCAAATAAAATTATCAAAAATGAAAAACTAATTTTTAAGAAAAATCGACAAGGGGTAGGTGCCTAAATTTTTCGGCGAAAAAAAAAATTTTTAATTAATTCTGAAAAAATTATTTTCGGTTGCGGGGGTCAATTACAATCATTTTTGGTGAATATACATACTCCCGAAATTTCACTCACTATCCAGAAAAAAATTCGAGTAGGTGCTGAAATTTTTCGACGTAAAAAAAAAATTTCAAATCATTCTAGAAAAATTATTTTCGATTGCACGAGTCAATTACAATCATTTTTGGTCAATAGACATACTTCCGAAATCCTACGCATTTTCGAGAAAAAAATTCCTTACCGAAAATCTAATCTGAGGCCAGAAATGCTACCCTAAAATTTCATGCGTATCTTTAAAATGTCATAATTTCTGAACGGATTGGACGATTTTAATGTTTAAAAAAGCAAACGACGCGTATTTTAGTATAGAATATATTGAAATTCTAACAATAATGAAAAAGTTGTTCCTTGACCCTCTAAAATGAGAAAAACCACATAAAAATGGTCCACTTTTCAAACGGCCATAACTCCCACGATAGTGAATATATTTCAATGAAACTTTTTTCTGAAATAGAGCTCATGGGTACCTACAATAAAGTATTAGACAACTTTTCTGTAGGGCGTCAAATAAAATTATCAAAAATGAAAAACTAAATTTTTAGAAAAATCGACAGGAGGTTGTTGTAAAATGCGAAGAACGTGTATCTTGTTACGCGATAGTGGTTCTCTCTCAGCATGCAGCTGTTCGCAGGTTGTCGTCTCACGGACGGAACTTTAAATGTCAATAACTTTTTAACGAAGCTTTAATCAACAAATTGCTATTCTTGATTTTCGTCTTATTTTGTCCTCTAGAATCTCCCATTCAAATTTTTCTCAGCGGTGACCGAACCTGTATAGTTGAGTTTTGTTACAAACGTGTCAATCTTATTCATAACTACAATAGAACCCACAAAGAAGCTCGTGTCGCATGGATCGACGTTTGCGAGTAGAATTTCTGTTCAGCAGGGCGGAGTGGCGCCTGTATGCGTCCATCTGCCGCGTGTCCACCTTAATTCAAATGGTCGTTGGAAACACGACACCCCTGCGACGTTAACGTAGGATCGGGGAAGAGCGATTTCGAGGGCAGACCTCCATCGATCCGGGAAAACCTCGTCAAAAGAGATTCTCGGGATGCTGTTCATCGGAAGTTCATGATCGAAAGGGCTGAATGACTCTTTGAGGATAGAGGATGAAAGTGCTTCTTCGGTTCGATCTCCTTTCTTTCATTGGTTCTATGAACGGAACTTTGAAACAGAGTCTCTCGATTCACGTACCGAAACATTTTACGAGGCGTAATTACCACAGAGTGAATTGAACTTTTTATAAAAACTGTACGGAACGTCGCGACGCAACAGAGTGACTGTTGAAAGTCTTGATAAACGTGTTTCTGGAATTATCAATCTTTTAATTTACTCGCTATTCACGTAACCGTTAAGAAGAAATTTAATTGTATTAAATCTAATTTAATTTAATGCTATTTAGAATATGCTAGTGAATGTGTTTCTTAAATTTGAAATTAAAATATACTTTACTTTTAAGTAAATGGTATACCTGTATTAAACATAACAACGATCTATAAAAATTGGGGCAATTAAGTGTATAATTAAAGAGATAAGAAAATAATATGGATATATGTCAAAATGTAAAATTTTACGTATAATATTAAAATAATTACAATGTTTCACAAATTCAAAGTAAAGATTATGGTGTCTCAAAGAGAGACGTAAATTACGAAATCAAGTGTTTTCCTTTCTGTCGACAAGATATAAGCATCAGGATGTCAATTATGGAAAAATTATCTTGTTTTTAAATTGAATTCGCATTTCATAAATAATCATTTACGGAATTTTTATATGTTTTTTGAATTTATAACGAGCTTTATAACTTTTGTACTATTTTACTTTTATTTCCTTCTTTAATGTCTTTACTGCACAGAGTTGAGGTACAACTAAATACTGTTTTTGACTTCAAACATACATTACATACATATATGCATACGAAAGCTCGTTGAATTTCCAATAGATCCTTTAAATATCTTTCCAGCGATACAGTCATTCTAAAGAAATTCAATTTAGTATGTAAAACATAGTCCACAATAAATGTTAGCTAGTATTCAATTTGGTAAACATTCCATTAAGTTACTTCAGTACTGCTTGGAGTTAATATGGAAGAATTTAGCCATAAAAATAGTAGGTCATTTTTGTGAATTACACAAAATATACTGTGTTAGTTTATTGTTATATACGTAAGGGTAACCTGATTTCTATTGCTCTCTGTTTTATAGACAATATTACAGGTCTGTTTTTGAAATTGAATAATATTGATAGCACAAATTGGAAAGAAAAATCTCAATCTTAATACGTTGACTGTTATAGTGATTATTGATAATCGATATTTTAAACGTACAACATCTTGCAATATTGTTTACAGTGAAAGAACCCTAATACTTGTAAAATTGTGAATTATTGTAATTTGAACAAATGTCGAGGATATCTTTGGACATGGAGAATTGGCGTTGCAGTCAACGTGTTAATAATAGTTCTTTTATTGTGACTAATAATAAAATATTCAATTTTGCCACATAAAATATCTCCTTCGATTTAAAGAATCTGTTTTTTGGGAAAACCACCCTGGGAAAAATTTTAATAGGAGGTTCTAGAGGCCAAAATAAGACGAAAATCAAGAATACCAATTTGTTGATTGAGGCTTCGTTAAAAAGTTATTAACGTTTAAAGTTCCATCTGTAGAACAGCTGCGTGCATGCGATAGTGGTTCTCACTCAACATGAGAAACTCTACTTAGTGATATATCGACCGCCATATAGTTTTATGAGTGAGAACCACTATCGCGCGTACGCAGCTGTTTGCAGATTGCCGTTCTACAGGCAGAACTTTAAACGATAATAACTTTTTATCGAAGTCTGAATCAACAAATTGGCATTCTTGATTTTCGTCTTATTTTGACTTCTAGAATCTCCCATTACAATTTTCCCCAGGGTTTTCCGAACACCCTGTATATACAGCCTGAAAGGCAGAATATCCCCATTTCACAATTTTCTACTATATCAGTGTGTCTTTTATACCATAAAAAGAATATTTTACTGTGTACACTTTACCATCTTTTCACTTCGTTCCTCCATCCAGACTTAACCCGCTACATTATCGATTTGAAAGTCATCTGCTTGGTTTCCTTATTCACTTTTAAGCTTAGTTCGTTAAAACTGAAAGGTGTATTCGCCTCACATTTCAGTTATATTTAAAGTTCACGCGGTCATTTCTTTGTGAAAATCTCAGTGATTCTACGCGTTTGTTGAATACTTGAAAAATTACCCATTTCGCATTAAGCGACTTCCGTTTTTATATTTTCTACTTTGAACTCGTTTCAATGCGAATTTATTTGACTCGAATTTCATTAGATTTTCACATCGTCAATAATGTATATCTCGTTTCTTTTTCATTTTGATTAAAAAAAATGCGAAAGAAAATCTCTCGTTAAACATTGCACAATAGTTATTGTAAAAAAATAATACAGATTACATAAATGCACGTAATTTTAAAGATTTATGTTCCATTTTCAAATATTCATAATTACATCTTAATATTTAACCTTCTTTTATTTGTTTGTTTATTTGTTATAAGCGATCATTAAATGTTTTCATATTATTCTTTCAGAGCTTAAAGAATATATTAATAATACAGAGTAAGGTTACACATGTTTTCACTTGAGTTCATTATCACTTATGTTATTTTTAATTTTTATATTTTTCCTGCAACTATGAAAATCATTACATTCAGAAGTGATATGTTTTATACTGAACACACCGTAACAAAATTATGTTATTGGACCTATTTGTGTCATAGATTGAAGAGTTTTGAACCATTCAAATAATATTTTAAATACAAAATTTTAATTTAATGAAATCCTTTCTCAAGTTACAAATATAAATGATAAAAGAAAGTAAAAGAAAAACAAAAAAGTGCTTCAGAATACCGTTTAATTTAATTTTGTTATTTTGTATAAGATCGTTACCATACTACGTGTATAAGTATCGCTATAGTTTTCAAAGTAACAGAAATTGAATAAAGCTCATGGTAAAAGTATAATCGGTCCACAAAAACATACACGAAGACGAAAATCTATCAACTATCCTGAGAAATACCTAAGAAAAATTCTAATTTACTGAAAAAATAAAAAATACTAATGTAATATAATGAAAAGGAAACAGTAATAGACTAAAATCAATATGAAAAAATGTAAAACTTAAATACTGTTATATACAAGATAGAATGTAAGTAAATAATTATACATAATTGTATATTTATTCAATGTATATAAAATTTACAGTAATTTATATAAACGTTTCATAAAATTTTCTTGAATATAATTCTTCTTAATATAGAGGGTTGTATGAATTCGTTAATAAACTTCTGCAACAAATTTTACTTCTGTATACAGGATATTCGGCCACCCCTGAGAAAAATTTTAATGGGGAATTTTAGAGGCCAAAATAAGACGAAAATCAAGAATACCAATTTGTTGATTGAGTCTTCGTTAAAAAGTTATTAACGTTTAAAGTTGCGCCTGTAGAACAGCAATCTGCGACCAGCTGCGTGTATGCGACTTTAAACTTTAATAACTTTTTAACGGAGCCTCCATCGACAAATTGGTATTCTTGATTTTCGTCTTATTTTGGCCTCTAGAATCGTCCATTAAAATTTTTCCCAGAGATGGCCGAACACTCTGTATAATTCTTGCTGTATATTAAATGTTATAAATATAACCGACGGTCGTTAATAATTTTCAATGCGACGAAATATTAAATAAATTAATTTAAAAAACTCATGCTGCTCAATGTTTTTAAGATACACCAAACAATAAGAATATACTATTAATATAAAATAAATCGTCTTACATTATTTCGAGTTACCTGTTTTATTCTTCCAATTTGTGACAACCGTGATATTTAGCGTTTGAGAAAACCAAAAGAACAGTGTTCATTCGAGTCTGGGTGAAACACTCGTGTACTTCGAATCAGTGAACAATTGTGTTCTTATCAATGTTATCAGAGCGACTGACATTCTCCTGCTGTCTCCAAATGATAAATGTCGCAGACTACACATAACTTTTTCTCACCACATTTCGAACTCTGCTTTCTCGACTTTCTTTCAAACACCTTGCACACACTTTCAGTCCATTTGCATTCATTTTTATCCACAAAAAAGTACCACCAGTTTAATATTTCCGACCGTACAAGTCGTGCAATAATCATGGATTGAAAAATCACGCTTACGAATTTATTTTAACAAATTTCGTAACATTTATTAATATTTGTTACCATAAAATTTGAACAATAGTGCATTTCTGCAAAGTACGGACTTTCAGCTCGTATACATTTTCAGACATTACTTGCATTTATAAATACAATTCATACGAATATATGCTTTGATTTATACGCTTGTCCAAAAACATTAATGAATTATATTCTCAGAAATATTTTCTATTAATATCCCGCGTATATTTGCTGTTACAGGATATGAGTAAAATCAATATTCCGTTTCGTTGCTCGTTTTACTCTGTTCGCATAAATATATTTTTCTGGTGACTTTTATTTTACCCCCTTTTTTCCATTCAATAAACTTTTACGAATAATTATTATTACA